>NC_135320.1:18582663-19829330 GCF_048772815.1 Callospermophilus lateralis
ACTGGGTCTATGCCCATGTCTCAGACTTCTTGTTCCCACTCACTCCACTGCACAGTATATTCCAGCTGACATGAAAAAAAAAAAAAAAAAAAGCCGTGTCCTGAAGAGAGAGTCAGAAACTCAACAAGCACAGAGGATTTCTTTGTGTGTCCAAAAATGCTCCAAAAGAGCAGCCCAGCAGGAGACCCAAGGAGAGCATAGAGTGGCCTCTTGTTGCTCAATGTGGATCAGAACCCACCCGCAGAAACAGCTGCCTCTCCACCAGCTCTCTCCCATCCCCACCTCCAGTCCAAATTGATTTTGTGCTTCCTGTTTTTCTGTGCTTGACAAAGAAATCAAAAGTAACATGCTGTCAGTGGACAGTTGCCAAAAAGCAGAGTGGCCTTTAAAAAAAAAAAAAAAAAAAAGAATCACCCTCTTTAAATTTCTAACCGCAGTTCAAAGTCGCTTTGCAAGCAGCCACTGCATTATGCTAATAATATGCTAAATCATTAAGGTCTCCCTATTTGTCTATTGATTGTTTAAGTAGACTGTTATGACAGGGAAGTATCCGTGCTAGGAGTATCGACCAGCCTGAAGCACAGTTTCCAGCAGGCTCCTCTCCTGCATGCATCACACTAACTGATACATTGCCCACCACGAGTCATTTCATCAGGACCCTTGACAATGCACAATGATAGTCTTTGAGGAGGAACTTTAATTTTTCTGGAAAATTTGAGAAAATAGAGACCTTTACATACAAATAAATTCAATAATTATGCATTAAGTGGTTTTCATGAGCCAGGCACAGGGCTAGGAGTTTGACCTGTATCATTTTGAAGATAGCAGTGCTACACAAAGAAACTATTATCTGTTTTGTACACTTGTTGAAACTGGGACTTAGAAAGGTGAAGTCACTCTTCTCAGCTCGTGGCCGATGGTGGCTGTTAAAAATATTTCAACTTTGATCCCTCTGAGTTGTGGCTGCTGTTCTTAGATATATGTCAATACATTACTGAAGGAGTGACGCTAGCTTACTTGATCATATTTCTGGGGTGAATATCAGACAGTGAGTGAGCGGATAATTGAGTTCCATCTTTTTTTTTATTGGTTATTCAAAACATTACAAAACTCTTGACATATCATATTTCATACATTCGATTCAAGTGGGTTATGAACCCCCATTTTTTACCCCAAATACAGATTGCAGAATCACATCGATCAGTTCTCCCATTAGTGACAAAGTGAGGGACATTGGGGAAAAAAAAGGTCCAGCATACTAGTCCCCCTTGGTGAAGTCGTAACAAATGTACATAATTGAAATATATCCTTGGTGCCCCAGAACCCAGAGCACACTGCATTGACTGACCCACTGATCCAAGGGAAGCTGCACAGAGTGAGGTTCCCGAGATGAGGAGGGTTTCTTTGACACACAGTGAACTACACTGAGTATTCAAAAATAATGCTCATTTTTAGAAGGCTGAAGGAAATTTCAGAATGGTCTTCGAACTGAGATTCATTGAGATGTCTTCATAGACATGAGGCTGGAGAAAGGGACGTGGAGAAGAGGAAGGAGAATTGAAATATCAGCACCCTGGGTATCAGCCGGTTTTGAGTAGAGCAACTCTTCTCGTCTCTCATTTGACATTGTCAATTATGTATAAGCTTTGTCCCTTAAAGAGAATTCTTCATGGGGAACAAAAATGATCTGAAATATTTGTAAACTAATCAACAGAGTATAGAAAGACCCATCCCCCTATTTCAAAAAAATTATTTTACTCTAACTGTAGAAATAGATTTTAGAAAATGTTATGTTCCAGGACTATTCAGGTCACCCCTCCAGTACTGTTTACTAAGAAAATTGAAATCTTTGATTCTAACACTCATCTTGACCCTGGGCCTTTTTCAACCTTCTTCCTTGTTAGCTGAGCACAGATGACTCTAACCAGTTGCTAATTCTCCATTCACACACTGCATAGATTAGCTTTCTGTCTATGCAGAAAAGTTCAGCTATTCTATTGCCCCAGTCAATTAATAACAGCATTCTTTCTGCCAATACAAGGTAATAGTTTTCTCTGAGCTTCAAAATGCCTTTCTCATTTTTGAGATTTTTTTTTTTTTGTCTGTTCACATCTTCATTCATTAATCCATGTCTCACTATCTCTGTATCCAAAAAATGTTCTCTTCCCTGCTTTGACTCCAAATTGTTCTTTTATTCAACTTTGGGCTCTGTTCAGGTTTCAATTTTTTTTTTTTTAAGAAAACTAGTGTGTTTATTTTTTTTATAACCTTAACATTTTGCTTAAATGTCTGCAGAAGAATGGCTCAAGACCACACAGGGGTTGTTCCTAAGCATTCAGTGTCCTGAGCAGTGGGAGCTGTAGACCAGTCTTCAGTGGCCAGGTGGGTGTTCCAGCCTTTCATAGGGACTGCTGGGTAGACACAGTCCGCATCTGCATGCCTGCAGGACAGTCTTCCACCCTGGGTTGAATAACCGTGAACTTGGGAGCTGGTGCAATCCATTCACCATGAAATTCCCCCTGCGGTCACAATTTTTTCAGCAGCAGCCTCTCCTTCCTTTCCAACTTCTTCAGTATCTCTATAGAAGTAGAAATCAGGCATAACTTACCTGGGGTGCTCATGGGAAATGGTGCCACATAGGTGCAGAACTTCTCGGGCTAGCATCTACCATTCAGACCCACAGAGTGCACTCCCTGTTGTTGCTCATAATGGCAATGTCCACACAGTGTGGAGGAGAATCTGTGTTACACAGAGCAATGGTAGGCGGGTTGACATAAGATGTTTCTGTGAGAGGCTGGTGATCAACGCTGGGATCAGTAACCACAGGAAGATGCAGCTCTGGGAAGGCTGCCTGGATCCGGTTAGTGATGGCTGCAGGAGGAAAGCAGCCAGCGAGCCACAGGAGTGGCTCCCATGGCAGCAGCAAAATTCAGCACATCCTGTTGGCCAATATTCCTGGAGGACGTGACACTGACATCAGCAGGGTTTTCATTGGCCATACTGGCAAGAGCTGTCAGCAGAAGCTTCTCCCAGGCCCTCTTCAGATTTATGATGTATAAAACATCCTTTTTCCTTTTGTAGATATATTGTTCCATCAGCAAATCAGGGTTAGTGTCGCCCAAGTGGGTTTTTGTTGCAAGGATTTTTTTTTTTTTTTAACTACCAGGGCTTGAACCCAGGGGGGCTTCATCCCTAGGCCACATCTCCAGCCTTTTTCATCATTTTATTGTGAGACAGGGTCTCACCAAGTTGTTTAGGGCCTCGCTAAGTTGCTGAGTCTGGCTTCGGACCCCCATCCTCCCAACTCTGCCATTTGGGGACATCCTCCTTTTTCATTTGCGGGACACCAAGAGCTCCACACATTGTGGGAGCTTCAATTTAAGTTATGACAGGAAACGAGAACAACACTGTTTGGAGCTCTCCCTGGGTTGGACAGAGTCCTTTTAAAGGTCAGGATCCCTTCTTTCTTTCTTCCTGTTTTTATAACATTATTTACTTACAGCAATTAAAATTGAAATTTCAAATCTTTTCCCTGGAATAGACTCCATATCAGCTATGTTCCCAGAGAAGAACAAGGCACTGTCAAAAATCTGATGGAAAAATCTAACTTTGTTTTGATTTCAGTTCAAGAAACATTTGTTGCGTGCCTCCTACTTAAGTCATGTGCACGGTACATGCAATCGCGTGATTCAAATAAATACTCAGTGCCAGAAGCTCTCCGTTTGACCTCTTCAGGGTCACTCTTTTGATCTTTCTCCTGACCCTCTGTCCTCAACACATGAACATCATTCTCCCATTAGACAAGAAAATAAATGCACAAATACGTCCCGAGTCATACCCACATACAGTGATGCTCTCAGCTTCTCAGCCAAACTTTAAAAAATGATATATTACATTTCCTATTTCCACTCCTTCAACTCCTATTAAATATTCTGGTTCATTGCAACCTACTCCATCTGTTAGCATGCCACCCATACTACTCCTACTTTTTGAAAAATATAACCTACCATTAAAAGAATGCCTCTAATTATTCACCCTGCCCTTGAACATATTTATGGATAAGTTTGTCTTCCTTATCAGAATAAAGCGCATAAGAAAAATAATCATGTTTAACTTAGGTTTACATCACGGTAAACTGCTGTTTAAGTTGCTATTAACCATCTATATTTCACGAGAACAACAATGTAGGTTCAACTTGCTATCTCTGTATCCAGAGCATCAAATACAGAATGTAGCATAAATTTTAGGTTTACTAAATACTCAATCACTGAATTAAAATATCCTTAATTTATAACTTGTTGAGTAGCTGTTGCAGACCTTTTTTTAGTTGTTGATGTACCTTTATTTTTTATTTATTTATATGTGGTACTGAGGATCAAACCCAGTGCCTCACACATGCTAGGCAAGTGCTCTGCTATTGCAGTCTTTTAAACTTACACTTATTTCTCTCAATTTATCTCAAATGTTTTGTTCTTCAAAGCTTTAAGAACCAATGTATATCTTACCAAAAGGAAAAGTTGTTTGCATATTATGGAAACTAATAACTAATAAATATTTTCTGCAAGTGTGTTTGAAATCACATTACAGGTCTTTGAAATAAAACATTTCATTAAGTCATTGTTACTATATTATAATCAATAAAGTTGTACTAAAGAGTTGGAACTCATGTTACTTCTTCTGTATAATTTTTTTTCAAGTTTCATTTGCTTATGTTTCTTTATTTTCTTTATTTGTTTTCTCATGGGATTGAATGGTCTTGCACATTCTAAGCAAGAGCTCTTCCACTGATCAATACCCACAGCCCCTTGCTGTTACTTTAAAATTAAAAGATTTTATTGTTGTGGTTTATAAAAAAATTTTTATTTGTGTTTTTAGACATACATGACAGTTGAGTATATTTTGATATATACATGACGTTTAACTTAATTAGGATCACATTCTGTGGTTGTACATAATGTGGAGTTTCACTTGTGTATTCAGGTAAGAACATAGGAAAGCTACTTTCGATTCATTCTACTGTTCTTCCTAATCCTATGCCCTCTTCCATTTATTCCCCTTTGTTAGAATAAATTTCTGTATTAAACTTAGGATAGCAACCTATACGTTTTTGTTTTTTGTCACGGGGCCCTGGTAAAGTTCAGGTGATACTGATATCTAGCCTTTTTCCTGACGAGCAGAATTTTAGTTAGTTCACCCTAAAACTTTTATCTTTGGAAGGAGTAGAGGCACATGTTCTTCTCTCTAATCAGAAGCTTCATCTAGAAAAAGGCAGAAAGGTATTCTACCTTTCATTTTTCTCTAGGAAATCCAATTCACTTTTCCTTTGTCTAAGTTAATCATGTTTTCTCAGTTCTCTTTTCAACAGCTTGATCATGATCCTGGATATTTTTTTTATCACTCCTCATGTACTTTTTTCCTAGAGGTGGTTCAATTGGGAGAATTGCATCACATTCTCTTCTGTATTAACGAATGAAATGTATTCTTAAAGTAAGCTAAAAGAATTGAAGGAAAATGTGTGCAATACAGATTGCTGGAGACGTGGGAAGGCTTAATGTCAGGAAGGAAGATCTTGGTCTAGGCATCCACCATGGGCATGGGAGCTAAGTCTATGCCTGGGACTCCACTCCTGCCTCCCAGGGAAAGAATGGGAAGTGGAATGGGAATAAAGGTCTCTATTGTGAGTCCCCATGCAGAAAAGGACCCACTCAGGTGGATTTTCTTGTCCATCATCTGGGAAAGCCTGTCTGGAAACAGAATGTGTAGGATTCTTAGCAAAAGGAGAATTCCAATAAGCAAAGGAGAGGAAGAAGCATTACTATGCAGATAACGTGTTTTATTTACCTTTACATACAACCTACCATATGCCATTGGGTATTTTGTGGTAATCCGTGTAAGGGTTGAAGTTTTGCTTTGGCAAGAAAGTCCAAATAACAGTGCTAAAGATGTAATGGTCATAATGCAAACATCACATTCCCACATGCACAAAAGCTACAATAACCTCTGGATTCATATCAAAGGTGAGGAAAGACTCTGCTTTTTAAGGGGGAAATGATTTTGTAAAATAGTGTGCTAGAAAATCCAAAGACTGTGAAGTCAGATGAGGTAGATTAGAGTCGAATCCCATGACTTTGAACAAATTGTCGGAGTCAACGGCCACGGAAATGGAAACGAAAGTAAGAATTCAAGCTTTTAATGACAGACAGATCAGCCAGACAGAAAATTAATATGCCAATATTGAACTTGAATTGCACTTTTGACCAAACAGACCTGACAGATGCACGTAGAATGTTCTATCCACAGCAGCATATTTGTCTGGCACACATGGAGGATTCTCCAGGGTAGACCATATGTTAGGCCACCAAACAAAATTTTCACACATTTAAGAACATTGACATAGTATCTAGTATCATTTCAGATTACAGTAAAAGGAAACCAACAATCAGTAACAGGAGGAATCTTGGAAAACTCACAAATATGTGGAAATTAAACAGCACGCAACTAAACAGCCAGTGAGCCAAAGAAAGAAATGAAGGGGGAGTTTAAAAATAACTCGAGACAAATGACAATGAGAATACCACACACCAAACTTGTGGGATGAACAAAAGCAACTCTGAGAGGGAAGTTCAAAGCAATAAACCTCTATATCAAAAAAGAAAAAAAAATAATTCCTAAGAAAATAGTGCAACATTATTCCACATGGGACTATAGATGTAGAACTTAGGTACACATAATGAAATCTGCTTTTAGAAATAAACAAAAATGTGTTTGCCTATAATTGTTACATTCAGTAAGTATTTGATATAACTAATTGTACTTTCCAAAGTTTAAATAAATCATAAACCACTTGAAACATGAAAAAAAAAAAACATGCTTCTAAGGGTTTTCGTGAGTATTGAAAGCACCAACATGCACAAGTGTTTCTTTTCTTTTTTTTTTTTTTTAAATATTAACTTATTTATTTATTTTTAGTTCTCGGCGGACACAACATCTTTGTTGGTATGTGGTGCTGAGGATCGAACCCGGGCCGCATGCATGCCAGGCAAGCGCGCTACCGCTTGAGCCACATCCCCAGCCCCCACAAGTGCTTCTTATGTGTAAAATATGAACCAAATGTTAACAATGTCAGTTTCCAGGAAGGGGTTAGCATAGCTATCTGTTTTCCTCGCCCTCTGGGGGCTCCCTTTCTTCTTCTCAATGATCTTGAAAGAAGGTCAGGCAAAGGCTAAAGGACAGGCTGGAGCCAGGAAGACCTTAGTCTGAATCCTGGCCTCATTACTGACCAGTAACCCTGGGAAAGTTACTTGTAGGGAGGCAGTGTGTTTAATGGTAAAGGGTATGGACCCCGTGTATTGAATTTCATCTCTATCCCTTAGCAGTCTTGTGACCTCCAGGACATTGTTTAACCTCAATTAACATACCTATCAAATACAGTAAACAAAGTATATTTTTATAATATGAAGAAGAAGAAGAAGAAGGGTAGCTGATATTTATTAGTTTGTGGTTGGGGAAATGTAAGATAGAATATGAACAAGTAGATCCTGCACTGATGGCCTGGGAACACGAGGCACATTCCGAGAAGAAGCTTGGCTGTGCTTTTTAAGTAAATGCTACTTTACTTTCTTTCCTTTGGTTGGCTATGAATTAGATATTAAAACACTACATCTGGAGACTCAGAGAAGAAAGCTCATTTGTGATTTTAAGATGAATAAATAAGTTTGAACCTTCAAACTTACCAGGCAATCTGGTGTGTAGGGAGTTTGGGAAAATTTTTAGCAAATAGGCAGAGTTCTAATTCTCCCCCGTATGTGAGAAAATATCAGACTATTAAACAAAGGGTCAAATGTGTGCACAAAGCTCACCAGGTCACTCCTACATGTATTGCTGCACTGCATGCATTGGCTATAGTTTGGATGTAGATTGTCCCCCAAGGGTTGATGTATTGAAAGCCTGATCCCCAGGATGGTGATAGGGGCCTTAAGAGATGGGGGCAGGTGGAGATGTTTAGGTCATTGGAGGAACTGCCTTCAGAAGGACTCGATGTACTTCTCGGGGGATCCCCGGTTAGTTCTCATGATATAAAAAAGCAAAGCTGGCCTCTTCCTGGTCTCTCTGCGGCTTTCTGTCTGGTCCTTGATCTCTTCCTCTCCCTTGCACTCTTGCCATGAAGTTGCAGAAAAGAAGACCCTCACTATAGTTAAGCAGATGTCAGTGACATGCCCCTAAACCTCCAAAAGTGTGAGCTAAATAAACCTCTTTTCTTTACAAATTACTCAGACTGTAGTATTTTGTTATAGCAATAGAAAACAAGTTAATATGGAAAATAGGTCTCAAGGAATGAGGTTATTGCTATAGCTATTCCTGAAAATTTGGAATCAGCTTTGGAATTGGGTAATGGGCAAAAGTTGGAAAAACCTGGAGGAGCAAACTGGAAAAGGCCTAGAATGCTGCAAGTGGATCATTAGAAATGATTCTGGTGAGGGTTCTTAAGAAGAGATTGTCTCAGATGGCAATGAACATTGGATTCAAGGTAAAACTACTCCTCTTATGCCATTGTAAAGAATTTGGATGAATTATATCCACGCACTAGAATTTTATGAAAGGCCAAATTTAACAATGGTGGATCAGCTAATATTTGGCAAAAGATATTTCTAAACAGCAAAGCATTCAGGCTACAGCCTGAGTTTTATTTGATGCATTTATTCAGCTAAACAGTGAGACTAGGAAGCAAAAAGAAGTGGAAAATTTTGGAAAATTTGCAGCCTGCCCAAGGAAAGAATGAAAAAGAGTATTTTGCAGAAGACAATGAGGGTGCAGCTGAGCAGTTGCCTGTTAAAGAGATTAGCAGGATAAAAGGGAGTGCTAATCAGCAAAATAATAGCAAAAAGATCTCAAGGGAATCTCAGAAATCCTTGAGGCTCCTTTTCCTAATCCAGGGCCCAGGGGACCTTCAGGAAATAATGCTTTCAGGGAACCTCACTCAGGTCACTCTCCATACTCACCACCCAGGATTGCCTTGGATTCTTCTCCCTGCTCTATGGTCGCTTTAGCCAGGTGCAGGTCAGGTGCAGCTTGTGCCAGGAGCAAACCTTGGTGGTTTCTCCGTGGCATACGGAATGCACATGTTATGTTTTCTGCCAAGATTTTTCAAGTCTAGGAAACCAGGCAGAAGTCTGCTGCAGGGTTGGAGCCCATGAAACCATTCTAGAAATTGCCCACTACAATGCCTAGAAGAGTTATAGTGTAAGTAGATTCCATGTCATGTTTTGAATATAATCCTTTCTGTCCTACCACTGGTGGCTTATTTTGAAACTATTGTTTTTTCTTTTCTCTTCTGTCTCTTCCCAATTTTGGGAAGCAAGATTAACATTCTTCCTGTCCTAAGTCACATTCTCTACCCCTTTCACTCACTGTCCATAAAAGTAACGAATCTCCAGATGGAGAAACTAGACCCAAAGCTCCTTTAAAGATGTAAGTTAAACATTGATTAATCTACTGATAATGATACTTGGAAAAGAGCCCTTTCGTAGCTCTTTTTAAAGTCCTCCATTCCCTCTGGCAGTTAGAACAGCAGTCTATGATGTGAGTCTGCCACCTTTCTCCTTAGCTAGCAAGGAATCAAACTTTTCTTCGCCTTTTCTAAAACTTTGCACTTGTTAGGGGGAACAAGGACCAAGTTTTTGGTCTCAGTGGGAGGGAACCCAGGAAGGTTGAACAGAGCACAGTGCTGACCTGGACAAGCTGTGGGCTTCAGCATGCATCCTGAGAAAGCAGACCTGTGTTCCATGATCAGCTAAGGTGTAAGAATAGGGCTGCTTGTGATCTTGCTGGCTCACTGCCTCCCCCAGGCTGTGTGCAAGGGATGCTGGAGATGGAGCTTTAAGGTTTACTATCTTCTCTGCAGGGTTTCAGTCTTGCTTTGGGCCACTTACTCCTTTCTACTTGCTCATTTCTCCATTTTGAAATAGGAATCTTATCTTACTCCTGTCCTGTCATTTATCTTGGAACTTGTTTTTTGATTTTGTAGGGATTTACAGCTGAATGTTTGCTTTGAGTCTCAGATGTGACTTCGGACTTGGATTGTTGAGTGATGTGGGAATGAATTAAAACTGTGGGATTGTTGGGGATAGAATGAAAGTGTTTTGCATTGTGAGACAGACAAGAACCCTGGGGGCCAGGTTCATTTAACTCCAAATCTGAGCTAAAAAAGCCACTTTCCTTTACAAATAACCCAGTCTTAAGCATATTGTAAATGCAGTGGAAAAGAGACTAATACAGACCACTTACAAAATGGGCATAAAAGGGAATAAAGCTTTTAAAAATTGTCACCTCTAAATTCATAAATATAGTTCTCTTTAGAGACCTAGCGGCTGCTTTATTAGAGCACATTCATATTATCAAGACATAATGGAGAGATTCCAGGGACTGCAAACTCTGCAGATCCTTCTTGGCCTCCAGGAAAATGGCAAGAGATGATATTTTATTCACACGTAGTGGACTTAATATCTGATTTTCATCAGAGATCTCAAAACTCTTCCATTTGGGGCGTATTTTATATCTTCATGGTGAAAAGATGCCTCCATTCCCAAGCCCAGACAAGATTCACATAATGACAGGGACAATCACCAACTCTGACTGATAAGGACTGTGTAGCCAAAGAAGAGATATAGTTTGTGGCAAAAAGAATTGGAGCTGCAAGTCATCTCCTGCCTAGAGAGTCCATGGCAAAAAGAATTGGAGCTGCAAGTCATCTCCTCCCTGGAGAATCCATTCTATTTTTTCATAGATTCGTGACCAAAACCCAAGAGCGATTTGAATGCCCAGATAAAATTCACAATGACAAGAAGTGCACACTACTAGGGCAGCTTTCTGTCCTTTATCAGAGAGAACAATCTCGAATGGATGTGACCCATCTGATCCCCCACCTTACAGAAATGTAGGTTTTAATAATAATGAATATAAATAACAGTTATTGTTCTTAGAGGATTTTATAGTTCAAAAAGTCCTCTTGTGTATATTAGCTGATTCACTTTTCACGAACAACCCCAGGGAATAAATGTCACAGGTTATAGGAAAGAAATTGAAATTCCAAAGCAAGAAATTATGGTTAGCTGTCTCCAGTCATCACATATGTTTAAGGAGAGTATCTCACAATTCTTGAGGCAAAAGATGATCATACTACTACATAGGTATTTGGTTCCAAATCCTATGAATCTGGATTTTTAAAAAAGCAAGACCAAAGATGAGCCTTCTTTTTTCTTTTTAAGATTGGAAGGGAAGCAATAAAGTTGTCCTTATTTACAGGTAATTGTACTACATAGAAAACTCAGAGAAATCTATCTAAAAATTGAACAAGCCTATTATAATTAATTTGAATTTATTGGGGTTATGAGATATCAGCTCAATAAACAAGCTCATTATATTTTTATATTAGCAGCAAGCAAATTTGTGAATGAGATTTAAGTAAAACAATTTATAACAGCATCAAAGACATAAAATAGGAAAAATTGAGTCAAATATGTGCTAAGGAACTGAGTGAGATCCTGTCTCTAAATAAAAATACAAAATAGGACTGGGCATGTGTAAAACCTCTGCTGAAAATTATAAAGCATTTGTGAGAGAAATTGAGGAAGATACAAATAAGTGGGAAGACATAGCATGTTTATTGATTAGAAGATTCAATATTATTGAGCTGTCAGTTCTCCTCGAATCAACCTATAATTTCAATAAAATCTCATTCAAAAAACCAAGCAGACATTTATTATTTTTGTAGAAATTTATAATCAGGCTATCAAATTTATATGGGAAGCAAAGAAATAGGAACAGTTAAAATGAACTTGTAAAAGATTACAAAGTTGGAGACCCTCTACTACTTTATATCAAGATTTATCATAAAGCTATATTAATCAATACACATATTGGTGTAACAAAGGGAAAAATATAAATGGAACAGAAGAGATTCCATAATCAAACATATTTGAGTTATTGTCACAAAAACACGAAAGCAATTCAGAAAGGAATTTTTTACCCCTAAAACACAAGTGTTAAAATAACTGGTTAAATACATGAATAAAAGTGAACTTCGATACCTATATCACACCTTAATTAAAAAATCATTCAATAAGAATTATAATAAATTGTTCAATAAGATTTAAGTATAAATGCAAAAGGAATATAGTTTCAAGAAATAAATACAACATCCATGACTGTTGAGTAAGTAAGAATTTTTTTAGAACACTGAAAAGAAATACATACACACACACACACAAACACACACACACACACATTCATACATACACATATGTACGTGTTTGTGTGTGTTAGACTATCAAAATCAAATCACTTGCTCTTCAAAAGTCACCATTAAAAAATTAAAGGTGCCGGGCACAGTGGCGCACGCCTATAATCCCAGGGACTTAGGAGGCTGAGGCAGGGGGATTGCAAGTTCAAAGCCAGCCTCAGCAAAAAGCAAGGTACTAAGCAACTGAGTGAGATCCTGCCTCTAAATAAAATTATAAGTAAGACTAGGGATGTGGCTTATTGGTCAAGAGCCCTGAGTTCAATCCCTGTTATCAAAGAATAAAAATAAATAAATAAATAAATAAAGGCAAAAATTAATAGAATGGAGAAAATATTTGCAATTCTGTTACCTGACAAAGGACCTCAATACAAAATACAAAAAGAACTTTAAATCAAAAAGTATAAGAAAAGCAAATCAATAAAAATTGGTAAAAGACTTAGACTTTAGAAAAGATCTATAAATGGCCTATAAGCATATTGAAAAGTGTTCAATGTCATTGTTCATTAAAGAAAGCAAATTAATATTGCACGGGGGTACTTCTGCACCTCTCTAGAATGGTTCATTAAAAAGGCCAATGCCAATAATTGGAACTCAGGTGTTGCTAGTGTACAATGATATAACCATTTCAGAAAACAATTTGCCAGACCCTCACACATTTAGACACAGTACTCTCCTGTGTTTAACAAGGCCACATGCTCCCCATCTGCAAGTGACTTACTTAATAATGTTCATACTGCCTTTCTTATCATGGTTTTCTGGGTTGAAAACAACACAGGTGTCCATCAACAGGAGTATGGAGAAATATGATAAATTCACATGGACTATTTCTCAGTAATAAAAAGAAACAACAACATGGATACATCTCAAAAACACCATACTAATCAAATAAAGAATACAGAAACAAAAGTTTCCATCCCAGAGAAGTTTCAAGAAGAGATAAAACTCATTTATAGCGATAAAAGTTGAAGGGTGGTCACCTCTATAGGAGAGCTTTAGTGGGGGGTAAGTGGAACAAAAGAACTTTCTAGGCTGCTATTCTATATTTCAATTACATGGGCACATATATTTCCAATACTCACAGAACTGTAAAATCCAGTGCAATTACTACATTTGGTTATGTAAGAAATTAAACTGATGAGACAAAAATACCCTTGCATCATATACTAGGTGAGAGAACCATGTTCTCTGTTTTCTTGAGTTATATTAGCTTTCATCAACAAAGTCCAGCAGATGCCATTAAATAATGTGAACTGGATTTTAATTAACACCGTCCATGAAGTAGAAGAACATTAATATAAGTGGTTTTTATCATTGGATAAATATTTAGTTCTGTTTGTTAACTCATTCTTTGGATTCTCTGATTAATTTAGAAAAATGGAAGTCACAAGTCACACACTGAGCTTCTTCCTTTGCTTCGGTTTGCCTTTTGCTCAGTCTTAGCAGAGGGGTTCCATTCTGAAGCCTGGGGATGATCAGGGGTCTCTCTCCAGTTGCAGAATTTCAGGTCAGCTTCCACTGGAGTTTATCCAGGTCTTTTGGAGCCATCAAAGAGGAAAGAAGCCAGTGCTGATACCAGCATGTATTCATTGTTTCAGGATCAGGAGCCAACTTAACACAGCAGTGGATTGCAGCCACATCTACAAGATGTCAAAAGCACCAAATCCCAGATCCTAATGACACCTCTGCAGTAGCCAATATCCCCAGTGCATAAAAAAAAAAAGAGCCTTTTACAGTAATGTCTCCCCAGCAAAAGGGCTATTCCCAGAAGTCAAGCCATGCTGTCATCTAGGTCTATATGCCATTATTAGCTGCACAAGAGAACAGAGATAGCGACTCTCTCCAGCAGGAAGAAGGAAATAGAGAAAAAGGAGAAGAGCAAAAGGTAAAGCTATTTTATGCTGCATTTCTGTTAATACCATTTATCAGGATTCCATCACCAGTGCTTTTAAGCATACATTTCAGCGAAGTTAACCATAAATAGGTTAACTGCAGAACTAGGAGTTCCACAACTATACAGATCATATTATTTTCTAGAGAATGCCTCCAGATACACTATTTTTCTAACTTTAGAAACTTTACACACTGCCAACACTAGCCCTTGGGTCTTCCCCAAGGCTTTCTTATTCTTTTTAGCATCCTTAATGCATATTTAGAGAATGCTTTTTCTCCCTTCTCTTTAGACTATACATTTATGAAATCTTAATTTTGTATTGAGTAAGAATTTTGGTCTAACTCTTCTGCCTATGAGCATTGGTAACAGCAAGTTCTCCAAGCAATACCCAGGCCTTTGCATCCTCCAAGGAAGGGGTGGAAATGGAAGAACAGTCATTATTTCATCCACCAGTGTCCAAAAGACCCAGCTGAAGTCTCTCAGGATCTCTTGCTATTTCACAAAAAAAGCCTCTCCCAATCTTTGCTCTCTTGAACAAAAATATGTCCCTTGGTTGTGTGGATTCTCTTCAGTATAAGGCTCTCGAGAGACCCAGTCTCCTGCAAACCCACCCAACTTCAGTTTGTTGAGCAGCGTGCAGACATTGATTATGTTAAGAAAAAGAGACTTGGGCAGGATCCCAAACCCTTGGCTGGTATACATAGTCATAGCCCCAAAATTTCCAGAAAGAAAGAAAGAGAGACTATAGGATATGTATTAGCTTCTCATCAGTAAAACAAATACCTAAAACAGGCTGCTTATGAAGAAACTGAGGTTTATTTGGACCATAGATTCTGGAGTTTCCAGTCCAAAAGGCATAGTGCAGGCTCCAAGGTGAGGGCTGCCTGTTGGCTGCATCATCTCATGATGGCGGCAATGGCAGGAGCACACAAGTAATTGTATTTAGAGACATGCAGGCTTTTTTTTTTTTTTTAATAACAACACTCTCAAGAGTGAGAACTCCAGTGCTCAAGGCCACATGTGGCTCTTGGCTACTGTTTTGGACAGCACAGGCCTACACTGAGTTTTGAGTAAAAAAAAAAAAAAAAAATGAGGTTATATGATTTATCTAAAGAACCAAGATGGAGCTGGGAGTCGGACAGGGTATCTGATTCTCAGACTGATGCTATTTCTGTCATTTGTGTTGGGCATTTCCCATTTCTCTCCACTCCTCTTATTATTCCCTCCTCCTCACCCCCAGCATTGAGTGCCTATAAGTTATGGCTCAAAACTTAAGTGATTAAGCCCATATGATTATTTACATAATTCTTTCTAGCACATTTAACATGAACATACAATATTGGTAAACTGAGGTGAGCTTTTATACCTTTAGTCGTAACTATTTTAAATATAGGTCAAAAGGTTGTTTGAGAGACAAAAGACAATTATGTTAGCTGTCAATATTTATGTCAACTTAAGAGAACATTTGATTTAATTTTTAAAAAATTGTTTATAGTAATTAGTAAGTGGTGTTGTGGGTGGTAGTGGACATCTATCAGGGATCTTACTCCAAGTGTCAAAGCGTTTGGTTTATAATTTGATAGTGCAAAGATTCCAGTTAGGTTGAACAGTTTTATAATTGTTTTAAAAGATATATTTGACATTCATGGAGGGTATCAGTATCAGTTTTTATTTTGGCATTGTCTTATAACAGACATTACTTTTCAACTAGAAAGCATAGTCTCATGTGTGTCTGGCAAGTTTCCAAATTAGGAAAAAAAAAGATTTATTTAGGTATAACTACACTGGGGGGGAAAAAGAGTGAGAACTCAAGGGATTGCAAGAGAACTACCTTCTGAGAGCATGTCTACAATGATCGGGGGACCTCCCATTAGATCTCACTTCTCAAAGTCTCCACTATCTCCCCAAACACCACCATTCTGGGGCCAAACGTCCGATCATATGCACTTTTGGGTGACATAATTAAACATATCCAAACCATGGGACACAAAGAGCAAAAGTGTGTTCTCTATTACCAACCTATACCTTTTGTCTCAATTTTCTACTTGATCTCTTACCCTTGTGAGTTTGAGTGAGTTATAAACAGATCAGGGAGAGGACAACCATGACCTACCTGCTCTGGATCCTCCTGAAGCGTGCAGAGCCACTGATAACCCTCGTGACCTTGATGTGACTTCAGAATCCTCCTCATTCCTTAATTTTTGGCACAGAAGAAGAAACCTATTTATAATCTGGAACTAAATTTAAGAGTAGACCTAAGAAAACTGCTCACTGGCCTCTTTTTCTTTGTTTTTGTTCTTTCTCATTATTTAAGGTGGGCAAGTTTTGTAGGAGAGTTCTCTTCTTTCCATTTTAGTCCCTTTTTTAACTCTAGAAGAAAATTACTAAAAATTTTTTATAACCCAGGATATAAAAAAGCTGAGATCCACCAAAGAATCCTCTAGGCAGAAATAATACATTAGGGCTTTACCATGGTCTTGAACTGTATCAGATCTCTTCTTACCTGGGACAGAATAGATAGGATAGATCATGGTGGCGTGGGGAGGGGACTGGAACTTCCATCTGCATTAGAATGTGTAACTAGTTGCATGAATTTGCATTGTCATCATTACGTCAAAAAGCATTATCTTTACAGTTCCAGAAACAGAATCAGAGAGAAGAATTGCTCTCTTGAGGTCACGGAGCCAGTTAGGGTAAGAGCTGGATTGGAAAATGCTCATAATTCCAGACCCTTGCTTTGTCTCCTTCCTAGATTCCCTCCTTGAAAGGAAAACGAGGAATGAACAAGTTCTGTGGGTCTCTAGAGGGCTGGGCTTAATCATAAACTGAGGCACTGTGATTTACGGCTAATAGGAAATCCCCAAATCTCACCACCACCATCTTACCCATGAGATCCTCTATTCCCAGGCATCCTACCCAACCTTAGCACCCTGTGCTTGGAATTCAAATTAAAAGATACACAGGCTCCAAGTAATCATTTATTTTACTGAGCATTATTTTTTAAATCAAGATAGCCCTGAAAAGAAAGTTCTTTCTCCATCATCCCTACCTTAGCATGTACGAGTCTGAACACAGACGCTGACCCCAGGATGCTAGCCACTGCTTGAAAAGCAAGAAGGGTATTTCTAAAAGAGACAGAGGGGACTCTGAACTTGACAGCTGAGCAGAAACAGCAGTGCCTCCTGCTACCCACATGCCAAGAGCCAGCCCTTTCCTTAGTCAAACTGGCCAAATCTACCAAGTCTAGATATGTAAGTTTGAGTTCATTTTTCTCATGGTGGGTGAATGGGTAATCCTCCCAGAAAAACAAGGGGAGCAAGAAAGCAAACTTCCAATCTTGTTATCTGGGTTAAACCTGTTTTTCTAAAGTGCTGACAAAACTTATTTTTATATTGTTTTACTTGGCAGAAAGTTCATTATGAATGTCGATAAGCCTGAAAGTCAAGAAAGAAGTCTCAGCTCTTCCATTATTGATTAAAAAAAAAAAAAACCAAACAGCAAAAACAAACAAAAATCAAAACACAACAAACAAAAACCAGAGCTGACTCTCGTGCTGAAATCATTGTCAACTCCCAGGTGACAAGCAGTATGTTGGAGCATTAAAAGAAAAGGTATGCAGGTGATGCTCCGGTACAGGAAGCAATGCTGGTGCCTACCTGAGCCTCTGTGGCTCCCTATCTCAGGACCACTCAGACCTTCTGAAACAGGAAAGGTGAGTTTTGAAAAGCCTATTGTATTAAATACTCCATCACAATTCACAAAAGACACTGTCTCTTCTAATAGAAAGGAAATCTTTGTAATACTTGTGTTTATGTCAGCTGCTTTTCCCCCATTTAAGGACTCAGAGTATGTTCCATATCATTATCTCACTTCTCAAAGTAGGAGTAGGAAAAGGATAAGCCTGAAGGGAAAGGGAGACACTTTGAGTATCAAGTTAGGATATTGTGGTGATTCATTCCTCAGATACAAACGAAAATTTTTTAATATCTTCTCTCCTCCTGCTACTTCCATTCTGATACTGTGCCTAGGATGGGCACAGCACGGTGACAGTCTCCTGGGTCATTTTCTTGTTCTCCCTCCCCCATTTCATTACCATTACATTACTAATTGTGTCCAAAATCCTTCAAGATATTCTTCATTAATGGATAAGAATATGTGGCATATATACACAATGGAATATTACTCAGCAATAAAAGAGGATAAAATTATGGAATTTGCAGGTAAATGGATGGAGTTAGAGAAGATAATGCTAAGTGAAGTTAGCCAATCCCAAAAAATCAAATGCTGAATGTTTTTTCTGATATAAGGGGGCTGATTCATAGTGGGGTAGGGAGAAGGAGCATGGGAGGAATAGATGAATTCTAGATAGGGCAGAGGAGTTGGAGGGGAAGGGAGGGTGCATGGGGTTAGAAATGATGGTGGAACGTGATGATCATTATTATCCAAAGGACATGTATGAAGACACAAATTGGTGTCAACATACTTTATATACAACCATAAATATGAAAAATTGTGCTCTAAAGTGTAATAAGAATTGTAATGTATTCTGCTGTCATATACAAATTTTAAAAAATAATTTAAAAATATATTCTTCATTAACAAGAGATGTTTACCTTGACAGGTATATTTTTGACTCAGGAAGAAGGAAGACAGAGAGATAAAGGCTGTGAAGGGCTTCCTAACCTGTTGAAGTTCTTTAAGATGTCAAAAGCCCAGTAGAAAAACTACCACAAAATGAGTCTGGGAAAGAACATAAATGAGCATTGGGAAGTTTAAATGGAAAATGTGGAAGTCAGCAAAAGGCAGAGGGCCCGGACTGAGGTGGAACATCCAAAGTCCAAACTTGAGTTTCCCATTCTGAAAGATCAACAATAATCTTCCCCACATTTTTCAGAATTCTTTATACTAATTATTATTATTGACATGCTCCAAGGAATCATACTTCTTTTTCCTGCCCGTATGTTTATAGTGCCATAAAAGAAAGGCTTTATTTTATAATTTATTGTCTTTTTTTACCAAGAGATAATGAAACATAATCTCATATTTCAAAACTAAAAGAGAGGATGTACATGAGTATCATAATAAAATCCAAAGCACTTGTTCAATTTTACAACTCTGGTCATCCTAGGTACAGAGGGCAACACTGATAGAAAGCTAAGTGTGTTAGGCATTTGATGAAACTACAATTTCAGTTGAATCAATTTCTTGCTTTAGATCCCTTCAAACTGGAATGCAGATCCCTTCCTACAGGGCTCCGTCTTCTGTTTCAGCCTCTTTCTTCATATCCTAAGTGAATCGCATTATAGTTTCCCCAGTTACTTATGCCCCTGCTCCAAAATCTTGTCCTATAAAAACTCTGGAAATTCTTCAAGGTGTGTCATTCTTGAGTTCTCCTTGATACACATTCTTCCTCTTTCTAGACACTTAGGATATTTATGTGTTTGCGCATGCATCTAATCCACTACACCTTGTGTAAGTTTTTTTGTGCACCAGCTCTGTGTGTGTGTCTGAGTGTTGCTACCTTCTTAGGGGAAAGGTGGATATCTCCAGTATCTGGTGTCCCCTGCAAACCCTAACCTTGTAAGTTGCACAGCTTTTTGACATTAAATTGCTACTCACTGAGTCTATTTGTCAAATTTATAAAAGGATGGGGATCTCATCCTCTATCCCACTTAAAAGTTAAGAATGGTCAGTTGATATCCCTGAAAGAACATTCCTCGTGTTTAAAGAACAGAATGTTAACTATGAACCAATACACAAAACATCCTGTCACCCATCTATTTGGTGCAGTCACAAAACTGACCCAGCCAAGATCTTGACTTTTAATGCTCCGACTTTTCTATATTTTATTACCAGCTCATCTTTCTATTTTAAAGGCTGACATTCCATATTAAAACAAAGAATTGGGGACAACTAGAGAGAGTTGAATGTGGGCTTAATGGAAAAGGACTTGCTAAGTCCTCTTTATGCAAGACGTAACTGAATTGGAGTTATCCCAGATATCTATCAGTGTCTTTTATACTCAAAGAAACTGCCACTGACTATGTTGCTAAATATGTGCACGAGGAAGGCTGAAAAGACCAATGTGACCAGCTGTCCTTTCTGTATTGCATTTGAATGAAGGCTGTTCTTTCCTTAGCAGCTGTAGACGCTGTTTGCTGAGCTTGTTGCTATTTTTGATACTGCCTTCTTCAAAAAGAAGAAATGGAAAAGAAAGAAAGGAAAAGTCACACCCTCTCTGATAGCCTCAGGTCCAGCTGCTATCTGTCTTCTACCTTCCCCAGACTTAGAAGTACAGTAAAGATTCCTATGTTTTCAGTTCACTTTACAGCAATGGCTACTGATTGAATCCGCAGTCTTACATTAGCTTCACACCTGGATCGGCATACAAGTTGCAAGTAGAACTGGTTCATCCCAAGGCTTCAGTTTTTGCTCTCATCCAGCAGTTTATTAACAGGCATTCGCTCTCAAATGATTAGTGAAATTGCCCAGAAAGATTCATATGAAGTCTGAGGCAAATCGAAGCTGACTGCAGGTCTCAGCATTCTGTTGGTATTTAGCTCTTCTACATCTTAACATCCTAGACCTTATACATCTGAGATGACATCTCAGACCTTCACCTGCCCTGGCAGCCCCTCTGTGGTCAGGGCCACCATCTTGGTATAACTCTCTGCTACCATGATCTGCTTACTGGATACCTTGTCCCTTGGGAAGCAGTGTGCATTAACTGTTCTCAGTTCTTTATTAGTGAAGGAAAATTTAGCTTTATGTAGCTGTATATGTGACATCTATTCCCCTTTGACTAACTCTCTATCCTTGACTAACCAATATAGCACAATTTTTCACAGAATGCCCCACCTCTAGACATTCATACCTTTGACTCACATAAACTGACCTTTAGAACATGCACTACGACCCACCAGAGTCCTCCAGCGTCACTAGGATACTTTGTTTACCTACTACCTCTTAGCTGAGCAGCACAAATGTTCCTGCACGTACAGGAACCTCTTCACACAGATTCTGCGTACTCCTCCATGCAGGACTTCCTGTGAGAAAACAAGAACTCTCTGGCATTATTCCACTGTTAACAGCCCTCCATGGAAACATTCTAATCTATTCATATCAAACTTGTAAAGTATTTGTGTTGATCCACTTTTTATTGCTGTGACCAAAACACCTGATAAGAACAACTTAGAGAAGGAAAATTTCCTTTTGTCTCTCGGATTCAGAGACCTTAGTCCATGGAGGGCAGATTCCAGGGCTGTGGGCCTGAGATGAGGAAAACATCATGGTGGAAGGACATGGTGGAGGAAAGCTACTCGTCTAATGGCAACCAGAAAGCAGAGAGAGAATGAGACACAGAAAGGAACAAAACAAAAGACAGAGTCCTCAAGGGCACACCCCGCAACGAATTACCTCCTCCAGTCATGCCCACCTGCCTATAGTTATGACCCAGTAATTCATTCAAATTATTAATGGATTCAGCAGATTAATCCACCGATGAGTTTACAGCTCTCAGAATACAATATTTTCATCTATGAACGTTGCTGCATTTTGGAGAACATTTCTAGGTCCAACCCATAACAAGTGAATATGATCTAACTGAAATAAGAATATAAGATACTAAAGTAAATCTTAGTCCTTGTCCTTTTCACAGTGAGAGGCACCATGCAGGGTTACCTGCATGATTCGAGAGCTGCCCATCCAGGCTTCATGGTTGGGTTTTGCCCCTTGTAAACTCCTGATAAAAGCTATTCATTGTCTCTCTCCTTCAGTTAAATTATCTGGACCACGAGAATGATAATAGTGTCTGAATCATAGGGTTGCTTTGAGGAACATATGATTTCATATGTGTTCAAATACAATAAATATAAATATAATTAAGCTATGAAAAATTCTCATTCGCATGTAGCTTATTTAAAAATCTCCAAAATATACCAAATCTGTGGTTTTCAGAGTGGTTTTGACTGACTAGGAACTTGCCAGCACCAAGGAGTTAACAGATGAATTGCTCAAATTCACTTTTTTTTTTTTTGTGATTCACCTTCCCCTTTCTGGTTGTGATCATGATAAATAATTTCTTCGCAATTTTTTATATTTCTTCAGCTCAAAAGTCACTGGAAAAAACGATGTAGAATATTTCAGCATCCCCTTCTACCTATGATTTTAAAGTACCAACCACTAACTTCTGTATATAAGGGTCATTACTAAATAATTAGCATGCAGAAAGTCATCCATGTTAATCAGAGTTTAGTGAGCTTCTGTAAATGCACTTAAATATGCTCAAGTCTACCGTTTTCTTCGTGTGTCTTGCCATTAAGTCAAATCAGTGGATGTCAACATTTCTCCTTGGAATGATGGCAGGAAAAGTATATTACATTTTATAAACAAAAATCACAATTTTTAAAATTTTGTAAAATTTTATATTTTATAAAATCACATTTTATAAATACTATCACAACTTTTTAGGCCAAGAAAACAACCACTCATGTTTATGAAATGCCGGAACTATGCTGAAATGTTAATAAAGAGTGAGAAACTTCTACGCAAACAAGAATACACATCTTCTTTGGGATTAATGGTAGTGTTTGTATTTGTAGAAAGTCACAGTTTAACTAGACTCTATAGACAATATACAATGTTATTATAATTTTATCCATGTAGTACCTGAAGCTGCTATAGGTGAAGATCACACCTTTGTCTCTGTCTCTCTCTTTCTTTCTTTTTTGAGAAAAAGGAAAAAGAAGTTTTTTTGCTTTGTTAGCAAAGGAAAAACACAGAGGACTCCTGTCCCAAAGGTTGTGATTCTGCCCATCAGGAAGAACAAGGGTGGTTTTTAAAAGGTGATTCAAAGGTGTTCTCCATTGTAATTTACTTGTTAAGGTGAAAGATAGTCATTTCTAAGGTCTTTCAAGTATGAATTACTTCCTTCCTGTGGTAAGTAAGTGCCTATGGGCTGGAAGACAAATAACTCTGCCTAGAATGGGGAAGGAAGATAATCCTGTTTCCTGAGATTAGGGAGAGGGAGAGATTAGGGAGGAGTAGGGAAAAAGAAAGAGAAATATATCTGTTTTGAAAATCAGTTGCAGGCTGAGCCTGGTGACTCACATCTGTTATCCTGGTGACTCTGGAGGCTGAGACAGGAGAACCTAGAGTTCAAAGCCAGCCTCAGCAACTTAGTGAAGTCCCAAGCAAATCAGCAAGACCCTGTCTCTAAATAGAAAAGGGCTGAGGATGTGGCTCAGTGGTTAACTGCCCCTGGGTTCAATCCCCAGTACCAAACCAAAAAAATAAATAATAAATAAGTTGCAATGGCAGAGCAACAAAGGCTCTATTCAAAGCATAAAGTGGATCACTGTTACATTTCCCCACTGTCAATTTCTATGTCCATTTCTATGGAAAAAATAGGCGCCATCTCCAAGTTGCTTCCTGCTGAGAGGGCAAAGTTGATAAGTCCTTGTTCTCTGTCAGGTGGGGCATGGACAGTTAAGAGTATTCAGTATGGTAGCAATTGGCATGTGACTGGTCAAGGAATAAGTAAGGCAAGAAACATGCTAGGACCATAATAAACAAGTAACGCATTCTTTTTTTGTGTGTGTAAACAATTAGCATAAAAACAATTAGTATTTCTGCCAGTCTCTGAAAACCATGAAGATAGTCACTCATAATTATACCATGAAAAACAGATCAAGTTTATCTATGTAGGAGTTTAGGAAGATTTGCAGGTCTAGGAGATAAGGCTCAAATTGACTCAGAACAAACTTGTGACTCTAGAGTCCTTTGTGATTGTTATTATTATTAGGAACTCCCATAAAGGAACTTTTTCTTTGTGGCCTCCAGCTTTACTTACTTTTGGTAGCAATGACACAAGTATACATCTTAAGTAACATTTTTTAAAAATTGCCTTTCCTTTTAATATCCATGTATGACTATGCTTTGGTAATGCTCTCCTGCTAGGTGTTGAAGACCAAGTTGGTCCAAATTGACCTAAAGCAGGTTATTTTGGACCAAATTTATTGATCTTTACATTGTACTACCCAAGTCTTAAAAGCAGCCCTCCAATGGAAAATACAGCTAGTATGAAATATTCAAAATGGAAATCTGGAATCCTTGCTAGTGCCTACCAAAATCTCGAACATATTAGGTAAGTAAATGCTGTGCAAAAGGCTGAATGTCATAAAGCATTTTTTCTTTTTAAGGTCTGATCTATTTAAAAAGCTAGTTTTTACAGAAAAAGAAAAAAGAAAAGGTACATTGTCTCCTGACTGATTTTGTTATCTGGTTATAGGATTGAGATCTACATCATTAGGTGCTACCAACATTCCTTAATAGCATTTTTTTACAATGGGAAAAAAAAACAAAAATTAAAATGTAGACATTGGTCCTGTATCACCTGTATGAAATTGCTTATTAATTTGATGTGGTTCACCAAGCTGCTGTTCTGGCTGTATTTTAGATGAGATCCAAACTCACCTTCAGAGTTTTGAAGTTTGTCCTCATAACCCCCACTACTAAATCACTTTCTAAAATAATCTGAATATTTTATGCTATGCCTTTTGGGGTATGGGGATGATAATTAATCCCTCTCAGGCGGTCCTTCTCTACAGACTTCAAGCTAGTGGTAAGAATAAAAACAGAATCTTTATCTGTCTGAATGTACAGCATTTTAAAATAGTTTGACACTTTGGTATTTTCCTCCTATAGTTTGTTGCTTTTTTTTATTTGTTGTTTGTTTCTCTGTCTTGGTTTGGTTTTTAACTAGAAATTACAGAAACATCCAGGGAGAAAATGTAGTTCCTCCTTGGCAATAAATAAGTATACAATTTTTCATTTTGTCTTGAATGGAACCATCTTATAATTTATAAAGTTTAATCTATTGATATGCTTTTATTTACCTCTAGGCTTTCTAATTTTTTTCACTGTATTAAATCATCTGAGTCAATTTTTTTTAAAAAAAAATTTATGGCAAGAGATAGACTGTCTTTTAAAAAATATTTATTTTTTAGTTGTAGTTGGACACAATACCTTTATTTTATTTGTTTATCTTTGTGTGGGGCTGAGGATCAAACCCAGGGCCTTGCACGTGCTAGGTGAGTGCTCTACCATTGAGCCACCCAAGAGACAGACTCTTAAATGAGCTCAACCTCCAAAAGGAAATTCTTTGGTTTGGGTTCCTAGGAAGCCCCAAAGTGAACCTTATCTTCAAGCAAGGCTGGATCTATGAACTTAAACAATGTAGTCAGCTTTTCTGTTGCTCCTTTTTCTCATAATTTCTTCTGAATGTTGGCCTGATTCTCTCTTCCTGAAGATATGCTTACTTTTTTTTGTGGCAGGATTTAAGCCAGGATAAAAACCTCAGACTCAAAACATCCCAACCTGGCATTGTCTGTTATAAAGGGACTTTCTCTCTTCATCTTGTCTTTGTCTAAATATCAGCCCAGAAAATGAATTCTGAGTAGCCTTCAGGGTCAGGTTCTCGATCATGGAATAATGATTGCCAATGGGTAGTTACTGTTATAGTATCCAGGGCCTTGATCCCATGCCCACACACCAAGTGGAGAGTAGGAGTGGGGCACCAGATCTGACAGCTCCATCAGAGCTTCAGGGCAGGGGAAGAAGTTCTGCAAACAGAAAGGGTTATCAGAAGAAAGGGGATGCAAAATGTGCTAGACTGTATTAGGGTTCTCTAGAGGAATGGAACCAATAACCTATTCTAAAATATACACACAACACACACACACACACACACACACACACACACACACACATATATACATACATACATATATATACACACACATATATATAATATATATAGTGCATACACATACACATACATACACAAATATGTTATAAAGAAAAAATTATTAGATTGGCTTGTACCATCAGAAGCTGGATAGTTCCACAATGGCTAGGTGGACAGCCAGAGAAACCAGTAGCTTCTCAAAGAAGCCAGAAGTCCCAGAACAAGAGGGATCAGTGATGCAGCCAGCCCCAGTCTGAGGCTAAAGGCCTAGAAGTCTCCTGAGGAATTGCTCATGAAAGTTAATGCTGAAAAAAAAAATAGAAGAAGCTGAGATCTGATGTCCCCAGGCCACAGCAGCAGCAATAGACAAAACTGCTCAAGAAGAATGAAGCTTCTGCTTTTGTTCCATCAGAGCCTCCAGCCTATTGGATGGTTAGATGGTGCTACTCACATTCAGGGTACTTCTACCCCTCAGTTTGCTATTCCAAAGGCCAATTGTCTCTGGAAACACTCTTTTTTTTTAAATTAATTTTTATTGTAGGTTGTTCAAAACATTACATAGTTCTTGATATATCATATTTCACACTTTGATTCAAGTGGGATATGAACTCTCATTTTTCTGGAAACACTCTTACAGACACACCCAGAAATGTGCTTTCCTCATTTCCTAGGCATGTCTCAATCCAATATACTTGGCAATCAAGGATTGACTATCACATAGGTGGGCTAAAAAATGGTCTCCACTGGGGTTCTGCACTTGGCCTTGGGGTTTTCAGCAGGGTTCACCTAAAGATAGGAAACATGACCCTGAGATGCACAAGAATCTGCTACAAATGAGCAACCACTGGTTGAGGAAAGAGTACCCCTTTTTCAGGACCTGGAGTGTTCTTCAGTTATGGCCCTTCTATGTGCCACCTGTTCTTCTCTCTGCCATGAGAGAGGGTTGGGGGAAGCTTTCCTGACAAAGGACAGAAGCAGGTGCTGACGGAAGAAGATGGGCTAGTTGCAGGGATACGTGTTATACTGGTATTGGACCGCAGGCTTTGAAATCAGAGAAGCTGCAGATCCAAATCCCAGACTGACAAGTCAGTATCTTCAGGACCCTAACCTTTTTGATCCTTAATTGCTACCTCATTGGGTTATTGTGAAAAATGATTGATTAAAACACCAATAAGCTCTTGAAAAGATATAATCATTATCATTAACCAGGATATTATTATTATGCCTTCTTTCCCTCTGCTTTTTTGAGTTGGGAATAAAGAGTAGAAAATTGGGATACACAACCCTCTTGGATTAAGAGCCAGGTGGTATCTACAATTTGATATAGGCGCACAAGGCTCTTTCCCAAGAGTTTTGTATCCTCTCACTTAGTCTTCAAAGCCCCTACTGAGTTCCATGTCATTAAGATCCAGTTTTCAGAGGAGGAAGATGTTGCCTGATGGGATTGTGATTTTATCAGGTCACATAACTGGGAAGTTAGAGAGTCAGAATTCAAACATAGTTTTTTTTTTCTGATTTCACATTTTGTGCTCTCTTAATTATATCACAATGTAGAGACCTATTTTTCTCAGGGCCCAGCATGTGCCTGAACATTGCCCCGCTAATCAGACTGCGTCATGGTAAGAACAGTGGCCTCAGAAGACCCTGAGAATTCTCATTAGGTCACCAAGGTTTTGAACATTTCTGCCAGGGATTGTCGCAGAAGGTGATAATAGGTGACAAGCTGTGACCTGTTTGAAAGAAAAGAGGAGAGAAACGTTAAGAAGAAGAAAGAGAGACTGAATGGAAGAAAAGGACGAAGAATAGGGTGAGGAAAATTAAAGTCTGCCTGATTAGAACTAGTAGGAGGCCAAAGTTATTTTTTTTTAACTTTATTGCACTTTTTCATAAAAGAAAATTACTTATCCTTGGTCAATGGCAACAGGTATTGTATGAGAGCCTAAAACAGGGGAAAATGAGAATGGCAATTTTAGGAACAAGTTGAACTAAGTTTTCTCTGAAAATTTGTTCATGTTAGCCTTTGGAACAGGATATTCTTGGGTATTTCTGTATTGGCAAAATTTATTGGACTTAAACAATTTATTCCTCTTCCCATAACAAAATCATCAAATTTTAGTTTGCATCTTATTCCTTAAAATATCACCCTACAAAACACTCTCTATCCAATATTGACAGAGATTTAATTTTTAATTATGATCCTATACCTGGTTTTCAGCTTCCTCCAGTTTTCTTTGATATTGCTACCTACCTTTAGGGAAGAGTCTTGAAGTTCCCCCTTGAAGACATCAGAGAACGCACACAGGCAAAGACATACAAGACAAGCTGGAGCTTTGAAAAATGTCAGAAGATGTATCCATGAGAAGAAACCACAAACCCGTCATCTGGGCTCTTTATTTTTATTTATTCAAATTTTATCTCTTGATTCTCAGCCTACATGTGCAGGAAAAAGTCAGAAAATTTGCCTGTGTAAACAAAAGAAATGTACGTTTGGGTTCAGTCATTCTTTCCAGCAAAACTGTGCCGGGAAGGGGAAGGGGAGGTCGATGCACAGACTCTCTCCAGAGGGGCATATCCCCTCCAGTATGGGCAGCATGTGCAACCATAAAGGTAATAAAAGTTGAAAAATGAGCTGGGTGCAGTGGTGCACACTAGCAATTCCAGCTACCTGGGAGGTGGAGGCCAGAGGATTACAAGTCCTAGGATGGTCTGGGTAACTTAGCAAGACCCTATCTCAAAATCAAATTTATAAAAGGGCTGGGGATATAGCTCAGAGATAGAGTGTCCCTGGGTTTTTTTCCCCCAGTATCCCACCACACACACCCAGACACACACACACACACACACACACACACACACACACACAGAAAACCCTGAAAAAATGATCTTCTATTTTCCAACCCAGCATATTGAAATTTGCTAAGGACTAGAGAGACTGAGACATAAATTGCTTAAATAACACAGTGTCCTTAAGTTGGTTTTCAGGAAAAGTCAACAAAATCCACTCAAGGATGGCTTGAAATTGGCTTTTCAAGAATGGACATGTGCAGAAGCAGCAGCTCCTCCAATCAATGACCTTTGGATGTCACAATCTCAGAATCCCCCAGCAAAACATAAAAATTCCTCCCGAGAAGAAGAAAGTAGCCTGCTAAACAGCATAATGACCATTTATGCCTGAAAAAAAGGAAGAGCTCCTCCTTCTCACCATCCCCCTCCTTTTCTACAAATCCCCAGCTGATCAGGGAGACATATTTGAGCTCCCCACACCCTCAACGCTTGGCCTTCTTGCCAGCTAACTGCTCAATAAAGTGTTTTCTTTGGCAAAAACTCAGTTTTGTAGTATTGGCAATTATGAACCACTAGGAACAAACAAGCCTGATAACAATATAAGAAGCCTAGGAGTTGGGAGTTGGTCTCCCCTGTCCACACAACAATAAAAATGCTGAACAAAGTGAGAATCAACAGCTTTGCCTAGATCCACCAGGGAACTGGCATCACTGAGTAAATGCCTCCTCCCCACATGAGAGAGATAGGCGGAAAGATAGAGAATCACAGCTTAGTGGAGCAGGAGTCCAAAAGAAGAAAGCTCCAGGGAACAATGCTCAGGCAGAGTTGACAAACTGGTGGGGGATCAGTGTGGACAAATCTAAGAGTGAAAAGCTCCAGGGAGATCCAGTCGTAGGGGGCTCTAAACTTTTAAGTGACTAATTTCCCTCCACAAACTGCAGGTTTTCCAAAAAGAAGAGAAGAGAAGATCTCTCAACAGATAAGTGGTGCTGTGGAGTGGGGGAAATGTACTAGACCTTTCTGTTAATAACAGGACCTAAACCACTAGGGTCTTATCAGAGCTTAACTGGCCTGAGAGAAGGGGATAGTCAACCCCGTCCCCCTCTGACTTACTGTCTCACCCAAGGGAAAACAGTACCACAGATCCAAGAAGCACTTAGCCTAGGGACACAGGCTCAGTGAAAGACCGAGACCTAATCACAGGACTAAAATGTTAAAGGAAATGTACATTTTAATAAAAAATTATTGTGTTTAAGAATCCAAAATTCATTAAAACTTGCTCAAATAAAATAAGAAAGGTTTCTCTTGAAAGAAGTAGAAAAGTCTTCTCCTACGAACCAAGAGACAAAAATAAAACTTCAAGGCCTTATAAAGCTCTACCAGGACCTCCATAGCTTGAGCCCTCTGTCCCCTCTCTGATGCTGCCCCTGTCAACTGTCTCCTTACTCTCTCCTTCCCATCCTCACAGGCCTCCTGGCTACATACCGATGTGCTAAGAGTTCCCTGCCTCAGAGAATTTGCCAACAAACCCCTTTCCTGGACTGCCTCTCCTCAGCTACTAACAGGTCACTACTACAGACAGAGCTTTGTTCAAATGTCACCAACACAGGGACCTTCCCTAATGACTTATTGTTGCTTCTTATTTCTATTTCTCTTACCTGGATCTATCCTGAGAGCACCCAACACTTCAACTTGCATATACCTTTTTGTCTATTTTCTCTTTTCCACTAGATTTGCCCATGGTAGGCTCTTAGTAAGTATTTGTGGAATGCATGGAAAAATAAAAGAATTAATCAAGAACAGGTCCTGAGGGATACCAGAATCTGCCACCCCAAAATAGACCTCTTGGACATATGGATTATTTTGAGTGAAACCCTGTTAAGAACCAGCAGAGGAAAGAACATCTCTAAAATCATGGTTTTCTACAAAGAAGATTTACAGTTATAAAGGAAATTTCCATGTCTGGAGACATCTTACTCTCTAGACCAAGAAGAAGAGAACTCTTAACATATCTTATGGACGAAAGAGACACAAACTTATAGCTATATAACCTTACTATACTTCCCATAAATTGTTGTCTCCCATCCCAGAAGCCCCAGACCCTATTTCCTTTGGCCTAGGACAGTATCTAAGCCTAAATTCTAAACACCCCTTAAGCTTACCCAGAGTTCTCATGTCTGGGTACTGCCATGAGTTACATCCACAAGGCACACGTTAATAAACCTAATTGTTCTTTTTGTTAGTCTGTCTGTGCAGTCTGATTTACAGGGCCCTGGCTGGCGAAACTAAGGTTGATAAAGGAAGAGATTCTGCCTGCTTTTTAGTACCAAATAGACTTTAGATTCCAGCTTGTGCCTCACTTTTACATTTTCACTTTTACATTTTTCAGTTTCTCGATGTTTGCTTCATTAGCCTTCTTCAACCAGCTTCTGATTCCCTATCCCTCATGACATTGGGAAATGCATAACCTAGAAACAGGCAGTCGGCCTCAATAGTGCTGATAGATCCATTCTAGTGCTTGTTTCCAGCTTCTATGCAACTCCATCTCTTGGATAATAGTCACTATTTCTCCAGCAGGAGTTTTCACTAGTTTGGGGGGTTTTTTGTTTGTTTGTTTGTTTTTTGTTCTTTTGTTGGTGAGGGTGGGAGAACTACATACACAGACTCTGATATCTACTCCATGGAGACCAGAATTCTATAAAGGAACATGAGAAGGAGAAACAAGCACTTGAAATGTGCTTTGTTGAGGTAAAATGTCAGCTGGAGGAAGGCACAAAAGGAACTGATATTTATTTGTAGAGTTCCTGCTCACTGCCAAGTACTGTGCTCAGCACATGAGAATCACATCACTCGACTTTCTTTCAAGTTTCCAAGCTAGATATCCCTACCATCATTTTCCCAGAGAGATTAACCTATTGTCATCGGTGTTATGATTGAAGATGTAGAAGGGGGACTTGGCTTCAGTGACTAACTCCAAAATTGAAGTGTTTTTTCAATGTGCTTTGTTTGGGTACATTTTAGTTAAATTGGAAACAGGATACATTGAAGGGCTTCATTAAGCAGTATTTGAAGAGATAGAAAAGGCATGGCTGATGGAGAGAACAGCATAAGCAAATTAACACAAAATTGCACCATAATAACACATGTTATGGGAAGAGGGAATAGCCCTCCATGCTTGGGTATAGAGGTGAAGAGGAAGAAATAGGGTTTAAAAGTTATTAGAAGTCAAATATGGTGGTGCATACTTGTAAACCCAGCTACCTGGGAAGCTGAGGCAGGAGGATCAAAATTCAAGGCCATCCTGGAAAACGTTGCAAGGTCTCTTCTCAAAATAAAATAAAAAGAGATGGGGGGATAGCTCAGCAGTAGAGCACTTGCCTAGGATTCATAAGGCCCTGAGTTCAATACCTTTATGTTGGTCAGTTTTGTGTCACTGTAATCAAAATATCTGACAAGAATAACTTAGAGGAGAAAAGGTTTATTTAGGGGCTCATGGTTTCAGAAATTCAGTCCATGGTTGGCCAAATCCATTGCTCTGGGCCTAAGGTGAGGCAGAACATCGTGGCAGAAGAGCATGGCAGAGGTAAGTTGAGCAGCTCAAGGCAGTCAGGAAGCAGAGAGAGAGGAACCAGGGACAAAATATAGCCCACCTCCGGTGACCTATCTCCTCCAGCCACACCCCACCTCTATATATACTTACCACCAGTAATTTATCTACATTTTTAATCCACCAAATTGATTAATTGATCGATGAGGTCACAGCTCTCATAATCTAATCATCTCACCTGTAAACATTGCTGCATGGCCTAACAATGACTCTTTTGAGGGGGACCGCTAAAGATCTAAACCTTGGTATTGCCAAAAAATAAAAAAGCATTTGGGATCAGATCACAAAGGGCATTTAATGTCATCTAAAAACTGGATCTAATGGACCTCAACAACTGTTGAGTGATTGTAAATTCCCAAGAAATAGAAAAGACCCAACTTTTATAGCGTATACTTCAGACAGGAAGATTTTTCTACTACTATAATATCTAAAATATACCAGCTGTAATTCATCTGTGTAGGCTGCTATAACAAAAGACCACAAACTGGATGGTTTAAATAATAGAAATGTATTTCTCCCAGTTCTGGAGTCTGGGAAGCATGAGGTCAGAGTTCTGGCTGATTGGGTTCCCGGTGAAGACTCTCTTTCTGGTTTGTAAAATGTTGCCTTCTTGCTCTGTCCTCTTGTGGCCTTTCTTTGCCCCCCTTTCTTTGTCTCCTGCAAGGGGAGGCAAGAGGAGGAGAGGAAAAGAGGAAGAATGAGAGAGCACTTTGGTATCTTCTAAAAAGACACTAATCCCATCAGTCCAGAGCTCTTCCTTATAACTTCACTTGACCCTACTCACCTTCCAAAGGCCTCACTTCCAAATACCATCTCATTGTGGGTTATGGATTTGACATATGAATTTGGAGCTAATCCAAGTAACATAAGAAATACAAATAATATAGAGATAGCTTTTGAACCATCATCTACCTGCAGGGAGTCTGAGTCTATATAACATTAGAAGGATCTGGAATCCAAAAGCAGAATTGAAATTTAAATGGAGTGTCCCAACATTGAAAGGGCTCTTCTCATTATAGTAATGCTCAACTGTAAATTTTCCATATGGACCAAATACAAACCACTATTCAAACCTGGAAAGTTCCTCCAGGTAATTTGGCCATCCTCCTTGCACCACTGTGGCCCTCAAATCCTCACTGACTCTCATTTGAGAGGTTTATGAACCAGGAAGAAAGCCTATAGCTCAAGAATCATCTCATTTTTAGGAAACATAAAGCAGGGATTTTTTCTCTTGTCCTAAAATATCCAAATAATCCATCCCCCAAGAATGAAATAATAAATCTCTCACCCAGGCTCTTCTTAGCTTTGCTTTTATCTTCAGCTTTACTTCAATCGTCTCATCCTGGCACAACTAGATCAGAATCAGAAAATAATCTGTGAATGAATGATATATACTGCAGGAAAGGGAGAGAGTACGCATTTTTCCAAACATTTTTCTCTGCGCTGCAGTTTATACATATTTCATTTTAAAACTACAAAAACCCTGCCGAGAGTCTTCATGTTTTCTCTCTACAGATGAGGAAAGTGAGACATGGAGAGTTTCAGTCATTTGCCTGAACCAATCCGTGAGCCTGTATTTATGTTACCTGAGCTGTTTCTGATAAGACTCTAACACTGAAATCTTGAAATTGGCAGGATTTTAGTCACTTAAAATGCTTTCTTAACAAGCCTTAGCAAAGCCTTAAGATTTCTCTTAGGCCAGAATGCCAAAGCACCATTTATGAGCTCTTTCTCATACAAAGGCAGAAGGGGATGGCTGTGGGTGCTTGTCAGTTGCTCATTATCACCAAGGCGACCCAATACTCAGGAGTCCATTTGGGTCCTCTAAGGATGCTACAGTCCTCCAGCCAAGGGCCCTGTTCATTCCCTTTGGCATAATGTTTCTGTGCATGCTTTTGGCATTCTACCACCTTGCAGCTCAAGTCTCTGTTCCTTCCTCATTAGTCTGAACTACATTTACATTTTCAAAGGAAGGTATAGACTGTTTATTAGCAGCTACATCAATATCCCTCAGTCAGTAACTGCCATTCACTTACATGATGAGCCCAACAGATATCTTAAAGGAGCCAGATTCTTTCTGCTGAACAAATATTGATTATACTGAAAAAAATATTATTTGTGAATATAAAACAAAGTCAAGTTTTAACAAGAATCCTAAACCTTTCTCTTCCATCCTCTTATGGAAACTAATAAACTGGGTGCACAGAGCAGATTTTCAGCAATATCCATTGCAGGCCTGGTTTGGAGTAAGCCAGAGATGACAACCAATTATTTTTTCCAATGTGCAGGATGAATAATAGAAATAGCAATTTAGCACATCTTGGAGGCATGAGCAGGATGATTGGGTTTCAGATGAAGTGAGGCTAATCCTTACCATTGGTGAACTTATTTGCTAAATACTCTTAGATTGCAGGGGGTTGTACTTGTAAAAACCTCCCCCACAAAGCAGGTTCTACCTGTGAAAACCCCACAGGTGTTTGGTAAAGTGTACTAGCCAGAGACTCCTCATTAGGGAAGTTTTGCCTGTGAATCTGCTTTCATTTTTTTCTTCCAGAATTTATTCTGCGTGCACTTCCCTTTTTTTTCAAATACATGCTAATTCTATTTCCCATATTTCTTCACATGAAATTATAAGAGTACCATAATTATTTATAAAGAATGTCAAAACAATACATTAATAACATTGTAGAGTTTAAAGCTCTTTAATATATAATCTATTCATGAGCAATATTAAGTAGCATTGCTAGAATGATGTGTAAATAAAGAAAAACTAAAAATTCATGCTGTGAGTTGGTTGTCTCTATATTTTTGATATACTTAAGCTAGTTCACCTCCATTTTTTTAAACCACGACATTGTCTTTCCATCTAGGACCTGATTTTCCGTGGATGATTTTTAAGATGATTACATGACAGAGCAATGATCATATGTGAACACACCTTTTCCACCTTGGATTTTAATACTAGGTTTGTATGGAGAAACATCAATTCATTAAGCTAATAGTGTTAATAGCGGGACTGGATGTTTTTTAAAGTTCTTTCCTCTCTTTCCATACCCAGCTGTGCACTTCGAGAGAAATTAACTTCATGACCTGCTGAAGGGGTGAGCCCTGACAACCCATCACTGTGTTTCATCACTCCGGGATTAGTCATGGATTGACAGGTGTTGCAAGTTAAGCCAAGATTACTATGGTTCCTGGGAGTACCTGAAAAAAGAGCTGCCTCTTTTTTTTTTTCTTTTGGAGACTATCAAAAGTGAAATAATTTCTTTCTCTAGATAGCGTGCTATGGATTTGAGGTCTGAACTGCTGTAGCTCTGCATTATCAGGAGGGAGTCACCTAGAGATGATAGGAGGCACTCAATGATGAGAGAAATGCAAAGAAAATTGGAGCTCAAAGACCTGCAGCCTCTGGATGCAGCCTCTCCTGATATTAGATCTGCCTTTATTTAGTTACATTAACCCATATAGGACCAATATTGCTTAAACCAGTTTACCTCATGCTTTTTTATTTCTGGCAAGCAAAGTCTCTTGATGGATGCAACTTCCAAATACATCTATTTCATGTTGGTTGTAGCTTTGATGCATTTCTCCCTTTTTCTTTGTTTTTTTTTTCCTATAGCAGAAAGACCTAAACTTTTTAATTGATTAAATAAAATAATCCAGGTAAGATGTTCTGTAGAAGTCCTCACTTGCCTCTCAAAGGAGTTTGAGATTCCACTGTTCAGAAAGTATTCATTCATCACATGTTATGTGACAGTCACACTTTGTTTTTCCAAATAGGAAATGTATGTATATCTGTTTTCATTACGTTGATGTCAACATAATTTATTTTAAAGAAACCACTAGGCAGTTAAATATGTGAATGACAGCTCACTCAAACTTCCTCATCTTAAAGACTGCAAAATTGAGGCTAAAAAAGGTTATGTCATTTATCTAAGGCCTCATAGTAAACTTCAGACTTAGACATTCCAGGTTTCTTGATCTGTGATCCAGTGGCCTTTTATTACACTCAATGGCCTGCTTGCATTGATCATCACTATTTTCAACAATAATCATGGCATTATTGTTTTTCCCAGGTTTAATTATACAAATCAGTTTGGTCTGCAAAAATTGAATCAGAAAACTAACAAGATCTGACTTTCCTATGAAATTTCTAGCACTTCCTATTTTCAGACAGTCTAGAAATACCCTGTGAACAGCCTTTCTCATGAGATTTTGGCATCTGCCTCTTGCTATGATCAGAAATAAAAAGTTTAGAGGTGGGAGAAAGCTAGTGAGACAAAGATACCTGCAAAGTCTTAGTTCTATGTACACATGGGAACTTTCAAATATCAACCACAGACCTTGACGTTGCTCAAGTTCTATTGATTTTTCCCTCTTGACTTCATGTTTGTTCTGACCTGTCCTATTTCACAGCAGTCAATTGGTGAATTCTAAGTGCCACGTGTAATGACAAGACTAATTTTGAAGTTGAGATACAAATGCTTTTTGCTTTTATCAATCAGATTCAGGAATGATCATTGACTGATCACTGTTCCTAAGATCCTTATTCCAACAGAAAACTACAGGATTCTCTTGGAAGCTGAATTCTTTCTGTGTGTCCTACTATAAAATAATTCAAGTGAAATTCTTAATAAGATCCAAGTAGATGCATAATGACATAACATCAGCCTTTCAAAAACATAATTTCCTTTTGTATTGCTATAGGAGGAGTTGGAATGGATTTTAATTCCAATCCCAGGAGTATAGTTTTGGTTACTTAGTATCAGTATTCATTATACTAATACACTTTATTGGGATCAGCTCTGTGCATTGTTTCATTATGGTGTGTTTCATTAATTGTGTACAATATTAATTCTCTTTGATGCTGTATTTGATTTTCATGTGTAAATAAGCCCTGCTTAATTTATTTGTTTTCCATTACTGATAAAGAATACTTTCTTTTAGTGGCTGCATGGTTTATCAGAGGCAGGGGAGTTAGCTTTTGCAACTGGTGCTTTGTCTGCTCTGTGTGCTCTTCCATTAGGAATCAACATGGGAAATGTATTTCAGTCTTACAACTCACTCAAAGTAGGTTGTTTCATTGTGATCAAGTAGAGAGGGTGGCCACTTCCCTCTCTAATATTAGAGATTGTCCTTAGGGACTATCGTTCTACACGTTTATGGAGGAGAGTAATTTCTAAGTTGCTTCTATGACTAGAGTACTGGGAAAATTATCAGAATAAATAACAGAGGGGGATTATATTGGGAAAAAGAATAGGAAGCATGGATTGAAGAATGGGGTATCCAAGTGTAGTTAAGAAAAAAAGAGAGCATTTCTCTTCCTGCTTTCTAGAACCTTCAGCCTTTCATGTCAACATTTTATTAGGAAATTCTACATAAGTAAGTAGGTAGATAGATACATATACAAATACATACATGAGCAGGTATTTAGTTATGAAGCATTATTAATAAGTCAATGAAAAACTTCTCTAAGCAGAAAACCACAGATCTTTTAAATTGATAAAAGAAGAATATAAGTAGTTTTGTGCTGAAAATATTGATTGCATTAACCTGAATATTTTTAAATTTCTTTGTTCATGGTCTCCTTTACAAGGAAGCTAACACTGTTATCTAAAACATTTAGATGACAAGAAGGGATCCACCAGGCTTTGAGTTTCTCAGGTTGAGCCTTTCCCGACAATACACACTTGACTACATGCACTTTGGATATGTTACAGCTGCCACGGCTATAATACAGAATGAACACTACTCAAGGTCATGTCAATAATGTGTTCTGTACTGGTACCTTCAATTATCAAGGGAGTATTGCGTAACACTTTGCAGCATTGTGTTTTCAGTACACAATGAGGCAACTGTTTAAAAAGTTTTTAAAATACAGGTTCATTCCATGCATCTGTTTCACCTGACTGACATACTTATTTGAAAAGCACAAGCAATGCCAAATCTTGCTTTAAGAGTTGTCATGGGGCTGGGGATGTGGCTCAAGCGGTGGCGCGCTCGCCTGGCGTGCGTGCGGCCCGGGTTCGATCCTCAGCACCACATACAAACAAAGATGTTGTGTCCGCCGAGAACTAAAAAATACATAATAAAATTCTCTCTCTCTCTCTCTCTCTCTCTCTCTCTCTCTCTCTCTCTCTCTCTCTCTTTCTGTCTCTTTAAAAAAAAAAAAAAAAAAGAGTTGTCATGCCCTCTCCTTGGTGGCTTAAAGGAAGAGATTTGGTCCTGCCCCAGGTCTCTGGTTAATAGCTGCATGGTAGTTGCTCCTAATCCAGTACTTCTGAGAGAAGGTCATGGTCCTCTTTTCCACATTCCTCATCTCACCAATGTTCATGCCTATCTTTCCAGCACCATTGAAATCTACCTATCCCGAAGGATGACTTGGCAAGAAACCTTCGTATGACCAGGGATTCCAGTTTACTTGGCTTACCAGCAGTGACATTTTCAACGATCAAAGGCAACACAGATGGATGTGGAGTTAGTGGTTCAGGACTCCAGAACTTAACTAGACTCCTCTATCTGGATCCTACCATCACGGCAATGGAGAGAAGTCTGATTCTTCTCACCCACCCTACTCTTGATTCTCTTTTTTTTCCCATGAAGTATCTCTTATAATTAAATCTATAACCTATGGAATTAAACTGTAGATCCTTCCCCCACATTTTTTTTTTTTGATCCAAAGAACTCACTTGACTTCCCTAATCTTACCTTAAGAGGAACCAAGATGAAGTGACCTCAGTGACACTTTTACTTTAACCAGAACCAGGTTCTCTGTGGATGAAGCACATTCCCGGTTTCGTTTATAACTTGCCTATTCAAAAACATGCTTGTGTTAAATACATGACGTGACATTTGCTCGGTACTTAACTCCAGGGACTTTCAAGTCCTTGGGGAGGCTGCTAGGTGGGCAGTCCGCATGCTATCCATTATATATCTACGGTGAGCTTAAGTTAGCAGAATTTCTCATTTGGCTCTGCCTCTGAGAGTTATTTCATGGGAGACCACATTTCTCTTTGTTCTTGTTCTTGTGGGAAGCAGACAATTACACCTAACCTTTGTAAATTTAGAAAATTAAAAACCCCATTCGAGTAGAGAAATCACTGTGCTAGATGTTTATGGTATTTAATTTAATTATTCACATGAATCCTCTGCGTATTTCTAATGTATTTATGGAATTCCTTAGATTTTTCCAGCATTACAAATAATATCTGTATATTTTGGTGGGTGCTTTACTAATATCTGCTTATTATCATCTTAAAAATTGTCATGATTCAATTTTATTCAATTGAATTCAAATTCCCCTGAGATTATTTATGTGAAAGATTATCACATCTTTTATCCTTCCTGACAAGGGGTTTATTATATTTCCACAATTAATCGGCAACACACTGGAGAGCATCTTGGAAGCAAGATGCTTCATTAGGAAAAGGAAATATTAAAATATGAAATACCTATTTTAATTCTGTCTGGATGCTTAGTGTCTTTGGTTTGGGTTTTTGCATTTTTGTAAATATATGTTTTTTGCATTTTTGAAGGTATAAGTTTGAGTATGAGAGAATTATTGAGGAGAATTACTTCAGCATTGTGTATTTTAATCTGTGTGTTTAGCCATCTCTTTGTCAGAAAAATTAAAAACAATTTAAATCTACTTTTAATGTCTGATGTGAAAGCCATTGGGTTTTTCCATTTCTTTGAGTTTTATTAGACTAACCACAGGAAGTTTCCATTTCACTGCCATCCAAACCTTCTCCTTTCAAGGCATGCATGATTCAACTTCAAATTCTCATAATACTCTTCCTCATGGAACTTAGAAATTTAATTAGGAAAAAGGAGTCTGACAGCCACTGGAGCAGGGCCCAGTTCTCTCTGAGACTTCAAAGGGAGCACCTGCTGTGAAGGTGATTCAGGGGAGGGGACAAGAGGTGAGCATGGGGTCTCTGGACACCTCCGAACCTGCACTCTCTGCTTCCTTTGAACAAAAGAAGCCCCAGTAGACAATTTGGTGGAAAATTATGTGTCGCAGGGATCAAGTGCTGTGGACCAGAATTTGCTCACCTCAATATCACAAACATTTATATTAGAACAATTTAGATTTCCACGGGACCATTTTTCACTAGAACCTTCTGAGCACTCTTGAGTACATCTCAGATTCATGGTTTTGAAAATCCCCTTGTCTTTATGTAATTACCTTCTTATAAAATGTAATTGTGTAGAGTTCAGCAAATGTGCCGTGCTGTTTCATATTCCTTTACTTTAAGAAATTCTAGCCTGGGAACGGTGGTGCACACCTATAATTCCAGTGGATCAGGAGGCTGTGGAAGGAGGATCAAAAGTTCAAAGCCAGCCTTAGCAACATAGTGAGCCCCTGACTCAAAATAAAAAATAAAAAGGGCTGGGGATGTCGTTCAGTGGTTAAGTGTCCCTGGATTAAATCCCCAATGCCAAAAAATAAAAGAAAGGAATTCTCGTGGATGTTCTGCAGGGAACATACTTCTCCACTTTACTTAATGCACAGCTGGTTCTTTAGGGTCTTTTGTCCTATGTCATCTTGGCAAAGCCATTGCTCCCTCCATTCAAATCTTTATTTTATGTTGTAAGTATTGCTAATACATTTTTCATATGGTTAGAAGGGTGGCACATCCATAGAGTGCTCTAAAATGCTCCAGAATCAGAAACTTTTTGAATGCTGACATGACACCACAAATAGAAAATTTCACACTTGTCCACATGGGATGGATCACCGTCAAAAGGCAGGTGGCACTAAAAATATTACCAAATTACCTTTGAGTTCTGTGTGTAGGGTGTATATGAAACAAAAATGAATTTCATGTTTAGATTTGGGTCTCCTTCCCAAAGTATTCATTGTGTATATGCAACTATTTCAAAATCTGCGAAAGCCTGCCATCCAAAGCACTTTTAGATCCAAGCATTTGGGAGAAGGGGTGCTCCACCTATCTTAATATTTGTGTCTGTTTGCTATCATTATTTACAAGTTTCACTTTTTTTTTTTTTTTTTGTACTGGGGATTAAACTCAGGGGTGTTCTACCACTGAACGACATCCCCAGGCCTTTCCATGTTTTACTTTGAGACGGGTCTCCCTTAGTTGCCCAGGTTGGCCTTGAACGTGTGATCCTTCTGCCTTAGTCTCCCTGTGTGCACCACTGTGCCTGATGGATTTGAAATTTTCTAAAGAAGCTATTCACATCTTCTTCACTTTTTATGCTTACCTTTCAGGTGTCAATTTATCTAACTATAGATAAATATTTAAAATTCGTGTCTATAATTTTTGACAGTCTAATTTTTACATCAAATTCATAGTTATCAGACAAACAAAAAGTAATCTATAATTTATTTTCAGGTGAGGAAACCGAAGCTAAGAGGAACAACATCCCCAAGAACTCCTAATCAGTAAAAAGAGTTGTAATTCCAGTTCAGAATGAAATCATGATCAGTTGAACCGCACAGTCCAGGGTGATTTTAAGAATGACTCTGCTCACTTCCTGCAGTTTGCTACTTGTAGAAAGTTGATCGATGTTTTGTGGAATCAATGGAGTAATGAATTAAAAATCTTCTGAGCACTCTTAGCACTGATGATCTGTAAGATATGCATGATGATAATCCTAGAAGGCAGAGTTATTTCATCTTCTCTGGTTGAGCAGATAATCCCCTGAAGTAGGTGCTGCACAAATATGAATTATGGCATCCACAAAATACTGAGAAAGCCTCCTTATTTTCACAGATGCAGAGCAAGTTAAAGGAGTTAGAGGACATGTCTCCTGTTAACCAGGAACGAGAGGCCAGGACAGAGGATGCTGTGACCAGAACCAGCAGCCTGGATCCACTATGTGACCTGGAGATAGCAAATGCTTTGGTGGGTGCTTATTCCCACAATTGAGACTTCCATTTTTCTGTATTTCCTTCTTTATTAAATAGAATGAAGTTGATAAGCTTTATCCTTTTTGTTGTAAATTATTGTGCCTTAACTTTTACATGACTTTTGAACTTTGTGTGGCTCTTTGATGCCAAGTATGAGGGAAGAACCAAGAGACAAAACATTGCTGTAACTTCCTTTCATTCATTAAAGACCCAATGGACTGGTGAACATTGCTAACTCATGAGAATAGGACAGGATGAGATAATTCCAAACAGACTCACAATCAGTGTTCTTGGTCTAGCTTCCTAATAGTGTTCTAGCTACCTTAAGGGATGTGGATTGTTATGGCAATGGGAGTCCATTGCAGAGAGGACAAGGAAAGCAAATCTAAAAAGGATTAGGAAATGTTGTGGTGGAAGAAGATGGTTGGGAGATATACATTTGGGCCAAGTGAAGTTGGATACAATCTAAATCTTGTTGCCACGATTCTGGGTTGAAAAATCATATCACAAAATTCTCCTATGACTCTGACCCAGAATTTATACCCTTTTCTTTCTCTATTAACCAGATCCCTCAAATGCAAAAGGAGGATCCTGTTCTGTAACTGTTAGAACCCAGCTTTCCTTGCTCCCAGTTCAGTGACTGAACTCTCACTATACTATCTCTTAACCTTCTGTGTTTTCAGAATACAAGACATTAACAAAACTCAAAAGAGCTAAATATGTGTGGATATAGGATGTGCAAATGTTTTCCCCCATTATGCATATTATATTTTGATTTTGTTGATACTTTTCCATTGCTGTACATATTTTTTTTTAGTTTGATGATCTTATACACTTACAAATAATAATAAATAAGAGGGTAAAAAATCTTTGGGAGATGATGGATAGGTTTATGGCATAGATTGTGATGATTTCATAGATGTATACATAATCTCTGAATGCATCAAGCTCTATGAAGCTATATGAAGCTTTTGGTATGTCAAACCAAATAAAATAAAAAAGGATACCCGAGAAAAAGCAAAAGGAATTTTAAAGAGACGGTTTTGTTGAATTCAAATTCAGTTAATCCATATTTTTGTTCAGTCATGAAATAGAGTTAGAGTCAACCTAGTGGTATATATTAAAGTCAATATTCTCTTTTGAAACCATTGCTCTAGCTTCTTTTATTAAAATTTCACTTTCATGTTTTATTAAGTACAGTGTTATTTAATTAAACAAAATATTATTTATTGCTTACTTTTTATTTTAATAACTATTTCACACAGGAAAATATTGCTGATGTTCAAAGAGAATTTTATTTGGCATTTAAGATCATCAGAAGATAAAATTTAAAAACAAATTATAATTCCCAGTGAGTTAGATAAACAAAACATTGCAGATGTCGCTTGACTTATCTGAAAGGACAAAAAATGGGAAGAAGAAAGAGGGTAGAAGGGCATGAAATGGTATATTAAAAATGTATGGGGGCTAGGAATGTGGCTCAAGCGGTAGCGCGCTCCCCTGGCATGTGTGCGGCCCGGGTTCGATCCTCAGAACCACATACAAAGAAAGATGTTGTGTCCGCCAAATACTAAAAAATAAATATTAAAAAAAAATTTCTCTCTCTCTCCCTCTCTCTCACTCTTTCTTTAAAAAAAATGTATGAACAACTCCAAATATGTACTGAAGAGGGACTGACCATAACAGTTCTCTTTAGTTAATCATCAAATTCTATCATAATTTTGTCATATATGTAGTTTTTCAATACAAACTGATTTCCAACAACAAGGACATGATTTCTTAGCACTCTATAAAATTTAAGTAGGAATTATTTCACATAAAACATTTTCTCAACCTGAAAAGGCCTAGAAAATGATTGGAAAGCATTTATTACTGGATAAAATAAAGACACTATATCTAATAATATGGTTGGCAGTAAAAATGTATCTCCCAGATAGCAACTGCATAGCAAAGAAATCCCTTATGTCCAATGGGTTTATATGACCTGCAATTTGTGTCTTGTGAAATCTAAAGGCAAACTCAATGATCACAAGAACCCCCGTGTCCCTACTTTAAGAAACATAACACTTTTTATCTTTACTACGTTTCATCCATCTTCTTTTCTTTTGCAAGCATAAAAACACCTTTGGTCAGATAGACACAGAAAAGAAATTGTCAGGCAGTTCATTGAAATCCAGAAGCTAAAGGAAAACTAATTCCAGATTCTGACACATCACCCAATGTGGGAACAAAAACAGATCCACAGATAGTACCATGGTGATATCGTTCTGATCCCCTCTCTGAGTGTTTTTGACAGAAGTATGTGCTACTTTTCTAGGACTTCCATTATGACTTACCACAACTAGTTTGTTTCAAATAACAGACATAGATTCTCACTCTTCTAGAAGACAGGAATCCAAAACCAAGGCATCCCCAGGGCTATGCTCCTATGGAAAGTTCTAGAAGAAGATACAGGCCTTTTCTGGTGCCTGACACTTCTTGGCTGTGGACACATCCCTGCAATCTCCATCTTGATCTTCACATTATCTCTCCTGAGTCTTGTGAGCCCTTTTCCAATTCTTTCATTAAGACACTCTCATTGGATTTAAGGCTCTCCCCAATCCATGATAATTTTGTCTTGATCTTTTCCTTAATTATATCTGCAAAGATTCTTTCTAAATAAGGTCACATTTTGAGGTTCCTAGTGGACACAAATATGGGTAATAATCTTTGAGCTACTTCAATATGAGGGAAAAAAAAAACAAGTATCTCAAAATGTATCCCTGAGAGTGGCTCCTGTTCATATGCGTCGCAAAGTACATACTGCAGCTCCTTCGACCTGGGTCCTTCCCATCTGGGCTGTCCCTTCTCATCACCCTCCACTGTTAGCTCACCTGAGCCCAGACCTCAGTCACTGGCCACGTGCATATGCACATAGCCGCGATCCCGTGTCTTCTACCATCATATCCTTTATTCTGCTCAGGCACACGTGAGCACCTGTACTAAAAGGACCTTACGTCCAGAAAAGCCCTGGCTTGTCCATTCTTCCATCAGACAGAGGGTGACATCTTTGTCTGTGTGATTTCCTGTTTGGCCCCCTCTTTGACAATCCTCTCATCTTGGGGAGCCTGCCCCACACTGTGCTGCCTCACCTCCTTTCTCTCTTGCTGTTCAGTTGGAAAGTTGATCTCATCCCTGTATCACATTATATTCTTTCCATCTCTCCTTCCAAATTCTCACACATAGATTTTCTCACACTTTTCTAGTTTCCTAGATGCCTCACACATAGATTTTCTCACACTTTTCTAGTTTCCTCTCATCTCATGTGAATTTTGTTAGCTCTCTATAGCCCCAAAGCCCTTAAGTTTAAAAAGCTGGTGATATATCTGCATCAAAGGAAAGGAAAATTAAGTTTTAAGGTAAAATTAGAATAAGAACCTCATGCTACTAGCTTCAAATACTGTTGGAAGTGGGAAATAATATTCTGTTTCCCCAGGTGCAATAATACTGGGAAGAATTGTTACAAATTCCCTTCTTCAAAAAAGAGAGGAAGAGGGGCTGGGGTTGTGGCTCAGTGGGAGAGCACTTGCCCAGCATGTGCGAGGCACTGGGTTCGATCCTCAGAATTGCATATAAACAAATGGATAAAATAAAGGTCCATCAACATTTTTAATAAAACATTTTATGATAAATAAATTTTATTTATTTTAAATGAATAAATTTTATTTATTTTAAGTAAATAAATTTATAAACAATTTTATAAATAATTATATAGAAATATAATATAAATAAATATAAATACAAATTTAATAAATAAATTTATAAATAATAACTTATAATTTAAAAATTTATTTATTATTTATAAAATAAAACATTAATTTGTTTTAGAAAAAAATTTTTAAAAAGAGAGAGGAAGAATTGTTTATCTGCTTGTTGAAAATGGGAAAGGCTCCTCCTATTTCTGCCATCCTATATCACTTGATTCTCCTTTCTCCAACAAAAGCACATTTGGGCAGGTCGTGTCTCCCTACAGATTCCTCATGAAGATGAGCAGTCTCAAGTGCAGTGAGGGGACAGGATTACAAAGCATTGTCTATACACAGGTCGAGGATACACAAACCAGTGCAGTTTTTTTTTTTTTAATTTTACCCTACATTTTGCTCAACATCTAAGTGAAATGTGTGCTGGTTCTCAATTAATTTGGAACCTCAAAAGACTAGAAAGTAGTGTTTGTAATTATTACCCACAAACCACAACAAAAATTGGTGAAAACAATTCCATTTGCAAATAACTAAAAAAACCCTCAGGATAAAATTACATGTGTGTGCCAGATGCCATGTCATATACCTGCAATCCTAGCAACTCAGAAGGATGAGGCAGGAGGATCACAAGTTTGAGGCCAATCCAGGCAATTCAATAAACCTTGTCTAAAAATAAAATTTTAAAAGGGCTAAGGATGAAGCTCATTGATACAGCACCTTGGGTTCAATTCTTCTCTCCCAAAATAGAAAGAACTGAGAATATGGCTCAATGGTAAAGCATCCCTGGGTTCAATATCCAGTAGGGGGAAAAACAAAAATATTGTACCTGTGCCCCATTAGAGATAGTAGGTGTAGCATGTTCTTTATATCTTTAGATTTAACTTCACTCTCCAATATGGTAGCCACCAGTCACGCATGACTATGGAGCATTTGAAATGTCATTGATAGGAATTAAGAGGTGCTAAAAATGTAATATGCATGATAGAGTACAAAAACGTAATAGAAAGTAAAATATCTCAATAATTTTAATATTTGTTTCATGCTAAAATGGCAATGTTTTGGATAGATTGATTAAGGAAAATGTATTATTAAAAATTTTTTAAAGAAAGTTGAGTCTCTTTTGATAACTTTATAAAACCCTCAAAGACTTTTCCCATCTATGTTGTTGCATAACGTTGCTTATAATATTCCCCTTATTAGCTGTGTGTTTATGTATTCAATCCTATCATATGTGTGGGTTCATGTATATATGACTATTAAAGAAATGGAATATTTCTATCTTCATGGGATCCTTTTGTAACCCTGCTGTCCTTAACCCATGGCAGCTTCTAATCCCTTCTCCATTTCTGTATCTTATCATTGGAAGAATGTTTTATAAAAATTATCATATGTTATGTAATCTCTTAGGGTAGGATATTTTTTCACTTAGCAAAATTCTCTGGCCATTTTCTCAAGTTTATGCCTTCAAGTTTCAGAGAGCTTTTTCATGGAATAGATGTACCACAGGTGGTTTAACCACTCACCAGTGGAAAGATGTCTGATTGTTTCCAGTTTGGGGTAATTAAGAATAAAACTTCCATAAACATTCATTTTTGTGTGAACATAAGTTTTCATTTTCCTGGGAAAAATGCTCAAGACTGATGTTGCTGGACTTTAGAGCAGTTCTCTGCTTTATTATTCTTTTCATTTCAATAGAATTTGAAGTGATATCTTCTCCTTCATACCTGATATGGTAATATTTTGTTTTCTCTTTTTCTTGATCCATCTTTCTTTTAGCTTTATCGGTTTTATTACTCTTTTCAAAGTAGCAATTTTCCAATTTTTAAGTAAACCATTTTAGCATAGTTTTAAATTTGTAAAAAAAAAAAGTTACAAAGATGGTAATGAGAATAGTTGTATACCTCAACTCAATTCTCTCTGTTATTAACTTCTTATGTGAGTATGATCCATTTGCTACAAATAGGAAACCATTGGTATGGTACAATTAACTAAGCTATAGAGCCTATTTGGGTTGTTCTAGTTTATCCAGTACTTGATTTATTTGCTGAGTCCACCCAGTATCCCATCTGACTTTGCATTACAATTAGCCATCAGGTCCCTTAGATCCCCCTTGGCTGTGACAGTTTCTCAGACTTCCCGTGTACTTGGTGACCTCTCACGTTTTGAGGAGTATCAGTCAGGTACTTTGTAGAATTTTTCTGAATTTATAGTCCTTGATTGTTCTCCTCGTGTTTAGACTGAGACTGTAGAGGTAAACTGTCTTCATCCCACCTTATCAAGATGCCTGCTAGCAGCATGATTTGTCACTGTTGATGTTGGCCTTGATCACAGGTTCTCCTAGAAAGTTCCTCCTCTCCTTTTCCAAACTTTCTTTTTTAGCAGACAGTCTCTATGTGCAGGGACACTCAGGGTGTATGTGGGGTGGAGCAGGCTGTGATAAGAATTAGGATACTTCTTTTTCAGGGGGTGTTATATGGGGGATCAAACCCAGGGTTTCATGCATGCTTGGCAAACACTCTTCTACTGAGCCACATCCCTAGCCCTAAACTCCTTTTGAAGGCCATTCTATACTTTTATAATTCTCCAACCTCTTTCTCAAGTATCAGTATCTAATATAAATAATACTCTTTCTTATTCAATCCTACAATATTTTTGAATTTTAACTAAGTGTTGGTATAGAAATGGTACGTATTGTGCTTTTCTATTCAACATACATTTCAGCTGTGTCAGAGTTAAACAGGCTTTTATTGGCTGACTTTGGGACTTAATCACCATTTATCATTTTGTTCCTTTGGAAAAATTCACTTTAAAGCCTAATGACTGGGGGCTGGGGATGTGGCTCAAGCGGTAGCGCGCTCGCCTGGCATGCGTGCGGCCAGGGTTCGATCCTCAGCACCACATACAAACAAAGATGTTGTGTCCACCAAATACTAAAAAATAAATATTAAAATTCTCTCCCTCTCTCTCACTCTCTCTTTAAATAAAAAAAAAAGCCTAATGACTCACTTACTAACATACTTCAGAAGCAAAATACACATACAGTTGGAGACTATTATGAAGTATAGAAAAAGAATAGGGCTCTTTCTTTTTTTTCTGTATCAATTTTAAACCTATGTTCCTAGCTTCGGGATGCTTCATTTTGGACTCTAAACTATGTCCCATTCCATTTTTCTTTATTTAGTTTATATTGCTCTGCCGATTTAAAAATTAAAATACTGGGGTGATTCAACCTTCTGTGATCCTCTAATGATCAATTTTGTTACTTGTATCTCTTAGCACTCATCTGTTCCCTTCCTCGAGTTACTTTTCGATTTGAAGCTCCTTAGCACGGTTCTAAATTTTATAATCCATTTTTGTTGATATTTTTCATTTCAGTAGTCTTTATCCTTGCAGAAGTTTAGCATTTCAAAAACCACAGTGATAGTGCTAACAATCCTCAGAAGAATTGCAGACTGTTTGTCTGGGAAATCTTTTCCCAACAAATTTATCAAATGCTTGTTAATAAACCAGGCTCTATTTATGCTGGGCACAGAGTATACTTAGGAGATTCATGGAATATCATAAATCCTAGGGGTTTTAAACAAGGTCTTCCTTGAATTCTCCTCTGTTACCAGAATAGTCAATCCAAAACGAGTTCTGTCATTCTTTTATTTTAAATGCTGTAACAATATTTATAGTTTTTCAGGGAAAACATTACATCCTCAATTTATCTGGTAAGAATTGTGATATGGGGTAGTCTTTTAGACTCTCAAAGTTTTATCATCTCTCTCTCTCTCTCTCTCTCTCTCTCTCTCTCTCTCTCATTAACGGTGGTAGAAAGGCTTTTCACAAATGTGTCATGAGGCCTTAGTAAGACAGCTGTACTTGAAAAACACAGGGCATAACATTATTTTATTCCCACTTGGTTGTAAACTTTTGTTTCATTTTTTCACATTACATTAAGAAGTTACGTGTTTTGCAATTGAGTTAATGGTATCCTGAAGAATAAATAGATAGATGTTAGTTACACAAGTAGATCTTGGGATGAGGCAAGAGAATAATGGGGTTTAGTTGTCTAAAGAAGAGAGAAAATGTTCCCACATCTGGTATTTTGAGACAAAGAGTGTCTTGACACAGAGTTGGGAGGGTCACTGTCTAAGAATCAAAAACAAATAGCTTCAGCTCAGTGGGTTTCTACCAAAACTTAGGATAGTCCCAGATGGTAGTTTCACACTAATTTGAAATGACCAAATCTGGAAACTACAGACTTCTCAGAATTATGGCCAATATTTTGAAAAATATAAGATTTTTGGTAGATTACTGGATGGACTTTAGAGAAAGTGTTCTGAACCATCCATTTACCACTGGCTGATTTATTAGAAAAGTTATCTCAGAAGCATTCAGTTACTATAGTAATATATGGGTAGAGATTTGGGGGTTTTCTTTTTGCTTTGAAAAGCAGCATTTTTTTTTTTTTTTTTTTGCTTTTAGCAAATAAGAATCTAATAGAGAAGTATAAGCTGGGGTAATTACTCTATGTTGGTATGCTATAACAAAATTCCATAAAGTAGGTAACTTAAAGAACAGGTTATTTATCATAGTTCTGGAGGTTGGGAAGTCCAAGATGTCAATCAATGCAGTTCTTGGTTACTCTTCCTCCTGGCTTGCAGATACTTGCCTTCTCATTGTATCTTTACATGGGAGAGAGGTGTGTATGGGGAGGGGTGGATACCCATGCAGGCATGTGAACCCTCTGGTCTCTTTTCCTCTTTTTTATTCCAACACTAATCTCATCATATGGGAGTCTCACCTTTCGACTTCATTGAAACCTAATCATGTCCCAAAGGGCTCACCTTCAAATGACATCCGAGGATGTTAGAACTTCAATATATGAATTTTGAAAGAACACAAACACTCTGTTCATAACACAAATAGATAGGTGTTTAGTTACACAAGTGGATCTTGGAATGAGGCAAGAGAAAATGGGGTTTAGATGTCTAAAGAAGAGATTTTTCATGGCAGCCAGAAAACAGAAGAAGGAGAGAGGAGAGGTATGGTGTGGAGAGGAGAGGTGTGTTAGATCTTTAACTTGCCTAGTATTTAGCCACTGATTATGTTATCTGACCATAAAGGACACTGGGTCTCCTCTTTCATTTCACCTTCAAACTTTCAGGGTCAAATGCATTAATCAAAACTATGTAGTATTGACTGTTTTATTCTTTATGTCTCTCTGGGCCCAGAAGACTTTTTCCTGTTGAATCTATGTATTCCTTCTCTAGACTTGGGTTGTAAGAAAACAGAAACAACATACCCCATGTGGACGCTAACACATTTGCTTCCCAAATTCAACTAACCATTTTTTTTTTTTATGTTTAAATTTGTGTTTTCTACCTAGAAACCACTGGGATGGAGAAGCATATGCCGGGGTTGTTGAGGAGGCCAGCTTATAACCCTGCCTTCCTGCCTCTCTAGGATGTCTCTCGGCTGGCTGCCCACTCACTACCCCTGCCTGGTCACACCCTCTGTACTCTGCCTGTCCCATTGCTGTTGTTGTTCAGTGCTATAGTTCAGGTGTGACTTTCCCCCCGGGAGTATAAATATCATAAGCTGGGTCCCTAGAGTGACAGTGTTGGGAGATGGCATAGGACCTTTAAGAGGTGGGGCTTAGCCAGATGTCCTGATATCATTGGGGGCACGGTTCTCAGAAGGGACTAAGAACGTTCTCATGGGACCTCTGAACTCTCAAGGAGTGAGTTGTTATAAGAGCAAGCCAGACCCCTGACTCACTCTTTGGCTTCCCATATTGACATGTGATATCTTCCTCCCATGCATCCACCCAGTGTGTGATGTCATTAGCCATTTGGTATTCACTAGAGACCAAACGAACAATCCTGTCCTTTCTTTAGACCTCCAGAACTGTGAGTTAAGTAAATCTCTTTTCTTTATAATGCAGTCTGCCTCAGGTATTTTGTTACAGTAATGGGATAAATACATATACCACTGCAGTGGGAGCTTTAGAATAGAAGTGGGGACTATTAGAGCCAACTGTGTGCCTCACAGCATTTTGGAATGGTACAGAGACCGTCTCCTCCTTAGACTCCCAACCCCAAGTGTATCCAGCCAGCAACTCATCAGGGTTTCTGGCTGATCCAGGATCTGGGTGCTTAACATGTCCCTGTGTGAAGGATGCCATTTCTAAGGGATTACTTGTCCTCTATGGGTTGGGCCAAAATCCTATGGGAAAAGAAATTAGATTGACTTTCTTGTCTCTAGATAAGGTCATAAGTTTTCATTTTGTATTGGGCCCCACAAATTATATAGCCAACACTGACATAACATGGTCTGGTCTGCTTTTGAAAGGGGTCACCCTGACTGCTGTGTTGGTGATAGGAAAGAAAGAGTGAACACAGGCAGACAGTAAGGAATCCAGGAATCCAAGTGAGAACATGTTGTGAATCAAATCAGGGTGAGGTCAGGGAAGATAGTATAAAACCATAAAATATAAATGTTTTGAAGATAAAATCGAAAGTATTTCAGGTTAGGCTGGGAATATAGTTCAGTGGAAAAGCACTTGCTTAGCATGCACAAGGACCTGGGTTCAATTCCCAGCACCACACAAACAAAATGTATTTCCGGCAGATTAGACGGAGGGTTCTAAGAGAAAGAAATGATCTAGGATGACTTTTCCTTTTTGAGCTTGAGAAGCTAAAAGATAAGTTGTCCTTAAATGAACAAGGAGAAAAGATTTTGGGGTGTGTGTGGCGGGGTAGATGTCCAGAGCTCAATTTTGCATGTTTCAAGTTTGAGATTGTCTTAGCCTCCAAGTAGAGATGTTGAGAAAGCACTGGGTGTATTCTGGGAGTCGAGAGGATGGGTCAATTCTGAAAAAAATAAATATGGGAGTTGCCAGCACACAGATGGGTTTTTTTTTAAATGGTATTTCCTGAAATTACTGAAAGAGTGAGAAAGTTTGAGGACTGGGCCTGTTTAATGGCAGGGAAATGAAGAAAAACTAGCAAAGGACCCAGAATTAGTAAAGAAGTAGGTTTGAAAGTGGGGAAAATTCCCAGAGTCTGTGGTGGGGGAAGAATTTTCACTGGGAGGGGAATGGTCTACTGTCAAATGCTGTTTAGGAATTTAAGTAAGGTGAGAACTGAGATGTTTAGTAAAGCTGAACTACCAGTGACTTGGTAAGAACAATCCGAATGGAGTAGTTATTGGTTTATTTGGGTGTGTTCAAGAGAGAGGATGGAGAACAGGAATTGAAGAAAATGTTAAGTAATACTATGGTTTGGAAAGTGTCCCCAAAGACCCATATGTTAAAGGCTTGATCCTTTAAACGATGCAGAGATCCTTTTAACCTTTAAGAGGTGGGGCCTAGTGGAAGTAAATTAGGTCATTGGTGGTGTTTCTTTGAGGGGCATTTTGGAATATTGAGGTCCCAATATTCCTCCCCCTCCTCTTCTCCCCTCTCTCTGTTCTCTGGCTGCCATGAGGAGCAGACTCCTCCTCTACATGTTCTTACCATGATGTACTGTCTTATCACTGGTCCAGAGGCAACAGGACCAAGCAACAATGGACTGAAATCTCTGAAACCATGAGCCAAAATACTTCTTTCCTGTTTATAAATTGATTATCTCAGGCATTTTGTCACAGCATCAGAAAGCTGACTAACAGGAATTTTGTTATAAAAAATTTCAGAAAAATTCTGTAGTGGCTAGAAAGGGAATTGAAATAAAAAGTTTTATACATTTGTTTTTCTTTATTTTTCAAGTAGTAGACACACAGGAGTATATTTGTACTTGGATCAGAATAATCTACTAGAGCAAAAAACAATGGCAATTGTAGAAATGAGTGTGGAATTGTGCTCCTGAGCAGAGAGAGAGAGAGAGAGAGAGAGAGAGAGAGAGGGGAAGGGGATAGAAGCTAGTGAATAGCAGGTGAGTACAAATGCTGGTAGACAGGCAGAGAAGACACTGAGATCCTGGGTGCACTCTGTTCTGAGTGTTTCATTTTTCTTAGGGAAATAAAAACCAGAGTCATCAGCTGAGGATAGGAGAAAGAGGAGTTTGAAATTTGAGAAGGGAAAACATGAAAAGAAATAATACAAATGAGAAGGAACAGAGACGAAGAAGATGGACTGTATTGCTGAGCAGCCTTAGGGTTCACTTCAGGTTAATGATCAAAAGAGTAGGATTGAAATAACCCTGCCTTTCTCCTCTCAAAACTTCTACACAGAATCTGTTCTGAAGGAGTGGAGAGGGGACTTAAGTGGTATTGGTATCTTGTCAAATAAGAAGGACTTCAGAGATGAAGATGCATGCTAAAAGTGATTGGGTATAGAATTTACCCTGTGCCAGAAGAAAGGCAGGAACATGGAGGGGTTATGGAGAACAAAAATGAGGTGAAATCCAGATACAAGGGACCTAACAACTGAGGATGGGTTTGCCAGAGAGTATGATGCTCAAAACTGAGATGTCAAAGCTGCTGAGTAAGATAGGGTGTAGTTTATGACAATGGCAATACATTTCTGGCATAGTGTGGAAGATTATTAGAGAAGAGATCACATTATTGATAGATCAAGTATCTGTATTAAACAGTAACTGACTCTGAGGCAAATGGTTCAGTTGCTCTGTTTTGAGGAGTCCAAATTTAGAAATTGACTAGTTAAACACAACGGTTTAGTGATAGGCCAGAAACCCTGAGGTGACTGAAAGAAACTAAAGAATATTAATAGGATGTTGTGTATTGAGTGTGCTGGACCCAAAGAATTTGTATGCATCTTTCTATTTATTCCTTGGTACCATTACTGAATTCTAAAGATTATTAGTATCTATGTTTCTACAAAGGATGAATATGTGGGGCAGGGAGGTTAAATAACATGCCCAAGAATTCTTTCGTCTGTGTCCAGACGTCAAGCTTTTAACCCTTAGGTCCATCTGCCTCGACAGGTGCAGTGATTACAACAGAACAGATAATATTAACATCCATATTTTGAGATGCGATTATGAGATTTATGGGATTAGAGACTCTGGAGAACAATATTGCATACAAAGCCCAGTAATATATATGATCTTGCCTAATCCTCATATTAATCCTATGTATTAAGTAATTTTCCTGGATCATGGGGCCAATAATTAGCATAGCTTGAAGGGGAAAGCTCATCTGTCCTCTGACCTCCTACTTGTAAACTCTTTCCACTCACTACAGGTAGCCATTACTTTCCCAAGACGTGTCAGATAAAATTTAAAGAGATTCTAAGAGGTTTTGAATCAATGTATTAATAAGGAAACCATTACTAGTTATTTCTTTTTAGAAGCTAACAGAAAAAGTCTCATAATTCCTATGTTTCCATGGGAACATTCGTTAGCACAGAGTGTAGTATTCTTTCTGTCATGGAATGTTCTTTCTATAAATTCATGCATTCACTTCACTAACGTTTATTGAACAAGTAGGTTGTGCAGGTGCTGTGCTAGGTGTAGAAGATACAATAAAAAAAATAAATCCCAGCTCCAAGAAAACTCTCAAATCTGCTGCAATGTTCAGCACCTCCAATGATGTACTGAACCTTTCCATGCCTAGTGCAACTTAAGGCATTACACTTGACCTAGAATACACTCTTGTCTCCGTGGACCCAGTTACCTAAGAGATCATTCATCTCCCTGATGGTTTGGCAGAGCACCATCATCGGCAGTGCCCTGGAGACGGAATCTTAGACTTGAACACTTGGGGAAATATAACCAGGGTGTTTTCCAAAAAAGGGTTTTCCTAATCCAAGAGGGCCCAATTTTAAAGCTGGATTCAAATATATAACCTTCTCTCTGGCATCTAAGTAGCTCAGTAGTATTGTGTTGTCTCTCAGCAATCACTCGCCCCTGCCTTTTGCTAGCAATAATGGATTTGTACATCCCATGCAATTATTTATGGACTTTGTGGCCCAACACCCTCTATCAGAATGACAGGTGAAGACTGAGCCCTGGGCACCAGTCTTGAGGATAAAGGGTGGAGAAAAAATTCTGTTTTGTCAAGGTTGATCACTAAAATAGCAGATGAGACACAGCACAAGATGTATGCAGTGATCATTTCTTTTCCCTCTTTTTTTGGTTTATTTTTTAGTTGTAGTTGGACACAAAACCTTTATTTTATTTGTTTTTATGTGGTGCTGAGGATCGAACCCAGGGCCTCGCACGTGCTAGGCGAGTGCTCTACCGCTGAGCCACAACCCCAGCCCTGCAGTGACCATTTCTCATTCATGGACTTCTACTTCATAATGCTACTAATTAAGAATGGCATTATGCATCAGAGGCAACTCACCTGGCGCCCACCTCAAGGAAAGGAGCGATAGGCTTGGAGATGCTATGGTTTTCCTACAGATCTATAAAGACTAACTGGTTCTCTGAGTGGCAGGGTAACACCTTAGTTTCCTCTGGTCTTAAAGTATGTGAGGTACAGTATAATTTAAGGATTGCATACTTCTCTCCCTCCCATTTGCAAAAGTGAAGTGGGACAACTCATAACCTATTATATTTTATTATTATTTAAAAAGTCGAAGATTCTATATTTTATTGGGGTTTTCATAATCTTTAAATACTGTAACACGTTATTCTAATATCTAGTTTGGTGTACGGCTCGGATCACAGATTACATTAATTTGAGTCATTTCTAGAGTTGTGAGACCACACGGTTAGTCTGCACCCTTATAGCTTTAAGACAAGGTGATTCTAGTTTTGGAGTAGTGGAGGTGGCGCCTGCTTCCAGCTCCGCCACTCCCTGCCTGTGGGCCGGGGGCGGGGCTGACACCGGGTTTCCCGCTGTTGCCAGCCGCGCCCCTTTGCCCAGCCGCGCTCGGAGCTTCCACCAGGGGTGCGCGTTTCCCACCTGCCTGGCGGTGGCTCCTGACGGCTCCACTGCTTCCCAGCAGCCGGAATCGGGCGGCTTGGGTTTGCGTTGCGGATCCCGGAGCGCCTTTTCACTTCCCAGAGCCTAGGCGTCCCGCTGGCAGGAGAAACCCAGAGACCTCCGCTGCCCGTTCCTTTCCCCGAGGGCGCGGGCTTGGGGGTTCCCAACGGTCCCGCCTGCCGGTCGCCTCTCAGGCGAATCCCGGCTCTTTCCTCAGTCCCTGCACGCCTTTATCCTCCCACAAACTGCAAAGCCTGACATGCCAACTAGGGCTGCCAGCGTCTGGGGACCAAGCATCCGAGTTAAACCTGTTCTCTTAACCCTCGCTAGCTCCAGTCCCACATCTAGCCCGTCTCCCAAGTGCCAGGGCTTGGAACGGAATACAAAGAGGCCTGCACCTCCTGGCCCCTCGCCACTGCCACGCCCGTCCGTGCCCACTCTTCGTCCTCTGCACTGGCTGGACCAGAGGACCCCTCCACTCTTCACGCTGCTACCCCTCCCCCGATGTCGACCAGATCCACCCAGTGTTCTCCAAAATCCCGCGAGCCAGGGCCTTCGACCGTCTCCCTCTCGCACCTCGCTGTGGCTCCGTGCCCCGGGGACCCTCCAGACCAGTTCCCCCACCCGACTGCCGCTCCTCTCCGTCCCGGCCCCTCCTCCGGGGCCCTCCTCCTCCCTCGCCCCTCCCGAGTCGGGGTGGGAGCGGCGGCAGCTGGAAGGGAAGGGATGAGGTCATCCTCTCCCTCGGAGTCAGCTGGTGGAGGAGAGGAAGCGGGAGGAGGGAGCGCGCGTGAGGGGAGGAGAGGAATGTGCAGGTCCGAGGAGCGCCGCGGCGGCCGCTGCTGCTCCTGCTGCTGGCGGCGGTGGCGGCTCGGGCGGCAGCCGCGGGGCCAGGACGGCGAGGAGTGGAGGCGGCGGGCAGGGGCGCGCGCGGGGCGCCGTGAGCAGCTTGGCTCCGCGCAGGCAGCCAGGCGGCGCTCCTGCCGGCCCGAGGCGCGCCGCTAGCCCGGCCCAGCGCCCAGCCCGGCGGGCGGCGGCGGGCGGCAGGCGAGCCGGCGCAGGAGCAGGAGGAGGGAGAGCCGCGCCGCCTGGGAGGGAAGCCGGGGTGAACAGAGGAGGTGGCGGGAGGAGGAGACAGCGGGGAAAGGTGTCAGATAAAGGAGGGCTCTCCTTCGGTTTGGAGGCATCATGGCCGCTAAGTCAGACGGGAGGCTGAAAATGAAGAAGAGCAGCGACGTGGCATTCACCCCGCTGCAGAACTCGGACCACTCGGGCTCGGTGCAGGCATTGGCTCCAGGCTTGCCGTCGGGGTCCGGAGCCGAGGACGAGGAGGCAGCCGGGGGAGGCTGCTGCCCGGACGGCAGCGGCTGCTCGCGCTGCTGCTGCTGCTGCTCCGGGAGCGGTGGCTCTGGGGGCTCAGGCGGCTCGGGCGGCGGCGCTGGCGGCCCGGGTGGAGGCAGCGGGGCGGGCTCGGCGGCGCTGTGCCTGCGCCTGGGCAGGGAGCAGCGGCGCTACTCGCTGTGGGACTGCCTCTGGATTCTGGCCGCGGTGGCCGTGTACTTCGCGGACGTGGGCACGGACATCTGGCTCGCCGTGGACTACTACCTGCGCGGCCAGCGCTGGTGGTTCGGGCTCACGCTCTTCTTCGTGGTGCTCGGCTCGCTTTCAGTGCAAGTGTTCAGTTTCCGCTGGTTTGTGCACGATTTCAGCACCGAGGACAGCGCCACGGCCGCTGCCTCCAGCTGCCCGCAGTCTGGAGCGGACTGCAAGACCGTGGTCAGCGGTGGGTCTGCAGCTGGGGAAGGCGAGGCTCGTCCTTCCACGCCGCAAAGACAAGCATCCAACGCCAGCAAAAGCAACATCACCGCCACTAACAGCAACAGCAGCGGGGCCACCCGGGCCAGCGGCAAACACAGGTCTGCGTCCTGCTCCTTCTGCATCTGGCTCCTGCAGTCACTCATCCACATCTTGCAGCTCGGGCAAATCTGGAGGTACGGTATCAGGGGTGGGGGACAAGGGAGAGTCACTGCTGCTACTACATTCCCACTGCTTTGCTTTTGCACGAAAATCGTTCAGGATTGTTGTGGTGGTTACCCTAGTCACACTCTTTCAGTTGCTGTTGTTGTGTGTGTTTATGTGTGTGTGTTTAAATGGGGCTTGTAGTTTTAAGAATTTTTTAAATCAGCCTAGAGTGGGAGGGGAGTGAGAAACCAAGGAAGGGCAGCAAAGTGGTTTTAATCACCTCATCCCTAATGTCTTCCCACTGCCTCACTTGCTTCTCTCTCTTCATGTGCTACAACCTTCCCCCTCCCCATTTTCAGTGAGTAGCAGAGGATTCGGTCAGGTCTTTTAAAATGTTTTTACTACGTTGAATTTGATGTCAATGTTGCAATAAGGATTTGTTGTTGTTGTTCCTTTGGAAAAATTACCAATTCTATTTAGATGGGAGTTGTCATCACTCAAAAGTACCCACATTTTAATGACCACTGCTAGAGAAGTACTATAGTTAAAGCACAAAAAAGGCACTTAACTTGTCATATAGAAGCATACATATATCTCCAAGCATGAGTAAGTACATTTTACAGGCCCAGACTTACTTATATGTTGCACCTTCTGATTATCTTGCAATATCCCCACATCTGTTTTTTTTTTTTTCATGTGAATTAGAACCCTTGGTGTGTCTTATAAACTTTAATTGTACTTGGTATCTTCACTGGCTGCTTTGCTACTTAGTATTTGATCTACCGGATCTTCTTAGATGTGATATGATATATATATATATATCACTTCCAAACACAAACTTGAATACAAGCCTAAACTTGTTAGACAGGGGCATATTAACCACTCCATTGATTTATGGATATTGTAACAGTATGCTCAGGAATGTGTTCTTTTGACTTTTGTTTTAGTAGGTTTTGAAAACAGTATTGAACATCTCCGAAAGTGATGTATGTGGAATTATATAGATGCTAACATCCAGAGCTTTTATGGTTTTAGAATGAGTTAGTAAATTATAAGTAACATGTGGAAACTTCCTAGAAAGTGTACCTATATGGGACAGCACTCTGCTAATCTAGTGTTCTTTTTAAATTTTATTTTTATGTGTTTTTGTGATAAAATGTAAGTCATTAACTATGCCAAAGTACCTGCTTGAAAACAACACAGGGTTTGTGGAATGGAACACACACTTCTTTTGGTTTATTATGAACAGAAGCATTTTCATCTGAGAACAGCAAGTGTGATGGTTTCACCACCTTCTTAGGACCAGTACTTTGTAAACCAGAATAAACATTGCCAGAGATGGTGACTTCCTAGATTGTAAAAAAAAAATTTAAGCAGATACTTTCTGGAAAAGTGATATATGTTATGCAGTCAGACAGATTGACATTGGAAACATCTATATTTTGCAGTCAAAGGACTCTTGGAATGTAGATTAAATATGATAGCTCTATTTTCCATAGATGTCTGTTGGGAAGGCTTATAGCTTGATGCTCTTCTTCATGTATGATGAAGAACTAGAACCGTTGATTTAATTACTGAAATTATTTATGACTGCTATGCAGATGATTAGCATTTTAATCTGATAATGTGGTAAATGAGGCTTACAATTTCATTTGTTAACTTTTTCAAACTTTATGCAAGATTCCTTTTAAAGTTGCCTTTAAAGTTTCTCGATATGCAAATATATAGTATAATGCAAGTACTTCTCAGTTCTATTAACTAAAAACTATGAATTTTTCTACAAATAGATACATTTTGAAAATCTATCAAATTCTGCCAATGAATATGTTGCTTTATGTTGTATGTACTGACTCTTCTAAAAATGAGAAAGGATCCTCAATTTTCTCAGGAAGTAATATGCAGAAAATGGGAAATAATTAGGAAAAGATAAAGGCCTACAAACATCTTAGGGAGACCAGAGCCACTGGACCAACTGTCCTTACAGAATAGATATCAAGGGGGAAAAGCGATGGAAGAGTAAGGTTGAATGCAGAGAGAAAACCACAGTCTGCCAGCTAAAGGCATTAAGTGACCTAACCCTTGGAGGAACATGTGGCTCCTTTTTTGTTAAGCATTTCTGTAGTATTTTCATTAAAGGCAGAAGTATTATTATCAGAAATATTATCAGATATTTGTGAACTTTTCAGAATGATGTGTTTAGTATGGAAACCTGAATTATCATCTCCTTTAACTGCTCTTGGATTCTGGCTGACATATTTTGAGGATGCCAGGGTAACTTGATGCAAGCATGATCTAAGACTAATCAGCCTCATTTTCTCTTTATAAATAATGTGTATAAAAATTTTTGACCTAATAAAAGAAATTGCAAAGGGATAAGAAAGCGTATGAAATTTAACGTTCAGATACATTCTAATATGTTCCAATTTCTCTGAGTGTTGAACATTTGAATGGAAACTTTGGGGTAGAAGCATCTTTGATGATAAGCTGGTGAAATGTGACTCATCTCAGATTATTGTATTAGACATAGTCCAACATCTTAGACCACTATAAGACCTTCAATTAGATGTATTCTTCTGCCCCTTCTAGCTTTCCTTTTCAACGCACTGCACACAAATATTGCAGAAACACCAAGGTACCGAGTGGGTTCAAAGCTCAGAGGTCATTATTCATGTTTTAACAAGCTACTTTCTGGGATCAATAAAATAGATTTTAACTAGGTTGGTAACTGTTCATTGTATTTACATAAAATTCTAGTTCTTTTAGGGAAAGGTTAGATTCTAAAAGCTTTCTGTGGATAAAATCTTTTGAAATAACATCAAAGTGTTTGCTTGTACAGAAATGATCCATTTGTAACTTTGTGGGCAACATTTGCATGTATTTTTCCATGTATTACAAATGCAACTGCTGAAAGCAATGATACATATTCATTTTAATTAAAGTTTACTAATGGGAAATTAATGGCGGCTTTTAAAGTCACAGGAGGTAATACTGAGAAAGAGCCATTTGAAATAATGAAGTGAACTTCTGCTGTCATGTAAAAAGAGCAATTATGACTTTAACTGATCTGTGCCTGCAAATGAATTAGAAGCTGTGTTTCTTTATTATTCTTTTCATATGATTCCAGAAATTACTAAGAGTGAAGTTTAGCCAATGGGGATCAGAAATGCCCAAGTAGGACAGTTTTTAGCCCCCATGCCCATGACAAGTTGTTTCTAAATGTCTTTTTCCTTCAATATTTATCGAATTTATTCTCACAATCTATCTGAAATTTTCCTATGTATATAGGTACCTATTTATTTATCTTTTCTAGGAAATATGAACACTATAAAGAATAAGCCCATTAATGGATGCTGAGTCAGGAGGGTTTTCACCATTTTTGGTATCTTGGGTTTTCTTTGAGAATCTCTATAGTGAAAGGTGATAAAGACTCTTACCGTGCTTGCTATTCTACCCTTGCTATTAAAGGGTGTCCCATGTTCAAATAAGTAGGGAAAATGATAGGTCAAAAAGTTAAAAACTTTTCTTATAGCATGACTTCTTAGTGCTCATGTGTAGTTGTCAATAATTTTTGAGGTAACATCTATTAAATATGCTTGTAATTAATTATGTGGAATACAAAGCCTCTGAGAAACATTGTTCTATACCATTCTTAAACGTGCCCAAATAAGAATAATGACAACAATAATCTTATTTGGTATTTGAAAAATCTATAAGTGTTTTTTTCACTCTTTATCTCATCTAAGTTTTACAATAACTCAAGAGGAAATTATTAGTATCTTTACATATGAGAAAACTACCTCAGAGAGGTTAGGTAACTTGCCCAGGCTCACCCAGTTATTGTGTGGTGGTATAGTTAGGATTCAGAATTAAGCTTGTCATAAAGTCTGAGTTCTTTCTGGCTCAATTGGCTACTTTCAATTGCCAACTTGGACAAGAATGTGTTTAAACAACAACAACAACAACAACAACAAGAATTTAACTTTACTAAGGATGATCAAATAGGAAAGGGAGCTGCATTTTAGGCTGATTGGGGGAATCTTTCCCATAACACACCATTAGTCAAATAATAGAATAGGGACTAGAGCTCAAATGGTCTGACTCTTAAATCCAGTGTTTTCCTTACTATACCAGTTAGTCACACTAAGATTTTTGCATCAAATTTCAGCAAAGAAACATGATCTTGTTTTGAGGTTAATGATTAAATTGCTTAGTTATTTGCAAATGGTTGAGGTTCTAGAGGAAAGCAATGGGTAGGAAAATACAAAGGCTATAGAACTAAAGATGCTCTATTGATTCTGAATCAGTCCTGGGTTCTGATGGGTTAGGCAAGACTGGTGCCATTTGCTCCTTCATCAAATGTCTATTTTCTGCATATTTGTGTTCCCTCTCTGTAAATATTAATTATTTATTCATTGAGCATATATATTGAGTGCCCAGTACATGCAAGGAACTGTGTTAGCTACTATGTATCTCAAGCTGAGTAAGATACACTTCTTTTCTGGGAATCTATGGTGAGCCTAGTGAGCAAGACAGAAAGCTAAATAATTTCAATATAAGGATAAGCTCTATGATAGAAACAGGAAACATAAACCACATTGGTGGTTTGGGTAATATACACTGGAGAAGGTGCTATCTATAGGAGGGGTTGAATGATAAGAAAAAGCTGCACTTGAATGACATAGGACATTGACATTAGAGCCCTGAGCACAAGTGCATGCAAGTGCATCAAGACAAGGAGGCAAAAAAGAACTAGATGGGTTACCTGCTTATGCTCCAAATATGGGTGATGGAGAGCAGCTAGCCATGAGGATGGAGAATTCCTTGGGCAAGATAATGGAAATAATTTAGATTTTATTCTGAAGACATAGAGGAGACTTTGCAGGATTATAAGGAGTGTGGCTTAACAAAAGTGTTACCAAATTGTTTTGTTCACAAAATAGCAGAAAGTTGAAAGATGTCATAGAGGATTAATTCGTCTTTGACTCAGTCATATCTCTTCCACCATAAAAGCACATTGACCATGCAGAATTTGAGATTGGATGGTACTGGGGCATATAAATACATCCAACATGATAAAGAGTTGTTTATCCAAAACACAAATTGGTTGAAATGTTTACCTTTATCTATATGAAAGTAAAAATTCTCGGGCAAAAGTTTATTTATTTATTGGTACTGGGATTGAACTCAGGGGCACTTTGCCACTGAACTACTTCCCCAATGCTCTTTAATTTTTGAGACACGGTCTTGCTAATTTGATTAGACCCTCACTAAGTACAGGCTGGCCTCAAACTCGCGATTCTCCTGCCTCAGCCTCCTGAGCAACAGGGATTACAGTGTGGGCCACCACACCCAGCTCTAAAATTTGATTTTGAAGAGATTTTCCTTAGGATACAGTGGTCTTTTACACACACACACACACACACACACACACACACACACATATATATATATATATATATATATATATATATATATATATATCTGTTATATCTGTTGATGGGCTTTTATTTTATTTGCTTAATTATATGTGGTGCTGGGAATCAAACCTAGTGCCGTACACATACAATATTCTTTACCTTGTTGCAATTTAGGTTTCCTGATCCTTATATTTCTGCACTACTTTCAAATTTCCAGAGAGCTTGCTTTATCTTTTATTTGATCCTCAGAATAACCTTTGAGTTACTGCTTTCATTTTGCATATCTGGAAGTTGAGACAGAATTTTAAATGCTATATGCTTTAGGTCACATAGTTTTGGGCAGATTCTAGGTTAGAATTGAAGACTTATATGGAAGAAGAAAAAGCAATGGGAAAATGGTTGATGGGATTGAGGAAAATTAAAAGTAGAAGAAATGTCTGAAGACTTGAGATCACTCTGGAAGGGCTTAAGGATCGTAATGTGGTAGAGGCATTGGAGTTTTATGTAAGCCCTCTGATGCACAAGGGATGGTACTTGAGTTGGTGATGTAGCTTAGTGATCAGGCACTAAACTAGCATGCATGAGGCCCAGTTCCATCCCTAACATTGCAAATAATCAAACGAAGAGAAATAAAACCCCAAGCAAAGAAACAAAGCTACACTAAAACAAAACAAAACAAACATGGATGAGACCTGTAGGAAAGATATTTGAGGTGATGTAAGAAAGAATTTTTAAGTAATAAGAGATATCACAGATCAACTAAGACTTTTTGAACTGCTAAATTCTTATCATTTGGGTATACCAGCATAGTTTGAAAAATTAGGTAATGATGTAGTAGAGGGATTTTATCATACAAAAGGTTACACTATAAGATCATCTTCCAGCTCTGAGATTTCATGACAAAAACTTTATCATTACATGCTGCTCTAAACATAGCAGATTAAATTTTTCTTTTTGTGGGTGAAAGAAATAGACGGCATTTTTTTTTTGCAATACTGCAATTGTATCACTTTGAAATCTATTCATTGGTTTTTGAATCCAGTGTCTCTAGAGCATTGAAAATCCATAAAATACCCCTGAGTGCTGGGTTTGGTATTTAAATCTTTGAGTTAACTGATGGGCATAAATCTACACAAAATCAGACAACTCCTTGTGCATTTACTTGAATTTTCTGTATGAATTGGAATAATTTTCACATAAATCTATACGGTGGCTATGTCTATGAGCTACCTTTGAAATAGTTCACAGAAAGGTTGTAAATTGTTTCCATTCCCTTGAACCATGAATTCTTTGCTTCACAAAAGTGAAAAAATGTCTACTTATCCCCACCCGCCACATGCACATAATTTCAGACTATCTTAACAGAGAAGTTGAGTATAGTATCAATACAAATGTATACTCTCCGTTTTGAATGGTGTCCATAAATCCCTGGGGCTGTGGTTTTGAAAGTCTTTGCCATGTCATTTACAAAATTTTCCTTAATGATTGAATATTTAAGTGTACAACATGCTATTAAATATGTTCTGAATTTTATGGTTTTAGATAGTTTTCCTCCAAACTTAATAGCACCAATAACTGGGTCACTGATATGTGCAATGATTCTCTTTATATGCATTCACTGGCTCATCTGATTAACTCATTTCTTCAACTTGCTTTAGGAATTTGCACAGCACACTAACTAGATCTCTGAAATCAAGACTAGGGATTAAATTTGTATTTAAAATTATTATGCAATATGAAATATAAAGTACTATATGATTATAGTTATGAGAAAATATTTGTAAGGTGTGATTTTTACAAAATATTTCTATTGTATTATTGGATTTGGGGAAATATCACATTCAGCAATTCTCAATAGCAAATATGCTCTTGAATGACATTGCGTGATTCTGACCACAGTAACAAGTGACTTCATTCCTTGATGTCTATGGTTGCTGATGTCATAGCTGGTCAAAAAGTAAATCTATGGGCAGGTCCTCATAGAGTTATTTTATTTGTTTGAAAGTTAATATATATGAATGTATACTTAGTGAATATTTAAGGTTCTGTGAATAAAACTGTGCATTCTTTTTTTTTTCTTTATGAGCATGAAACTAAACTTGCTGTTTGGTTGCATTTTTTAGTTTCTTCTGGTATAGTGAATCGGAAAAAGTGCAATTTTATCTAGAAAGGTAAAACAAATCTTTCTCTCATTTTTTTCCCACATTTTTATTGGTACATCATAGTTGTACCTTGTTTTCATCAGTTTTTACACTGCTGTGACTAAAAGACCTGACCAGCACAATTGAGGGGTGGAAAAGTTTATTTGAGGGCTCGTGGTTAAGAGTTTTGGTTTATAAGATGGGCTCCATTCCTTGGGACTGGAGGTAAGGCTGAACATTATGGAAGAGAAGTTGGCAGAGGGAAGCGACTCCTATGATGATCAGACAACAGAGAGAGATCTTCACTTGCCAGATACAAATATATACCCCAAAGCCACGCCCCCAAAACCCTATCTACTCCAGCCACACCCCACTTGCCTTCAATCACCACTCAACTAATCCCATCAGGCGATTGATTCACTGTTTGGAGTAAGGCTTTCATGGCCCAGTTGTTTCTTTTCTAAAACTTCTTGCATTATCTCATAAGTGAGCTTTAGGAAGACATCTCATAACCAAACCATAACATGCATAATGGTGGAATTTGTTGTTACCTATTCATACATGCACATAATGTAACAAGGTAATCTGGCCAATATTATTCTCCAGTATTTTCCCTTTCCTTCCCTCTTCTCTTCTCTTGGTTCCTTTCCTCTATTCTACTGATTTCTCTTTGTTTTTCATGAAATATCCCTGCACCATCTTCCCCACCCCTGACTTTTTCCTCTCTACCCTCTAGATATGAGAGAGCACCTAAGACCTTCTGAGTTTGGCTTATTTACTTAATGTTCTCAAGTGCCATCTATTTTCCTGCAAATGACACAATTTTATTTTTTTTATAGATAAATAAAATCCATTGTGTTTATATACCATATTTTCTTTAACCATTCATTCATTCATTGATAGACACCTGGGCTGGTTCCATAGTTTGGCTATTGTGAATTGTGCTGCTATAAACATGAGTATTGCATGTATCATTATAGTATGACTTAACCACTGAACCACTGAGCAACATTCTCAGCTGTTTTTTGTATTTTATTTAGAGACAGGGTCTTGCTGAGTTGCTTAGGGCCTCCTTAAGTTGCTGACGCTGGCTTCATACTCATAATTCTCCTGTCTCAGCCTCCCAAATCTCTGGAATTAGGTGTGAACCATCATGCCTGGTGATATTAGGCTAAATTTCATGAAGTTCTAGTCAACCTTTGAGAGAGAAGTGCATCTTGCTTTGCATTACTGATTTTGCTAAATAGTGTAGTCAGACCGGAGAAGTTTTAGGATAGATATTTTTCATTCAATTCTTACCCATGCTTGAATATTTGAGAATCTGCTTATATCCAGAATTATTAAGGGTTTTTTTATGCTTCTATCTACCTACTTATAGTTTATAGTCACGTTATCATAAAACTGAATCCCACATCTGTGTGTGCACAGAGCCAATACTGTTTGCTGATTGCCTAAAGAAGTGTTAAAATGGAAATAAATCAGGTAGTTTGAAGGACATCATTAGACCTTTTCTAATCCTAAAACAGGAGAGGGCTATAGTTAGATTCCCAGTGATGGAGCTTTATTAGAGTGACATTAGTCCTTTCGGAAACTGGACTAAGTTGAGTGTCAGAAGAGATGATTTGGCCAACTTTGTTGTGGCAGACCAGGCAGGTCATCTGTTCTAGGCTGTGTGTAACTGTGTGTACAGATGACATAGTGCAGCTTTTGTGATGCCATTGAAGTTTAGAGATTTTGGTTTCCTCCTTCTGGGTTTTAGTTTTCTATTTGTGGATTGTAAAAAAAACTTTTCCAGTTTTTTTTCTAGGTCTTCAAATTTATTCTGTTCTTATAGATTATTTCATTAGCATCCATCATATACTGGGAAGTCCCATGAGTTCCTCCAGGGCTACCAATAGAGCCTTTCTGTTTTTGTAAATCATTTAGGGGGTTTCCAAAGGAGTTTCCAAAGATGCTATTATTAGTGTCAAAATTCCCGGGAACAGATATTATTTGTGCATGGAGACTTTTAAAATTTTTTTCAGTAATACAACTAACTCTATGCCATTTCTGAATTTTAGTTATGATGACACAAAACCATTTTCATGAGAACACATACTGAAACTGATCACTAATTCTAAGATACATACAGATAGACTTGGAAGTCCAAAATCATCATCTACATTTCAGTAGTGCGGTTACCCAGCTGGAGTGCTGTGATTAGCAAATAACAACAATGCCTCCCAGGCTTTAAGAGAACTATCCATTATGTCATTGAGAAGACTGTTGTCAGAGCTAGATTTGCTTTTAAATTAAAAGCTTGTCTTGGGTTGTGCTGTGGCTGATTTAATATTGCTGGAGATTGAATTTCAACTCTTTACAAAGATACAACAGATCTATGCTTGTTAAAGAACAGGGATATGTTGCATTCTGGTAGAAAAGAACATGGCATTAACCCTTCCTGAGTGGGAATAACCTGGACTCTAGGGTATTAGGAATCATTCTAAAGCTGAACAATTTTGAACCCCAACATTTGATATTTTTTAAAGTTTAAAAAATTTGAAGCATCTCCTTTAAGGTCTTCTGAACTAAGTATGTTAGAGTGTTTTCTCATCTGCATGATTCATAAACAGGCTGTTTGAATCAGTTCCACTTCTTTTGTTTAATTTATACATATGCCATATTTCTCTGACAGGGGAATCCTTTTGTGCAAACAGAAATGTGGGCTGTGTGTGGGGTGAGTGAGGATGAGTCCAAGGGAGCATCATGCATGTAGAGATGAAGTGGGATCTTCAGTGGCTGTGACTTGAAAAAGACTTGAGCTGACTTCAGTTTGACTTCCCATCAAGTACACTGTGTTTAAGAAGGACAAAGTCACCTTTCTGTACACCAAGAGAGGAGAGGTTTCATCCATATAAAAAACAGACTTCCTTGACTACTTACTCCTTTTCCTCTCTTTCCTTCTCCCCTCTCCTCTCCTTCCCACTCCTTCTCCCCTCATTTTCTTGCTCCCTCCACCTCCTCTCCCCTTCCCTTCTCCCTCTTCTCTTCTTCCTTCTCCTTCTCCTTCTCCTCCTCCTCCTCCTCCTCCTCCTCCTCCTCCTCCTCCTTTTTCTTCTTCTTCTTCAATAATAGCCATGACTAGAGATCTGAGTTTGAAGCTTAATGCTTTTCTGGTCTTTTTTTAATTTTTAAAGTAGTGGAGAGTCAATAATCAAAGCAAAGAGGGCTATTGAAACCATAACTGTTAACAAAATGATCTCCCATAACTTCTGTCATTAGTTCATGGCATAGTCACTGTATCATTGTGACAGTAATAATGAGGAAATGATCTTTCAGAAAGACAGGGGGAAAGGATTTTTTTTAAAGGCTTCTTTTCTTTTGATAGATTTTCAGCTCATTAATTAATTGCCCATTTTTTTAAAAGTAAAATTAAGAGCAATCATCTTTTAAAATATAGGTCAATTTCAGAACACTTTCCCAAACAATTTATAATAGTTGGAACTGTTTTTGTAACCTAAGTTAATACGAGTGTCCTATGGGGCTTTGTATTTCCAGGGGATGTACTTCTATTAAGAGTCACAAATACCCTGTGGGTTTTTTTTTTTTCTTGGTGATGTGATGGTCTGGCTTGAAAAAAAAATGAGTTCTGTATGTGAGTGGGTAGCCTAACAGTGTCTTAATGAGCGTGTAAGTATTAGTTGTGTTCCTATTTCTGAAAAATTATAATAGTTTAAGGATATATGGACTAACTTCAAAATATGTTTGGAAGCAAATTAGTAAGGAGGAAGAAGCCTGAAGTTTTTTTATCAAGCAAGTATGTTCAAATATTCTAGAAAATATCACTGAATTTCCTTCTCTGACCTGCTAATAGGAACCAGGTTGTTATTCCTGAGGCATGCATCTATTAGTTTGAGGAAGAAAAAACTTGGCCACAAGAGAAATGAACAAAAATAGAGACTTTTATACTATAATTAGAGAGTGAATTTTCCATCCTTGTAAAAGAGTTGGAAAATTATACTGACTCTCATTATAAAATGCACCCCAACAAAGCTTACAGCAGGGCTTCACCAGCCAAGTCAAGGTTCTGTTAAGGTGGGTTTGTTCCATGGGTTGAAGAAGACAAAATGTGAGTTGTGAAAATGGTCAGGTTTATAATGTTGAGAATATCAGCAGGGTGTGCAGTCTGAGGGTATTTGATCTGAAGGCTTTGTGTCATCAGAACTAGGCAAGGAATCAGCATCCAGAGGGTTAAGACCAAGGCACATCATTACAGATGGAAAATAAAAACTAGTTGTCACCACCTCCAAGCAATGGTTAGAAATAAACTTGTGAATACAGGTTAGGTATCCCTTACGCAAGACAGGACCAGAAGGGTTTCAGATGTTGGATTTTGGGGGATTTTTAGAATATTTGCATTATACATAATAAGATAACCTGAGGATAGGACCCAACATAGAATTTATTGGTGTTTCATTTATAACCCAGACACATAGCCTGCAGGTAATTTTATATTATTTTAAATACTTTTGTGCATGGTGCAAAGTTTGTCCACATGGAACCACCAGAAAGCAACAGCATTACTCTTTATTATAGTTGCCCTGTGGACCATCTCAATTTTCCACTTGTGGCATCATGTTGGCATTCAAGAAGTTTTGGATTTTGGACCATTCCAGATTGAGAATTTTTCAGATTAGTGATGGTCAGCTTGTACCAGAGGTAGTGAGAATTTGAAACCAAGGACAAAGAAAGCAAAACATGATTCTCATGCTTCAAAATGTAAAACTGATGAGAAACTGGTTTGAATTTTATTTTATTTTATTTATTTTTGAATTTTTATTTTTAGTATAAATTTCTCTCTAGTCAGATATTCATAGCAATGCTCAAGAGTGGAATTTGAGTTCCCATCCCACGGAGGGGAGGGCAGAGAGCTGGAATGCAGGCAGGTTCACATTCAGCTAGGAGGATGAAGTACAAGGTTAATGGAAGCTCTTGACTAAATCACTACTTGGTCAGTATTGTCAGTGGCTGAGAATAGAACGAAGAAAATAAGTGACCAGTGATAACCCTTTATTCATGGGCTTGACAAATGTCTTCTTAAAAACATAGTAAAAAATACATATGGGAAAGAATATGTTCTGAAGGTTTCCAAACTAGGACAGGAGGCAAGTCCTGTACATGCTCAGTGATGTTGAACTAATGGTGACGCTGTGGCCTTACTGCTCAACATGGGCCCTGCAGACCTGCAGCAGCCCAGCTCTTTGGATCTTCTCAGAAATATAATCTCAGACTCACCCTAAAGCTATTGAATGGCTTTTAATAAGACCTCCAGGTGATTAGTATGCACAAATAGTTTGAAAAGCATGGAGCAGTTGCTGGTGCTACAGAGAAAGGTAACTTTCTCTTCAGTTGGTCAGAAAAGACTAATTCAAGCTGGACATTAATGGGAAATATGGTTGATTTAGACATTGTAATTGGCTTAAACACCAAAGCTAGCTCACCTAGTGTAACAGAGTTGTTGCTTAGAAATCAGTGGCGATAGAAATCACTGCATAGACCATAGTTGCAGCACAAATAAAATCTACTGGTAGAGGAAGGGAAACCTTTGAATATTTTTTAAAAATCTGGGATTTTATGATTTTGTTTCAGAATTGATCTCTAGGAAAATAACTGAGTATGTTGAATGCTTGCTTCTCATAGTTTTATGTCATGCTCAGGCCTTCTGTCAACTCAGTTGCTAGGGATGGAGTCATCAGTGGAGACCAGAGGTGGTGAGAATGGCACTATGTCTTCATAATGGGGGCAGATGCTATGGGAAGCACTAGCTGCAGAGAAACTAGTCACTGAGAATAGAAAGTGAAGTTGAAAGTTTTCAGCAAGACGTGATGATTGCAGTCTGTTCTGAGAAGAGGAGTGGGCTGGTTGTGGCATTCTTACTCATATTTTTCTGAATAAGAAGCAGTTATGAGGGTATGCAAAGGCCATGCAAACTCATTGGGTAGAGCGGGTGGTGCAGAGGGAGGGCAGCTTCTTGTGCATCTTTTAACCTCCACTTTTAGTCCAATAGACCACGGAGTCTCTGTGGTCCACACAGGGGAGGGAGAACTGAGGAAGGGATAGAAGGCAATGGAACTAGATCTCTAGATGCAAAAGACTAAACTCTGACCAGAAGTTATCTTGGTATTCATATAAAAAAACACAGAAAGATTTCTGATGAAAAGTCTTTTTCATATGATTCAGCTCTCCACCACCACCCATAAGGCCTGCAAGACACAGATAGAGGATAAGAAAGAATAGCAAAATGGGTAAGCCTGTTTTCCTGCTTTACCACAATGTCTTCTTCCCTGCAAAAATATGACAGTCAATACTATGACAGAATACATCAGCGTTCGTAATTTGGAATAAAGAGTTTGTGAGAATGGTGTCTTACGAACATTTGTGTAGACATATATTAGCTATTTCTGTGTTCCACATTAAACAGGAGAGAAGAGGGTGTCCTTCCCAGAAATGCCTCTTTTCCAAGTGTTAGCTCTCTCATTTCCCTTTCATACAACCACTGCGTTGCTGTGATGTCACTCTGTTGCTAGGGTTCCCCGCCCCCTCTAGGTGCTAGGATGTGATTGTTAGTTCAGTGTTCTTAAGTGTTCCCATGGAGAGTTACTAAGGTAATTTTTCTTACTCTGCTTTGTAGTTACCCTGCCAAGCGCTGGACCTGGATAGCTTTTCAATATGGTATCTACTTAGGACACGTGATTACTGAACATTTAAAATGTGGCTAGTCCCTATTGAGATGTGTTCTAAGCATCAAATACCTGGGAGATTTTGAAGCCTTGGGGTGGAAAATACTGATAATAGATACTTCACTCATCAGTTTACACTGATGACATGCTAAACCGATAATGTTTTGGATTAAATAAATACCTGATTAACATTAATTTTGCCTGTTATTTACTTTTCACTTATTTTTGTTGTGTTGGGTTCTTTTGCAGTGCTGGGTATTGAACCGAGGGTGTGGTGCATGCCAAGTACATGCTCTACTGCTGAACTATACCCCCAGCTGTCTGTAAACTATTCTATTGATTAACTGAAAATTAAAATTGCATATGTAGCTTTCATTATGTTTCTATTAAGCAGTGCTGAGCTTTATGTCAGAACTTTTCGAGGAGTCAGAAGAAGGAAGTCCAGATGAAATGTTTCAAAAAACTAGATGGAAATTTTACAGGAGTTTCCAGGGTGACTTGATTGGCTGCTGAAGCAGAATGACAATGGATTTTGAAAATGAGATTACCTGCTGGTGTAAATTGACTCTTTAGTAGAAAAATCCCTAGTATGCATAAAGCTTATTGTCATACCTGCTTTCTGCCTTGCTTAAGATGCAGCAACGTGCTGTGCGTATATGGTGACTTAATAAATAATATATGATGAGGACAATAAGGACTAAACCTTCATCATTTTTGGTTTCTACTTTCATGCTCTTCTCACTATATTGTGCTGTTCTGAGGTTAATCCAAGGGAACCAATTGGAGAACCATTTTCTCACTTTTCATACTGGGCAGCTACGTTGAAAATGTCAATGATTTCAATTTACTATGATGTGAACTAGTTAAGACCAATTACAGTCTTCCACTGACCATGGGGAGTGGGAAGATATACAGCCAATGAAGAGAGTCAGGTTTTTGTTCTTGTCTTCTCAACTTCAAAATGGTTGGTGAGAATTAAATCGTAACTTCTGAAGTGCCTTGAAGCTCAAAAATTAAAACTACTCAATGAAATTGAACATGTTGATTCTTTTGATAAACCTCATTGAATATTTACTTGAGAAACAATATTCATGTTTTATTGAGGCTGGGTTAGTTTATTTCTGATCAAGTACTACTAGGATTGATATATCACACTAGACTTCAAATGAGAGACTATGGATTAGACTCATCCATAATGTGTCACATTGATTTGATACCTAATAGTAAAATACATGTTTATTTCCCTTGAGAAATACATAACACAAAAGAGTACTAAGTAGTTCTATTCCTATGTGAAGAGTGTATAATTAACCTGTATTTATATTCTCATTTTGCACACAGTCATGCTTTGCATATACTAATATTCTGCTCCACATACATTCAAATGTTCATGGATTATAAATTCCACTACTAGCACACAAGGCAAAGTCCCTCTGTCAGTCACATCTCCCACAGTCTGTTTTTGACTCTGTCTCTCCTACATTGTATGACTTCAGATTCATTTTCTATCTCAGAGGAGCAATTCTAACCATCCAACATATGTAAATGCTATAAGACTCATTCTCAAATGCATGCAATTCAAAATTTTTGGAATCAGCTATAGTTAGTTTTTATAAACGGAATTCCAAGTGTTCATTTTTAAAAATCAAATGAAGTCTGATATGACTATTTAAAAGATTCCCCTCCCCAATTGGATGTGACTTTACTAGGGCTCTCCAACTGTAGTCTGATCTTATTTTAATTCTGTTCAATAGTATTCCATTAAAAAACATGCAATATCATTTTTCATGTCAGTTCAATGGCATTTTTGCAAGATATGGTTATTCCAAAGAGACTAGGTGACTTCCAAATATTTCTTGGAAGAAAATGAGTTCTAATTTCTTAATTTTTTTAAATCTCAATTTGTATGCACTCAGAAAAGTACATATCTATACCACTATTATTTTTTTCATGATTTTCTTCTATGAACACACATAATCATGTGGTTGTATAGGTAGGATATATTGTAAAAGAATGGACCTGATTTCATTAAGTCAGATACTCTGGAGTGAAAATGCCTTCATTAATTCAATTCATAAATATTTATCAAGAGTTCATTATATGCAGGTTCTGCATACCGAGTTGATAATAAAATGTGCTTTTGGACTTCAAGGAATTCAATGGCCTACAAGAGTTTCTCTTATTTATAACAGTTTATGCCTCAGAGGTGCCATGCATTATCAGTGAAGGTGAGGATAGAATTGTTTGGTAGAATAGGGGAGAGATATGGGCTTCTACCTGGAAGGTTTTGCAGAGGGTATAACTTTTGAGTGAGACCTAAGTACATGCTATGCAGAGAAAAGAATCAGCATGTAAGGACATTTTCTGTTGTGTGAAGGGCTGAAGTGGGATGTGTGAAGAAAGCAATGTCAACAGATGCTAAGTGAGCTTGGGACTCAAATAACCAGGGTCATGAGTGCATCCCTAAAAAATCTCAACTTGATTCTGTTTCAACAGATGGCCCTGAGTATCAGAGAAGGCTCGGGGGACATGTTTGGATGTGTATTTTCAAACAGTTACCTTTTTACCATGGGAACAATTGAATTGCAAGTTGGAAATATTTGAGAAGGAAGTCACCTGAATTCAAAGCCAGAGAAAAGGAAATGTGGGTGAAGGGTGGACTTGAAAACTATTTGAAACTTTAAAACGCTCTACAATGACTGTTACGGTTTAGATTTGAGGTATCCCCCAAAAGCTCATGTGTGAGACAATGCAAGAATGTTCAGAAGTTAGATGATTAGACTATGAGAGCCGTAGCCTAATTAGTGGATGAATCCACTGATATGAATGAACTGAGTGGTAACCGTAGGCAGGTAGGATGTGGCTAGAGAAAGGAGGTTACAGGGGAGGGGGGTTATGCCTTTGGCTTTTATATTTTGTCCCTGGTGAGCAGACCTCTCCCGCCACCCCGCACCCCGCCTTGTTACCGTGTCCTGAGCTGCTTTGTTGTACCACACCATTTGGCTATAATGTTCGGCCTCATCTCAGACCTAAAGCAATGGAGTTAACTGTGGATGGAACTTCTGAAACTGTGAGCCAAAATAAACTTTTCTTCCTCTAAGTTGTTCTTGTCAGGTCTTTTGATCACAGCAACTACAAAACTGACTAGCCAGGGCCTTGAGTGTTCCCTAAGAAAGAGCAAGTGAGACGAAAGTGCTCAAGTGGGCTTGGCGGGGTTCTCACTAAAGATTTTGATAGTATTGGTTAAGGACTCTATTTAATGAGTTATTGGAAAAGGCATAAACATAAACAGAGTTGGAAGTATGTTAAATAAAGATGCTCTGTAAATGCAGTCTGAGCAATTAAAAAAGATTTACCAGAGTACAGCTAAATACAGCATAGTGGATAATTAATAGGCCTGTGACAACTTGGTAATAACTACCCTGAACTTTTACAATGGTGAATTAACATATGTACGTGTCAGAAAGAGGGTTTGCTTTTACAATTAACACCAGTTAGCTGGGAAATTTCTGCACAGAAGTTAATTAGGGATCTCTGGTAAGGGAACCTGGTGATTAACCAATCTCCTAAACCAAAGGTGCCTAACTTTGCTAACTCCATTCATGGTTTATGGTTGAACCAAAAAAAGGAAGTTGGTTGAAAATTCCATTCTCCTTTTCCCTGCTTCTATAAGCTCTAGCGTCAGATGTTATTTTGGATTTCTCTTTCTTTTCTAGGAAATGAGCATCTGTTCTCTGTTCTGTCCACCTATAAAAGACATCTAGGTGAAGTTCAGGTACCTGAATAGTCTGAGCCATTCAAATAATTAGGATATGGTGAATTCTCTGCTTTTGATAGTTTGGGATCATGGATTCAGTGTATCTCAGTAATCTTTTTCAGAGAAAGGTATTTATGAATCAAACTCCTCTGGCCCATTTTATTCCATTGTATCATCTCTTGAGTGGGTTTTAGGTTCACAGCAAAATTTAATGGAAAGCACAGAAAGTTCCCCTATGTCCCTACCCCTCCTCCAGCCACTTCCAGTTCCCCTGTTATTAATGTCTTGCATTAGGGTGGTATATTTGTTTCAATTAATGGACCAATATTAATACACTATTATTAACAATCCATAGCCTACATTAGGATTCACTCTTTGTGTAGAATATCCTATGGGTTTGGGGAAATGTATAATGATATGTGTTGATCATTACATTATCATAGAGAGAGAGTAGTTTCACTACTCTAAAAATCCCCCATGCTCTGCCTCTATCTAATCTACCCTTACCCAAACCTCTGTCACTGATGTTTTATCCATAACTTTGCTTTTTCCAAACTGCCACCTTCTGTTGTCTTCTTTCACTTACCAATATGCATTTAGGGTTCCTCTGTATCTTTCTGTGATTTGACAGTTCATTTCTTTTTAATACTAAATAACATTCCATTGTTACTTAGTAACATCACAGTTTGTTCATTCCTTTACCAACTAAAATAAATCTTGATTGCTTACAAGGTGTGGCAATTATGAGGAAATCTGCTATAAACATTTATATGCATGGTTTTGTGTGGACATAAGCTTTCCTCTTGTTTGATTAATACCAAGGAGCACAATTGCTGGATCATATAGGAGAAAATGTTTAGTTTTTTTAAGAAACTGACAATTTTTTTTTCAAGTAGATGTACTATTTTGCATTCCCACACTTACCAACTCTTGGGCACTGGCTGTGTACCAAGTAACTTTCTTTTGGAGTCACAAAGTTAGTGAACCAAGGCTCAAAGTGTTATTCTTATTCTAGAAATAATTAAATGGCATGAATTTTCCCATATTACTCATACACTAAAATTAGGGTGCAATTTACTATTTAGAATCTATGCTTTATAGTATAAATGACATAATTAATTCTTGATGAAAAAACCAATAAAATAATACCAATTTAAATTACTGTAAGATATTAATTATACTATTGATGCTAGAATATTATTTTATTAGGTAGTTTTATGGAATTATTATACCAGATGTCTTGACATTGAGTTTTAGTGCCAATTCTAATTTCACAGGGTGCAAGAAAATTGATTAGAACCAAATTTGTCTTTGTATCCTTAGGATTAGTGATTTTCATGAATTTATAAACTTTCTGAGTAATTATTACTTGAAAAAAATATAGCTGTGAGGTAAATGCTTTTTGTTTTTCAGAAGGAAACATGTACAGCAACTACAGATATGCATGCACACAAACATGCACACCTTTGAAATACTTTGGAATTTTGCCAGAGACTTGGACAATTGCCCAGGGTAGCCCAGTTCACTCACCTCTGCTTTACTTAGGCTCTGACTCAAATGGACTTGAATGGAAGTTGTGCACATATGAATAGTAGCAATTTGGTTTCTCTACCTGTTAAAAAACTTTGTCAGAATCTATTTGAATTTTTATAGTATTAACTAGGATTGAGCTAAATTATTTTGGAACTTTTAAAAGCAGATAATGAACTTAAAAATTTTGTTCTCGTCTGTTGGATGAAACCCAATAAAAAGGTGACCATGTTAATCATTTTTAACCTAAGTTATTCAATCAGGTGATTTTCTGGCTTACTATATACTGTCTACTTACTGTTTGATATCAAATGTCAGTGTCCAATGTCAAAACAGTGTCAGATGTCTTTACATTATACATAAATATTTGTTTCATTCCATGTTCCTAATTTTGTTTCTGTGTTTCCATTTTTTTTTTAATGTGGGATGGTGAAAATTACAGATAAATATTTATGAAATTGAAAGTTTAACCAATGTGTTATGGCACTTCTAGTAAAGTCTGTCTCTCTGAGAAGGACACTACAACTTCACCAGACTCATTAAACAGGGTCAGTCATTCCATCTAGTTGAGGCCTCCTAGCTTTGGAATTGATCAAGACATTTATCTCTCTATAGTGAACATAAAGTGTAAGTCTGTAGATAGAATGGGATGATTTATGAATAGCAGTATGTGAGCACTTCCTTTTTTGTAGAATTAACAGAGACTTGCTGAGGAAATACTTTGTTATATGGCTCAAAGGCAGAATAAAGTTTTGCTTAGTTATATGTGAAAGATCAAAAATCTACTGTACAAACTTGAGATACAATAACAACAGAAAAGGAAACACTGTTCAAACAAACTCTAGTCTAAATGCTGTGACTATCAGCAAAATACCTCTCTCTCTCTCTCTCTTTCTTTCTTTTTTCCTATGTAAGAAAAAAACCAATTAAAACCACATTCACCTGAGGATTTACTGTGTGGTCCCAGATATGAGGCGGAGGGCTTAGTTGCTAGGGAAGTAAGAAAAAGTCAGACTGAAAGAGGGGAGGGGAGAGGGAAGGAAGGCTGTGAGCCTAGCAACCTGGGGTGCATGGACAAATTCCTTCATATGTTCACGAGTACCTTATAATTATATATTGGCATTTACTCCTTCAGTAATGTTTCTGATTTCTTGTGGCATAGAGTTCTTGGTTTTATCAGCCTCACACGGATTCATTTGATCTTTCAGTTCACCACTTCCTTCAGAAGAACTCTTCATAAGAATAGAAACTGATTTGTTTATGGCAGTGTCCCCAGGACATGCCCCAGTTCATGGTTTATTCGCAGCATGGTGCCCGGTGCATTGCTGCCATTTAATATGTATTGGTTGATTAAACGAATGAAATGAAAATCCACAAGCTAATAAAGGACTTTATTTTCATTCGAAGGAAAAAAAAAATTGGGTAAATTCCTAAATTCTATATATTCTATTTTACTTGTGAAATTAATCCAGAGAGATCAAAAGAAATAACGATGCCCAGGACATTCCCACATAGCATGCCTGGTGTCATTCTGTTAAATTTTGCAGCTAGCATCAGGCGTGTGGATGGAAGAAATGGATTTGCACTGTGTTGGGACACACCAGCATGCAGGCTCAGGGCCCCTCAGAGCCCTCTAATCCACAGTGGCACTGCATTGACTAAATCCAGCTGCCAGTTCCCTTGGAGAACTTCTCAGGAGCAGCCACCCACTGAGAAAACTGACAACCTTACACCCCAGGGCCTGGCATCCACCTGGCCCTTAAAAGCAGAAGCTCTGGTCCTGATGTTGTTGCTGCTCTCCCCAGAAGCAGCCACAGAGCCCTGTGTATCTAACAGGCTCCTGCCTTATTGTGTCCCACAGGGAGGACCCCCATACCTTGGAGTGACAGCCATGATTTATTACACCAGGTGGTCCCATTCTTTTTCCCTTGTGAAGTGAGAGCAAGCGAGCAATGAAATTCTGCATGTGTCTCTCTCTGTGTGTGTGTGTGTGTGTGTGTGTGTGTGTGTGTATTATAAAATTACATTTTGCATCTAACAATTCTGACTATGGGACAAAACCAAATGGCATGGGTGAGCACCGTGTCCCATCATTTTTACTTGCTCCCGTGTCACCCACACAATGTGCTTATTTATAGCAATCCCTCTAAGTCTACTCCCCCTGCCCTTTTGCTGCTTTCTGTAAAACAAGGTGAATTCTCCTGCTTTAATTATGGTCTGTCAGCCCTCTTTCTCCACTCCCCGGTGCTACAATCTTAATAGCATGCAGCTCACAGATGCTCCCCTTCCTTGTTCCTGCCTGGCTTGTGATGCGGGGGGCCCAGCAATCCCAAACTGGCAATGATGCTCTCTATCTATGTGATCCCTTCTGCTGTGCTCCTTGGCTGTCCATCTGCTTGCAGAGAATGTCCCTCTGGTCAACACACTCTCTTCTCCGTTCTGCCTGTGATATATCTTAGCAGAGCAAGAACCACGTTCCCTCCCCCAGCCTCTCACTTCAGTCTTCTTCCCTGTGAACAGGGAAGAGGGAACTTGAATTATTTTCATACTCCAGGGCTCCTTTGAGTTTGGTTCTGAACACCAGGGCTGCCATAAGATTTAAAGCCTGTTATTGTTAATACTCTTTCTAGTATTATGATGTGTCCTGACATGAGTTTTTATCTCTTTGAAAACATCCTCACGAAAGTTTAAGGCCAAGTGTATTTGTATTACGATTGTTCTATAGCTTCAGAGTAAGTCTTAAGCTTCATAAGAGCTTTTAGCATTTGGATCACTGAGGGAAACCCAGCCATGGATTTACTGTTCAGTGAGACACATGTACACCGTCCAATTCAGTTTCAGTATTCTCATTTTTTAACAGGAGAGCTAAGGTGAGATGTTCAAGTATAATTCAAGATTGCCACCACTTTCTTCAAAAAATAATCTATCCATGCTTGAAATATTACAGTCAGTAATTTATCCAAGTTTTTGAAAAGGTCTTGCCAAATGCCTGGTAGCTACTCATGGCAACACTTAGCCGCTGCTAATCCTGGAAAGGTATTTGAAACTCATATATTATAAGGTTTAACATGAAGCTATTTTTCTGGAAAATGTTATTGATTAAAAAAAATACCAAAACTTTTACTTATAAAAAATATAATTTAGCTGGTATATTTTAGGTAACTGTAGATGGTAAATTCTGTTTGCTTATCAATTTTTAATTTTTTTTTGTATTTCTTTAGAAGTACATTGTTGCCCATTTATATGGCAAAATCCTTTTACAAACCATAAAAAAAAGCCATGAGCCGACAAAAAGACACATAATGCTCTAGAAAAATATCTTTGCGACACATATTATAAAGAGCTATTTTCTATCAATAAAAATGTTCACCAACCAACCAGAAAAAAAATGACATATGACCCATTTAAAAATAAGCAAAGATCATGCTTAGACAGTTCACAGGAAAAATAAAAATATTTTTAACATACACAAGATGAACACCTTCACTTATAAGGAAGGAAACACATCCTTGTTTAAAGCTCTGTTTGTACATGGATGGTGCATAAAATCTGTCTTGTGTTTTTTGAAGTTAAGAGCAAAGACCCTTCTATATACTTGTGGTCCTGTGTCACTGCTCAGGCTGTGTGCTCCTGAATCGGACCCTGTAGTCCTCACCTGGAGAGCTTGAGATGTCTTGATCTCTTTGTTTATATAGCAGATGTTGTTAAGACTGGCTCCCCAGACAGCCACTTCAACTCCCTTCTCATGTGTCTCACCTGATAGAAACTGGGAAACTGTGAATTACAGGTGGGTAGAAGAATGTTGTAATCTCTATGTGCAGCTAGAGAACCCAGTTCTGCTAAAAAATTGTACTTATGGAACTAGAGATGATAGTGAACAACTTAGGTGATGGCTTGAAAGTGCTTTGCTCCTTTGGTGAGACTGACAGTGATTCTAGGGCCTTGCCACTCTCGTCCTCCTGAGCAGCAGCAGGTAGCAGCCTCAGTACAATTGGCAGAAATGAAGCCCCAGGGGTTGTGGGTCACTGTCCAGCTGTGTTGCTCTTGGCCATGAAACCTCTGAACTTGGTTCCTTAATCGCTCTAGAAATTCTTCAAGTCATCTAATACCATGTAATAAATCTTTCTCTACTTAAAACTGCTGAAGTGGATTCAAAAGGAAAATTGTTTTGGCATTCATGGCATAGATGTAAAGGATGGTGGAGGAGAACAGAGTCTTTTATTAACTATTCAACTAATCCAAATCCAGGGAAGTTCATTAGATTTTTCAGTTCTAGTTACTTCACTGCACAAAAAAACACAAAAACAAAAACAAAAACCTCCATCCCTGTTGTCAATTAAATCTAAATTTGCTTTTGGGTCTTCCCATTGAAATCTCATAAAATGTTATTTTCTAGGCATCCACTCCTTCATTTAGTTAAATAGCATATATCAATCAAGTGCTTTGCGAAATTAGCCACAATTACAGAATTTAGACGTACTTTGATTTATGTGGTATGTCTTTTCCTTAAAACGTACAAACCTAAGTAATAACTTGCTATCTTCAAAAATATTAAACAAGAATCTTTTTATAAAATAAAGAGAATTTAAAGTTGAACAGGATGTAGTTTCTCACCCTCAGGAAAAATTCATCCAGTTAGATAAACAGATTGGAGAATCCACTATCACAGTGCAACGTGATGAGTGCGAGGTGAGTGAATTCCTGCAGCACTGTGGGAAGACAGAGGGTGCAAGAAATTGGTTGCCAATCAATTTTTATGCAAGACCAATGCATATTCATTACACAGAATAATGGGTTTCATTGTGATATATTCATACATGCATATAACATATTTTGATCAAAATATGCATTTCTCCACTTATAACCAATTTCCTTATGAGGCAGCTACAATACCCTGAAAGGAAATGTTGGAACCTATTGATGTCCATCATTTATGCTTAGAGTCTGACCCTTAAACAAAGCCATTGTTCCACAAGAACTAACACAAGTTCAGCTTTCAAGTACATGACAGTGCAAACATACCAAGGGCTGAACATGTGCACAAGCCCCTGACAGGCCTTCACTTTGCTTCTACCAATAGTGTGCACTCACCTCTCTATGAATGAAGATCCAGAAATACAGAGTCACTAGTCAAGAGGGACAAAGGACAGAGCAAAACCTTTGAAGTCAGTAGTAAGTGACTTCTTATAAAAGCATTATGCCTCGTGCAAGAAATAGAAACAGTGATTATGTCTATTTTAGATGATTGTATGTACATTAAACTTGTCAAATTAAAAAGAGAAAGAAAAAGAAGAAAGCTTAGTGATATGGGCCTGGAGATTTCTTCTGGCCGATGATCCCTGACATCTCAACTTTGTATGCTTGATTTGCACAGCAAATAGATAGTTTTTCTGGTTGTTCTTTCTGGAGAAATCTATGGAAGACTTCTTTTTAAAAAACTGGAAACACAGGTAATCAAAGTGAAAATGGCACCTCTTGTTATTTGTGCAGCATGACTGTCATTTGGGATGTTGAACAGGCACTTGATCATGAGATAGGTTAAGGACTGTAACTTGGGGACATGTACCCAACATTTCAATTATAGGACCCACTATCAACCCTTCAGCACAGCTTGAAGAGAACTGAAAGCTTCTACAAATATTCTGGCATCTCAGCTGAAATCAGGAGATTTTTAAGTCCGAATTGAGAAATATTCACTTTACAGTAAGAAAAATATTTTTCAGCAAAATTTTGAGAAAGCATGAATACCTATTGAGTTTTGAATATAGAGAGGTAACCCAAAGATCTCAGTTTTAAAGGAAAACACACACACATATGTATATGTATATGTGTGTGTGTGTGTGTGTGTGTGTGTGTGTGTGTTTCTTTTTGGCTTACAAGGCTGCTTACCCCATACTGAATTCTGAGTAAGGAAAATAATTTTGCTAAGACTAGAAGTGATGCCCTCAAGTGACTTCTCCCCTCTGGGCAAATTTTAAATGACAAAATTCTCCTGTTCTCTCATGTTCTTGCAAATCTGGTGCCAGGGGGCAAAACTGCTTTGTATTCTGTGCTTTTTCTTAGAGCTGGGCCTCTGTGTGGAGGGAGGTGGAATTTAAGTCGTATTCCAGCTTCACCAGCCATTCTCACTCACTTACCATGGTTCATCCCCATTTGTGTAGATCTACTCATTACTTGAGATGTGTTTTAGATTGAGTAACATGGTGCTAGACCACTGGAAAATGAAGTAGGAGCCATCTTGCCACAGTATCATGGCAGAAATCAAGTTTCTCTGGGTACTGGATGGACTCAAAGGTGGCGGAGTAGATAAGGTGAATGTGGGTATTATTAGCTATCCATCACTTTGACCAAAATGCCTGACAAGAACAACTCAAAAAAGGAAAAGCTTATTTTGGCTCATGGCTCCAGAGGTTTAGTCTTTGGTTAGCTGAGCTCATTGCTTTGGGCCCTAAATGAGGTAGAACATCAGGTGGAAGGCATGGCAGAGAAGTCCTTTTGCTTTTACAGCTAAGTGGGAAGCTGAGACAGAAGGGGAGGTAGCCTCAGGGAAGATGAACCCCCCCAGGGCACTCTTCCAGTGACCTGCCTCCCCCAGGCATCCCCCACTTGCCAACAGTTACCTCCCAGTTAGTCCATTTAAACCAGGATGAACTGATTATGTTATAACTCTCACAATCCAACCAGTTTACCTCTAAATATTCCTGTATTAACATAGGACCTTTTAAGAGACACCACATAGCCCTAACAATGGGCAGCATTAGCAAAGATTGACTGGGGGGAGCCATTTGAAGGTAGGAAACTTCAGTTTTCTTTTTCTTCTTTTCTCCCCATTTATTTAGTGCCTGGTTTCTTTTCTTAAATGAAAAGTTCTGAAAAATGTTTGAATATAGTTGAAAAGTATGATGCTGTGGGAGAAAAAAAAAGTGTTTTAGTTGCTAATAACACACTACTATACACTGGGTGAATTATAAAGAAGTTTATTTTGGCTCATGGTCCTGGTTCAAAGTTGGGGGATTGCAACTGATGACAGACGGCCTTCCTGCAGGTCAAGGAATATAAAAAAGAACTAGTCAAACCATATTTTATAGTAGACCCATACATGAGATAACTTATTAATCTACCAACCCATTAATTGCATCATGTGTGGGTAAATGCACTCTTGAGGGCAGTGCTCTGGTCACCTATCTCTGTTATTTTCCTCTTTTCTTTTTCTTTCTTTCTTTTTTCTTTTGTGTGTGTGTATGTGTGTGTGTGTGTGTGTGGTAACAGGGATTGAACCTACGGCATTTTACCATTGAACTACATCCCTAGCCCTTTGTATTATTATTTTTTAAAATTTTGAGATGGTCTTGCCAAGTTGCTTAGAGCCTCACCAAATTGCTTAGGGCCTTGCTCAGTTGCTGAGACTGGCCTCAAACCTGCAATCCTCCTACCTCAGTCTCTCAGATTGCTGGGGTTATAGGTATGTGACATTGTGCCTGGTTTTCTAATCACCTCTTAAAGATCCCACTAAGCCCCACTTCTTAATGTCATAATAGAATCAATTTCAGCATGATTTTTAGAGGGGACATATCTGCACTCAAACCATAGTACAGAGAGAAAGGGGGAGAGGAGGGAGGGGAGGGAGTGAGATTGAGATTGAGATGGATGATTCGAGAGACCAAATTTGATTTCATCGGTAAGGTTCCTAAGAAACAGAAAGAGATGACATCCTGGGCATAGGTGTAGGTCTCTCTTGGGTGGAGCAAGGAGGAAAGGACTGATATAGATTCAAGGCTGCTAGACATCTGGTAACTTCTCTTCTGCCTTTGAATTAGGCAGTAAGGCCATCTGCTGGGGTGTGGGGTGTAGAGAGAGGAGGCTTACCAGTTTGAAGAAATGAGGCCTCAAATAGTCACTTAAGAAAATGGAAAGAGAAGCTGCCAAGAAGAATTTGGTAATATTAGGGTTAAGGATCCAGTCCAGTTTAATGCTCTTGATTTTGCTATACTATCAATCTACCTCGGTTTATCTTTTTTTTTTTTTTCTTAGCAACATTTACTTCTCAGATGAATTAATTCAGTTGGACATTTATCAACTCCAATGAGCTATTTTTACATATGAGGTACTCTCTTCAGGACCAAAGCTTTAGTAACTTTCATTGCAGAGAGGAAATATAAACAAATATAAGTGATATTCAAAATACAAACAATACTCAAAAGGTCTAATAATATGCAATATTTCTGGTTATTTTTGCTAGGAAAAAATAAAGCAGAACAGAAAGAGTTTGGGTAGGGAGGTTCTACTTGATACAGAGTAGTTAGGAAGTGACATTTGAACAAAGAACTGAAGGAAGAAAGGACAGCAGTTATGCCTCAGTCTGAGATAGGGACATTCTAGGTAGCAGTAACATACTTGACAAATTGACAGAAGAAGAAAAGTGGCCTGTGGGTCCAGAATACAAGCAGCAAGTGGCAGAAAGAGAGGAAGGGGAGGGAGCAGGGGCCACACCCCAGGTGAGCAGATGTACATAGTAATAGGCCTAATAAAAATCACACTTCGTTATGATTTTTCCAGAGGTGCTGAATAAAAGACTGCAAAACAGAAGCTGAGAGTATTTGTGAGAGAGTGAAGGATGGAAGATGGACAGGGGAATGCATGGATAAGAGGAGTAAATTGATTGGGAGGAGAGTCCCTGGGACTGTCCCTCATGCAATTGAGGGACAATTGTACCGGTTGTGATTGAGGAGGCCACCCAAAGAACAAGAGACTGTGGTTGCTGATGTAGGAGGTCACGTGGAGCAGGTGTGTTCCATCCTCTGATCACAATTCATTGAGTGTCAGCTGCATGCCAGTGTTCTGCCAGCCTGGAGGAAATCACTGGTGATGGAGACAGTTGAAGACCATGTGACTGAGAGGGATGCCACCTCACAAGGAGGCTGCAGTGGTAGATGTGGAAAAGGACAGTTTACACGCGGGGTCCCCAATTTTTTCCCTCATTTTGCCTCAAACCAACCCCTTTGCATGGAACTTCCATTTGCAGTGTCTGTACATTTGTCTTCTAGATGCCCTGGGAAGTGTTCCTAGGCTCTGATCTTCCAGGTCTGGATGACCAGGTGACCAGGCCCCCTCATCTATGACAGCATTCACATAACTTGTACAGCCTGTGTGTGTGTGCATGTGCATGTACACATGGAACAAATCCCCTTGGTAGAGGGAAGTAAAAGTTGACCCATGACAATCTGGACATGACCTATTGACCTGTGGACACTTGGAGCTTTCCTCCTTCAAGTCTGGCCTTTACCTTCTTAGCAATGCAGACTCTTGGGCCATACTGCAAATCTATTGGATCAACATCAGAATTTGTAATTTAAAAAGATCCCAGTTAATATGTATGCTCTTTAAACCCAAGAAGCCCTGCTGTAGAGATCCTCAAAGACAACTGGAAGGTTTTCTCTCCCTCTCCATAGGTCTTTTTTTTTTTTTTTCTGAGCTTCTTCTAGTTCTTATCAAGTTCTAACAGGACTTCTCTACTTTGTTTGAACAAAGTAGAAACATTTGTATAATTACTTTGTCACAAAGTGGAGCGTACATCATCTAATCACTAGTGTGATGGGAAATCATTGCTTTTTCATCTCATCTGTTCTTTCAAGATCCAGATCTTTTTGTCTTTCTAGATTAGAGTCCTCTCGCCTTGAAGTTCGGATCACTTCAGCTACATCAGATGTCTCGCTTTAGCTTCCCTTGAACTAGTTGAGTTAAATAACTCACGGTGCACGATTAATATGCTCATCACAAAGCCTTTTGAAAAGATTTTCCAGCATTTTTCTGATATTTGTTAAAGTAAGAGTGCTGTTAATACTTGGCCTTGTGTGCTGTCTTCATGAAAGTCATCCTGGGGATAAAATGATCATGTCTGCCCTAGTGGAACAGTTTCGTCTGAAAGGTAAAGCACAGAACCACTCCCATGTCATTGGCTGGGCAGAGCAGAGTGACAGGGACTGATAACGGTGGCTTCAGGTTCGTACTTTGCCGCAGGCATGGAAATTTGCATATATGAGTTTAAATTCTCATAACCCCTGCACTATTCTCACTGTTATTTGTCCCATTTTACAAAGAGGTGGTGATGGAAGTTAAGGAGCTCGTTCACAGTCCATATAATTAACAGGCAAAGCTAACCTTCAATCTTGGTGCACTTGACTCCAGGGACATATGATTCACCTCTGCACTTGACAGAAACTGAGGTCCTCAGGCCATTAACTTCAAGGAGGTGTGAGTGCTGGTCACAGATCATATACCTGTCTGATAAGGAGTCCCTAAGAGGAAAAACTCAGGAATAAGGGAAGAGTAGCATATGTAGAATGCTATTGAGACAGGGCCACCAGAGGGACAAAGGACATAGGCACTCTTGGGCCTTCACTATGGCCTCACAGCAACTTAAAGATAGCATCAATTTTTTTTTTTTCTCGGCTCTCACCTTAACTCATTGTTCGTAAGCTATTAAAACTTGGCATATGCCTTACCCAACCCTTTCAACCTTATGGATGCTCTTAACAAGACTCTGAGGACAAACAACACGAAGGATAAAAGCTGCTGAGGAGCCACAAAACAGCAGATTCCCAGGGCCCTTAACTTGTTACTTGCTATGCTCTATCTTCTCTTCCATTTCCTGTGTGAGAGTGTGTGTGTGTGTGTGTGTGTGTTATAGAGGGTTCCACCCAGGGACACTCTAATCTGAGCTACATCCCCAGTCCTCTTTATTTATTTTTTTATGAAATAGAGTTTCACGAAGTTCCCGAGACTGGCCTTGAACCTGTTGTATTCCTCTTACTCAGCCTTTCAGTTCTGGGGTTCCAGGCGGCTCTATGTGCTCTCTGAACAGCTTGAGCAACTTATCCCTGTCACCAGGCAGAGATGTTCATACAGGATGCGACACTGATGTGAAAAAACGAAGCTTTTGACTCCGGGATGACGGGCTGACCTTGCCTTCCTCAGAGTTCAAGTGGTCTCATAGGAAAAGAAAAACACACCTTGGAAATGTACCTGAAGGCAGTTAATATCCTCAACCTTACCAGTCTCTCCTTTTGTCAGGGGAGCACCTGACACTCCAGTCAGAGCTGTGTCTCCCTCTCCCTCTCCCGTAGAAGCCCTGGTGAAAGCCTTCCCTTGTGTTCACTTGTGTCTGACTTGTTTTAATATCTGCCCTCACCATGCCAGGGTTCTTGTGCCCAGGGTCATCCTCAGCATAGATCTGTACTGAGAAGAATGAGGAAGAATCTAAGGCTCAGGAACAAGTGGGTTACCCAAGTAAGAACGCCTGGCTCCCTGAGTGCTGGGATGGTTGCTGTTGAAGGTTGAGAAGGACAGTCAGTCCTGGCTGGGGTGGCAATGTGGGATTGGGCCTGTGGATAAAAAACGACTAAGTGACCAGGATGGCCCTGAAAGGTAAGTAGTATTTGGACATGTTTAAGCAGGTGGGATGGGAGGAAAGAGAAAAGCATGTTTACTGGAGGCGGAGAATAAAGCCTTGTTTGTCTCTATCCTCCCATTTCTCCAAATACATATTCATAAACATGGGAGCAATTAATGAGAAACAGCTACAAATTGATGAAAAAAAGAGATAATGGAGTAGGTTGAGTACCTCTTATCTAAAATGCTTGGGAAGAGAAGTGTTTTGGATTTGTGATTTTTTTTTCCAGATTTGAGAATATTTGCACATACATAGTGAGTATCTTGGCAGTGGGCCCCAAATCCAAACACAAAATTCATTTATGTTTCATTTACACTTTTCACATAATCTAAAGGTAATTTACTACAATATTATTAATAATTTTGTGGATAAAACAAAGTTTATATGCACTTAGGATCTCAGGTCAGCATTCATGAAGCTTCAGACTTTGGAGCATTTTGTATTTTGGATTTCTGGATTGGGGATGATCAATAATTATATAAGAGTTAATTTAAAAAATAAAAGTACCATGGAACATAAGTGTAAGGGTGGCAATACAATTGATTAAAGTGCTTTCTGTTCAAGAACTGGAAATAACAGGGCTGTGTTCCTTCTTGTACAGGAGAATGGGTGAACAAATTTCAGTGCATAAGATGTGTGTTTACTCAAGTCACACACATACAGTTCTTTTGAATTTGGCAAATTCTGTTTTGTTGGACATGAAGAGTTAATCTTTGATTTAGTTCAATGGTTGGTGTAAAGAATTAGAGTGAAATGATGGTTCATGAATAAGAAGAGGTATCGCAAATAGGAGTTGAGTGGTGAGGTATCTCCTGTCTCCAAATAAGTATAGAGTAACTAATTCTGATGGACCCTAGAGATAACTAAATAAATTAACATTTTCAAGTCTAGAGAATTGTACCACTTTGAATCAGTATGGCAGCAATATTTCACATAGAAAAAGTGAGAACATACTTACTGGCTTAGCCAAATTTGTTACAGTCTTGAATTAGGTGTTTGGGTACCTAATGAATGATGTTTCCCTACCTTAGTAACTGTTATCAATTAAAAAGAAGAGATGGATAGGGAGAATTATGTTGTACTTAATTTTGTCTGAATATATAATCACAGATAATGAAGATGAAAATGTGTAAGAGATATTTTGACATTCTGGGAGACACGGTAAAGTTAATATTGTTAGAGCCTGCTCAGCTATGGATTGCTCAGAAACTCAGAAAGTCCACAATAGCTGCAGAGACCTAAGATATACAAATTCAGCTTTGTAGATTTTTTGAAAAGTTATTCTCCTAGACAAATTTTTTTTTTCTCTAAAATAAATTTGTAAGTTTCTTCAATTACTAAATTTGAAAGGAAAGTAAAATATTTGTATAGCTCATTGTAATAGCTCATTAGGAAAAATATTGTAATACCTCATTAGGAAAAAAAATTCTGACCCCACAATGATAAAATATATTCGTATCTACATATATCAAGATTTATACATGTGAACAGCCCAGATCAACAGAGCTCAAACAAAATTCTAGAAGAGAAAGTAGGTGAAGTCAGTATGGTGGAAAATACTGAAGAAACTACTTGTGTGTGTTCCTTGTAGATGATAGCCTGTATGTACTTTCTGAAAGAAAAGAAAGCAAAATTTAATAAGAAAAGATCCACACATTCATGTACAAATGTTCCTTTCATGTAAAATCAGGAAAAGATAAGAGGAGGCAGAGACAAAGTCAAAATAATGCTGCCTACCTTCCTTGATTCATTTGTTTTTTAATTCTATGGTCAGTCTCAGCCTTTGGTAGTGTGCTCCGTTACCATGGGCATCTCTCTGGAAGAAAGGCATATATATATATACATATATAATATATATATATAATATATATATATCACATTTTCTTTATCCATTCATCTGTTAAAGGGCACCTAGGTTGGTTCCATAGTTTGGCTTCATCACTGCTTGTGCCCTAGCTAGATGACTTCGAGGAAGTTCCAGTCTCTGAACTGGAGTTTCTTCATTTGTAAGTGGAGTTATAATATCTGTAATGCTGCCTTGGTGGACTCTTGTACCCAATGAAGCCAGTTTTATGAAATCAGCTCATATATTTTTAAAAATGCACTCATATATGGAGTGCTATGCACCACAATGAGCAGATTTAGTGGATTATTTTATGTAATCCTCACAATCCAAGTCCTAATGTGCAGAGGTAGTAAGTGGAGAAGCTGAGATTGGAATTCTACTCATAGGAATCTATGGCAGTGTATTTCTGTCCTAGTTTTTGGAGAACTCACATAGTAAATACACTTTGCATTGGGAATCAGTAATGACAAGCATGATAAATATATAGACATACATACATACATGTACCTACGCATGTGCGTATGAATGTAAACTTTAAACAAAAATTTCATGAAACAATGACTATACTTTCTATCATGCACATCCATATGTGTGTATGTATACATACACCTATGTGAGTAATAAAATATTTTCTAATGTTTCTTTTTTTATTATGGTAATAACATACTAAGTTGATTATATAGATAAATTGTGAAGTACAGTTCTTAAAACACTAGTTTTTGTGTTTTTTATAGAGATAAATTATGAAGTACAGTTCTTTAACCACTGTATTATAATATCCATGTAATCACAGTAGGGATAGGAATAATGAAATCTGCAGTGTCTCCAAAAGCCATATATAAATCAATAGCTTCCCTCTTTGTCTGTGATGTTTGACCTTTTCCCTCAACTTTCTAGTAAGAAACACAGTCTGGGACACCTCATTGCTTTCTGTAGACCACCAAACTATGAGTTATCTGCTGACCCCTCCAAGGGCAGGTGCATTTGCTGAATGGAGGGGTTTTCAAAGAACAGGGAGAGGAAAGTCAAAGATGAGGTCTTTCCACTTAGGTTCGTTATGGCCAATAACATCAGCTTTAGATTCTTTTGGTGATTCCTTTTTTGCAATCTCAGGTGAAAGTTAGGGGAACTGAGCAGTGGAGGCAGATGCGAAAGGAAGGTGATCTTAGACCCCTCTTCTGGGGGCCTCCTTGACCCCAGACCCCTAGGAGGTGCCCTATTGTACTTCTTGTATGTTGGTCATTCCTTCTCACCTGTGTTAGGAAGTGGGGCAACTCTTCAAAGAAGGCATTACATATAAATCTTTTATTGTATGTTCTAGATATTTCTGTCAATATGTTCAAGAACTTGCCTTTACTGCAAACAATGACAATATAGGAACTTAGCATCTCTTCCATTAGGGACATAATTGTTGGATATGCCTGGGGTAAACAAAGAATTGTATTGGGAGTGGCCCTGGTATCTTCCTTTCTCCAGAGAGAATAATCTAAAGCTTCCCAATATTCACTTTCTGATCCCTTATGAATGAAATCTCGATGAATTACCTCTCCTTTCCTCTATTTAACTGATACTTTGTAGCTTTTTCTGTAAATTTATGCATTCTAAACAAACAAACAAAAAACACATATCCTTCAATCTTCCTTTCCACACCAGGAGAATGTTACTCATGGGTTTCAAGTAGCAGTACCTGGATAACAGCACATTTAATGTAATGTAATATGCATACTCTCTGGAATAGTTGAAAAGCTTTTAATGATTATGCTATCAAAAAGGGTGACCAATAGTCAAATGATAATAATTGGAATAATTCAAATAAATTGGTGTGGATGATTTTTGTTTCCTGATAACAAGTGTGTTTTATATTCTCCTTTTACTGTGGATAAATCTGATGTGTTCTAACAAATTGGTTATACTTTTTTTAATGAATGATAGAGAATTTAAAACAGTGTAATATAGAGGAATGAGAAAAACCTGTTAAATCATTTTAGGTTAAGTTTAAATAACTTTAGCTACTAAAATGGTTCCTCCCCAAACATTCTTAGACTTCCTGATTATATTTTAGTTTTAAATTCAGAGCAACTGGCATATCTAGGTATTATGATCATGGTTTTTTTTTTTGTTGTTGTTTTGTTTTTTTTTTGCCACTGTGACTAAAAGACCAGACAAGAACAACTTAGAGGAGGATTTAAGAAGTTTATTTGGACTCAAGGCTTCAGAGGGTTAGTCCATGGCCTACTGACCTCATAGCTCTGCGCCCCATTAACCCTTCTCCTCTAGCCACTTCCCAACTGCCTACTGTTACCACCCCGTTAATCCCATATCAGTGGATTAATCCACTAATTATAACTCACAGTCCAACCATTCCACCTCCAAACATTTTTTGCTTTGTCTCACACATGAGTTTTTGGGGAATACCTCACATATCCAAACCAGGGAAGAATAAATAAAGAAGAAAGCTTTAAAGGCATCTGTCTTTGAGCAGTAGAGAACTAATAACAAGTGTCTCTTATTCCTGCTGAGGTGAGAACTGGAATATGTGGCCTTAGCCACAGGAAAAAAAAAATGATACTATTTCTGAGAACAACAGTTTTTAATCCTGGAGTTTGAACTTATCATGTGAGTATTTTATGTTTAATAATCTTTTTTGAGACTGAACTCCCCTGTCAACTCTGAAGAATCTGTTATAATGAAAGAAAATAAAGAAAAAAGGAAGGAAGGAGAGAAGGAAATGGTCAGAAATATCTGTGTAAAGTCAAAAGAAAATTAGGGGATAGGTGGTGAGAAAAGTGGATTAGGGGAATGAAGGAAGGAGGAGACAGGAGTAGGAAAGACAGTGGAATAAACCTGACATGACTTTCCTATGTACATATATGAATACACCACAGTATATCTCACCATTGGTGACAGCCACAAAACTGGCATCCTCATTAGAATGAGATATATACCATGCTTGTATAATTATATCAAGATGGATTCTACTGTCATGTATAAGTTAAAATAACCCATACAAATAAAGAGAAATTAGGGTGTAAGCGATGAGAAGAGGTAGATTCATAGGAAAATTTCTTGAGATTCCCTCAGGCCTCTCTGAGATCCTGAATTTTTTTTTCCTTAACGAGATTACTTCAGTTGTCCATTATTTTCTAATATTTTATATCCTGAGAACCAACTCTGATCAAGGCACTTCAGTTCAATTAAAGAGACATTTAAAGAATAAAAGATTTTCTGAAGATTCTAAGGGATTATTATAATTGGAGAGACAAAATGTAAAAAAATGTAAAAAATGACTAGTAATTTAAAATTAAAAATGATAACATGCATCAAATAAAATTGTAGCAAAAGATTCAACCTTACAAAAACTTGAATAATAATAATAGTTTTGATACCTATTTGTATTATTTTTATTAGCAAGGATGTATCTGGATATTCTGAAAGAGTGGTGTTTTTTGTGTGTCTAATTTATAATCTCATGTAGGGAAGGGACTGGCTTGTCACCTCTTTAAAGCCCTCCATTACTTGAGTGTCCTGCAGTGGTTACATAGGAAGGAAGACAAATTTTAAAGCAAAATTCTATGTATGGCTGCTCACTCCAAAAAATGCCATTTTGGGTTTCCAGGCTATCTCATTTTACAGGCACGTCTACCAGCTGTTGGCAATTTAGTTAAAAAGACACGATGGGTGAGGAGTCAATTGACTTCAGTGGATACATCAAGACTTTTTATCTTCTGTGGTTTTCAGAATCCCCACCCAATGACACATAAATAAAAGTGAGTGCACAAGGAGCAGGAAGTGAGAGGGAAGGCAGCTCAACAGAGTAGAGATGAGAAAGCTTTTAAAAGGTATTCACAAGAGACTGTTCAGAGAATCTTCAGGAAAAAAAAAGATATAATGGATTAACACAAAGTATTTATTAGGTGCTCTTAAAATATATTAAAATACTAATGGTTGTTAAAAGTACTTAGTTCTAAAACATGATGTCTTAAAGTTGATGCTAAGCTCCACCAATTGCATACTGAATATGTGGGAAAGAGAATATCACTGTTATGGTTTGGAGATGAGGTTTGCCCTCATCTCGTGAGCTCATGATTAACTTATGAGAGTCATAACCTGATCAGTGGATTCAACCATTTGATGGATTAATTATTTGAAAGGGAGGGTGTGGCTGGAGGAAGGAGGTCACTGAGGGCATACATTTGGTTTTATATTTTTCCTGGGAACCATGCTCTCTCTCTCTGTTTCCTGGGTTCTGTGAGTTGACATCATACTTCCGCCATACCCTTACTCCATAATGTTCTGCCTCCTCTCATGTCCAGAACAGTGGAATTGGCCTCTGAAACCATGAGTTCAAAATAAACTTTTCCTTCTCTAAATTGTTCTTGTCCGGTGTTTTGGTCACAGTGACAAAAAAAAAAAAAAAAAAAGTAACTAACACAAGCTGCTGAAACCAGTCCTAGAAGAGAATGTGAGGAATAAAGTACTCATACTAGGTGATAGCAATTGAATAAAATAATGAGGGACTTTTCTCTCTGAAACCTTTAAATGTGGTACTCAATCTGTGAATAGAACAAGAAGGTTAGGCGTATAGCTCAGTGTTAAGCCTAGCATGTGCAAGGACTCGGCTTCCATCCCCAACACTGCAAAATCAATCAATCAAAAATCAATCAATCAACTAAAAAATAAATAAATAAAATGATCTGTGACTAGAAAAGTGAAAGTGAAAATGGTAACCATGTATATATGTTTGTGTGTTGGGGCAGGATTCTGGAAAGCCAAGTTCTAACTGCTCCAGAGCTCTCTGACTTCACGCTCCGTTCTGTATTCAGTTCCAAAGGAGCAGGAGTATTAGTCCTATCCCAGGGGGGGTCCAACTTACCCATGTGAAAAGACTTTTATAAAGGAAAAGTAAGAAGTAGTGATTAAATAATTTTTATTTAATCGAAAAATAAACTGATACATAAAAGCATAAAAAATATACATATTGATGGGATACAGTGAGATGTTTTGATAGAGTATTATTTAAGGTTTAAATCGGTTGATTAAACATATCTAGCTCCTCAAACTTTATTATTTTATAATGGTGAAAACTTTCAAAATCCTTACTTCTACTGTTTTAAAATATACTGTTAATTATAGTTACCTACAGTCACCCCGCCATGCAGTAGCACATAAGGACATCTTGCTCCTGACTGTACCTCAGTGCCCACTGATCAATCTTTCCTTATCCCTCCTGCTCCTTTAGTCTCCCCAGCCTCTGGTAACCACCATTCTGCTCTCAACTTCTATGAGATGAACATTTTTTTTTTTTTAAGATTCTACATGTGAATAAGATTCTGCAGTGCTTGACTTCTTGTTTTGGGCTTATTTCACTTAACACAATGATCTTCAGTTCCCTGTTATAGCAAATGACAGATTTCATTCATTCTATGCCTAATTAATATTCCACTGTGAATACGTACCCCATCTCCTTTCTCCATTCGTCAATTGATGGACACTTGGATCGTTTTCATTTCTTGCCACCTGTGAAGAAAGCTGCAATGAACATGGGAGTGCCAATGTCTCCCTGACACACTGATTTCATTTCTTTTGGATACATACAAGGAGTGGGATTTCTGGATCATATGGCAGTTACAGGTTTAACCTCCATGTTGCTCCTACTTAGCAATGAGGCCCAGGGTTTGATCACTAACAACATGAATAGGTATGTGTGCATGCACACACAATGGTTCAACCATACGTTTGAGCCCTAACTGAAACAGGGTTTAAGTAAAACAGATTCCTCAGAGAATATACTTTACATCAATGCTGTATTTCAAAATGAAAATCTTCCAAATGTTCTGTTCAAACCGAAAAATGTCTTTTACTTTTACAGGATACTGAACTCCTAAAATTTCCAATTCCTTATTTGCAAAATGGGAATGATGATTGTGGCTGCCTCAAAAGATTCTTATGAATTTCATTAATATTTTAAGTGTGCTTGACATACAGTGCTCAGGAATGGTTAGCTAATATTTCTGTCATCATGATCAATAAAAAAATGATCACAACTTTTTGCTTAATTGAATATGTACACCATTAAGCAGATGTTCTTAATTTACCGAATCATGTGTAAAGCTAATGTATTTACAAATCATTGATTCTTTTCCACTTCAATTAGCTAGCAGTTGATTTTTTAAGCTACAAAAAATTGAATCTTACTGAAAAAGTTTACTTATTTAATTAAGTTAGGAAAAGACTTTTCTTTATTAAATTAGAAGACTATTATTTTCTAGGTTTTACAAGGTGAACTCTTTCTTTAACATGAGAATTCTCCCTCAGTTGTCCTGGGCTGGGACCATCTTCACATAGAACCTTTTCCTACTCTTAAAAGTGAATTTCATCTCCAGACTCCCATAAACAATGATTTGTTCCAAATTCAAGGGTCCCTCTTAACTCTCAGATGAGAAATGAAATGGTTTAGGGATGTAGTGTTAGAGGTAGGAGGGGTGTGAACACTTGGGGTACATTGGTTCACAGATGGCATGAATACTAATGCTGTCATGTGTGTCAGAGAAACGTTGTCATTTTGTTTAGGACAAGATGTTCCCATTGCTGAGGTTCCATAGGTGTCCCAGTGCTTGAAGATCTTGGTTCAGTGAATGGCTCCATCCCATGGACTTGTGCCGATGCCTCAAGACCCCCACCCACCACCTCCAAATGCTTATTCTCCTCATTCTTTGCATCAATCCATTGAGGGATAAACTCATCTTGGGAAACTGTAGGTAGGCTAGGAAATGCATTGCTCTGAGGGTTCTCTATTTTTCAGTTATTGTTTGTATTTGAATGCATGCACATGGATATGTGGGATATATGCTCTCGTGTTTTACCTGCTGCAAACCAGGAGATGCTTGTCCCTTGCCTGACCATAGGTTTGTGCACCCTCCTGAGTTATGCTCCAGGTGGGATCTCAGCTAGCATCACAAAGGACACTCTGCCCTTGAAATATGGCCTATTTTTACAGGAATAATCTCCATTAACTAGAAAAAATGGAACTGAGATCTCAAGGCTATTGGGGAAGGACCATTCAATTGAGCTGTAGTTGTTGAATTGTCCATTCCTGTTCTATGCTGTGACAAACATTATTCTTTATTAATAACAGCTTTATAGAAATATAATTCATATACCATACAATTCATCCAATTACAGTATAACAAGTGACGGTTTTTAGTATATTCACAAGGTGTGAAAACATGACCACAATCCATTTTATAAGTTTTGTACCCCCCAGAAGAAACCATATCCATTGGCAATGAATGCCCATTTCCTTCCTATCCATTCCTTTCTGGTCCTATGCTACTACTAATCTACTTTCTGTAAATTTGGTGGCCAATATTTCATTTCTAACCTTGTTGTTGGAGCACCCTGCCTGGAAGCCTGGCTGGGAGACGGTTGCTCTCTTCCTCCTCCCTTTGCCTCCTGCTCCCTTCTCATCTCCTCAGCCAACTTGGGCTGTCTTGAAAGCCTGAGGCCTGGAATCATATGTCTGTCCTCCTCTGTCCCTGGCCTTGCAGCCTCCCTGTGACCCTTCCAGCTTGTGGGGACTATAAGTTCTTCTCTCTCCTTGCTTCACTTCTTCCCACCTCAGGAGCCCAGGGTACTGAGCACTCTGTCTTATCCTGCTCGGAGAATTAGAGAGTGTCGTGTTAGTGAAACTTGCTCTCAGCTCTCTCCATTTTTCTAGAAAGTAGGGGATAATCTCCATTCCCCTGGATATGGAAGAGATGAGAATCATTAGGGTCTCCCGAGACTCCTGGTTGACAGCCCTCTTTCCTCCCTCCTTTCCCTTATTCAGGATCCTTCTCTGTGTCCCTCATGCCTCCCACGTCTGGAACCCACTTGGTGCTCCTGAGCTTTTTGGTGGTCCCATTGTTTGTCCTGAGCCTTCCCAAGGGACAGGCCTCTAAGTCACAGACAGAGTCACACACACAGGCCAAGAATTTGTTCAAAATGAAGAGACTTATGTATTTTAAAATACGAATTTAAATTTTTTTCGCCCAATTTTATTCTGAAAGAATTTAAGTATATTCTAAGTGCATATTTTTTCACAACTTTGATTTGAAAAGTTCACCTTCAGAAATCTAAATACAAATAAATAAAAACGTGGGACCTATCCTTGTATTAATTCTCAGCCTTCAATAAATTCTTTCCTTTTTAGAAGTTCCCAACTTTGGCAGATAAATCCACCATCTTCTGAATTTCGGAATTCACATTTTCTGTTGCCGTTATTGTCATCAATTCTAGTAAGCTTATGAAGCATGTATAAAATTCATAAATACATACAATGTCAGCTTTATTGCATATGTATGTGAAATTCAATATGTGCACAATAAAACAGAGTTCACTGACTATGTGCAGAATGAGCCCACCTACGTAACCAGCCCATGGATAAAGAAGCAGTAACCAGCAGCCTCCTTCATGCCCCTGCTGGTCAATAGATCCTGAAGGGTGACCACTAGCATGACTTCCAACACTCTGGATTAACTGTGCCTATTTTTAAACTTTCACATAAATGGAATCATACAATATGCATTCGTTTGTGTCTGACTTCTTTCACTCACTGTCAGACTGAGGAGAATCCTCTCTGTTGTGATGTGTTATGGTTCATCTATTCTCATTGGTCTGTAGAATTCCATCTCACACATTGACCACACCATTTGATTACAGCTCAATATTTGGAAATGAATTTCCAATTTCAGCCACTGTAGACAGTGCTACTCTTAACATTCTTATGCATATCTTTGTTGAACATGTATGTGTGTGTGTATACACACACACACACACACATACACACACATACAGACATATATCTTAGGTACATAACCAGAAATAGAATTGCTGAGTCATAAAGTGATCAATTTTAGTAGACACTGATCAAAAATTATCCATACTTGTTTTACTTAATAATAATTTGAGTGTAAAACAAATGGTGGGATGAAATTTTGATTTTTTTCTCCTCAAATAAATATTTGTGGTGCAATAGTTATATTTTGATCACTGCTATAGTCACATCTTTTATGGTCCCAAAGGCCCCATTAAAAAGTTGGACCTAGTAGGAGGTGTTAGGTCATTGGGTTCATTCCCTCATGGGGGATTGTGGGAGGTAGTTTCCTCCTCTCTTTCCCTGTCTCTTGGCTTCCATAAGGTGAATCCTTTTTTTCAGGCACTCCCTTCCACCATAGGCACAGAAGTAATGGGGCCAACTGACCGAAAATGGACTTAAACTCTAAAACTGTGAACCACAATAAACCTTTCCTCTTATTAAGTTGATTGTCTCAGGTAGGTTATAGTAACAGAAAGCTGACCAACAGTCATTTCTGGAAGATTAGGAGTCATTTTTCATAGAAGAAAATAGCACAGACGAGATTAGAATTTTCAACTAAAAAGGACCTTGGAGATTATTCAAGGTACTTTGAGATACAAAACACATATTCAGTGATATGCCCATAGTTATACCATGAAGGAAGAGTCCAGGCAGGGCTACCTCCAAGTTCTCTATTTATATGACCTTGGTTCTTTTCCTTGTCACTAATGCTATGACAAATGTAGGGTCCCATCGGAAGGTCAGTCAATAAACAATGGGAAATTCTAGTGAAGGCAAAAAGAGCATTGTGGTGGAGGAGCCCAACCTTAATGGAAAAGCAAGTCTCAATATGGAGTACTGTTGCTGTGTAACTTTTGACTCTTGGACTTTTATCTCCAATAGGTAATCTTATCGTTTACACTAAATTAGCTAATTTCTTTTCCTTCTTATTACTTCTAACCTAGTTCAAATCCTAATCACTCCAGGGCTGAATTATTGTGACAGTCTTTTGGCTGGTTTCCTCCACTGTGTCTTCTGTCAAACCCTAATGTTTCTCAGCACATTAATGATCAGATTAGCTTTATAAAACAATGCATTCATTTTGCATCTCTTTTTGTCAGTGTTCTTCAACAGGATTTACACACAAATACATAGAGGGCCAGGTACTGCACATGCACACAAGGAGGTCAGATGATGACCTTTGCATATTAAGCATCAAGATCATAGGCAGTTATGTTTTTTGCTAATTCCTCTTGATCTTGGTTTCATTTTCCTGATTTGATAGAGTCCATGAAGGAAAAAATTACTTTCTTTTTAACCCTACAATAAGAAAACCACAAGTCTACCAAATAGGAACTAAAAACTTAGGAAATTTCCTATTTAAATACAGATGACCAGATCTTCAATTCTAAGCAATTGTTGCTATAATGGAGTTTGGTCTAGTAACTTTAAATCTTCAAATTTTTTGGAAAAAATTTGGAGAGTCAGATTTTTCTGTGAAATCTGATATCTTAATTGTGACATCTCCATCCATAATTTTTTGAAAAAAAAATCTGAGTTAAAGACAAAACAGAAAAAGGAGGTTTTGTATGTTAAGCAAGGTTCCTGAATTGCCTGCCTGTAAGTTCTGCCCTTTATCATATAATGTAAGTGTGTTTACATCATCCTAGCAATTAAGAAGTTTGGATACCATCCCTACTAAAGGTATTTCCCCTTCTCTCACACACACCTGTTTCACTTGGGCAAACCAGTCTCTCCCCTGCCTTCTCACAGAAAATGACCTTTCATTCCTGTGGCCATCCCTTGTTCATTTTAAAATTCAAATACACTCATGACTCTGCAACCTTTTACCCCTCTTCCTTCTCTCCTAAACACACTTACCTGACATCCTGCTTTATCCATGAAGCCACCCTTAAACCTTCAGAATATTTTGACTTCTCTTTTTTTACAAAGAGAGTATATTTTAAATCACCGAGTTAACATTTAAAGCTTTTTTTTGCAAAATATTAATTTCAGTTCTAGTATAGTGTTGCCACCTGCTTCACTATTCCTGCTAAGAAGAGAGAAGCTATTCTGGGTCCCTTGTTTTTCCAGAGGAATTTCATGACTGCTTTTTCTATTTCTACGAGGAATGTCATTGGGATTTTGATTGGAATTGCATTAAATCTGTATAGTGCTTTTGGTAGTATGGTCATTTTGACAATATTAATTCTGCCTATCCAAGAACAAGGGAAATCTTTTCATTTTCTAAGGTCTTCTTTAATTTCTTTCTTTAGCATTCTGTAGTTTTCATTGTAGAGGTCTTTCATCTCTTTTGTTAGGTTGATTCCCAGGTTGTTTCTTTTCTTTTTTTTTTTTTTTTTTTTTTTTGAGGCTATTCTAAATGGGGTAGTTTTTCTTGTTTCCCTTTCAGAGTATTTGTCACAGATATACAGAAATGCCTTTAATTTGTGGGTGTTGATTTTATATCCTGCTACTTTGCTGAATTCATTTACTAGTTCTAGAAGTTTTCTGGTGGAACTTTTTGATTCTTCTAGGTATAGAATCACCTTAAACTATACTACAGAGCAATAGTAACCAAACAGCATGATATTGGCACCAAAATATACTGGTAGACCAAGGGTACAGAATAGAGGACACAGAGACTAACCTACATAATTAAAGTTATCTTCTATTAGACAAAGGTGCCAAAAACATTCATTGGAGAAAAGATAGCCTCTTCAACAAATGGTGCTGGAAATCCATATGCAACAAAATGAAATTAAACCACTATCTCTCACCATGCACAAAACTCAATTAAAAGTGAATCAAAGACCTAGGAATTAAACCAGAGACATTGTGTCTATTAGAAGAAAAAATAGGCCCTAATCTCCATCATGTGGGATTAGGCCCCAACCTCAGTAATAAGACTCCCATAGCACAAGAATTAAAACTAAGAATCAATAAATGGGATGAATTCAAACTAAAAAGCTTCTTCTCAGCAAAAGAAACAATCAGTGAGGTGAATAGAGAGCCTACATCCTGGGAGCAAATTTTTACCCCTCTCACATCAGATAGAGCACTCATCTCTAGGGTATATAAAGAACTCAAAAAGCTAAACACCAAAAAACCAAATACCCCAATGAATAAGTGGGCCAAGGAACTGAATAGACACCTCTCAGAAGATGATATACAATCAATCAACAAATATATGGAACAATGTTCAACATTTCTAGCAATTAGAGAAAAGCAAATCAAAACTACTCTAAGATCTCATCTCACTCCAGTCAGAATGGCAGCTATTAAGAACACAAACAATAAGTGTTGGTGAGAATGTGGGGAAAAAGGTACACTCATACATTGCTGGTGGGACTGCAAATTGGCGCAGCCAATGTGGAAAGCAGTATGGAGATTCCTTAGAAACCTGGGAATGAAACCCCCATTTGACCCAGCTATCCCACTCCTCAGTCTATACCCAAAGGACTTAAAAACAGCATACTACAAGGACACAGCCACATCAATGTTTATAGAAGCACAATTCACAAGAGCTAAACTGTGGAACCAACCTAGATGCCCTTCAGTAGATGAATGGATAAAGAAAATGTGGCATATATACACAGTGGAATATTACTCAGCAATAAAAGAGAATGGAATCATGTTTTCTGCAGGTAAATGAATGGAGTTGGAGAATAAAATGCTAAGTGAAGTTAGCGAATCCCCCCAAATCCAAATGCCAAATGTTTTCTCTGATGTAAGGAGGCTGATTCATAGTGGGGTTGGGAGGGGAAGCTTTGGAAGATAAGATGAACTCTAGATAGAGCAAAGGGGTAGGAGGGGAATGAAGGTGGCATGGGAATAAAAAAGATGGTGGAATGAGATGAATATCATTACCCTAAGTACATGTATGAAGACACAAATGGTGTGAATGTACTTTATATACAACGAGAGATATGAAAAATTGGGCTCTATATGTGTAATATGTGAATTATAATGCATAATTATAATTATGTCATATATAACAAGTTAGAATAAAAAATTAGAAAGAATCAAACAACAAAAAAATCAATTTATCTAACAGTATTGTTTGTTCTCATATTTTGGGCTCATTTTGTAGGATCCCTCCCCTCCTCCAAAAAATATTTGGTATAATTTGGACCATTGTAGAGAGGATACAATAGCCATTATGTTTGGCTGAGTGATTTATAAGAAATGTGAAATGGTATCTCAAGCTCATCCAAAGAATCAAAATATTTTAGCAAGTATTTGGTTAGTTACGGTGCACACAGCATTTAACTCAAGATGTTTTGTTTGCTATTTAAGAACCTGAAACATTTAAATAGTCTGGATTTTGAAATTGACATCTTTAATTATATGTATGCTCATTAAAGTACATTTCCCTTGTGAAGTCTTTAAGAACAAGAGCAATCTGTTTCTATCTTTCCATCACATATAAATTTTGTGTGCAATGGCTGCAAAGTGAATACATGTCACTAACCAGTTCCTTCCAATGTCTCATGAAGAGATTTGAATAGTTTCATTATTGGGAGCAGATCTATTCATGAAGCAAAGACTTAGCACTCATTTAGATTTGGAAAAAAAAAATGTATTAGACTCATGTAGTAATGCAGATATTATCTTTGGTGAAAGTAAAGCCCATGTTTTAGAAACTTGAACTATGAAATGACAGTGTAACCTGAGTCACCAGAAAGCAGGAAATGTGATCTAAGGTTACACTGTTGTTGTTATAGCTTTTAAGATTTGTAAAGTGACCTGATTACCAGTGTTCTAAGAGATCTGGGAGGGGCATTCCTTATCTGCTCCCAAGACAAGATTGAAATTCCCAGTAAGAGCCAAGACTTCCCCCAGGACCCCAGCTAACCAGCTGCCAGCAGCTGAGCAGAGTACTGACAGGAAGGACTACTTGGAATTGTGGATGAGAACTGGGAGCCACTGTCTGCCAAGAAGATAACGAAACAGGCTTTCAGAAAGAGTGTTAATAGCACATAATAATGGCAATGAGGATCTGATTAGCTTCCACTATAACAAATAAACCACCGCATTTTCTAGGATAGAGCTTTTCATTACAAAACTCTCTGCAGTGATGGAAGTGTTCTAGATCTGTGCCCTCTAATATGTCAGTTTGCACCCTTGAAATGTGGCCAGTGTGACCAAGAAACTGTGTTTTTAATTGTAACTAATTTTAACATAAATCGCTACATGTAGCTAGTGGTCATTCTATTAGACAGCAGAGTGTTGGAGAAAAATAAATAAATCTCTTTTCGGTATTTTAAAGGGGCTTAAAATAATATTTTGTCCTTGACCAGACATTTTAAATGAGTTTATTTACTACGTAAGTGTGTGTGTGTGTGTGTGTGTGTGTGTGTGTGTGTGTGAATGTGTGGTGGGGTTAGGGGGTTGGCTAGGAATTGAACCCAGAGCATGGCTCAAGGAGTTTGCTTCATGTTAAGGTGAAATGTATTTAAGGAGAGAGGGGGTGTGGGCAGAGAATGAAAGGCAGGGCTGACACTGAGCCGGGGAGAAGAGGCCAGCACATCAGTTGTCCTCCACAAGACTGCCCTCTGGCTGCTTCTACCCCAGCCAGAGCTGCCTTTTAGAGAGCAGCACACACCAACAGATGCTGTGATCAAGGGAAAACTACTCCTCAGAAGGAGAGCCACACAAGATCCAATACAAGGAGATGTTGTGTTTGACATTCACTTGGGCACTTTATTAAAATCAAGGGCAATATGATTTGATAGGTCACGGTATTGAACGTATTCATATTTATAGGTTCTGGTGATCTTTAAAGTTAAGCCCCTGTCTTTCTTGTGTATATAATCCAGGAACTGTGAGAAGCAGTTATATAAAACAATCAAGCTTCAATTAACATTTCCTTTGATTTAAACAAAAGAGATGGAAGCTTTGTTTAAAAAAAAAAATCACTGTTCATAAAATAATGATAAGGTAAACTTCAGATAGTATAGTAGCCATAAGACTGGAAAAAGCCCTGGAGAAAATGATTGGCTGGACCCACCTTAAGAATGAGCTGAGGGGCTGGGTGGCTCAAGCGGTAGCGCACTCACCTGGCATGCGTGCGGCCCGGGTTCGATCCTCAGCACCACATACAAAAACAAAGATGTTGTGCCTGCTGTAAATTACAAAATAAATATTAAAAAGTTCTCTCTCTCTCTTTCTCTCTCTCTCTCTCTCTCTCTCTCTCTCCCTTAAAAAAAAAAAAAAAAGAATTAATCACACAAAGAGAAAAATCTCTCCTGTGTTTAGAGACATGTAGCTAATAACCTTTTTCAGTAATTATGTCTTTTAATTAAGAGTGGCATCCTATTTGGGATGAAATTGACATTTATGAAATTCATAATTCCGATTCTAATTTACATGATTTTCGGATTCCTCAAACTCTTAAATCACAAACTAAGTCATTCCTCACACCTCCTGAGCAGAACCTGTGGCTTCTCCAAGTTCCAGCTGCTGGAATTCAGAGACAGTTCTTGCCCATGTTGTGGACTCCCGTCCAGAGGAGGCAAGGGGCTCTGTGACATTTGTCCCTTTCTTATTTTTCTAATCCATACATTGGGCTTGAAATGAAGTGACTAATGGAGCACTGACATCTAGATTTGGGGAGAATCTCTGTGCACAGATGCATGTGATGGCAGATCACTAAGTTACTAATGATAGACAAGAAGTAAAATTCCCAAGTCTTTGAAGCTTTGACGTTGTGGTCCGGTTTTGTATATTGGATAAGACTTTATACAAATATGATAGAATCCACATTTCATTATAAAATGTTATATTTTCTTGCATAATCAAATATGAAATTATATAATCCAATCTATAATTATATACATTTTATATATAAAATTTCATATCTTATTAAACATATGAAATTGTGTCCAAAGAGAAAAATGTAATCAAAGAACATCAATCAAGATCAAGGCCACTGGGTGTGTGGGCCAAGACAGTTATCCTTTGTGGTTTGTGGGTGCCTCTGGAGGACAGGACTCAGGACTGAGTGGGGAGAGACAACGGCTAGGACTTGTACTGGCCTTGACCACCTCATTCCTCATTTCTCTGACCTGTCAATAAAAGGAGAGGGAATTGAATGAAAGGCACGTGGGCCCATGTTATCACATTAATGCATGATGTCGAATGAGCAAGAAGTTCCATAAATTCTAGACCTCTGACATTTGAATTTTAAGAGGGAAACATTCCACAGGGGCACATATCTTCCTGTTCTTAAGTACTGCCACATCTTAGGTAGACTAGAAACTAATAAGTCCCACTTCCTTGATGAGGAATGGGTCTTATATTCAGAACCTGAATATGACATGGGCCTTTCTCTTTAAGTCATTGCTCAATCATCAAATAACGTAAAGCGCAGGACAAAGCATAAACTTACTAAATTTTCATACTCTCCCATTAAATTCTCAAGTTGATTAACTTGGGGTGTTAGAATTTATTATTTATCTTTGAAATAATTTTTTTTTCTCTTTTCTTTACTTCCTTTCACAATTAACACCCGAACCTAGACTTATGAAGTGGTTAATGAGCTGAAGTGGAAACTGAAATTATATGAAGACACTTCAAAGTTTGTGACAGTTTTGTTTCTCAGAACTAGACCACAAACTTCCTTGGATCTGTCACAAACAGTTCTTAGCAAGGAATGGGCTTTCTTGAAAATCATTTGCTTTCCTTCTGTTAACTTCTAAATTCTCCAGAATGAAGGTCATATTTGATACATGTAGAAATAGGTCAAATCGACCATGGCTTAAGTAGATGACACTCAAGAAACACTGCTCAGGGACCATGTTAATTTTTTTTTTTCTTTTCTTCTTTTCTCCCCCAACCCCAGCTCTTTAGTGTTTGCCTAGAAACAAGCTCCGACAGGATTTATTTGGATACAAGGCAGCAGAGTTTGCCTCAGGCAGGCAGAGTTTATAGGTAGAGTATATACAATTCAAGTGCCTCTGACATCAGCATATCGCACCTGACCTGTCCAGGTGTCCTAATTACCCACTGAATCTTCCAGAAACTAATTGTTTCTATCACTTATACCAGTCAACTAGTTTTTCTTTAAGTTGGACTCCCTTTCTTCAGCTGCTGGTGAGAGGGAAAAATTGTGAAGCATATGAAGGAGAGGAAGAAATGCAGGGCAGTAGAGGTGGGGCACAGGAACAGAGAGAGGATGCGTTTGAAAGCTTAGCTCACACGAGGAAGAGAGGAAAGGAAATGACAGGAAAAGAGTGGGCCTGGGTAGGGTCATGGAGAGCCTTTGGGTTTGAGCAAAAGTTTAAATTTAGACATTACATAATGCCCATCAGGGTTTCTCAGCAATATGGGGATGGTTTTTTTTTTTTTTTTTTTTTTCTTTTTTTTGATAACTAACAGGATGATCTTTCTCAGAATGGTTGTCAACTCGGAGGAGCATTTCAGAAGATGCCATAAGCTCTGCTCTTTGGAGTATTTATAGCTGGCTGAACCCACAGCCGGATGGCAGCCAGCAGGCTGGAATTAGGAAGGAACTAGCTGCTGTGCTTGAGCCTGGTCCTCTGCTACCTCCTGTAGAAGCAAGTGTCACTGTAGATGTTGTTCACGAGCATCTTTCTTAGCTGCATGTGATGGATGCTGAGTCTGGAGAGACTTACCTATTGAAACTCATACTGGGCGCTTTGGCTAATGACTGATAATTAATACCATACAAAAGGAAACCATATTGACCTATTAATTTTCTTGAAAATACCTATCTTCAAACTGTACAGTAGGCAGAACCTGATCTTAAGCTTGACAATTTAGATCCAAGTACCATCCATTCTACCTGTGACTGTCTAAGACAATTCAGCCTAAAGTCTCAGTTATTTCATCTGTAAAACTTGGGACAGTATTATCCCAATTACACATTACAGCTCTAAGATTATTATATACACACTGTTTCACAGGTAAACTTGCTAAAATTTCCTTTGATTCTAAAATTGTTTTGAAATTAATCAGAGCAATAGTTTAGGCTTCTAACACTGCTGAGTAAATGCATTTCTCTGTGATTCCTTTCTCTTCTTGTTTTGGTTCAGTTTACATTCAAATCTGTGCTTATAAGTAAAACATAGCATATTTCTTGCACCCTGATGCTGGTATGTTTTAGTATACTGTAGGGGTTGCTGAAGAAGGAAGTAGGAGGAAGAAAGTTGTTAATAGAGGATTAGATTTAGCTATTCCAGACTATGTAGATAAAAGGTAATTTGAGCATCCAACAATTATGGAATGATCTTTATAAAGCTATCACTCATACTAAGCAAGTCATGCATGATCCTTCATAACTCTGCCATTTTTTCAATCCAACTTGCCTACCCTTCCAGCACCTCCTGCACCCTAGCTACACCATAGTGGTCACTGTTCTATCCATATGCCTTGTGAGCCCTTCTTCATGCCTCTGAGCCCTTTGCTCCATGTGCATTTCGCCTATGAAGTGCTCTGTCCTACTTCTCTTTTTCTGCTCAGCAAACTCCTTCTCATTCTGGGAAACCCAGGTAAGGTGTTATTAGAAAATTAAATGCTTTTTTTTTCTTCTGGATTTGCATAACCTTTCTTAAGTATCTCTCATACAATGTTTATGGTGTGTCTCAGTCATTTGTGTGTTATACTCCAATAAAGTGTGAACTCCATGGAAAGACAGTGGTGTCTTATTCTCTACCATGTTGGGTGCTGGTTTTGGAAAGAATGAAGGAGTGGATGGCCACATGGAGAATGGAAGAGAGCATTTATCTACATTTTGTATCAATAAATGAGTTAACATCCATTTCCTCCACATTCCATCTCAACTCTCTAAGGGGCCACTGTTTTAGCCAAGGTATGACTGATTGGAAATAAATCTCTCTTATAGCAATTATTAAACTTGCATTGGTATTTAAAGGAAATTTAAAATAGCAATGTATTAGTATTTTTTCTCAGTGGAAGGTTGTCTTTCTTTTATCATCTCTCAAGCAGTAGGTGATACCCCCAAACTATCTCCAGATGGTTAAAGCAATATTAGCAACACACGAATATTTAAGGAACAACAATAGTGCTTCTGTCACATACCTAGAATTACAATTCCATGTCTGACCTCCACAGTCAACATCTCAAGGCACTGTCTGACCTTACTTATTATCTGTTCTAACACCAAGTCTAGAATAGAAAGAAGTTAAAAATGCAGAGTTGAGGGAAAGGAGCAGGAATATGCCGTGAATTTCTATCAAATTCATCTGAAGCAAAAGACATCTGTCAATTGTACTGTAAACTTCTCTCTCTCTTCATTGTCTCAGACATGACATGACTATCCAATGATCAGTGAATAAGTCACATATAAAGCTTCAGGCTTTATGCTGCATACCTAGCACAAATACCCAGCTATGTGACAAAAAAATACATCATTGTAATTTAGAGTGCCCTTAAAAACACGTAGATACTCTTTTCATAAGTACAAAAACACATCTTCCAAAAATTTAAAAATTTAGAGAGGAAACAATTTAAATACTTCTAGGTCCTTCTTACTGTCAATATAATTTTGCATTTTTGTAGAAATACAAATAGATTCTATGAAATAGAAATGACAAACATAGATTCATTCATATAATTAGAGTCAAGCTCTAAATGATTTTTCACTCTACTTTTTTTCATCTAAAAGTTCATTATGAACATTTTCTCATATCATTCAATAGTTCCCCAGACATGATTTTAATTTCTTATTTATACTCTAATGAATGAATTCATCATGATTTATTTAACCATGTGCCAAATATTGCCACTAGTTTTTACTGTCAAAATACAATAAAGAATTTTGAGAACAGTTGTTTCTAGATTAACTTTATTTCCTTAAATTCCCAGAAGTATAATGAGTGGGTCAACATCTGAAGATTTTTAAGACTCTTGAAGTTGGATGGCAAATTGTTCATCTTATCTCATATGTCTTCAAATAGCAAAATCAACTTAAACAAAAATAACCCCTACTCTTATAATTACAAAAAATTACTTTTGAATTAAACTTTTATGTAAAACACACCAAGAAAAAAAGAATATGGAAAGGATCAAGTGCTTTTAACATGAGCTATGTTTATGAAAGAGGACTCTAAATCTACAATTCACTAGAGGTTAATGAGTAGTAGCTTTCTGATAGTTGTGTTATCTTCACATTTCCATACTCTGCTTAAATCCAGATGATAGATATTAAATAATTTTAAAGGACTCTCCAGAGAGTTTTCAGGCCTAATTTGAAATCTGCTAACATGTTCATTACGTACCATTTATCTCTCTTTCACAGAAAGAAATGGCAGGTTTTATACAGAATGTTTTTAATGAGGCAAAAATTAAGAAAATAGTACACAGTTTCTACAAAATTCTATTTCATTTTCAAAGAATGATGAATGATAAATGGGTTCCCAAATTCTTAATTCTTATCAAGAGTAGAACACTTTTTAATTGATTCTTTCCAACTTTTATGTAAATTACATACTTAACCTAGTAATGGTACTCATCCAAACAAAAAATGCAAAAAAAAAAAAAAAGATTAGTACTGCAGAGATGTGATGCTGAGAATACCAAAATTATTGACTAAAAATTGAAGAAAAATAGTATACTGATTTGCCTTGCTGTAAGTTCAGTAGTGGAATAATAGTCGATCATGTTTTGGATGGAGACCGGATTCCACCTCATTCCTTAACCTGATTGAAACCTGGGGAATTAATTTCATGGTTACAAGCTTCAGTTACTCACTTGTGAAGTGGGAGCATTAAACAATGAATTCAGTGTAACTGTGGGCTCTCACATGAAGTCTGGTGTCTGTTCTTTATTTGAGATTGGAGTGCTGGAAAACTAGGGGAGATAGTGCCTATCTCAGGAGATACCATGCAACCCATACTCTGCTGGAGCTCCCTTGGGAGGGTCCAGGTTCATGCTAGGATGACCTTAGAATTCTTGACTGAGAATGACTAATACTCCAGGTCCACACTAGGGTTGACCTTAATTGCCCTGATTTCACTCCGATTGTAGCATCCATGGGACCTTTCGACCTTTTTATTTATTTGTACTCCACTTCCGTGCAATTCTTGGTTCAAGTGTGACATCGAAAAATATTTGCTGGAGTAAACATTAAAGAAAACACATTTTCAGTGATTAACCTTCTAGTTTTTACCCCAAAGGAAAAGATAAGGGAGAAAGAGCCAGTTATTTCTCAAAATTCTGGACCTTTAATGGTAGAAATTATTCAAAGACTATAAGCCGTGGAAGTTCAAAGAGCCTACTAGAGAAAAGAACAGGAGGGAAGTAGTATTGGTGCTTCTAGGAGAACTTTCTTCACAGATGTGTGCCCATTATAATGGTTAAAAACAAAATCAATTTGGGTCAAGTTGAATCACTTGTTTGTTCAAACTTTACTGTTCACGATACACCCTGAGGACATTCCATGAGAGTGTTAGACCAGGATGCAAGAAAAGACCACTGACTCCAATTAAAATCAAATTAAAGCAAGCTTATTATTTCGACCGGCCGGGCTGCCTCTCCCACCCAAGACGGCGGGAACAAGACAGCAGCAGCAGCTTTCCTGCAGCCCAGCTTTATAGCCCAGAAAGTTACACAAAGGGGGGTTACAGATAACAAAACTCTGACAAGAATAACACTAATGGTAGTTTACATTTTTGCTGGCCCCGACATCAGAATTTATGAAGGTCATTAGAGCCTCAGAGAAGGTCGTTATCTGGCCAGGGAAGGCCAAGATTTGTGAGGCGTCACTAAAGTTTCAGAGAGGGCTGCTATCTGGTCAGAGAGCCAGGCATGGGTGAGTTCAAGGCAGGGGCAGGCATTCCAAGCAGGTTCAGAATTTGCAGTAATTTATAGTAAAGCCGAAATTACCTTTTCATGGCTTTGTGGCGAGATGGCTCCCAATTTTAAGAAAAGATCAGGTTGGGTCTATCAAGAGGTCCAGTACAAAAGCAACATGCCTAGATTAAGAACAGCTTCCCACTCTTTGAAAGACTTATTTTGATGCCAAATCTATAATAATGGTTAAGGGCTCATCTCTGATACCCTTCTATATATGGAGACAGAGATCATGTCCTTAGTGCAGATCAAATATTTTCTGTGCCACTAATGGATGGGCTCATGGTTTTCTTGATGCTGTGCAAATCCACTTGGAAAAAGGAAAGTCAGGCTTGTGAATGTGTGAACATATTAGACATGCAGACAAATCAAAGATACCAGGGAATTGACGAAGCATGTTGGCTTAGTGTATACTTTTGATGAGAGTGTATTCCCAGGAAGGGTAAACACATTGATAGACTCATTGCCCTTGATCTTCCAACACAGTTTCTATTGACATTTCTTTTGGCTTTAGGCACAGATTAGAAAGTATATGGCCCATTGATTGCAGTTAGGGCTCTTAATGACAGGAAAGAAGATTGAATTCCTCTCCATATGCATAGAGAAGGGTAGTTGCATTTTTTGTTCTGGTCATGTATTCTTGGATTTGCAACTCTATTTTCAGATTCTGTTATTAATCCAATAATTATTGCATGAGATGGTTTTATTAAAATTCTTAAAAATATATTTAAAAATTAATAATATGTTAATGTTATATATTATTATTTTAAATATTGATATATTAGATAACATTATTTTAAATATGACAATTCAAGCCATAGGTTTTGAGTTTGTGTGTGTGTGTGTGTGTGTGTGTTTTGTGTGTGTGTGTGGTGACAGGGATTGAACACAGGGCCTTGTGAATGGTAGATAGGTGTTCAACTACTAAGCTATATCCCCAGCTCTATTTTTGAGTTTTTATACAATGAATTTTAAGAAAGTTATTTTAAAAGCATACATATTGTTCTTTTGATGTCATGTTTTCTATGTGTAATAACTATCATGTGTATTACAAATATAAAACCAACTAAAAACTGATACTTCACTGGGCACAGTGTCGCATGCCTGTAACCCCAGCTTCTTGGGAGGCTGAGGCAGGAGACTACAGAGTTCAAAGCCAGCCTCAGCAAAAGCGAGGAGCTAAGCAACTCAATGAGACACTGTGTCTAAATAAAATACAAAATAGGGCTTAGAGATGTGGCTCAGTGGCCGAGTGCCCCTGAGTTCAATCCCCATTACCAAAAAAAAAAAAAAAAAAAAAAAAAAAAAAGTTGATATTTCTAAATATTTGGAGAATTTTTTCTACTTAATTTTAATTTTCTGTTCCTATTTAAGTTTTAGAAATTAAAGTTTCCTGTAAAAAATAACCATAATGTCAATGACAGCATATCCTAGGTTCCAACAAGATGTGTACAACATTGTCTAAAAATGGCTAGCCTGTCCCATTTGCCTTGCCTTGGGCTTCAGACCCCATAGCATCTGTTGAATACTTATAGTTTGGACAAAAACCTTTGAAAATGCTTTCAGAAGAGATTTACTGGGACCAAAGCCCTATTTATCCAAACACTGCACTTTAATAGAGATAAGAAAGCAATTCCCATCATTAGGTTATTAACAGCTGCAAATAACCTAAACTCACTTAAAATGCTTTAATAGAATGTGGTTATAATTAATTAAAAAGCAGCTTGTTTATTGAGGAGGGAAATAGGCCAATTAAACAGATTTCTGGGAATGTATTGACTGGGAAGGATCACTGTACAATTTATATCCACACAGCTAAAAAAAAAAAATGTTTCTGGTGTAAAATACAAGAACCAAGGGAGAGAATTGTGTGAACATGGCAGATTCAGTCTATAAGTCCCACCATTCAGGAGCCTCCTCCCCCAGCCTATGCAGATCTTTCTTCCTCACTGATTTTTGTAGACCAGAGATCGATTCCCTAAAGAAACTACTGATTCATAGCCTCCGGACCTAGGTCAACAGATACAAATAAGAGTAGGGTTTGTGGTGGAAGACCAAAACTAGACAGGGAACATAAAACCATATGCTGATCTGTGAGACCCCTGACCTCCTCTCCACTCTATTCCAGAGAGCCTGTAACCAGCTCTATGTTCCTCAGTCTTCTCCGTGGGACAAAGTGCACCAACCACCCCAGGAACATCACCAATGCTTACATGTGAGCAGAGAGTTAGGGACCAACTGACAGTAGAAGAACATCCCCCATATGAAAAACAGACCAAGGCAGATTCAAAAGTAAGCAAGTTCTTAGAAGAACAATGTAGAAGAACAATTCCAGAATATATATGTATGTATTTAAAAGTAAGATATTGCATGTAATATATTAATATACTGTAATATATGAGTATAAAACAATAAAGAGCACTTAGAATTTTAAAATAAGAAATAATAAATAAAGAATTTTAAAAAATAGATAACAGAAGTAAGATTTAAAAAATAAAAATGATATAAAAATGCCAAGGGTTTTGAAGAAGTCGCTGAATCTCCTAGAAAGTAGAAGATAAAAAACTTTAAGAGAACAAAGTAAGAATCTTAGACAATCAATCCAAAAATTTAATATGACAAATTGAAGTTCCAAAAAAAATCACAAAAAGAGTAAAAATGCAAAAAAGATATTATCCAAGAAATACCACATAAAATTGTGAATATAAAATTTAAAAATTAAAAGCATCCATCAAATGCCTAGTATAACTACCAAACAAAAAAAATACCCAATTAATTATTGTAAAATATCAGAATAACAGAAGTAAGATTTAAAGAATAAATCTTTAAAGTGTTTAAAGGAGTGTTGGGCTACCCACAGGGAATAGGAGTCAATCCTCATATTAACATTAGCTAACAGGAAACACTGGAGGCATACCCTAAAATTGTGAGGAGAATATTATTTTCAATATAAAATTCTACACCAATTTATCCATCAAGTGCAAGAGTAGGATAAAGATACATTCCAACATGCAAAGACTCATACACATAAGAAGCTACCCAAGAATGTGATTCAGCCAAATGAAAAATTTAACTGAGAATGGACATGACCTGAGACACAAGAAACTGGGATTTGCACAGTGCCACCAGGGTTGGTGGCACTCAATCAAGAGCAGACCATTTCAATTGGTCCTATGGGAGAGGAGCCTTCATGGGGAAAGCATAGGGTAAGAAAGCTACTATTTCTGTGCTTTGGGGGAAAAATTTTGGTGGTTATTTGGCATATCTGTTGGAACACATGTGGAAAAAGTTTATATATATATATATACATACACACACACACATACATATATGTGTGTGTGTATATATATATATATATATATATATATATATAAAATTTATGTATACACAAACAAATGAAAAATTAGATAATTTTAAAACCAAGTGAACTCATAAATACTTATGATCATAGTATGCTGATTATAGACACTAATTATATAATTGGCTGGGGTACTAGAGTAAAAGCTTTTCTTCCTGCTTTAGTAGTTAACTAATAGGTAGATAGTGTGTAATCATGTCTAAAATTCATAAGGCAACAGACAGCAACATAAAGAGTTTGGATAAATGCATGAGAAATGCCAAATCGTTTGTCTCTGAGATGTGGGATTGGGCATCCACGCTAAAAAAAGAATGAAGCATAGGCTGATTTTTTTCCCCTTTATAAATCTCTTGATACTATATTATTTTTTTTTTAAAAAATGAATTTAAACTTGAGATTCTTTAAAGAAATGAAGATGGAGGAAAGAAAATCTATGCCAAGTGTGTTCAGGGAACCAAAATCTTGTTACATCTCCCTATTCCAAGGTGTGGGGTTCATAGATAGGAAGGTCTATACTAACAGCATGTCTCTGTAAAAGTTCTTTGTAAAACTGTCCCTAAGAAGATTGTTAACAATAGAACCCAGCTGAAATCTAGAATCCAAATGTAGTAACAGACCATAAAATACAAAGCAGATTTTCACAGGGGAACATTACATCATCTTCTAAATTGGTGCTTGGTGAATATGTATAAAATTTTTTCATTGTATTTTAAGTTTCATGCTGCTCCTGCAGATAATTCATTGTCCTGTCATCAAAAACCAACTGTGTGGGCTAGGGTTGTGGCTCAGTGGTAAGCGCTGAATTGGCATGTGTGAGGCCCTGGGTTCGATCCTCAGCACCACATTAAATAATAAATAAAACAAATGATCCATTGACAACTTAAACAAACAAACAAACAAAACAAAACAAAAAACAAGCACTTCATGGGGAACTAACAGATGAAATATTCCCTCTCCTGTCTATCCAAGTGACCTGTTAAGTCATGCACTGCCCTTGGAATAGAAGGTTCTAAGTTGGTCTCTGGCCTCTGGCTCCACCTGAACCTTTAGCATGTCAGAATATGGTGCAAGATCCATTTTTTAAAGTTCTTTCACCCCACTTGGACTTTGTCCTAATGATTTTTCCTAGTAAGACCTCAGTTGCATGTTTGTTTAGGGTCAGGATTTTGCTGAATTTACAGAAAAATAAAGACAAGTAGAATAAGGTAGGTTACTACTTCAGCCACGAAGGACAAATTGAGTTTTACTCTTTTATCACTCCATTGGATTCTTTTTTGGAGGGGATATGGTAGGGGGTGGATACCACGGATTGAACTCAGGGGCACTTGACCATTGAGCCTCATCCTCAGCCCTATTTTATATTTTATTTAGAGACAGGGTCTCACTGAGTTGCTTAGCGCTTCGCCTTTGCTGAGGCTGGCTTTGAACATGTGACCCTTCTGTCTCAGCCTTCAGAGCTGCTGGGATTACAGGCGTGTGCCACCACACCCACCATATGCTGGAATTTTTTGATGATCATGTACATATTCATGCTAGCTTGCCTGAATCCTGAATTACCTTGTCCATTGTACATACTCTGAGGAACCTGTTGGGCTCTATCTGCAGTTACCCCATCTTGTCAAAGTTGATGCTCATCCTCACCACATTCTTGTTCACCATTTCATCATTGATCATTTCATCCCAACCATACTCTGGATGACATTGTTGTTACCATAGCTTTTATGGCAACTTTCCATGACTCAAACGTCCCATGGAATTCTAGAACAAAACATCACCGGCATGTGTCATCTGGGCAAGGCATGAACTTACTGATTTTTTTTTTCTCTGTTGACCAAACATTGATCTAAGTCCTATATTATTCACAGAAATATTTATGGATAGATTTAAAAGTTGAAGAAGTAGGAGCTAAGAAGTGAAACCTTTGCAGTCATTGAGAAAGTTAAATGACATAGAAAATTAGTATGATCTAGGCAAAAGAGAGTGAATTAGAATATTTGGAAATTCTTAATGCGTTTTTATCTCATTCACCTGGGCTTGAGCCATTTCAGATAGCCTGATGTGGAATGGGGAGTTACCCATACATACTTGCTATCCTTTTAAAAATTTCGTTTTGGCTGACAATATGTCTAAACTGTTGCATTGATGATTTTCCTGGTACTGTGCAAAGGAAGGCCAGCAGTCATCACTAGAAAGCCAGCAGTCATCATTAGAATGGCTGCCACCTAACTCAGACTTCTGGGAGAACGGTGTTGTGTTAGAGACACAGAGGCAAGGCTCACAAAGTTAGGAGTTACAAGTCACTCAAGAATGTCTTCTGGGCGTCACTATCCTAGACTTACATATTGGATAATAGCTAACTAAATCCAGGTTGTTAGAAGGAAAATTACATAGATGATTGAACATAGTAAGAGGTTTTTTGTGTTTGTTTGTTTTGTTTTGTTTTGTTTTGTTTTAATCAAAGAGGAAACAAGACCCAACAAAAACTGACTTGCAAATTGGGCAGATCCTAGAATCAGGACAGGTTCTGAGATAGGACTCCAGTCAACAGGTGATCTTATACCATTTTTATAGGAAACAAGTGAGGATAGAGGAAGCTTAATTGATTATAGAGCCTCCTCAATTAACCAAGGTTCAGGCACTGTGATTAAATGATATATTATTTGGCCTGTTGGGTCCAGTGCAGACGCCTAGTTCAAGTCAGTGGCCTCCTACAGGATTTTATTTAACAAGATCACCTTGCTCTTGATATGAGTAATTTAGGGGGAAGAGTGAGGAGAAAGCCTGGAATCATGCAAAAGAGAACATGAGGTAAGAAATGGCTTGGAAATATTACGTATTGATGACGTAATATTTACAGCAATCTCAATGCAAAGTTGAGCATCAAAAGTGGGCAAGACAAGATTTGATTTGTCTTGATTTGTTTGAAATCGGGAGATCCTCATGTTAAGTGAAATAAGCCAGACTCAGAAAGACATTTCTTCTCATATGGGGAAGCTAGAGGGAGAAGAAAACAAAAACAAAAGGTTGGCATGAATACAGAAGGAAAACCATTAGTGTAGAGGAGTGGAGGAAAGGGTCATGGGAAGTATTGGGGAGTGAAATTATATGTGAGGAAAAATACTCTAATGTTTATACACTTTTTCCCTTTTTTACTATTGTCATTTAACCCTAAAGTTATTTTAATATGAATATGCCAAATGAAACCCACTTTATATATAATTCATATGGTCAATTATTTAAAAAAATATTGGAAGAAATAATAGCTGATGGGAATCGTTCAGAAGAGAGAGAACTTGACGATGTGGAGGAAGGAATTGCATGGAAGGCGCAGACAGAGGGCTGGTTGGAGACATGTGCAGGACTCGATCGTCTGTGGTCTTTGGTTGCTTGGCATGCAGAGTTAATCCAGGTGGCAGGGTACTCGATATGGTGTAGGGATGGTTCTCTGATCACTTCTTTTTACAATATTGTTGAATGACATTTGGATTGGTGAGGAGATGCTGTGGATTTGGGTGAAGAAGAAGGGTCATGTGATAGCCATCTAAGATGCACCAAGGAAGTGTGCCTGATCCTCTGGAAGAAGCAAGGATGTGCTCATGAAGATAACATGACACCTTTATGATGGTTTTTATTCCAGCCTTATTGAACTCATAAGTGTGGTCCTAGACTGGGTGGAAAATTGGAATATGGGTGGAAATTAGAATATGATGTTTCTCAGTGAGAAAAATGGAACGGTATGATTGGAAGGGGTGTTTAAATTAACATGCATTATAAGCTGGAAAGGAGAGAGGGGGAGGGACAATGAAGAGAGGGTAGGATCCCGGGACTGAAGGTTCCATTAGGGTTGGACTTGGAACTCTTCAGAAATAAATTGGAAAGAAAGAAGGTATGGTCAGTCAGGAGATGCATAGGGCTGAGATTTCAGGTTGGTCATAGATTATAACAAGGTCTAGGGTGAGTTCAAAATCTAGAGTATGAAGGGTCTACTCACCTCAAAAAGCAAAGTTTTTGGCAAGAGTCCTCCCTGCTTTCTAAGGAAGGTTCACATGTCTCACCATTTTCCAAAAATTCCCTAAATTTTATGCTAAAATTTATTTTGATTGTTATTATCTGTGGTGAATTGCATGGAATTGCATATATTTGGCTGTTTTTGCCCATTAAGAAGGTAATTTCATGTGGCTCAACCTAATACTTGTCTTAGCCGGAGCCTCTTGAGGACCATGTTAGATTTTTCTATATCTAGCACCTATCACAATGTCTCATACAATTAGCATTTACGGAATGTGTGCTGAGTAAATAAATGAAATTCTGATGTTAAAATTCACCCAAAGGTTTGAAGGCAACGTCTGGTGTATTCTAAGAGGTGGGGTTTTTCAACAGTGTACTGGAGATTTAACAGAAAGACAGGGGTACTTTCTGGACAGGTCAGCAGCAGGCAGGTGGGTGCAATGACTTCCTTCATTGAGCAGGAATTTCGTTCTGAGCTTCCATTTTCAGAGTGATTCTATAGTACTGGGTCTTGCCCATGTCTGGAACCTGTTGCTAGTGCTTCTCAGGGTTGTTCTGCACTTGGGTGGGGGATTTGGACTGCAGAACACACAGCAATGTGCAGAAGAAGCAACCATCTCTTTACGTAGTCATAGGCACATGCAGATCGAGTACAACTGGAAACTCTCACTTCTGCTTTTACAGACATGTTTATTTCATTCTTAGTCATGTTCCCTGGAAGACAAGATACAGACTTAGACTTATTCAACTGTGTCTATGACACTTGTCTGTGCAGTGAGTGGACTGGTTTCCTTCTCACATCACGGTGTACATCATAAGTCTTGGCTTCTCCTTGAGGTCGATCAATGATGGGCCCATTTTAGCCACCAACTGGAGACACAAGAGTGGGCAGAAAGAGTAGTGCTTAAACTTCCCTTCATCTCTGCATGCTATCTGACCTCAGAGGAGCTGTCTTCATTTGTTAGAGGCAGATGTATTGTCCATAGCACCCACTTAATAAAGCTGCAATCACTCCAGATAACTTCCACTTATTGTTTGGTATATACTAACTCATTTACTCAACAACCAATCATTCCATCTATTTCACAGGTGACCAAACTGCACTTACTTTAAGTTCAATCTCCAAGGTCTTAAAAAACAAGATATTACAGCCAACCTCTCCTTAAAATCATGTGATACTTTGCATATTTTTCATAATCTGGCATCTCCTCTTTCTCCAGTGTTACCCTCTACACATAAGAGTCCTTTGATCTGCAGAAAAAATGGTGGTGCATATTATTTCAAGGATTGATACTAGGATATTTGCATGTGGTCTTTTCTTTACCTTTTGGTCTTTTTTTGTCTAAATAATCCCTACCTGTCTTTCAAAGCTCATCTCTGGCACCACCTTTTCTAGGAAGCCTTCCCTGACCTAACTTGGAGACCAACTGTGAGGTCTTCCTTTTCACTTTTGGAGAAACTTGTTTGTTGAATTCTCATGATGTTCATTACAGTCTATTGTGGTCTTGGCCCAAGTCCCCCCTTGAGACTGTAAGGACTTTAAGGATGCAAACCATCTGGTATTTGTCTTTGTATCTGCCGCACCCAGAACTTCCCAGCACCATGCAGGAGAGCAACAACCAGGGCCCTTTAAAGTAAGTGAGTTAATGGTGAAACCTGTGGTCTTTGGTATCAGGTAAACCTAAATGTTCATATCACCTCCATGACTTAGGGCTGCATGAATTATGTTTCCTAAGTTCTAAAAAAAAATCACAATTTCATCTCCAAAATGAAGATACTATTCTCTTCTTTATAGAAGTGTTGTGAGGATTAAATAAGACCATAGATATAAATGCTTTACTCAAAATTTGGTCCGTACTAATCACTGAAAACATGATCTTGTTATGATCATTATTTTTAAAGTCAGAATTGAGACCCAAGTCTGATTTTGCAATCCTTGTCCTTTCTACTTCTGCCTAAAGTCCTTCCTTGAAAACAAACTGGGATTTTTTTCATGTCTTCTGAGGAATGTCTATTCAATTCACTGAATTAAACAAACATTTATTTGTTTGTTTGTGTGTTTTAAACACTACACAACTATAAGACACTAATGAAGATATCAAAGAGGGGTATAATATGGAGCATTTCCAGATATATTTGACTATGGAACTCCTCCCTCCCTTAAATAGTGCGTCTTTTGGTTCCACAGTCCATGTCACCATGTTATATAATTTAAATTGTTATGACTAATTATAAATATTATATAAAGAATTTAAATTATCACAAGTATTGATATTTATGCTTATTAGAGTGAGAAAGCAAATTTAGAAGTACCTGTATGCCCGTGTGGATGTAATAGAAGCAGGTGTGTGCGTGTATGTGTGTGTGTGTGTGTATGAAAGTGGTTTCACTTTCCATAATATCCATAATCTGAGGTTTCACTTTCCATAATTTCCATAATCTGAGGTTTCACTTTCCATAATTTCAATTACCTATGGTCAATTACAGCCTGAAAATATTAAATAAAACATTTTCAGAAATTATCAACGCATAAGTTTTAAATTGCACACTATTCTGAGTAGCATGAAAAAATCTCTTGCTTCCCCCTACCCATGATGTGAATCATCCATTTGTTTACCCTGTATTTGCTACCCACCTTTTGGTCACTTAGTAACTTCCTTGATTATCAGATAGAGTGTAGTGGTATCACAGTGCTCAAGTAGCCTTCGTTTTACTTAATAATCACTCCAAAGCACAAGAGAAATGTTTCTGGCAGTTCTGATATGTCAAAAGAAGAAGAACTTAAAGTGTTTGCTTTAGGTAAAAAGCCAAAAATACTCTACTTGAGGAAAGACCAAAAAAAATCACTTGGTGAAGTTGCTAAGATCTACCATAAGAATGAGTCTTCTACCCATTGAACTGTGAAAAAGGAAAAAGAAATTCATGATAGTTCTGCTGTCATACTTAAAATTGTAAAAGTTACGGCCACATAGCATAAGTATGCTTAGTTATGATGGAAAAAACATTAAAAGTATGAGTAGAAGACATGAACGTGTATGTACATATGTATGTATAGAAAACAGCATAGTGTACAGAGGGTGTGGATTGTTTACTATTGTAGGCATCCACTGGAGGTCTGGGAACATATCCCTTGATGATCAGGATGAACTGCTGTACAAATACACACGAAATTGCTTCAGGAGACTCCTTCAGCCTTATCCACACTGAGACCTCCACCCTCACTTCTGTCTAGTCAACAGCTCCAGAACAACCTCATGTGGGCTTGCCCTGAGCATCACCATACTGGCTGGTCACAGAAGCTCTTCTCCATCTCTCCTCAGTTCCCTTCCTGCCTCCATAATTACTGGACCAATCTCTTCATTCTCCATCTCCCTCTACCTGACACATGTCCACTATTTTGATAGGCAGATGCTGTCAGCCATTGCTAGTTGGTGAAAATGGACCCCTAAATAGAAATAATTCTCAAAGGTTTAGAGATTTACTCTCTAACAAATTAACATTCCTGTTTTGCTGCTGAATTCCCCACAAGTAAAATCCCTTGAGGACAGAGGTAGACACTTGGTACTGAGGTATTCTCACAGCTGTAAGTACAATGTCTTGAGCATGGTGGTCTTTACTATCATCCTAAGTGAAATAAGTCCCCAAAATAAAAAGATCAAGTGTTTTCTGTGATATGTGAACGCTATTCCAATAAGGAGGTAGGGTAATGAAAATAAAGAATAGAAGGAAGGTAAGTGGAGTAGACAAAGGGGAATGAAGGGGAGAGAAGAGGGATGGGATGTGGAAAGACAGTGGAATGAACATGACCTTACTGTGTACAAATATGAATGTATTGCAGTGAATCTCACCATCATGAACATCCACAAGACACTATTTAAAAAAAAAAACCACACACTTTAAGTACCAGAAAGATCAGTAAAGTAGAGAAAAGGGAACAGGGGGAAGGAGTAGGTTAGGGGACTGAATTATTGGGGACTAAATTAAACAAATTATATCCCATGCTTTTATAATTATGCCAAAATGAATTCTGTTATCATGTATAACTAAAATAAACCAATAAAAAAGTTTATCTTACCATTTAGAAATCAGGCACTATCGTAAGCTTTTTCAGCACTCAAGATACCTGTGGGGGACAGCAGGGAAATTTTGAAGCAAATGGAAAACCAGTGTGATCTGGTACTTGCCCTAGGATGACAGCACTGCTCTGTGACTACCTCTCCTCCACTTGATGTCACAGACTGCTTTTCCCCGTCACTTGGCCCAGGTCTCCCCAGTCTACTCACACCATCCGAGGCAGTCTACTCCATCAAATGGGATTACAGAAGCTCTTCCAATAACAAGTTCTACCATACTCGTGGTTCTCTTGACCAGCAAGGCCTCAGACTCAAATGCCCAGGAGGACAGTACAGGTATTCTGTGCAGATGACCCTATGTCAGCATGACAAGGGACCCCTTGCTCAGCTCCAGCCAGGGAAGCCATGTTGGAACCCAGCCTTCCTTTTGCCCAGTCTTGTAATTCTTGGAAAGATTCTGGCAATCAAGACTTTTTTCTTGTAAACTCTCAATTATTAATAGTAGTCAGGTGTAAACAATGTGTGGTCAAGTGAAACTCAACTATCAGTCCAGATTTGGCCTTTTGATTGCCAATTTATGAACCAGGTTTTACAGGAGCATTATTTAAGGGAGGGAGGAGGTCCATAGTCAAATATATCTGGAATTGCTCCATATTATACCCCTCTTTGATATCTGCATTAGTGTCTTACAGTTGTGTAGTGTTTAAAACACACAAACAAACAAATAAATGTTTGTTTAATTCAGTGTTCCCCAAGTTTGTTTAAACATCTACTTCATTCTCATTTAAATATCTACTTCATTCTCTCAGGGGCATTTTTCATAGCACTCTGACCTCGGAGTTAGACAAAGCAACAAAATAATAGTTGCCAATTAAATATCGGTAAGCATTTGGGTCCCAAATGGAAGATTATGAAAACAGTTCAGTGTAGAATAAATCAGAAAACAGATCAGTTGAATTTAATCCACAAATGCAATAGACTATGTGTGAGCTATCCACATCTGTGGGGTCTAGAAGGACAGAGTCCTTTCTTAGTAATTAAGTATTTTTTAACCTTGGGAGGATTTAACATTGAAAGCAGAAGTGTTTAAGAACCCTACAATATTAATATTTTTGTTTTGATAAACTTACACTACATGGATATTTTTATGTACTTGTTGCATGAAGAGTATTTGGCATGATCAAGTAATAAAATAGTTTTTGATTCTAATTTAAAGTGAGGATCTGAAGAATTAACTTAGGTTTGAATAGAGGTGAAATATATTTAATAGAGCTTATAAATATATTTAAGAGGGCTAATTATATGTTTAAATCATTTATGAGAATCAATGGTATTTGGGGAAGTTTTTTGTTAATCAAATAAAGTTCTCTGAAAGAAAATAAAATTTAAAAAATAAAGAAAAGAAAAATGTTTAAGAACTCTTTTAACCTAAGGGTCATGGCTATGGGCAAAGCAAATGCCCACTGGGACAGCCCTGAGCTAGTGGGATCATACAAAGGAGAAGGGAGAAACACGGGAAATTTTCTACATGTTTTTATTAAAGGTTACAAAGGAAGGGAGACCAAGTGAATAAGAGTGAGGCAAATGATGTTTCCTTATTTTGTATTTTATTCTAATTCCTCCCCCAAAAAAGTTGATATTATGTTCCTCAGTGCTCAGGTGGAAGGTAAGTGCCATTTTTCATACTGAAAAATGGTATATTCCGCTTTCACATTGTCCAGAGCCCATTTACTGAGTCACTTCCCTTCTGTGTCCTTCTGGCCTGGGGTTCAGGATCAGTCCTCTGAATTAGCATAGAGGCAAGGTGGTCATTTCATGTCAAAAGGCAAAAATCTGTGAAATTGTGGTCCAGTGGCAGAAAGGAAGTAGGATGTTCCTTGGGAGGTAGGATGGGCATGTTTCATAGAAAACCCAACAATGAAAAATCAATATGCTTATTCTTCCAGAGAGTTCCTTTGGAAGAAGAGACAGAGCTCCTTAACTGGTCTTTATTTGAAATTAGAGTGCTGATTTGTAAGAGCCTCTCAATGTGAGACTAATGACATGTTAGAGGTGTATTAATGAACCCATGTAAAGGGAGACAAAAGAGGAATCAAGGCTAATCAAAATGCCAGCTATTTTAAGATCTTTCCTTGACCACATAATGACCTTCATATATATTATGCATCATTAGTATTCATCACAATTATATATTTTTAATTTTCTCAGTGTTATAAAACATTAATCATCAGTACCAGAAAATAAGATATTTTTGCCTGAATAGTTTATATAAGATTTTGGCAACACTAAACTTGCAAGTATCACGAAATATGTTTAAATAACACTCTACAGCTAAAAATCATGTAGAAAATACTCAATTCTAGTAGTGAACAATTAATTTGGTATTGTAATCAAAATCAGCAAAGAAGCATTTCATAATCTAAGTGACTTAAATCTGTATCAAGAAGCTCATAAAATAAACAAGTTAAGAAGTTTGTAGAAAAATTGGATGTTAATGTTTTATAGTCACATGTCACATATTGACATTTCAGTCAGTGATGCTTATACAATGGTGGCCCCATAAAATTAGATGATGATGTAATCATCATAGTGTCATGATAGCCTCTTAGTTTGTGTAAGTACAGTGTATGATGACTGATGACAAATTTACCTAACAACACATTTCTCAAGACATACTCCCATCAATAAATGACGCATGACTATATATCCTAAGAGAAAGTAACCACTTGACAATAAGTAAAATAAGTCCTGATACTATCTACCTTTGACCTTTGCTCTTTCTACATTTTTCCAAGTCAGGGTCAAGGGCAATGAATTCAGAAGTAACTTTTGGCATTACTTTGAACAAAATTAATGGAAGCATGGAAATATGAATGTACCAAAGTCCCTGGATTTGGCGGTCTCTTATACAAACAAGTTGAGGAAGGGACGAAGAAATGGTACTGGGGCTGCTCCCCAAATGGCCTGATAAATGATATACATCATCAATAAACAATCAATAAATCCAAAGGTCTTTGCCACGTTTGGCCATAGATGGTATCTTCTTTCCTTTTGTTGTGACTCTTGGTAACTGTAGTAATCCCAAAGGATAACTGAACCCCAAATCTCCAGAGAAGCTCTAGTACCCTCATTCTGCTAGTGGAAAATGAAGAGACAAGGTGATGAGAACAGGATCAAGCATCTCACCTGAGACTTTGAAGGAAGATATTTCATTCATTCATTTTAGAAATTTGTCTTAAGCCCCTTCCATGCGCTAAATAGTATCCTGGTGTTGCAAATGTGGGAGCAAAAGTAAATAAGAAAACAACACAAAAATATCTGCCTTTTTTTTTGCAGCTCACATTCTAATAGAAGAAAACAGAATTGAACCCTCTAATAAGAAAAGCACATAAAATGTATAGTAGTAATAAGTGCTCCAGAGAGAAATGAAGCAGAGGATCGCACAGGAAGTTCTGGGTAGAGTTGCAGAAGGACTTAAATCTCTCTAATATGGTACTAGAAAACTATGTGACATGAGGGAGACAGTGAGGCAGAGAAATCTAAGGCAGGTCTTGCTGGGCATGTTCAAAGGGCAGTAAGAAGGCCAAAGGGTCTAAATTGGAGTCAGTGAGTGGGTGAAGAGCAGAAGACACAGACAGGAAAGAAGCTAGTACCACCTGGTAGGCAAGAGCAAAGATTACCTTTTACTTTGAGGGAGGCATGACGCCACTGGAGGGTTTTGAGCCGAGTTTTGATCAGATTTATATTTTAGAAGGATTGTTTGGGTTAAGTGTTAAGAGACTCCAAGAAGGCATGGGCAGAAGTTTAAAGCTTTTGCAAGATGAGTAAGAAAATGGAAACTTAGGATGGAAGTGTCAAAAGCGGTGGGAAGTGAGCTGATTCAGGATATATTTTGAAGATGGAGTCAAAATATTTCTTGATGGACTAAGTTTGGGATGCGAGAGAAAAATAAGAATCAGGGTGATACTATGGTTGGCCGAAACAACTGGAAGGTCTGAATTGTCACTTAATGTGAGGGGAAGATTTCAGAGAGAATGAGCTTTTGAAAAGGAGTATGAGGAGCTTCTCCATGGCTTTGCATCTGGACCATTTCTCCTGTCCTCCTTGTGGATGGTTGGGCGTTAGGCCTGAGTTCCAGTCTGTAGAATATGAGCACAAGTGATGAGCATCACTTCCAGGCATGGCCCATGGAAACTACCCAAGTACAACATTCTGTACTCTGTCTGTGGAGGACTTTTAAAAGAAGGCAAAGTCGCAAGGTGGATGAAAGGAGCCTGAGTCCCCCATAACCAGGACCAAACCCACCTGCCAACTAGGACTGTTTATTACAGATTCGGAGAATAAGACCTAAACTTTTGTTGCATGAGGTCACTGAAATTTGTTGGTTCATCTGATGTAGAAATTACTGTTACACTAACTAGTACAGTATCCAGGATAGACAGATATATTTGGGAGTCAGCAACTTTTTGATAGGTTTTAGTGCACTTGACCCCTTTGAGCATGAGCATAGATTGAAAAGAGAAGAGGCCAAGTGATTGAACTTTGGGGAGTCCAATATTTACAGTTCAGGGACATGGGAAAATGCCAGCTCAGAAGCCAATGGAGTCACCAGGGAAGTAGGAAAGACAAGCAAATGTGATCCCCAAGAAACCACTTAAAGTAAGAAGTCAAGGAGAGGGTGACCAATTATAGAAGAAACTGACAGGTCAATAAAGATAAGGCATTGGCCATTCTGTTATGAGACATATAAGTACTTTAGCAGAAAAGATGACTTTACAGTAGGTTATAATTCAGCTGTGAAAATTGGGAGACTCTAGAATCTTTAAAAATAATACCCATTGTTTAAGAAGAAAAAAGGGTTACAAAAAGTGTTGTTTTAAGTGATGACCCAGTAAAATACTCATTCCTCTGGGTGATACCTGGAAAAATAGTCATGTCTCATTCACTGCTTGAACCTGAAACTTGTCCATTAACCAAACATTCCTTTTTCTCTATTTATGAATCAGTCAGACACTGAATGAAAGAGTTGTTTTTATTTCCCTTTCTGCTTTGTTTTGTTTGAGGTTGTTTTTCAGCAAGGACATAGAGGACAGGATGGGTATTTTAAATTGAGCAGCAAAAGATGAATGAATCCAATATTATATTCTTTTTCCTGTTTTCTCTTATTCTAAATGACATGAAATGCTCGTAGGTTATTATTTTATAATAATTTTAATAATTTTTAAATGCACCTGTTTTTTTTTCCACTTCTGGATACCCTCCTGCCCTCTGTGCTTTGTTTTGTAGTAAAGTAAGTCTCTCTGGAAATGTTCTGAGAATTACAATGAATTAAAATGAGTGGCCTTGATCCTCATTTTGGGAAATATGGATGCCCTGATGTCTGCTTACCTGCTTAATTTTGTCTATTTGCTTTAGTTTCTGTCTACTCTGTTGTTGTTGATTTTGAGTCATAAGCTTGTCCAGTGGATCCTGACTTATCACAATCATGGTAAACATTCTTTTAGATCATCCTGATACCTTTTGTGACTTTTCACATCTCCTTCTCATCTTTGCCTTGATGATCATCCTTCATATAAACAAGCAATTTCAGGACTTTCTGCCTTTGCTTTATAAATAAAGTCATGGTAATTAAGTCTGATGTGCATTCACTGAATATGCTGACTCTACCATTTGCCTGTATCCAATTCACTGATTAACTGGAATAGTCCTAGCAAACTCAGACCCCTGGAAAATCCAATACACACATTTGATAAACTTCTCTCCCCCCCCTCCTCCTCCTCCTCCTCCTCTTCCTCCTCCTCCTCCTTCTTTTTAATTTTAGATGGACAAATACCTTTATTTTGTTTATTTATTTTTGCTGAGGATCAAACCCAGTGTCTCACACGTATAAGGCATGCTCTCTACTACTGAACCACAACCCCAGCCCGATAGAGTACTACTTTAATGAGCTTTTCAGAAATGAATCATTCCTTTCAGGTAATGTTTCTTTAAAAATATCTTCTGGTCCAGTTTTTATTGTTCGAAGGCTTATGTTGCATAGTAAATTCTAAAGAGTAAGCAATCAGGTTTTTAAAGTATGCTCTTTGAAATAGTGACATGATTCAAAGTTGTTATATCACCACCCATTTGCTAATACCTTTATATATAGTTTGAAATATAAAACTCATCTATCTTATTTCCTATGACCTTTGTGCTGGTGAGGAATCTGTAGGTCTCTGAGCCTTTCTGCCAGTGGTGGCTCCTAGGTAGCCTATTTCAACTAAATGTTGTGGGGTGGAGGATGGGAAGGGCAAACAAAATGGCAATAATGTCCATCAGTGGTTTCATCCCTTTGCAAGATTGAATTTGAACAGTAAATGCCAAAGCCAATATGAAAGTCATCAATTCAGGGTTACAGAAGGGCACCAGCTCGTTACTTTCTCAAGGCCCTCTGCATTTCATGTCCCATTTCCAACATAATGCCAGGTGGACAAGTTTTCAGCATTTAGGTTGTTTCTTTTACAGAAAGCTCATGACAAAATAGACATCCAGACCAGGACAGTCTTTCTCTTCTGTGGTCAGAAACACACATGTACAACCGTACTTTGTTTTCTCCTACGTTCTATCTGACTACTCTCTATTGATTTCAGAGAAAAGGTTATTAAGCTCTTTGGCAATTAGTAAAAACTGAAAGTTGTGTAGCCTCAGTGAAAAGATTTCCTATTCAGAATTTATGTGTAGGACCAAAAATAGGAATTATTTAGATAGCCAGGACTTCCCAAAATAAAAGGGAGTTACTGTGCGCAAGTTGTTATTTTACTCCTAACCAGTATCAATTCTTATAAGAAGAAGCAGAGTAAACTGACATCTTGACTCTAGCTTACCTTCTGCTAATCTGCCATTTTATGATGTTACTTAAATTTTAAATTATTAACTAACATTCATTCTAGTACTCCAACAAAATAGTTGTCCTGCCCTGTATTCATATTAATATTCTTTGTCTTATTCAACCCAAAGTTTGCAACATATTCCAAATAAGCAAGTTTTGGATTATCAGCAAGGAACTAGGGACTGGCAGAATAAATTATCTCCTCTCCTCAAAGATGTCCACGTCTGAATCCCCAGAATTATATTAATGATGATATTAACTTGTAAAGCAAAGAGGACTTAATGATACAAGTGGAATTAGTTTGCTAATCTATTGATTTTAAAGCAGGGAGATTATGCTGGATTATCCAGGGGACCAATGTAGTCACAATGGCATTTAAAAGTAGAAGGGGAAGGCAGAAGTGAGGACTGAGAAATGCCATGTAGTAGCTTTGAGGATGAAGGACCAGGGCCATAAATCAAAGAATGTAAGTGACTCTAGCATCTGGCTGAGAAAGGAAACACTTTTCCTCACCAGAGTTCCCAAAAGGAACAGCCCTGCTGACATGCTGATTTTGACCCCAGGAGACTTGTACCAAACCACTGGCCTATAGGACTGTAAGAAAATAAGAGTTCTAGTGTTTAAGTCACTATGTTTACAGTAATTTGCTACAACAGCAATAGGAAACTAAAACAGATACTCAAGACACATGTGCATATATCAAATTTAGGATTCACTGACTCTACTCATTTTAACCTGGCAGGTATCAAGATGGTGGTGATGGGCTCTGTAGAAACATTTCAGTTCATTAATAGAAAATGCAGTACTTGATATAGCAATGTTTCCCCTTATAGCTTGGGTTTCTGAACTTCTTCCTTTTATGGGCAGGGATGAAAGTTTGGCAACTGGCAAAGGGTGAGAAACATGGCTCATAGTTTGCCTGTCCAACTGCAGAAGGTCAAAGTCTCTCAGTCCTCCGTTCTTTAACAGGGAACTTTTGCTTCCTGTCAGTAATATAATTTCCTGTCAATTCTTCTGTGGCATTTTGATATCAGATTAGTACATACCTTCTAAAAACTAATATTTTCTGGGAATGGAGAAAGTATTTACTTCATAGATTATACTGGGTTTTTTTTTTTTCCAGATAAGGACAGAAAATGGTTTAAAACACACATATACACACTGAACAATGAAAAATAGCTGAGAAAACAGTGAAAATGATCTTTGGTAGTTTTGATTGAGAAAACAAAGTGCATTTCTGAATGACAAATTATTTTGAGGTGGTAATGCTGACATTTTAGTGAGTAGTGACGTCTTTGGTAGTAAATGTATGCTTACCATCATCTGCCAGTAGCATCTAAGGGAAAAAAGAATGGAAAAAAGGACAGAATGGAATTTGTGGATATAGGACCCCACACCTAGCACTTTGCAATAGGCCTTTGAAAAGTCTTTCTATAGCTCAGGGCCCATGCAGGTCCACCTAAAAAATGGACACATGGGTCTCACTTCACAGGGTCACTGTGTCACTTTACCGAGTGATCTCCCTGCGTCTCCCTATTCTATATTTTGAGCTGTAATGTGACTCAGTTATTTATCTGAATATTCTGCAACTACCTAAAATACACTTCCAAAACGAAGCTCTCTACTTTTCTCCCAGACATGTTCTTTTCTGCTTTGCTTTTCCTACCACTCTGTGAAGCACTTAAATCTCTACCCTGTTTACCCACAGACCCAGGGATGGCCTTATAGTCTTCCTTTCTGTCACCTGTCAATCTAATGGCAAGTCCAGGTTATGTCACCTTTCAGTGCACCTGAATTGCATTCTCTGTTTTCCACCCATACTTCCTGAGTTTGGATCCCTACCACCTATCACTTGGATTATGGATTATGGGCAATGCTTATCAGCTGGCCTCCTGGTCTCCATTTCCAGCCTTTCCAATTAATTATTTCCTCTGCCCTTACAAGGATCTTAAACACACACACACACACACACACACACACACACACACACACACACGTATGTATCATACATCATTTCATTAAAATTCTTCATTGGTTCTTTCTACTTATAGGATAAGAATCTCATTCACCTTTCCCTACCTCTGTTTCCTCCTAGAAAGAACAATACTTCTGTTCTAAGCAGAGAAAATAATTCCACAGTTCAGAAATCATTCAAATGTAAAAACATCTTTCTTGCACAGCTACCCATCTATTCAATTGTTTCCCTGATTCCAACTGGTAAAGATTTTTATACTGTCTTCTGTATCCTTTTAGTTTATTTATATAAATAAAATATATGCATAGAAACACCTCTGTGTAGAAAAATAGTGATTTTTTAACATTTTTCCTCTTTCTTGTAGTAAAAACAAGAAGAGTCAAAAACATTTAGAAAAGGGAGAAAAACTTATTTGTGTATTAGTACAAAGTGGATGGCCAAATATAAAATAGTACAGATATTTAATAAGCACATATAATATTAGCAAATTTATCAGATTTATAGCTTATGCAGAAAAATGGCAATTTTCTCACATGATTGTAGTATCTGCAAAATTTTTGATATGTTTTCAGATATCAGTAATGAAAATGCTAAGGATAAATGGCTTTTGTTAAGGTTTTAGCAATTTTGGGGAAATATTGAAGGTTTCATTTACTTTGAAAATTAAATTATCTGGAGCTGGATATGTTGACCCTTTGAGTTTCTACTGGTTGTTTGGTTTGGTTTGGTTTGTGTTATGGTTTAGATGTGGTGTCCCCCAAAAGATCATGTGTGAGACAATGCAAGAAGGTCCAGAGAAGAAATGACTGGGTTATAAGAGTCTTAACCCAATCAGTGAGCTAATCCCCTGATAGGGATTAGCTGAATGGTAACTGAAGTGGAAGGGTGTGGCTGGAGGAGGTGGGAATTGGGGTGTGGCTTTGGGTTATATATTTGTATCTTGCGAGTGGCATCTCTTTCTTCCTTCTCATCACCATGATGTAAGCTGCTTCCCTCTGCCACACAGCACGCCATGATGTTCAGCCTCATCTTGATCCCCAAGAAATGGAACTGATCTTCTATGGACGAAGACCTTTGAAACTGTAAGCCCTCACATAAACTCTTCCTCCTCTGTTATTGTGCTGGTCAGGTTCTTAAGTCGGAGCAGCAAAAAAAGCTGAGGGAAACCGTTTGTTTTCGACGTTCGGTGTGATTGCTGTATTTTCTCTTCCTCTCCCTCTGGAACATGCTTTTTCATCATGACGTCAGGAGGAGATGTATGTCAGTGTTGCTTCAACATAAGTTTTGCAACTGGATACATACTTTCGTTACTTGTGTTACTGTGAATGCTTGCTTTATAACCTCTCGTCCTGGGGACTGGAATCACTTCGAGCATCATCCCTAGCAGTTGTCTTGCTCCAATTTCCCCACACACTCAGCTGATAGGTGTATTTGCACTTACAATCCCCCAAGTAGATCCCCTTCCTAGTGCTGGAGTGAGGATTAATGAGTAAGACATGTACATAAAAAGCTATCCTGTCACGTGGGCTCAATAAATATTTGTTGTTAACATGATCTTGTACCATGTCTCAGTCTATTTTTTTTCCTACTCTAACAAAACTCCTGAAATTGGGTAACTTGTAGATAAAAGAGAATTATTTATTATAATTCTGGAGACTGGAACATCTAAGTTTAAGGAGCCTGCATCCGGCAAGGGACATCTTAGGTTTTCATTCCATGTTGGAAGGTGAAAGAGCAAACAAATATACCTGAAGAAGAGAGAGAGAAAGGGAAGGGGTCATATTATCCACTCAATCTCATGATAAAATAACCCACTCTAGCAGTAAGTCACCAATCCATTCATGATACAGCCCTTGTGACCTAATGACCTCTTACAGAATCCCATCTCTCAACACCAATTCATTGGGGATTAAGCGCAACTTCATCAACATATGAAATCTAGAGAATACATTCAAACCATAGTACTACAAATTCTGCAGTATCCCCCTTTTCCAATGTCTTGCACTTTATGCAACATCATTTGCAAAATTTGTACAGCTTTAGAACTGTACATAAACTGACTGTTTCTTGCTTTATGCCTTGATTTTGTTGTCCTCTATTTTTGGACCACCCTTCTCTACTGTTCCTCTAACATTTTTCTCTGTTTTCTTCTTAGAAGAGTCGACTTTCATTCTTGGGGAGTTTCTTTATTTCTGTAACCCTATTTCCTAGCACAGGTAGGCATATGGTTAAAAAATAAATAAAAGGCGTGTAACTAAAACATAAGTCAGTTGGGAGGCCAGGTACAAAAGACTTTCCCCCAAATATTTGGTTTATAAGGCAATCCCACCAATGAAGAATACAGATGCTCAATCCAATGACAGTTTCATTTTTCATGTTAGATGATTTTTTTTAACAATGGGAAAAATTGAAAAAAATTCTTGTATTTTATGCCTAAACCCATCATCCTAAGATGTCACCCACCTTGCTTTTATAGGTCAGTTTCTATTTAGAGTAAAAGCAATCATACAAATGGTTCTTGCAACCTCCTAAAAGAAGGGCAAAGCTGGTTTCTGTGAATCCTGAATTACTCTCCTTCCAAAGAACAAAAGGATGTGGTTTTCACTAGAGAAGAAGGAAGGGGGTCACATCTCCTGCTATCTGTGAGCATCCAGAACCTCACAAAATGCTTGGCATAAGGCATTGGACAATGCTTGTAGAATGTGTAATTGAGTATTTCTTTCAGAAAAAAAAATAATTATCCTGTGATTTTAGGTTAATTCCAACTCTTTTCCACTCATGATGTAATGGTGCCTTGTCATAAGGAATTGGGAAGTACACAGTAAAGACAGTAAGGTCTGGACCATGACCTACTATGATCCTATTTATCAGGTGGTTGAAATGGTAGCTGTGTCTCCAGTCTCTCCCAGTTGACAAAATAATTCTATACCAGTTGAAGATAATTCAGGAATGGATTGTCATTCAAGAGGCTTAAGGTGGGACCAATTGAGTAGCACTAGAAACATCATGTAGAGTGGCATGTGACATTGCATGTTTGTCTCTACCAGTGATCCGGGGTCATGACCTATTTGTCTCAGGTCATTCTCCAGGTTCTCATTAGGAATCTTAAGTTCCTCAAAGGAGAGAAGCAATAGCAACAATCAAAACAGATGTGACTAAGGCAAAATGTCTGTTAGTAGTAATATGGAAAAAAGTAATTTTATGAGATGCAATTTATTCACATGCAAGCATACAAACTAATGTAAAATGGTTTAATTCAAAATTAACCAGAAATAAAGTGCTATTGCATCTTGCTCAGAATACACTTAAAGAGCGTTTTGTACATTATTGTCATCTCTATGAGTCTTGTCAGGACACACAGGAGATGATGGTCGGCTGTGAATAATGAGAGACTTAAAAGCAAATTTTCACCTGATGGTGGAAGAGACTTTCAAGACATTTTTATGAGAAGCTTAGATTTTGTAACTCAAAGTTTTCATAGAAATTGGCTTTGTCAGGAAGCAGTTTTAGATCCAATATTTTGATTGCTGTGGAGTCAATTTAAGCAGATTGTGAATAACAGAAGGATAATATGAGCTCCAACTTCCAAAGACCTGGTGCCATGGTTGAGAGGTGCAGTTACTTGACAAATGAATGTCGACCAAATTTTTAAGTGTCTAGTTTTGTAATTGGAACTTCCTGCTGACATAATCAAGACTTCTGCTTGGTCATTCAATGACTCAAGAAGCCTTTTTTAGGCATTTTTATTACATGTACAGAATTATGTCACGATGCTAGTTCCACAAAGAAATTGTATGCTGTCCAGAACTTCAGCTTTCTTAATGGTGAGACCAATTTTGTGGAAATAGGGACACCAAAAACCATCAGTACCATCATAACAGAGATGAAACATTATGCTTGATTGGGGTCCATTTTAGGTTTTGTTGATTTAAAAAAAAAATCTGCCTTTGAGTCATATATAGATGAGAAAGACCATACCAGTGTGTAAAAGTATTTAAAAAATAGTTAATGCATATATGCTTATTTTATTTATTATGGGAATGGGGCATGAAGTTCTAGGGAAAGTGCACATTCATGTTTGGGAATGCAAGACCCTTTCCTACTAGTTGCTGTAAGTAGAGGAAATAGGTTAAGGCACTTAATTGTCACTTCACACTCTATAGAATGAAAATTTTCACATCTATAAAAATATGAGATTTTTTTTCTCTCTGTACTTGGCAGATATAAAGTTGAAACTCTTGTAAAGCCTGAGATAAGCACACATCCTCTTTCTAAGTTACCTAATGAAATAAATCATAGATATGCAGGTGGCCTGTGACAAAGCACAGATCTATATTGTTAGAACGAGAAAACAAATTGTGCACAGTCACTCATATTTATCTCTGGTGTTTGGGATTTATATTGCATCATTTTTCAAGGAGCCTAGAATTAACTATTCTATAAATACACATCCTGGGTTGGGGTATGGGCACTGCAATGTAGACAGATTAGGTCTTGTGTCACTGAAAAGTTCCTGATGTCACCAGCTCTGCCAGATTTGCATCCTGTACCCCTGACTACTGCCTCTGGAAAAAGAACCCTACACCTCCTTGCATTGCATACTTTGTCTACTATTGAGTCCAGCTAACAGGGCTGGTGTCTGTTTGTGTGTGTGTGTGTGTGTGTGTGTGTGTGTGTGTGTAAACTTCACAGTGAATCCTGGTTATCTCGTTTAGAAGCACAATATGAAACCATTCTTAAGAAAATCCATTTGATTTACAGTTGGTACCCATCATTCACAAGGATTGTCCCTCTAACCTTTGTAAATGTCTATATTCTCAGCTAAAGATAGGCTTCTGACTTTGGCTTGACCTTGTTTCTGTTGAGAATCACGTGTTTTCTGTTTATAATCCTCATGGTACACTCTGGTATACTTCTTTCATTTATTAAAATTTTCTCCCCCAAAATGACCACATTTCCATATGTATGCAATGGCCTGATAATTTTACGAGAATCGTGAGCCAAGGGTGGTGGTTTTGGGTGGTGCTGTGAAGAACTGATAGGTTATCTCACTCCCTGGCTGATTCACATCCACAAACTAAAATCGGGCAAATTGTTTTAAGCCAAATTTGTGCTCAACCAATTACAAATTGCATAATTTTTTTCAAATAACCACAATAAAAAAATGTTAACTCTGTAAATGTCAACAGTATACCTTTTAACTATAGGTCATCTTCATTCTTACATTTCTAGAGATGCCCAATCACATCAGGTGACTAATTTACTGATTAAGTTAAAGCTTTTATAACACAATCAATTTCTTCTCTGAACCATCTTGCATTGTCTCACATGTGAGCTTTTGGGGGATACCACTTCCCTGTACACAACATATTAGACTCCTTCCCAGCCAGGGCCATCTATGCACAGTAGGTTTCTTAGGCAGAACCTGAGTGTGGTGGCACATAAGAATGTCAAGAAGATGATCCAGGGTCCACCTTTCAACCCCAACCTAGAATTAATCCATGCTTGGATCTCCTACTGGCTTTGAAAACCATGTTCCTACCTTGAGTTAGCTCTGTAGGTCACAAAATGGGCAGGTAGACACAGTCCTGCTGGGAAGAGATGTTGTTTTTTAAAAAAATATTTTTTAGTTGTAGATGGACACAATGTCTTTGTTTATTTCTATGTGGTGCTGGGGATCGAACCCAGTGTCTCACCTGTGTGAGGCAGGTGCTCTACCACTGAGCTACAGCCCCAGACCAAGAGATGTGTTCTTTTTGTCATTCCTTGTAGGCAGTATTCATTGATGCCTGAAGGGATGTCATTGTTCTGAAGTTATAAATGTCAGAGTGCTTCTTTCTTGAGGATCTAGTTTTATAGCTTTTTAAACGTCTGATATCTACAGCTTCCCTGCTCAACTTTCAGCCCCAAACACCACTGACCAGAGCTATGCAGACAACCATGGGCCAGTGTGTCTCCAGGTCCATCCCTGACTCATTTAAGGATGCCCACTGTCCAGCAGAAGCATTGTGAAATCTGTTTCATGAAGGATTGAAACTCCTTTAATAGTGGTGTTTTCTCAGGAAAAGAAATCACTGTGAGCAACTTTTGCATTGTCCCCTAGTTTCACTGGGTGGCACATATTAGGAAAATTGCTACAAAGCAAAGTTATTTGTTACCTTTATCGCACTCATGGTTGGATCCTTGGGAATCATATGGTTCAGTCTTCTCATTGGCCAAGGAGTCGTGATGAGATGTTAGACAACCTAGTTAGGCCAGTTTCAAGGACTCTATGGTCTTGGGCTAACACTTGAACTCTGTGTCTTAGTCTTCTTATCAATAAAATGGAATAGTAACATCATTAATTCATTGAGTTACTATGAAAGTTAAAAATAATATCGATGATCAAGCATTTTGGACAGGGCTGGTAATATTCTAAACAGTTTTCACTATAATAATTACCATTATCATTATTACTATTATATTATCAACAGATATTCTGACCCTAGACAGCAGAGGGCTCCTTCTCTCATTCTATCATGTGTACTTCTTGAAAAATATCCGATGCAAGTTAGTGTACTGGGGTAGAGGAAAGAGCCCTGAGCTGACTAACAGTGCTACAACACCTGGATTCTAGACCCAATTCACTACTCATGAGTCATGTGACTTTAGAAAATTAACAGAACTTTTCTTGAGTTCCACTTCCCCATACACAACAGTAAGAGATGGAAAACCTTTTGAAGCTCTTCCATCTCTAACAGCTCTGGGTTTATCTATATGAAATAGCTACTCGTATATGCCCTATCTTGCTTCAGGCTATTGTTATGGTCCTGTCTGTACGGCCTCAGCTTCCCCCAAAGGCAATCCAGATCCATTCCTCTCAGCAGCATAGAATTCTGTGTCCCCTTTTGTGCCTCATTGGTGGAGTGCAGTAAGGTAAAGTGGATTTCTCTGAGTACTGGGGAAGTATGAATGTTAATGAGAACCTGCTTTTTTTTGTTTTCCTTGAAAAATTAAACTAGAGGAAATGATCTTCAATATACTAGGGTGAACTAAATATCATAGAACCAGAAATTGATACAGAGTAGTGGAGAAGGAGTTTGTTAATAGCAAAAAACCCTGACTATAATAATTCTGAATTAAATTGTCAAAAAGATTGGTAATATCTTCTTTACAAACTTTAAAATAAGACAGGTTTATTTCCCCGAGACACTTCAAGCACAATTCTATCTAGTGGTAGGGGCTTGACAATTTTCCACCTATTCATTCACTAACTTATCTTGGAATAAGTGAGTACCTGCTGTTTGGCACTGCTCACTTAGAAGACTTCTCAAAGTCCCTTTCAGTTCTAAAGTTCTCTGGTTTAGCAGGAGGATGTTATTTTGCCCCCCAAATGAGTCATTTCTCCCATTTTCAAGTTGGTGTCCATTTGTGGATTTCTACCAATTAATGACCTTTGTGCTATGGTGCTGCTCACTAGCAAGCAACTTTTATCTAAAAATGATTTTTTTTTAAATCTGAAGTTTATTAACTTTTTGTCAAAGTGGAGGGAGAAGCTTTTAGCTTTACAGTCATCCCTGTAAATGTCAGAGGCACAGCTGGCTGCAGTGGAGTGTTTACTCTTTGCATTTTCACTGGGAAAGTATGCGAGTCATTTTTGTTGCCTAGGTAATAATACAACTCTTCTTTGTTTTCTTGTATGTGCACAGTACAGAATGGGTTGCGGTAAACAGTAAGGAGTTGCTGGTGTAATGGAATATTGTAGGAAGTCTCTCAACTTTATTCCTTTTGTGCATCTTTTGTGCTATTTGCATTAATATCATTTTATAACAAATTTACATAGATCATATAAAAATATGATTATATTTTCTTTTCAATGAAAGTTGGGAATTTTTGATGAGTCTTTGTAGGACAGTTTCTCCCTCTTCCAGCAGACCCTAGAATAATCAGTTCTTCTAGAGGACTTGGATTATTCATTTATTTTGTGTAGTAATGTTTAAGCATGATATTATTATAATTATATGCATAATGAGCTATATCTTGATGTCAAAACATGGGTCACAGACTTTACTATTTGAGTTAAATAGTGGCTTAAATGAACCAAGTCATCTTAGATTGGAAGTAGAAAAGATTCACAAGTCAGGAGGTACTTTTCAAAGACTATCAATGGCATCATGTAATGCAGCATTTAATGACTATTAGCCAAAGATAAATATGACTGCATGGAGTGGTATATGAACATACCTTAAGGTGGAAGAGTTGGATGAACTGGATGGATATGCAGATGGTATATCCAGGTCTTTGCCAAGGAAAGTGAATATGCAAATTTGATAGCTCTAATGAAAGTTCCCTCTTTGTGAGTTTTGTTTTGTTTTGTTTTTTGAGTATGACCAGGTGTATTTTCACACAAATATATATTTTTCTGTAATTATTTCTGTATCGCTAGCCTTTCTTGCCTACAAAAGAAAAGAGACTCATTTTGCTCTTAAATATTGAAACATTACCTGTCACAGATCACAACAAACTTGCTAAAGAGTGGTATTGGTGAATGATGCCAACATTTGATGGAATTAATGCAAAGTAACCACCGATGAACCCATTGAATTAAAATCCTAAAGTAAATTTAGACTTAGCAGTCCTATTGACAGGTTTTCTATGAATAGATCTAAGTTTCTACTATATCTCAAAAGAGTAAATTGTAATACCAAGGAAATGGACTAGGTCTAATTTATCAACCCTGCTCGGGTTTCTGTCTTCATTCTAGGACTTAGGCTTAATGGTCAAATTGAGGTTTTTCCAAGCCATCCTTTGAAAGGACTAATTGATTGGCCTCAACATCATTTTTTTTTCCCTCCTTATATCACATTTAAGTTTTACACTCCTCAGAACCACTGTCACCTTGCCTCCTATATGCATCCTGTAGGTTGGTCTGTCTGATGATTATTCCACGAAACTTATTATGTCTTTCTCTGCCTATCTTCATTTTATATATCTTCCTTTTCTCCCTCTTCTCCCCACTCCTTTCCCTTCTTTTCTGCTCTTCTTCCTTTCTTCTTTCCAAAAAACATTTATTCAGGATTTTTTACTGAAATATTATAGTAGAAACTTAATAGGCGTTTATGAGCAAATAATTCATGTTCACTTTAGACTGTTCACATGGTCAGCATCATGAAGACTGAGAGGCAAGTAATCCTGTTAGGAGTCTGCTACATCTGGTGACTTTGAGGGCATAGGGAAGAAGAAAGGTGACTGAAGAGGAAACTGGTAAAATTCAGAGGATCTAGAGAATTACCTATTGGGGAATAAGAAGTATGTATAAAAGCACCAGGGAACAGAGAATATAGGATTTCTACACTGAGTAATTTAAGAGCCAAGTGGTTCAAAACTCCTCTCCCCTTGAACCCTTTTTGAACTCCTGCAGATGAATTAATTGTTCTCTTCTCTTGATTTCCATAATGTTATATTGAAATGACATTATTTGTTTTTGTGGGTTTCAAATATGCAGAATGTGTGAAGTCCCCAAGACCGAGGCTGTATGCAATCCAGTTTTGTGTCTTCTGCACATAGTATTGTGCAGAGGGCCACAGATTAAAGGTCCTGAGCAGACACCTGTGAACCTGATCTATATTCAAGACTGTGTGCACCAGTCACTCTGCTGCACATTTTTCTTAGGTCTAAAGACACACTCCACTTTCATGAATGTTTCAGGCTACCACACAGTGTGGATCTGAGTTTCTTGAATAATTCATATTTTTTATTAGAAAAATAGTTGTAGACACACAGAAGAGTCGCAAAGATAGTGGAGTGAGTTCTGATGTATCCTGCATCTGAAATTCTAATTTCTCCAAGTTTTTTCGTCTTGTGTTTTATGATTTTGATCCTTTGGAAGGCTTCTGGCAGTTAACTCACTATTTTCCTCACAATTAGGCCAATTTTATGGATTTTAGGGAATAATTGTATAGAGGTGAGGTGCCCTACTTAGCACACCATAACAGGAGGACCTCCTGTGGTCACGTCTTCATACTGGTGATGTTGGTCTTGATCACTTGATATAGATACTACCTGGAAGGTTCTCACTTCAATGCAGAGTAACTGTTCTCCCCTTTTCATTCTGTGTTCTTTGTAAGAAAATCAGTAAGTCTAGTCCATACTCAAGGGATGAAGAATTAAACTATACCTCCTGGAGGGAGAAGTAGCAGAGTTTATGGGTGTATGTTGTTATGGTTTGGATGTGAGGTATCCCCCAAAAGCTCACATGTGAGACAATGCAAGGCGGTTCAGAGAAGAAAATGATCCACAGAACCTTAATCCAATCAGTACATCGATCACCTGATGGGATTAATTAAGTGGTGACTGAGGGTAGATGGGGTGTGGAGAGAGGAGGTGGGGCATTGGAAGCCTGGTTTGGGGGTATACTTTTTTATCTGGCAAATGGAGACCTCTCTCTCTCTCTCTCTCTCTCTCTCTCTCTCTCTCTCTCTCTCTGCTTTCTGATCATCACATGAGCTGCCTCCCTCCATCATACTCTACCACCCTGTTGTTTTGCCTCACCTGGAACCCTGAAGAATAAAGCTGGCTATCTATGGATTGTGACCTCTGAAACTGTGAGCATTCAAATAAACTTTCCTCTTCTATGATTGTTGTGGGTCAGGACTCTTAGCCACCACAGCAAAAAAGCTGACTAAAATGTAGGTTAAAAGCCACCACAGTAATAACATTTTGAAGGACGTACATTGAAGCTATGCAAATGTCTTAATTTTCCTCAAAATTTCACCCACTGATTCTAACATTCATCAGTGGATTTTTGCTTGCAGTAATTTTTGCCATAGTGATATAATGGAGAGTTTCCATTTCTCTTATTTTCCACTTATTGGTTGGAATTATTTTTTTTAAATACAATTCCTATTAATTGGGATTTTATAGAATTTTTAAGATGAGTTAAGGGAAATTGATATAATCAAACTTTGTCTCTCTATTCACGAATATGGTATCTGACTCTGTATGTTTAAGTTTTGAATATTTTTGTATTGTTGTTGCATACAGTTTTCTGAATTTCTGTTTTTGATATCATGCTCTAATAATGATTATTTTTTTTTCTACTTTGGATTTAAATTGATCTTTTTTCTCTGGTTTCTTCTGATGAAAGTGTAGGTTAGTGATTTGAGACCTTTCTTCTTTTCTACTAATGAGTATTCATGCTTCAAACTTAGATCTGCTTTTGCTGTGCCCCACAACTTTTTATGTGATGTATTTTCATTGAACCCAGAATATTTTTAAATTTACCATGAAATTTTCTTTCCATGGGTTATTTAAAACTGGGCTTTTTAAGTTGCAAAAATGTAGGAATTTTCCATAATTTTGTTATTAATCTAGAGGTTAATCCCATGATGGTCTGAGAACACACTTTGTATGATTCCTATCTTTTAAAATTTTCAAGGTTGATTTTATGCCCCAGAATATGGTCTGTTGTGGTGAATGCTCCATGTGCACTTGAGAAGAATATCTATTCTGATGATTTTGGCTGGAATGTTCTACAGATGTCAACTTGGTCAATGTGGCAGATAGTGTTGTTCGGGTCATCTATATCTTTACTTATTTTTTTCCCTACTTGTTCTATGAAATAATGATAGTGGGATGTTGAAGACCCCGACTACAATGGCATGGTTGTCTATTTCTCTTTTCAGTTCTGTTAGTATTCATCTTATATAATTTTAATTTCTGGTCAGTTTGGACACATTTAGGATGGATACTTACTGTTTTCCCCCTGCCAGCTGTATCAAATACACTTTCTCTGTATTGATGTTCTCATCACACTTTCCTGTGTGCTTGACAGGGTGAAGGGAGAGGAATCCTATAATAGAGTATGAATTCTCCTATTTTGCATACCAGGGACTTCACCCTTCTTTATAGCCCACATTGAGACTTTACAAATTTGTTAAAAATTTCTTTGGTTGAATCTTCCTATCAACCTCTGTCGTATCCTGCGGTATTCGCTCTAGGTCAGCAACTACTGGGTTCTGCTGCTCCCCGTGGGCACCTTTGTCTCCCCAAATTCATCACGTTTGGTTCTCCTCCAAACACAGTGTTCTAACAGGTCTGTCCAGCCTTTTCCTTGTAAGGGACAGGAGTGGCGCTTTCAGGTCCCCATGCTGAAATCAAATGGCTCATAGATACTTTTGAGAGTTGAAAATCTGTATTAGTTTTGTGTTTTGTTTTTTGCAACCTTTTTTGGTGTTTGTAGCAACTTGTGCCATTTTTCCTCTTGGCTTTCCATGGCATAGGAATCGCCTGAGGAATTACCTGAGGGTCTCCACTTGCTGGAAATGTTTTACTTACATCTTTTTGGACATTTCACTCACTGACTTTTCACAATAGAAAATGTGTATTTTTTTCTGCTTTTTTTCTTCAACATTAACGTGTACTTTTCTGTCCTGTTCTCTGTGTGCATATAATTACGTTATTCTTCTTTGGAAATAAACTATGCATAATCTCTGTGCCAAACTGGGTTTCACTGCTGAGTACAGGTTAAATAAGGGTGACAATATCTTAGTGATAACTATAGCACATGCCAGTCAATTTTTACATTCTCCCAAGAGATATTTCTCCAGTGCTAAAGTTAGCATGTGTCTTCTAATCAAGATGTATGTTATGTTTGGGTAATAGAAATCATTCTTCTCAGAAGTAGACCTATTTTTTTTCTTTATTTAATCACTAAATAATTATTAGTCACATCACCTTACTTAATTTCAAGAAAATAGGAATTGTGATGCTATACTATTCAATAATGAACATGCTCAATAATGAATGCCAATGTTTAACTATACTTCATCCAAAATAAACCATTTGGAGTTCAGTTTAAAATTATGAAATTGAAATAATCTAACCAAAAAGAAGTTTTTGCATATAAGCTGATCTGAGCCATTGTGTTGTGAAGCAATGACATAAAGAAATTTATTTTTTAATAGCTTGGCTTGATGAAAAGAGGTCAGAGGAATATGAGGATATGAGGATCTTGTTTTTGCTGCCTGAAGCAATCTCATTTGCAAAACCATTCAAACCAAAGTCCATCTATCCTTATGTAAACAACCAGCAGCAATTTTTTTTTTTTAAGTGTTGATATGTTTGAGTTTAGAAATCTCACTTCTGCCTAGTGGCATTGAGGCTGTCATTCGTATTGACAGGTCACTGTCTATCACTTCCTTTCTTCCTTTAACTCCTTTATAAAACCATACACATGCATTTCCTTTCATGAAGCTATTTTTCATGTCCACGGGGCTTTTTGATGGACATAGAAATAAATTAACCACAATTTAAGTGACCTTTTAATAATTATAAGACAATTCAGACTCTAATGAAAAAGACCTTTTTGCTAACATAGCCACAATAGAATATTTAGAATAATAAGAATGGAACTAGGTCAACTTTCAATGAAAAGTTGCTGTAAATATTTAAGCATTATCTGGAATTCAGAAACATCTGAGTTCTTAAGGATTTGGCATCACTTCCTATGGTCAGGTAAAAGGTGCCTGGGTACCATATGCAGTTCAGGGAAGATAATTAAATGGCTCGTGCCATAGCTGACAGTGCAGATTATTCACTTGTTAATGGGTAATGGGAATTTCCCAGAGGAGAGTATGCAGGAGTCTAATTCACCCAAAGTGGCTACTTGCCTGTTAACTCTGCAGCCATCTTTGCCCATGAAGACTGTGGTCATCATGCAGCCAGGTCATTGTTGAGTCCCTGCAACCTGCTTAGGCTCAGGAAAGCCAGTGGTGCTGTCAGTAGAACCAAACTGTGAAACTGAGCATCAAAAATGTTTGGTGCTATAGTTTTGATCTTGACTACCCCCAATGGTCCATGTGATAAAGGTTTGGTCTCCAGCCATTGGTTGGTGGTAGAACCTTTAGGAGATGGGACCTAGTGGTAGGAAGGTAGGTCATTGGGGGGTGTTCCCTTGAAGGGGATATTGGTACCTTGGCCCCTGCCTTTACCACTTCCTCTTCCAGCTGCCATTAGGTGAACAGGTTTTGCTCCACCACACATGCCTGGCTATGATGTCTGATGTACCAAAACGGCCCAAATAACAAGGCCAAGTAACTTTGGACTAAAACCTCTGGAACCATGAGCCAAAGTAAACCTTTTCTTTTTTAAGTTGATCATCTCAGGTGTTTTGTCACAGTGATAGAAAACTAACATAGTTACCACTTGCTAAACTATTCTGGGAGAGGGACATTCGTTACATATACATTGAAATAAGGGTTTTTCTAAGGTTTTGGACATTTAGCGTACCCCAAATTTTGTGATACAGGCAAATTGCAAACCGAACAATCTAGTTGTCTCTACCTACCTGACAACAGTATGATTCACCACTTAAGATAATGTAAAAGATCACTAAAAAGACAAACTTGACCCTGGTAACAAAATTGCTAATTTGTGTTTTTCCTAAAGGGTAGGGCAAAAATAGTTTGGAATTATCTTCTGTTCTGATTCCTGGCCAATACATGGACCACATTTATATTAACAAAATATGTCAATTAAGCCAAAGAGATGATAAGAATCAGTTAAAGTTTGAAAACAAGATTTAGCCTTAAAAATTCAAATAAGGATGATCCACCTGACAAAACAGACTGTGAATTCTTTTATACTGAATATATACATGTTTTTTTTTTTTCACCCTCATAGGTGCGTTGTAATATATCCTGCTTTTCTTCAAGGAAAATATGCTCCCCAGATTAAGATAATAATAGTAATGAAATAATAGATTGTTATATTTGTAATCTGTAATTATGTATTCACCAAATAAGTGGCCAGTATCTAGGGAACAAGCAATTATATGAGCTGTGATTACTAAAGAAGTAATTATGATGAAAGATAAGCCTCTCTTAGCTGTGCTTTTTTTTAAAAAAAAAAATACTGGCATTTACATAACACAGTTTCTAGTCCGTGGAGAATGTTTGTTTGGGTCTGAGAATATGTGTATCTGTCATGCATAATTTAGTATAGGAACCTCTGGCATTCAGGATATGACATTCTTAATTTTGACTATTCACTAGCTGTTGGAAAGACCCTGGCTTACTGTGACTTTTTGTATGACATGAATCTGAATCATTTGGTGCTGTGTTCTGTTCAGGAATCTAGACTCTCTGGCATCATATCCCTGTGTTGCTAGGGCAGACATTCAGAGTCTCTTATGTAGTGGGAGAAACAAAAAGAAAAACATAGCTGTTATGGATAGTGACACAACTAAGAAAGCACAGTAAAAATGTGGGGAAAACCAAACAGGGAAATTTAGGCTGAAGTTGTTTTGTAAATCTGGGAATTCTCAGAGTTCTCAGAGCATGAACCTGGGACTTTCCAGGGGTTTTAATAAACTTGTTAGACTTGGGAATCAAGTTGAATAGTATTCTCTTTCCAGGAATATGACCATCTGTGCTATCAAAAGCTGGTTTTAATTAGCACAATGTGACATAAAAAAACTTTAGAGATAAGAGCAATAAAAATTTATTTAGCAAAAATTGTCTGTTTTTCAAGTAGACCTCAAGATTGTTCTTATTTTCTACTCGTCTGTTTTAGGATATTTTGCATTTTCTTAACCTATTCATAATTCTAATTTTCTTAACTCATTCATAATTATAATTTTATTTTTAAACAATTTTATGTGTTTATTCATTCTGTACATTTAGGGTGCAAGAACTATCATAGAAATAGAGAAATGGAGGTAAATTATGTCAAAATGCATTCTACTGTCATGTATAACTAAAAAGAACCAATAAAAAATAAATTAAAAAGCTGGGGAGTGGGGGGAAGGGAGATAAACAGGACCAGACCATGAATTGTTAAAAATAATAAGGTGGATCAAAAGTTGCATGGAGGGGTAGGCAGAATTAATATTGTTTAAATAGCCATACTTGATTTTCAAGCAAAAATAATTATTTGCAGGTATGTCAGGAAAAGGGTACACTTACACATTGCTGGTGGGACTGCAAATTGGTTCAAGCACTATGGAAAGTAGTATGGAGATTTCTCAGAAAACCTGGAATGGAACCACCATTTGATCCAGTTAATCCCATTTCTCTATATATACTCAAAGGACTTAAAATCAGCATCCTTCAGTGATATAGCCACATCAATGTTCATAGCAGCTCAATTCACAATATCTAAGCTATAAAACCAACCTATGTGCCCTTGAACAGATGAATGGATAAAGAAAATGTATACACACACACACACACACACACACACACACACACAATGGAATTACTCAGCTATGAAAAGAAAGAATAAATTTATGACTTTTGCCAGTAAATGGAAGGGTCTGGAGTCTTTTAGGCTAAGCAAAATAAGCCAATCCCAAAAAACCAGAGGTCAAATGTTCTCTGTGATATGTGGATACTAACACATAAGAACGGGTGGGGAGAGTAGAAGTTCATTGGATTAGACAAAGTGGAATGAAGGGGGGAAAGGGGATCAGGAACAGTGGAATGATTCTGACATAACTTTCTTATGTACATATATGAATATACCACAGTGAATCTACACATCATGTACAACCACAAGGCTGGGATTCTAATTAGATTAAGATATATTCCATGTTTGTATAAATATTGTCAAAATAAATTCTGTTGTCACGTATAACTAAAAAGAACCAAGAAATAAAAGTGAATAAATAAAATGGCCATACTACCAAAAGCAATATACAGATCTAATGCAATCTCTATCAAAATACCAATGAAATTCTTCATAGAAATAGGGGGGAAAGTCCTAAAATTTATTTGGAAAAATAAAAATTCCAGAATAGCCAAAGCAATTATAACCCAGAAGAGCAATGCTGGAGGCATTATAATATCTGACTTCAAATTATAATGCAGCAATATAATAACAAAAACTGCATGATATTGGCAAAAAACAGACACCAGCCTAGGTGTCAATCAACAGATGAATGGATATATGTACACAATGAATGTGTATATATATACACAATGGAGTTTTAGTCAGCTATAAATAAAATAAAATTATGTCATTTTCAGAAAAATGGATGGAACTAGAGACCATACTTAAGTGAAATAAGTCAGAACGCCCAGGGACACATGTTTTCCCTCATATGTTTTCTTTCTTAAAGAGGAAAAAGAAAAAGAAAATGGTAGCAGATATCATGAAAATCAAAGGAAGATTGATAGAGGAAAAGGACCAGGAGGTGAGAGGCAGAGAGGGGAGGCAAAATTACTGGGGAATTACATTGGCAAAATTATAACATTATATTGTATGCATGTATGAATATATAACAATAAATCCCCATCATTATGTACAATTATAATGCAGCAATAAAAAATGTGGGAAAAAAGTTACATGGAGGTCACATAAAGCAGGTCTCCAAGGCTGTTTTATTTATTGTAAAATTTTCATATTTTTTAAATTTTAAATTGATTATATGAACTGTATCTTTCACAAACATTTAAGGATTGAATTTTCTCTCCAGGGGAATTTAAGAGCTTTGTTCAGTGTATACAACATTTTTTAGTTTTTGCAATGAAGATAATAAGCAAAATTCAACTTTCACCTAGTGCCAGCATTGTTTTCTTCAAAGTATAGACTATTTGTTAAAATAATATTATTATTTTGCATTATAAAGCAGATATTTAAGCAGACATTTGGGTTTGGATTAAACAGAACTTAAGGGACTATTTGTTTGAGTTACAACTAGAATGAAATCTATGGAATGTCTTGCAACCGAACTTCTCTGACAGTAGTTTCATGTGAAAGAGTCAAGTTTAGGGTCTTATGTTTCTGACCATTAAATCAGTTTGATTTGATCTGACTTATTATTAAATTTGTAATAGGAGGAACTGGATTTATCAAGAAAGTAACTATTCAAGTCCTTTAAAAAAAAACAGTCTTTCAAATCTGAGACCTAATATAATAGTCTACAATTTGTCTAAAGTAGTCCTTGGTGATGATAAGAAACCAAATAGCACAATAATAAGACATCGTATTGAGACCAGACCCTTTTCCTAGGACACTCTCATGTATCTTCCATGTTTAAAGAAGAGCATCTCCCTTGCAAAGAGAAACACTGAAATCCTAATTTCCCCCAAGAAAGTCCATAATCATAAGACAGAGAAATGTGCAAGAGTTTTGGGTCTAAGGTCAAATTCAGTAGGATTAATAAATCCCCATTCCATCACTTTCTAGATAGGTGACAAAAATGAGACTGTGCTTACTAATTACCGAATTGGGTATGTTACTTGAACTTCCTAAGCCTCAATTTCCCCATCCATACAATGTAAAAAGTGATAATGGTACATACTGAAGAGTTGTTGAGAGGATTAAAGAGGCAATACAAGTTAAAGTCCTTCACACAGAACCTAGCTCAAATCAAGTACTCTGGTAGTGTACCTTATTCAGTTAAGGGAGAGGAATACTTGCTTTGTGTTAGGTGATTAGATTTACAAACCTTTTCTGTCATCTTGATCGGGGACTATAAATCTAAGCACATAAATAGTATTCAAGAGTTAATAAAAGGATAGGAATCTTTAGTTCTCTCTGCTCTGTTAGGTCCTGGACTCTTAAGAGTTCAGTGTCATGGAATTGGGGTCTCTCATAAACTTGTTTTAATTTATTTCAGTTTCTTTTCCTGAGAATGAGCATACCTAAGTATAAAATCAGGAAGAGAAGCTAGCATAATCAAAAAAAAAAAAAAGGTAAAGTCAGCTGACCATCTAAAATTGCTTTTCAAAGACACAAATATTCTGAAGCTTCTTAAGAGATGGCTGCCAAGTGCTGAGTTACAGATAAAAATAAAGAAGAGTATGGCTGCATTATTGCACAATAGGGTGACCATAATAATGTGCTGTACATTTGAAAAAGCTAGAAGAAAGGATTTTGATAGTCTTCACCATAAGTCAATGATAAATGTTTGAGGTTTGAGGAGATAGACATGTCTAACCTGACTTAAATATTACACAATGTATACATGTATCAAAACATTATAGCTGTCCCTTTATTGTGTATAATTTTTATGTGTCAGTTAAAAAGCAAATCACAATAACTTTTTAAAAAACACTAAGAAATCCTACCAAGGCACAGCTATGAATATGTGGAGCTGCTAGCACTGATGTTTCCTGTTTATTACAACAGCTCTTTATGCCACCATTTTGTTGTGATATCATCTACTCAGTTTCTATCAGTTTGAGTCCCATATTAGGAAGGAGAGGAAATTAGAAATGTGTATCCACATAGCCTGAAAATCCACAAGATAGGGACATTTTTATCACCTTCCAACTAATTAAAATCAGATTCTTATTCCATAAAGTTTTTTTATATTTTTTTTCCTTTTTGGTCAGAGAGATATTCCTGAACCAAGACCAAAATTTTAGCAATGGAAAGAGTCACCAACTCACTAGCCCAGAGACAATCCTAAAGAGAGTGTGCTAGAGACCAAGACTCGCTGAAGTTCATTGGCTTTATCCTATACAGTTAGCCCTCCAAATCCACGGATTCTGCATAAATGGATTAAACCAAGCTTGGATCAAAAATATGGGGAATTATATCTATAAAACATGTAAAGGCATTTTTCTTATCATTATTCCCTAAACAATACTGGACAAATATTATTTATATATCATTTACATTGTATTTGGGATTATGAGTAGAAATGATTTAAAGTATATCAAAGCATATGTGTAGGTTATATGCAAACATTCCACCATTTATACATAAGGAACTTGAGTACTCCAAGGTGGGTCCTGAAATCAGTCCCCCACTGATACCAAGAGACAGCTACATCTATATTTAAAATCTTTTGAAGTGACTTTTATTGGTCTGACTTTGTGATTGGAACTCTTTGAAGTTTGTCCCCTAGGGCTGTTTGTACATTTTTGTCTTCCCAAGGATTTGGGAGCAGAAGTGGCTCTGGATTGGCTGAGCTTGGAGGAAGAAGTACTAGTAAGCTCTGTGCTTACCACATAGAATTTTCTAGAAAATAATTACTGGGTTTCAAGCACTATAGTAGGAGAAGAACACTTCTTTGCCAAAAGTCATAGCTATATGATGAAGAAAAGAATTATTTCTTTTCAAATAGCAAGAGGTAGAAAAAGAGGCCCAAATTTCATTTATCAGTTCTTTATCACAGTGTTTCCAAAATTTGAGCTCTACTTGGCCACTCTTTATGAATGCAGATTCCTGAACCCACTACTAAACTAGTAAATTAGAATATCCCAGGAGATGGGCCTTTATATTTATATGATAGGAAGAACTTAAAACAATTATTTTGATCATTTAATTTAAGGAAGAACCGCTAAGTGAGTTTATATAAAAATAAGAAAATATGTATGTATATGAAGAGGAATCATACTTTTTAAAAGATTAGAGGTAATATATTAAAACAGAGGGACAGGAGCCTTCAAATCTTTAAAAGTAGCTCATTTGCTTGACCAACAGCAAAAGCACTGAATGCTTTGCTTTAGAAAACCTACGTGATGCGCAGCCTTGACAACTGTTTTTATTGGAGATGTTGAACATGATGCCTTTTCAATCTTGGGAACAAGATAGTACTAGATTACCTGTTTTCTTATCTTCACCAACACTTCTTGTAAGGACTAGCCTTATAATAATATCAGGCTTTTTGCTCGTCCACAAAATGTTTCCACATAGAACCCAACTGAGGTGGGACTGACTGGATTTGCAGTGTGTCCTGGTCTTTCCTGGGATTTCATCATGGAATTTACCTTAGTGTATGGCTTTATGGAAAAAATCCCCTTCTGTCCTTTAAAACCTGGGTGAATAGGGAGGCTCCCAAGGAATCCCCATTGTGCTGGGTATAAGTGTCCTTCTGTGTGCTGAGTGAGACTTCTATACAGCGCTCCTCCAGCCACTTTAGGTCCCCTGGCCTTGCCACCTATCTGGACTGGTCCTCCCCTCTCCCACATCCTGCCACCGTCCTGCTGCTAGAACACAGCAGGGATAGTTGGGGGACCCGTTTTCTCTGTGCTTACCATGTCTGTTTAACCTACACGGACTGGCTTCGACACTCAGGTGGTACCTGAAACCAGATCTATGCCCTTTGGCCTTTGGATTTCACTTATCCATTTCGGCTCCCTCTGAATATTACTGAGGACTACTATCCGCTCTCTAGGGAACTGTCCAAGCTTGACACATGTGCTTGTTGAAAGGGACCATGACGTGGCTCTGAGGTCCAAGTAAACAGCGGTTAGTAAGTTCTTCAGCCACTATGTAAACACACACTGTGAACTAGGGCGTGTTTCTATGTTCCAGAAGGTTCTTTCTCCCTTCTCTCCTTTCTTCCTTTGTTTCTATATCCCTCCATCCTTCCTTTTCTCCCTGTCTTTCTTTTGTTTCTCATAAAATCCTTTAAGTTTTTCTTGTTGCTTTATGAAACGTTTTCATGGAGGGAAAAGGAGGCCTGAGGAGGAAATCACTGCAGGCGCACAGGAAGCTTCAGCGTGTGCCAAGCTTGGAAGTCCTTTGAAGGCATGAAGAAATCTGATTACAGCCCAAAGCCAGGCTTCATTGATTATACCTGATGCTTTTATTGGGCCCTGTGTACACCCTGTTCCTCTCTCCTGGCCTGTCCTGCTTGGGTAGGACACAGTGCCTCTGTGTTCATCCAGGTCCTCATTGGGGGACTACTCCTGCTTGGGCTGGAGGCATAATGTGAGTTTAATCATTTAATTTTAAAACTGAAATTCCTTGAATTTTATTGAAATCTTTTGCACGAGGTATTCTATGAAGCATTAGAGCCAGAAATGACTTGGAATATAAACCCACAAAGATAAGTTAGGAAGGGTTTTATTTTTCCCATTAAAAGTATTAAATAATGGCAACTCTCATGCTTACACACCAACATTTTGTGTAATTTAAAAAAAAATGAATGTGTATGTGTATGCTTTGCTTATGCAATTTTATATTCTTATTTATTCTGCAAAATAAAACCTACTGGGTTAAAAAGGAAATCCAGCTTTTCCATACTGGGTAAAAATTAATCTGAAATACAGAGTCTATGAATAATTGGAGACTCTTGGGTTATTGGGCAAATGCTGGGAGAAAATTCTGAATTTTTTTGCTCCCAGTTATGTAGTCGCGTAATAGCTGATAATGTGAAAATAAATTGTACCTAGTAAAATATGGCAGTGACTGCTATTTATCTTTAGTTGTGAGGTCCTTATTTCTAGTTAGATTTGTGGGGTCAGTAGAAGAACACATAAAAACTAACAAGCTTCTAGTTACAGGAAATGATGAAAGGAATCACATTCTGCAGGGTGGTGGAAGAGGGGTCCTTGGAGCTGCATAATACCACTGGTGATGGGAACTTCACTGAGAAGAAGATCACCATTAAACAGGGACGAGAGGGGGAGGGAAAGAGAGAGAGAAGGGAAATTGCATGGTAAAGGAAGGAGACCCTCATTGTTATACAAAATTACATATAATAGGAAGTGAGGGGAAAGGGGAAAAAAACAAGAGAGAGAAATGAATTACAGTAGATGGGGTAGAGAGAGAAGATGGGAGGGGAGAGGAGGAGAGGGGGGATAGTAGAGGATAGGAAGGGCAGCAGAATACAACATACACTAGTATGGCAGTATATAAAAAAGTGGATGTGTAACTGATGTGAATCTTCAATATGTATACGGGATAAAAATGGGAGTTCATATTCTGCTTGAATTAAATGTATGAAATATGATATGTCAAGAGCTTTGTAATGTTTTGAACAACTAATAATAAAAAAAAATTTAAAAAAAGAAGTGTCCCCCCAACATACATCAGGGAACTTTCTTGGCCTGTCTTGGTCTGTCTTTCTTCATCTGCCCCTCCCTCTTTTTTACCCTTGGTAAGATGAAAGGAAGCCATGGAGATGGGGGTGTTAGTGTCGTGGGACACTTCAGAGACATCTTGGGATGAAAAAATTCTATACATGCAACCGACTTAGAACTCCACTTCCCCTTCCTTCCACTCCCTCAGCCATCAAGATGTGCTACCTGGGGCACATAGCTTGATTTCTTTATGCCCCTCTTTCTCTTTAGAACTCCAAATAGTCAGGATGACCCTGTACCTTGTACCCTGTACCCTGTACTCTGGTCTGAGACTTGGTTTTCTCATCTTCAGACCTGTTCTCCTGGGGTGGCCCAGGTGTGGGCCCCTCAGGGATCCATCAAGGTTCACATACCTGCCTCACCTTCCTGACCCATCCCCTTAGGAGCTTCTAGCCTGTGACCTGCGCTGGCTTCATAAAAGAACGTTCCAATCATGAGCAAAACACTAGGGAGTTTTAAATTAAAGAGACAAGACTCCCTTTAAAACCAGCTCCAGGACGGCTCCTCCTAGCTCCAGCCTCCAGCCACCCATTGTGGTAGCGAGGTTTACTAAAGAGGCGAGAGGGAGGGAGGGAGGGAGGGAGGGAGGGAGGGAGAGAGAGAGAGAGAGAGAGAGAGAGAGAGAGAGAGAGAGAGAGAACATGAAGAGAGTGGACCTTTATTGGGGAACAAAAAATTCCAGGGAAAATCTCATCCAATGAAGGTTAAGGGGGGCAGCATCCCAAGGTCAGGGGCAACGATTGGGTCTTTGGGCCAGTGGCTAGACATGCCTCTGCATGGACAAGCCCTCGGACCTGGAGAAGGATAGGGAAACCTCTGACACAGCTGTGTCTAAGCGCCTCTCACCCAGCCAGGGAGGTAACTCAAATCACGTGCAAGGGTGGCCCCCCACAAGGAGCAAATTACTCTGGTTCTCTCCACTGGGTGATGAACAAGTGCTGCCTGTCTGCAGAAACAAGAGTCCCCATGTTTAAAAGGACCCAAGGCAATGCAGGGTTCAGGGATCCCTGCAAGTTGGGAGCCACATCTGTGTGATCTTCTTAGGTCCTCCTAGAGCAGGAGATCCCCCCACCCTCAACCAAGTCTTCAAGCCCTTGCCTTGGCCATGCTAGCTGATGCAAGTGGTGCCCTGTGCCAGAGTTTTGGGATTCTGTGTATAAAAAAGACAGTGCTATGCTTCAGAACACCTGGCTACCTGTCAGGTCATTCTGCCCCTCTCCCCCCCAAGTCACATAGCTCTACCTCTAGCTTTTCACAGAAGAGTGGAAGGCCTCCCTGATTCCTTAATGGTCCAATCCTCTCCTTCCCTGGGAGCCCTGCCACAGCCTCTGCTAGCACTTAACTCCAGATCACACAGTGCCCTGTGCAAGATGCCCTCCTGTGCCCTCAGACCCTTCTTGCACTCAGTGATAGTCACGGCTTGCTCTGTTGCTGGGCTGCCTTCTTTCCAAGTAACGAAATAAGTAAAAGGTGTGATTTCTCTGATGACTCAGAGCAAGAGCAGTTTCTGAGCTCATGGGATGTTCTGGCTGTCTTGCAAATTGAGTGTTTGGTATCCTCAGCAGCCACTAAAACAACAAGTCTTTCAGCCATGCAGATGTTCCTGGAATTTTTTGTCAGCTCCCCAAGAACCCTGATAGAGGTGCTAGTCCTTTCACTGTGGATTCTTCTGGGCAATCAGAGAGCTGACACACTTAGGCACGGCACAAGCAAGACAAGTAAAAATCCCTTCTCTCCAGCCGGGACTCACATTTAAGTACCTTGTAACATTTATCCCAATTTTCTGACCTCATTCTTTCTTTAGCTACCTGTGGACACCAATAAGTTCTAGAAGTTTTTAGCATACTTTAAGGCAAAAGTCTTCACATTGCTATAAACGTATCTCGGAGGAACGTGATTCTTTAAAAACAATCTACACAGCTTTCCCTTTCTGGTACCCATTTCATGGTCAATTTTTCCTCCTCCTTTTCAAAATTATTTTTTTAAATGATGCAGAAAAGTTACCCGTCTTAATGGGGTACCATGGGTTGTTTTGATTTGTGTATATATTGTGTAATCAGGTTAAACACAGGTAACTCCTCAAGTATTTATCACTTCTTTAAGGCACAAATATTTCAATTCCTTTCTTAAAGCTTTCTGAGATCTGTAGCACACAACTGCTAGCTGTCTTTATCCTCCTGTGCCTGTGTACCAGCCGTCCTTCCTTGTCTCCTGCCCTCTGCAGCCTGTGGTCTATTCTAAATTTATGTATTTTTTTTTCAGATTCCACATAAGGGAGATCATGCACTGATCTTTCTGTGTCTGGATTATTTCACAACATAATGGACTCTGGTCTCATGTATGGTTTTTATGAAGGACAGGATTAAATTTTTTATGGCTGCGTAGTATTCTGATGTGTCTATGTGCCACATTCACACATAGGTATATGTAGGCTTTCATCAGTTGATGGACAGGTAGGTTGTCTTCACTTCTTGCCTATTGTGAATAATGAAAATGGGAACGCAGATGTCTCTTTACAGACCGATTCCATTTCTCTTTGAAGTACACCCAGGAATGGGATAAATGGATCCTGAGGCACTTCTATTTTTAGTTTTTTGAGGAAAATTTCATACTATTTTCAATAATATGCCAATTTACATTCTTCCTAACAAGTATGCAACGACTCCCCTTTCCCCACATCCTTTTGTCTTTTGAAGTCTTTTCCCATTTTAAGAAAGAGAGATGCCATCATTTGGAAGTGTCCTATAGCCCTAGAGTAGCAAAAATCTCCCTGGTGTCAAAATTATGACTCAAATATTGTCATTGAAAGTGTTATTAATAAATGGATAACAAATTATAGCTAGCACATCTTTTTTACAAGCTAGCTGGTTTCTAATTCTTTGCTTTCAATAAAACTAATGGAAAACCTAATCAAGCTGTCAGGTGATACACAATTAAAAATTACGTTCATGATAGATGACTTTGAGATTTAGGGAATATAACATGGAAGGAGTACAATGAATCGAACAGATTACTATAAACAGTTTTCTCTCTTCCATTCTGTCTGTAGGAGAAATGTTTTTAGTATTTAAATCTAAAACACAAATGAAGAAAAAAGGAACAAAGTTGATACTGACCTCTGTCTATTCCAGCAATTAATAATTTTCATACGTAAGTACATGAATTCATTGATAAAAAAGCATATTGATCGTATTATCATCCACGTTTTCTCTTAATATTAACAGCTACCTATCAAAAGTATAACATCAGTGTTTTTGATCATTGTATACTAAAAATAATACAATAAAAACAACAAATAAATATATTCACATTTAGATATCTGTGGTCAAATAGTTTTTCCATTTCATTTTAATTTCTATACATATTTTTCATTTCAGAGAAGTTGATAGCATGATCAATTAAACTTTCAAAACAAAAATATACTACCTAAGTCTTCAATGCAACAAAGAATGTGAGATGGAAATAAAAGTTCAAGGAGAAAGATAAAGTATGAGAAATATCTAGTTGTTCAAAAGCGAATATCTACATATTTTTAAAAAGGGCAATTTTGGTTGAAATTGCTCAGATATTTGGAATCCACTGTAAACATTTAAAAAGATTAAATAAATATTAAAATTAAAAGTAGCATCAATTTTGCATCTTTTCAAATTTTTAGAACTTTCACAGTTATGAAAAAGCCTAAATTTCTAGTTTTAAGTGTTAAGCGAGGTGTCTGATTTTCACAATTCCTGTAAGTATAACAAACATTTGAAGACTGCTGTTTAAGTTTGTGACCTTGGTTGTTAGAGGACTCTGCCTATCAAAGCCAATGGAGAGACTTCTACACTCCAAGGTACCAAGGTTCAGGCCATGACCCCAAACCTGCTGAGTCAGAATTTCTCTCCTGGAGTTACAGGAATCCCTGCTTTGATGGATCTTTCCAGGTGAGTCAGCTAGTGGTTTAAGGGGCAATTTCCTCCTACTCCTTCATAGTAAATATAGTAACCCCCACATGAACATGTGGTTATGCTTCTTTTCTCTTTTTATTGGTGCATATTAATTGGATAGAATAGTGGGCGTCTTTGTGGCATATTCATACATAGATGTAACATAATTTGATCAATTTCTCTCGGCTCCCCAGTACCTCCCTTTGCCCAGCCCTTTTACCTTCTCTGTCTTCCTTTCTCTACCCGAATGATGGTTTCCCTCTAGTTTCATGCCATCCTTTTCTTTCCCCCCTTTTTCTCTCTAGCTTCCCCAGAAGAAAGAAAACATATGATCTTTACCTTTCTGACTTTGGTTTATTTTGCTTAACATGATGCTCTACCGTTACATCCATTTTCCTGAAAATGAGTTTATTTTATTCTTCTTTATGGCTGAGTGCAACTCTATTATGTATATCTCCCACATTTTATTTATCCATTCATGGGTTTATTGGGCAGCCAACTGGTCTCCTAATTTGGCTATGGTAAACTGTGCTGTTATAATCATGGGATATATCTCTAAAGTATGCTGTCTTTAATTCTTCTGAATAGATTCAGAGGAGCGCTATAACTAGGTCATAGGGTACTTCCACTTTCAGTTTTCTGATTTCCACAGTGGCTTGTTAATTTACATCTCCCTCACGTATAAAGGTTCCCCTTTCCCCCTGAATCCTTGCCAGCATTTATTATTTGTGTTCTTTATGATTGACATTCTGAGTTGAGTGAGATGACACCTTAGGTTAGTTTTGATCTGCATCTTCCTGATGGCTGGAAATGTTGAACCTTTTTTTTTTTTTTCCTATAATTCTTGGCCCTTTGTACTTCTTTGGAGAAGTGACTGTTTAGTTCATTTCCCCATTTACTGAATGGGTTATTTGATGTTAGGGGTTTTTGTTTGTTTTTGGTGTTGAGTTTTTTGAGTTCTTTGTATTATAGAGATATTAATCCTCTGTTGAAAGAGTAGCTGGCAGGGATTTTCTCCCATTCTGTAGGTTCTCTGTTCACACTGTTGTTTTCTTTGTTATGTAGAAGATTTTTGTTTGTTTATTTGATGGCATCAGAATATCAATGATACTCTTCTCAGCACTAGAAAAACCAATCCTAAAATCATTGACATGGAAGAACAAAAGATTCAGAATAGCCAAAGCAATTATAAGCAAAAAAAGTAAAGCTGAAGACATCACAATACCTGACTTCAAATTAAAAGACCAAGGCGTAGTAACAAAAACTGCATGTATGGTACTGGCAGGAAAATAGACAGACCAGAGGAAGAGAATAGAAGATACAAAGACAAACCCAGATACCATCATCTGATTCTTCACAAAAGTGTAAAAAACATAGGTTGGAGAAAAGAAAACCTTTTTAACAAATGGTACTGGGAAACACTGGACATTTATATGTCTAAGAATGAAACTAGATCCCTGTCTATCACCTTGAACAAAAGTCAACTCAATATGGAACAAAACTTAGAAATAAGACCAGAAACTGCAACTGCCAGAAAAGAACATATTGGAATGATACCAACATATAGGTATAGGGGCAGTGGCTTCTTCAGTAGGACCCCTACAGCTCAGGAAATGAAACCAAGGATCAATAAATGGGATGGCATCAAACTAAATAGCCTCCACACAGTTAAGGAAACAATTAACACCATGGTTATGCTTCCACTATGGATTTTGAATCCGCTTTTAAAGTTCATCATTGAGTATCATTAAAATGCTGTTCTATTTTCTTACCACTTTTAAAAACTCAACCAGATTATAAGTGTTCAAGAGCAAATTTCATAGGGGGATTAAGACATGATTTACTTAAATAATTGAAGGGCTGGAAGAAGAAAATAGGAAACAATTGAACTAGTTGAATAACAGAATCAGAAAAATCATTGCTTTAATATCTAATTTTCCACTCTGTTAAAAGTGCATGAGCGAATTAGAACGAGGGAGAATGAGTTGGAATCTCTTAGGACAGTATATTAGTACATTTACTGTTGTTACAATGAAATGCCCAAGATTGGGTGCTTTGTAAAGAAAAGAGGTTTATTTAGCTCAAAATTTGGGAGGCTAAAAGTCTAAGATCATGTGGCCCCATCTGTTCAGCCAGTGGTGAGGGGCCCCCTTGGCCACTATTCCATGTCGTGGCACCTGAGTACATGTGAAAAGGGAGAGATCATATGGTAAGATAGGAAGACAGAGACTGGGAAGGGACCAGGCTTTGATCTCTTATACCAATTCCTTCTTGAGAGAACCAACTCCATGAAACTGATCCTAATCTCTTCCTGAGTGATGCCGTTAGTGACTTCATTATATTACACTGGGCCCCACCTCTTAAAAATCCCACCATCTCTTAATATCACCATACTGGGGACCAAGATTCCAATACACGAATCGTTGGGAGAAAAACCAAATCCAAAGCAGACCACATAATAGGGAGAAAAGAACGGTAGTCCTCTCTCTCCCTCTCTCTGTCTCTCTCTCGTGTGTTTGTGTGTGTGTGTGTGTGTGTGTGTGTGTGTGTTCTCACTTTGTCCCCGTACACAGTGAATATTGTGTGATTGGACACTGGAAGAAGATAGAGAAACCCTCCTGGCTGAGTCCCCTCCAGTCATTCCTGCCATGATCAATGATGTGAGATAAGTAACTAGCTGTACAATCCATAAGAGAGGCAAGGTGAATGAAGGGACGAACAAGTCCCTTATTACAATCTGTTAATTATGGATGTTAGTGGGGAGAACCCTGGGCCTGAAGGTTCTCATCGCAGTGTTAGGTGCTATGATAATGCTCTTGATTCCTGATTCAGTTCAATCATTGTCTGAGTTGCCTTCACATTTTTGTAATCTCATTCTCTATTGCTCTGTGACTTTTTAAAAAAATATTTTACTTTTTAGTTGTAGTTGGATCCAATACCTTTATTTTATTTATTTTTATGTGGTGCAGAGGATTGAACCCAGGGTCTCACACATGCTAGGCAAGCAATCTACCGCTGAGCCACAACATCAGCCCCACTTTGTGACTTTTAAGGGGGTGTATACATACACCTCGTGTTAGGTAAGACATTGGTGTTGTATTACAACCATTTAGCAAGAAACTTCCTTTGCCATGGCAACTATTAATGAGCAGCTTCCAAAAAGTGGAATTGTGCTACTTTATGAACAAAAGGATTTTACTTTGCAATATCTTTAGTGTGATTCAATGAATGGGTAAAATAAGCTCCTTATGAGATTTACAGTTTTTAAAATGGACTTTTTTCAACACTGAAGCACTGGCTTCAGCTAAATTTAAAAAAAAAAAGTTTGTGTCTAAAATTGCTAATTAAAATTACTGCAAGAAGTTTTTAGTAAAGCCCTGCCTAATTCGATGATGGTCCTGAGAAACCTGATACTTTCTGAAAAAATAAATGTCCAAACTTAAAGTATCTACATTGGTCAAATAAAATGCTTCAATGAAAACCAAAAGGCTTAATTAAAAATTAATGCTCTAGGACTCCTAATATATTTTTCATGAAGTATTGGAACATCTCTGTCCCAGCTACCATTGATCCCAAGTAGCAGCCCAACATGAAATTTATGTAGGCAACAAGATTAGGCAATAAATACATTTGTAGTACTACTACTTACATATTAATGTAGCATTATAAAATGGCCTGTTACAGAGTTAGAGGTAATGGCACAAGGACACAGGGTCAAAGGTATTCCCCCCAAAACACCATGGATGAGGTCAGATTTTTTTAAAAAGGTGGGCAGAGGATATAGAAAAGTTAAAAGCAGCAACCCAGCTATTCATAGACTGCAAAACTGCATGATTCCCTTAAAATGATCTAAGATTACAGTTAGGGACAGGAGATAATGCATCTAAAGTGCTTATCACTGCCTGGCTCATAGAAAGTACTGAATAATTGTTTGTTATCATCATCAATTTCATCATCATCTCCTTTTATTTTAAACATCCATTAATAATAACTTACATCTCTTAGGTGCAGCACAGATTTACAAAATACTTCTGCATATGATTACATTATTTTATCTTTACTGCAGACCTCTCTATAGGTTACATTCCCATTGTGTTATAGTGGGAACAGAGACTCAGGAACACTAATGATCTGCAGGGTTTCCGTGTTAATAGGGGACAGGATCAGAGCACAGTCTTTGGACTATGAATTTGACAATCTCTACTATATGCCAACTCTCCTGAGAATGTACATATGGACCACTAATGTGCAAGAAAATAGACAAATAAAAATTCTTCTAGCTAGATCAACAGCCAGTTTAGTGTCAATGCAGGATGCTGCATAATAACAGCTAATATTTATTCCAGGCTTATTATCTGGCAGATATTGTACCAAGAACTTTTACTGCATTGTTGTTTAACCTTTTCAATATCTGAGGAGTTGTTATTATTTGATCTATTTTTCTCACATGAAAAGACTGAGGTTTAAAAAGGTTCAGGTTACTTGCCTGAGATTTCATGGCTGGCAAGCTGTAGAACTTTGTATCAAACACAGTGTCTCATTCCAATGCCCTCAGTTCTTAACCATTTCTCTGTGTCAATTCACCTCAGCTAGACAGTGCTACATGGATAAGGCTGCATCCTCTTAATAGGATAAATGTAGCCAGAAAGTTATTACAAATTCAGTTAAATATTTAGAATCTGTAGTAGATAATTTAAGCAATCCTACCCTTTATACTTGATCTAATTACCAGGAAAGTTAAATATAAAAATATCAGTAAAACATTTATTGAAATAGAAGCAATTACAGCATTTCTAAGCATTTCAAAAGTGTTAGTTAAAAATAATTTCATTTATCCAATAAACCAGGTCCTTCTCTAATTTGGATTTGCAATAATCTGTTGACATAGTAGTATAATTTAGTGTGAATTTTGCTATTACAAAGAGAAAGTCTTGTTTATGAAAATCATAATGGAAAAAAGGCTGTTTGTGGTATGATTAACTATATATCAGAGAATTACCTCCTTGATTTCTGTGGGATGTGTCATCAGAAACAATAAGCTTTCAATGTTTTAAGAATATCTAACTGGGCTAGGCACGAGGTAGTTAATTAAGACATAACTATGTTTGTATAGTGTTACTCTAAGCTGCACCAGCTTTGAATCATACTTAATAACAGATCAGCTAGCTCTTACCAAAATAACCCCTTGACTTATATTAACTAACAATGAGGAACTACTTAATTGAGTACCATTTCCTGTGGGTGGAAACATCATCTGACTCTCTTTGGAGATTTGATTGTTGTTCTTGTTGTTTTAAGGATGTATATTGGCTCCAGCAGAAATAATGAAACAAATGTGAATTTATAAGTAGATCAAGTTTATAAAGTTGGCTTTATATCTCCTGGTTGAAAGTTCTTCAAGAAATGGAAATTAATCTGTACATTCTGTGTCTTCTTAGCATACATCTACAGCATGTAGGACAGTTCAGGCAAATGAAGAAGCATCCAAAATATGTTTGGCTGCAGTTGACTTGAGAAGACATCTGAGAAACTGTCATGTCATGGAGAAATTTCCGTGCCAACAATTGATATGTTGGCAGAGTCCATTGTGATAATACAAGCTTAGTTGAATCTGAACAGTAAGGAGAATATTATGTAATTTTTATATATCCCTATCCTACAAAATTAGTCAGTTTTCTCATAATCTTTCTTTTTCAAAAAAAAGTTATTTGTTATTTTTATATTAAACATGGCAGTAAAGTGTATTTTGACATACATACGTGTAATATATCTTACTCTAATTAGGAACTCATCCTTGCAGTCGTACATGATATAGAGTTTCACTGGTCTTGTATTCACATGTGAATTTATGAGAGTTATGTCTGGTTCATTCCACTGTCTTTCCTATTCCCATCCCCACCCTTTGTCTAATCCAATGAACTTCTGTTCCTCCCTCCCTCTTCCTTATTATGTGTTAGCACCCACATATCACATAAAACATTCAGCTTTTGGTTTGGGGGGATTGGCTTATTTTACTTAGCATGATATTCTCCAGTTTCATCCCTTTACCAACAGATGCCATAATTTCATTTTTATTTATGGCTGAGTAATATTCTATTATATATATAATGAATAAAGAAAATGTGATATATATATATATGATCAACAAATATATAAAAAATGTTCAATGTCTCTAGCAATTAGAAAAATGCAAATTAAAATTACACAGAGATTCCATCTCACTCCAGTCAGAATGGCAGTTATCAAGAATACAAGTAACAATAAATGTTGGCAAGGATGTTGAGAAAAGGGTTCAGTCATACTTTGCTTGTGGGGCTGCAAACATTATGGAAAGCAGTGTGGAGTTTCCTCAGATAACTTGGAATAGAACCACCATTTAATTCAGTTATCCCACTCCTTTCTTTATACCAAAAGGACTTAAAATTAACATACCACAGTGATGCAGCCACATCAATATTTATAGCAGCTCAATTCACAATAGCCAAACTATGGAACCAACCTAGGTGCCCTTTAACAGATGAATAAAGAAAATGTGATACACTCACACACACACACACACACACACACACACACACACACATTTCTTCTTCTATGAAGTGCCTGTTCAGTTCCTTCGCCCATTTATTGATTGGGTGATTTGCTTTTATTTTTTTTTTTTTGGTGTTCATTTTTGTTTGCATTCTTCGTATATCCTAGAGCTTAATATTCTATCTGAGGTGCAGGTGGCAAAGATTTTCTCCCATTCTGTAGTCTTTCTGTTCACATTCTTGATTGTTTCTTTTGCTGTGAAGATGCTTTTTAGTTTGATACCCTCCCATTTATTGATTCTTGATTTTACTTCTTGTACTTTAGGAGTCTTATTAAGGAAGTCAGTTCCTGAGCTGACATGATGGAGAGTTGGGCCTACTTTTTCTTCTAGGAGTTACAGAATCTCTGGTCTAATGTCTAGGTCCTTGATCCACTTTGAGTTTTGTGTAGGGCAATAGATAGAGTTTCAATTTCATTCTACTACATATGGATTTCCAATTTTCCCAGTACCATTTGTTGAAGAGGCGATTTTTACTCCAATGTATGTTTATGGCACCTTTGTCTTATATGAGGTGACAGTATTTACTCGTGAGAAATTGTGTACTTCACCAGGATCATGCAGCTGCTATGCACACAGTAGGCACCCTTCTCTCCAGTTTCACTTCTTGCACTGTCTCAGTGGCTAAAATTTGTGGCTTCATCAAGGAACACTGCAATTGTGATCTATGAGGAATAAGACTTTAGACCTGTTTCTGGTAATTTTCAGTGTTCTTTGTGGAATAAGTGAGGACCATGTGGCCAAATTGAAAGAGGTTCTGAAATTGTCCATGCCTGACTATTGAATTTGTCAAGCTTCTTGTTATTTGGAAGAAGAGATGATTTCCAATCACTATCCTATCTATGCAAGGTCCTATTTATATTATTTGGTAAGTGTGTTTTTAATTCAGGTGTCCTCTAGTAAAAAGGATAATGATTCTTTGCTTGCTAAAATTAAACTACACTTTCTTTATTTACAAGATGGAAGCGTAAATTTTTTTATTGGTTGTTCAAAACATTACAAAGCTCATGACATATCATCTTTCATACATTTGATTCAAGTGGATTATGAATTCCCATTTTTACCCCAAATATAAATTACAGAATCACATAGGTTACACATCTACATTTTTACATAATGCTATATTAGTGACTGTTGTATTCTGCTACCTTTCCTATCCCCTACTATCCCCCCTCCCCTCCCCCCCATCTTCCCTCTCTACCCCATCTGCTGTTATTCAATTCTCTCCCTTGTTTTTCCCCCTTTCCCCTCATAACCTCTTATATGTAATTTTGTGTAACAATGAGGGTCTCCTTCCATATACTGCCACATCAATGATCATAGCAACACAATTCACAATAGCTAGACTGTGGAACCAACCTAGATGCCCTTCAATAGATGAATGGATAAAAAAAATGTGGCATTTATACACAATGGTGTATTACGCAGCACTAAAAATGACAAAATCATGGAATTTGCAGGGAAATGGATGGCATTAGAGCAGATTATGCTAAGTGAAGCCAACCAATCCCTAAAAAACAAATGCCAAATGTCTTCTTTGATATAAGGAGAGAAACTAAGAACAGAGCAGGGAGGAAGAGCATGAGGAAAAGATTAACATTAAACAGAGAACAGTGGTGGGAGGGAAAGGGAGAGAGAAGGGAAGCTTTAATTTTTTTTGTTCAATATAACCTGTATTAAAGAATATCATGCTAAATGAAATAAGCCAATCCAAAAAACCAAAAGCCTAATACTTTCTCTGATATGTGGATGCTAATTTACAATGGCAGGGTGGGGGAGCTAGGGAAGAATAGTTACTTTAGATTACATAGAGGGGAGTGAAGAGAGGAGAAGGGGGTATAGGGATAGGAAGGATAGTAGAATGAATCAAACATGTACCCTATGTACATACATAACTATATGACTGGTGGGATTCCACATCATGTGCAACCAGAAGAATGAGAAATCATATTCCATTATATATGATGTATCAAAATGCATTGTACTGTCATATATAACTAATTAAGATAAATTTAATTTTTTTAAATAATAATTGCTTTAGAATTCTCCATACTTAGGCAAATAGTGTGAAGAGTCAGGACTGGTGCCAGCAACTACTCTGATTCTATTAAGGATGAAATCTTAACAGGAGAATCGTTTCAAAATGTGAAGGGTCCTTGATAGGTTTGACTTGCCGTTTAAAAGTTAGTGAATATATAATTAGTCAGGGGCCTGAGGGACCCAAAGTCGATTTGTCATTAGAGACAGTTGGCTTGCAGCCTTCCCAGAAGTAAAGTGATTTATGGAACCAGATCAGGGTGGCTACTGAGGGAGGTTGGGAGTTGTTTCAGGAGGTTTGTAGGAAAGGGTAGCCAGTATCATTTCCAGACTGGAGTGAGGCCCTAAAAGCCTCCTTCCTGGACTTTGAAATTCATCTTCAGAGCTGTCCAAATGATTCTAGTCCAAAAATTAACATTTCAGCTTTAACCAAGAAGTCTTTAATGCTTCTGATCATCAGTTTACTACATAGTATGTTTTTTGTTCGTTTTGTGGTGCTAGGGATCGAACCCATGGCATTACACAGGCTAAGCAAGTGCTGAAACCACGGAGCCACATCTCCAGCCCCTGGATCAGCATTTGACCTACTAATAAGCCATGTTTCCCAGTGTTTTGTCATTATAGCTCACCTGGAAATAACCGGCATTCATGGCTTCAGGTCTGGCGTCTCCTGGGGTCCGTGGCCTTACCTAGGAATCTCAGGATGCTTGTAGTCCTGTCAAAGTATAGTCATTCTCTGTTTAGGGAAGATTTCATTATGCTTCTGAGTAATGGACAGGTAGTCTGACATGCATCATCTCTGATGAGGGATTTGAACAAAGAAATGAAACAGTCTCTAAACTCAAATGCAAACATTTCTCTTTCTCATAAGATCCAATAGATCGGCCATTAGAAATGGAAACTTCTAAAGTCAGCGCGTAAAGTCTGCAGAACAACTCTGCTGCTTCATCTGCTCTGACCTTTAGGGGACAGCCTTCGGATCCAGCCACAGCAGGAGAGTTGATTAGCCCAAAGTTGCAGGCATTTGAGGGGAGACGACTTTGTGGTGTGCTTGTTTGATTGTGTAGCAAAGTTCAGACCATTTCAGGCTTAGTGACATGCAGGATAAAGAGCTTGGCATGGCATAGCTACCAGAGAGAGTTGGATAAAATGGCAGGCGTGTGGTGTGCGTTTCACAGTTGGTGCCAGCTGTGATTCACTGTCTGTAATAATGAAGCAGACATGGAGGGCCTGCCAATCGTTGCTTTGCATCCAAAAGCTGTAACTTGACTTTGGATTATTATTCCACACCGTCCTCCCTACCCTGTTTTCCCAGCTCCCCATATTGCAGCCTAACTCACCTGCATTCACCAGGGAAAAGTTAAGGATGAGAATAAATAGCCTGGCACTAATGAATACAAGTTGGCTGTCATGCACCTAATTACAAGGGAACCATCTTCCGTGCTTCCCCAAATTCCCTGAGAATAAAACTCACTGAAGGAGAGTGTTTAGATTGCATATGGGAAGATGAGACCCCACCTCCAATCCACTGACTAAAGGTGATACGGAATGATCTTGGTCCTCTGTATAGTTGAGGACATCCAGGTCATCCTTCTTGGGGATCTTTGAGGAAGAGTGCCACTGGAGCAGTGATTCTCAACTTTGGGTGGGGTCAGAACCATCTGGGGATCTAGAAAAATCCCAGGCTATTCCCAGACTAGCTTAAAGTTTGTGGTGATGGGACCAAGACATTGGTATCTTTTAAACGCCCTGGGTAACTAAAATGTATAGCCAAGATTGCAAAGCATTGAGCCAGAGGGAATGACTCATAAAGGGATTTCTAGCTTTAGGGAAAATTTGTTTTAACAGGCATTCACTTTACATTTGGGTATAGTGCATGATATAATGAAGATATATGAATTTATTTTAAGTGACACGAAGTTTTCTGCCATAATGGGAACTTTGAGTGCCCAGAAGAGAAATGTACATAAAATTAGTCCACAGTTCAGTTCTTGAGCAAGAAACCCACAAGAAGTGGTATAAAAAACAAATTAACTAAAATAGACCAAATTTTATGTCACGTCTAACATTTAACCACCAAAACAGACATTAATATTTTAATTCTCTCCTTTAAACCATACTGTCCTCACAATATACATATATATATATAATTCTCTGATGTTTAGTCAATTTCTAAGCAGTCAAATTCGAGGTTGGAAGAGTATGAATATTTTTCAGTGTCGATAAACACTGCCAGATTGCCACCCACAGGGGTTTTACCAGCCTACTTTGATGTAACCCAGGTCTGTGACTCTTTTCTACACGAGTGGTTGTCATTAAAAAATGAAACAAATGATTTTTTTTAAAGAATAAATATAAATCTGAGGGCACAGGGAGTAGAGAAAGATTAGAATTTGAAGGTGTAAAGAAGGGTTGATTCTTGGAAAGAATCATTTGAGCTAGCATTTCAAGTGCATAACTTCTCATCCCCCAAAATATCTTAAAATATACGGTACACTTTTTTTTTTTTGCACTTTTCTTATTTTTTAATAGTAACAGAAATTACAAAATGAAAGATAATGAGAATGAATCAGTGTTATGATTTGGATTTTAAATGTCCCTCAAATGCGAATGTCTTGATCACCAACCTGTACAATGTTGGGGGGTGGGGAAACCCTAAGGAGGAAGGCTCTTGGGGGAGGAAATGAGGTCACTGGGGATGTGTCCTTGAAGGGGATGTGAGACCCAGATCTCTTCCTCTCTCCTTTCACTTCCTGGCTGCCCTGAGGTTACAACTCCACCACCACACATTCCCTGCACTGTGACACCGCAGACCCAAAGCAACCAAGTCAAGTGACCATGGACTGAGTCCTTTGAAACCATGAGCCCACATAAATCTCCCCTCCTTCTAAGTGGATTATTTCGGGTATATTGTCACAATGATGGAAACCTGACTAACACATTCAACCACACATGTTAATATTTTGAAAGGTAAATGAAACTCCCCAAGATGCTCCCCACAGGGCCACTGTGGGAGAAGGAATTGCAGGTGGTTGGGTGGCCCTCTGGGTACTTGGTTAGGCATTCACGGTAGTCACGGGTACAGGGTGTTATTTGCTTTCCTGATCGCTGCTCTACTCGTGAATACAGTTCCCCAAGAGGCTTCCTGGAGTGTTCTGATTCCTATTATGGCAGCTGGAAAAGTGAAGAACAGCCATTTGATTCTATGTTTCCTTATAGTAACTGAAATATAAACCGTAAAAAAAAAAAAATCTTGTTTTGAGTACAGGGTATGATTGTTTGCCCAGCATTTTATGTTGTGTTTTGTTTTTCAAGGAACAAAAAGAGCTTTCCTCTTTCATTGACCATGTTTATTTATTTATTTATTAGTGCATTATAGTTATACATAATAGTGAAGTTTATTTTTACATATTCGTACATGCATGATATATAATTTGTTTCATTTCAATCCCCAGGACTTCCTCTTTCCTCCTCTCCTCCCTTCCCTGTTCTCCTTCCTCTAATAATCTTCTATTTATGTATTGTTTTTAATTGGTGGCTTATAGGTATACATAAATGTTTATGTCATATAGCATACATATTGGACATTCAGATGTTTTATCTTGTTTTGTACTTATTTGACATACATTTGTTGTTATCACAGTAAGACTCACATCAGAAGCAGGGAATGTTCCTTCTTATGCTTAAAGATTCAATAAGGATTTGGGGAATGAATGAGCAAATGTACCTAGGATACCACAAACTGGAAATAGCAAATTCAGATTAAAAAGAAGCATTGACTTATGTCATTGGGAATACTGGCCAAAGAATGTGCTCTCCAACTCCTCCCAGAAAATTGACTTAGAAAGTTGACTTAGAAAAACTCACCACTGTTTAATTTCCATTCTTGTGCAGTACACTTTATTTAATCATTTTAGGGAAGTAGTAAGTTCACAAGCAAGTTTGTTTGCTAGAATATCCATACGAAAATTGAAGTACATCATTTCCTCCGGAGTATCTCAAGATGAAACGTCCATATTGACTATCTTCTTATGGCATATACGATAGTAGTGGAAGTATGTCACATTCCCTTTGTATATAGCACATAGTAATATTCTTCTGTTGTTGTTCATCTGAATTTACTGTATGCTTTCTATGAGAACAGGAACAGTTCTACAATTATGATAAAAATCCCAAGCTCTAAAAAAGAAACTGCCACATAAGCCACAGATATTGTCTCAAAAGAAGTTGGATTTTTCCCCTTAGTTGGCATTTGCTTTGAAGCATATTAACAGTTTTGGAGAAAGGTTCTTTTACAGTGAAAAACAGTTTTGGAGATCTTTTTTTTTTTTTAATTAGGGGTAAAAAGATTTATATTTAAAATGCTAAAAGAGATCCCAAACTTTGTTGCAGAGAGAAGGTAAATTATAATAAAGACACCATGCCTGCGGGATGGGATTTGGGGACCTTTTTATTCAACAGAGTGACTGACACATTAGAATGCCATCCTGTGCCCATGGGACAGTCACTTAATCAGGAAAACCACAGCTGAGTACTGATAACTCACACAGGCATTTCAGCTAGCAATAGAGGCTCAGGAGAAAAAGTTCACACCCCCCAAATTCTAAAGCCAGGTTAGGGAAGAGGTGACCTCGCTACAAATGATGTGATGCCTTCCCGACGAAGGTCTTGTCTGCCCCTGCCTCAGTCATAACCACTGTGTTTCTTTGCAGCCTCCAAGTTTCCTAGTCCAGTGAGCATGGTGGATCATCTCTGGCCCAGGCTCCCTCTTCGACCCTCTGGTGTACCATGTGTGCCTTCTACCAGTGGAGATTGTCTGGCCTCTCCTCTCCCTCACTTGAGTCTATGTTCTTTCAGGATGATGAGCAAATCTTACATTCTTCATCCTCATGTCTCCTCTCAGGGATCCCCCCAACTCTAATTATCCTGCTCATTCTGATCCCCTGAGATCGTATCAGATTGTGTGTATGGGGTTCCTTTCTTGCATAACATCTCTGTCAATCTCCTTACATTTTGTGTTCTACCATAGCAGATGTCTTTATTATCATCATCTTGTTATCATCATCCCCATTTTGACTCCACACTCCGTTACATTCTCCTGTAAAACACAAATTTACCTGAGACCACATACACACGCACACACACACACACAAACACCACAATGTCTCTTGCCCTTGTTGAATGCTTAGGAAATGGGAAATTCATTCCTGTTCTTCTCTTCATAAAGTGGGTCACGCCACATAAGAAAACCAAGTAGAGGCAGGAGAAGAGAAATAAGCAATCCAATTTCACAACAGTGATCCAATTAGATCTGAGAAACCCAGAAGTTTGATCCATTTTTTTTTTTTAAAGAGTGAGAGAGAGTGAGAAAGAGGGAGAGAGAGAGAATTTTAATATTTATTTTTCAGTATTTGGCGGACACAACATCTCTGTCTGTATGTGGTGCTGAGGATCGAACCCCGGGCCGCACGCATGCCAGGCGAGCACGCTACCGCTTGAGCCACATCCCCAGCCCCAGAAGTTTGATCCTTAATGCTAGGCTTCACCTCCACCCTGCTCCTGCTCAGCCTCCAAGCTCTCTCTGGTCCTCTCCTCAACTCCCTGCACCAAAATTCCTTTGGGAAATGACATCGGGGGTGTACTGATGCAGTGGATAAGCCACAGACTTCCGTGGCCTTCCCATTTTCAGAGAATGATGGAAGCCTATGATCTGAGGATATGCTCTGGGCTAACACTGTTTTTCTTTAAAAATCATTTTGATTCTATTTACTTAAAATGATAACACGATGTTGTGATACACGTTTACCTAATTAACTGATTGCTACAGTCAAGCTAATTATCGTATTTATCATCTCACAGTTACCTTTTTTGTTTGTGGTAAGAGCACCCAAAATCTGCTATCTGGGCAAATCTCCAATGTACAACACAATATTAACTATGATCCTGATGCTGCTTTTTGTACTTGAAAAACCTCAAGTGCAAAGAACCAGATTAGCTACATACAAGAAGTTGTAGAGATATGACAAAATCTTCTCACTTTTGGCATTTTTTCCAACACACCTACCTCTTAGCTTCTTAAAAATATATTTATGCTGAAGGAAAAAATGTCTAATTATATTACTCGAAATACAGTGGTTAAGTGGGAGTGAAGTTTCTCATTTCTAAGTTTGTTTTGTTTTGTGAAAAGAACCTTAAAGTCCCACTGTGCTGGTGATCTCACTCCATGCTCCTACCAGTCTGATTGGTATGGATATACGTAAGTGGTTCAGTTGTTCTTGGTCAGTTTCCTGCTAATGAAGAACATGATCTTTCTGGTAGATAATGGACAGGTGCATGTCCACAGATTGCATGTAGAGGATGAAGCAACAAAGTGCTGCCACATCAACAGACCATGACTCGGTGCTGTCATTGGTTTTCTTGTTTGATTTTTTTTTCATTCCTGTTTTAAATTAATATCTTCCCAAACTCTCCTATTTGGCTTACAGACAACCAGGTTTAGTTGAGACATGGCAGTGCCCAGCTGGGTAACCGTGGAAAATCAATTAACTGCAGTAAACATTTGCTCTGACATCTGATTGTACATGATGAATATATCCAAAAGAGACAGAGCAGTATCTCTGTGTATTATTTGCCTCTTACCTGCTCACCTTGTGCTTGCTCAGAGCAGGCCACATACCTTTACACTTGCCATCCCTGCTCCTATTTTATAGATAAGGAGATTGAGTCCAGAAAGATCAATTAATCTGCTAGGTAGTCACAGTTTCACATTAGCTAGCCTGGAATTTGAACCTGAGCAGTCTAGCTACAGAATCTGTCCTCTTAAATGCTAACTAGTGGCTTCCACATGACCCTATTAAAACATCTTTTATGAGAGTTTTGTGAGGGAGATATGGGAGTGACAGCAATCTTAATTATAGAGTTTACAAAAGTTCTTTCACATGCCTATGTGGTGTGCTCAATAGATGACTGAGGGGGAAGCCAGGTGTATCTTAGGGGATCCAAGTGCAGCCCCAAGTCCTGCAAGTGGCTTGTGTGTGTGACTGGACTGCAGAATCAGGTACATATTGCTGGTACAGCTGCTTGTATGCTCTGCAAGCCAGGAGGCCTCTCCTCTTCTTTTCACTGGGCAACACACATCCCTTGGGATAGCACCTGTCATCCAAAGCAGCTCCACTCCCAGAGAGAACCCAGAAGGACTTGAGCTTCTGCTAGGCCTTTCAAACTATGATTAAAATTCAAGATCTAGGATGAGATACAATGTCTTTTTCTAACTTTGAGTCCACATTTCTTTCCTAGTCATGAATTCATCTAGACACAATTCATCTCCGGACCTGAGAGTAAAGAATCTTTAGGGATACTTATGTCTTGCAAACATATCTATGGAAAAATCCAGTAATTTGCCTAAAGATTGAACAATAAATTCATATTGGCTCCTGGGCCAAGATACACAGATTTTGTCTATTCCAGAGTTTTTGTCTTCACCCCTCTGATCTTTTATTCTGGACTTGTAGTTTATATTTATTTTCTTTGACAAAGAAATCTGTAACACATGTGACAGGGATTTACAAATGTGATCAACTTAAAATCCTCATTATGACAATTGCCCGAGCTTTTGCATTTTTTTTTTTATTTCTTTCCTGTGAATAAAATGGCAGGCTTGTAAGTGATTATATAAAAAAAGAAAAACATCAGGGGGGAGACTCAAATTGAATCCTTAAACTATGAATTGATTAAAGACAACTTACTTAAAAGGTCCTAGAGAATCTAAACATCATTCACAGTGTGTACACTTATTTATTCTAAAGCTTTAAGTATTACTGATTTGGTCTATATATGTCTATTTCACAGAAGAAATTAGATTTATGCCTTAGAAATAGTTAATTAAGCTCATTAGACCAAGCACTTTTTTAAAAAATGACCATTTTATAGGTCAAGATTTGATATCCAACCCTTTTAACAGGTGCCTGCCAGAAATGACAAAGGTTAGGAATACTATATCACTAGATTGATTCCAATTTTAAAGAGAACTGTCTCTATCTTTTAATAATTTCCAATAAGAGTTTCATTTGATAATTCCATGTGAAAGAATTTGGACATTGGTTTTCTTTGAAAAAATTTATGGGCTAAGGGTTTAGCTTAGTGGCAGAGAGTTTTGGATGCATGAGGCCCTGGGTTTAATTCACAACACTGAAAAAAAAAATATTTTCTAGAAGAATTAAAAGAGAGTTTAGGCTTCCTTTTTCACTGAGGTCAGATAAAGCCATTTATGCTTGTGTTTGAATATGAAATATACCCTGCTCAATAGGACATTATTGATTTCAGTTATAGACAAGAAAAGATAATTTTCCATTAATATTCCTCATTGCCTTATGTCCACGAAGAAGGTATTCGTGGATATAATTCACCATAATATAAACAAAATATTCAAAAATCCCAGATTTTTAGAGTCAAAAACCTTTGTTTAATAATCCTCTTATTAGATGTGGGAAAAATAGATTAAATTCAACAAGTAATAATGATATTTAAAAATTTCTCAGAAACTAGGACAAGAACATTCTTTCTTAAACTAATAAGGGCCATTTATCAAAAACCTATAACATGCACTATTTTTAGTAGTGAAACATAAGTATTTTCTTTAAAAATCAAGAGCAAGACAAAAATACCCAACAATGCTGGTTTTATTCAGGATGCTTCTGAAATGTTGATTAATGTAATAACACTGGAAAAATAATTATGAGATTGAAAAGGAAGAAACTAAACACTTTTATTATTGATAGTATAATTGTCTATGTAGAAAACTCTACCCTCCCCCACAAAAGATACCATTTGTAGAATTAAAACATATAAATTACTAAAGAAAATTTGTGTGTAATGTAAAATAAATAAAACCTTTATGGAAAAACTTTATAAGTTGCAAGTTTTAAAAATGAATTTAATTAAGTAAAGATATATACCACATTCATGGATAGTGAGATTTAAAATCATCCATTATCAACTCTTTGTATACTGATCAAAGAAAATCAAATAAAAATCCATATAGTACTTTCACAGAGACTTGATGGAGGTGTTCTAAAATATAGATGCAAGTGCCAGGGAGCAAGAATAGCCAAAACCCTCCTAAAGAAGAAAATAATGTGGCACATGCTTTACTTGGTTTTCAATACCTAGTAACCAAGGAAATGTAGAGGTGGTATAGAGACAATGAATAGTCTAGTGGAACAGAATTGAGAGCTCAAGACCAGAACTACATAGACGTAGTCACTTGATATGATACAGTGGGCACTGTAGAGAATGGAGAGAAATAACTATTCAAGAGAGGGCAGTGAGCCAATTGTTTAGCAATATGAAAAAAAAATTGAAATTGGATCTTATTTCATATTACATTGCAAAATAGAGTCCACATGTATTAAAGGTTTAAAAAGTAAAGGTCAAACTTTTAGAAGTTTATGTAGAGGAACATCCACTTGAACTCAGGGTAGGGAAAGTTAGATTGTTTTTTAGGGGAATAAAAAATGTTAACTATAAAACTTTGATGAGTTCAACAGCATTAAAATTAAGAAAATTTGTGCTAAAATTCCATAAATAAAATGAAAAAAAAAAAACCACATTCAGATCTGGAGTAGAATATTTATCTTACATATAAATAAAATTCACTAGAATTGCAAATAAATAATTATCTTTGGCAAAAAAAAGTTCATACAAAATATACACAAAAGGCACAGACAATTCTTTTTTGGGGGGTGGGGGAGGGCAGGTACTGGGGATTGAGTGAACTCAAACACAGAGTCACATTCCCAGCCCTATTTTTGTACGTCATTTAGAGACAGGGTCTCACTAAGTTGCTTAGTGCCTGACTTTTGTTAAGTCTGGTTTTGAATTCTTGATCCTCTTGCCTCAGCCTCCAGAGCCACTGGGATGACACAGACAATTCTTTCACAGAAAAAATAAATAAGTGACTAATATATAAAATTATGTTCTCCTATATTGTTAAACTAAAGAATCCAAACCAAAACTATAATATGATACCATTTTATATACTCTGGATTGCAAATATTAAGAAATCTGGTGATACAGAGCTCTGGGAGAGATTAAAAGCCATAGATCTTCTACATCTAGTAAGTATATAAATTAACATCTTTTTGTTAAAAAATAATTTGGAATTAGCTCATAAAATTGAACATATGAGTACTCTTTGACCTACTCATTCTATTACTGCATGAATATATAACCCATAGATATTCTGCATTTTGGAATGGAATATTACTCTAAATTTAAATGAATCACTGAAAATTATAAGTTAATGAGTTATAAATGTAAGCTAGTTATGGAAATCTATATAAGTATGATGCCCTTTTCACAGTGAACAGAAGCACATAGAATTATAGGTAGATGATGGTAGGTAGGTAGGTAGGTAGGTAGATAATCAGCTTTCTATTACTAACAAAATACCTGAGATAATCAACTTATAAAGAGGCAAGTTTTATTCTGCCTCATAGTTTTGGAGATTCTAGTCCAAGGTCAGTTAGCTATGTTGCTTTTAGACCTGTAGTTAGGGAGCACATCATGGTTGAAATGTGTGACAAAGCAAAACCACTCACTTCATGGCTAGAAGGTAAGAAAGAGGAAGAAGAAGGGGCCAGAATCCTGCTATTGCCTTCAAGGTCATGCCCCTATGACCTAAAGACCTCCCATTAGACTCCACCTCTTAAAGGTATCATGACCTCCCAATAGTCCCACATTGGAAGTCATGCCTTTGACACACAGATATTTGGAAAACACTCCCGATCTAAACTATAACAGACAGATGACAGACAGATAGATATATAGACAGATAGATAGATAGACAGACAGATGGACAGACAGACAGTAAGTACACAGATGATAGACATTGGTAAATATAGTCAAAAGACTGTTTGTCAAGGAGCCTGAAATCATAAGCATAAATCTTAGGGGAGTAGTTACTTCTGTGAGGGAGAAGTAACTGGAGTAAAGATAGACACACAGGAAGACTTTGTTCTATTCAGCATTTGAATGACAAAAACAAATATCATAATAGATGATCTCTTCTAACTCTTACCCCGCCTCTCTCCCTGATTTATTCACTGGTTGTTTTTCAAAGCTTTTACTCTCAAAAAAAGTAACAGGAGATGGAAAAAAGGGGACTGTGGGTCAGCTCTCAACAATGTTACCTCATTTACTCCACCCAAGAACCAGTAAGCCACATGTTATTTTACCCACCCTGAAGACACAAAAACTAAAGCCAAGAAAGTAATTACCTGCACAATGTCTTGTCATTTTGAAATAGTGGAACTGAAGTTTGAATTTACATCTTATGAAAACCCATTTTCATAGCAATGCAGTTATGTCATGTGATATATGATTAATATCCTTAAAACAAAAGGACATATTTTCCTGGAGAAGAAGAGAGTTTTCATATTGCTTTTACCAAGAAATTGAACTCTTTGTGAAATTAGGAAAAGACACCCTAAAATTTAAGTGGAAATTATCCACATACCAGAAGAAACTCACACACTAATACACATTTGTTCTGCACAGATTTTGTGTGATAAAAATAAATAAAGATCAACACCAGAATAAAACTTAAAGGGCAACACCTGGTATCAAAATCATGGCAACCAATTCCTTTTAAGTTGTAAAACATAGGAAAACTTCACATCTGTTTTGGGAACTTATTTCCAAATAGTTCCTGTATTTGTGAGCCCATAGATTCTGTTTTTCTTAACTTTCATACAACACATTTCTATTTTCAGTCACAAGATACCTTTTTAACAAGTTATATTCTTTTGAAGTAGGTATACATTTGAACAAACAGTAGGTAATGATTCCATAAATTTTTACATTTTGTTACAGTTCTGCAAAAAGGAGCATCCCTCTTCTCTGCTCTGAATTATGACTTGGCATATTGAAGAGATTTTATTGTTCTTTAGGAATTATTCTCACATCTGCAATATACAAAATCAGGCATTCCAAACACACCCAGGTTCAGAAAGATTTTTAGTAATTAAAAATATATATATTTGTAGATGGACACAATGCCTTTATTTATTTGTTGGTTTATCTATTTATTTATATGTGGTTCTGAGGATTGAACCCAGTGCCTCACGAGTGCTAGGCAAGCACTCTACCACTGAGCCACAACCCCAGCCCTTAATAATCTTAAAGACAGTGAGATGCACCTAACAAAATTTTAGCTCCTAATATCAGATTTTAAAAGCAGTATTTCTTTTTTCTTCCTCTTAAAGAGGACTTTATTTGGTAATGGTCCCTGAAAGAAGGATACTCATGAATCCTTGTTAGAATTTGAGATTCTCTGAGCTATTCCCCAAGCAATCAGGTGCTCAGTACTCATCTTCTCTAAGTAATTACAGGAAATGACAGTGATGTCTAAGGTATCTGTAAAAAGCATTGTTGCTTGCCAGGCCCTTGAATAGTAAATGCAAGCTGATTCATTCGTGGCCCTGACATGCATCTTCATTCCTTTCCCATTCGGAATGTGCTCTTCCCAACTCATTCTGGGTGTTTGCAGTTCATGCTGAGAGTAGCAATTCTTTCTTGGCAAAGGCTCCCCAATGACTTGGATTACACAGCTCCTGTGGAACTGAGCTCTGCAGGGAGCCTGGTAGGCTGAGGTGGGATAAAGGAAGTGGGCCTTATTGGTTTTTAGTTTGTCCCAGCTTTCTAAAAATTAATCTGCCTACCAAAGGGGTCCAAGATGAAAATATCTGATCTTTTGGCTAGACTCCAAAAAATAGAGAGATAAGTAAGTAAATAAATAAATAAATAAAAAGCGTGTGTGTGTGTGTGTGTGTGTGTGTGTGTGTGTGTGTGTATCCCCAGTCTTGCAAACCATCAACTTTTCCTCAGGACTTCTCAGAGCCAAGTTGACTCCCTCTAGAATTAATATGTTTTTAAGAATTAAACCTGAGACTCACAACTTTGTGAACTATGCTATAGACTTTGTTTTTTGTTTTTGTTTTTTTTTGTGTGTGATATTCACTACTTTCTTTTGTTGGGTGACAGGGAGTACAAATAAAATTAAACTTTTTATGTATCTTCTGTTCTATGTGAGCTTTAAGGAAAGAAAAACTGGAAATTTCCTTGTTCTTTCTTGTAAGCATTTTTTAAACATGCATATACTCTAAAATTTTTCTAAGATTGCCTATTTAGGCAAAGGATTTTTTGCTGTGGGCACACACTTGACATTTTATGGGAAAAAGTTTTGGTGATCTTTTGTACTGCACGATGATACAGTTAATTGCGACGTGCTGTATATTTCAAAATTGCTTCAAGAGTCGATGTCTAATGTTCTTACCAAAAAAAAGGATAAGTTGTTGAGGTGACGAATATGTTAATTAGCTTGACAGTATTTTCCACAGTGTTTACAAATAGATAAAAACCTCACATTGTTCCCCGTATATACACAATCATTATTTGTCAATTCAAGATAAATGAATAATAGCATTATAAATGTATAATAGCATTAAAACTACCTATTTCAAATCTTGGCTTATATAATCAAATGAATAGAATAAAGAAGTGATTAAGCATAGCAAAAGTAAATACTCTGAAAATGTTTAGTTGTATTCCACATGAGAAAAGAAGCAAGTGAATTTTCTTGCACTTTGAACATTCTGTACAAATATCACAATGCCAATGAAAGTGAAGTGAGCATAAATATTGCATTTTTTTGTGTAGAATACAAGTTTTTAAAATGCTTTAAAGTAAATAAAGTGTCTTTTTGCTTTCACACCAGCTAGCTTCATGTACCAAGACCTACAGTTCCTGAGCCAGTGTCATTAAGCCTGGCTCCAGGGAAAGTGGTGAGGGTTTCAGTGTGACTGAAATAGGCTCTGACATCCTCTGAGCCACCAGAATAGGGCCTTCCCTCTGACCTACAAGTGCATCATACTCCACCTAGTTTGGTTGGACTCTGACCACCTTCTATGCCTCCCCCCCGCCCCCACCGGGGACTGAGACTTGCATCTCTACTCCCAATGTCTGAATCTAGCTTTACCCCTTCCTGACAAGGTGATCTGGAGCTAATTACCTAATCTCAATTTAAACTTTAATGTTAGTCTTTTACATGAGTATATTAACATATAGGATTTTTTGCCAAGTACTTATACATTGTCTCACAGATGGTAAGTTTTATATCAATGGTAGATAATATACTACTCGTGGTGCATTGTGGGTAGCCTGTCCTTACCTATGATCCATGTCCAATTATCAACTCTGCCAAGGGATACCTACTGTTCCTCCCAGCATTCCACTGGTTCAGATGTTTTAGGTGTTATTGCCAGCCAAGGTTAGATTTTGAAACTTTTGAACCAAAGGTTGGCCTTTGAACACAAGTTGACTGGTCAGTGTAGAAGTGTAGAAGACAGCCCTACTGGCTGGATTCATCCATAGATAAAACACTACCTATTGACAGAGCATGTGTTTTATGAGCCTGTCACAGGTGAATTATGTCAAGTTACTCTTTATATGAATGTGGTAAAATACAAAGGAATAAGAACAATAATGGCAGTCTTTGAGAAAGTCAGTGAGACTATCTCATTTCACCCTCTAAGATCTTAGCCTGCATCCCGTCCTCAGCAGCCCTCTCTGTCTTTTGGCATGGTGGTATTTCTGCTCCTTGAAGGCTTGGATTTGCTGCTGATGTTCTCTATGGTCAAAGTCAAGGTGGGTACCACCTTGAGGTTCATATTTCCTTAGGAAAATAATTTATCTATCTTTTAAATGTTCCCATTACTCTTTGGTGGCCTTCTTGCCGTTGTCACTCCCATTCTTTTTTTTGAGAGTAGGACTCTCCCTCTCCTACCAACCTCCCCAGTGCAATAGGCAGGCTGGGAGAAGCTTCCTGGAGAGTTCTCTAGAGTCCAGTTCCTCTACGAATTCACCTACTATCTTGCAACCCCTTCTCCAGAAGATCTCGCAAGGACAAATTTTTCCTCTGTCACCTGGGGCTTGGGATAAAACCAATGGTTGGATACTGGCCCCTCCAGTCATCCATCCCTACTTTTGACTCCGTGATGATGGAGGATGTTGAATCTACCTCTCACCAGACACAGAGGATCAGACATGGCATAAATTCTGTACTCTGTATTTGCTGAATGTGTAATGAATGAATTATTCTCACCAGTAATAAAGCTGTTCCAGAACACTGAGTCTATGATCCCTGCATTATTCCTGTGCCAGAGAGTATTTCTTGACCAGATTAGGAGCCCTGAGATGCTTGTGCATGCTCTGCTCCACCTACCCATACGTGCTTAAGATTTTTGTCCCGAAACTGCTAGGTGTAGCATGAAAAATCATTGTCTTCTGAGAACTTATTTTTTAGATTAAATTTTTAAAATTCCTTTAAGCTATGAGCCATAGAAACAAAAGTTTAATTAAATACTCTTACTATGCATGATGCTCTCTGATATTTTCTACTCTACTCTATTTCATTATACTTTTTAAAAGATTGGCAACAGCCCACTAATTGATTTTAAACCCATGAATAAACCACAGTCCACAGTTGAAAAAATATACCATGTGAAGACCTTACCTTATATGAAACTGTTGACATTCTTTCATGACATATTTTTTTTTTTAGTGAGGACACTCTTATTCACCTCACAGAGTCTTCTCGGATCACCTAAGCTAAAGTAGATTAATATTACTTATTGTCATAAAGCTTTGTTAATTCTCTTTATAATATTAACAGTGAGCTGTGCATATTTTATTGACTTACATAGGTCCTCATTTCTGTGTCTTCCTAATGAAAGATCTATCTAGTGCCGGGAATGTTGCTTAGTGGTAGAGTACTTGCCTAGCATGCATGTGACCCTGGGTTGGATCCGCAGCACTGAGAACAAATCCATCAAGGCAGACCTTTGTCTTGTTTCCAGCACACAATCCCTGGCACATCTGGGTTGGATTATTGAATGTGTGAATAGAAAAGCTTGGTTCACTTGACCTGGTCATTTATATTTAGTTATTCTTGACTCTCCCTAAAGTACTTGGGCTATACAATTCTTTAAAAATACACTTCCCCAAAACATTACTTTTATGAGAATTTAATTTTCAATATTGGAGAATAAAAAAGAATGACCAAGAAAAATACCAAGTTAAACAAATCAGGCACATTTCATTTCTTAAAGTCAATTGAGATTCACTGATGTGCGATGGAGTACATAAAACTTCTTAAACTTATTAAACTCAGTTAATGGGAGCTAATTGTAAATGGCAGAAATTTAGCATCTCTGGGAAAATAAATCTTAAAGTTCTCTTTATTCCATGACAAACATTTTGGGAAATGGACATTATATCATGTATTTCTTCATCTACAAAAGCATTGGTTTCAAATAATGGTATTTACATAATGGTTTCAAAACTGGTGAAGGAATTATTAATGTACTTTTTAAAAAGGAATTAGGTAATTTCTGATATTGGTTAACTATCATTTATGGCATTTAAGATTAATGTATACTTTGGTTTAGGCCTATAATATTACACTAGTGAATAAAATGAAATAATTAGCACATTTTAAATATTGTAAACAATATAAAACTTACTTTATCCTTTATTCTTTTTGTTGAACATTCTCTGAGCTTGCCTTAATTTGTTCCGGTGAATATATCAGTTCCATTTAATATTTATGCAACATAAAGCCATGCTGTGTGACTACACATAATCCAGATTTCACAAGCTTGAATGACTTTTTTAGTTGCTTGTTTGGCTACTTTTATATTTGTTAAATATATTTTTATATTTGTTCCAATTTATAATGTACATTTTTAAAAGATAATGATAGCTCTTCGAAGTTAGAGTTACTTAAAGATAAGCATATGTATTGTATAGTACAATTACAATATTTAGAAATTGTCTTTTAGAAGGGTTGGATTCTACAATGAACTATATGGTGTCTTTGCCTATTAGCCATTTTGCCTTGCCTATAGCCTAAATGGGCCGTGTGATACGATCATTGCTGTCATTGACCCCCGTGGTGGTGCTGAGAGAAATGGGCATGCTAATGATGTTCTATGCCTGGAAAATATTCTACCCCTGTGATGTCTATGGAACCATTCTTTTCCTATGGAGACAGATGGTGGATTTAGCAGTGACCCATAATGCTAGCTCCTAGTCTTATGTTTTCGTTTTAGTCATAATTCTTCCAGAGCCAAATGCTAAATTGCAGATGAAACCATCACATTTTTAGCAAATGCCCATGTTTCCATGTGCACATCAAGCTTGTTTGGGCACAATAACTGGCTGTTTTGAATAAATGACATTGTACTGTATGGTGCTGACAACTGTTTTCTAGAGAATACTAGAAACAGGTACCAATCAGTAAGTGAAACCAGACACTCCACATGGAATGTGTTATTGTAAGGTTTCAAGAAGTTTAGTTCACTTGCATTTTTAAAGCAGGGAAGTTTTGTTTTGTAGGAAGCATTTAGTAACCAGAATTAGCAAGAGAGGTGAAGGCAAAGTCTTAGAACTGTATCTCCATATGAACCAGGCAACTCTGCTCTACACTGAGGCTACCCACATTGCATCCAGAAGCAAGCAGTTCACATAGGTGACTGGCCCATTGCAATCAATGGATGCACACAAAGTCATCCTTCAAATTGTAGACAACAACCCAGAAAACCATAACCTATTGAATATAGGTCAATAATATCTTTAAATACAAAGACTATCAAAATTTATTGAAGGATTCCTGAAAGGACACAGAAAAAAAGCATGAAATGTGGTTTAATGAACTTCAAAATTAAGTCAAGAATATAAATCCTTTTTTTAAAATATATATTTTTAATTGTAGGTAGACACAATATCTTTATTTTATTTATATGTGGTGCTGAGGATCGAACCCAGGGCCTCACATGTGCTAAGCGAGCGCCCTACCGCTGAGCCACAACCCCAGCCCCAAATCCTTTTACAGATCTATAAGAATTACATGCATTAATTCATGAGAGACAGAACATATACACCCAATAAGTGGGCTAAACATATAAATTAAACTGAAGGGGAAATTTTGTTAAGTGTGAAATTAAAAGGATAATAAAAGAAGGCTTCATGCAGCCTGTGACCTATGACATGGTGACCTGTTCACAGAATAAAGCTCTTTACTTCAAATAAGAAAATGGGCCATCCAGCTGGAAGGAGAGAGATGAGGGATGCATCCTGTTGAGTAAAAACAATGTCTTCCTAACTCACATTTTAAAGATTCCTCCCAGTTTCCTCCTTCTTCCTCAGAATCTCTAAAGTACAATAAGTGATCCAGTGTGGCCTGCCCTACTTCCCAAATACCTCCCAATCCTCCATCTCCACCCTTACTGCATCAGGTCTGGCCCTTGTCATTTTTGCCTGAACTGCTTAAATCTCCTTCTAACAGATCTTACCCTCCTATCTCCCTTCCAGTGTCTCTTGTTGGGTAGAAAGAGGAATCTTTCTAAAACATGAATCTGATTGCTTTATTTTGATGCTAGGGATCCTTTACTGAGCCTCCATCACCTTTAAAAATGGAAGTGAAGAAGGTGAGCCACATGCAAAGATCTTTGATTACCCTGCCCCTCCTATCTGGCTGCTTCCTAAGATATGCTGGCCCCTTCTCCCTTGGAGTCTTTGTTTAGTCTCATTCAAGAAGCCCCTTCTAGAATCCTCACCACCATCCACCCTCCCAGTGCCTAGGCAGAGCTCTCCACTGTCTGCCAGTGCAGCCTGTGCACAATGTCCTCATGACAATTGTCACCCGCCATCCTAGATATTTTTTTTATCTGCATCCTTCCTGAGTCCATGAGCAACTGTGCTACCTGGAAAGCCTCAAAAGTTATTGATACTATTGTTGTTATTATTATACATGAATAAAAGTCACATTATCCTTTGCACGAAGGCTTGAGAATTTCTGCTCATTCAACAGATGAGATTTACAGATCATGGCTTCATTCAATAAACTAACACTGAAAGGACCAAAGCAGGACCTCTCTCCTAATCCCAATTGCATAGTAAGAATTATCCTTCCCTTCTCAGATGAGGAAGAACAGATCCTCTATTCAGCCTAAGGTTAGAATCAGTGCAACAACCAGATGTGTCTGAATACAAACCCATACTTGCTCCACTTCTGATCAAGGTTGATCGATGTCACTTCTTTAAAATGAGGGAGCAGAAATTGGTGTCTGAATGAATAAGACTTAGAAAGACTCTGACTGATCTGTCCAACTCCAAATGATGGTGGAACAGTTTGGTGGCACTTCTGCAGAAATAGCAGAATAGATCTAATAGAGACAGATGGAGGGAGAAAGGGCACATGTTGAGAGCACAGCATCTGCCACAACACTCCTTGGGTGCAATTTAAGCACCATGGGTTCCTCTCCACAGTGCACAGGCATGACCAGGAAATCAGGGGCTTGTTCTGTGAATTCACGACTTAGTTGATTGTTCTGTCATGTGGGAACTAAGATAGGGATAGAGGCAGAAGGCACACACAGCTTGGAATGTGGCGGATTTGACAATTCGTTGTATTACATATTAACAAGAACCACTTTAGAAAAAAAAAAAAAACAACAAGTCTCCATAGAAAAAGGATGAATGTTCAGAAATGATAACTTTTAAAGAAAACCAGATTTTAACCTAGAGTCATTTGAGAAAGTCTTTTGTTTATTATATATTATTTATTCAACTTTTTACAAGTTCTCATTTCTCAGAAGCCTTAGGCATATGCATGAAATATAAATGTAATAATTAAATCCAATTGTTAAAATCCCCAGTAAGGAAAACAGAAATCAATGTCAGGTTATGGTTTGCAACTTAATTAAAGAAATCACTTAAAACATGGAGCAACTTACAGAAATTAATAAGGCCTTCATCCTGGTCAACAAAATTAAGACATTGGGTCTAATGAAGGCTCCCCCTGAAATTCTTTATACAGTAGCACCATGTCTATATTCTTTATAGGTGACCACAGTAGTAATTAGTTTGTTTTCATTTTGTGTGATTGGTTAAATATATGTATACCAAGCATACGCAAACATACATATATATGTATTCCATCTCTGCCTCTGGAATGGGAAATCTATTAAAAGAAAAGCCATAAGATAGCCCTGATCATTTGACTAATATTGAGTTGAAGAAGAATCACATTAGACAGAAATATCTGTATCATGCCCTTAAAATATTTTTCTTTTCGAAGACGTGAAAAAAATATCTTTGTGGAGGAGCAGGGCGGCAGCAGCCGTCCCTGACTGGATGCATGCCATTAGATGTCTATGGCCAGACTCCCAAACCAAGCCTACCTGAATATCCTAATGGTCCTTGCTTAAATCCATTCTGCTGGCTTTGTCTACTCTGAAATGGGCAGAGTGACCAATACTCAATTCAGAATTCTGATCATTCCTGCTAGCAGAACCACAGGTTGTTGAATACAACAGTTACTATTATGGCATTATGTAAAAATGTGGATGTGTAACCGATGTGATTCTGCAGTCTTTGTAATGTTTTGAATAACCAATATAAAATAAAATAAAATAAAATAAAAAAAGAAAGAAAGGGGCAAGGGGAGGCTGGGCTGATGGAGGAGGATCACATCCCTCCCTTTGCTCCCTACCCTTCCTTAGGACCTGATTATTGCTTGTAGTGGTTTCACCCTTCTCCGTAACTAGACTGCAAGTATTGGACTTTTCAGAGCTAAGCCAAGGACTGGAACACAGTAAGTGTTCAATAAATATTTGGGTGCATAGATGAATGAATGGGCAGATGAAAGGGAGGGAGGAAGGAAGGAAGGAAAGAAAGAAGGAAGGAAGGAAGGAAGGAAGGAAGGGAAGGAGGGAGGGAGGGAGAAGGAAGGAAGAATGGAAAGAAGGAATTGAACATTATTTGTTTCATATTAAAACTTTCTTTTCTTCTGGGCTTTCTCCTCTTTGTTGAATGGCTCCTCCTCCTACCCTGCTGTCAAAGGTATACTACCTTCTCCAGTCCTTGGTCGGTCCTCTATTCTTTCTCTTCCTGTGTCTATTATATTTCCCATAGGCTCACCTTGGCTTCCCTACAGAAGCTTAGTCGTGCACTGTTAAATTCTAATTGGATATTTTCTCTTATGCATCTATCATACCCTCCAACCAAGTTTAGCAGGCCAAATTAATCAGTTTTCTCATTTCCCTCAGCCTTTGCTGGTCCCTGTGTAAATCATGATTCCTTTGGGCCCCTGGGCTTAAGACTCCCGCCTCTCTCCTTAGCATCCCTCCCTTGGTTTCAAGCCTGGCTGACTCTCTTCTGTCTTATTCCTCCCACTCTCTGTGGTTGTATTGTCATAGTTTTCTAAGCAGGCTTCCTGACTCCATTTCCTTCCCCCTAAAGTTGATACTATTCACTAAAGAACAACTAATTTCCCCAAATTACTTCTCTGTTCATGTTATTCCCCGATTTAAAAGTCTCCAGCGACTTGTGCTAGCTCAAGGCAGTGGTTTCCCGGGATGTTAGATATGACAGAGCAGTAAATAAAACAATTAGAAAAAGTATTAAAACTGGGGGAAAATTAGGGAGGGAAATTCCTTTTTAAATTTCTCTCAGTCATGACATTTTTTAAATTGCCATCTGGGAGAGACATTATTACATTTAGGAAGAAAAAAATCATTCTAATCCTAAAAGTAAGAATGACTCTCAGGATAAAGTACAATCTGGAAATAATGGAACAATGAGAATGATTGTAAATCATGCTTTATTGAAAAACTCAAACCTTTGACCACCTTTAACAACTTGCTCCTTGACTAGTGACAACGTCCCTGTGCATTCAATGTCTCTGTGGCAATGTGGTTACTGAGCCACTGGCTCTCAGGATAGGCCAGATTCTGTATGAGCATCACAGTCCTTCCATGATCATCCTTCCTGACATCAGCATCTCGGTCTGGATCTGAGCTCTGGATATTTTGCTTACAGGGCATATGACACATTGCCTAACCTCTTTAGGACTTCACTTCCTTCTCTATAAAATGAGGTGTTCAATGCCAGGCATGGTGGGGCACACCTGTAATCCCAGCTACTCTGGAGGTCGAGACTGGAAGATTGCAAGTTTGAGTCCAGCCTGAGAGACTTACTGAAACCCTGTCTCAAAAACTAAAATAAAAAATGCTGGGATTGTAACTCAGTGGAAGAATACCCCTGGGTTCATCCCCCAGGATCACCAAATAAGTAAGTAAGTAAATAAATAAATAAATAAATATAAAATGAAGAATTTGAAATTGATGATAATGGAGTTTTTTACAGTACTGTCCAAAGGATTGTTGATTCATTGGTTGACTTAATCAAATGTGATAGGTAATATGGTGTTCTGCTTCTTAAACTCAAATTAAAATATGGAGTATTGGGGGCAAGGATTTTACCATCTGAGCATGAAGAATAAATCAAAGTAAGCCATTGAAATCCTTATTTACACCTGGCTTACTTAACACCTGCAAGGGACATCCTGGGCATAGTGGGACAGAACGATGATTTTATGCACATCACATTGGTGTAGCAGGACATCATAAGATATGCCCTCTTATGATGACAGAGCAGTAAATAAAACAAGATCTGCTTCATTTCGTTCTGAAGGAAGCCTTGATTGAATGTATACTATTGTTTTGATCCTCTTAATTTTGCTTTATTTACCCTAACCCACACCTATCCTTCCCCAAAAAGATAGAGTTCAAATTTAGGTAATAAAGACAGAAAAAAAAAGTGTAGAAAATAATCAATCATAGAATTTTATTTATTTATTTATTTAGGCAAAGGAATTACCAGGCTTAGGATTCTCTGTTTTCGCATGTGGATGCATTCTCATGAGTCTATTTTGTAGACTTGTAGTACAATACAGAAAGAACCAAAGGAAAAATGAGTACAGAGAATTATATCCACGAAGATCTAGAGTGGGGGATCCCACCTGCAAAGAAGATGTACTTACAATGCCTGTAAATCTCTCAATTCCTCAGATTTGAGGGTCTTCCTACCACTGTGTACTGGAGAAGCAGAGCATTGAGCGAACTTGAGATACTTGACTCCTGTGCCTTCCTATCTGCTTTCCCACCCAAAGGCCAATTCTCATTTCAGATCCATTTCATCATAACTGAGAGTTTTCCAAATACTTCTTGGATATTGACATCACTATCAAACTGATAGATGGGCTTGTAAAAGAAAGACTCATTGTCCTTCTCATTGTACATCTCTCTGACAAGACATTTGTTGGTTCAGAATTGAATCCATTCTCAATCATGCCATTCTGACAACAGATCATATTTTGCCTCTCAGAAGTCATTTTCTATTGTACTGTGCATCGAGGTCCCCTGGCTTTTGTGTCCAAGAGGAGGGTCCTCTGGATTTCTTTCTGCAAATACAAAAGTAGAATTCTTACTTTCAGGGTGGGTAGGCAACTTGCTAGCCATTAGTGATGCTTGACCAAATGCCAGGAAGAGGCCATTAGCCAGTGCACTGCTGGGAAGAGGCCATTAGCACCCAGCTGCCAGGCTGTGCTTTGGAATGTGAAGCATACTATATATTTGAGCTTAGAAATGGTACTTCTCTCAGTATCCTGCAAATGGCTTGGAAAGTGTGCAAAGGTGAATCATACTCTATAATCACTTTGGTACTCTATCCCTAAGACATTGAAAAGATAGAAGAAAAATAAATAATTATGCTTGGTTACCCTAGATGTTTGTTGAGCACGGGGGCTTCGTAGGAAGCAGTGTGTTATTTAATCTTTATGAACATACAGAGAATCATGTAGAAGCAACTCGGAAGTTGCCTGAATTTTACCCTTAACAGAATTTGATTAAAACTTACTCATGAGCTTTTAGCTCATCACAATGTCTCAGAATGGCAGTTCTCCCTGAGGATAGCATATTTTGTCCTCCAAGTCTATGGTCTCAATGGCCTAAGCATTTCCAACAAGGAAATCAGGGAGCTGTGTGTGTGTGTGTGTGTGTGTGTGTGTGTGAAAGAGAGAGAGAGAGAGAGAGAGAGAGAGAGAGAGAGAGAGAGAGCACTCAACAGCCTGGCCTACCATCAGGGGCCTGGTTCTCTGCATTCTATGCATCATGGTCTCCCCAATATCTTTTCTGGCTTTGTGTGATCATTGGTCTCACACAGCCCTCTCTGCCTGCATCCTCTTCAGACGGTGTCCATCCATACTTGCTACCTGCTATGAGCGGGCATGGATAGGAAAGAGGGTCCATGTACCCATGAAGAAGGAATTGAGTATATGGAGGACTGGGCAGACCAGTCAGAGCTCACTTTATGTTCTGTGCTTTAATCCAGGCAATTAATTGTAAATTAAATTCACTCAATTGAAAATACTTATATGTCCAAGAGCCAGGATAAGGCTATAGAGATACTTTAAAGAAATCCAGGAAAAGCTGTAATACCTGGCCTCAGAAAGAGCAGGAAATGGAGCACTTTTGTTGATCTCTGCAGCAGTAGTTCACCATATTATTCATGATTTCCAAAGGGAATGAAATTTATGTCTTCTGGTCATGTCTTCAGGTTTCCTTCCTGCTATCAATTTAGTTGTTTATCCCATTCCAAATGGTCACTGGGAAAATCTGATCCATCCTTTCATTTCTCCATGATGGAATTAGAGCCAGGTTACCAATGGCTGCCTTCATATCAGGAAGGGCACTTGATCCAATCAAATGTACTGTGAGAAGGACAGGGCCTTGGGTCTGTGAGTTCTGAGCAGGCTTATAAAGGAAGTGAATTCCTTGGGAAGGTGTGGGCATGCCACACTTGCAGAGCACGCATACTTATATGTCCAAGAGCCAGGATGTGTGTCACACTACTGTGGGACCTGATTCTCCAGTCTTAGAGCAAAATTGTACAAATGCATGAACTGTAATTTTAAGAGAAACCTACAAAACCATGAAGTCTGGTATTTGTTTTATCCCATACTTGTTTTATTTATTTAACCCCATGCAAACATCCTCCCTTAATTTTGGGTCAAGAAGGAAAGGAGTAGGGTGTGGGGAGGAGGGAAGGGGAAGGGGAGGTCCTGGGTATTGAATTAGAACAAGCTATATTCCATGCTTTTATAATTATGTCAAAATGGATTCTACTCTCATGCATAATTAAAAAAAAAATTAAAAAGAAAATGCAACAAGTATAACCTGTTGCAAATACACTGAATAAACTATTAAAAATGCAGGAATAGAAGATGCTGTTTTGGAGGCTGTGATTATTACATTTGTGGATTTATAAATGACAGATAATAATCAGGTAACAAAAAAATTGTCTTAAATTGGAAACCCAGAAAATATGTATCAGGACCAAGAGCATAGGAGTGAGAATCAGAATCAATACCATCATTGATTCCCTGAAGTCTGAATTAGTAATATATAAGACTTAGGGAACTTGGTCAAGATGATATTAGCAAAATGTAATTCCAGTGGACAGCGAGAGAGAAGCCTTTATTACCGACGCAGAAGCAGCTTTTAATTTCACACTGGTGTAATTTTAACAGCCTGGAGCTGCTCAGACTTGAAAATGCTGTTCACCTTAGAACCAATGTAAAAGAATTGGTATATTCTTCTCTGAAAATAAATTCTCTCTATTGAATTAAAAGCAATGCAAAGTCAGATTTGGGGACTAAAATACCTTGTTTTCCATCCTTATCCATTTATAGCTTCCTTTAGAAATACTTTTCGTTAAAAATGCACAAGAATTTTGAAATAAATGGTTAATAAAACCCATGATGCATATTTTTAGGTCACCCAAATTGAGTATACCTTTGGAGGCTGAGTATAAAGACTGCCTCTGAATCTAAATGTTTTCAGTCTGAATCAGACATTACCAAATGCCTGATACTGAAACCACTGTACATCGCACTTCTCACAAAACCTTATTACTTCCAAAATTCAAACTCTTGTTAAAATTTGTACCACTCCAGTAGTTTTTCTCGGTAGGAACACTGGAGATGTTGAGAGATTTTAAGGTAATTGAAGCATATTTATTTTAACAGGCATTATAATCTGGCAGTCAGTGAAGCAAACACGGGAATATTATACCAAATAGGGATATCAAATGGCTTATCACCAAGAATACAATAATCAAATGCATTAAAGACACACAGTAAAAGCCAGGCCTGATGGCTCTAGGGAAGCCTCTCGGGACACAGCTGTCCTTTGGCTGTGGAGGTGGCACAGCAAAGTGACTAGAAACATAAACTCAGGATCCAGACTCCTTGGCTCTGTACTTAATGCCTGAGTGCCTTTGGACAGGGCCTCAGTTGCTATGTTAATTTGTTGTGGCTGCCATAACATATTATACCAACTGGGTGGCTTAAAACAATAAAAGTTTATTCTTTTCACAGTGCAGGAGGCCAGGAGTCTGAAAGCAAGACTTGGCAGGATTAGTTCTTTCTGCAGACTCTGAAAAGTAATCTGGTCCATGCGTCTCTCCTCCCTTCCAATGGTTGCTGGTAATCCTTGGCATTCCTTGGTTTATAGGTAGCATCAACCCAATCTCTGCCTCTGACTCCACATGGCCTACACTGTATTGTGTATCCTGTCGTCGTCATTGTCTTCTTCTTTAACCTTTTTGTAGTTGTAGATGGAACACAATGCCTTTATTTTGTTTATTTATTTTTATGCGGTGCTGAGGATCGAACTCAGTGCCTCACACATGCTAGGCAAGCGCTCTACCACAGAGCCATAGCCCCAGCCCCTGTCTTCTTCTTGTAAGGGTACCAGTCATTGGATATAGGGTCCACCCGAATCCAGGATACATACTTCATCGTTCTTATCTTTTTTTTTTTTTTTTTTTAGAGAGAGAGAGAGATTTTTTAATATTTATTTTTTTAGTTTTCGGCGGACACAACATCTTTGTTTTGTATGTGGTGCTGAGGATCGAACCCGGGCCGCACACATGCCAGGCGAGCGCGCTACCGCTTGAGTCATATCCCCAGCTCCCATCATTCTTATCTTAATGACTTCTGCAAAGACCTTATTCCAAATAAGAAAATTCTGATATTTCTGGTGTGCATGAATTTTGAGGAGGTCGCTATTCAATCTGCTCCAGTTGCCTCAACTGCAAAATACGATGCTAATGATATAAGCTTTAAGGGTTGTTGTAATGTTCATGAAAATAAAATGTTTGGAATGGTATTTGGTATGAAATATTTGGTGTGTTTAGCTATTAAGTATAGTATTAAGTCAAAAGATCCCACTTACTAAGTGAACATAAGTTTCTTTTTGCCATGGAATCATTCTCAGGTGCATTTATGAGAACATCTCCTTTCCCTATATCTTACCTACAAACTGTCCGTGTTTTAAAAAAGGGAACCTGAAGGTAAAGTCAAGTTTGGCACCAAATGCTGCTGCAGCAGTAGAGAGGGGAAAGCAAGCCAAACCGACACACAGCCTGGTCCTGGGTGACAGGGGACAAAGAACCCATCAAAAAAAGCTCATGTCCACAGGTTGCCAAGTTACAAATTGGCAAGCCTCGTTGGGCCTAGATAACCAATTCACTTTAATTAAATTGCCTCTGATTGAGCTTTGGGCTATGATTTTTCATCTTGAGTTTGGCTCCATGGCAAGCCAGCTCAGGCCTCTTTGCGCTAAATTGTTCAGAGGTGTGTTCTTCAGACCGTATTTCACGCCCCAAAATTGTCTCATTCCAGACCTGCTTGGCTGGTGTAGTTCTCAGGGCTGGATTGCAACGATCATAAAGTGAGGCATGTTCCCAGTCTGCAGGCTCAGGGTGGCCTTTGCAAGACACAGAAATTTGGGAAACATGGAGAGGCTTAAACACCCATGGAAAACTAACCGGACCAGTTCCCTCTGATGGAAATAAAAGGCCATCAGGTACAGCGAAACAGAAGGTGAACACATAGCTTGGTTGTCTTTCTCCCTTTCCCTTGTCTTTTTATGGGAGACATTGATAAAGTAAGGTGCCATGGGGCTGCAGATAGTCCACTGCTGGCCTAAATTTCCAGTGCTTTTTGGCCTTGTGTCTCCCAGTCCACCTGGATGAGCATGTCTCTCCTCAGAGATAATCGATTCAGTTTCACTCCAGTGAAACTGTAGGTAGGGCTGAAGAGTTTCCAAATGCAGATGTGAGGGGAATCACCTGAGCCTGCTGTCCAGAGGAAAGAAAATTAAGCATTGGCACATGGAGCTGCCCTGGGGTGAACTCCCTGTCATCAAAAGCTACATAACTAGCAAACCTGGTACTCAAGCTGTAAGCTAAAATCAATGCAGAACCCTTGATGGATGGAGGGCACACCTGCCCCCATTCATACCACTGCCCTTTTTTTTCTCGCTCCAGCTACTCCTTGCCCCAGCTCCTCACCATCCCCTCAATACCAATTCCTTTCCTTGTCTTTGTCTTTGTAGTTGTCCTCCCCACATCTTACCCAGAAGTTTGCTATTTCTCTTTAAAGCCAAAGCTAAGGTGGCTGCCTTTTCACACCTTGGAGAGTGAGCCAGGGTAAGGGCTGATGAGAAACCAGCCATTCTTGACCTGCCCTGTCTACAGTCTCTGTCTCTGTCTCTGTCTCTGTCTCTCTCTCTCTCTCTCTCTCTCTCTCCTTCCAATGATGTTGTCAATCATAGTTCCTATGACTTCCAGTCATGATGGTGGTCCTTGAAACCGCATGATAATCTGTCATCTATTTATTGTAGAAAAGCGCATATTCAGGGATGGGAATGAACTTCCCCTTGAGTTTCCTCTACTTCTGCATCTGCTTCAAGGTCTAGTTCAAATGTCAACTGATATGAAATTTTATTCTTCTCTCCACACCAGAGTAGTTTCTTCCTTCCTTCCTTCCTTCCTTCCTTCCTTCCTTCCTTCCTTCCTTCCTTCTCTGAGTCGGTAGAACATTACGAAAAATGTGCCGATTTCACTTTTTGAGGGAGATAGGGAGCACAGAGAATATATCTCAACCTGGGTCCTTGCCATGAGCCGATAGTCTAGCATATGGCAGAAGGCCAAAAGAAGTGATATGAACACTGCTTGATGCTCTTATATTTATGCCAATTCACTTTATCCTTGCCGCAGTCTAGCTGGGCAAATAACCGGGAGGTGACAAGCAACTTGAAGGTTCAAGCGGGAACTACTTTAATGCGAGTGAACTCAGCAGGAACTGAGCTAGAACTCCAAGTAGCGGGCACCCGAGATAGCAGGAGCCGCTTTATTGCGGGACAGTAGAGGTATATATACTCAACTGATTACACACAGCTTGACTCAATTAACATCATCTAGCAGTCAGCCAATAAGGAATCCTCACCATCTTAATGGCTCCCTGGTGTTGCTTCACAAACCACTCCTCCTGGCAAGCTGCCAGGCGCCAGCTTGACTTGTTTACATCCCCAACATATCCTGATGTACAATGTCAAAATCTTAACCCCAAAACTCAAGTAGGAAAGAAGTAGTCACTTTATTTTCTGTAACTCAGTCTAATTTATAGCACTAACCCCCTCATGTTGCTGGGCTGGTGGAAAACTGACCTGCCATGCTGTTTTGCCTCTTCGTCTATTACCAGGATGGTATCTAGTGTAAGAGATAGCACCAAAGCACTGGGGTAAGTGGGGTGAGTGGGGTGAGTATCTGCCCTTGGGTAACTGTGCTGTGAGCATCCCTCCTCAACTAGCACACTGCCCTTCTCCAGGCCACACTCTGGACACCAGAATCTTCTTGCAGCAGTACAGGTTCTGCCTGCCTTTTATCTTCAGAAGGCCTGTTTCATGCCAGAGGACTCCGAAAGAACCAGGCCCCTAAGGCCATGGTCTCCTCCAAGCCCAGGAAGAATTTTCTTAATCTTGCTGAGGGTGAGAGAGGTAATCGAGAACCTCACTCTCCTGCTGTGTTTTCCAAGACACTTTTTATTCTATCCAAGAATATTTTCACTTCTCCCCAATATCTTCCAAATGCTAAGGAACTTTCAGGGAAGAGAGAGAGAGAGAGAGAGAGAGAGAGAGAGAGAGAGAGAGAGAGAGAGAGAATGAGAAGGAAGGAAGGGAGATTCTGGAAAGTTTTGGTCATATATTTGCTCTGCAATAATACTATATAGCACTAATATGATTTAGGGAAACCAGAGATGAAAATGAGAATTAGCCAGTAGATAAAGCAACCCCCAAATGCTATGGTTTAAATAAGCAAGTGTTTATTATCTCTTTGTTTCATAAAACAATCCATAATCAGGTAAGCCACCCAGCCTCTTGAACGCCCAGATGCCTGTCCCTGTACAGCTGTGCACCAAGAGCTCAACAGCACCATCCCCAGGATATATATGGCTTTCATCTCTGGATCCAAGGCAGCTGGTTCAGCCACACCATTTTTTTTTTTTTTTTTTTTTTTTTTTTTGCCAAAAGAGAAAGAGAAGCAAAAGAAAACTTGGCCAAGGTGATGACCCACTGTTACATACACCACTTCTGCTCACTTGCCAGTGCCCTGATCTAAAACGGCCACACCCAGCCGTAAGAGGCTGGGATAGGGGAGCAGCTGGTAAGCCCAACCTCATCCCAGGAGGAAGTGTGTTTCTTTTAGTGAAAGGAGAAGGAGGGAATTAATAATGGGACCTTGTCAGCGGTCAGCCATATATAGAGAGAAATAAAAACCACATAAATTTAAACCTCACATATCATGCAGCCATGTTGACAACAAAGCTATCTGATTCCATTTTAACGATGAGTACATGGGGTTCAGAAACATGAATAATTTATTCACATTCATACAGGTAGTAAATAAGTCAATGGTGGAGTTAGGACTCAATCCTAAATCTGACTTCAAACCTATATATTTCCCCTATACTCCACCGATTATTGATGCATTTGAGTGAATACATTTTGAAGCTGTATTTCAGTTTCCAAGGTTAACTAGAAGGTTATGCTTTTTCATATTAACCCATATGAAAAAAAAAGTAATAACTTGGGCTCTGTTTGGATGTTCTCTTTTACAATGATATAATTTATTGTTACAGTGGTGTTTGAAATATCAATAAATTCTTGGGATACTGGAGCTTGAAAAAGACTATTAGCTTCACTGTTCTGTGTTAGGTAGAGATGTCATGAATTTGTGTCACTTTATACATGAAGTATCTTGTTGTTTGGTCACGGGTGATAGCTCAAATTGTGTTCAGATGGAAAGGGAAGGTAACAGATCAATATCAATAAACTGTATGTTCTTCTATAAGATGGTTTTTTTTATATGCAAAAGACACACTGCCTGCAGCTGAGTACAATTTAGAAAAACCTCTTGCTCATTGGAAACCAAGCAGCATCTTGGCTCTGGGAATTGGAACGTGTCTTTGTCTGATGAATATGTTCACTCTCCTTGGTCCTTATGCCCCTCTCCTGCTTCTTCCCTTGGTTTCCACTGAATTGATTATGTTTCTCTTCCCTCCTTAGCCTTTCTACATGGATATTCTTCTAACACTCTTCCCTGGAACTCTTCTAAAACTGGGTGTTCCAATCCACTCCCATATCTTTGATAATTTGGAAAAAAATATATCAAATTTATGACTTGCCATGACCCCTCCTGGCATATTATAATCATCTCTTGCTGCTCCAGTTATTCTACCCAAATTCCCACTCCATCCTGCTGCTTTCAAAAGTGGCCTCTGATGATGCCCTGGTTGCATGGAAGTTGGCACTTTAAAAAGTGCTTCCTGTTCACGCTTCACCAAATGCTCTTTCCTCAGACAGCCCCTGCTGAGGCAGAACTAAGTACCCTGCTTCTGTGAGTGCACAGACCTTGTCCACCTCTATCATTGAACCTAGAGCATCTCAGTGTATTTATGCTTCTGTCTCCCTTCCAAACTGTAAGATCCTTAAAGCTGTGCTTATGTTCCTGTCCCCAGTATCTGATACAGTGCTGGAACACAGTGGATGTATAGACAACTTTGAACTGAATAAAATAGTTCCTTTTCTTCTGGTAACTTCTCAAATGTCAGCTAATAAGGCCTTATTTATTAAATAACCCCAATAGTAAGGATCAGGAGGATATAAAAAAAAATAAATACAAAAGCACAGCTCAAACATGGTGAGGAGCCAAACATTTTTATATTTGACGCTAAAGCTAATGTTCAAGTACCAAACAATTTACATGTTTTAGGATGCATATACTAGAAGTTTAAAAAAAAATGCATTTGGAACACAGTGCTGAAAGGCTTTGTCACCTTTGTTGATGAGTATTGGGACAGGTTGACAGTGCATGAAGCAAGATCTGAACCTAACATAGCAGAGAGATGAGAAAGGCCCAACAGAAAGAGACAACATGATTCAACAGAATGGAAGATTAAACATTTCAGGTGCCCAGAAATCATTTGAGCCTCATGATCCTAGAAAGGGTGATTGGAAAGCAATAAACCCTCATTTTGCACACAAGGTAAGTGAATCTATGAGGAAAGTTAGCAGATTTCAGGCCCAGACCTTCAAAGGAGCAGCTATAAATCCCTAAAAGTCTATTCCTTTGAGAGAGCAAGAGAGACTATCTTCCAAATAATTTATTATTCCACAAGACAACACACCAACTGTAGTTTATGGCTATGACATTCCCAAAGACACATGGCTCAGAAATAAAGAAATGATTGAATTGCATATGGTGAGGAAAGCAATTCCAGTTTGAGAGAATGTTCTTATTTCTAGAGTTCTAATCATGTTTAGAGGAAAGCCAGTCTAGAAACCACTTGAAGAGGACTTCTCTTTCTTGTAATACGTGATTTTATATGCTAATCAGACTGAGTCTCAAGCCATCCCAGCAAGTCATCAGGCTCTTTTAAGGATAAAGCCTTCCTACCTACTGTGCTTACATCTACTTAGAGAAAAGAAATTTATTCAAGGCTAGTGCATTTGATTCTGCTTCACCTCAAACATCTGAATATACAATAGATTCAGGCTCATTGCTGATCACATCACTGTGATTGAACTCCCAAAATATGCATTCCTTTCCTCAGTCATTCATGCCTTCCACAAAAGTTTACAGAGCAATTTGCATATTACTGAACATCTTGCCTTGTGTATGTACTCTGGCTTGTACAGACCAGTCCCATCTGCTCTGTGAGTTCAGCAGGGCCTGAGAATCATCCTCAGGGGCTGCTTTTTCTACCCTGAAGTAGCCTGGGTTGTTCTTACATTGCTGCTATTTTCAGTCCTCTTATAAGAGCACTTTATGGAGTGGCTGAATTTTTTTTTTCTGCAGAGCTCCTAAAAGCTAGCTGTGTTAGTCAGCTTTTGAACACTGTGACCGAAATACCTGTCAAGGACGACTTAGAGGAGGAAAAGTTTATTTCAGTTCACAGTTTCAGAGGTTCAGTCCACACTGGACCAACTCCATTGTTCTGGGCCTAAGGTGAAGTAGAACCTGATGGTGGAAGGGCACGGCGGAGGACTACTGCTTCATTCATGGTGGCTAGGAAGTAGGTGGAGGGAAGGGGCTGCAGGAAAGATGAACCCTTCCAGATCTCACCCCCAGTGATCACCTCTTCCAGCCATGCCCCACCTGCTTACAGTCACTACCTAGTTAGTCCATTCAAACTAGAATCAACTGATTAGTTTACAGCTCTCCTGATCTAATCATTTCACCTCCAACAATGCCTATATTAACACCTGAGTTTGGGAGGGGGGGGGCACCTCATAAATGGACCACAGCATTAGCCTTTTTCTATCTTCACTACAATCCCTCTACCAGTGATATGACCAATTCTCTGCAAGTCTGATCCAGAGATTCCTTCTACGGCAGTAATAGGTGATACAACCTGGATTTCTGATAATGAACACTCAGTATATGGTTGTATCTACTTTGCTTTCTGCAAAGGGAATTTCTAGTCTTTTCACAAACAAACTTTGTCTTCATACCCTCTTCTTTCCAGTATCTTAATAAGAGAATTCCAGGGTTCTGACTATTCAGCCAAGGTCTCCACCATTATTTCTTATATATGACTTAAGGAACCTGATAGAAATGCCTCTCCATCCTGCCTATCTTGATATTTTAGAATTCCAGAGTAGGATTCTAATCAAATGAGATCATGTTTATAAAGTACTCAATATATAACATATAGTAGATAATAAATTGTATTTATTAAAACTATTACATAATTATTGTGACTGATACATAGATTGAACTCTATACATGATCCTAGCTATGTGTAACATCAGTAGTGCCAATAATAAATAAAGTTATAAATGCATGGAAATGTGTAAATTCTAAACTTTGGATTCTTAATTTTTTTAAAAAAATCATTTAAAAATAAAATTTTTATATCCCAAATGATTTGGTGCCAGAAGATTTAGATATGAATGTAATTTATGTTTATTCATTTATTCACTTATTAAGTACTTGCTTTGTTCTTTGCTTTTTTTTCATTTAGACCCATTTGAATATTTTTTATTTCTCTGGTTATGTTCCAAAAGCTTTGTTCTTGTCCTGATCGACATGTGGAAGTCAAGCACCATCATTTTCTTTTGTGTCCTGCATGGGTGACAGTGTCATTTAAGGATTTAGCACACATATCAGCAGCAGTTATGTTCCTGAGTCCCTGAAGAGATGAGTTGGAGGTGAATCTCCCATGAGAAGGGAAATGAGAGGGTGCAACAAGATAGTCTGAGAAAGAAGAAGTGCAGAAGAGCTTCTGAATTCCTTCATTTAGGAAGGAAGTGGACTTAGAGTGAGAAGATAAATTTTAAAATATTTACTAGTTAGCAAAGAAATGCAAAAAGAATAATCGGTGAGGTTTCATTGTCACTTTCAAAATGGCAATGGGTAAAAATAATAACTTTAGCCAGGCATGGTGGTGCACACCAGTAATCCCAGTGGCTTGGGAAGCTGAGGCAAGAGGATCATGAGTTCAAAGCCAGCCTCAGCAATTTAGTAAGGCCCTAAGCAATTCAATGAGGCCCTGTCTCTAAATAAAATATAACAAAGAGCTGGGGTGTGGCTCAGTGGTTAAGCATCCCTGGGTTCAATCTCCAGTATTAAAAAAAAAAAAAATTCCACTACTCAAAGTGTTGCTTTGGGGGTTACTGCAGTGGGGTTCCAAGGGAATCCCAAAGGAGTCCTATGATTCTTGAGGATAGAAGCCAGTGAGGAGCTAAGGAAGTATGAATGCAGTTTTAATTCAAGGAATTTATTCTGCAAATATTAATAAAACTGTTTTCAAATATTTTTGTATAAAAGGGAATCTATCACATGAGAAAAATTAAGTGAGAAATTTTGAAGTGCAAAAAATGTTAATTATGTTAATTAAATAAATAATGGTACATCTAAGTCACATAAACTATTAAATCAACAAAATAATATTTAATAAAACTGGGGGTTTGTGGGTATAGTTCAGTGATGGAGTTCATGCCTAACTGTGCAAAGCCCTGGGTATGATCCCTCAACACAGCAAAAACAACAATAAACCTACTTAATATCTGGAGAAAAAGCAACTCATAAACCTATATGCACATCTTTTGGTACATTCCTTTTTTTCCTTATAAGTTTAAATTTAAAAGCTGTTTTAGGTTCACAGCAAAACTGAGCAGAAAAATACATATTTTTCAATAATACCCCCTGGATGGCTCCCAAAAACCTCTGGTGACACATTATCAACATGCTCTATCACAGTGCTACATTTATTACAACTGTTGAACCTACATTAACACATCACAATCACCTAGTCTCCATAGTTTTTGTTAGGGATCACTCCTAGTGATATATATTCTATAGTTTGGACAAATATACTATGACATGTATCCACCATTATGGAATTATATAGAGCATTTTTACTGCCCTAAAAATCCCCTGTGCTCCATCTATTCATCCTTCCCTTCCCACAAACCCTTGACAACCATTGAGCTCTTTGCAATCTCCATAGTTTGGCCTTCCCCAAAATGTTATATTGTTGACATTACTCAATATATGGGCTTTTTAGGTGGACTTCTTCCAACTAGTAATATGCGCCTGTTTTTTTTTTCATGGATTACTTCTAAGTTTTGGCAATTATGAATTGAGTTCCTATAAACATCTATGTACAGGTTTTATGATGTAAGTTTGAGATTCGTTTGCATAAATATCCAAGGGCTGATTGCTGAGCCGTTTGGTGAGAGTATATTTAGCCTTACAAGGAACTGCCAAACTCTCTTCCAAAGTGCCTGGATCATTTTTGCATTCCCGCCAATGAATAAGAATCCCATTATTCAATGTGTGCATTGTAACTGCAATTCCGAAAGGCTCTAGGGTTGGGTGGGCCACTCCAAGCTCTGGAAGTCAGAACATAAATTTGAGAAATGATTGAAAGAATAAGTCTTATCTATTCATGGTTAATTGTACCTAAAGAAAGATCAAATGGACTAATCATCTTTGTCAACTTTGTGGTTTATAAAACTATTCATAGGAAAGTATGTTCATCCTAACATCTTGGAAGGGTTTCCTCTACCTTTGAATTATAAGATTATTATAAAGTCCCTTTGTTCTTTAATCTGGAATGTATAAAGTTAAGTCCTCCAAAAACTATCAAGGGTAATTGTGGTGAGCCGCTTCTGCAGATTATGGTCGCCATTGCAGGATGGCGCTGGCTCCACTGTGGTCTGTAACAAACAACTCCTTGTTTGGGAGAGTTGGTGCATGGTTTTTCAGCACCCTGTGAGAAAGTTCCACGTGGCAGCTTCGCATTGGGGCTTGGGATGCTTTATTAAGGCTGGGAGGGGCATCCGACCAGGAATTAGAAGAAATATCAAGGGCCTGAATAAACTGCTGAAAGAAGATTCCTGAGTTGCGTCAGGTAATGAGCATTCTGGAAGGTTTTGTAGACTCAAGGAGAAAGACCTCACCCTTTGAGTCCACAGTGAGGAGATTTGGATTCCATTTTGAGCCTCTTTCAATGACTTAGAGTGGTTCTTTCTTAATTTTTTTTTTTAATATTTTATTTTTTAGTTTTAGGTGGACACAATATCTTTATTTTTATCTTTATGTGGTGCTGAGAATTGAACCCAATGCCTCACACATGCCAGGCGAGGGCGCTACCACTTGAGCCACAATCAGTCACTCAACCTTTGCAAACCTTCCTCATTTGTAATACATGAATAATAAGCTGCCACAGTCAAGCTTCCAGAAAATCATGGAGATTCCTCTTTATTCACTGAGCTCTGGGTTTCTGGGAGGGAAATCCCTGGGGGTGGGCTGAATGCCGACTGTGGAGGGAGAGATAAGACATCTTCGTGTCTGCAGAAGAGTCACATACAACCAGAGCCAGGAGGATTAGTGTAAACTCAAGGGCTTTTTCTCAGGAGATGAGAAAATTCCAAGTGCTTCTCCCTTTTCCTCTGCCTCCCATACTTAAAAGTTTTTAAGCCAAAGAGGAGAAATGAGGTTAATATGATAGCAAGGGGAATTCTGAAAGTGATAATGTGCTTCCAAGTGGCAAGTGAAACCTACAGTTCCAGGGGTAAGTGTGGGAGGTAAGATAGAAGATCTCTGAACTAGAAACACGTGGGGAGGGTGACCTTCTTTCCTGCCAGTTGAACTACTTCTCAAGACTTCCCGACTCCAACTTTGCTCAACAGCTTCTGAATGGATTTTTTTTTTTTTTTTAAATCATGGGTTTAATGACACCAATTTTAAAAGAACCTTTGTACGCATGAGGTCGTTTGGTTTTCACAACTCCTTCCTTGGGATCCAAGTCATCATTTTTTTTCTGATGAAAGTACTGAGACTTAGAGAGATTAAATCACTTACTGGAGCCCAGATGATCAACAAAGTGATGCAACCAACGGACGCCTGGGTCTTCCCTCCCTGAGTTCTTATTATGGTTTGCATATGAAGTGTGCCCTGAAAGTTCATGTGTGAGGCAATGCAGAAATGTCCAGAGGTGAAACGATTAGATGACGAGAGCTTGAGCTAATCAATGGATTCGTCCATTTGATGGATTAATCATTTTAAAGGGTTACTGTGCAGGGTGGTGACTGTAGGCAGATAGGCTATAGCTAGAGGAAGTATGTCACTGGACCATGCCCTGATGAACACTGCTGTCTTGCTGATTGTCATGAACTGAGCTCTTTTCCTCTCCCACATCCGTCTGCCATGATGTCCCACCTCACCTCAGCCCCTGGGCAGAACCTCTGAAATTGTTACCGTTCTCTAACTTGTTACTGTCGAATCTTTTGACCATCTGACTAATACAGTCCCACACTCTCTTGACATAAATATGTTTGTAAACATTCAAGAAGGTAGAGCTGGTCTCCTTCATGCATTTATCCGCCCCCCCTCCAACCCCTTTTGCATCTCTGCCACTCTAAGAAGCTGGTCTCTTCAACAGTTTACAACAACAAGAAGAGTGGTTTTTATTTTCTCTTTTGGGCCGCAGAACTCTACTGGGCTTTGGAGTAATTGGAATAAAACAACTTACTTTTTTTTTTTTTAAATATTTTCCACCCCATCAAATATCCAGTGGACAGAGTCCGGAAGTCTTTTCTTGGAATATTTATCATCCTTCTCATGAAGTCCACTTTCCAATGATATTTTCAATCTTTCCTCTTTGTAGGCATAAAATACTACATATGCTTTTTAAAATAGCTGATTCATCCTAGACAAGAGGATTCACCCTCCATTCTATAATTTAATTGCGATCATTTGACATTTGTGCTCACGAGCAATTGCTTACACTCGTGTCAGAGCTCTGAACTGGTGGACATGCCAGCCAAGACTGAGGTCACCTTTGTGTCCCTCATTCAGTGGTGAGTATTTTATTGTATATTAAAATAATGTGTGACACTAATAGTGCCTGGTATTTATAGAGGGCTTTCTACTTCTCAAGGACTCATATGTTCCGTCCACCTCATTTCTCTTCAGAGTCTTTTTGCATGTTTCATTGGGGCACTTGAAAGTAAATAATGTAAGTGTCCTTATAGAAATAGATATATGGATCTGTGCATTTTCAAACAATATTTTTCACATAAGGTGAACATTTTATTTCCTTTTTCCTCTTCCCTTAGACTCTTTCCTGTCTCTTGTCCCTTTTAATTTAAAACATTATGTTTGGGTGTGGTTTGTCTCCCAAAGGTTTATGTGTAGAAGCTTGGTGCCCAGTATGGTGGTGTTGTGTGGTGGTGTTAAGTGGTGGATCCTAGTGGGAGGTAGTCAGGTCATGGAGTTCTATCCTCATGAATAGATTCATGCCAGTCTTAAAGAGTGGGTTGGGTCTCACAGAAGGGAATTAGTTCTTAAAAGAGTGTGCTGTTATAAAGCAAGCTTAGTTCCTTATTCAAGTGGCTTTTTCCCTTTATGTCTCTTTGCCAGGTTGTGGTACAGTCAATAGGACCCTCACTAGGGCACCAGTGGTATACTATTTGGAATTCCTAGACACCAGAGTATGTGTGGAATGAACCTCTTTACTTATAAAGTAATCAGCCTCAGGTGTTTTGTTATAGCTACAAAATGCACATGAAAAGTACTACAATAACTGAAGTAGGTTAGGCCAGAGTCTCAGAATGATAATATGATCTTTCACTGACTTGTAGGCTCTCCTTTCCTTGAACGACTTCACTATCACATCTCTTTGTGGAAACACAAAGACAGACCTCTGGAACCTACAGTTGGCAAAGAAAGACGATATCCTGACTATCTTTCCCTCCCATGTTCCTTTGGTAGTATTCACCTCTCTCTCTGTACGCATTTGGTCTTTTGGTTTTCACAACTCCTTCTTTGAGATCCAGGCCATTATTTTCATTGTACATCTGGAACCTAGAGTTGGCAAAGGAAGATGGGATCCTGACTATCTTTCTGTAGTCATTTCATTCACCAATCTCTGCTGATTGCTAAATTTTTAGCATTCTTTCATATGACTCATATTCTGGCCATGAATTGTTTGGTTATACCAAAGTAAAATGCTTTGGTTACAAAATCACTGAAAGGGCTATCTCATGTAATTCAAGGACATGCATATAATTAATATGCATAAAAACTAAAACCTGAAGTTGAGAAATCATTAGAGAACAAAGCAATGACCCTCTCTCTTCTTCCCTACCTCCTTTCCCATGGACTTTGTATCTTATTTTCTGAGGGACGCGTAGCAATGTCATCTTCCTCTCATCTGCTTAAGTTAAGCATAGTCAGATTAGCCACCTAATCTATCTACCATGTGAGCTCCTGGTTGAATCTCTGAAGGCCCAAATATCATGGTTTACCCTTTGCTTCCAGTGGGCTGACTCTTCTCTCATCCAGAGTTGATTCTTGGCCCAAGTGCCTGATGCCATTCATGCGGTTTATGGATCAACATTTTCCAATTGCCATTCAAGTTTTAAGCTTTGGAAAATTATAAAATAATAGGCTTTCTTTTTTCTAACTCCAGTCATACTGAGCACCAGTCAAAGATGCACCAAAAAAAAAAAAAAAAATGTCCAGAAAGACCTATGCAAAGGTCAAATGGAAAAGCTGTGTTTACAATCAGTCAGTGAGGCAGCCAAAATCAAATTTAGTGTCCTACTTAGAATTGAGTAGTAGTCTGTGGAATTAATGTGTCAACTCTGGTGATTCTTACCTTGTATCCATACTGACTACATATGGATGGAATAGATAGTTAGATAGAGAGATAAGGAAAGATATAGTTATAGATATTAATATACACATATAATTACACAACACAATTGTAAATATATAATTATACATTTTAAATATCATCAGTTGATTTGAAGAACACATAGGAATGTAAGTAAGAAACTAACCAAAGAACTATTTAATTATACTTTTTTATGCCCTCTGAAGCAAGGAAATTATTTGAAAAACTAAGGTATCATTTTTCCTAGTTTTAGCAAGTTGCATAAGCCTTTTCTCATCCACTAAAACCTCAATGGAATTTAAGCTAATATGCATTTTCAAGGTCATTTTAAAATTTATAATTCTTTCAGAGAAAGTGTCTCAGGTTTCACTAGAAAGTTATTGTAGATTTAAACCTATATGTACTTTGAGGTTTTTTTATTTTTTACTTGATTTTATTTTTTAAATACATGACAGCGGAATGCATTACAATTCTTATTACACATACAGAGAACATTTTTTCATATCTCTGTTTGTATATAAGGTACGTTGATGCCAATTCATGTCTTCATACATGTACTTTGGATAATGATGTCCATCACATTCCACCATCATTGCTAATCCCCTGCCCCCTCCCTTTTCCTCCCACCCCTCTGCCCTATCTATTCCTCCCATGCTCCCCCTCCCTACCCCACTATGAGTCAATTACTTTATATCAGAGAAAACATTGGGCATTTGTCTTTTGGGGATTGGCAAACTTTACTTAGCATTGTAGACGACTAACAATAGCTATGTGTGAATGAAAAGTGTGTGGCAGCTCAGTTTCCAAACGTAATTATTTCTCTTCCAACAGTAACATGAACAAATGGCATGTTTATTGTAAAGAAATTCATAGATCCTGAGGAATATCTACAAAAAAAAGTCATGCAACTCTACTTTTATTGATTGATTTATTTTTTCAGATTCTAGCTCTGGATGCCTTAATTTTGTAAAGTTGGTATCTAATTTAAGGTTTCAGAGAACACTGTTCTCAAAGAGCACTGAAGAGTTTCCTGACTCCCCTAAGGACATCTCTAGTCACCTGATCCTCTCTTCTCTTTTCAAATCATCATGTGCATCCTACCTCATTCCTTGGCTATGAACTCTCCTAAATTCAAACGATTTTTTTAATGCATGTAAATTTTTCATTTTTACTTTCTAATATCGAAGACATTCTTTGGTTATCTTCTTATTTGGAATAGAAAAATGTAACATCAACTGTCAATGCCGATTTTAGAATGTCCAGTTAAAATAGAAGATGATCCACTCAGACATTTGGAATAATTCAAATAATGATTCTTTATCTCCATGCCCTACAAACAATATTGTGAGGCATGTTGAGAGCAAACTGGTATTATGCTAATTTCAGTGGTCATCATAATTCAATCTTATTTCTGGGAGATCTCTGCATTTATGAATTCCACAAAATTTAAGCAGCACATTGAGGCAGTGCTAGGGATCCAATAGGGACCAGGTATAGGTAGAGGAATAGGTGTAGGTATAGATAATGAGGTGGTCCTTTTCTCTTACCTGTTCCACCAATGTTACTAATTTCCAGGTATTGTCTACACCTCTGAAAATAACCCTGTTCATTTAAGGTCAGGATGAGTGACATCAAAAGCAGCTTTTAGTCATTGAATCCTAGAAGGGAAGTTGAATTTGAAACTATACATAAGCAACAGCCGGCTCTTCTGCAAGCTTTATGTGAATTTTTGTCTCTGCTGCCATTGTCTGCCTATTAGCTGTCTTTAAAAATAAATACCATTGAGTGAGATAATTAGTTATGGGGCTGAGAGAAAATGTGTTCTGTAGGCCCATACAGCTTTGAGAGATAGTAGCTATTTCTTATAAATGATTTGGGAGCCTGGTGAATAAAAGATCCCCAATTTTTTTTAAAGTGTTAAGACTCTAAATCTCTAAACTATGAAGGAAGTCCATTATCTTTTATTTGATTTTTAGTACAGTAGGCTTGGAGGATCAGAATGAGCAGGAAGCCATTGTTCTAGTACTTTTGCCCCTTACACTGCTTCTCAAATACAGTGGACCAGGGCTCATTACTGAACTTTTATTTGGCTTTAGGGACTTCACGGATGTTTGGCTTGAACTATCAGTAAAAGAATATGCCAGCATCGTTGATCAGTCTCTAAAATAAATGCATTAGCCTTCTCATTCTGAAGTCTGCTTTGCTTTGATATCTGGCAAATGTTTACATCAAGTGCTTGTTCTGTTTACTGTTATTAGTGAAGACAGCCATAGAGTATAGCATGTAACATTGACTGGCAATCCCATGAGTAGCAGAGCTTTGAATGTCTAAACCAGTTTCAATCTCTTTCTTCCCCGAAGGCAAATCCATATTTGTCCCACTTTGGATTAGAAGGGTAAAACTTTGTAAAAATGCCATTCCTCTTCCAACAGATTTGAATTGTGTGCATCTGTGGAAAACTTTAAGCAGACTGAATATGTCCCAATTGTTTAAGAAAAACAGCCCTTCTGTGTGTCAGTGACTATACAGTGAGAGTTAGAAAAAAATCAAATTTATCCATGATGTCTTAGTTTTAGTTAGATTCTTGACATCAAGTTGAGGACGTCTGCGGAAACTTCTTGTTAAAAAAACTGCAGATGTGACCATGTATAAATTATTTCCCTTTTATTTTCCTGTGTTTACCCAAATTTAATGTTCAAAAATATATGCACCCTGAAAAATAGAGACTGTTTTTGTCTTTTTTTTTTTTTTTTGACTTCCTGAGCTTGGAACAAAAGAGTTAGTTATTTAACTAACTCAGTGCTGCTGAGCTATAAGCGTGAGATGATGTGGATCTGTTTGTCGTAGCTGAAACATCTGAAGCTACTGCAAGATAGAGCTGAATTCTGCAAGATTTTCCAGTCCACATTCCAATACATAAACAGTTCAGGTTTTGCCCTAAAAAAGCTGGGCCATTCCCAAGGCAAGTTGACCCCAGGGCTATATGTAAATTAAGGCATGTGCTTTTTATGCCAAGAAGTGTGTTTTGGGTTTTTTTTTTTTTTTAATCACTGATCTTTCATTCAATGGAAAAAATCTTTTAAGAAGGAAGATATCTCTCTAAAAGTCAGTGAGGTAATAGAAAAAGTGAGGAGCTCGGACTGAGCTTCTTTCCATGTGCAGCTGGAGGGTCTGCAGGCGATGAGATCATGGAGAGTGACTGCAGATCAAAATCAGCAAGAGCCGAGAAGAGATGAGATACGTACAGGCTATTTCTGGAGCCCACTGCCTCCAGCCTGACCTGCCTTCCACTATATTTAGGAAGAGTGTAGAAGAGGATAGACATCATCCTGACCTCCAGGTTTCCTAAAGCCAAAGGCATAGAGTGTGATGCAAGAAAGCAAAGTGGAAAAACCATGAATCAAAGGAATTTGTTTGATTTTTTAACTACTTGATTGGAGAGTTTTCTGTGCAGAAACGGAGTCTGTGTTGGAAGCAAATGGAGTATTGGGGCAATGTTCTTTTAGCTGCTATGCGATGCTTTTTCCTTTTGCATTCTTCCTCAGCTCCATGGTTTAAAAAAAAAAAAAAATTAACACTAAAATTTCTCCACCATGGAAGCCAAATGCAAGTCAGGGGCAACATAGCACCACTTTTGATTTCCTGAGATGCTTCTTTTCAAAGATGATGGATTTAATTTCATTTATCCAGGTAGACAGTAGGAAACTACACTTTGGGGGTGATTTTTATTTACGATTCTCACTAGGTATACTTTTATAGCTACAATTAAAATTCCAATAGAATAATATCCAGCCCCATAATTTTTTTCTGACTAATATCCAACCCTGCAATTTTTCCAACTAACCATTCTGAAAAATGAAAAGCCAACACAGTCCTCTAGTGTTTGTTTCTCTCCAGCGCTTCAGAGTTTTCACCTTGTTCCAGGATTCTTGCCTCAAGGATTTACGATGGCCTTTAATGCAGGCAGCAAGTCAATTTTTATTCAGACACGATCAATGCGCAAGGAGCAGGAGGGGCTGTTGTCTGTGTGATGCACCGTTGGTTTGTTGAGGATTGCTCAAAAGTTACCTCGCGTTTCCTTTTACACCCTGTCTCTCCTCTGTCACTTTTGCTCAGTCTTAACCCTTTTCATCAGAAGTGAGAGCACTTTCAGGGGGTAAAGTTGTTAAGTGAATATAGACTATATTTTTTTTCAGTTGAGTCTTTCTTCCTTCCTGTGTTGTTCCAAAAATAGAGAGAGAGTGGGGTGAAGTGCTTTCTTTCTGCTCTCATAGCTCTTCTCTCCCTTCCCAAATGGGAACACTGACGATTCACCTTTAAGGTGCCAGTCCATAAAGGATGGACCTGAACAAGTTTGAAACACACTGGAACTTCTTATTCCAACCAAACCATCAATGCATGTAATCCTGTCACCACTGGTCAGTTTATATCCATTGTCCGGGGTTGTCATGGATTGAATGTGCCACAGCTCACAGAGTACAGGATGAAGCATAAACCTGGAGTGCTTTCTTTCTCTAGGAACAATTGAAAAGTCTACAAATTCCTTTTATAGTGCCTTGCCAGATAACCTCATAGAACTAGTGATCCTTTTTTTAAAATAGAAAGAAATGTTCATGCTTTGATTAAAAACAAACAAATACACATCAATTCTAGAATTTTTGCCTGTTGACAAATTGCATGCGAGAGAGGCATTGGGCAGGAAGGAGCTCAGGTTGTACCTAAAAGTTGGGGAGGACTGTACCAAACTGTCTCTGTGAGCCCTGAAAGTTGCGTGTTCTCTAAAGTTAGCTGGTCCTTCCACCTCCCAGCATGATGTCCCCCTGGCACAGGGAATGGAGCCTGGCACACAGTGATTTCCCATACATTTCAATTGCCTTTTTGCTGGTTACTAACTTCCTGACTACCAAGGGCTCCTCTTAATACTTCTTTCCATAATCCCCCAATATTGAAAGATTGAATCTCCCCGCAGATTGTGTTTGTGAGATAATGATACACTTTCTCTATTAGCCAATGTCATATGTGACAGTCAAGTTGAGCTTCTAAATGCCATACACAACCCACCCTATCACACTCAGCTTGCAGAATTTGAGCTAAAATCAAGCAAAATAAGTAGGTGTTTAATTAGTCTGCATAACTTTCTTGTATAAATGCAAAATCTCCCCTAAATACCTGCATTCGTGGACTTTTTAGAAAGAACCCATGGATGCCAATTTCTCTTCTCTGGTTCTTGGTAGTGAAGGACTTGGGTTTTTAAATCTGAGAGACTTAGTGTGAGAGTTTACTAGCTGTGTGACCTTGAGCAAGTTATTTTACTTCTTGGAGCTTCTAGCAAGAAAAGAACTAAATTCAATATATATGAAGTATCAATAACTGTGCATGAACATAATCAGCATTCAATGAACATCACATTATAAAAATTAGTCACTTCTTGGCCTGGGGCTATGGCTCAGTGGTAGCACACTTTTCTGGCATGTGTGAGGTACTGGGTTTGATTCTTAGCACCACATTTAAATGAATTAATGAATTAAATAAAGGTCTATCAATAATTAAAATAATAAAAAATTAGCTACTTCTTGTTTCTTAGCTACCATTATCGATTCCCCCACAATCTCTAGCATACATTCCAATGACTTTTTTATTTGCATCCAATTGCAAATTAATAAGACAAACAAATAAAATTGTAAACCTTCTGTGGGCAGAAACTAGAACTGCTGTCTTTGGATTTTCAGCATTCAAAGTGGTACTCAAACATAAAAAAGAACCAATCTTTATGTGCTTAGTGAATGAATGAATGACCAAATTTAAAGAGTAATGATAAAAATAGTAATTATAATTGCATATATGCATTAGATTCATAATAAAACAGAAGAATAAACCAGTTAACTAAGGATATCTAAACAAGAAATACTTATCCTTCAGAAATTAAGAAGGCGATCTCTTTTTAAGTTTATGAAGTCAGAAATTACAAAGCTGTGATACTGGAATTACCTGTTGGAACAGTAGAAAATTACCTGTTGGAACAGAGTTTACATACCTGGTATGTAAACTTCCATTACATACCAGGTCAAATTCTAGATGCTGGAGGCAACGTGAATGAAGATGTATTTTCTGCCCCTGTTAATCTTACAGAAGAATGAAACAGGAGACACATAGATCATTCCTATCAAGAGAGATCCATGCAATAATAAAGGTCTAGGATTCCCTGGCTACATTGAGCAACAGGGTGGGAGAAGGATAGGGTCTCCTGAAGGGGTCATGTCTAGGCCAGAGTCTAGAGTGATAAGTAGGTCAGGGAAGTTGAAGGATGACTTGGGAGAAGTGGGTAGGCAGAGTAAAATTATCCCAGGAAGAGGATATTTAGCAAAATTGTATGGAGACTTCACAGAGCCTTATATTGCTAGAGGGTCAATTATGAGGCAGGGAGACTGAAGACTTGGGTCTTACAGTTCTCATTAGAGAAATTGAACTTTATTGTACAGATAGTTGGTGACCTGGAAAATTTTAAACCAAGGAGTTGTGTGGCCAAGATGTACTTTTAATGAATCTTCCTGATAGGTCTATGAAATTCATTTGAGGAAAACAGGACTGAGTCCTGGTTAATCAATCAGAGTTCAATTGTGCAGTTAGTCCAGGAAATGAAAAAATAGGACCATGGAGTTTGGGATGGGGAAAAGTAGTAGTTTAAGGAATATATGGGAAATAATATCAGCAGAAATTAGTGATTGATGGGACTTTGGAGTTGAGTTGAGAAAGAAGCACAAAACAATTCAAAGTTTTTAGTTTGCCTAATTAAATGTGAGATGTAATTAAATGTAAGATGAATTTATCCATTTAGAGAGAGAAAAAAGAGGGAGGAATGGGATTTCAGAGTTAGAGGTGATGAGCAAAGTCTGAGATGCTCATTGGATGCTCAAGGCAATGGGCTGAATCCTCAGCCGAAACCTTAGGAGAGATGTAGACTAGAGAAGTGAGGTCATCTGCAACCAATAGGACCATTATTCTCTTCTGAGATGGTTCTGTGGCATAAATCATGGCAGGCTGACCTGATGTCTTGGTGCATTCAGCTGCTGTAACAAAATATCTTACATTGGATAATTCACGGACAGCAGAAATCCATTACTCATACTTCTGGAGTCAGGGAAGTTCAAAATCTAGGCTTCAACAAATTTAATATCTGTTGAGTACCTGTTATTTTTGCTGCAGCCTTACATGGTGGAAGGGTCAACCTTCCAACCACTTTTATTAAGGCACTAATCCCATTCATGAGAGCTCCACTCACATGACTTATTGGCTTTCCAAAGGCCCCACCTCCTAACACTGTCACATTGGATATTAGACTCCAACATAGGAGTGACAGGGGGACACCAACATTCAGACCATTGCACATATTTACATAATGTAAGCGTCAAAGAGACCCAACAGGGGAGGGTTAAAGCTGATACACAACTTCTTTAAAGTTTCTAGGGTTTCTTAAGAAATAGAAGAATCAATCAACTCACCAATATTTTAGAATAAAGAATAGGGACTCAAGAGAGGTCATACAATAAATATGTATTCACAGTTTAATCTCTGAAGAGACAAAGGGGATGAACATCAAAAAGGAATAAGGAAATGTAGAGGATTAAAGAGGAAGTTAGAAGAAGGAAGAGTGTGTGGGGGGGGAGAGAAGGGGATTCTTAACTAGATAATCCTTGTCTAAACTAATGCCTTTAAGTTTACCCCTATGTTTTCCTCTAATAGTTTCACAATTTTGAGTCTTAAACTTATAACTTCTATCAATTTTGAGTTGTAATGTATATAGTGAGAGATGGGGTCTATTTTCACTCTTCTATATATGGGTACCCATTTTTCCCCCCGAATCTATTAGTGAAAAGACTGTCCTTTCCTCAGTGTGTGTCCTTGTCACTTCTGTTGAATATTAGTTGGCTACAGATATGTGGATTTATTTCTGGGCTCTCTATCTATTCCATTGGTCTCTGTGCCTATGTTTCTGCCTTGGCCATGCTGTTTTGGTTATTATAGCCTTGGAATATATTCTGAAGTCAGGTACTATGATGACTCTAGATTCTTAGTGCCCCAAATTGTTTTGTCTACTCAGAGTCTGTGTTAGTTTACCTTTGTCACTGTGACCAAAATTCCTGACAAGGATAACTTGGAAGAGGAAAGATTCCCTAAGGAACAATCATTATTATTTAGATGAGTTCTAGTATTTACTTGTTTAATAGCAGTTCAATAGTTTATTACATTTACTGATTTTTTTAATAATAGAATACGCATTCCTATCAGGAAAGGCCTCTAGATATGTTCATTTCCTCACTGTCCCCTTAATAAATGCCAAACTGTCAAGCTCAAGGTGACAGCGTGAATGTGTAGCCACCAGGGAGTAGATAAGCCATGGAAAAACAGAGATTGGTTGTAAGATCTGCCCGGATATAAGAACATTTTCTTCTCTTGGCTGCAGAATGAATTAAATGTCTTCATCATAGTGAGACTGAAATTTTAGGGGGAAGAAGAAAGACACAGTCATGGCCCAGATGGAAGCTCAGGTGTTCACTTCCCTGTTTGCAAGTCTCACCAGAGGCTTTGGCTCCTCCAGGTGTCCTGGGGCTGCTATTGCCCTGGACAGGCTGTACCTCCTGTCCTGTCCACAGGCTGCCTTGAGCAGGGATTGCAGTTCTTCCTTTCAACCTGGGTCCTGGGGCAAGGTAATCTGTTCATGGTAAATTCAGTTATAAATTTTGTTCTTGAAGAAATCCCATTACAGCTCCCTTTGGCTTTACTTAGGACACAAAGAGGCTTTTCCTCAGTCTGTTTAGTGAAACATAAATAACCTTTTTAAAAGGAGATTTGCACAGGGGAAGGTGCACATGCTAATCATCGCCGTCGGTGTGGTTGCGCCCACATTTTATGGGAAAGAGGTTTGTATGGCTAAATGGACCTTCATCTGAAAGTACAGCTGTTTTCTGCTTGGATTCCCAGGAGCAGGAGGCCATTTACCTGAAGAACCCTGAGGCTCAGGCTCCATGAAGAGTTTATTAGGGATCTCCTATAAGAGGGGTGCAAAGACTCTGGGAAGCAGAGGACCTTTACCTCTCTTATCTATGCTCTCCCTCAGCCTCTTTTTACCCCTTCCTCCTTTTTTCCTTCCTCTTTCTCTTCTCTCAGTGAACAGGAGATTACCATACATTTACATTCCCTCATTGCAATACCTGCTTTTAGCTGAATTCTAGTGCGATTCCAGGAAAGCCAACAACTCATCTGACCCTTTAAACTTTGGGTTTGGCAGGTATGTTTGGGACTGCTACTGACCTTTCATTGTTTTTCTAGATGATGGAGAGAACCGTCAGGGACATTGGACAGATACAATACTGATCAACTAATCCCAAGCATTCTTTTATCTGTGTGAGCTACACATACACCAATGGAAGGTTCTCCCGTGGGTCACTCTGGTCAATGACACAGTGATTCATTGTTTTAGTTACAGATAGTCACTGGCCTCTGGGAAAGGTTTAATTCAGCAAGCACCTGATGGTCTGCTGACAGGATCACTGTCCCATTTGGTAAATGCCTGAGAATCTTTAAGAAAGACACCATGTTCTACGATGCAAAGCATAAGGTGGGAAGAAAAGAGGTTAATGTTGACCAACTACTTTCCAAGCTCTCTTCCACTTCCTTAGAAAGACCAACTGGATGGGAGGACAACAGACCTTCATATCTTCAGATCCCCAATACTAAAGTCAAGTCGTTCTTGAGCACATATTTAATTATTTTAACCTCTGGCCTTCATGTTTGAGAAATGGTGATGATAATACCTAGCTCAGGACTAAATATGAGGACTAAATAGGATAATGTATATAAGAGGCTTAACATTGTGTTTGGCATTTCATAAGCATAGCATTATATTCCTTGATTTAGTCCTACTACCCTATGATATTTGAATTGTCAAAGTCCAGAGTATGAATGAAAACTGCCCAAGTTTACAGAGCGATCAGAGTGTGGTGAGATTGGGGTTTGTTCTCAAGTATATCGAATGCCACAGCCTAATCTCCAAAGCTCTGGAGCTTGATGTGTGTGGGGACCGCCACTTGCAAGAGGATGGAGTCCCTTCAAAGAGCTGAGAGAGGTGATTTATCTCTTCCAGGGCTCTTTGGCTGTACTAATATAAATTATAAGCCCTATTGATCTGCCTGTTTGATCATTTTTATGGCATATTTTAGTGCAGAACTTGAAGGCTTATACCAATAAATAGCACTAAATTCTAGCATGTTGCATTGTACTTCAGAAATAGGATTTTCTTATTATACTTAATTGAACCTAATTCCCTTCTGGCCTCTATTCAAATATTGTCTCAGTGGATCCATCCTGTCTAAAACTTCGCACAATGCACGTGTGTGCCCACAAACATACAGAGGATGTATGGAACTTCTCATTGCCCTTCCCTTCTTTATGTGTCCTCTGGGTTACTGATCAAATTTAGGATTCTCTTATGTTTATTCTTCTGTCTTATTTGCTGTCTCTCCCCTTCTAGGACTCAAGCCCCAGGAGGACTTGCCTTTGGTTTTTCTCCTGGTTGTGTGATCAACACTCACTAGCACCACGGCACCAGGCACGCTTACACTCAGAGAATATTTGCCAAATAAGGAAGAGTGAATATCTATTGATAACCATCACCTGTTCACTCTTGAGCCTGACTGTCTCACAGAAGCAAAGTTCTTCAACTAGTTGAGTTACTTTCATAGTTTTTCATAGTTTGCTCCCAACATTCTTCATGGGATGCCATTTCTATTCCTCAGCTAAATGTGTAAATAAATATCATGCATCATGATATTATGAGATACGGAATTAATTATCATCATGAGATACTGAATTAATTCAGTGGAATGAGGCTGTTTTGTATCTGCATCATCCAACTTGAGGAGGTGATACATAAGGGAAAAATATATTATATTAAAGATATTGGATAGGGGCTGGGATTGGAGCTCAGAGATAGAGCACTTGCCTAGTATGTGTGAGGCCCTGAGTTTGATCCTCAGCACCACATAAAAAAATAAATAAAATAAAGGTATGCATCCATCTACAAGTAAAAAAAAAAAATTAATGGATAAAGAAACAGGGTTCTACTGTTGGCAATTACTAATCATGTAACCCTGGGAAAGCAATGAAGATTTCCAGAACAAAGTTTTTTCCCCCTGGAAAAGGAGTAAGTTAGATAAGATTCCCTCGAATTTCTCTAAAAGTCTAACATTCTAGGCCTACTCATATGTAGGTCTAAACAGCTCTAATGATCTATGGCTCATGATAATGTAATACATATTTTTCTAATATCAGGAACACTTTTCACATTTTACTTCTTCCTATGATGCTAAAGGAATTTTCTTCCTTTTATAGGTGGAAACATTGATCCAACAAAGTTTGGCCGAAAGATCTTTAATTTTATTTCTTTGCACCTAAGCCGACCCTTCATTTTCTGAAGAGTAATAGAAATAAAACTGTCAAGATACTGTCAAGATTTTCAAAATTGACGGAAGGTGGCCTTTGGCAACCTTTTAAATTTGTTCTCTAGGCTCATGCAAAGCATGCAAAATAAAGCTTCAAGCTTCCTTTGAAAACAAAATTGGTTTGAAACTAATAGGGATTTGGAAACAGGCAGCTGAGCAGATTTCCTTCTGTAAATATCACGTGATCTCTCTATGGGGCATGGGAAATGCAAGGAATTTTAAAATAGGTCAAAGGATCACTCTTCCAGAATATCAGACATTTCTGGTAATACTAAGTTTTTGCCATTGAAAAAGAGAAGTAGTGTTCTTTAAAAAAAAAAAAGCATATTCAAATGAATTATCTCTTTTAGATTGCATTCAGTATCTTTATCCAATTCCTGGAAGAAAGAGCTATTTAGTTTTAATAAAATGAGAGGTCATGAGAGCGTTAAGTTGGGGAACTTTGAACTTTGGTGAACAAGGTCAAGACTGACATTTCCCAGATATCATTTGAAAACTGCCTTAGATAAATTTTAAAAACGAATTTGACTCTGGGTAATATTAATGGAAAAATGCATGTAAATATGTATACTAACAGGCAGGAATTAATAAATTAATTCATTAATAAGACATCTTAAGTAGAACAGCATGACATTTATTAAGCATTTATTAAGTCCTTCATAGAAGTTACCAAAATTAATCTATGCAACGAACATATGAGGAATATATTATTTTCTATTAAACTATGAGAATTCAGAGAAGTTCAGTAATTGGCCTAAATTACCATGGTTGTTATGGACTAAATCTTTGCATTGTGAAAAGTTTCCAAAGTTGAAGCCCTAACACCCAATGTGATGGTATTAGAGGGTGGGACCTTTGGGAAGTATTTGGTTTAGATGAGGTCATGTGGGTGGGGCCACACGATGGTATCAGTGTCCTTATAAGAAGACAAGAAGAGGCCATACCTTTCTCTTGCATGTACTAAATACAGGCTATCTGAGGACACATGCAAGAAGATGGCTGACTGCAATCCAGAAGGGCACTCTGATCTGAAACCAAGTCTTCTAGCACCTTGGTCTTGGACTTCTGAGCTTCTAGAACTATGAGGAATCAATGTGCATTGGTTAGGCCACCTAGTCTGTGTTGCTTTGTAATAGCATCTAGAACTAAGACAGAGGAAGAGCTAGCATTGGGACCTTACTCTGTTCATGCTGAGAAGACAGGGGATCACGGAAGCTGGCTGGGGGCACTGTACAGGATGAATAGACTAAAGAACTGCAGATCACTGTGGTCCAAGGGGTAAGAGCAGGATGAAAATGGCCTCCTTCTCACACCAGAAGGCCAGGAGATGCTCTCCAGGTGCCCGCAGAGAATCAGTCACTAGGTCCTTCTGCATCTCCTTGTTACAGGGGTTCACATCTGACCCTCTGACCACTGCTGTTCTTCCTACCTCAGGTCAGCACATTCTCTCCCCACTGGTCTCCTTGCCTTCAGTCTGACCACTTCAGCCCATTTTAATATAGGAGTGATTTCCTTAGAATTATGTGCTACTCTCAACTTCAAGTCCTGTAGAGGTAGAAGGAAAAGGAACATAGGTATATCATTAGCCTATGTTGGTGTCCCACTCTGAGGAGAAAATGTGGGCAGGCAAAACTCTTATGGTTGTTGATGTCATAGGTGCTACCAATGGCTGTGCTATTCAACCTGTCCCTGGACCCATGAGACGAGGTACCCAGTGCAGCCCATTGTGTCTCCTTCTGGGGAACTGATGGCATTTTTCCTCATTCCTTCCCTTTCTCTCCTCCTTAGGATCAGCCAGATCCCAGTAAGCAGATATGCTAATCAGTTATACTTTTCTAGGGATAAAGGCAGAAATAAATACAAAAATAGATTATTAAGATTTTGTAGCTGAAATTGTATGCAAATGTAAATAATGCATATTTAAAGTAATCACTGTAATGCTATTTATATGACAGCTTTTCACCCAAAGATGGCAAGGCAGTTTACAAATATTCTCTCTCTAATCCTCACCAGTCTTCAATAAGTTGTGCTATAAATATTGCTTTGAACCATGAATTCATTTTCTCCTTCCACCTTCCAATCCATCCTCAGGGTAATCTGCTGACTTACTCAATGCGGGGACCACAGTCAGGGTGATGCCTTTTTTGATGGAGACTGAAGTATAGCACTGGGTTAAAACAGATGGTGTGAGTGACTGCAGTCATCTGCAGTCATCAAGCCACACTCAGATTTACAGAAATGTGTTGAAGGCCCATTAGAGCTGCTTTTCATCTTCTTGATTAAAATTAGCAAAATGATAGTTGCAAGTGTTTTGAAGGCAGAAGAGCCTCCATACATGAGTTGCTTGCAGGATGTTATAGTTTGGACGTGAGGTGTCCCCCATAGCTCACGTGTGAGACAATGCAAGAAGGTTTGGGGGAGAAATGATTGGGTTGTAGCCTTGACTCAATCAGCAAATTAATCTCTGATGGGATTAACTGAGTGATGACTGGAGGCAAGTGGGATGTGGCTGAAGGAAGTGGTTCATTTGGGTTGTGGTTATGGGGTATATATTTTGTATCTAGAGCATGGAGTCTCTCTCTCTCTCTCTTTGCTTCCTGATCATCATGTGAGCTGCTTCCTTCTGCCACACTCTGCCATGATGTTCAGTTTTCACCTTAGACTGTCTTCATTGTCTCCAATTACGAGCCCTAAGGTATGGAGCCTGCTGTCTATGCATTGAGAGTTCTGAAATCATGAGTCACCAAATAAACTTTTCCTTCTTTACAATTGTGCTGGTAGGGTCTTTTAGTCACTGCAGTGACAAAGCTGACTAAAACATGGGGGGACATTCTTTATCATGGAGAACAGGACCTAAGGCTGAGATGTGGTCCTACAAGATGCTACGTGACCTGTCTCCCAGGCTCCCCACTCGTCTCCTAGTCTTCCTCTCCTGGCTCACTTTACTCCTGCTACTCTGTCCTCTCTGTTGGCTAAAACACACCAGGTGCACTCTGCATCCAGGATCTGTGCACTTTATCTTCTCGCTGGAGACTCCTCCCCACATGTCATACAGCTCACTCTTTCACTTTATTATTTATTTATTAGGTTAGGTTCTCCTAACCTTCCCTATATAGTATTTCTCCTTTGCCTTTATCAGCACATGGTCTATTTTATGTTTATTGTATTTTTTTTCTTATCCATGTTGTAACCTCCATGAGAACAGATATTCTGTGTATTTTGTTCATTGTTTTATCCTTTAGTGCTTAGAAAGATGCTTAAAATAAAGGTCCTCAGAGAATATTCGAGGAATGAACAAGTTGCCCTTGGCTAATATCTGTAGGGTAATGAAAACAATCAGTGTAATTATTTACAATTGTGGTTAGTTAGCTGTCTACTCCCAAGATAAAGCATTGAAGTCAATCTTTCAGTTTGTTTTGTTTCTTGATATATGAAAATATGCATGAATTTCCATAACATTTGTAATTTTAAATAAATAGTCGCAAGAAAGGAAGAGATTCTCATGGTTCATAAGTTATCTGTCATTAAGGCAGAAACTCTTACATAAGCAATTGACTACCATACCCATGGAAGTCAAAATTGTGCATTTTGGTGCATAAATGTGATTCTCCTTTATCCATTTGTTCATGATTGCTCCTATCTATGCAACTTACAAGACAGAATATATTTAGACACATATATCACAGAGTTTGTATTTGCTTCTGAAGACCTAATTAAGTTGTTGTGATCCATATGAAAAATCCCAAAGTCTTTTCATATACAAAATTCTCCTCTAACTGCTAGATTCCAGATGGTTCTATCTGCTTTTACTCTTCCCCAGAATTTCATGTCTTCGTTGTGGTTAAACTGTCTTCATTGTCTCCAATTATGATTTCGAAGCATTTCTTTTGAACGCCCTGTTCACAATCACTGCATAGCACACTTGCACGGTCAGTCTCCACTTTTGTGCCATCAAACAGAGACTATTACAGCACATGGGGCCTCAGTCCTGCCAGATGGGATCATATTCCACAATCTCATTCCTAGTGCCCCCTGGGTTTCCTGTGACCTACATTGAACAAAATTCTCTTTGTGAAGATCCACTATAACTGGGAAAACCACTAGCAGATCACTCTGTCTTCTGGGCATTTTGCAATTTATCAGGAGTTAAGTACCAGCAAATATGTGTCACTCAAGGTCTATAGTTGACTCAAAATATGCATTTGACCTGTGCCTGTTTCAGGGATGGACTCAGCTTTTCCTGCATGTTAACTGAAGGCAACTATGATTTTTCCAAAAGGTCCAGTTCTCACACATGGCTCCAATGCTGACCCCCAGATTGCACCATCCTGGCAGCTAGTCCCTCAACAGTGGGATCCTGAAGGGTAGAGCTGGATTTGAAGATGGGATGAGTTATGCAGAGAGGGAAAGAAAGAAGAATAATTAAAGAGAGTTCTTAAACACACACACACACACACACACACACACACACATATTCAGGCTAAGAACAAGAAATGGGAAAACATAGGTCTGACAGTGTAGTCTGAGGGGGCAACTATGGGAACACACTCAGGCAAGATGGGGAGGCACTGGGTGAATATAATCAGCATGAGGCAGAAAAGAGGCACAGAGCCACTCCAGCATTTCCAGTGGCCTGTGTTCTGCAACTGCCTCTCTGTGTCAGTGCAGCAAATGGCCCAGACCATCTTGACTTAGAGGTCCACAGTCAGAGTAGACACAGATTTCATCCACAAATAGCACAATAGAGCAGAAAGGATGCTTATGACATTTGCTAATGATAAGGCTCAGAAAAAGGAGGAGTGTTCAGCCCTTTCAAAAGAAGATAGAAATTCAATACACCTTTGAAAAAGTTGAAGATGAGGGTCAGCTTCAACCAGTTTCCAACACAAGAGAGATGTGGGGAGAGAGGGAAAAGCAATTTGCTCAAACACAAGATCAAAAATGAAAGGTTTTGTGACTTTCTCCATGGTGCAGTCCTGTATTGCTATTAAAGCATCAGGAAGCTTAGATTCTCTAATCTAAGCTTAGGGCAGTGACCAGAGCAGCCCTTCATTCCTCACCTTGGTGCCTTGAGCAGATTTGATTCTCTTAAAGAGACATGGCCTCTTCCTCCTCTTTTTTTTTTTTTTCCCACTCAAGCCAGGTAGAAAGCACAGGGAGAAAAGTGTATGTCATGTATAACTATCATTAGCATCACATGCCTGTGAGTTAAATTTCATGTTATGTGCAGTACTGGTTGAGAGAATTACAGGACTTGTGTGTACCAACACAGATTGTCAAAATGCATTTCTCCCTCTTCTTTGGACAGGATCAGGTGATGTTTTAATAACTGCTGGAACAAAGAAAGATGAAGAACTCTGATGAGGTTGGGGCAGGAATCATTTTGCAAGTTTTAATTTTAGCAGAGCATAAGAATGGTGAGGATATTAAATGGGCACAGGAGGAGAAAGTGGGGTCAGCTGAAGATCATTAGGGCTAATTTAGAGACTCAGAGAAAAGTAAAGGATACGTGGGATTATTCAAACTAGAGAACAAAAAAGGAAAGAAATGACAGGATATAATAGGAATCTGGTGTCTATCAGGTATCACAAACAAAATATGTAAAGTCCTAGCATGCAAGATTAATATTAGTAACTAACATTTATAAAGAACATCTGTATATAATGCAGACTTTGCTTTTCACAACAACCTGTTGGAATGAGTTTGGTATTCTTGTTCTCACTTTATAAGTAAAACAATGAGACCCAGAAAAAACTTAAATGACTGTCTCAAAAGCACAGAGCCAATATTAGTTGGAGTAATACATACTAGCTGCTGATACAATCAGTAAAGCAAATGAATAAAACAGAGACATATGTTTTGCAGTAAATAAACATTTTAAAAATAACTACACTATTAAATTATAACCAACAGAGTTATAATTGTTTGATAGGCATATGGATTTTTTTTCCTTTTATCTAATTTACTTGCTTTTGCAATACAGATTTATTGGTTTTTTAATAACTATAGTAATTTTCCAATTTATAAAACATTCACAATCTGATGGAAAATCTTATCACTCCAAGCTTGAGAATCTAAACTAATCCAAAAGCCTCTTTTTCCTTGTACCTCACTTTACATTATTTCTCATACCTCAGAAAAAGAGGAATTTCATAAAATGTCAGAAATGTTTGTTGGGATAGTTCATTGTGATGAATAAACTAAGACAACCTTAATTTCTCTTTTAAATGATGTAAATTTATTTATTTATTTATTTTTAGTTTTTTTTTTTTTTTTTAAGGTGGACACAATATCTTCATTTTATTTTTAGGTGGTGCTGAGAATCGAACCCAGTGCCTCACGCATGCCAGGCAAGGGCACTACCACTTGAGCCACATCCCCAGCTCCATAAATGATGTAAATTTAAAATAATCCTGGCGAAGGGACAAAAGAAGAGGTGGGGAAATGAATGGAAATGAAATATTGTGACGTTAATTGGGAGCAGTAAAAAAGAATCAGAGCCTTTTTGGCTCTGTCCTATTTTAGATGTTCATTACCTCAACCAATGGACAATATATAATTACGAAAAGATATTGTGGAAACAGCACACAAGCATATTGATTTTGCCATCATGAGTACATTGTAGTCTTACCTTGACAAGATTAAAATGAATGGAAGGAGTAACGAGATTCTCCATAAATTAAAGTCATTCATTTTCATCTTGAGGAAAAAAAGTAAACCATATTATTAGCATTTTAATTGAGATCTAGCAGTTGAGAACTTCACAAGGTAATAATTTTAAAAGGAATTTATTTCTATCTTAACAGTAAATAGGTATAATGATAGCAATGTTAGCCTCAAGGTAAAAATGTTGAAGAGATTTAGCACCAAAAAGGAAAGACAGTTTGTAACTGATGTTGATACTTTTAATTGGGATTTAAGGGAATTTAATACCTGGTGGGTAAAATTGCTGAATTTATTATATAATCTGCTTTTTTTATTCAATGAATATTTACTACTTCTTTACTAAAAGCAAAGTCCTCTTCCTAGTCGTTTAGAATATCAAAAGAATTTTAGTAAATTATCTTTGCTTTTCAAAAAAAGAGTTGGGTGTAGGGGTGTAGCTTAGTGGTAGTGTACCTGCTTATCATGTGTGAGACCCTGGGTTCAGCCCCCAGCATGTACCCTTATAATGTGCCTCACCCTGTGCTAATGGTTTTTCCTGGCATTACATCCCTTACTACCCACAAGGACCCTGTAAAAGGGCCATATTTCTACTTCTATTTTATTAGATGGGGAGATAGGTGTTGATAGTTTATCTAGCTCTGTCGCTGAATAAGTTGTTCCAAGTAAAATAAACTTCCAGATAACTGAAAGAACATTCTAGCTCTCTACACCTGTGTGTTCTAAATGTACACCTGTACAACAAAATCCCTTTGGGTAAATTTGTGCTAATGTGTAAGATACAAGCATAAACACAATTCTGGAAACTTTTCTTGATGACTCATAGCTCATATATTCTTCAGATATTTCCTTTTTTTTTGAATTTGGTAAGTAGGGGTTATAGTCTCTCCTCTGAGTAGTCCAGGCTGATGGGAACCAAACTACTAATTCAATTAATTAGAATTATATAGAAAATAAAAGTAAATGATCTCTGAATCAAGCCCAGATGACTTTGCTCTGAACAAAGTAATTCAGTTTTTAAATAAACTATGTATTTTGGCTGCTCTGGGGCTTTTAGTCATTTGTTTGCTTGATTTTTGGTCCTGTCTCTTCCATTCTCTCTTTTTTCTTTTTCTTCTCTCTCTCTCTCTCTCTCTCTCTCTCTCTCTCTCTCTCTTTCTCTCTTTTATTTTTGTTTGTTTATTGGTTGGTTGGTTGTTTTTCTAAGGTGTGTCTTGAGGAGCTAGCTAGTGACATAAAAAGAGGTGACCCTGTGGCATATGTTGCAAGAAGAAAACACAAGCAGTACTTATTTTCTATAATTTGTGTAGGATCACTAAGTTTGGCATGATTTATAAATTGTTTAAGCCGAATTTGTTAGTGTAGGCCTGAAAGTTTTCAAAATTAGCTTCCATGATAAAAATGTACATTGGTATACCCAAGGTATTACCAAAATTGTTGAAGGTGTATAAACGCCTATTCCCAGAATACATGTGCCCTCATGGGGACATGTTCTGGGAAATGTGCCATAAGGTGATTTTGTTGTTGTATGAGTATCATAAAGCCTCCTTTCACCAACCAGAGTGGCTACAGTCTCACAAGGAAATATAATCTCATGGGACCACTGTCATATATGCAGTCCATCATTGACCCACACATCATAATGCAGGGTATAACTACACTTTAATGAACAGAAAAAAAAAAAAAAAAACCTGAGGGGAAAAGGGATTAAAATAAGAGTTATTTTGGTACCAATTAGACTTCCTCGCTCTATCCCCACCCTTTCCCCCTTCCTATCCTCTAGTTACTTCTATTATAATCTCTCCTTCTATGTGATCAACATTTTTAGCTTTCAACACAATTGGGTGTGTAGAGGGGAGGGGAGTAGCTCTAGTGTCATGAAGCACAATAGAGCAACTATAGCCTACAACAATCTAACTACACACTTCAAAACAACTGAAGGAGAAGAGTGTAAGTGTTCCCACACATAAACATGATGATATTTGAGGAGATGAAAGGGCTAATTACCCCAATTTGCTCATTATCTCTTACGTATATGCATCAAGTTACAATGATATACCCCATAAATAAGTACAAATGACAATTATGAATTTTAAAATTTTTTAAACCACTATTTTCATAACAGCATTTTAAAAAATAAGAGCTGTCATCCAAAGGTTATTTCATGGCAAATAATACCTGGACTCAGGGCCAAATGTGGGGCAGCTGGTCTTCCTCTTAAAGGTAGCACCTGATCATAGCTGTCTACCATTAGCCTTCAGGAATCGATACTACCTTCACTTCAGTACAGCTGTGCAAAAGTCCAGACCGAGTTGACAATGCCCTAAAGGAAATCCTGAAATATTGAACATGGATGTTCTGTCCATCTGGACTTCTGTATAGTTTCTTGCTGATAAGGATGCTCAGGGTCCTTACATAAGTTGTTAATGAGTAAACTTGGAGACCCCCCCCACGATAGAAGTGTCAGTAAATAAGTTCTGAACAAATAGGCCAGGAAAAAGAGGTGAGCTGTGGTAACTGGATGATGTAATTGGGCTGTGTTTGGGAAGTGTTATTTTGGAGTCATCGCATTGTTGTCAATATCTTTCCATGTTATTTATAACAATGGGGCCAAGTGTGAATTAATCATTCTCACTCTCTCATGAGCCCCTTGCTGTAACTCAGTAATAAGTGGAAATGTTCCTACATTTAGGTGTGTTTGACAGAAGATGGTGTCTTTTTTTGTGGCAGTGACTTCCCTATACTCTGGTTATTCCTTTTGTAGGATGGATGCCACTTGTCTAGGAGACTATAGAGGAGGTTTGTACATCAGACAAATGTGTGATGAAATCACCTCTGAGGTCTAGCGGGCTTTTATGCAGGTCACTACTCTGTGCTTGGTAATGCTCCACTGTCATCCCCTTCACCTTAATCCTTGCCCCTCTTTCTTATTTTATTTTTTATATGGGTTCATAACTATGTGGCTCAGGCTGATCTCTCACTCAGAAGATCAAGTGATCCACCTGTCTCAACCTCCTGCTTAGGTGGGACCACAGGTGAGCACCACCAAGCCCAGCTCCTGCCTGCCATGTTTGCCTGTGCTGACGTCTTGGCCACTTGGTAACACAATCATCCTTCAAGTGGCATCTCAAAGGCTTGTAGCCTTGGAGCCCTCCCCACTCTCCCAGAAAGAGTTAGGCATTTCCTCTATGAGCTGCCTCAGAACCTTAGACCCAGCTCTGCCATGATGTTGGTCAGGTCATATTATTGCCTATTTGGTGGTTTCCACTGACAGCATCTTGCAAAGGGGATCACGTGCTATCGGATTTGTATTCCTGGAGACTAACATAATATTTAGTGTTTTTCTGGTACTTTGGTAATATTGGTTGAACTTTGGTTATATTCCTCCCATACAGTTAGCCCTTTCACATCCACAGTTTCCGCATCCATGGATTCAACCAAATGTATATGAAAATACTCAGAAGAAAAATTACGTCTGTACTAAACATGGACAAGTATTTTTCTTATCATTATTCCTTCCACAATATAGTATAACAACTGTTTACATAGCATTTATATTGTACTAAGTGTTATATGTAATCTAGAGGTGATTTAAAATTTACAGAAAGCTATACATAAGTTATATGCATAAGGGACTTAAGCATTGTGTGTGAGGGGAGGTTCCATTCTAGAACTAAGCCTCCATGATTTGTAAGGGATAACTGTGATTCATTTTTGCTCATTAGACAATGTAGTCTAAACTTCTTTCACGAGAAGCCCCACAATTATTTAGTGTTGAAGACTGTGGAACTTAATTCTCGCAGGTAAAAGAGCAGAATAAGCACTCCACCACCCTCATGGCTCTCTTCCCAAAGTCAATTCATTTTCAACACATGACTTTCAGATCACTAAGCACATGATCTGGCTAGAGAAAGGGAAGAAGATTGTGTAGATCTCTCTCTCTCTCTCTCTCCCCCCCACTCTCTCCTCATTAAGGGCCCTGGCCCAAAGTGGCTCACAACACTTAAGCCCAATCCTATTGCCCAGAGCATCATCCTCTAACCAGAGTTATAAGCATGGGAAGCTGAGACCTGGCTCTATCTTTGTGATCAAGAAGAATGGAGAGCATGCATTTTGGTGGACAACCACCATTCTTGGCTACAAGATCCTTCCTCCAGAATCCCACTTTTACTTCTAAAAGTGTTATCATATACCCCATCATTCAGTTTCAAAATGTCACAGTTGTATCTGACATCTCTTTTCTCACCTATCACCAAGAAAGGCAGCAGATCCTATTCTTTTTAAAAATTTGCTCTTTTTAGATGTACATGACAGTAGAGTGTATGTTGACATATTATACACACATGGACATAACATTTTAATTAGGATCCCATTCTCGTTGTTGTACATGGTGTGGAGTTTCACTGGTGGTGCATTCATATATGAACATAGGAAAGTTATGTCCCATTCATTCTACTGTCTTTCCTATTCCTGTCCCCCCTACTTTCCCTTGTGATGAACAATATTCCATTGTGCATGCGTATGTGTGTGTGTGTGTGTGTGTGTGTGTGTGTGTGTGTATGGCATTTTCTTTTGAAAGGCACTTGGTTGATTTTATATCTTAGCTATTGTAGAGTGCTGCAATAGACTTGACCATATCTTGGGTAATGCTGATTTCATTTTCTTTAAATATATACTCAAACGTGGGATAGTTGAGTCATATGGTTGATTAACTTTTAATTTTTTGAAAAAAACTTATGGTTCTCCATAATGAGAATTATATTACTGTTAATTTACATGACTATCAACCATGTATGGGAGTTCCTTTTTTCTCGACATTTTTTACAGCATTTGTTATTTTTAATTTTTTTATAATAACCAGTATAATTGGGGTGAGATGAAAAGTAAGTACATAAGCTGGTAATACAAAATGAACAAGCAATTGGATAGTAATTAATGTTTAAACTGTGTGTAATGCCTGAAGATGTGGCTGGGTAAAGTCACAGCCTGGCGGCAGATAGCCCAATAAAAATAGTCGTGATAAAGAAGAAAGAATTCAACAGAATTTATGGCCCCTCCATTTGTCACAGAGCAAATGACAGCCCTGGTTTTAGATCTAAGCCTGCTTCCTAGATTGCAGCTTTGGGATATCTTTGACAGGGCCTTAACACTTCAGGCTAGATTTTTGTTTACTGTCCCTCTCCAGCCCCCAGCTCTGCCTTGGGCTGAATCTGCTCTGATCCTGTCTGTCTTTAGCAGTTACGAAATCCAGTGCCAACCTGACTCTCCCTTAGTTTCTGTGTCTTGTAACCTCCAATCATGCTATATCAGCACACCCAACAAGCACTACTTTATACATCAACATTCTCATTGCCTTAAATTTGTTCCAGATGGCGTTTCTGTTTAGCTACCATTATGGCAAATAGTTAATTAATCCATTCTGTCCTTTAAAGAAGAATTCCAAGAATTATGCTTCTGAGTAAATTTTAATTAGCTGTAGAATGACTTACTTTCCTCTATTAATTAATCATGTCTAGAGATATTTAAGCTAGTGGACACAAACTCCTCTGATAAACACCATTGCCCACTTTGGAGCACTTAATTGAATTTTTTAAAAAAATGCCTGTGAATTCCTCAACCAGTTTCTAAGGGTGTGATATGGTGATTTAATTCCATTCTATGTGAGAAAACTGTACAATATCTGTTAGTTTAATTTTTCCCACAAGGGAAATACGAATAGAATAGAGTGGAAGTAATGTAGTGTTGGGAAAAGAGGTGTGTGTATAATTGTGTGCGCATGTCTGTGTGTGTGTGTGTGTGTGTGTGTGTGTGTATATATATATATATATATATATATATATATATATATATATATAGGCTGCCCTGTATTCAATAACTAAAATGTGCCATTGTTAGATTTGTCATGATTCAGTACCCAAAGGAGCTAGAAGAAGACAGTAGATGTGAAGCTTTCTAATCCTGAATTCTTACCCATAAAATAAAAAATACAGAAACAAATCTTATTACTCAGAGCCAATCTCTCATTGTGTTCATGTGTAAGATTTTCAGCAAACTGAAATGAGGATGTTGAACAAGTTCAGTACCTGAAGCAATATACAGATGATTATGAGAATCTTGAATCTGAAAATGTGAAAAGCAAAACAGTATAAGTGTCACTATTACTAATCATATGTCTAGTGCTTTATTATTTTCTAGGACTGGCATAACAAATACCAGAGACTGGATGACTTGAAAACCAAATATTCTTTCATAGTTGTGGAGGCTAGAAGTTCAAAGTCAAGGTGTGAGCAGGGTATGTTCTGTCTGAGGTCACTCTCCTTGGCTTGCTGATGGGCAGCCTTCCCCTGCGTGTTCATGTGACCATTTCTCCATGCCTGTATGTGATTGTTGTGTCTCTGTTTCCTCTTCTTCTTTTTCTCTTCGTCATTCATATGGACTAGAGCCACGCCACAGACCTAATTTCAACTTAATCACCTCTTTAGAGACCTTATATCCAAATGCAGGTATATTCTGAAAGTTTGGTTGGTTAGGACCCCAACATATGGCTGAGGATGAAAGGAGATAAAATCCAATCCCGAACACAGGAAATGTAGGCTCCCTTATGGTGCACTTGGCCTAAAATTTAGAATTCCTGAATGGAATCTATCTGGAGTTATCATGTTTCCTTGGGAAACATTAGAAAACTGGAACTTTAAAAATCTTAAATGTAATAGGAAGTCTATGTATTTTTCAGAAAACACTTCTTATAAAATGAAATGTCCATACAAAATATTTGGAAAATTGATAAGGTGTTTTAGTTTTAAAGAAAATTATTTCAGTTCTGAAAGTAAAACTATACATCATTTCAAACATCTATTTTAATAGATCCCTAATAGAACCAAATATCTAATAATAGTTTTGAAAGCATGTGATTTTTTTAAAAATGCAACATTGAAATAAGGCTCTCTTATGTGCTACCACTACAGAAGAAATTATGAATAAGTTTAATAGTAATGTAAAGATAATTCAATTTAAATACTTGAAAAGAAAGGGAATATGATAATAAAGCTCAATTTTTCAATTACACAAGGAAGTGAATTTCAATCATGAGAACACCTTTGAGTCCTCCAAGATATTATATAATGTATGTGTGTGTGTGTGTGTATGTGTGTGTGTGTGTATTCATACATATATACATATGTATATATTCATTAGCGGGTTAAAAGAATAAATGGCTTAGTTGGTTTGGGTATAATTAGGCTAGAGAATGCATAATCTTTCTTCAATGACTGAATCTTTCCCCAACACAGAACCAAGTTCTGCAGCACTGATTTTTTGTTATAAAATACCTTTTGGTATTTCCAAAGAATATTTCCTGTACTCATGAATTTCTCCTTGAGCTGTTTGTTAGCCAAGCAAATTTCAAAAGTGTCCACCAGTTTATTACATTCATATCAAGTTTATTTAATTAATGGTAACTAGTCACAAATCACCTGTTATATTGAATGGATCCTCAGCAAAATTGCAAAATGTGTTTTCTTCATCAAATTCCCCTCAGGGTACCTTGTTCTCACCACTGGATCATTGGCCAGACCCAGTCACCATGACTAGACTTTCAAATATCCTCCAACTCCAAGTTTGAGTTCGGCTTCCCTGTACCCTGTCTCAATGCTGAAGGTTGTGTAAATATTTTGGTGCCTCTTTCACATACTCACTCTTCTAAACCCCTCTTAGCAATGCTTATAATAGTGGGATTTTTAAGGCCCCTGGTATATTGGTAAATAAATAAACAAGTAAACAAAGATCATCTTCTAGAAAATCAAAATCATTTCATGCAGTGTATCTCTAGTCATAGAACTATATTTCAAGCAACATGAGAATGCCATTATTTTCCTGGGTCCCTCAGATTTTTTTAACAGAATGTCATCAATGCTTAGATTCTTTGAAGAAATTGGTTTTGCAATAAATACTATAGAGACAAAGATATTTTACCTGGGAAAACCAAGCTTCTCCAAAAATAAACTCTATTCTCTCCAAAACAAGCAGATACAAGACAGAATTATTCCAGTGCTCTGACAAATGTGTAAGAAGACTGAATGCCTTTCAAATTCCTTTTGTTCAAGTAGTTATACCAATGAGAGATGTACATAAATGAGTGAAGAAATGAGAATTTCATATAGAATCAATAATCGCTCCCCCATCTTCCACCTTTTGAATAAAATCACTTGGATGCTAGCAAACTATAGTACAGTTCTTCACACTAATTTATAGGGGTGAAAGATAGAATATAAAGTAATTTTTATCTGCTTTTCCTTCCTTAGAATTCCCCAGTTGCTGGGAGACCTGCAACAGAATAGTCAGCCACTTTGCTTTCTGTTCTCCAAATAAGCACTTACGGATAAATTTGATTTACACTATTTTGGTAAATATCAGACACATTAATTGCTGTTTTTAAAATGTCAAGACAGAAGCAGTCATTGACTATTACTCTATTTCACAATGATTAAAAAAGGGGAGGGGCAATTTTATTTTTCTTAAATTCCAGAGAGGAAACAACATTCGGTATTTTAACTGGAAAGGTAAAGAATAAAATAAAACCGGTCAGACAATAGGAAAAAATGAATTATTTTTGGGCAAAGCCATGCAAATAGAGTATTGCCATGGAACATTTATGTTTTACAATTTATGGAGGGTTTCAACTCAGAAGGATCAGACTTCCTCAGCTACGTTTGTGCATAGCTGAGGCTGATAGCATTTTGGAGAAGCCACGTTAGATTGTTGAGCGATGCTTGACAGAATGACTGCATCCCATTATTTAAGAAGCAGATCCTGCCTTAAAAACACTAAGAATTCCACTGAAGCCAATATGACCTACTGGACATATGATCTTCCAAATGGTTATTGTTTAATTATGTACAACTTTCAGATAGTATATCTGTTTACTATGCATCATTTATAAATCCATGATGGTGAGGTGCTACTAATAAAGCACTAGAAGAGTATATCCATTGGTAACAATTTGATAACAGAAAAAGCTATTTTGTAAGCATACATCTATATTAACATAGGCATAGCTCCACAAACACTTCTGGATTATAGGACAAGAGTACAAAAATTCTGATGGAGGCCCATGTACCATGTCTAAATATTTAAAAGTCATATATCAGTTTTACAAATTGTTAAATGAAGTACATATGACTATGTTCATCCTCCAACCTTGATAAATATACCTCGTAAAGGTCAAAATAAAAAAATTAAATATTATCTATATTGCTTATATATGAATGAACATCATTAAAGTATCAACCAAGACTAGGCTTAATATGAATGTATAAGATTGGGCATTAGACTATGAATCAACAGAACTTGCTAAGTAATACAATAAGCATATTATTCAAAAATTATTATAGATTTATTCCAAAATATTATTTTTCTTTCTTTTATTTTCATAGAATCACTAAATATGTTTCTGTAATCAATATCTTCATGCTATTTTTAATCCTAAAGATAGTAAGCTCAAATTGACCATTTTTTTGGACATTGTAATTTTTATATTATTTTACAATAATTTCAATTTGAAGACATTTCACTAAGTACTAACTAGAATTGTTAATGAGATTTTTATAACTATAATTAAGAATTCATGTTCATATTCAAATATTATAAGGGGTCATGTGTGATAAATTGTCATTAATTTACAAAACATTACAAAAATACTTTAAATTTGTCTTATTAACTTATCCTCACAAAGAAGTTCTTGCCACCTCTGGAAACCATAGCTGGATCCACGTAGTTACATAAAGAATTGCCTATTATAGTTACACCAATATGCACAAGCTTAATTGCATACCGAACTGTTTAATATTTCAAAATGTTCTTCAGCTTCCATGGGTACCTCTTGACATACTATGATAACTCATGAGTACCTCAGGGAACCACAAATTGGAGCATGAAGAGAAGAAAAAAGAGGAAATGGACTCTTGGTAGTTATTGAAAAATAATTGTTATTCAAGAATCTATTGTGTCTGTGTCTCCTAAGAGAAAGGACTTCAAAATTAATTCTTTTTTTCCCCCTTTCTCTTATTTAAGCAATTCCACCACTTAAATTCTTCCCATATACCAGAGAATGTCCAACTCCAGCAGCAGAATAGCACAAAACTTAGAGGTATTCAGCTTTCATTTCCTTCCATCTGGAAAACAGAGGCAAATAATGCAAGGCAGATACTCTCCCTGAAGCCTGACCTGGGTTAACTGCAAGGGTGTTTGAAATGCAGGGCACATGCAAGGTACTGATCTGCACATTGGTCTCCTCCTATCATGTGCCATCATCTCCTATGATGCTGAGGCAGGTACATTCCCAATGGCTCTCTTCTTGGCTTGGCAGAATGCACAATGGTTGTTTCAATTGTGATCTGCCTTTTTTGTTCACATGTAAAATTGACAAATGCTATTACAGTGAACCTGTGATTCTGTCTTCTATAGAGAGAACAGTGGGAAGAGTAGTGAAAGGAACCAAAATATTTCTCTCTAAAATAGTGAAGATTGTGAAGCTAAACACAATTAAAACACAGGAGAATTATTTGCCTTTCCTCTCTCTAAACACAGGATACTAATGCTCCTTTAGGACAGACAACCGCTTAATAGCTCAAAGAGAGCTCCAGCTAACCCCAGAGGAATCTGGAAGCAGACCTACACCATTAGTGTCTTTCCATAGTTTTCCTGTCTTTGAGACTGGGACTACTGTCTCCTTTGTCTTGGCACCTCTCTTTGTTAAGATACTATTTAAGCAAGGCTTCTAAGGCACTGTGTTGAATTACTGTTCTTCCATGTTAGGCATGACACACATTAATAAATTTGCTTGTTTTTCTCCTGTTAATCTGTCTTTTGTTTCAGCATAGTGTCTCTGGTACAAATTTATGAGGATGAGAAAAGATTACATGTTTTTCTATCCCTCAGACACGAGTTACATAATCTAGTACAGGCTGAAAAATCCCTTTTCTGAAATGCTTGGGACCAGAAGAGTTTGAGATTTAGACTTTTTTTCAGATTTGCATATGCATAATAAGATAATCTTGGGAATGAGACCCAGGTGTAAACACAAAATGAATTTATGTTTCATGAACACCTTATCCACGTAGTCCTGAGGATAATTTTATAAAGTATTTTTAGTGTGCTACATTTTGACTGAGGTCGCATGAGGTCAGTGTGGTTTTTTCCTACTTACGGTGTCATGTTGGTGCTCAACATTTTCTGAGTTTGAAGTATTTCAGATTTTAGATCAAAGATGTTCAACCTGTAGATTAAATATAGTTGCAAGCCTACCATCATGTTTTGCTGATTTGAAAGCTCCTTTTATCTGAAAAGAGCCTTTATTTTCTGATTAGGCATCTCTTCAAAAGCTTATGGAGACAGCCAGTGTGGTGTACTAGGGACAGCTGTTTCTCTCAACCCACCAGCCGGTGTGGGCACGTCTTCATTGTAAAGTCATGTTCATTTCCTCCAGAGTGGTGCCAATTGCTTGGGGTATTGTTCCTAGAGAGACTTATCATTTGGAAGCTGATGAAGAAATAACTAGCTATGAGTAGAATGGATGTGAGCAATTGTACTTTTCCTCAGAATAAAGCCATGTGTTTGTTCTTCTCTCAAATGTGAGCCAAGAGTAGAGTGAACATGTGGTTAAAAAAAAAAAAAAAAAAAGAATACCCCCATTATTGCAAGAGTAGAAAATTTTCTTCCTGTATCCTCTGACTAGTCATATTTGCTACCTATCCTGCCCCTCATTTTTCCATGACAATAAGATCCTATGACCATGATACATTTTACAAGGTTTTGTTTTGGAGAGATACAGCAAACTGTAAAAGTAACAATATCATTAATAATAACCAAAAAGCTTCCTTTTGACTGTGTAACCTGTTTGTGTTTCATTTGAATTCAAACTCTTCCAGTGAGCTACTGCTCATTTTTTGAAATAAAAATAAAGCCATTATAAGGTTCTATATTGGGAGAGCATAGACAAGCCTCGCAGTTCCCTGGTCCAAGTTCATATTGGGAGCCTGAGTAAGAATTAGCCAACGTGTTATTATGTTGGTCAGAGTCATTGCTTCTGTTTCTATCTGGCCTGTTTCCAAATGGATGTACACACTAAGGTATCAGGTGAGCTGATGAGAATGTTGTCAAATGGGAAACCCACAGGTAAGTTTTCATTAATTTAGGTGGTCCTGTTTCTTAAACACAAACATTTGGTAGTACATGGCCCGCTGTTCATCAGCTCATAAATAATCACATAATTATATGAGTGTAAAATTTTCTTCCTGTTGTCCTCCAGTCATTTCTCCATGATAAGAAGACCACAAAGATAAAAAGCACGGCTCAAGTCAAAAGTTTGCTTGATTATTTATAATTTTTAAATAAGTTATCATGTAAAAGCATACTAGCTCTTTACTCTGAACTGCTCATTTATAATCTTTCCTAGGGAGTTACATCACATTGAACTAATAGGCTATTTAGGTTTTTAAAAGATACCTGATTTTAGATGTGAAAGTAAAAATTATTCAGAGGCCACTTATTGATAGCATTATATTTTGATGACTTTATTAAAAGTCATAAAAGTTTGGAAAATGGGACTCAATCGTCATTTGATAAGTTCAAAAAATTACATATTGGTTTGAAGACTCATTTTTTTTCCCTAAAACTTCACCCACTTCATGTTGAAAATTGAAGCAAGATCTTCCAATTAACAGTTCCAGGTTGGTCTAAGAAGATTTTATTCTGAATTTGAACTGCTAAGTTTTGATAAAATGTACTGTGCAAAGAACAGCTTGTTCTGCCACCTTCTAATTTGTCTTTGGGAGAAAAGACATGGTAGTTCAGTGTTCAAATGACAATAGGAATTAATGGAAAATGAGATCTTGGTTTGCCTCTAGGAAAAGTCATGGAACTTGTTTGATTTAATTTCTCTTTTGTAGAAGCTGGGTATTGTCTTTCCTAAGAGATTTTTCAATGTTAATTATTTGGAATTTTGGGAGAAAACCACCAGGTTCATAGTGACTTGGTTTATCCTAAATAATGACTCTCAGATCTCAGCTGATTTGGCTTGCCCAAATTAATTCATTGAGTAGTCACTCTCACTCACGCCCGTTAAGTGAAGTTGATTATTTTGTTCAATAAAATTATTGGTTGTTCAGCATCTTGTACATCTTGATATTCTGAAGCATTGTACGTGCACAGGGACAGGGAAGAATAAGAACCAGAGTTCTAAAGTGAAAAGCGGGAAACTCCTAAGGTGAAAACTTGAATGGAAAACAAATGATTATTTCAGATGATATATTTAGAAATACACATGCCATGCACATTGAACTTCGAGCCTCACAGTGAATGATAAGTTCTGCTAACTAGTATGAAAAGGAAGGGGGAATAGACTTAATGAAGAAAATTTCTTGTTATGACTCATTTTTTTATTGGACAAGGATAGGGAATAATGAGAAGGGTATTTGTTTTTTAAAAAATTAAATGCTTTGAGTCCCTTATTTTATTTTATATTCTAAGGCATTTGTCATGTTCTATCAAAAAACCCTGGAATGATTTCCTTAGTATGACTTCTCCAGACACCACACACAGCTATATACAGACAAGCAAGTCTGAACTGCTCTCTCTTGGCTAAACCTGCCTTATTCCCCAAGAAACCTGGCAAAGTCACTGTAGGACACAGTATCTTCCTTGTCATGTGCTTCTTCCCAGGGAGTGGTCAAAAGAAGTACCACTCTGATGTCAGCTCTGTGAAGAGATTGGGCACCCAATGGGTGTTCTGATAGGACAGAACCACATCCTGATCTGAAACCCACTCTGGTGTAAGAATCTAGCCACAGTCCTTGCATAGAGCAGGGTTTCTTTAAAGATTTTGGTTCCCTTAATGATCGCAATAATTTACGGTGCTAGCATTATATGCCCAGAATGATGCTAAGTACTTTGTTTTTACTGACAGCTGGATTATTTGAAGAAGCCATAAAATAGTGGACAAAGGGCTAGGTGGCCCACTTTGGGATACCAGATCTGCCACCCGTTGCTCTATGCCTGAGGGTCTGACACTCAGGGTCCTGTCTGTCCACTTCATACTTCATCACTTCTCCCACAAAGCTATGATGTCAGTGACAAATCCCCTAGTGTGCCAAAGTGCTTTATAACTGTGAAGTGCTATCCAAATGCTAGCTATGACCTGATTAAAAATTTTATAGTAAATGAGCACTAGAGTTGATACTACCATCCCAACAGCCGGGGTCATTCTTTTTAATATTTTGTAGTGGTTGATGTACCTTTATTTTTTATTTATTTATATGTGGTGTTGAGGATCGAACCCAGCGCCTCACACATGCTAGGCAAGCACTCTCCCACTGAGCCACAACTTCAACCCCTCAGGGTCATTTTCGTGCGGGAGAATGTTGGTGATCTTTCCTTCCAGCTGAGAAAGCATTCCAGAACCTTCTTTTTAATTATTAAGCTCCAATAAAATTATAATTAACAAAGCATCTATTTTTGCACATCCAAATACACATGTACTTCTCTGTTCATAACAGATATTGTAGTTTGCACCAGCTGCTTTCCATGAAGTCTGTGCATACCTCCTGCCTGTTTGCACTGGGTCAGCCCCGAGGCCAGCCCACTGCACAGCTGATGCTGTTGTGACATAACCAGGAAAGAGAAAGGGGACAAAGAAGACATTTGCCCATTGGTAATTTTTAAAACAAGAAGACCAGGTGGTATACTATAGAGTTATATCTTTCTACTCTACCAACCCTGCCATGACTCTTCAATAAGCTGGATCATGCCACATGTCATATTCTTATCTTGGGGTACAAAGGCATATGCCTTCTCTCCTGCTTAATATAGATGTCTATTTATCATTTACTTTTCAAGAAATAGAGATATAGAGGGTAGAATTATGACAAGATGGTAGCCAAGGTGTTTGGTTTCTTTGTAGGTAATTCTTTCACATTTCTTATGGAAGAAAATACAAGAATTATATCAATAAATTTACTAGACTATATAATGGGAAACTTCACTGATATTTGTAAATGTTATTTTATTAAATTTTAATGGTTCTTTTAATGGTGATTTTTAAATAGCAAATGTTTATTTTCTTACTATTTCTATGGGTCAGAAATTTATGACACCTTAGCTGGATGGTTCTGACTCAGAGAGTCTCATGAATTTGCTAAGATAAGGTTATCCAGGGCTGTATCATCCAAAGATTTGTCTGAAGCTGTAGGATCCACTTCCAAGATGGCTCCACTAATATGGCGGCTGAGAAGGAGCCTTGGTTCCTCACTAGCTAGTGGCATGATCCTCCCTACATGGGCTTCTCTTTGTGGCTTCTTAAGTGTTCTTGTGACATAGCAGTAGACTACCCAGAGCAAGCAATTGAGAAACACAGAGAGAAAGAAACCACAATGCCTTCCATGTTCTAGTCCCAGAACATAATAATGTGTCATGATGGGACACACACCTTCAGTTCCCCCTATTCCATTCATTAGGAGTAAGTATCTAAGTCTAGCCCATAGCACTAAAGGGGAGGGGAATTAGTCACTTCAGTCCTTTCTTCCTCTATTTCCATAGGGCATGTATTTCTTCCATCTCTCTGTCAGCCTGGCTCAGGAACTCTAATCTGGCATAGTTTGTCTAGTCTTGGGGATGCATTCAGAAGACTCTGCCTGGTTTTGTCAAGCGGCAGCCAAACTTTGTGGGCACCTAGGGACGAATGTTTCTAAACCATTTTTATCACACCCCACCCAGAACCAGCCATTCTTGATATGGCCCTAAGATAGCTCTCTTCACAATGCAAAGCAGCTGTCAACAGTGGAGTTACTCATTGAGGTCACTGGGAAGCAAACCTAAGCATATTTTCTAATAGAAACAAAGGAGGGCTTCCAGGAATTGTGCAGACATCACTGATTGCAGACCGGTCCATCTTCTCAGAAGGTTGTGCAGAGCCCAGCAGCACCTGGCTTAGGAACAGCCATTACATATGTTTCCCACTAGAAGAAGAATCCTCATAGGTATTGTCAAGGAGCCTCAATGTGGAGACTATAGGTGCAGATTGGTGTCAGAGTGCTTGCCCATCATACATGAGAACCTGGCTTCAATTCCCAGCACTGCCAAAGGGGGAGGGGGTGGTGAAGGGGGAAAAAGAAAAAAAAGCAGCTTGAATACAAAGCAAAGGATTAATCTGAGGGTTCCTACCTCAAGATGGCAATTATGAAATGAATGGCCCTGGCAATATAACTTGCAGAGCAAAAAAAAAAAAAAAAAAAGGAATCATCTACAATGAAATTATCTGAGAAGGTCAGAAGATGGTAAGAATAGAGTTGGGCTATGAAGGGAAACCAGGAGTTTATGAAAAATGAGATGAGACCACCTGGAGAACATGTTTAGTCTTCAGGGATGCTTCAGGGATGCTATTGGACATCGGGTAGCGTCTATTCACTTATTATTGTGAAAAGCCAAGAATTAGATGTCCTTTCAAGACATTATACCAAGTGGCAGCCTCCATGTTTGGGAGCAGCAGGTAGGAGGTGTATGTTCTGGCTTTATTGGGAGATAGAGGGGAGGATGCTTAGAATGCAGGAGGAGCACACCTGGAGAAGGACTGTGTTCCATGGAAGGGCTGGTAGAGCTACCTAGCCCTGGGGCTGCACCCAGTGTTGTCCAGCAAACAGATGTGCATGCTTCTCAGGCTGGGAGGCTGTTTCCTGTCCCTCTTTTTATGGGGTTACACAGCCTTTAAATTCACTCCTCAGTGCATCCTATTTGTGGGAATTCCCTTAGTTGTGATAAGCACCTACCTCCCTTCAAAGGAGGAATCCTTTAAAATACAAAGAGCAAAAAATATTTTGTGGCAAATGTTAAAGACTCTAAATCTCACCATATTCCAGTGGAAGATACATGAAGTGGCCTGAAGTTGATGTTATTTCTCATGATTCAACTAAGGCTTTCCAGAAAATTTGGCATATATTGAGTTAACAAGGTTATTTAACCTGGGCTACTTACTTCCCCAGAACAGTTTCATGACGTTTCTTCATTGACTTTGCTTTTGGTTTTCAGTGTTCCTGTTTTCTTTCCATAATTCTAGTCACCTGTACAATGTCAAAACTAGGCAAACAAAATCCAATCATTTACATATTGAAAGAGTTTCTCTCTCTCTGTCTCTGTCTCTGTCTCTGTCTCTCTCTCTCTCTCTCTCTCTCTCTCTCTCTCTCTCTCTCGACCACTGAATCTATAGAAAAGGAAGTTACTCCTTCAGGTTGTAAACCTAAATGTCAAAACAGCTCATTCCAAATATTTCTCGAGGCAGATAAACTTCCAATAACCAAAGAGGCATTTTAAATTTTAAAAACGTCCCCAAACACTTTTAAACTTTTAACCATGAGGAAATCAAAATATAAATAAGCCCATTAGAAGTGACAGAAGGTAAAGTTCTAGTAATCAGGGATTAGTCACAGGAGAATATCAAAAGGGCAACTGTGGGGAGTAGGGGCTGTTACATTCAAGGCCATATTTGGAAAATCAATTTGGATCACATTTGCATGTTAGAGCCTTCAGGTGCAGGTACTAACCGTGACAGGCTGCTAAGTACAGGCATTGGGAGCCCCAGTACACAAGATGTGTCAGCTTCTCCTGAGAGGCCTTAGGATTCCGAGACAGAAACCAGAGCAAAAGAAAATCTTCAATCTCATGTGCAGAGGAGATCTCTCTCTTTTTTTTTTTTTTTTAACATAGTTGAAATTTTTTTCTTTTGTATTTAAAAAAAATTATTGGTACATATTAATTATGCAGAATAGTGTGCTTCATTGTAGCATATCTGTATGTGTGTATAACATAATTTGATCCATTTCACTCCCTGATACCTCCCTTGCCCTCCCCTCCTCCCTCTCCCTGGTCTCCTTCCTCTACACTCTGGTCTTTCTTCTATTTTCATAAAATTCCCTTTACTCATTTTTTTCCTCTCTAGTTTCCTCATATGAGAGAAAATATACAGTCTTTGATTTTTCTGAGTCTGGCTTATTTCCATCAATATGATGCTCTCCAGTTCTATCCATTTTCCTGCAAATGACACATTTTAATTCTTTTTTATGGGTGAAAAAAAACTCCATTGTGTGTCTATACCACATTTTCTGTATCCATTCTTCAGTTGACAGGCACTTAGGCTGGTTTTCCTAACTTGGCAATGGTGAATTTTTCTGTAATAAACATGAGAATGTGTATATCTTTAAAGTATGCTGCTGTAACTCCTTTGCACAGGTAATGAGGAGTGTTATAGCTGGGCCATAGAGTGGTTCAATGTTTAGTGTTTCAAGTAACCTCCATACTGATTTCCATAGTGGTCATGCCAATTTACATTCCCACCAACAGTGTGTGAGGGTTCCCTTTTCCACCCTGCATCTTTACCAGAATCTATTGTTGTTTGTGTTCTTGGTGATCGCCATTCTGACTGGAGCAAGATGGAATTTAAGTACAGTTTTGATTGGCACATCCCTAATAGCTAAAGATATTGAGCAATTTTTCTCATATCGTCGTTGTTGGCCATTTGTCTTTCTTTTGAGAAGCGTCTGTTTAGTTCATTTGTCCATATATGGAATGGATTATTTGGGGGTTGTTTTCATGTTGTTGAGTTTTTTTAAGTTCTATGTATTCTAGATAATAATCTTCTGTCGGAAGGGTAGCAGACAAAGATTTTCTATCACTCCGTAGGCTTTCTCTTCCTCCTCTTAATTGTTTCCTTCATTGTGCAGAAGCTTTTTAGTTTGATGCCATTGAAAGGGAGATCTTAGAAATGGATGCCAAGCTCCGTCATGTGCTCCCCAGACCCCTGTGTCATGACAAATCCCCTCCTATCTCTTACCAGAAAGTCTTTCTATACAGGTTTGTAGGTAGTTCACCCTTTGAGGGGAGGGAAACAGGCTCTCTGCCCTCCTGTTCCTTCATGTCCTATCCCTGTTCTCTCTGAAAGTGCTTCACATCTTTTAGCTTGTGGGAATTAGAGGTTCTGCTAAAAAAAAAAAAAAAAAAAAAAAAGTGTGTTTTTTCCCTTTAAAGCCCACTGAGCAAAAATATATAAACAGGTTTTCATTGAGCACTGCTAACCCAAGTTAGTTAGCAGGAATAAAAAGGAGTTCTGCTATCTGATTTACTATTGGAACATGATTGAAATTTTTGCACAAGACGCATTCCCCACCTCCTTCCTTTCCTTTCTGTATTAAGAAGGTTACAGAAAATGCTATCAGTTTTCAGGGGTATTGTGTCCCCTCCAAGCGGACAGTCAGTATTTAGTCACACACAAAGAGTGCAATTCGGCTTTCAAACGCTCTAGATAAAGCTCTGTTGTTTGTGAAGAACACAATGCCTGGTGACTCAATTTTAGGCTTTGCTATTTTGTGGTTAATTAAAAAATTATAGCTAACTAAATGGGTTGCCAAGAAAAGGAAGAGATGTAAAATACATTTAATTCACTTAAGAACTTTATGCTTAAAATTTTCAAAATAGTAGCTTCTATAATGGATCCTGAAGGTACTTTCTGGAATGAAACCAGATATTTTAATTCACTTGTAAAAGTAATTTCAGTCTCATCCTCCTAGTGTGCCAAATAATAATGAATTTTATACTTGGAGAATATTTAAATTCAGTACAGAACAAAAATTCTCTAAAGCAAATACTCATTGGTTCCTCCAACTTTTGCAATTGAATTTTGCAATTCAACTTATTTATTTAGTTTTTTTGCTTGGAGAAAATTGTTAGTTGACACGTAGTTGTAACAAATGAGATAGAAAGATTCTTGTACTTTTTATTCAGTAACCACCAACAGAAACATCTTGTAAAAGTGAGTACAATATTCCAACACAGAAGTTTCTCATGTTGCTCTTGTATAGCCATGCTCAATTTTTTTAACTCTCATTCCCTGGGAACAACTAGAATGTTGTATATATGAAATCACATAGTTTATAACCTTAGGGATTGGTTTTTGTTTTTCATTGACTATAATTATCTGATGATTTAATCAAGTTTGCATCTATCAATAATTTGCTTCTTTTTATCATTGAGTAGTGTTTCAGAGTATGATGCACCCCATCTTTTACATGTAGACTTATTCTTCTTACTTGATTCTTCTTTATCATAACTACTTTTGCCTATTCTAATTCCTCTGCCTTTCCATATACATTTTGGAATCACCTTTCTATATCCATAACCTTGCTAGGCTTTTTATAGAAATTTTATTTGTTTACCATTCACCTGTTAAAAACACCAGCATGGTTTCTAGTTTTTATTATGAATATGTCTGCTATTAATATTTATGTACATTTGTCTGGGTGTGTTTTGTTTTTCTTGGGATAAATGCAGTTGATGGGTCCTATGGAAATTGCATGCTTAGTTTTATGAGAAATTGCCAAATTACTTTCAAGAATGGGTGTACCATTATATATATCCATCATTTTACATGTAACATATGACTGATGCAGTTTCTTTGCACACTCACCAGCAATTGTCATTAACCCTATTTTTTTTATTTTAGCAATCTGTTATTTAGTAATATCTTACTGTAGTTTTATTTTGCATTTCCCTAATGCTTTATGAAGTTGAACATCTTTTCGTGTGTTTAATTACTATTTTGCAGATTCACTGTGATATTGTACAGAAATTTGTAATGTCATTCACAGATAGGGACAAAATATATTTTTTGTACTCCCTATCAAATTGAGAATGTTCTCCTTTATTCCTATTTTTTCTTTTTTTTCAAGTTATGAATAGATATTGAATTTTGTTGGAAGCTTTTTGTACATTTTTTTGGCATATTAATGTAGTTTTTGCCGATATTCACGTAGATTGCCTTGATTTTAAAATATTGAAACACTCTTGTACCTCTGGAATAAACCCCCTTTATTGTGGTTTATAGTTTTTTATGTATTCCTTAATTCTAGTTGCCAATATTTGGCTAAGGATTTTTGAGTCAACATTTATGAAGGATCTTGGCCTGGAATTTTATATTTTTATGCTATTCTAACTTTGATCTATCAAGGTCATATTAGTTTATAAAACAATCTAGAGAGTATTTCCTTCTCTTCTACATTTTGGAAGAAATCATATAGAATTTAGACCAGTCAATGCAGGCATCTGGAGATTTCTGTTTGGAGAGTCTTTAAATCATAAATTCAGTTTCTTTCATAGTTACATGATCACTCAAATTATCTGCTTAATGTAATGAATTATAGTGGTTTATTTTTCAAGGAAGTGGTCCATTGTATCTCAGTTGGCAGATGTATTGTATGATTCCTTTGCCCCTCCGTTTTATGCAGTTGATGTCTGGGGGGTCTGTAGTCTTGTCACCTGGTTCACAGCTAATGTTAGTCATTTGTCTTCTCTCTTCTTTGTCACTCTTGGTAGAGGCTGTCAGTCTTATCAATCTTTTAAAAAAATCAACTGGTTTCTTTATTATTTTTCAGTTTTTGTTGTTCTTGTTGTTTCTTTGATTTCTGCTGTGACCTTTATTGTTCTCTTCCTTCTGCTTGATTTGAGTTCATTTTTCTCTTTTTTTTTTTCTTCTAGGTTCTTGAGGTAGAAACACAGATTGTTGATCTGAGACTTTTTCTTTCCCAGCATGAGCCTTTAGGTACCATAAATTTCCCTCCCCACACTGCTTTAATTAAGTATGTCCTATAAATCTTAAAATATTGTATTTTTATTTTCATTTCATTTTATTGTGTTTTTTTTTTAATTTCCTTGAAAGTTCCTCTTTGATGCCTGCATTAGTTATCAGTGAGCTGTCTAGTTTTCATGTGTTTGGAAATTTCCCTATCTTCTTATTAGTGATTTCTAACTAGTTTCATTGTGTTCAGAGAATATGATCATTAGTGTCAATGACTGCCATTTTTCCCCCTACTGTATTGTAAAATCCAAATAATTTAACAAAAGGTCTTTTCTAAGAAGGAACAAATGTAAAACTATACATGTTAAGTTGCAATAATTTTTCCAATAGTTCCTATAAGATAAAATTAATGTTAGAAGTTCTGTTTGGGAGACATCATCAACTGATTGTATTTTGGAAAGAAAACGTAAGTAAAGTTACACTCATTCTATCCTTTTATCTGCTTAAAATCTGACACACTTGTGTGGTATTAAACCAAACACTTTATATTGTTGATTTTAAAAAATCATTTATTTTAATAAAGCTAAAAAATGTTTATTTCTATCTTAGGAACAAACTGGAAAAGACTTAACTGTTTTTAGGAGAATGTTGTATTTTAAGCCACTCACAAAAATCCTTTTCTGTACTAAATTTGCACTTATTTTGTTTCTTATTTTTTATTTCTTTGTGTAGATGGTTACTTACAGGGCTGAAGAATAAATTTGAGTTTAAGATATTGATTTGATTTATTCTGTCATAATCCATCTAATACAGAAAATCTATACAAATATTTGGAAAATAAAATAACCAGGAAAAATGTCAATCATTCTTGATTTGTCTGTGTCTGAATTTAAACTTTCCATTACAATTATGAACAAAGTAACTTCCTAAATGTACCATTAACAACTAAATTTTGGCATCTTAAAACACTGTCTCATTAAAATACCCCATTCCCAGGACACTAAGAAATAGGAATCTGAACTCTCGGATGCATTAGAATCTCTCTTCACAGCCTCCGGTTACATCTTTGGCATTACATCCGTTATTCACCATCATCACCATTTTACAACACTAATCAATGACCTTCTGCCTCAGGATTTTCTCATTTGTGTGTCAGTTTATTTCCCTTTCTTAGAATTACCTCTAGGCCTTTTCTACCAACCTCATGAAGACTTAATTAAAAATTCCTCTTCTCTAGGAACATCTCAAATATAATGCTACCTGAATAGTAAATTTCAAACTAATTACTCCCATCTTGGATCAAATGCAGCATTTTTCCTTCAGGCCATTGGCAGTCCTCAAGATACCCACATCCCTGCCACTTTCCCAGCACACACGTTAGTCTCCCTCATCTTGTCTCATGAGGAATGCTCATCTTCCCTGGACTAGCAGGATGAAATCAGTGTGAGGGACACCGGGAAGAATCTTGAAATACAGATGAGCTTCTCCACTCACCCCCCTGCCCATGCTGGAGAGTTGACAGGTAGGACCTGGAGATGACCATCCTCAATGGACGGCACCAAGAGTAGCAGTTCACTGTAGACTCTTCACCTCCACCATGCCCCCATGTACTCTGTGCTTCCTTCCTTAGTCCCTTTTTGCCTCTAGGCCTGTTCCATCTTGTACACAGTATCTCAAGATTTGGAAAACACATTCTTCCAGTGTTCCTTAGCACCTATCACTCACTCAGATGCCTGCTTTGGTTGCTTAATAACTGAGAATTTCCAGCCTTCATTTTTGGTTGTAGTTAATGACAGGAGACCCTCTTCGTACCATGTTGAAGATGAAGCCCTCAAAATATGAACAGGGAAATTGTTACAGAACCAGGTGAGAAGATGACCCAACCACATTTTTATAGCCATAATCACTTAATCCAGTGTCCCTTTTGCTCTTCAAGAAGTCAATACAAGTAGCCTCACTGGGCAACTTAACAAGACCCTGTCTCAAGATAAAAGGGCTGAGGATGAGGCTCAGTGGTAGAGCATGGTTAGGTCAAAAGTATTGAATTACTATATTTCTCTCATTTGTTTTCTGTTTACTGTTCTTACTCCATGCCTGATTACAAAAACCACTTGTCATAATTCATAAATAAAAACATATCTACAAGCAATAGGTTGCTTCACATTATGGAATGAGATATGTGTCGATACAGCAAATGCTAAGTATAGGGCACTATGCTCTCCCCACAAGGAAGGAATAGAAAGATTATTCTGGCATGGGTTCTCTCCCCTCATTGCTTTTGAGCTGCACACAGAAGGGAAGGGGGTAGACATGAATTTCTGTGACAGAAGGTAGTGATGAAAAAGACAAAACGCTGTTTTGAGAAGTCATAGAAAGAGGAAGTCTTTTTCAGCTGAGAACACCAGAAGATATTTCTGAGATGTATTTGGAGCCTTGTAATTTAGGATTGATAAGACAGAGACATCCGTAGGTGGGGGATAAGTATTCCACAGTGGAGAAACATCAAATCATTCTCTCCATACACATTGAGTACCTACTATATGCTAGTGGCAGGGATGAAGAAATAGCAACAACATATCAAATGAGTCTTACATCAAATTGTAAAGTCAATTTGGCTGGAGTGGAATCATGATAAGAAATAAGGGGTAGAAGGTCTTAATGTGTAAAACAAGATTCTTGAAATAAGAAATAAGGCAATTATTGATTTGGTCCTTTATAGGGTGTATTTTCTTGGCACTCAGTGAACTTTTGGTGAAGACTTTGTCTACTAAGTATATGGGTAGGAAAAAATATAATAAAATTGCTCAATGGAGCATAAATACAAATTATCTGTCAACTCTTGACTAGCTTACAAATGGGCTAGATTTATTGATCATACGTCTTCACTTTATGTTGAAGTGTTCTAGTTAATGTTTTATTCCAGTTTTATTATTTTGTGCTCCACAAATCTATTAAAACTTTGATTAAATAGCATTTAATGAATATTACATTTCATAGGCTATCAGTTTGCTTGCCATATCAGAGAAATTCAAAATAACAGTGGCATAGATAACTAAAAATTTATTTCTCTTTCATGCAAAAGTTGGGATAACTTGTCCAGATTTGGCAGGAGATGGATCACCACCAAGGATCCAGGCTCCTTTTATCTTATTGCCCGACATCCTCATCACTCATCTGCCCTCTCATGTTCAAGGTCACTGCTCTGGTTACCAGCAACAAACCAGGATCTGAGCTGGCATAACAGAAAAAAAAGAAAGGTGGGGCATATTTTTTTGCCTATGAAAGACACGATATTATACATATCACTTCTGGTTTTTATTCCTTTATTTAGAAGTTAGTCATATAGTTACCATCAGCTGCTATAAAATAGTCTTTGTCTGAATGTCCATTTGACCTACTCAAATGTGGCTCCTATTATTAATGAAGAAAAGTGTGGATGTGAATATTGAGCAGGAGCTAATGGTTTCTGTCAAAATTATCTCTTCGGGTTATATGCAAGTCATTTCATTGATGAAATAAAATTTCATCCTTGATATTTACCAATACTTTTTTTTTTCTTGTGGAGAAAACAAAGAGAGATATTACCCAGAAACCATTTGTTGGAATCTATTCCAGAGAACATTTGGAGAATTAATAAGCAAAAATGTTTAAATCATGCATAACTAAAATGCTGTAGTTGATCCATTGTTGAGACCAGAAGATAGAAAGAAAATTTCTAAGACTTTGTAGAATCAGAGGAGACCCTAAGATGAGGGAAATCAAGGAGGACAGGTGAGATAAAATCAACAGGTTTCACTCTTAACACTACAGTTTTTATTTTAGAGCAAGACATTTACCAAGCAATACAAGACACTCCTTAAGAGAGTTCTGTCTAAATGGGCTTTATTCCTAAACCCTATTGCCAAGACTATTGGGGAGATGAATCTATTGGATTTATTTCTTTTATATTTTCATTGCTAAAGCATCTAAGATTTATTTTCTACCTTGTTAACCAACTTAGAAATATACACTGTGGCAAATTGGGAAAAAATGAACAATAAAAATAAGGAAAAAAAAAGTCATGTAATTCTCCATTAACAACTTCATCACACACTGAAAATATAACTATTTATATACCCAGAATTTTTTCTAAGCATTGCATAAGATTAGTTACATTTGTAATCTATTCTTCTGGCTTTTACCAAGTAGTTTCTTGAAATAAAATATTTTATACTATAGAATTTCTGTGACACCATTTAATTTTAAACCTTGTGTGCCAAAAAGAATGATGAGAACAGAATCTCTCACATTTGCTCAGTGATAGTTAGCAAGCTGGAAATCAAAGAATCCCAGAACTCTTTTTTTAGTTTTTTTGTAAAGTAATTTCAGACTTACACAGATGTCATAATAATACAAAGATTTTTTTTAATATACTTTATCCAAATGCACCAAGTTTAATACAGTACCACACTGGTCTTATCACTTGCTCTTGTCTCTCTGTGTATGGGTGTGTATACACACACATATATTCATGTGCATAGATACATAAATATATAACATCATGTAAATATATACACACTTAATTATCTGTGTTTACAGTTTATTTCTTCTGAGATATTTGAAACTACGTTGGGTAGATCATGCCCCTTTGTCCTTTAACCGTTCGGCATGTATTTCTAAGGAAAAAGGTTACTCAGTAATGTTAGTATAGGGCAATTTTAAAATTCAGGAAATTATCATTGATGCACAAATTTCATCTGCTCCACAGTCCATATTCTACCATCTTCAGTTATCTAGCTTTTATAGCATCTTTTCTCCTATAAGAGGGAATCCAATCCAGGACCCCCTGTTCCATTTATTCCTTGTGTCTTTTAATTTTTCTCATTCTGAAATAGATTTATTCCTCTTTTATTACATCGACAGAGTGGAGAACACTGGTCAGTTATTTTATAGAATGAGTCTCAAAATGGATTTGTCTGACCCTGCTAATTTTAATAAGTAGGTGCTAATTAATACCTACTGGGACAAAATAAAGGATAAAGATATTCCTGACAGCATGAGAAAACAAGACAAACAGAGTGAGAGAGCATATGTCACCGACGGGGAGATGAAAGAAGTTCAGTGTGAGCTGCTTATCATCATCTGTGGAGTTAAAGGGCCAAGAGAGAAAACAGGGAGACCAGAGGGGTAATCAGGTCTCCCGGGTCTAGAATGTGAACTTGATTCTGAAAGCAGTGGGAATCACTAAGTAGTGTCAGTTCAGGATGGAATAATTTTTATTTCTGAGAAACATAATGCCTTAAACAGTTTAATGCCCAAACCTGATGGAGGGCAGAGAATATGATCAAACTTATTGTAAGCTGGACTGAAAGTCAGTGTGAAAAAAAAATGGATAATTGAGAAATGTAGCAGAAAAAAATTGGGAAAAAAAAAAGCTTGGTAATTTGGTGTAAAGAGTGAGAAATAGGGGACTGGTGTGACAGCTGGAATTCTGTTGTGTATGCTAAATGTCAAGTGCAGAATGCACTAAGACTGGGGACACAGGGGGAAGAGGCTGGAAACTGTTTTAGAGAAGGTTCATTTGAGGTGTCTGTGGGACATCCAGGGAAGCTGCTGTCCATCAGGACCTTAGGAGAGAGAACTGCGTCCGAGGTACAGAGTTAGGCATCATCAATTCACAGGCAGTTACTGCAGCCTGGAGCTGCAAGAGATTCCCCATGAGAGAGAGGCCTGCCTGAAGAAGGGGATCAAGGGCAGCCAGGCAGAACAGCAGGACTGTCTGGCAGTATTGATGGTCCAGCTGAGGTTGAAGAACCATGGATTTATGAACAGTAACAGTCGACAGGTGACTTTTCCCACAGTCTGCTATAGTTCCAGGCAGGTCAAGTGCTCCAGGGCTGGGTATATCTCCAGGTGCTTGATAGACAGCAACAAAGGAAAGGAGTTCAGATTATTGACAAGTGAGCAATGGAAATGATAGATGACAGACTCTGAGCTGCATAAGAGGTAAAGAGGCTGGTGCCTGAAAGATGAATGTCAGGGCCTAGGAGTCGTCACGGATGCAGTAGCTGTATCTGAGTGTAGGATGGGAATCTGAGAGAGATGGGAATGTTCTTAGTACCAGAATTTCCTAAGTGTGCTTCTGAGTGATTGCCAGTGCAAGGATACTCGGCAGACGGTGGCTAAGGTAGAGGGAGGTGCAAATGCTCCAGGTTAAGGGGAATGAGTGGTGCTGTCGTTTGGACGTGGTTTGTTCTCTCCCAAACTCATACTGAAATTTAGTCTCCAGCATCCCAGTGTTGAGAGGTGGTAGAGTCATAAGGGTGCTCACAAAGGGATCAATGCCATTCTTGTGGGACTGGATTAATTCCTATGGGAATGGGTGAGTTTTCTTGATAAGTTACCATCTGAGCAGTTTTTTTTTTTTTTTATAAAGCAGGGTTGTCTCTTTTATTTCATCTACTTGTGCTACTTGCCCTTCCATTTTTCTGCCATGTTATAATGCAGAACAAGGACCTCACCAGATGTGGCATCTAGAGAGGTCTAGAATCAATATGGAACTTCCAACCTCCAGAACCATTAGTTAAACAAACTTCTATTCTTTGAAAATCTGAGTACCCTGTTATATCAACAGAGGACAGACTTAGACAAATGGATAAGGCAATCACATCTCAAACATGCTTTCTATGAGCAATGAAAACATATGGAGGATGATGGGTCTTGAGATAAAAAGTAAGTCTGTGAGCAAGGCACTCAAGACTTCAGCGATGGATGGAAAGGGGAGGAGGGAGTGATATTACAGGAGGGAAGAGGAATGTGTGGAATTGGTTCTAAGGAGGGGAGAGTTGCTGGTCTATTCTCTAGGGTGGCTTCCCTAAATGTGGGGGAAATGAGATGTTTCCATTTGATGGGCTGCAAGAACAGAGTCACTTGGAGAAGAAGTGATTCCCATTGGGGAATAGGCTTTCCAGAAAAAAAAACAAAACTGTTCATATAAGAAAGAGAGACTAAGAACAATGAAATAAGCTCATCATGAAGAGTAAAGAAGGATTACAATTCAAGAATAACAGAGATGGAATGAAGTCCATCGGGTATTTCTCACTTTTCTCATTGACCTTCTTTAACAGAGGCAGAAATCATAAAATTCATAATGTTAGAAAAAAGAGATAATAAAAATGAGATTATTAAATACGTTAATACAATGGCTAGATTTCAAAATACTCATTTGCGTGTTTGTAGGGCTAGGGAATAATGTAAAATCAGAAGTGGTGGGGAAAGAAGCAGCAGCCAAACTGTGTTCAGCCAATATTATGGTTTGGATATGGGGTGTCCCCCAAAACTCCTGTGCTAATGTAGGAACACTGAGAAGTAAAACGATTCAATTATGACAGCTGTAACCTAATCAGTACATCCTAGTTTGAATGAACATTAGTGGGTGATAACTGCAAGCAGATGGGAAGTCACTGGAGGAGGAAGGTCACTGAAGGTCGTAGAAGGGTTTGGTTTTCTTGTAGCCCCTTGCCCTTTCTCCCCATCTGCCATGAGCAGAGTAGCACTCCTCCACCACACTCTTCCCATGACCTTCTGCCTTACCTTGGGCCTAGAACAAGGGAGTCGGCCCACCGGGGACTAAACTTCTGAAACCGTGAGCCAAAATAAAATTTTCCTCTTCTAATTTGTTCTTGTTGAATATTTTAGTCACAGAATGAAAAACTAACTAACAGCCAATCAATATGGTAAAATAGGGAGAAGATCTAGAACCTTCCATTCATATATAGCTATTCAAATTTTAATTTTAATTATCTGTAAAAGTCAGTTCTTTGTAGCCCTACATTTCAAGTATTCAGTGGTTCCAGGTAGCCTTGGCTACCCGACAGAGCAGCACAGACACAGGACATTTTGTCATGCAGCAAGCGCTGTTGAACAGCATTGCTTTACCAAAAAATTCTAAGTTGGAAAGGGTGGGTGGCCCCAGTATTCCTGGTGGAAGGATTCTTGGAAACTTTATTGTTCTACAGAATCTAGAGGCAGGAGGAGGGAAGACAGAGTTTCTCATCTCATCCAAATTAGCCTAAAAGGTCAAGTGTTTTTTGCTTGTTAGAGTGGAGCAAATACCATCATGTGTCTCATGGCAATGATTCAGTGAATGATGGGCTTCATACACAATGGTCCCATAAAACTTTATTACTTTGTGATATCATAACCATTTTAGTCTATGTAAGAATGTGATATTTGCACAATCATGAAATTGGCTGATGTTGCATTTCTCAGAAGGCATCCCTATACTTAAGGAATGTACAACTTTACCACCATAATTTAATTTACTTTATATGTGTCTTCAATATGTCATTTAGCATCTCCAATTTTCAGACTTTACCTATGTAAATTGGGTAGAAAAAAATACATCTCAATGATGATAAGTATTAAATTTTAAATATTTTACAAAATTATTACTAATAAATACAGCCCTGTGTAAACACTAGGAATAATCCTGGTAATGTCAGGGAAATAAACCCTAAAGGGATTTCGGCAATTCTCTTTTCCAGACCACAAATCCCATGCCCCCTCAAATCACTAAAGGAAAAAAAAAGACTGAATTCATTTTTTTTAAAGTTACGCAAAATTGACATTTATTGTATTTTAATTTGAAAATTTTATTTTTTACCCAACATTTACATAAGCAAGTTGTATATACTATATATTTGTTCTTTCTTTCTCTTTCTTTCCTTCTTTCTTTTTTTCTTTCTTTCTTTGTAATTGTGCTGGGGATTAAACCCAGGGCTTTGTGCATGCTCTTCCTCTGAGTATGTGCTCTTTCTCCAAACTACACCTCTAGCCCCTTTTTAAATATTATTCTGAGACAGAGTCTTGCTCAGTTGTCCATATTGGCCTGAAACTTGCAATCTTCCTGCCTCAGCAGAAGATTACAGGCAGGTACCACCATGTGCAGCTGGTGGTCTTTACCTCCTCCTCCTCATTATCCTTCTCCTTCTCCTTTTTATTGGTACAAAATCTGATTTCTTGATTGATTTATGAACTTTTTCTTAAGCACTTCCTTCAATAGAAATAAAATTATTTTCTATTCCAATTAAATATCAACATTTTAATGTATAAATTAATTGTATGATTAATTATAATTAATGTATAAATTATAAGCAAAAGTGAGCATCAATGCATTTAATCAAGAAATGTGGATAAATGGTTTAGTTCCTTCTTGTGATTATGAGGAACCGACCAAAAGGGCCAGAGGGATTGGGTGGAGGGAGGAAGAGAACAATGAGATCCAGATGATGCCTGAAGAAGGCAAGCTTTACAAGGCACAATTGCGTTCCCAGTAGGATGTATTTACCTACTCCTAAACGGAGATGAATAGAAGCTGTGTGCATATTTGTCAGAAATCTGTGCATGTGGGCAGATACACTTTACATGGTTTATAAACATTGAAAAGAAGTAGTAGGATGATTTCATTTAAGGAAATGTTTATTGAGACATTATTATACTTTGCTACAGAGCATCTCCTTCCTGTAGGTAGTGATTCAACTTTCAACTATAGAGATGCACTAAGAAGATCTTCTATAATTGAGACAAAGAAAAATTGCTCTTAAAAATGCTCAATAAAGCATATGAGGAATCAAGACATGGTATAAAAGATTGTGGAACCAGATAAATGTGTGGATCTGTTTTTGAACAAAGGTCCAAAGGCAATTTAATGGCAAAAAGATAGTTTCAGAGTTGGAGGAATTGGCATGTTGAGAAAGATGACTCCCATGTGAAAAGTCCAAATTCAAATTTAAGGGTCTGGAGTAATTGTACATCCAAATGAGGGGGAAAAAAGAAAACCTTATTCTAAACTTCATACCATATACACCAATAAGTCAACATGGATCCTAGACTTAAAGATAAAACTTAAACCTATAAAACTTTGAGATGAAAAAGCAGAAAAAAAATCTTTGAAAAGTATAACTAGGCAGCAAGTTCTTATATTTGACACAAAAAGCTGATGCACAAAAAGAAAATTGATATCTGGAACTATATCAAAACTTTAAACTTTTGCTCTGTGGAAGACCCTGTTTAAGGAAATGGAAATTCAAGCTATAGATGGGGAGGAAGTATTTGCAAACCACATAGCCAACAAAGAACTAGTACCCAGAAGACATAACGATCTCCCAAACTCAGCAGCTGAAAAACTAACAATCCATTTAGAAATAGGGCAAAAGACATGAAGAGGCATTTTACTAAAGAGAATAGATAGACGGCAATTCACAAGCACATGAAAAGTTCTATCATAGCTGAGAAGAGCATCCAAATTTCTTCATATTCAATGGAATGATAATGTAGTGTCCATGAACATCCCCAAGTTCTTGACAAAGGAGCTGCCTTAGAAATATAATTATTTTTTAAAGAAGTGAAGTTAGATAGGTTTAAAGTTATTTTTTTATTTCCTTTATTTCTTTCATTGGTGATGAAGGAAGTATAAATTAAAATCAGTGAGATATAACCACACACTATTAAAGGGCTAAAATTAAAAGTAGTCACAACAAACAATGCCAATACCTTGACTTAAATTATCCAGAAATTGGAATCAACTCAGGTATATCCTCCAATAGATGAATAAATAAACTGATATGTACATATAGTCATGGTAACAATAATTCCCACCCAAAGGCCCACATCATAATCCCTACAACAAATGAATGTGTTAAATTACCTGGCAAAGGTGAATTGGGGCTGCAGATCAGCTGACCTAAATATGGGGAGATTATACTAGATTTTCTAGGTGTCTTTAGAAATGGAAGGAGAAAAAAAGATTTTGGAGTGATGTTATATAAAAAAAAAAAGATTTAATTTATTTTGGCTGGATATAAAGATGGAGTAAGAGGCCATGATCCGTGAGCAGCTTCTAGAAGTTGGAAAAGGCAAGAAAATAAATTGATTCTCCCTGGAGCCTCCAGAAAACATGTCACCCAGTGACACACGTACAAAATGTGTTGGTTTAAGCCACTAAATTTGTGGAAATGTATTACAGCAGTGATAGAAAGCTGATACACAGACCATGGCATGCTGCTTAGAATAGAAGAATGCATACAACTTTGATGAATTTTCAGAGAATTATGCCAAGTGACAAAATCAGCCCTGAAAGATTACATACTATTTGATTTAATTTATGTAATGTAGAATTTTAGATAAGACAACATTTTAGAAATGGAGGACAGACTTCCTGGTTGCAAAGAATTAACATGGAACGGTGGAGTGGGGAGTTGAGTGAGTGTAATTAGAAAGGAGCAAGGAAATTGAGTATATACAGCTCAGTATCTCGACTGCAGTGGTGCACACACCAACCTACAAAGAAAAAAGGTTGTGCAAAACTTGATGCACATTCAAAGAGATAAAGACTAAATTTAGGTACGGTTGGTGAATTATATCATTTCAGTATTCTGCAGTAGTTTTGCATGTTACCATTGGGGGAAAGATGGCAAAGTGGACAGAGATCTCTGTATTTCTTCTTCTAACTGAATGTGAATAGACATTATCTCAACAAAAATATTGAGGAAAATTATTATCTTTGCTACTTATGATAGCCATGACTAAAACCTGGACAGTAGGGTCAAAGCTATCTAATCCTTTGTACATGAGCTCCTTGAGCATCATCTTCCACTTATCATTAAGGATGATGGCATGTCTGAGCATACCTTATGTCAGGGAATGTTAGCCTACTTTTGTGGATTTAGAGGATGCTTAATTCAACCGGAAGCAGTATTCAATATTATATGTGTGTGTGGAACTTTCTGACTTTTTTTTTGGCACCAGGGATTGAACCCAGAGTCATTTAATCACTGAGCCACATCCTCATCCCCAACCCATTTTATTTTTTATTTTGAGACAGGATCTCACTAAAATGCTGAGGCTGGCTTTCAACTTAGGATCCTCCTGCTTTAGCCTCCCCAATTACTGATATCGCAGGCATACTGCACCCAGCTCTATGTGCATGTTTCTGAAGAGAAAATCTTACAACTTTTGAAAATGTTTCATTAGCCCCTCTTCAAAAAAAAAATGAAGTTTAAGAAACACTCTAAGTATAAAATTTAAAAGTATATTTTTGGGAGCAATTTTAAATAAAGCTATGCACAATTGAATAATACTTTTAGATGAGAAAGCATCTGTCTGATATTTAATACAATGGGCACTGGGGTCAGGCTTCAAACACCAGGTCTATTTCACATTATACATGTGATCTTCAGCAAGGTTCTTGTACTTTCTAACCCTCAGTTTGCTTATCTGTGAAACGGAAAACATAGTGGTTCCTATTTCAGAGGTTATTGTGAATTTCAAATGAAGTAGTTTATATAACTCATTTGCCATTGTACCTGACACATGGTAGGCTCTCCATAAGTAATAGTTCTCATTTGTATTTTTACTCTTGTATTTAAAACAGAAAGAACTAAGGTTGGGTTATTTTTGCTGGCTTTAGAGATAGAACCCAGGGTTTTCTCATGCTGCCACTGACCTATACCACAGTTCTTTTTTTTTTTTAAGAAACTTTTTAAAATAATAGGCTAAAGGTCACATGATTTAGTAGAAGGAACATCATCCACAGATTTGTTCTACCATCTATTCACTGAGCAAATGAGTTGCACTTGTCAAAGACTTTTGGCTCCTCCATGCACCCAATAAAAGGATTGAAAGTTTGGCCCTTGAAGTGATTTTGTGTATGCACCAGGGAGGAACAAGATGTGTAAATTCATTCAACAAGCATTTATGGAAATCCCTGTTCTGGCTCTTAAGTTGGATTCCTCAGAAGTAGATACTGAGGGAGGAATTGACAAAGTTATTCAGGAGCACCCAAGAGAAACCTGGGGGAAGGAAGAAGTGGGACAGGGAAGGGCAGATGTCAAGAAAAGTCCCACAGAAGGTAGATTAGGTCAATCCTGCAGCGAGCTCAGGATGACACCCCTGGCTTCATCTCTGCCTGGGTTATGTGTACCCCCACACCTGTTGGTCATTGTTTAAGAGCATTGCCTGCTCTGTGGTGTGTGTTGAGAAATCCTGGCTGTGGAGAGCAGCCCTTCGGTAAAAAGATGCCAAGTGTTGACTCTGGGGGAGTGAAAGCAAACAGATGCGGTGTCTGAAACCAGAAGAGGGACTGGCAGAACTGACAGCATCTGCAGCGTGGAGCTTCCTCCATCTACACAGGACTTAACAGTGTAATGGGAACAGGAGACAAATAGCCACCTAATTTGAAAGGTGTAGACACCGAGAGTGCTCAAGACCACATGGAACAGCTCTTAAATTCTGCATGGGACAGTGCCTTAATTCTATGTATCAGCATCTTAATTCAGTTTAGCAGGAGCTTCCAGAGGGCTTTCAGGAGACAATGAAGGAAGAGAGAAATTAACCAAACAATAGAGAGGTGCTAAGAGGTAAGAGTGGTCCAGCCAGCTAGAGAACATGACATTCGAGAGATTAAAATAAACCAGGTATAACTTGAAAGGAAGGAAGATTGGTTAGAAATGAGGCTAGAAGGTAAGCAGAAGCCAGATTGTGAAGTGAATCACATGAGTTAATTTTTAGGGTCTAAGGTCTGACATAGTTTGGGTATGTACATATAATCATTTTTTTTTTTTAAGAACTGAAGTGACGTAGGTTTTTAGTTATTTTTGATTTCTTTGCATGCTGGATGGTCAAGGAAAGTTTATAGAGAGGCTAAAATAACTAAAAATGTCTGTCATTTCACTTACAAAAAGAACAAGGAAAACTAAACAAAAAGATCTTCCACAGTTGATTATGTTAATAATGCTATGGATTTTTCTCCTTTGCTGTTCAGAGTAGTCTAACATCTATTGAATTAAATCTGTAGATTCTGGTTTAGATTTGTTCTGAAACAGCCTGTTCTAGCACAATTTAATTTCATGGTCAAATGAGGATAATTATTCTAAAAAGCTTTCAGCCGTGAGGTTCTTGTGTGTTGTTTTTTTTTTTGTTTGTTTGTTTTTTAATATAAGTTGAAAATGCAGCCACTTCTAAACCTGTTCTGTGGTTTTTAGGTGTGTATACAAGAAAATTTTTGCCTCTGTTCACTCTGACTGCCGTTTTTTTCTTTTGAGTTAGAAAAATTAGAGATTTCCATCTAAAAACAGGAGACTAACTCAGAATATTTCTGTTGATTGTGGGTCACTATATCGTTTTATCCATTTGGTTAAAGACAAATCCGTTAATTCATACGGTAACAGTTTAGATGTGAAGTCCCCCAGAAGCTCATGTGTGGGGAATGTGCAAGACATTTCAAAGGTGAAATGACTGCATTATGAGACTTTGTTCCTAATCTGTAGTCAGGCAGGGTGTGGCTAGAGGAAGTAGGTCACTGGGGATATGCTTTGGGGTCTATATTTTGTCCTGGCTCCGGTATTTTCTCTCTGTTTCTTGGTTGCCACATCCTGAGCTGCATTCCTCTGCCATACCTTCCACCATGATGTTCTACCTCACCTTGGACCCAGAGCTATGGAGTGAGTCGACCATGGACTCAACCTCTGAAACCATGAGCCAAAACAAGCTTTTTCTCCCCTATATTGTTCTTATCAGGTCTTTTGGTCACAGCAATGAAAAAAAATCTAAAACACATACTTTTACCAAACTATGATGAAACCCCTGTCTTTTTCAAGGTTCATTAAGCCAGGCTTTTAAGTAAGAAATAAATTTGACATTATGTCATTTATTTATGAGACCAATTACAGCAGCATTACAATTGCTTTGCATATTTAATAAGCCGATATTCCCGAACTATGGCTATTTCTGCCACCCCAGAGATCCCTATCTCAGGATCATGATTTAGCACCTTGGGTAAGATTTGAAAAACAAGTGTCTAAACCATCAAAACTGCACCGTGATATTGGAGACCCAGTCTCTGAGTTTTGGTGGAGGCAAACCATATTCAAATCACAGCAAGATAAAATTTTCTTTTCCTCTTTTGAATTTGACTTTAAGAAGAAAGAGACTAGATACAGATTATTGTGGTAAGATGGGGCATCTTTTGGTCTCCTCCCTTAGGATAGTTCAGCAGTTTAGATTCTTTAAATAAGGCAGAGCATTTGATTAGGTTTTTTTTCTTAAAGAATTCCACAGGATACAGTTGTTTGGTTACATTATTCTGCTTCCTTTCTCTGGGGTTATAGCATTTTAATTGCTGTTTTAATCCTGTGTTTTACATAAAGCATCCATAATTCCCTTGGTGGATAGAACCCATAGAAGTAAAAAGTGTATTATTATGCATTTCCCAGTCTGTTAGTGCTTTGATAGATTTCTTAATTCACTCTTCAAAATAAAATTGCTATATACATTGTGTTCTTTTTACAACATTACTATCATGAGTAGGAGGAATATTTTAGGGTAGGATAAACAGTAATTGGCAAGGAGCTATAACATTGATTTGTACAAGCTTCGTGTCCAGCCCAAACTGAGGATGCTGTTAGAGTAATGGGTGAAATGAAGGGAGTGCTAATTTGCTAAAATTTACTTGGGGGAAAAAATCAAAGTGGCATTAGAGCTTTAGAGGCGGCGTCCTGGGCAGTTTCCCAGCATGCTTTCTAGCCAGTGGAAATAAATGCATAACCTATAGGAGTCACCACATGATCTTGGGGCAGAAGAGGCTCAAGAGACTGAGAGAGAGCAAGGTACTATCAAAGCCACTAGATGGAGGTGTGTACTTATGCAGTCTGGTCAAATACCCCATAAACCTGCTGGCATAAAAGAAATTAAGGGTGTTCCAGTGAGGGTAAATTCCATACCTTTCAATATCTTTCCTTTACAGTAAGGGAAATGTGCTACATATTAAAAGCAACTTCAAGGTCACTTCAACCACCAGGTGCCTAGGAAAAGGTCCCATGAGATCTCATACTGGGATCAGTGCAGTTCCTATTTGAGAATGGCACTCCTGAGTCTGGGATGTAACTTAATGGTAGAGTGCTTGACTAGCGTGCATGAGGTCCTGGGTTAGACCCTAGAACCAGAGAGGGTGGGCATTCCTCCAGAAAACCAATATAAACCAATGAATACAGAATATTAGTTACAATGGAGATGAGGTTTCTTGCTAGTCTTTCATATAAGGTTATAAGTGATCCTGACCTAGGTCATTTAAACCCTGACACCTGCAGTTTTCTACATTTCCAATAAGTAGACTAATCCTTGTTAGTCACCAATGATGACAATAACCTGTGTTTGGTAAGCCAGCCCCACTTGAAGAGTCGGTCTGAAAATAAGCGTATCTGAGGAGCAGCAGGAGCAGCTACAATTTCAGGGTTCAGCCAACTACCAGATGGAAATTCCTTCCTTTGGTTAAAATTCTTCTAAGACCTTGGCCGACTGGTGAACTTGGCAGACCCAATTATTATAGCAATTAAGATTTTAAATTGTGAGTCAAATCATGAGCCAACCTTGTGCCAAATGTTGGCAGACAGATATCCAGAATTTAGGTCAGGGATGTTGCTCTTTGTACCAGAGTTAATTCAATTACCTTCAGCCCCGGGCATGCAGGTTCCAACCCCAGCAGACCTGATCATCATAACAGGTCTTCTCTGGGCTGAAGGAACACTGGGAGGCCCATCCTGCCTCAAACCCCCAGCTCTGGAGCACTGACCTCAAGGAATAGCTGAAAAGGCTGCCATTTGTTCTGACATTCAACTTCCTGGGACACTTCCATGCTGAGACAAACATCCATGAGGGCCAAGTTTGCCTGTGCTGCATTTATTACAGAAAGATTACTGGAGGATTGATTGATATTCTTGAACTGGGAATATGTTTCTTTAAAAAGTAGATTTTTTTTTTACCATAATATTTGATTTTTAGCATTAAATATTCTGCCTTGAATATATTACTACAGATACTACTACAATTATTAGTATTGTTTAGATGTTGTGTTCAAGGGAAAGATTCACACATATAGTTAAATCTATCCATAGAAATACATAAAACAAAGCTATTATTATATGACCTCAAGTATGTAGCCAGAACAGTACTTATGAATGACATTAAGACCTAGTAAAAAAATAAATCTTAGACTTCTGTTTTCTATTAAGAATTTTTAAATGTATTTTCCCTTATTTCCCTCATGATTATAGAGGAAAATAAATAGGAAAATATATGGATTGAAAAGTTTGTTTTCCTACTCTTGGGCCTCAAACAACAACAAAAGAAGCATGAGTAATTAGAATTCATAAAGAGACAGAGTGTAATGGATCACAATGTACTGAAGTCTGGGAACCCATCCCTTGTCCCCTAACTGTTGGGAAAGTCATTTAATACTCTGAACCTCAGATATTTCACCCCCAAAATGGTGAGGTCATAGTAGAGCAAGAAGAGAAGGTAGTTTTTTCTGCAGTGCTGGCTCACTAAAATAGAAGCACATGAAGGTCCACAGGGAAGAAGATCTTGGTAGACCACATTGGCTTCAGGGATTGGAGAAGAGAGAGAATAAAAATGCATGCATTTACCATTCCTAAAGCAGGTGTTCTCATGACATTCTCTTTGTCACCAATGATCTTTAAGACTCTCCATGTATTTCCTAAGTGTTCTAGTGAAAGAGAAATTCCAGGTGAGAGCAGTGCATCAGTTTCATAGCTGAGTGGAGTGGGTCAGAGAGATCTATTTTAACAACAGGCATTAATTTCATTAGCAATTAGCTTCATCCCTCAGTCATGGATCAGCTGTTGTATACCCAGCACTAAGCTGGTCTCCAAGGACACAGAGATTAGTAAGCCAGACACTGACCATGGAGGAGTTTATGGTACAATGGTTCCAATGGAATTTTTCAAAATGAAATAAATGGTGGCATTTTCTATACAGCCTTGGTCAATGTCAGTGAGGAGTGTGATCTGGGTCAAATGTTGTACAATAAAAAAAAAAAAAGAAAAGAAAATCAGAGCTTTGCAACTATACCAACTCACCCTCTGAAGGAAACTTTTTGGCAAGGGCTATAGTTAGTGACCACCTCCTTTGGTGTGGCATTCCCAGGAGGAATTTATCACTCCCTCAAATGAGAACAACTTTTTATTCCACAAAACATCTTATTACTGAGCTTGTAAATACAGAAATACCCAAAGATGCATTTAACCAATATTCTATGAAAAAGAGACATCAAACTATCCATTCAAAAAATACAGAAGTTGTTAATGTACTTTCTGTATACTCAATGCTCTTCACTAAATAAAATCCTAACATGGGAACATGATAGCATCTTTCTGAAAAAAAAAAAAAAAAAACAAACTGAGGCAAACCCTCATGATTTATTGTGATTTGAAATAAAAGCCAGAAAAGGATGTAGTCCCTGCATCATGGGATCTTAGATCTTGGCTTGTGGCCACCTGAAGCCAATTCAATCAACTATAAAGTAAAACATTCATTCAAACATGAGTTCAAAATTCAAATTAATGACATCTTACCAGCATAAGGGTTTGTCTGATTTCAGGTGGACCATTTAAAATGGACCCCCTCCAAACTAACAGCAACAGATCATGCTAATATCTTAAAGCTTCCAAAGCACATTCACATACATTTTCTTTTATTTTGATTGGCAGTTCCATGCCCCAACACTGAATAGTTTTCATTCAGCTTTTGTGACTATTAGAACCATGTATCAGGCTATTAGGAAGGGGACAGTCACACTCGAGTGCCAGCTTTGCCCACCTCTGTCCCCAATCCTCACTCATCATTCCTGATGATAAATGATAGAGCCCCGGACAAAGCAGGTTTTGATTCAGGATCAAAGTCATGACTTATATGAATCAATCTATTTTTTCAAAGTTGATAATAGCACAGATACACTTGAAACAGAAATTCAGTTAAGATTTATCATTTATGAATGGCATTAAAAGAAAATCACCTTGATTTTTTTTATTTTTTAAGAAAGAGGATTTGCAGAACTGAGTAGGGTTCTGAGGCCCCAAGTTTCAGCCAAACCAACTGAATATTCTGCTTCTTCCCCCTTTGTCCTTTATCTTTTTTTAAATTTCAGTTAGTATTTTCCATTTTTCTTTGTTCTTTTTATATATGCATGACAGTAGAGTGTATTTTGACATATTATAGATACACGGAGTATAACTTATTCTAAGTAGGATCTCATCTTTGTGATAATGTGGCATTTCACTGTTCTTGTATTCACATGTGAACATACAAAAGTTATGTCTGATTCCTTCCACTGTCTTTTCTTTTCTCATTCCCACTTTTCCCTTTATTCTCCTTTGTCTAATCCAATGAAATTCTATTCTTCCCTCCCTCTTCCTTATTATGTGTTAGCACCCACATATCAGAGAGAATGTCCAGCCTTTGGTTTTGGGGGATTGGCTTATTTTACTTAGCATGATATTCTCCAGTTCCATCCATTTACCAACAGATGCCATAATTTAATTCTTATTTATGTTTGAGTAATATTCCATTGTGTATATATACTACATTTTCTTTATTCATTCATCTGTTAAAAGGTACCTAGATTAGTTCCATAGTTTGGCTATTGTGTATTGAGTATAAATATTGACGTAGTTGTGTCTCTGTAGTATGTTGATTTTAAGTCCTTTGGGTATAAAACAAGGAGTGGGATAACTTGGTTAAATAGTGGTTTCATTCCAAGTTTTCTGAGGAATCTCCATACTGCTTTCCAGAGTGCTGGCACCAATTTGCAGTCCCACCAGCAGTGTATGAGTGAACCTTTTTCTCCACATTTTCGTCAATATTTATTGTTACTTGTATTCTTGATAATTGCCATTCCAACTGGAGTGAGATAGAATCTCAGTGTAGTTTTAATTTGCATTTCTCTCATTGCTAGAGATGTTGAACATTATTCTATCTATTTGACCATTCATATTTCTTCTTCTGTGAAGTGCCTGTTCAGTTCCTTTGTCCATTTATTGATTGTATGACTTGGTGGGGTTTTTTTGGGGGGGTATTAAGTTTTTTGTGTTCTTTGTATATCCTAGAGATTAATGCTCTATCTGAGGGGCAGATGGCAAAGATTTCCTCCCATTTGTTAGGCTTTCTGTTCACGTTCTTGACTGTTTCCTCTGCAGTGAAGAAGCTTTGAAACTTGATACCATCCCACTTATTGATTCTTGATTTTACTTCTTGCACTTGAGGGCCACACTCCATCCATATAGTGCAGGTAATTCATCAGAATGCCCAGTCTCTCCTTCATTTTGTCTGAGACTCTGGTTTTGCTCCATCCCACCATTCTTTGCCTTACTCCCCAAGTATATTTGATATGACTCGGAGGCAGAGTGGTTTTGACTGAATTAAAAGAGTGGGAGCTTAAAGGAATTCTTACACTCTTTGTATCTAATGAATTTCCCTGGTGCAAACTCAATATTAAAAGTAGATAGCAGCCAAAATGGTTCTTCGGGGAATAACAGAAGGATATCAGATTTTAAAGGGACGACTAATTGAAAGGACTATCTGGCTGGGAAGATTTTAATAAACATTTATCTTCTGTGGCTTCAAAACTAGGGCTGCCAGAGCAGTGGGTAGAAGAGAATCATGGAAATGACTCATGGAAGCAGTATTCTTGTTGAAAACACCCTAGATTGACTAACTTAGCTTGTAATACTTACAGACTTACCTTTCTTCTCTGACACATGAGAGGCACTTGTTTGATCAAGTAAATCAGTAACCACTACCCCCAAGGAAATGATGATTTCAGGAAGACCTTAATGAGTGGTTAACTGCAGTTCTGCACATAGCCCTTTGGTGTTTACTGGAATTTTATTAATTTATACATTTGCTGGTTGCATTTTAAAATTTTCAACTTTAAATGTCACTTACCTTGTATCTTTAGCAAATATCACTTTACATGTTTTCTCTCTCCCTTTTGGGTCAGATTCTTTTCTGGGTCGTATTCCCATAAGACAAAATGTCCTTTAAATTTCCCTCAAATGAGCCTGTCCTCCATCCAGTTCAGGGCAGTAAACATTTGATTTCTCAGAAAGGCAGTGTTTTGTTAATAAAAATTGACTTTATCGCTAAAAGAGAGAAGGATTGAGATGTATGACTGCATAAATGTCTGAATGCATCGCACAGAATGGTGCTGTGGGCAGAGAATCTCCCTAAGGCTCTGGAAGTCTGAGTTCCTGTTCAGGTGTTTCTTGTGTTTACTAATCTTATTGGTCCTCAGTTTTCTCAGGTACAAAGCTAGTAGGAGGCCTGGACAAACTTTTTAAAGTTATCCTTAGAAAAATCTTCATGGTTTTGTTATGATATATTCTTAGATCCTAAAATAATATATTCCTCTAATTTGTGGGTTGGAATGATACCATACCTGAAAAGAGCTTAATGCACCTCATTTCATTGTATTTGAACATTAATTTTATTTTCTCTCTCACTATTCCCTCCCCAATCCACATGCACCACTCACTACTCCTACCACCTCCACCACCCTCTAAAATAACAAAAATCTCTTTTCGTGCCAAATTATATGTAGACATCTGTTCCCAAAAGTTATAAGATAGGGGAAAAAACAAATTTCTTATAATCTTTATCTGTTCATTTCTGAAAGAATTCTAGTCACTCATTTGAAACGTTTAGCTGAATTACTTGGCATTCTATCATCGTTGGTGGGTGGCCAAAACAATTACTTGGATCCATAGTAGCATTGAACTTCTCTTAAGTTTTGCATCTAAATGTCTCTGAAATGATTGTTCACAGGTAAATAAAGAAAAAGCTTTGCCTTCCAATGAGCCACAATTTTTCTTTTTTTTAAATTTATATATGACAGCGGAATGCATTACAATTCTTACTACACTTGTAGAGCACAATTTTTCATATCTCTGATTATATACAAAGTATATTCACACCAATTTGTGTCTTTATACATGTACTTTGGATAATAATGATATTCACATTCCACCATCATTTATAACCCCATGCCCCCTCCTTTCCCCTCCAACAACTCTGCCCTATCTAGTGTTCTTCTATTCCTCCCATGCTCCCCCTCCCTATCCCACTATGAATCAGCCTCCTTATACCAGAGAAAACATTCAGCATTTGGTTTTTTGGGATTAGCTAACTTCACTTAGCATTATCTTCTCTAACTCCATCCATTTATCTTCAAATGTCATGATTTTATTCTCTTTTATTGCCGAGTAATGTTCCATTGTGTCTATATGCCACAATTTTTTATCCATTCATCTATTGAAGGGCATCTAGGTTGGTTCCACAGTTTAGCTATTGTGAATTGTGCTGCTATAAACATTGATGTGGCTGTTTCCCTTTGGTATGCTGTTTTTAAGTCTTTTGGGTACAGACCAAGGAGAGGGATAGCTGAATCAAATGGTGGTTCCATTCCCAATTTTCCAAGAAACAATCTGTGAGGTGAATAGAGAGCCTACATCTTGGGAACAAATCTTTACCCCTCACACATCAGATAGAGCACTAATCTCTAGTGTTTATAAAGAACTCAAAAAGCTAAACACCAAAAAAACAAATAACCCAATCAATAAATGGGCCACGGACCTGAACAGACACTTCTCAGAAGAGGATATACATTTGGTCAACAAATACATGAAAAAATGTTCATCATCTCTAGCAATTAGAGAAATGCCAATCAAAACTACTCTAAGATATCATCTCACTCCAGTCAGAAAGGGAGCTATTACATGTACAAGCATCAATAAGTGTTGACAAGGATGTGGGGGAAAAGGTACACTCATACACTGCTGGTGGGACTGCAAATTGGTGCAAACAATATGGAGAGCCATCATTTTTCTAATCTCAGATTTATTGTGTATCTTTTATTCTGGGGTTTTAATCTAAGTTCCTTGAGAAAGGATTTGCTAAATTAAAATGCACCCAATTTAATTTTTATATGAAAAAAAAAATTCACACCACATACAAGAAAGCAAGGTGCTCAAAATATCAGAATTGCCACATTGGTGTGGCCATTTTCATGGAGAATAAATGGAACCATGGTGTTTTAAGCTCAGAATTCATTGAGTAATCACATCTGACCTTGATCTCAGTCCATTTGGGGCCCAGTCAACAGCAGAAGCCCCATGATCTAAAGGTCACTCTTCTACTATAGGTGACAAAGTGATCACTATGGACAATCTGAGCAGTAGGTGGTCAGGAAGAGCATGATGTCAGGAAAATATTGTGGAAATCTCCCAGCAGTACAGATAGCTGATTGACAGTGAAGGTCTTCGAGAGGTGGCAGGTCCTAGTTACAGGGGTTGAAACTCAGGAGTAGAATTCTGAAACCAAAGATGAAATCTAGATGTAGTTGGAAAACCAAAGAAAACAAATAAACAACAGATAGGAAGCCAGTTCATGAAAATACAGCACCAGGCACTATTTCATTCAGAGAGTTCTAGTTCCTAAAACCAACATTCAAGGTCAGGCTGAAACTAATGCAAAATTGGCTTAACGCTAAGTTGCCTCAATTGTTAGTTAGGCTGTTGACATTGGATCATTTTAAGTTGGAAACTAGGAGGCAGGTGGAATCATCATCTATTTCACAACTATTTTCCTTAAAAATATCATTCAGACTAGCATGAATTATTAGCCCACCTCTTCCTTTTCATTGGTACCAAAGGAACAGATAATTCTGAGACCAATGAAGTCAAAGGTAGCATTATAAATACCTTGATCTTCAATAAATGGCTGGTATTAGGTGGAGAATTCCTAATCTGAAAACCTAAATTTCAAAATGCCCCAAAATCTAAAAGTTTCTTAGTGCTTACATGATGCCACAAGTAGGAAATTCTACAACTGACTTCATGTGACAGGTTGCAGTCAAAACCCAGGTACACTAAAAATATTGTATAAAGTTACCTTCAAGCTATGAGTGTAGGGCTACTATTATAGGAAATATAAATGAATTTCACAGTTGTTTTTACTTCATGTTGCATTTTGTTTTTACATAACCAAGGATTGAACTCAGGGGCCCTCTCCCATTGTGCTACATCCCAAACCCTTTTTTAAATTTGTAAGTTTTGAAACAAGATCCCACTAAATATTCAGGTTGGCCTTGAATTTGTAATCCTCTACCTCAGCCTCTCAACTCACTGGGATTACAAGCATGGGCCACCTTGCTTAGCTTGAATTTCATGTTTACATTTGGGTCCCATTCATCCCTAAGATATCTCATTTTTTATATGCAAATATTCTCAAATCTGAAATCTGAAACACTTCTTATCCTACGTATTTTGAATAGAAATATTCAACCTGTATTGAAAAAAATCCAGTGAAATTTTTTTTTACTCATGTCAACAAGAGTTTATTGAATACCTGTTACCAACTAGAAAAAGTGCAGGAGGCTTCAATAATGATGATGCAGACAAAACAATTTTAACCTCGGTGTTTCTGCTCTGTTCTCTTTAGCAATTTGTCCCAACCTCAACCAGAAACCAAGGGCTATCTCTCCAGGCACAGCATCAAACCAGGGAGAATGAGAAGTGCCATTTTGTTTGGGGCTCACATCACCTTTCTGTCAAAAGAGGCTCTCAGAAATGGGGGATTTATTTGCTATTTGGAAAGAGTTATGGAGAATGAGCTATGTGCAGAGCATGATGCTGGACTCTTAGATGCAAAGATGAGCACAGAACATTTGCTGCCTTGAAATGGTTTACCATCCAAAAGGAAGGAAACAGGATGCAAAAATGAACTTGTCTTCTCCCATCAGTTGTCTGACCTCCACACCAGTATTTCATACAAGTCAGGGTTTCCTGCCTTGCAGAAACAGAATTGTTATGAGTTTCTCTGTTGTCAGATGTGACAAATTTGCAAGTAGGGAGATAGAGATCCACAGCAAGAAAGAGCATTTGGAAATTTAAAAAATTGGTTTCAATATTAAAATTCAATATCATAGGATAGGAACATTCTAGCACACAGTGCTTTTAGTTGAAGCAGAAGATCAGTGCCTCCCAGGAAATTGTAAGTTGTCTGACTTTTATTCATTTTTTTTTTCCTCTTTTTGGCAGCTTGCTCTCTCTGCAACTAATTTTTTCCCCCATGGAAAACTATTTAAGGTCATTGTGACATTGTATACTACAGAGTGAGGGAGAAAAGAGTGAAATACATTGGAAAACATTCATAGTCAAGTCAGATCAAAGGAACTTTTACATAACCTATTTTTTTCTGTGATATTTTTATACAAAAAAATTCAAAAGAAAATTAAAACAGAATTACAAGTTTTGACTTTCTACCAATACATGAGGTACATTTTGCCATTGCGATTCTTTGGCCAATTTTACATTATTTTACTACAGAAAAGCAAAAGCATTGTGTTTTGAACCTATCATTAAATATAAGTATCTAAATTCATTTCATATATCAACTATGTTACTCTTCTGTTGCATACACTCTTGGACAACAAAAGATTCATGCACCAAAGATATTTGCTATGTTCCTGAAGGTGATGCTGTTGTAAAAATAAATATATAAAATAGTCATTTTCCACTTTACATAAATTCATGGGCAAGAAAATTTAATATATGCAGCTGGTCTGTAATGAAGAATAATAAATTCAGATTTCTTTCATTAAGGAGCTTAGAGTCTCCTGAAGGAGAAAGCATGAGCATACTTAACTGTGAAATTTAAGGCATACCATGGTCGATGATACAAAATGCAATCAGGCCTGCATATCTGTGGGTTCTTCACCCACAGATAAACAGACCAGGCATCGAAACTACTTGAATTGAAAGCTTCTATTCCTAACATGGACAGACTTTTTTCCTGTCATTATACCTTAAATAATATTGTACAACAAATATTTATAAAGTATTTGCATTGTTTCAGGTATTATAAGTGATCTAGAGATGCTTTTAAGTATACTGAAGGAAGTACACAGATTATATGCAAATACTAGGAATTCTTTTTCTTTTCCTTTTTTGGTACCAGGAATTGAACCTAAGTGTGCTTAACCACTGAGCAACATTACCAGCCCTTTTTATTTTTATATTGAGACAGGGTCTCACTAAGTTTCTTAGGGACTCAATAAATTGCTGAGGCTGTCCTCAGACTTGTGATCCTCCTGCCTCAGCCTCCCAAGTTGCTGGGATTACAGGTGTGTGCCATCACACTCCACAACACTATGCCATTTTATATAAGGGGTTTGAGCATCTATGGGTTTCCAACAAAGGTCCTAGAACAAATCCTCCGTGGATACTGAGTGACAACTATATGCACATAATAAATACACCTAACACCTACATAGGCAAAAGCTATTTTCATCACCTCTAATCATTACAATCCTAGGAAGTAAGTTATTTTTGTTTTAGACACAAAAGTTCTTTAGCAAGATGGGATTATCTCCTCTAGTTTTCCCAGTTGGACGGTACGAGAAATGCAATTTGTGTCTCTGTCATTGCATGCCACATGATCTCAGCCAAGAAGTGTGCTCCAGAGGAGGCAACATTAATTGACAAAGTAAAATTAAAGGTGAGCTTTAGCAATGGTCATTACGACCCCTCCCCCAATTTCTTGCTGAAAAGATGAAACTGACTTCTCCCCTGTCCTCTCTCATTTCAGCACTTAATCTTCCTGTGCCGTCTTCTGCAGACACAAGGGCTTAATAACCCACAGCCAATGCATTCAATGGGTTCTATTAGTGTAGATGGCCTGAAAAGCTTTATTATATATTGATCTAAAAAACTGTGGTTGAAAAGCAGTGCCTTACCATTGCAAAACCACAGATCTAACAGTCCATTCAAGCAGTGAATGTTTTACTGGGGAAAAGAAAAAAAAAAAAAAAAGCCAAATCACTTGCTTGACATCTATATAAACTCAGGACCTCACCTCTTGGGCACAGAAGTTGCCCTGATGATATGCAGGGGTTAATATACTTACCTCGTGCTTAACTTCCAATTCAGAATGGTAAAAGAGATTTGAGTCCCATCTATGGGAGTTCACTCACCGGTCATATCAAAAAATAGCCAACTGGTACCAGTGTGCATATTTGGGGTCAACAGCTCTGAGTAGTAGAAGTTGGTTGTATTACAAAAGGTTAGAAGTCCTGTGAACAGGCTAAAGTATATATTTATAGTGTAAAATATAGTACACATACACATACTATATTTACCTTTTTAATTGTATTTACATTATATATTTTGAACTTTTATTATTATTATTATTATTATTATTATTATCATTATTATTATTATTATTTTTGTGGTACTGGGGATCAAATCCAGGGTCTTACGTATGCTAGGCAAGCACTCTATCCCTGAGCTCTGTCTCCAGCCCTTATTTATCTTTTAAAGATTGATTTCCTGCATTATGAAAATACTTGGAGCAAGCGCTGTGAAACTCACTGTGGTTAGGCTTCTTTACAACATGCAGAAATGTTTTATTCCAACTTTAAATTAGAGACACTATATTAGGTCTGCCGAAACTTTTAATGGGAAGCAGAGACATAACGGAAGAGGAGCCACAAGGAAGATGAATCCTTCCGGTGCATGCCCCAGGGACCCACCTCCTCTAGCCACGTCCCACCTGCCTACAGTTACCACCATTCAGACTAGGATGGACTGAGAAGGTTAGAGCCTCACAGTACAAACACTTTACCTCTGAACATTCTTGCATGATCACAAGAGTTTGGGGGGTGGGGGACACTTTATATCCACACCACCACAACAAGGGAACTCAAGACAAACTGCTGTGTCCTCATGATGTTCTTGTCCTCTCAACTGCTTGTGAGACTGCTGACCAATGTCTTGGCCCCTGGGACACCACATTATTTTTTTTCTCCTCTATTTATTGTCTATCTTCTTCATAAGCTTTTCTTCTTTACCTAGCCATTCAAGTTTTACCTTAAATATTGAAGAGATTAAAATTATAAAGTAGGTGAATGAAATAAAACATGATGCTTTAGCATACATGTCTACATACATCACCTATTAAAAATATATCTTCATGATCTTGGAAATCCCCCCTCAACTTTTCCCAATCCCATCTTGCTTCTCTCCTCAGTGATAACCTCTCTTCTAAATATTTTGTTCTTTTTTTCTTATTCCATTATTTTTCATTTTATGATGTAACTTTACCCTAAGCAAGTGATATGTAATGTAGTAGGCTTTTTAAAAATTTCATTTGTGGAAGGCTGGGGATATAGCTTAGTTGGCAGAGTGCTTGCCTCAGAGGCACAAGGTCATGGGTTCAATCCCCCCAACACCAAAAAAAAAAAAAAATTATATGTGGAATAATATTTTAAGTATTTTTTAACTTGACTTTTTCAACCAAAGGTGTATTTCTAAGTCACATTTCTCTTCTTGCTTAGATGTAACTCCTTTATCTTTTTTCTGAATGTAGTAATACTGTCTCTGTATGTGTGTGATCCTTATTTAATTATCCATTCTACTATTGATGAAAATGTTTACCATTTCAAGTCATTTGCTAGTATAAACAGAATGGTAAGAGCATTCTTGTAATGCCATTTTTTTTTAAATGTGCAAAAATTTCTGTAGGATATACTTTCACTTGAAACAGTAAAACCATACTGTATGGGCATTTTTAATTTTGCTTGATATTTTCAAATTATTTTCCAAAGAAGCTTAGCCATTTTCAGTTTTACCATTAAATAATAGGGCTTTCTTTGTTCTATAATCTTACCAAACATGATCTAATCCGAATTTTTAAGGTTTTTGCCAATCATACAAATATAGAATGGCATCTCACTGAGGTCCAAATTCACACTTTGCTACTATAGGAAACGTTATTTTCAAAAATCATATTTGCATTTGATTTCAATGTCCTGGGTCAGCATCAGAATTCACTCAACAATATGTAATAGAAAAACCCATTCCTTTATCATCACCCTGATTTTCTCAAGGAATCTTCTTGACTATATCAAACTTTCAAAGTTTTTACCTTGACTTTCTATATGGATATTTTACCATCTTTCTAACCACATCCTATTGGGTCATTGACTATTTGATATATAACTTAATTCTTTAGTGAGAATTAAAGAGTCAAAACTGAGTCTTCTATTTCTTTTACATACTTCTCAAAATATGTGTCACACATTTTACGTGCCCCCAAATTTATGCATCACCGATAGATGATAAATAAATGCATATTCAAGTGATTTGAAAAACTACAAAAGCAAAGGGGGAAAACGAGGCATAATTTTAGTACAAAAAAAATAATCCATTTGAAAGATGTTAGTATTGCTGTGCAATAATCAGAAAGCAAAACAGAGAAGATGTTTGCATTAGCTCTCCTATGCATTTGTCTACGTGTGCACCTTGAGTTTAACGGATTAAGTATACATATTGGACTAACCTGAATGGTTCCAGGGTTTCCTTATCCAAGAATACCTTCCACTAATCTCTGTGTTTAAAGTATCTAAATAGTGAGATCTAGATTTTTGACCTTAAATCTTCCACTGAATTATTGCACAGGCATAAGAGAGAAAATAAGATGGAGTTTTCATTTTGTGTTAGGACAAAAAAGAGGAAAAACAACTCTTAAAATTTCTCTTTTGAATTTGGATATAAAGAGAATGTATTAAAACGTAAAGACCTTTATAAGAAAATCTTTATGTTAACTACCTGTATGTCAACTTTAAATATGATTTTTCTTTCCTAATTAATTACAAAAGGATTAAAGAAAAGGTGACAAGATACCGACGTGCTAGTTACTAACATCTGGTTCATTTCCTTCCATCATTGTTCAATATAATTGCCTGTCTTCCTGGCTTACAATCTTATCACTGTCAGGAACAATTTTCAATGTAAGAGACACTAGACAAATAGATTCAATGGGGAAATTTTTACAAAAGAATAAGACATGGTAATTCCTCTCTAAGAAATTCATATATAGTTCGAGGAGATAAGGCTTGTTCACAGTGGGGGGAAAAACCTATTATACAAGGTGAAATGTGATAAATTTAAAATCAGTAGCATAAATGTGCCAGGGTTTTATTGAGTAGAGATAAGAATGAAGTGCGGATCGAACCAAATTGTGCAGCCTGTGACTTTGAATGCCAAAGCAAATATTTTGGGCTTGATCCTGGAGACAACGCAAACCACTGAGGACTTCTGAATGGTGGAGTGCTCTGATATGAGTGACATTTAGAAGGATAAATAGAGAGGGAAAAAAACCAGGAGCAGGCAGACCTGTTAGGAATGTGCTGTAATTGTACGGTCAGGAAACTACACACCCCTGAATCCGCAAGTTGGTGATAGTAACCTTTTGTTTAATACCTGCTATGCTAGGCCCTGTTAGGAGTACTGGGTATACATTCCAATTCTCACAATAACCAAACAACACCTGTAGTTTTGTCTTTATCTTACTCATGAAAGAAGAGTTTCACTGTTGATTATGTGATATGTTTTTTCTTAAAGATAGATAGAGAGAGAATTTTTTTAATATTCTTTTTTTTAGTTCTCGGCGGACACAACATCTTTGTTTGTATGTGGTGCTGAGGATCGAACCCGGGCCGCACGCATGCCAGGCGAGCGCGCTACCACTTGAGCCACATCCCTATCCCCTATGTGATATGTTTAATGAACTTATAAATCAAGTCTCTCTGGATCTTAAGGCAGAGTACACAATATTGTTCTCCTGTGGTTTTGGAATGGTCATAGTCTGGGAGATTATTCTTCTGTGTCTAATTGATTCGGATTTAAAGGACAAGAAGGCCTCACAAGGCCAGAATGAGGATGTGGCCAAAAGTCAAATGCAGTCCTCACTCACTGGATGATTGTCAGGAGCAATGAGAAAGCTTAGGGCACTTGCCTCTTTATGAAATCACTTTGTGAGAGGTTACAAACCACTTAAGATCATTTCTAGGAGTAATGAAGCATGTCAGGTCTCTTTTGGCCAAATGTGTTTAACTAGCTTGTCCAGAAATCAGAGAGTAAGGTCAGCAGGCACCTGGCTATGGTGTGAGTGTCTCTCTCCAGAGTTTCTGTGTTGAAGCCTTAGTTTCTCAGTGTATCAATGGTAGGAGGCAGGACCTTTAAGAGGTGATTAGGTCATTAAGAAGGATTAATGCTTTTCCCTTGGGAGTGAGTCTTTTTTCTTGCAAAACCAGATTAGTTATCTGTAGAATAAATTTTTTCAAAGTGTGACTATCCTTTGGATTTAGTCTTTTGTGCAAATGCCTGCTTGATTCTCTGCATTTCGCTTCGAATTGAAGTAGCATGAGAACACTACTAGATATAGCTACCCAATCTTGGATTTCCCAGCCTCCAGAACTCTGAGACAAAATAGACCTCTTTTCTTTAAAAATTACCTAGTCTCTGGTGTTTTGCTATAGCAACAGAAGGCAGCACCTAAATGAGGAGAGCTCGTAAACGAGGAGAGCAGAGGAATCATTAGAATTCCAACTCATTTCATAATTTGATTAGAAGTGGCTGCTAGGTCAAGGTGTTCTTTTGAAGTTGCTGGATTTGCCCCCATTTAAAAAAAATAAAATGTTCACAATATATGCACAAAATTCATTTCTTGCTTTGTAAAAAAAATCCCCCAAATCCTTTATTTTGAATGCCTCTTTTATACTGTCCCCAAATCAAAGAAGTGAAGGGAAAACAGAATCCATAAAGTGCACAATCTGATGCACCATATTTAAGATGGTTTCCTCTTCCATTTCCAACAAACAATTTCAGATATCTATTCTGGAGGTGATACAGAGGTCTAACTGGAATTAAAAGAAGCCTCTCCAATGTATCATAATTAAAGGTCATTATAGATGTAAATTGCCTGAAGCTTGTATTTTACCAAAATCACTCTTGAATCAAGACTTTTCAATCAAATGGTATTTGTGTTCTTTAGTAAATATAACTGTAGCATAACACATATGCAGTGATTGTCTTAATCTTAAATTAACATTCTCTAGTCTCAAAGAGCCGTATTTGACATAGAATTGTAGCTAAATATCTGGGTAAAAACAAATATTTCCTGTAACAACTTTGACTTTTGTGACATTTTAAATAGAGGAAAAGAAGTCTGCCTGACCTTTCGGCCAGTACAAATATGATGCCAATTGCCAAATTCACATGGTTAACTGTAGCAGCAGTAAATGAAATACAGCTTTGCAATAAAAATGCAAGAATATAATGGTGATAGTGTCAGCCGAACCTTAGAAAAGTTCACATTGCACTTTCTAGCTACTGAATGTGTCATATGTAGGCTTTGAGGTAAAAGCCCGCAGTGTTGCTGGTATGTGGTACATGGTGAATAAGGAAGGAAGAGTTCCTAACTTTAGGCAGTGCACCTTTTGCAGAGCATAATAACAGTGTCTCAGAGAATATCACCAATAATTAAATAACATTTGCACGTGTCTCAGGTTTTCTAAATCACCTTAGGATGCATCTGCTCAGTCCCCACATCTAGCCCTTTGGAAAGTGTTATCATTTCAACCTACTGAAGGTCTCTGACCCATCTAATTCCTTAATACCCGAGCATCACAACAGCCTACTCCTGGTTCTCTGCAATCCTGCCTCCACACAGGAGCACTCAGATGAGTCTATGTTGCACAGAGATCAAGAGCCAGCCACTGACTGATGTTGCCCTGCCCTGCCTGGCCTGACCTGGTCCCTGGCTCCCATCTGCCATCCTTATCTCCTCACACTCACAGAAGGGCTGCCACATGACCTTCTTTCTACTCTTGGAGAATGCCAAGCTCATCTCTCCCTTTGGTCCTTTGCTCTTGTCATGGTCCCAACTGCAGCTTCTTTTCTTGAGTCTTCATGGGGCTAGCATCGCCATTTCATTCAGATCTCAGCTACAGTGTCCCCTGTGGAGAGAACCCTTCTCTAGCTACTCAACTGGTTTTACCCTAACCCATCCCCACACCTTTGCTTTTCTTCATAAAAGTTATTAATCTCTGAAATTATCTCATTCATGGCTTCTCCTCCACTACCTTCAACCACCCTGAGACAAGGGTCCCTGGTTTTCTCATTCACTGTTCAGTCTCCAGTGCTTATAGTACTTCTTGGAACCAGGTGGCCCTCAGAGAATACCTGTAGGATGCCCATGACAATCCTGACTCAGTAGCATTGCATTTTCTCCTTGGCCATGAAAGCTGGATTCCTAAACTTCCTCCAGCCCTTGCCTCGGAGCCAGGATCATAGACCTTATAGTTAATGTATTTTATTTTATTTTTTAAATTTTTTATTGGTTTTATTTTTTAAATACGTGACAGTGGAATGCATCACAATTCTCATTACACATATAGAAATAGAACAATTTTTCATACCTCTGTTTGTATATAAAGTATGATCACATCAATTCCTGTCTTCATACATGTACTTTGGATAATGATGTCTGACACATTCCACCATCCTTGCTAATCCCCTGCCTCCTTCCTTTCCCTCCCACCCCTCCTTCCTATCTAGAGTTCATCTATTCCTCCCATGCTATGGAAAAAAATAGAATGGGGAAAGAATTTAGGAAAAGGAGGGTCCATGACCACAAATTAGTCAATAGGGTCTACATAAATATTTCAGGTATACAAATTTAATCAGTATTAGTAGTACAATAGGTAAAATGGAACATAACCAAATTTGACATGAGTAAACTCAGTGATTAGAGACTCTAAACACTTAATTTCTGTTTACTAGACTGTGCTGCTTAGACTCCATATAGGATCTCCTTCCCTGACTCTTTTTCTGAAGTTCCAAACATGATAAAGCTTTCTTTAATCTACCTACAAAAATAAATCCTGTTGTTTTATTATCAAGAATCATTCAAGAATATCACTTTGCATTTCCATATCTGGACCCATTTTTGAGGACAAAAAGCACAACCACCTTGTGCATGAAGAAATGTGATATAATAGAAATCACTAGACAGAGAGGTTAGGTTGAAACATAAGCTCTACCACTTTCGGCTTTTTACTTAATCTCTCCAAGCCTCTGGATCCATCTGGAAAATGGAAATGGTATCTCCAGAATTGAGTATAATAATTCTATTAAATAATGTATACCTTGGGTATAACATCGTCTCTGTCCTCATCATTGTCATCGCCTTCATCACCATCATCTTTGAGCCAAATCAAATATTATGAATGATATTTATTGGCATATGTTACTTCTCTTACCCCAGAATTAGGGACAAAAATACATGTGAAAGTAGACCTTAGCAGTTCTGAGCATGAAGATTATCATTAAACAGATGAGCTAAAGTCCAGCTGTGCCCCTGAGTAGTTATGGGACTTCTCTCTAGTTACCAAGTCTCAAGAAGACTAGGGTTTCTCATCTGAAAAAAAAAAATGAAGGAAATAATTATCTCTACCTTCTCAGAAGCAAGAAATGAGGATTAAATGAAAAAATGCCCAGAAGTCATCTGACACCTGACTTGCAGTCAATGACCACTTGGTCTAGTACTCAACTCTCCTAGAATAAAATAATTGGGAAAGTAATGATGTTTTATAAAGAATGTATATCATGACTCAGAACAAATTAATCGCCATTTAAATCCTCTTAATGTAAAACATCTGAAGAGTTGCTGCTTCATCCCAACCGAAGTAACTGAATTCAGCAGGAATGAAGTTAAACTCACTATGAATTTTCTACCAAGATCTTAAACTTCTTGAAATATCAATTTCTACATTCCCAATCTGTCCATATCCAAGAATCATCCACCATCTTTTTTTTATGTTGGAGCCCACCATCTTCTTCCCCATAGGTCACTAGCATCCTCATCATGAACTGGTTCTTTTGCCACCACCCAGCTGTCCTGCTGACCAGGGCAGGAGGACAGAGTGGAGGAAGGACTCCAGCCCTGGCTTATGCATGACTGACTGGGAAATTTCCCTCTTTCACCACTCTGAAGTGTACAGTGTGTGGCCTTAAGTACATGCCTGATGTGAAACCATCATGACCTTCCACCTCCAGAACGTCTTAATCATCCCAAAATGAACATCTGTACCTAGGAAGCAGTAACTCTCCATCCCCCATAGCCTCTGGGGTGTTTTGTTTCCATTTTTGTTTGTCTAAAGATGTTTTCAAGTTTTGCTTATGATTTCTTTTCTCAGCTATTACTTATTTAGGAGCGTGTTATCTGAGTCCCACATATTTGTGAATGTCTCTGTTCTCCTTCTGTTGCGGATTTCTAATTGTATTCAGAGTCAATGTCAATATATTGGCTTTGATTATCATGCTATGGTTATGTAAGATGTTATCATTGGAGAAAGCCGAGGAACACATGGAAACACTACATTCTATTTTTTTTTCAATTTTCTGTGAGAATTTGAAATAATTTCTAAATGAAAAAATTTGTTTTCTTAAATGCCCACTGAAATAACTTGTATTAAGTACATTTTAATAATTGGAGAAAGATAGAGAATTGGTATTAGGAGAAAAGGGGAAAGACAAAGATATTCCAATGTGTTTTTGATATCTTAACTTACCATTTTTAGGGTATACACTACGATTCCCTATTACAAAATTATAAACATCATGAGGTCAAAAACTATTTATTAGTAATTTCTGGAAATCTCAGTGGCTAGCACAGTGGTATATACATCTTAGGCTCACAATGAACAATCATTCCATTATTAAACAAATGAGCTAGTGAACACATATTTGTTTCATAGCTAAACTCTACAAAACAAAAAATCCTACACTTGTTTTTGGTGGAAACATTGATATTTTATGAATGCTTACTTTAAACATTAAGCTTGATATTTAGGTCTGAACCATTTCTGAGTATCACGGCTACATCATGACAGCCTTTACCCAACAGTGAATGTGACGGCCATCAATACGTTCAGGAATTCAGTGGGAAACCTCAAATGGGGAGTCCATTGGATCTCATCACTGAGAAGGACCTTCATGTCCCAGTGCCAAAAATTTGGCTTTCATCAGAAAAGAAATTCTAACCCCTAGAAAAGTGAGCAGGGGGATTTCTGATACTCAAGCCAGACTCTTGATTCTAATGTCCCATGAATCAAATCATGCTTTTGCTCAACAATCTTTGTATCTCCCTCACCCTGACTCTTCCATCTTCAAATTTGCTCAGAAATGCTTCAGGCTGTATCTTTTGCTCCTTGTTACCCCTACCAACTTATGCTTGGGACAAGTTACATTTAAAAAGAAGAGGGAGAAAAGAGAGCGGCCAGCCAAAGGAAGTCGGGGAGGGGAAGGTTGGAAGAGGGAGGGAACTGATAAACAATGGGAAGGGCAATGATAGAATAAATAGGTCTTTTAAAGATGGCTGGGAGAAGTTTACATGAGCTGAAAACATCATTGAAATACTTTGGATGAAGGTTTTCCAAAGACTTTTTACTAGTGTTTTTCTCAGTTCTAAATGGAGTGGCCCTTCAGAGAGTAAAGAATGTAGTTTTCTTATACTTGACAGGAAAAACAGAGTATTTTCCTTACTGTGTTACAAGAAAGTCAAATGTGGGATATTTGATGGCTTTGCTGCCATTTTCAATTGGAAGTGTGTCCCTTTTGCTATGAACAGCATGTCTCCTGTATTATCTCCTGCCCACAGGGCCTGCAAACACAAAGTGATTACAGAAATAGGCTGTTTCGGCATGCCCTGGACGACCAAGTTAATTGAGCAATACGTTAAAAATGTGAAAATTTTATAAGGCGTTATGAAAAGGGAAAGTCACAGGGATATGAAAGGGATCTGCCCTTAAAAATAGAAAAGAATCTGATTTTTAAAATGCTAATTACTCACCCGAATTTTGTTTTAAAATTTGCATCTTTAATTTGGGCAACCATTTTCCTAGTCTCCCCTCCCATTAAGAATCTTGATGAGAAAATTAAAGTTGTAAATTCACACATGATAACCCGCCTAGCCCGGGTCACTGCAAAGCCCAAGAACTAGTTTGTATGTGGTTTGGTTTGGTGGTGGTCCCAGGGAATGGGAGGGGTGACCAACCCAGAGTACAATGACAAGCTCATCACCACAATGGGAGGAGACTGGTCACACACAGAAAGGAAGGAGGGAGCACTTATCCAAGGTCTCCTCCCATTCTTCCTGGTGAAGAGGTGCTCCCCTGCGTTAAGATCTTTGCATTTATATATATAATTGAAAAGTCCTGGGGCAAAGCAGGCCAAAGGTGGCAAGATGCTGTCAGATCATACCTGTGCAATTTGGCAATGACTGGAATAAAGTTGAACTGAGGCTGGAAGGCAGAGCACCTTACAGTGAAGGGAATTAAGTGCGCTCACTCTCTATTCAGAATTTGAAGTCTGGGCTTCTCCACTGGGCCAAGCCTTAGGGTTTAATTTTTTACATATTTGGGATTTTTCTAGACAATTTAAAAGTGCTCAAGAAAAAAGCATCCTTGATTGTGATTGTGTCTTAAAGTTAAGACTGCATGGATAATTCTTAAGATTTTCCAGATAAAGTCGAGCAATAAAAACACCAAACTGTTTCATGCTGCCATTGATGGACAGATAAATGGGTGTTAGAACTCACAGCAGGACTCCCAGCCTTGCCTTCTGGAAGCCAGCATTTTAAAGGCTGCTCTGAATCACAAGCTGTATCAAGTTTTACTCTATACTTCAGGGACTAGGTAGTTCTGACCGAAATAACACTTTATTATAAGAAGACCAGTGGCAATTCAGACACATTTTCCTAGACTCGAAACCTAGGAAGCTGTAGTTAACTAAAGAGTAGAAGTGGGTATGACCATGTCAAGATGCCATGAGTTTTGGAGGCTGACATGGTATCATAGAAACTGTGTCTATGGTCAGCTCCACTGCTCACTATGACCTTTGTCCATGACCTAGCCCTCATGGGCCAGAGGAAACAAATAATAATAATACTTTCATAAAGCTTCTGTGAAGAGAACATCTAAAACATTTTACCCAGTACTCACATGTGTTAGGCAGAAATCCATTGCTAATTTACTTTGCTTAATCCTGTGTGGTCATTCTGGAAAGCTGAATGGCAGAGAAAATTGAAGATGCTCACGACATGTACCTCTGCAATTAAGTTCTTTGAACTGACCTCAGCTGCCATTCAAAGCCAAGTTGGTAGTCTGGGACTGGGTGTCAAGGTATCTTATTTTATAATGTGAGTGCGTTTAATTTTAATATACTGAACTATGGTAAGACAACAGAAGGATGTAGGCAGTCTTTGTTATTTATGCAGCATGCTAAAAATTGTGTGCTAGACAGTAAATTAAGAAAAGCTGCCCTATAAATTTCAATTAATCTTACACTGGTTTTATTACTTAACACATTTTTATGAGCCATATTTCTATAATCTACAATAGAAGTTCAGGAAAAGAATATAATCATGTGTTAGAATTTTGCTATTATTATTTTTCCTCAACTAAAGCCATCCTCTAAATAAAGCATGAAATCAGTTGGATTTTCCTCTATGATCTAAAAAAAAAAAAAAATCAAGTCTTTTGGAACCATTGATGTTGTTGAATTGACTCCAAAGCACAATGTAAAATTTCAGTTTATAAATGACCAGAACAGTTCAAATTACATCCCAAAAGAATGCATGTACATGCCTATTCTTTCTTGATTGATTTTGTAATTCTAAAGAAAATTGTCTAGAAGGAACCCGTTGATAATAAAATATGATATGTCACAAGATAAAGGTCTGTATAACAGAATGCTCAAAGACTAGAACAAAAAAAATGGCTTAAAATCTTTCATATTTGATGGCACACATAACTAACTGTAACCCGACAGGCAGCAGAGCTGTGTTTTCAACTCTGCTTTGGGGGCATATGGTGGGGGTAGAGGTTCTTGACAATCATGTGTGAGAGAGAGACAGAGACAGGGAGTTTGATCCTGATATTTCATTAATGTATGGAAATCTAGAATGACAAGTTCAATAAGCACAAAGCACAAGGAAGAAAGAAAATGTGCACTATAGAATTGCAGAGGTACATTCTGTTCCATTCTGCCAATATTTCATTGAAATTGATTCAAGGGCATTAAAATGGTTATAAATCATAGCCTAGAGTTTATAAACCCCTTATATGTGTTTGTACATTTATAATATACAAATATATGTGAAAATATGAGTAAAGAGGTATGAATGAAAACTATCTTTTCAAACACTCTAATCATTCACCTATTACTTTTCTCCAAAGAGTAGAACTCTAAAACAACATTTATTTCAAAGATTACCATAAGTAGTATATTTGTTGCTCAATTGAAGTTTTTTATAGGTGTCCCCCCATCCATGATGATGGGATTTAATGTGTTAGGACTTTATTCTCCAGTGAGAGAGTTAAGACTAAACAGCACATGAAGTGAATCAAGCAAACACCTGTTTCACAGGCTACCGCTCATCAGTGTCATGTGTCACTTACTGATGTCAGGGGTCTCAAAAACCAGCGAAGAATCCTTCTCAACAGTTACCTACAGTGGATCACAGTTAGCATGCACAATGAAATCTATTTTTCATTCATGAAAGATCATTGGATATTAATATTTTGGTGCTGAGTGAATGAAATAGAATTTCAGGGCCTGAGAATCACTAAGAATAGCACTTAGGGAAACCTTGAGCTAAGGGAAGAAACCCCACATGGACAATTTGGGAAGGGAGCAGTCACCAAGGAAGGAAGCACAATGAGCATGCAGAACCAAGGGAGGGTGGTCTGCCCGGGTCACTCTGCATTGCTGTGCAACGAGACGACCTCTGAATTTGGACCTGATGCAAGGCAATCTGGAGAGTGCAGAGGAATCAAGACACACTGGCAAAATGGAAACCATCTTGGAGTTTTTGAGCATGCCACTGATGTAATGCCAGTGATATTTTTGGAGAACTTATGTTCAGAGGAAGAAAATACATCATTGGGGATACTTCTGGGAACCTGTGATGTAACTAAAATAAGTATTTATGTGCCAGACATTTATTTGAAGGTGATCCCAGGAAGTGCTGGTAGCAGGGTGGAGGGGAGGCAGAGGAAGGAGGGGGAGGTAGACAAAATAGTATGTGTTAATAAGCAGGTCACCACCAAGGGACACGTGTAACTCAAGCCCATTGGGGACTCTGAGACAATAGTCAATGCAATTCAGAACCACATCACCTGCTGGGTGGGGTAGCTGAGGTGCTGGTTCTCCCATTCCCACTTGTCACTGGTAGAGGGTTTGCTCCCAGAGCATGAAATTCCCAGTTCTTTCAGGCCACCTTGCATACATGGGCCAAGAGAAACCCTCAGTATGTACCAGAATATGAGTGCCAAGGGGCCACGGGCATGGCATCCACATCTCAATGCACACTTTTCAGGATGGGGCCCTGGATGCTCCATTTATTTTGCTCCCTTTTCAGTTAAGGGGCAGCCCAGCCATTTCTGGGTACTCTACAAGGAAGAACTTTCTGAAGATTTTCACTATTACATCACAGAGAAAAAAATATTGACCAAAATGGTATCTAGGATTAGACAACATGAAAACTTTATTATCAAGGTAATTTCAAGCCCACAACATTCAATGTTCTTGTAAGAATTTAAAATAACCCTACTGCCTCCAAAGGCAGGCAGCAGACCCCATTTCCCCACTCCTGGATATGGAAAGAAAGAGACCTCCTGAGCATCTACACTTCCTTAAGAGTAGCTAGATTCCCTGTCCCTGGGGCCATTGGATGCATTTAGGTATGGTGCCCTTTGAAATACAATATTCTCTCTTGGTGGTCATCAAACCCACTCCTAGTACAGATGCACACCAAGCTTATAACAATCAGAAGTATACAGTAGGGGTAATCTCATCTTGTTTACAGCTTTAAATACTTTAATGTCTCCCAAACAATCCATTAAACTAGACCTGAATCCTAAACTCATACGTCCAGTTGCTTATTCAAGATCTCTGCTTGAATATCTAAGATCATTTCAAACTTAAACTATGCAAACTCATCATCTGTTAATGTGCTCCCCTATTCTGCCCCATCTCAGGTAATGGCAACTCCACTTTTCAAGTAGCTTTGACCGAGTACTCTAAATTCAATGTCGCCTCCTCTTCCCTCACACCCACATTTTCCATGGGGATTACATGTTAACACATAACATACACCATGGCAGCAAAAAACACTGGCTCTAACTTCAAAATAAATAGCCTAGAATTTCCTAGTTTTCCACTGTTACTCTCCAGGTCTAAACAACCATCCTCACTTGCCAAAGTTATTGTAATAGCTTCTCTGGGTTCTATGATTGCTTCCCTTCATTCCATTCTTAGTTGCCCAAGAGTCCTCACGAAATGCTGACCTGATCATGTCCCTCACTTTTCAAATCCTCAAAATTCTTCTCCTCCCACTTTTATAGTCCATCCAGGGCCCAGGCCTACAGGATCAGACCATCCCATTTCCAGTCAGACCATCTCATTCCTCTCTGGTCTTTTGTTTATTAACCCTGATCAATCTACTCAAACCATCCTGGTATCCTGATTCTCATGGAATGGAATAGGCTCATCCCACCTCAGGATCTTGTGCCTCCTGTTCACTTTGCCGGCAGTGTTCTTCCTCCAATTTCAAGTGAAAAGGGCTTACTTCCCCCTGCCTCCTTTGGGATTCCATCTGTCCAATGAATTTCCCTGACTGTAGTGTCTAAATCAAGCACTTCCACACTCTTTACTCTCCTTCCTGGTTTACTTCCTCCTTTTAGCATGAGCTTGTAGATTTTACCTTACACTTAGTTTGTTTATTATTTTCCTTCCCCCTCTAAGTGTATATTTCATTTGCTGCACTAATCCCAGAGTCAAGGAGAAGTGCCATTGCCAAATAAGCACTCAGTAAAAGCTGAATGAATGAACAAGCAAATGAAGGGAAAAAAAAAAAAGGAGACTCTCCTTTGGGGATCATTGAACTGTCTACATTGGCACAATTCCTAGGGGAGAACGTTTTATTTTTTTTTTCAAGGTAGGACTCACTATGTGCCCATGCTAAACTTAAACTTGCAATCTCCCAGCGTCAGCCTCTTAAGTAACTGGGATTACGGATGTCTACACCACATACCTGGTGTGTGAAAAGTCTTTGTGGTAACTAACTTGGTTGGTGATCACAAAGCTTTGACTGAGGTTTCCCAGAAAAGATTCTGCATGGTGTTAGATTATCTGGCCGGAATATGATCCAACCCCCTACCGTGTTTAGTACATTGGTTTTTTTTTTTTCAAAGTCCATTGACCCAACTCTTACAGCCAGTTGTGGTAAGGCAATTTTCCACGGGGTGTCAAAACCTGTGGAGAACATAGATGGCTGAACAAAAGAACAAGATAACAATTATGGAGAACGTTCTCCCCGCTCGCTTTGGGCTACTAGCTGCTGTATGCTCTGGATTATGTAGGAGCCATTCCCAGGAGCACTGCAGTCTTGGGTCAAGTTCAGCTCAGCCCAGGAAGCTCATGTGCTTTCTTCCTGCTTGAGTGGATAACACAACCTTGGAAACTCTGGCCTTCAGATCTCTCAGTGCCCCACTCTTGGAAATGAGGTGCCCAGGGTGAAAGTATTGTAAACTCTAGAGCAAACTGTTAGATGTTGGGGCTTGGAGCAGACATTCACTGTTCTCTTAGGATCTTGCCAACTGTGGCAAAACATATGGTTTCTATGAAAAGCGAAACCTGCAGATCTCACAAGGTGCAGGAGAGGGGGCACTGTTGCTCAGAAGACCACCTTTTTGATCACAAGCACTAAAGTATTTTAGACACAATCCATTCAGACTGTTATGATTTGGATCTAGAATGTTGCCCCCAAAGCTCATATACTGAAGCATAGTCCCCAACGTGGCAAGGTTTAAAGGTGCGGCTTTTAGGCAATGATTGAATCATGAGGGCTGTAGTCTCATCCGTGCATTAATTCACTTGCTGGATTAATAATCTGAATGGACTTCTGGGTGTTATTTGTAAGCAGGGGGAGCGTGGCGGGAGGAAGTAGGTTTCTGGGGACATGGTCTTGGGGACTATATCTTTCCCTGGCCCCTTTCTCCCCCGACTTCCTCACTGCCGTGAGCTCATGAGCTAAGTAGCTTTTCTCTGCCACTCCCCTCCATCATGATGTTCACGCCATGGAGTCAGTCAACCATGGCCTAAATCCTCTGCAATCCTCTAAAGTAAATATGCTCTAAGTTGTTCTTGTCAGATACGATGATGACAGCAATGAGAATCTAACACACAAACCTGTGTTCTTTTGTTTCCCATCTTTCGATGGCACTCTATTTTAGGTTGTCTGATTTTGTCAAGATTCTTGATTTCTTCTTCCCCTAGAATGGATGAATGGATAATTGTATAAATGATCATGTAGATATTGATCAAATACCTTAAAAAGAATGTGAAATTATTGCATTTTGACCTGAACAGCTCAAAATATTCTGGATGATGTGGCCACAGACACTCTAAGCGCTCTATGAACTTTGAAATTGGCTTTTTGGTGATAAAATCCATCTTCATAATATGCATCTTCTTATAGACACTTTGGACAGGACCCTGGGGCCACTAGACACAGAACACCTGAATTGTCATTCTCCCTCCCAGGTGCCCCTTCTCTGCTTAGCCACCCTAGAGACACAATTCATCAGATGCCTCCGGCCTATGGATTTTTCAGTTGTCTTTTAAAATTACATATGTCCATAAGTCGGCTAAAGTCAAGCTTTAAAAAGCTTCAAGACAACATCTTGACTTTAAAAAGAATAAACCATGACACACATGCATGCTTGCGCACACGGACACACACACACAGATACACACACACAAATATTCTAAGCACTTTCCTTATTTGTCAGAAAATCAATGAATGAGGCGTAGAATGAAAGTTCCAATGCAATCACAATCTGAGTGATAAGAACAAATATTCTGTTAACCTTGTTTTTCAGTGTGGTTAATAATTCCTGCCAATTTCATTTCAGGGCTTGGATTATAGTTACCGTGTCAATATCATGTCAAATAGCAATCATTGCTGTATTTGTTCCACGTCTCTTCTTCATTTTAATTCACATTTTACCACTAAAATATTAATATGAATGGTGTGTGGTGGTGCACGCCTAGCTGCTTGGGAGACTAAAGTGGAAGGATGGCAAGTTCAAGGCCTGCCTGGACTAACTGTTGAGACCCTGTCTCAAAAATAAAAATAAAAAAGGCTGGGGATGAAGTTCAATGGTAGAGTGCTCCTGCAAACAATCCCCAATACCACAAATGATAGTAATAATAATACTATTATCATTCACAATAATAACATGGTAATTATTATTATTATTGAATATTAGTTTATGGGAACTCCACAGAAAAGAATAATTTTGAGGTAAATACTTCTTTCTTTTCTCCTGAGGGCTAGGTACAGTCAATATGAAATGTCATGAGTGGAAAAAAAACTTCCTTCCACATTCAAGAACCTTCTCTCTTGTCTCAGTCAGATACACAAAGTTCCCAACTGCTATGACAGGGGAAATTACTTATTAGAGAAAAAAAAAACTATAATTTTTTTTCTGTAGGTTTGAGGAAATTAGCCTAAAGAATATATTATTAACATCTTTATGCGAACAATGTTTGAAAATTGAACAACGAAAATAACTGTCAGTCAGCTTCCCATAACTATGACAAAATACCCGAGATAAGTAACTTAAAAGGAGGAAGAGTTTATCGTGGCTAAGTTTCAGAGGTTTCAGAACATGGTGAGTTGACTTCACTGTTTGGGGTCCTGTAGATGAAGCAGAGAACCAAAGTGGCAAGTGGATGGTAGAGCAAAGTGGTCACTCATGGCATCTGAGAAGCAGAAAACAGAGAGAGTCCTAACATTGGCCAGAGTCCCAACATTCCCTTCAAGCACACACCCGCAATGACCTAACTTCCTTCTACTAGGCTCCTGAAGTTTCTTCTCCCTCCCAATAGCGCCATAGACTGGCAACTATGCCTTCAACACATGACTCTTTGGGAACCATTAAAATCCAAACCATAGCAATAACCATTTCCCATAGGTAAATTTATTTTTACATAAAAATGCAAATTAAATCAATTAAAAGAGGCCTTTCTCAGAGATAAGATGCTCACTAAGTATGACTTGGCTTTTTACAAGCTTATGGTGCTGTCTACCGTGCTATGTAGCTACTAGAGTACTGTTCATTGAGGTCCCCAGTCCATTCTAATTACTTCTGTCTAGCAGGATATATATGAATCCATAATACAGAATATGGGTCAAGCGTATGCAATTAGGGGCAACCCCAATTGTGCTCATATGGCTGTAACTCCTAATGCAGTGTCCAAGGGAAGGACAGGTCATTCCTTCTCTCCCTTAGCATATATACTTATTTTGAGTCTCTTTTAGATGATTAATGAGAATTAGAATCTGCCATGTCCACAGCCCAGTTGTTATCAGGACAGTGGGATAGGTTGCTGAAAAGTCAAAGCAAGCACCTAGAGATAGCATGGGAGACATGCTATTTGTTGAGAAAACTTAGAAACAGGCGAGTGACTTCTCCAAAAAGGGTTCAGTGGCAATAGGCCTAATAGCACCTCTGTCCCTCAGTGCTTTGCCAAGCAGTGCCTCCTCTCCCTGGTGGCATTCTGTCCAGTAAGAGCCGGTTGGAAGAGTGACATGTATCCTTTCCACAATGCTCTCAGTTCTGTACCAGTTTCCACTGAGAGAGGGATTTTTATATGCTAGCCTGCAAAAGCAGTAACATCATCAATATTCGCTTGTTTCTATGACTCACATCTCAAGGAGCAACCGTCCTGGTGTACCTGCAAGAAAGTAGCTTCCTACAGAAAACACTAAGTTGACCTACTTCCCAGGGTGCATGAAAGAGAGCCAGTGTCTTTGAAGATAATATGTATCTGAACTTTCTGGTCCAGGCTTGCTCTGATTGTTTCCTTACCTCGGTTACATTTTTGGAAAGAGAAAGGGTATCCACTGGAGTGTTTTACTGTCTCCCCTTTCTTTAAAGTTAATACAGAATCTAATCTTAAAACAACAGTCACTAGAAACTTCTCTCCCATAGAAGTATAGAACAGAACTTTATGTCATTTTTTACTATTATTCAGCATAGAGTAGAGATGGCAGAAACTTGATATGCTGGTATCAAGCAAGGCGCTATGAGGGTTGTTATTGATTTGGGTTTGGGGTTTTGGTGATTGTTATTACCATGGATGTTGTTGAGATGGGGCTGCCCTATGTTGACCAGGCTGGTCTCAAATTCCAGGGCTCAAATGAGTCTTCTACCTCAGCCTTCTAAGTAGCTGAGATTACAAGCATGTGCCACTGTGCCTGGCGGTGGTAGGTGTTTAACATATGCAATAGAGGACTCCTTAAGATGACAAATCATACAATTGTGTTACTGAACAGCACCTACTATTGAGGTTTCACATATATACATATGCTTAGTGTAGAGCTTTGTATCCAGGAAACAGAAGAAAGTACCACTTGCTGGAATCACTGTATATTAATGTTGTTTACTTACAGCTCTTCCACACAGATCTTACTCTGTATTTTTCAGATAGTGAAGCTAACAACTGCTAACAGCTAAATTATTTAATGTGCTCTAAGATAATGAAAAAAATTCAATATTAGAATATATGCATAATGCTCTCATAGCTATTAATGTCTTCTGATTCCGCCACAGATGTATCAGCCGTTAATGTGACACTGATCGATTACTGAGGGCTGAAGTGTTTATCATATGTATAGACTATCTGGAACATGAATTATGCACGACCCATTTCCCCTCGGTAATGTGAAGATGATCTCAATCACATTAAATTTTAGTTTCAACACATACTAGTTATATAATACCTCACATACCAGAAGTTGGGGATTCCCCCTCTCCAAGTTTGCCATACTATGTTTCTGTGTGAAGTTAGCAACGTGGGAGGTTGTGACCTCAGTCTCCCTTGCTTTGTGCACTTAGAAAATACTGATTAAAAGGCTCTGAGAATTTCCGTGCAATTGAAATCTTCAGAATCTTTGTCTGACGGTTTTGTGTCTGTATTGTGGTAGGGGTACGTTATGTGAAGATGTCTGTGCATGAGGCATGCTGGGGGTTGTGGTCAGTGTGTTCCCATGCCCATCTCCCACAGTGGTGAGGAAATTACAAAATCCAAAGGTGGTTGGGTTGAGATCATGTTAATAGAGTCGGTGCAGAATTCCTGGTGACCTTTTTCTGATGTAAAGGAAACCCTTGTCTTCCTCTAGCCTGCTTCCCAATGCAATAATAATAAGAGTGACCCTATTAGAAAATGAATCAGTCCTACAGTAGGGAAGGCAAATGTCTTGTGGATGTGTTACCTCCGAGGAGGAGGCAGAGCACATTGACATTTCAGAGAGAGCTTTTATCGGGAACATCTCCCATTAGCACTGATGAGAGCTGTGTATTTAATCTACATGCTCTAGAATATTTCATCCTTGATGGCAAAGCTTTAAAACTTGTTTTTTTCCCCCTTCTTAAATGATACTCTTTGGTAATTATGCTAAATTTTTAAGTGTAAATAGGGATCCCTGCCATCTGTATAAGTATTTAAAAGAACTGAAACTTATTACTGTGAGCTTCCCTGGCCACTGCAGACATGTTTATTTATTTATTTTTCACCGACACAGAAAAGCAGAATTCAAAGGAGAAAAACCTTTATTAGCCCCCCTCCTACATCCCACCTGGACCCCAGCCTGGATTCCCTATACTCAGAAAGTCTAGAACTCCTGTTTCTCAGTGGGTGGTGACGGTTATCATCTTCCCCTCTGGAGGATCAGCCAAAGGCCGTCTCCTGCCTGACATACTAATTTAATCCAATGTGACAGAAACACTACCCAGAACAAAATGCCTAATGAGAACTGAAGGCATAAAATCACCTTTGGTTGCTAAGGTTAAGGAAAAAAAAAAGCATTATAGATAAACCCAGAATATCCATAACCATGGCACACAGCAACATTTCCATTATGAATCAGACACAAACCTGAGGCTCATCCTCTCTCCTAATCCTCACAGAGAAAGATACCACCATGCTTACCTTCATGTAGGAAAATTCCAGCTCAGAGGTGATGTGGCTATGAGAATCGGAAGAAGAACTTTCTAGTGAGATAATAGTCACAGAGAAGCCAAGGAGACGAGATGGTCTGACTTCCATATTCAAGTGTACCAAGGGTAATTTTAGGGACTCAACATCAGCCGTGCTTCTCTTTCCACCAGAGTTATGTGTTTATAATGCAATAGGAAACATCTAGTGGGCCAGGTAGGTAAATGATAGAGAGGGACTAGATAGATACAGATGATAGTTTAGAAAGAGAGACAAAACAAAATGATCGTCCACAGGCTTTACACTCTGAGAGAAGGTATTCTTGAGGAAATAAGTGCACCCATACACTGCCAATTGGCATTGTCTTTCTAGAGAACAATTTCACAAAGTATATAAAACAGTTTAAAATATGAAAGTATTGGGGCTGGTGTTGTGGTTCTGTGGAAGTGTTTCTATGGCAAACACGAGACCCTGGGTTAGATCTCCAATAACAAAAACAAACAAATAAAACAGGAAAGCTCTTTTGGTACTTAAACTTTAGCCATGTGAAAGTATACCACAGCATTGTTTAGATATTGCAAAAATAATAATAAATAACCTATATCCCCCAGCACTCAGGAATCATAGCTTTAATTCTTTAGTAGTAAGAATTCTAAATTATATTCTGTATATGGAAACACACACACACACACACACACACACACAAACATTGTAGTAATATTTTAACCTATATTTTGCCTGAACAATATACTTAAGTTTCACATTTGTGGATTTAACCAACTATGGATCCAAAATATCAGGAAAAATATTATGATTGTACTGAACATGTAGATTTTTTTCTTAAGTGTACAGGAAGATGTGCATAGGTTCTATGAAAATACTATGCCATTTTACATTAGGGATTTGAACATCCACAGATTTTGGTATCTGGGGATATGAAGGGATAACTGTATGATGAATGACTGTACTCTAATTAGATTAATAGATCCTGATTGGGCACAAGTTTTAACCATTTTTTTTTTGTTCTATACTGTGCTGTATATCATTTTAGTTCATTTTTAGTGAAATGTCTGTGCATGTTCTTTGCCTGTTCTTAAATATAAAGAGCAAGAGGATGAGTGCGTCCTCAACCTGGCACTTCACATACCTGTTGCTGGCAGCCCAGCTAGACAGACTGCCTGGCACCTGGCTGGCTGCATTCAAATGCTCGCCCACGTGAGAAATAAGCAAATTATGTAGAAGGGAAAAATAAATTTTATTCAATTTTATTAATCTGGAGAGAAGCAGCTAGATTGTTTCTCTGCTGGCCCTACAGAAGTGTTTGCAATTTATAGAAACAAAAGCCAGGTGTTATACACATGTTGATTTAGCTAGACTGTGCTCGCCAATGAACATGTCTATCTTTGGTTTCTTTTGATAGCTCACAGTCAAGAGGTAAAATTTATTCTTAGCCTAAGGAATTCAGGAGCTCTGTGTTTTAGTTCCCTCCTATTTAGTTGATCCCTCAGTCAAAAGAATCTGTGTGCCGCATCATCTGGCTGAAAGTGCATTGTTGGATCCTGTGGAAATCCCATCAAGGAAGCCTGATGAATAAGGCAGCCAGATGCTTATTTCTGAAGGACTTTAGGGTTCATTTGTATAAGAACTCTCTTTCCACAACCTTCCAGCAATTTATTCTGGTGGGGTTTAACAAGTGACATGCATGCAGTTTTCCTCTGACTTTGAATTATTTCTTCTGGAGATATTGCTTATTATTTGCCAAGCAATTTGGTCCCAAGTCATGGGAGCCTTGTCTCATTCTTTGATCTGATTGGTCTCATGTTGAAAGGGAATTGGCCTAAGGAGACCCTTTTTAAGGAAAAAAAAAGAAAAGAAAAGACTTTTTAACAAATGGTGCTGGGAAAACTGGTCATCCATTTGTAGAAGAATATAATTAGACATCTATCTCTGACTCTGCACAAAAATCAACTCAAAGTGGATCAAAGACCTGGAAATTAGACCAAACACTGCAACTGCTAGAAGAAAACATAGGGTTAACACTCCAACATACTGGCATAGGCACCAAGTTCCTTAATAAGACCCCTAACGTTAAGGAACAAAACCATGAATCAATAAGTAGAATGGGATCAAATTAAAAAGCTTCCCAGCAGTGGAAACAATTAAAAGTCAAAGAGAGAGCCTACAGAATGGGAGGAAATCTTTGCCGGTGACTCTTCCAACAGGAGATTAATATCCAGAATAAGTAAAGGATTTAAAAAACTTACACCAACAAAACAAATAACCCCAATCAATAAATGGGAAAATGAGCAAAACAGACACTTCTCAAAAGAAGAAATAGAAAGGGCCAACAAATATATGAAAAAAAATGTTCAACATCATTAACAATCAGGGAAATGCAAATCAAAACCACACTGAGATTTTCTCTCTCTCCAGTCAAAATGGCAATCAACATGAGTGCAAATAACAATAATTGCTGGCAAGAATGTGGGGAGAAAGATACACTAATACATTACCTGCAGGACTGCAAATTAGTACAACTACCTTGGAAAGCTACATAGAGATTCATCAAAAGACTAACAATGGAACCTTGATTCAACTAGTGCACTCCTTGATATTTATCCAAAAGAACTAACATCACCATACTATCGTGATACATGCATGCCAATATTTATAGCCATGCAATTCACAATAGCCAAGTTAGAGAACCAGTCTAGGTGGCCATCAACAGACAAGTGGATAAAGAAAATATGGTATATATACACAATGGAGTTTTACTCAGCCACACACAAAAAAAAGAATAAAATTTATGTCATTTGCTGATAAATGGATGGAACTGCAGAACATCATAGCAAGTGAAAAAAAAATTAAGAAAGTCAAATATTGAATGTTTTCTCTCATCTGTGAGAGGAGGGGAGACAGAAAGAGAGAATATTTTAACGGTGGAGGGGGGCAATCTCATTAAAATAGAAGAAAGACCAAAGGAGTAAAGGAAGAGGATTTTTAAAAGGGAGGAAGGAGGGGAGGGTATAAGGAAGTATTGGAGAATGCGATCCACCTAATTATGTTACATCCATTAACAAACACACCATCATTAATCCTCTTACATATAGATAGATAAATAGATAAAATTATTATAATGCATTAATTTAAATAATGATAAAAAGGAGATCAGTAGAGTAGAGCAAGTGGATCAGAGGGAAGGAACAGGAAAGGGAATACTGGGGAATGAGACTAATCATATTATGTTGACTAATCAAATTATGTGCATGTACAAATGTGGCATAATGAGTTCCATTGGTATGTGTCATTATAATGCATCAATAAAAATAAATTTAAAAGAGAAGACCCCTTTTAGCCAATTTTAAGCAACAGGAGCTTTTAGAAAGATAAGTCTTATGCAAGTTTCTCTATTTGTCTACTGTTAAGAAATTTTCAACAGGCAAGAAAAAAACAAAACAATAAGATCTAAGCACATCTAGTCCATACAGTAAATCTGAATGTAAATATAATCTGTTTAGTTCTATCATTTTTATCTGTTCAAAGAAAACCAACCTGTTTGTACAAGTAGTCCATTGGATTTAAAGAGTGCCTGTTAGCTGGAGTTTTTGTTATATTTAACCATAAAGTTTAACGTATTTTATATAATCTTTAGAATATAAGTACATTCCTCAGAAATGTAAAAATTTTGAATACACACTATGAAAATTAAGGTTACTTTACCAATTAAGAACACAGATATATATTTAAGTATATTCTGTAGACCAAGTCACAATACAAACAGCACAACTTATAGACATTTTTTTTTTCTTTTGGTACCAGGGACTGAACCCAGGAGTGCTCAACCACTGAGCCATATTCCCAGCCCTTTTATAATATTTTATTTAGAGTTGTTGAGTCCCTTAGGGCCTTGCTAAGTTGCTGAGGCTGGCTTTGAACTCCCAATACTCCTGCCTCAGCAGAGAATCACTTTAATTACAGATGTGTGCCACCCCTCCCAACTTAGAATCTTTTTATAATACATTTCCTATACATGTCTCATACCAAAATCTTTATATTTATTTTATTTTGAAGTGCAGGAAGAATAAAGCAGGATTGTCCACTATTAACCACAGAGACATAGTTCATGTTATCTAAAAGTACTACAAACAACATATGTCATTATCATTACAAAGAAAGTTTAACAACTTAACAGAACAATTTAGTTATCACTACAATTTGTTAAGACTACAATCATGATTTAAAGGATTATATACAGACTATTTCTAACAGTAGACTGCTACTACTGTTTCTTAACAGTAGAGAAGCTTGCGTAAGAACTAATCTCTAAAATTTCCTGTTGCTTAAATTTGGCTAAAATGGAGTCTTCTTTTTTTTTTGAATTTATTTTAATTGGTGTATCCATAAAACATAAGATATCATTGTAAAATAGAAGTTTGTTTAAGCAGAGTTATAAGCCAAAAAGAGACTTTGGAACAAATAAACATTTTGATAAGTTCTAACTTCTTGAAGGACTTCATTTGTAAGCAATTAAAAACCTAATAAAAATCAACAGAAAACATAGAAAATTATCTTAATGAAATATAAAATCCTTGTTCTTTAAGTCATTTTTTTTAACTTTTCTAAGAGCAGATTAGTCACTGCAAACTGTTGGAACCTACCTATAAATGCATTTTAAAGGTTACTTTAAGTTCCTGTAGTATTTAAGGATTACTAGACTTTTGACATCATACATACTACAAGATCCATTTAACAGCCTTGAGGGACATTTTAAAAACACAGCAAAGCACATTGATGATTAGAACAATGAAATCCAGGTAGTTTGTACAAAAAACATAAACCCATAAACAGGAAGTGTAGCTCTACAAGCAACATCATATAAAGTCATTTTTACTCTAGATGAGCAAAGAGACTGATGTTAGTTTATAGAGAATTGTAAACAGGCTTTATTTTTATTTTTAACAATCACAACTTTAGGGTCTTAAACTTTTTATAACAAGGGGATTGTGAAAATGAACTTAAAGAGGAAGATCAGGTTTAAAAGCAGATGTCTAAGACCTCATCAACCATCAAATATCTCTTTAATCCAATATAAAGAATAATCAAAATTCTGGAAATGCATATAATACTTAGGCTACTGCATGAAGATGTAGACAGATTGAAATTAACTATTTCTGAAAGTACTGATAGGATCGATGATCAACTTACAACAAAAAACAACAACCAAAAAAAAAAACCCACAACGTTTAGCTCATTATAAAATGATGCCATTCCAAAAATCAGAAATGGAAACCACATGTATGTTACTAGCAATTTTAAAATCATCTGCTATTTCCTCTCACTTATTTCAGGCCCAGAAGAAAGAAAAACTACCTGATAAAATTTAACTTTTTTTGATTTTAAGAATCCTGCCAACATGTTTTAAATAACAATTAATTATTAACTTTTCAGAACTCAGTTCAAACTCATTCTAGACATTTTAGTAAATAGGCTCACTTGTGAATTTCCAAATCTATTGAACAACTAATATTTTAGACGAACCATGAATACTATACATAAGTATGGCATTATACATTTATTTTAAAAAGAAATAAAACAATGTATTTCAGGTGTGAAAAGCCAAAGACTTTTAGCTCTGAATCAAGGTTCCCTGTAAAAAATAAAACGATTTTAAAAGCTATATTTTCAAGAATCCAGTCTAAACAATGGAAAAGAAAACAGAAGCAGTTTGTCTACTGCAGAGAAGCAGGCAAGATTTTTTTAGCTTTACTGTAGACTGTTGGCTTTAGGTCAGATAACCATATTTGGAAATCATTGATATTATCTGGAAAAACCTATATTAATGGTCTTTCATAGCAAAGAATGCTTTCCTAAAAATTGATAGAACATTCATAAACCTCTGTCTGATTTATTGCATTTTTTAAACAGCTACTCTTCGATTTCCCATGGAAATTAAGCATAGTGAATATTCTAAGTTATTTCTTTATAAAGATCATAAAAAGTAGCTGTATACAGAAACCACTGACCACTATATCTTAAATATTTAGAGAAACATTCTAATTAGTTAACAGACAAGAAAACAAAACAAGACCAAAAAGGGAAACAAAACAAAACAAAAAAACCACAGGCTTCCAAATTTTAAAGGCATCCTTAATGGCAACAAGTTCAAATGAACTTATTTGTCACAGACTTACTAGTCATTCCTGTGAATCAAAGGCATTTGGGCTAACTTAACAGTGTGCTGTCTTAGCTATAAGTCAATTTAGTACCATGCAAACAAATATCATATAAATATAAAGTGCATATAAGATGTCCCATTTGCCAGTTTTAAAGGTCAGACTGTGGATCTGATGTAGCCCTAAACTGTAAATCTTAAGTTTGCATTTCCACAGGTAAAACAGTTGAGGCCAGGCAGAAATTTATGACTCAAAGATTCAGATCAGTAAACCTTGAATACCCAGTTTTTCTTATGAGAGAGAGAGAAAAAAAAAATTAAATAGAAAAAGAAAATCAAGAGTTTGTAAGTATACAATATTAAGAAGTGTATTCCCAGTAGGGGGAGGAGAGCAGAAGGACCTAAACACAGCAGTTGTAGATGAATTCAGTTCTTGTTTGTTTGTTTTTGACAGAGGCTCATCTGATGACTGAAACAAGAGTCATGCTTGGGAAAATGGAATTGTCTGACATTGTAACTATCAAATTTTAGTCTTCGTTAAGCCATTTGTCAAGTTAATAACCATATAAGACAGTTGCTTTAAATCAGAGTTCGCTTTCAGCTATGTAGGCCTGGCTGTAATCAGAACCTTTCTAAGGAGCTCTGAGATAGAATTAGTACCATTCGCTTTGATATGAGAGATCTCCCAAATGCATAGCTCATTCTCTATACCTCTGTCCCTTCCAAACAAAAAATTGGCACTGTCCTACAACTCCTGTCAAAGACAAGGCCAAATTTTTCCTGTCAAACAGTTCAAGAAAAAATTTCATATTGATTTCAGAAAAAAAAAAAAAAACCCAAATTGGATTAAAAGCTCCAAATGACAGGAAACGAAGGGTGAGGATTGAGCTACACTGCTGACCAGAAAAGGGGGCAACCAAACTTTGAGCCCACAGATTCATAAAAGTTCATTTTCCCATTGAATCAAAAGCAACAAAGATAGTCAACTCTGTTTAAGGGGAAGACAGGAGATAGGAGGGGGATGGAGGGATGGAGGGGGGAGGGGGAGAAGCAGCAGGAGGAAGGGGAGGAGGAGGAGAGGAGGGGGAAGAGGGGTGGAGGAGGAGGGGAGGAGGGGAAGAAGGAGGAGAGGAGGAAGAAAAAAAAGAAACCTACAGGGGCATGGTAAACACATTCTTGTTTAATTCTTTGAAAACTAGACCTATCCAGGAATTACTGTATTGAATAGAAGTCTTTCCTTCCAAGAAAATATTAAGGTGTTTTAAAATACCCCATGTGGGATGAAATTCAGACACATACATTTTAAACATAGATAGACACTGACAATATTATAAGTGTGATAAACCAGGCATAACAGAACAAAATACCAAGAGATATTTGAGATATCTGAATCAGATTTATAGAGACAGAAAGTAAAATGGTGGTTGCCAGGAGCTGGGGTGGAGAAAGAAGGGAATGAGAAATTGTTTCATGCATAGAGAATCAGTTTTGCAAGACAGAAAGACTTCTGGAGATGGATATTGTGGATGAATATACTTAATGCCAGTGAACTGTACAATTAAAATAATTAAGATAGCAAATTTTACATGTATTTTATCATAATTAAAACAAAAAACAACCCATCTGAGACCTAGAAACAGCTCTTTTTACCCCATTCTTGTTTTACAGCTGTTTGAACGCTATTGTTTCTTATTGGAAGGCCTATTTTGTGTCTGATTATGTGAAATTCCATGAAGCCAAATACTTGTTTTCTTCCAGAGAAAGAAACCCATCACCAGTATCAGGTTAACTGTGAGTCCAAAGTACTATGAAAACAAAGGTTTGATTGTGCCCAAAGAGTCCTTGTTCCTGTGGACCACAGACTTATAAGCCCAGTTTTATAACTTTTTTAACCAGTGGCAGCCAAGAATTGAAAGTATAATCTCCCTAGGTGAGAACTAGAAATGACAGAGCCCAGGAACAACCCTGTGAGAGTTCACTATCTCCACTAATGCTATGAAAGTTCTGGCTTAACACTTATGTAGTTGCTAGGAAACTGAGCATTTATTCATTAATTGGATCATTCAAAATGCAAGTGATGTCCAAGCTCTCTCTTGGTTGTACCCACCCCATGCATTCCTGCCACAATTGCAGTGATACCCCCAAAGCCAGCGTCTCTTCTCACCTGGACTCTGTTTAAAATAGTCTTTGAGCCAGTGCCCCTGCTTCCTGCTTTGTGCTGGTTTTTTATGCAGCAAGCAATGCTGGTAAAATGCAAGTCAAATTCTTTCCTCTTCTGTTCAGAACTCTCTGATGACTTCCCATTTCCAAATATACAAAATTACAAATATTGCATGTGTTCAGTACATACACAGTGAATCAATAAAGGAGTGAATTGAATGTCTGTTGATCATCAGAACCTGACCTAGACATGAGGTACATAGACAAATAACATTCTTTTCTCTCTGGGACTTTGTACTATGGGATTTGAGATTAACACACAGATGAATAAATACAAAATTAATGTTATTTTCTCCTGATGAAAGTCTGAATAAAGATAGTTGAGCACAAATAGTAAAATGCCTGGTTCTACCTGGGGAGAAGGTGAGCAACAGGTGATATTTGACTTTATAGACTTAGTAGTCATTCCAGGGTGATAAGGAATGTGGAGAGGAATTCCAGGGCAAAAGAACTGCAGCGATGAAGGTATCAAGGTACAGACTCATATCCAAGGAGGAGCAAGTACTTCAACATGGTGAGACTATAAAACATGGAAAAGAGTGGGTATAGGACAAAGTCAGAACATAAAAGTTGAATTAAAAGATTTCAAAACCATTATTTACATTGTTTGCATTTACTGTTTATCTTCTAAGCAGTGGGAAGTCATTAATGTTTTAAAGATAGGAGAGATTGGATTCCACTTTTGTTATAGAAAGTTCACTCTGAAAGCAATAGGAAGAATCAAGATTTCAAAGTCAATTAATAGTAAGAACAAACATTTATTGAATGCCTACCATCTACCAAGGGCTGAGATAAGCCCTTCACTTGTATTACTTTAATTCTCAGATCAACCTCTGTGATTGGTGCTATTATTTTGCCCAGCTGATAGATGTAAAGTTCAAGGTCATACTGTTAGTAAGTGACAGACACAAAACAGAAACCCAGAGAATCAGCCTTTAGAAAAGACAGGGAAAATGGACAACAACAAGGAGATAAAAGTTCCAACACATAGTCCTCATCAAATAAATGGAAAGGAAGATTAGGAGCCTAAAATGCCCCCAAGGCTCACTCAGATGACTTAATGGATGGTGATGTGAATCACTAGTGTAGGGGAAGGAAAACTCATGGGAGATCTGGAAAGCAGGTGCACATGTGAATCTGGATCTCAAGGGAAGGTCAGAGTATAAGATGCACACTAATAAATCTCTAAAGATGAGGAGAAGTCCTAGGGGAAACAAGATCAAGCATTGACAAAAGAGTATAAGGGATGACTTTTGTCCTCCCCAAGAAGTGTTGAAGCCCTAACTCTCACCTTGTGAATGTGATCTTATTTGGAGATAACACAGGATCCTTGCAGATGAGCAAGTTAAGATGAGATTGTTGGAATGAGTCCTAATCCAATATGACCACGTGGTTAGAAAAGGAGAAATTTAGACATACGCAGGGAGAATGTCATGTGAAGATAGAGGCAGAGATTAGGTTGGTGCATGTCTAAGCCAAAGAATGGCAAAGCAGGCCAGCAAATCATCAGAAGCTATCAGAAAGAAGCATGTTTGTAGCGTTCAAAAGGAAATAGCCCTAATGACACCTTGATCTCAGATTGGGGAATAATAAATTTATTTTGTCTAAGCCACCAGTTTGTGATAATTTATTAAAGAAACCCAAGGAAACTAATATTAATGGGGAGAGGGGTCCATGTGCACAAAGGATTGAGTGATGATTGATGATGATTGAATGAAATTCTTAGTGCAAAAATGAGTTTGCCAGGATGGGGTCATAGCTCAGTGGTAGAGTGCTTGCTTGCATGCATGAGGCACTGGATTTGATCCTCAGCACCACATAAAAATAAATAAATAAATAAAATAAAGATATTGTGTCCATCTACAACATATATATATATATATATATATATATATATATATATATATATATATATATATATATAAAATGAGTTTGCCAATCAAAGGAGCAGGAAAAGCTATTCCGAGAAAAAAAAAAAATGAGCCCGAAAAGTCTCTTTAAACTTCACTATTGCAAACTTCACGTTAGAGTTGGTAGCAATCAAAGGCCCAAAGGAATGATTAGCTCTGTTTTGTGTTTTTAAATAGTAGTGTTCTAAAAAGATACCAGCAGTGGCAAGATTATTTTTTTAATCTACCAAGATTATTACAATAAAATAAGCAGAGCAACTGGATTGGCAAAAGTTAAAAAAAAAAAAATTGTGGACAGTATCTGCAGTTAAACTCTGTGTTGAGAAACTCACTTAGTCACCTGAGAACAAATTAGTGAGAGCTTCTAAGAACCATGTGGTATCAAGAATCATGCAGGACAAAGTAGAGGGATAACATTCAGAGGGGAACTACCTAACCCACAATAAGTACTCACTGGCAAATATAGTGGGTCAATCTAGGAGGAGCAGGAGAGACTGGGAGGATGTTCTCCATGACCCAATGCCAAGGTGAGGCCAAAGAGGCTGTAATACATTAAAGTCCCATTCTATGGGACCAGGTCCTCCAATCTCATTTACTGATGAACTGAGCCTCCTTCCAAAACAAGGCTCCATATTGAGGAGAATCTGTTGGGAATAGATTCCAAATTGAGCAGGACAGGATCAACCACAAGAAATGAAAGAGAAGGTCTAAATAAAAAGGAACAGAAAGGGGGGGGGAAACAGAGGCAGCTCATGTCAGAAAGTAATAAGTGATCTTATTTTTTATCACTTAATAAGAACAATAGATGAATATGTGCTTGAGTGGTAAAACCAGCCAACTATCCTAAAAATGCATGAAAACTGAATTAACTTTTAAAACAGCAAGAACAAAAAGATCAAAGTTATTATCATAAGAAGAGAATAAGAAAACTATTAAGGTACCTACAGACAATGAAAACACACCAGAAAAAAAAGCATTCACAGACCAGATTTTTAAAAATAAGTAAAAATTTCAAAATGAGCTGAAAGAAATTAAGAAAATCACAGAAGCTATGAAAAAAATGTGAGAATTGGAAAGATTCAAAAAAGAAGTGAGTAGAAAAGGTAAGATTTGACAAGAAGGGGGATAGAACTCAACATAGAATTCTAATTTTTAAAAAAAGGTCAGAGTGAATATTCACCTAAAAGGGATATGGCATGATTCAAATGCTATAGTTAAAAGATAGATGGAAAAGTGGAAAAGTTTCTAATCAAAAACCATCTTGAGACTACAAGGATCACAAAGAAACAGACACAGAAAATAAAGAAGATACAACATACATATATAAATAAGAGTCCTCAAAAATTAACACCAAAGCAACCCATTAGAAAAAATACTAAACACTCTAATTCAAGAAAACTTACAACTACATATTGAAACTTGAAGCTCTATAATGAAGAGGCAGATCACATCTTTGAGAAAACTGATGCAGAATAGCCTTCATCAAGATACATTCTAGACAGGTGCAGTGGTGCACACTGGAAATCCCAGCAGCTGGGGAGGCTGAGGCAGGAAGATGGAGAGTTCAAGGCCAGCTTCAGCAACTTAGTGAGACCCTGTCTCAAACTCTACAAAAAGAAAAAGGCCTGGGCATGTGACTCAGTGGTTAAGCTCCCCTGGTTTCAATCCCTGGTACCAAAACCAAAACAAAATGAAACAAATAAAACATTAAAAAAGAAACGAAATATTCTTTGGGCAGCCAAGCAGAAGGATCTAACAGCTTATAACAGAAAGAATGGCAGTTTTTCTAGCAAACATTTCTGTGACAATTCTTTGTTAGTAAACAAGGAAATGATAGATTTAAAATGTATAAGTAAATAAATAGTAGATTTTTGCCTTCCAGGGAATTTGCATAATTTTTTTATCCATTCAGCTGTCCTTCCAGTGGAAAAGTTATTCTGGCTTTTTGATCTTCTGCTTTCTGTCCATATCCTTCCTGTTGGCATCAGAGAATCTCTGTGCTGGACAAGCACAGTTCTTTCACAGACTCCAGAAGTGGACACCTATCTCCAACCAAAAGTGAAGCTTTAGGGTCTGTGTAACCCAAAGAACCTTATCCCCACCTAGAGCAAGTCTGATCATTGTGTAGTGTTACAAATACACAAGAACTCGAGGACCCTAAGTTTCTTGAGGGATCTACCAGAAAGCAAGCTCCTGACAACCAAATACTGTAAAGACATTGACAAAAGGCCTGGAGACGTATTATTCTGGCCAATACATGCAAAAGTGTGGTGGACTCAGAATATCACCATTTAGCAAACTTAACTGCAATATCATCAACAGGTGATAACCAAAGAGAAAATCATGATGTGCCTCCTTATGAAAGTAGACATTGTCACCTGCCTAAAATGATCAGACTTGGATCTCATCCAAATTCTAACACTAATTACTCATTTTCAGAAAACATAAAAGACAGGTACATTAACTGCACCATATAATCAACAAAATCAACCCAATAGAAAATATGTAAGAAGAATCTTTTTTAAATGGAAGGGGAATCCATAGTGTAAAAAAGGCTTAAGATACATATCAAATAATCACCATGTATAGACCCTGTTTAGACTGCATTTCAAACAAGCTGCTAAAAATGGTAATCGAGAAAATACAAACAGGGAGTATTTATATTAAGAAATTTATATTGAGAAATTATTTTTGTTATTTGTAAGTGTGATGATGTTGGTTTTAATTTTTAATAAAATATTTACAGATGAAATAATATAATATGTGGGGTTTGCTCAAAATAATGTTCTATCAGGAAGTAACTGCAAGAATATATGAAAGAAGGTTATCAGTAAATATTTAATCAGGATGAAAAGTATAGTGGAGTCATTAACTTTGTTTTTATTTCTTTTATATATGTTTGAAATTTTCAGTATTATGAAAGGGATTTTTTTAAGCACTAACATATATATCAGTACTTCAGAGTTACATTGTGTCCTAAGAGAAACTTACATCATGGTAACTATTGGGCACTCAGAGAAACAATATGCCTAGAAACAATATGTGTAGGTTTTCAAAGTAGCATATCTATTCCATACCTAGGTCCCATCAAAATTCACCTCACTCTCATATTGCAATTCAATGGAAGGCCTTTCAAGGGGGACTGAAATTGTGGTGACTTCTAAAAGTCAGCATTAAGGAATGATGGTACTTGTATCTTGAGGTGTAATTGTTAAGTCACCATGTTAATTGTTTCATGTGTGTCCTTGCCTACGGTGACTTGCAGAAGAGAAAAACAACTCTGGAGTTTGAATTACAAATTGACACTCATCCCTTTCTTGTTCTCTACATTTTCCTTCTAGATATTTCCACACGATATACTTAGGTATTCGCAGCCGACAGAGCGGGGAGAATGACAGATGGAGGTTTTACTGGAAAATGGTGTATGAGTATGCCGATGTGAGTATGCTGCATCTGCTAGCCACCTTTCTGGAGAGTGCTCCACAGCTGGTCCTGCAGCTCTGCATTATTGTCCAGACTCACAGATTACAGGCCCTCCAAGGTAAGGGCTTGAAATTTGGTTTCTGAATCTGGGGAAAGATTAACTGGCTACTTTTGTCACAGTCCAAGAAATTGCCCTTAATGCCCTCCGTTGACGCAGCCTGTGGTGTCTGCTGTTTTACATATGATTTGTGAACACTGCATGGTGTTTCACTCACCATCACTGGTCATGGCTAACTAATTGGAAGACTGATATTTTTGCCCTACAGCTGCCATCTGAGTAGGAAAAAAAAAAAAAACATACTTTATGATTTTTTACACTTGGTGAATATGGAGATAGATTCAAGGCTTCTGGTTTTTATGATAGAATAATTTTCCAATGTTTCACAAAGACAACAATAATTATCACTCTCTAATACATGCATGAGTAATCCCTACCATTTATCATTTCTTTTTTTTTTTTCTTTCTGAGATTGTTTTTGCTGTGTTGCTCTGGCTGGCCTTGATTTTGCAATTCTCCTGCCTCATCTTTCCAAACAGATGGGATTACAAAGAAGCGCCCCTATACAGGGCTCTGCCATTTCTTTTTGACATTAAGAAATGGAAAGAATAGGAATTAAAAGGAAATGATAGGGATTACTCTAACATTAAAATAATCATATACAAGAATGTTTTCAATGTTTAAAATGTTATTTATATACTATGAAGTTTTATGAAATGTATTTTATCAGATTAAGATTTTTGTGTGGTTTATCTCATCAGTAATGGTGCTCCATTTATAACAGAGCTGCCCTTGTGTTTCCTTAGAACCTGCTGCTCACCTCCATTCTAAAATAATACAGCAGGAATATTAGGCAAACTGGTGGGTAGATAGGTGAATAGATGTGTGTAGAGAAAATGGGTAAGAGGCCATTTTCAGGTAAATGTTTCCTGGTTTTTTTTGTCATTTCTGTAACTAAATAATGTTGTTAAGAGGTTAAAGTATTGCATTATACTTGTTTTGTTTAAATCTCAGAAGAGTTCCCTGGGAACTGTGCACAAACATTGCTACTATGTTCTTGGCCTGGGTGGTGTGCAGAATCTCTACTGTGTCCTTGCAACTCTCATGCAAAGAACATGTTAATTTTGGCTGAGTGTTTTAATTTGGGAGTGGGGCTTGGGTGCATAGAAAATAAAGATAGAAGGAGCCCTAGTAGTAATTTCTCAGTCATTTATTTAGAGATTCCTGGCCCAACCCTTCTAGACTTCCATTCTGAAAGTTAGAGAAGAGGGTTGAAGATATCCATGGGGTGTGCTTCTAAAAAGCAAGTTGGAAGAAACAGGAAGTGAGGAATTTACACAGAAATAGAAGATAAAAACACAGGGAAGGAAGCAAGGTCATACAAATTAATTGTGGGGTTTTCCAGGGGTGTATAAGTGGTCATGCAGATGTTCTGGCTCTGGTCATCTTACTGCCTCACTCCAGGGCTTGTACAAGCCACTTTATGTCTCTGGGCCCTAGATTTCTCCAAGGTGAAGGTCACACGTTAAACCAGATCATCCTCATACTCTTTTGATAGCTCTGTTTCATCTCTGAATCAACTAATGCTTAATAGGTGTATGTTACCAGGTAAATGCTTGAGGGGATATCTGTAAATGAAGATACAAATGATATCCCAAGACCACATAAAACTGAATTTCCAACAGAAAAGCTAGTGTTCATCTCCAGAACAGCTCGGCAACTCCTTAGTATAGTTGGACAATCAGAAACTCTTTAGAAGAGAAAAATCCACGATCAAAGGTGGAAACTTGCAAGCCACTTCTCCTATGGCCAAAAATTCCTGAATGCCTCTACTGGTTTTCTAAAAGATTTTAGAAAATCATTGAGATGTTGTGTCCCCCAAGGTAATGGAGATAGAGAAGGAAAGGTAAGAGAGAGTATAAGAAGAGATCACCCTTTTGGTTTAAGAACTTCATGTAAAATTTCAGAGGAAAAAAAATACATATGCACACATATATGTATCTGTGTGGGTGTGTGGGTGTATCTATCTATCTATATATGTGTGTGGGTATGTATGTGTATATATCTAATACATACACACACACACACACACAGACACATACATATACTGCCAGCTTATTCACTAACCTGAGGATTTACATCAGACTATGGGCTCATATGCCAGACTTTGACCCTGGCAGTGAGGAACCTTACTTTCCAATTTCAGGATGCTGTAGGCAGAATGTGCCCTGAATCACTCTCAAGGTGGTCAAAAGATACATTAATCCAAAGATCAGTAGGATCCATGCAAGACATTGAGCACACATGAGAAATAAACCCACTAGGTTAATCTTATTGTTGCTGTGTTTTAACAAGGGAGGGGGTGCTAGAGGTTTGTGTAATGACATCAAAGAGTGAAAATGCATAACCTCAAACAACAACCACAAACCCTCCAGCTAATAAAGACCAGCCCAGCCATCACTATCTGATCCTTTTGTATTGAAAAAAAAAAAAAAAACTATCTTTAGGAAATACGTTCCTGAATGCCCCTCTGCTTACAGATGATCCCACTTACAAATGTACCAGCTTATGGATTAAATTGATGTTGTTTATAAGAACATAGCTTTTCCTCTCTAGGAAAAGAAAAAAAAAATGTGATAAAAGAGCGTAGCTTTATATGTGTTTTCATACATCTTTAGTGGTAAGATACAACGCTATGCTCTAGATGCAAATAATCAATAGGCATGAAATCTGTGATGTATTTGCAAATAGCTCTGAATTAAAATCCCTAAAACATTCTTATTTAGCAGGTAGAAAATGGTCCTTAGTTATTCTGTATGTGACTGTGTTGAAAATTGTTATTTTAGCATAAAAGGAAAATTGCTTCTTTACCCCAATTTCAACCATCTACCACTCTCTAAAGGATACTGTTTCAGAAACAGGAAGAAAATCAAACAAAAAATATGACATATTTTGTCCGGGCACAGTGGCACATGTCTATGATCCCAGCTACTCTAGAGTCTGAAGCAAGAGGATCACAAGTTCAAGATTAAGCTGGGCAACTTAGCAAGGCCCTATCTATCTCAAAATTTAAAAAATCAAAATAAATTTAAAAAAAAAGAACTGGGGTGTATGACTCAGTGATAGAGAGAAATGTGGAATTTTGTAAATGAAGGCTAAGAATTGCAGTCTTCTTGTAGAACTTGGTTAACCCTAAAACACTGTTAGCTATGAAAATTCTTTCTTAGCTCTCCATATTTGTCGCATCATTAAGTCAGAGGTGCCTGGTTGTGCTGGAGGCTGACAGGCTCAGGGGAGAATTGCTGAAGCATGATTGTCCTTCAGCTCCTACTGACCCAGGAAGACAGTGTGGCTCCTGCTCTGCAACCAGGAATCAGGGCAGAGCCAAGCCTCAAACCTGAACGTCATGTTCTATTCATTCCACATGTCACATGAGGAGACATGTTGGAGGGCACTCGCTGCTCTTCGCTGGATCTGAACTTTCCCAGGACCAATGATCTCTGCAGCACAAAAAAAAAAAAAAAAAAAAAAAAAAAAAAAAAACCACTCAAGGAGGTCTAGCTGCCCACATCACTAGGAGAGTGGGCACCTAGTGGTTCACCCTGTACTTCCAGACAGTCTCTAGTTCACATGTTGTTATGGTGTTCCAATCTCAGTCCCACCAGGAGAGAGAGAGGAAGGAGGCAGGCAGGAAGGGGGAAGACTCTGTTGATAGGTACAGATAGAAAACAGTGCTCCTACCCTTCTCCATGTGGTGACCTTGGCCTTAGTGTTAAAGATGGTGAGTAAGATGTCATCCAAGGCCTGTAGATTCTATTTTAAAGCGGCATCGCAGACTCAACCATTTCATTTGTTGTATTTCCCTAGTCAAATCATCTCCATCCTCATCCAGACCCTGGCCAGCCTACTGCTTCCTGTCCACCCTTCCCCTGTTCATTCTGTTCTCCCTATACTGGTCAGAGAGATTGTTTAGTGCCGCAGCCAGACTGCAGCAAAATAACCGGGGGGGGGGGGGGGGGGGGGGGGGGGGGGGGAGGGGGACGAACAACTTGTGTAGATTGATACAGCAGGAGTAGGAGCCTAGGAGCCGTTTATTGTAGGACAACAGAGGTATTTATACATTCCACATAGCTTATCTTAATTAACATAAACTAGATACAGCAGTCAACCAATAAGAAATCTCCACACTTAATGGCTGGCTGGTGTTACTTCACAAACCACTCCCCCTGGTGTTTTGCCAGGCGCCATCCAGACTTGTTTACAGACCCTAACATTTCTCTGGCAAAATGCCAGGTGCCATCCTGACTTGTTTACAGACTCTAACAGTTTAGACTCTGGTCATTCCTCACACATACTTAACACTTTCAAGGTTGTCCTTAGCACTCGCTGAAAATTAAATCAAATCCCTGCACACATTTCAAAGCATTGTCCTCAATTAGCATGACCTTGCATCCATACAATCCTCCTCTCCCTTCCGAGAATGTGCCCATTTCTTTTCCACCTCACTGCCTTTTCCATATTGTTACATTCTTTCTGGAATATTCCTATCTCCTCTCTAGAAGCCTGACTAATTGGCACTAATCCTTGAGAATGCAGCTTAATTTCTTCAGTAAGGCCTGTCCTGACTGCCCGTTCAATTTTTTGTTCCCTCATTAGTATTTCATCATAGAGTTCTGAACTTCAGCCTGTGACCTCAGGAAACATTCTTACAGTGGCTAGCCCTCAATTTTCCCCATCTACTGGGGAATCATCACAGTGCTTAATTCATAAGATTATCAAAATTAAGTGATATAACAAATGCAAAGTTTGTGGGGCAGATCCTTGATATGTAATGCAGGATTTCTTAGCTTTAATGTGCATAGCATCTATCTGCCCAGGATAAATGCAGATTCTAAATGCAGATTACTAAAATGCAGATTCTGACTATGTTTTAGTTGGGGACTAAGTAGCTGTTTGGAGCAGGGAAACTACAGGTGAAATTTTTGATGGCATATGAAAAAGGGAAAAATAATCCAAATCAGAAATCATGAAACTTGAATTAATGCATCTGTGTTAAAAAAGAAGTACAAGAAATACTTTGAAGACAGAATGGCCAGATCTTTAGACAAACAGGGTCTGGACTAAAAGAAGGCAGAGGTGGGAGTGTATTTGATTGGCAGAGAATCTGGTAACAATGAAGACAGGTAGGTCGGGAGGAACAGCCCACAGGGGAGAGAAATTTGAGACATTTTAGGTCTGAAATGGTGGAGGACAACCAAATTGAGAAGCTCCGAGACTATGGGGGGGGTGAAGGAAACAGGCATTAGAAAAAGTTACCTTGAATGCAGAACCTTTGGTTCTATCTACATGGTGCAAACAAATATTGAAGGCTCATGGCCAGAGTTACCCCACCTGACTTTTTTGGGATGATCCTGAGAAGCTTTAAAATGATAGAAAGGGCTAGCAGGTCTGTGAAGTTCCTTTTAGTTTTGCTATGGTGATTCTATGAATATAGTCAGTACTCCATATCTTTGGGGTCACTTCTGTGGATTCAATCCACCAAAATATCCAGGAAAAAAAATTGTACTATACAAATATATATATATATATATATATATATTAGGAAAAATTTTAAGGCTTTCATTAGATTGGGTCAGTTTCACTCTACCTTTTGTCTCATTATTCCCTAATAGAGTTTAAGAACTATTTACATAGCAACTACATTGCATTAGGTGTCATAAGTAACCTAGAAATGATTTAAAGCATAGAGGATGATACACAAAGAATATATGAAAATACTACCCCATTTTTTTTGTAAGAGACTTGAGAATCCCTAGATTTTATCTCTGAGGGGTCCTGGTCCAATCCTCTGAGGGAGGATACCAAGGGACAACAGTACTTTATTTTGTTTATGTAAACCCAGCCTCTCAGAGTTGGCTGAGAAGATACCGATTCACACACAGATGGCTGTGCACGGGCCTTCCCCAGCACTGTGGCCTTGCTCAGTATCTCTCACACTGTGTTAGAAAGGTGTACTCCAGGAAGCAGCGGAGGAATGGTGGGCGGGGATCATGGCACACCATTGACGTGCACAAGGAGTATGTGAACTACAGCCAAGGATGCCTGCAGCACAATTGCGTGGCTCTGAGAGCCGGGTGACAGGCCTGAACGGAAGAGGGTCATGCAGAAATAATGCTCCTCTGGGCTGGGGTTGTGGCTCAGCAGTGGAGCCCTTGCCTAGCATGTTCGATCCTTAGCACCACATAAAAATAATTAAATAAAGATAAAAAAGAAAGAAAGAATGCTCCTCATACAGCTACCATGTGGGCAAAACAAAACCATGCCTTCACTACATGGAATTAGTGCAAATCTACCAACCTAAATGTTTCCATTTTTTTTCTGAATGACATTAGTTCTTCATTTCCAATTTTATTTGCCATTATTGGAAGACCATATCCTCTACTCGAAGTGTATTTAGCTACATTGTGCTGATGAAGTTATAGACTACTATAATCTGGATATGAAATATCCCCCAAAGGCCTATGTGCTAAAGGCGCGGTCCCTATTCCATGATGGTATTGGTAGTAGTGGAACCTTTGAGAAGTAGGGCCTACTTTAAGGAAGTCAGGACATTAGGAGCATGCCTGAAGGGGCTATTAGGAAAAGCTCTACCATGTGCTGCCTTGCCACAGGCTCAACAGCAACTGAGTCAATAGACCATGGACTGAAAGCTCCAAAACTATAAACCAAAAATAAACCTTCCTGCTCAAAAGTTGATTATCTCAGCTAATTTGTCACAGAGAAAGTAATCTGATGAGCACACTAACATATTGCCTTACCAAAGACTGAGTTTCCAGGAAAGATTGCTAAATAACAGCAACAAAAATCACCTCTACCCCCCTCTATTCTTATTTCTTCATATTCCAAAAATGCTCTTGTGTTGCCCATTTTGCTAGCAGCTTATCCTAAAATCTTTGTGAAAAGAAGAGAGGGAAAAGGGGTTGAACAAAGAAGTTTTTAATTTTTATTTTCCTGTCTTGCATCCTGTGAACCATTGGAGAAGTCCACAATCAAGGGGTTGTCCTCAGACATCCAGCAAATACTGTCACCTCTATCTAGGGTAACTAAAAAGTCCCTGTAGAGTGAACTACCTTCTTTGTTGAATCCTGATGAGGACTCTCAAGATCTACATCACTGGCTTTCCGGTGAAGCGGGTAAAGATAAACCTCAGCCACCCTGATGTGGCTTGGGTTAGGGAAGGTCCTTCTACACCCAAGTTCTTCCTTCTCAGCTACATGTCATGTTCCTCTGAATGTAGCTGGTTCCATCTCTGGGTTTCTGCAGAAGAGAAAGAACATGGGCAAGATTGCCAGTGTGTGAGTGGGACCATGTTCCGAGGCCCTTTATATATATCTACTTTCAGGTCCTCTTTGAGTTAAGACCATCAACACATGTATTGAATGTCTATCATGTGTGTGATGTACACTTCTTTCAGGTTGTGACATATAATGCATTAAAATAGAATCAAAATATGGATAGTAGTGTGTAACATAAGCCCATCACAATGTGAAAAATTTCACATCATCTTTAATGACATTTCACATAATATACCAACACATAAATGATCCTTTCTTTTCAAGTAATTCCCTATTGTTGAAATTATAAACCATCACCTACATGTGCTAGAATAAATAATGTTAAGATAAGCACATTAACAAATTAATCTTTGCAAAGGGTTTTAATTATTTCTCAAAGACAAATATTTTGCTGAATTCAAGGGCAGGGAGGGTTTGACACAGAGTGTCAAGTTGATCAGTTCAATGTGTATTTCCAAAGAAGAATTCAACAGTCTCAAAGTTTCTAATCCATATGCCCAGGAATTCAGTGAGGGCAATAAATGTGGGGACAACTAATAACATTGGGTCTAATCTCTTGAGAGTTAGAAAAGAGCTCTTAGTAAAGGCTATCTGAATATGAAAGACATAATTCCAAAATACGTCCTCATTTCCTCCCTTGTTAAATCATTGTATCCACCTTCATGAGCTGTTTGAAATCCATTCTGTCAAGTTTCAGTAGCTTATTCTTAAGCAAATCAAAATTTAAGAGCGGCTTCGTCTGTGACTTGATTTAAACCAAAATTATAAGGAGAGCACACATAAGGTCCATAGTATACTTGATAAAATTCTGAGCAAAGAAACATGCTGAAGGCCCACATCATATAAAAATTATAAAACAGCAGCCTCCACATTCGAGAATTGTGGATGAGACTTTCTAAATGTATCTAATATCACTTACTTCTAAGCACTAAAGGGATAAAAGAGAGACAGCATATCGTCTCTTTCTGGGCACTGGCAAATTCAAAAGAGGCTACCAAGTGGCATTAGTGGCCACACATTCCTTCTGAAAGAGTGGAGCATCATGCTCAGCTCAGGATAATGCCTGGTGCGTGACAAAGCCAAGCAAAATTGATACGAAACAAATGGTACAGTCCCTCCTCATAAAGAATTTAAAACAATTTTTTTTTAAAAAAAGGCCATCAAATTATTATGCTGTGCCTTATTGGTGGTCACTGAGGTCCTTTGGTGATCCAGAATAATCTGCTCTGAAAAATAACCTCCAAGTATGGGATCATGGATGTGGTTTGCAGCCCATAACAGAAAAGTGATTGCAAAGTGAGCCCTTCAGTAGTAGCATAGATCTTTGTATATGTTTTTGAAGTCCCATTACCTATTTTCCTATATATCTGAATTTTCTTTTCTTCTGGTGCTTGGGATTGAACCTATGCCCTCATACCTGCCTGGCACACAATGTACCACTAAGATATATCCTCAGCCATGTATGTCTTGCTTTTGAGCCTGTGTTTCTGCATTGTTCAGTAATCGAAGAAACTATTGATAAATAAATCAATAAAACAATAAACTACTAGTCTGCTTAAGCCATAAATACATGAAGTTCAGTTTTAAACACTCATCACCAGTCACTTTGCAAGGAGCAAATCGAAGCTCATGTAGTGTGTAGGACATATTGGCAGAGTAAATGATGAGGGTCATGGGTGCAATATATTATTGATCTCTTTGTTTCACATCCCATAGTATCTGAGTCATGGTGCCACCCAAGTTATACTTAGAAGAACAGCAAGAAGTTTCATCTGCTTATCACTGATTCAAGTGCTTGAAATCAACCCCGTGTGATTTATCAGCCCCCAGCACAGCTGTGAATAGCTTTGAATTTGAATCATTTAGAACATAATATGAAATAAGGGGCCTGACTATTTTTAGGTTCTACTTAATTATCTTCAATAATCAAGCACAAACCTTGGTATTTTTCCACTCAGTATTCCTTCTCTCTCTTTATCTGTGAGGTGTGAGCAAGCATATACGTGTGTTTAGGCACAGGGAAATGAACCAGGCCATGCATGTGGTGAATCTGCAGTATAATTAATTAGTCTCCTGGGCTAGGGTGTACCTAGACAAGACCTGGAAGAAAGGACCAGAGTGGTTGGTTTAATCTGTTTGAAACAGAAGTATCAATAAAGTGCTATCTGTCATGAATAGGGATCTAAATAAACCCTCACCGTCCCCTGACCTCCTCATAGTTGCTTTCTTTGCCAACTTCTAACCTCTCTGCATTTCAGTAGTATTTTCTCACTTTATAACTTCAGGGAATCAGAAGTGCACACTTACTTTCCATTTCCCTGACCTTTAGCCAGTGCTCAAACTTAAAGCCAATGTTTGCTTTGACTGAGTATCAACACACTATAATTATTATTTCTCAACACTAAAAATAAGCACTTGAGTGGTAATCAAAAATGTTTGCTGAGCAGGGACAAAAGAAAAGACAGGTGAGGTCAACTTAATAAAAAATTCACAAGTGGCTTACTGTGGGCTTACTGTAGTATTTTCTCAAATAGCTTTCTCTTACTAAGAAGCCACAGTTACAGGATCAAGATTTTTTTTTTTTCTTTTTTTGGACCGGGTTCTGAGTGGGTGGGTGGGTGAGGGAAACTCCTACAACCTCTTAAATACTTTTCACATTATACAGTGTATATTCCTGTGTAGAAATGTTTTGCATTTATTCAGCAGGTTGGAAGTCGATTGACTTTTCAAGCATTCTTCACTCATGTAAGTTAATATTTTCTTGGTGACTCAGCAGGAATAAAGAAGCAGGATCATTTCCTATGGATGATTTGGGAAAGACTTTTTATAAAGTATGCTCCTTATACATAAAAGTGTATATGAGGGAGAGAGAAAGCAAGCACTATACACTGTCAAAACCAGATGCAAGTTGTAATGGGAGCCACCGACTCAATTGGTATGTAAGTGTCTGTTAGTGTAAAATCGCATGGAGATTCACTCTTCAAAGCTCACAAAGAGGCTCTGATTGCAGAAGGACAGGGCTGCTGAGCACTGCCTGCCTCAGGTTTTGTCAGCATTTTCATTGTGATCCTAAATTCCCACAGCTTAAAACTCAGCTGTAGAAAAAGTCTGATACTAAGGAGACTCCAAAACTCCATAGCTTTTTAAACATCCGTAATTTTAACTGTTCATACTGTAGGGCATGAAGTTTTCATGGGAGGATGTGAGTTTCCAGTGCAGAGTTATGATAGGCAGTTTTCCATTACTGGAACAAAAAGTGAGTCAACATAAAAACAGGAACATTTTATTTTGGTTCAGGTTTCAGTCCGTGGTCACCTGGCTACATTGATTTGGGGCTTGTAGAGAGGCAGTCCATTATGGCAGGAGCACGTGATGAACAAGGTTGCTCACCTCATGAAGGTTGAGAAGTAAGAGAAAGAGGGAAGATTCAGGGTCCCATTGTTCCCTTCAAGGTTATGCCCTCAGCAACTTAGATTTCTCCAAGGAGGTCTCATCTCCTCAAGTTTCCACCACCTCTCAATGGCACCAAGAGGTGCCATTAGTCTTTAACACATGGTACTATGGAAGACATTTCAGATCCAAACTATAGCAGAAGCTGTCAATGAAAGCTGGAATTCCCAGATGTTTCTTAGCTAAAACATTGACTTAAAACTCAAATTTTAAAAAATCCAAAACACTTCCCCTAGGGTGTGAACAGGAAACAAATATTTTTAACAAAAAAATTTTTGAATAAATGACCAAGAAAATCAAAACACTATTTCACAGATGAAAAAAAAAAAATCAACTGGGAAAAGTGAAGATGTTACAAAATCATTTGGCGCAGATTCCATATATGAAATGTTACATAACACAGAAAGAGATGTTTCCAGTTAACAGAGGCCAAGGAGTTTGTGAAAGTGAAAGTATTGGACTTTACAGAATAAGTGACTTGGTTTCAAATGTTGGATTTCTTAGTGGGGGTGGGAGTATTCTGATAAGAAAAAGAAGTGTGAGTCCTCCCACAGGGAGCAAGTGCTGTAGCTCTCTGCTGAACCTGGGATATAGGAGGGGTCACCTGACCTCTGAACTTGACCTTGAAGCTCCAGGGTCCTGAAAAACCACTCTTTGTTCTTAAGGTCCAGCAACACATCTCACAAAAGACATGTTGCAGTCTCTTAATTATGACCTGAAAGAAATCTTCATTGATGATTACATTCATGCACTCAATTACATTTATTGAGAACTTATCCATGGTGGGCTATGGGTAGTAGAAAAATGAAGATGATTAAGGCCATTTTCCCTTAAATGTTCAGAGCAGCATGTGAATGAGTAAGGACAAAAGAAGGGCAGGTTTTCCTGGTTAGTGTCGAGGTAAAAAGAAAGGCTTCCCTTCCTCCTCTGAAGTTTCGCCTAAACGAAATGACAGTAGGCAGATTAATAAGAGAAAAAGTGTGCAAATCAGTAACATCCCCCGAGAAAAAATCACAGCACAGGAGTCACTCTCTGCTCCCTGAAGATTGAGGTTTAATCTTCAGAGCTGTTGGAGGCATAAAGGCTCAAAGAGGCAGGGTAGTCTTGATGCAAACTGGAGAAGATGAAAGCAAGAACGCCCGGTGGAGGCAAGGCTGTCCTGTTATTTAGCTGAAGACTCTTAGGTAAACTCTCCACACTGCCCTCAGAAAAACAAACAACAAGTCTCCCTGGGTCAAGGTGTTCCAGGGGTCCTATCAAGGCATTTAGTCTCTTCTGTTCTAGTTAATGTTTCCTGATTATTCATTGAGATTCCCAGGGAGAGGGATTAAGGCACTTGCATTTCTTCCCTTGGTTGGAAAAAGCAAGATCCAGAGATAGTTCTTCCTTTTGCTGCAAGGGGGGTAACAAGATTAAATTACGGGGACCTTGACTCTGGCTCAGGACTGTCAGTATGTCAACGTGCCAGGGTTTGGGGTACCGTTGTCTGAACCCCAATAGTGGAACCAGATGACAGTGGACACTCTAAGAAGAAAGTAATCAATTCCACCTGAAGAGATGGCAAAGTATTTACATGTACTGTATCTTGAGATAAGCTGATTATTGAAGCAGTAAAAAAAAAAAAAAAAAAAAAAAAATAGAAGAAATCACCTAGGGAAAGATCATTAGAGAAAGAGAAGGCCAAATCACATCGGTTACACATCCACAATTTTACATAATGCCCTATTAGTAACTGATTCTGCAAACTGTATTTGGGGTAAAAATGGGAGTTCATAACCCACTTGAATCTAATGTATGAAATATGATATGTCAAGAGCTTTGTAATGTTTTGAACAACCAATAAAAAAAAAAAGAGAGAGAAAGAGAAGGCCAAGGACAGAATCCAGGGATCACCTTCATTGAAGGGTCCAGAGTGCAAGAGATAAGAATCAGAAGACATATGACGGAGGTGGTCACGTCAGAAGAACACAGTGATGTGGTGGCCAAGGTGGGGGAGATTCAAAAGAAATGTCCCTGAAGAACTAAGCAAGATAAAAATGGAAAAGAGCCTATTAGATTTAACGATGTGGAGATCACTGGGATACCCACCAGATCATATCAGAGCAAAGTTTAGAAAAGAAATAAAGAAAGCAAATTAGAGAAGAAATAGGGGTCGAATTTCTAGACAATAAAGGAAAAAATAGAATTAATGTACTTAGTTTAAAGCACGAGTTTTAAGATAGAAACATAAGCATAAGAATAGACAGTGGGGAAAGAATCATTAAAAGATAGATGTGGGAAGTAAAATAAAAGCAAGCTCTTCCTCTATTCCAGTTCCTGCTCTGCTACCCTCATTCAATGTGTGTAAATGAAACTGGTACCAGAGCCCAGGGCTCTAGATTCCATCTTATTGGGGGGTGCCAGACTTCAGCATAGAAAAACTCCATCATGAATTATCTCTTGTTTTCACTCACCCTATAGCTTGGAGTGTATTCAGCACACTGAGTCTTAACCTTCTCTGATGGGAAAGAATTTAATGATATAAATTGCCGTGTTGGGTTAGAAAGAAGCAAAAAATAATAATATAAAGACACTAAAACTTCTGACATCTGGAAGGTTCCCATCTCTTTGTGTCTTCTGGCTTCTTTCTTTTCTGTCTCAAATAGAAAAGAAGAGATCCATCAGCATCTAAAAAACAAAAAGAACAAAATAAAACAAAACAAAAACCTAATTCAAAACTGGCCAAAGGATTGGAATTAATCTTTCTCCAAAGAACATATACAAATGGCTAATGAACACATTAAAAGGTGTTCCACAGTACTGAGCACTAGGAAAATGCAAGTCAAAACTATCTCATGCCTGTTAGAGTGGTTCCTCTCAGAAAAACAGAAAAATCACAAGTCTGGTAAGCATACTAAAGATTTGAAACACTTGTTAGTTCTGGTGAGAATGTAAAATGATGCATCCACTTTGGAAAACAGTATGGTGGAACCTCAAAAAATGACAAATACAATTATCACGTGACCAAAAAATATCACTTCTCTCGATGTATGTCCAAAAGAATTGAAAACCAGGTCTCAAAGAGAGATTTGCCTACTATGTTTATTAGTTAAAACTTGATTCAAGGCCAGCCTCAGTAACTTAGTAAGGCCCTGAGCAACTTAGCAGCAAGACCATGTCTCAAAATAAAAATTTTATAAAAAGGTCAGTGCATGTAGATTAGTGGTAAAGCAACACTGTGTTCAATCCCTTGTACCAAAAAAACAAACTAATTCATTTATTTATTTATCATTTATAACATTATAAATATTATATATATTATAAATATAATTGTACACTATGTATAAACAAAATACTATGTATTATATATAAAATAAAACTTGGAAAGGACCCAAGTATCCCTCGACACATAAAAGAATAAGCAAAATATGGTACATCCAAACAATGGAATATAATGTAACCTTAAAAAGGAAGGAGGGGGCTGGAAGTGTAGCTCAGTTGTAGAATTCATGCTTAGCATGTAGGAGGCTGTGGATTCAATTCCCAGCATCACCAAAATAAAATTTTAAAAAACAAAGGAAAAATGAAAACCCTGCCACATGCTGCAATATAAGTATACTTTGAGGACATTATGTTAAGTGAAGTAAGCTAGTCACAAAAAATACAAGTGCTGCCCAATTCCATTCATAAGACATCCATGGAGTAGTCCAGTTCATAGAGACAGAAAGTAGAATGGTGGTTTCCAGGGCCTAGGGGGAGGGGGAGTGGGGAATGATTGTTTAATGGGTATAAAGTTTTAGTTTTGCAAGATGAAAAGAGTTCTGGAGATGGATGGTAGCAATTGGTGCATAAAAAGTCTGATATACATATCACTAAGGGGCTGTATGCTTACAATAGTTAAGATGGGAAATTTTGCATTATATATATATGTTAACACAATTTTTCTTTGTTTATTTTTTTATGTGGTACTAAGGGTTGAACCCAGTGTCTCACATGTGCTAGACAAGCACTCTGCCACTGAGCTACAACCCTAGACCATAACACAATTTTTACCTCCCTTACAAAAATACACAAGAATCTAAACAACTTTCTGATAGTAGGTACATCTGTGCCATCATCTTACTTCTTTCTTTCTGTTCTCAAATGGAGAAGCAGAGGAGGGCCCTCAGTGTGTTGCTAAATTTAATAAGAATTTCCTTATTCACCATCTATTTCTCTTTTACATGCATGTGGATAAATTTAAACTCCTTTTACCTAACCTTGAAATTAAATATTAGCTTGCCCTTCCCCAGAGATCTCCATCTGGCTTTAGGTACCTCATACCCTCCAGGGAACAACTGCATTTATTGTGATATTGTTCTTTAGATTCAGATTGTCCCACAGGGTTTTGAGACCGTGGAAATCTTCCAGCAAATGGCACTCATTTGCTGACCTATATTTTTAGCACAAAGCAATTTTAGCCTTGATATTTTTGAAAGAATATACATTTATGAGAAAAAAAAGTTGTGCATTTTCTTTAAAGTTCCTTTAACACATCCACTTGATTAGACATCAAAGCTAATAATCTCTTTCTCACCAGCTCATTAGCATTTATATCATACATGTTATATGAAATCATTTGTACAGTCCCAGGACCCTGTAGAATTCCTAAAACTGATGGTTATATCTTTGTGATATTAGAGGCAGTCTGAACTGGAGTACATAGCATAAATCCAATAAATGTATCATCAGAAGTGACCATATTTCTTTCCACTTCCTCCTCCCCACATCCTGCACACTCAAAAATATGTCTATGTGTGTGTGTGTGTGTGAGTGTGTGTGTGTGTGTGTGTGTGTGTGTGTGATAACAGGTACACACTACTTTTCTACTATAACAAAACAGGATACTCATAATGGCTGACAGCACTGGTTCATCACCACCTCCTCCTGGAGAATGAAAGAGATATGCCAGCTGCCTCCTCCAGTGACCTACTGGTCTAAAAGACCTTGATAGGCATCTTAGCCACCACTTGATGCCTTTGACCTGGTACAACCCTTCACCCCTCTACTGTGTTTTCTCATTGGAGGAGCAGGAGAGTAAGCTCTACCTTACAGGGTAGCATCTGGGAGAATGCACGGTGACAGTGTGAGGGGCACATGTCCTGCACCATACCTGGTATAATTCAAATACTCAAAAAGCTTCTGCTTCCTTCTTGTTGCATGGAGAACATTTAACTCTAATGTATTGCTCTAGATGATAAAGACACTGATCATTCATAAAACAAGGTATTTGCGGTATAGGCAAGGCTGCATTGTCAAATAAACTCAGGAAAGGAGTGAGGAATGTCTCTGCTATTTCCTCAAGGAGAGAGGTAGCAAAGAAATAGGGAGGGAAAAAGAAGGAGGAGAATGGAAGAAAGGGGGAATGGGAGGGAAAGAGGGAAAAAAAGAGAAAAAAAAAATCTGAAATAGGGAAGGTCAGAGAAAAGCACTGAAGACCTGTGAATCAATTACACCTGCAAACCCTGGTGCCACCTTGATGTTCCTGTGAGCCTCCACTGCGTGGGACTTCTCCATGCTGTGCCTACACTGCTTGGACACAGGGAAAAATATATGAAAGCGTAACCTGATATTATCAGATGTTAGAAAGACACTTCTGGAAACACTAATTAGATTTTCTCCAGCCTTTTTTAATTTACTGAGTTCCAGGAGAAGATCACACCTCTCCTAACACTTATAAAGAGAATTTGTGAGTGAGATTGTGCGCGAGTAATACCTACTCGATGCTCGAGGCAACACGTTGCCATGGTACCAATCAGATTTCATCTTCATCTGGGAATAGAAATTAAAACTGACAACGCTTGAGTACAAATGTTTCCGTTTGTCCCTCTGAGCTGTGTTAATGTTTGGAAAGGGTTTCATTGTTGTTGTTTTTCTGGTTTCGAAACAATAGTAGATCGCATGTTAAAATGTGTAGGGTACAAAAATAATGCAGTGAGTTTGGGGAAACAAAGAATCCCCCCAAAGGGACTCATTATTCTTATAAATTTACATTATCAAAGGATGGGGAAATGCCAAAAAGCAAGTTCTTAATGGTCAGAATCAGTGGTGTCATCTGAGGGCCAGAGTTTGACAGTAGCTAATAGGGTGCAAGATTGATCTGGAAGCCTAATTGGCTATTTTTATGACTTCAGAATTCTGATCTTATATTAGAGCTATAAAATATCCATTGTGCTTTGGGGAACATCTGCACATTTGGCTCTCGTAATAAAAGAAATATTGAAAATCAAGGGAAGTAGTTTGCTATAGAGAAAAACAGGAGAAGGATTAACATGAAATTCAGGAAAGTGGTTGCACATGGGACTGAGGTGGAGGGAGGAAGGGGCTTCATAGGCATCAGTAAAGTTCAATTGCTTAAGTTGAAGAGCATTTATTTATTTATTTATTTGGGAACTCCACATAGAGATTGCCTACCCTCACAATAAAATTTCACCTCAAACAATAAGACAGAACATGGCAAGTAAGTGGACTGCAGGCAGTGCATTCAAATCCTGACTCTACCAACTGCGTGATTAAGAGGATGTCACTCACATTAGTTGAGACTCTTTTTTCACCTGTAAAATAAAAGCATGCTAAACTGGTCATGACCTTTTAGCTTCAAAACTATCCAACTCTTCATATATCTCTTAGAATATAACATTAATGAATTAATCATGTTGAAAAATAGTCTTTGCTTCATGCAAAAGCAAAACAAACAAACAAAAAAATCCAACAGTTGCTCACTAATCATCCATCCTAGTTCGACTGACGGTGCTAGTCATTCCTGTATTCCTGGTGAACCCCGACTCACAGGTAGCCTTGCTGCTCCTTGAGCAGAATTACAGAGATTCTTTTTAAAGCAAGGAATTGTGAAGTAGATAATAGGGCGTACGGAGTGGGAATTTGAGGTCTTACCTGTTTGCTGACACCCCACTTTTTTTTTTTTTCCTGTTGTCTCCATCACCTTCTCAGAATGGAAAATGGCAATATAATAAATTCAAGAGGTATCTAATTACTTCATGCTCATCAAATGTGCATCAAATGCTGTCAGGTGCTTCCTATCCACCCCCACCACCACCAAATTACCAAAAAGGAAAAAAAAAAAAAAAAAGAAAAGGAAAAAACCTACAGTTTGCAGGACTAGGCTAATCACCAAATCACTCGGAAATGCTTCAAGGAAAAGCTTTTAGTTTTCGCCAAGATTCCAGAAGAGACTTCTTTCCTCATTCATTCAAGAGTGCTCATGGGGGAGCCTTCTGTGAGAAGAACCTGTGCTGACTGCTGGTTCTCCTGCTTAATATCTCATTGCACAGACGGGAGATGCTAGCATTCCAAAGGAGTTCTAGGTCACATCAACAACCTCGCAGGCACTGGTATTCATTCATTCACAAGACTTTGTGCTCAACCAGAACGAATGGATCTAGGCTTCTGTCTCCAGCTTCTGGTTTTATCGCAGAGTCAGATGTCCACAGAATCAGGATGAACTTTTGTTGACCAGATCAGTTTTCTAGCCCCCACCCTGGGTGCAGCACCCCAGTGGGTCCTGGGGCAAAAACCCTCCTCTCAGAAGGCAGCCTGAAAGCCCAAGCTGAGCGCCAAGATGTGCAAAGCGAAAAAAATTTCTCAAACCCTCTCAGGGTTTACTCTTTCTGAAATAGGGAAGTACCTCAAAGCTTTTGTGAACAATGTGAACACTTATTATAACATCATACATTTCAGGTACTGAGTCCAAGGCTTGGTACTTAATATTGACTCAAAAAATATTTGTGTTTCCTTTTTCTGTTCAACTAAAATATTTAAATGGGGAACCCTCTGTCCTCAGAAGAACTCTCTCTCTTGCTGGCTTAGTGCTCCACTGGTTCTGATGAGAGTCTGACTGAAGGACTCTAGCAGCCGCTATTACTCTTGAATATGTCCAAGAAACCTTGAGGGATAATCAAATGTTAGCACACATTTGAATGGAGGGGAAAAATGCCAGGCACCAAATGTATTGTGGCGTCTTAGGAAACAAAATCAAAACACTGATATCATTGAAAGGCTGATTTGAAAGTGATTTCAACGCACCCTTACTTTAGCCCCTTTGGTAAGGGTTTATTTAGTATAAGGACTAAAAAGAAAGGTTTGCAAAATATCTATAATGATATGTATGTTGTGGTTTTGATGTGAGATGTCCCCCAACTGCTCATGCATGAGACAATGCAAGAAGAAATGGTTGAGTTAGGAAAACCTTAATCCAATCAGTGAATTAATCACCTGATGGGATTAATTGAGTAGTGACTGAAGGCAGGTGGGGTGTGGCTAGAGGAAATGGGGCTTTGGGGGTGTGTCTTTGGGATACATAAATTGGATCTGGCAGGTGAAGATCTTTCTCTCTGCTTCAGGATTATCAAGTGAGCTGCTTTCCTCCGCCACACTGCTTTGCCACTGATGTCCTGCCTCACCTCGAACCCTAAGAAATGAAACTTCTGAAACTGGGAGCCCCCAAATAAACTTTTCCTTCCCTAAAATTGTTCTGGTTGGGTCTTCTAGTCATAGCAGTGAAAAAGCTGATTATAACAACATGTATGTAGTCAATAAAGTCAGGTATTCAAAAAAATCTAAATTTATTAGAAATGATGAAAAGTAGATTATAATTTCCATTTCCAGAAGAAAGAATTCAAGTTGCTCTGAATATGATATACTTCAGCTCTCAGCTTTGACATTTACCATGTCATTATTATTTCTGAATTATTTTTCCTTTGCCATTCTCTCTTAGCTGAGAAATCTTGGCAGTTTTTGTTGTCATCAAGGTGAAGAAAAGTTATTTGGAACCAATAATAAGTTCTCTTAGTTTCTAACAGTGGTTTCTTTTGTGAATGTTTAATAGAATTTCTAATTAAGTGGAGAGGTAAACATTTATACGACATCTTTTCTTTGACATACCTTCACCCATATCACAACTCTTTCTATCTCTGTATGTGAAATATATGTTCTTATTCCCATTTTCCCAATAGGGAGCAGAGACTCCCAAGATGAAAAACCAGAACTAAGGAGGAAGCTCCCAGTCAGGGTCAGAAAGAGAACTTGTGGTCTTCCAGTTGTCTTATTTTCATCAGATAGCACCTCCAAAAAATTAAATAGTATACAAATTCTAAATACCACTAGTAACAGAAAGAATGATTCTTCAAATCTTACAGATTATTACTCTAGATGCCTTTGCCAACTTTTCTCATCCTAAACTGTCAAGAAAGGCAATAATTATTTGCCTGGTGCTGAGGTTTGATATTTTAGTTACAAGACTTGTTTTTAACTCTATTCCAGCAGGAATATGAGGTAATGAATGGAAGAAGTCATTGACCTAGAACAAGATCACTTTGAACATGACACTATTACACAAAGCAGTAGCATTTATTTTCAGATAACCACTTTTTAAAAGCAGTTGTGAACATATTCCAAAGAATAAAATGCTTGCTACTAAGTTTTGAGAAGCAGAATAAAATATTATACTGAGTTACTGAAGGGTGATATATTTCAGCCGATATGGCTGAGGTGGTTTGTTTTAGAGTTTATAGCAATAAAGGTAATCAGGTGGTTCTTAATGTTGCCCAGAGCCACTGCAGTGGGGCCATTAAAGCAAGGAGAAAGGGAGGGCATTTAAAAGGTCAGAGCTTTGTTTCTGAAAGATTTCAATTAGGTATTGATTTCATTGGCACTTATAGCAACCTAAGGTGGAAAATTAATTGCTAAAAAATTTCTTTGTTACAGAGAGTTAGGTGGGTGCTCACCTAAACTCATGCTTTACCAGCTTGTATTCTATAGAGAAGTTCCATCTCTGAATCCTGGATTCTTTAAGATTTATTTTTTTATTGAACGTATAATAAAGGTATATATTTATAGGGTGCAAAATCCATACATGTACACAGTGTATAATGATCAAATCAAGGTAATTAGCATTTCCAACTCCTTTACTTATTATTATTATTATTATTATTTAGGAGGAGAGGTGTTCTGGGGGTTGAACCCATGGCTTGTGCATGCTAGGCAAGCACTCTACCTCTGAGCTCCATCCCTGGTCTGCCATCTCCTTAAACATTTTCCCTTTGTTGTAAATCTAGAAACTCCTCTCTTCTCTCTTTAATATATATATATATATATATATATGGCTGGGGATGTGGCTCAAATGGTAGCGCACTCTCCTGGCATGCATGGGGCGCTGAGTTTGATCCTCAGCACCACATAAAAATAAAAAAATAAAAATTTCTCTCTCTCTCTCTCTCTCTTAAAAAATGTATATATATATATATATATATATATATATATATATATATATATATACATACATACACACACAAATTACTGGAAACCATATCCCCCCTACCCTATGTAAGTGTATTTTGGTACTAGTTATGCAAATTCTAGCTCCCCTCCCCACTTTTCTTCTTAACCTCTAGCAACCACAGTCGTACTCTCTAGTTCTATGAAATCAATTTTTTAGCTCCCATATATGAATGAGAACAGGTAGTACTTTTCTTTCTCTGTCTGGCTTATTTCACTTCACATAATGTCCTTCAATTCTGTCCATGTTGCTGCAGTGACAGGTTTTCATGCTTTTTTATGACATTGCTTTATCACTCAGGATTTTAGGTTCATGATCATGTTAATTCCTAAACTATTCGAGTGAATGGGCTGAATTGTGGGGAGAGCCAGATGTGTAGACATTTACACCACACAACAGGGAAAATGTTGAGTAGATTAATGAGCAAACGTTCAATCTGAAACAGGCTGAAGAGTAAGTGCATTTACCTAGCCTTGGACTCACCTAATTACGACTAGTACCAGATGAGACTTTGTACGTATCTCAAGTCTCTGTCATGGATTTTGATTCTTGGTGCACACAGCTAAGAGCAACAGGAACTGCTAAGTGCCTTCAAGAGGAACAAGGAGGAGAGTAAACCACTTAGGCAAGTCAAAAGGGAGCTATTGAGACACTCTTAGTTTAGGTCTTCTCAGTATTTAGGAAAGCAGGAATCTGCGGTTTTGGTTTTCAATTTTTTTGATGTGATTTTTATTTTAGCAGAATTAGAACTGTAATTTAGAATTTAACACGATAAGTATTAAACAGCTAACGTTTCTAAAATGATTCCAATTTTTCTAATAATTAAAAAGGTGTTCCAGTGTATTAATTTTATTTAATACTCTCAGTAATCTTGAAGTTCTATTATTGTCCCTATTTTATATCTATGAGTCTAATGAGAAAACTGGGTAGCTTCCTTATTATCCCAATATCACTTATTAAGGAAATAGAGGTATGGGAAAATAACTCGTCTCAGGTTATAGGAAGAAAAATGAACTAAGATTCATTCAGGAAGTCTGACCCCAGAGGCAGCACATGGACCCACAGCACTACAAACCATATTTACTCATAAATTGTTCTATGTTCTGTATTCTATTTGAATATGTAACTAGTGAGAGGAGGCATTGAGTGAAAATTGTTAGTCCTAATCCACAAGTCTCTCTTGGAAATTGTCTTTGGTATTAGAGCATCATTTTCAGACATGTATAACATGACTAGAGAAAGTGTGATATTCGAGGGCAGGACTTTTCAAGAGGAAGAAACAGCATCCGTCAAAGCACAGGACATGTTTTAGGAACAGCGAATTGTTCTGCATGCCTGGAGGTGATGAGTGGGGTTCATGATAGGAAATGATGGGGGCAAAGTTTGGAAGACAGTGATGAAGTCAGGACTTCCTTCAGGGAGAAGAAAATATGAACAAAACCATTCAGTGAAAATACTTTCCCATTTTTGTGGAGAAACGTTAAATGTACACTGGGAAAATTGTGTAAGACAGCAAGTGTGTTATTTGTTTCATATTATTTTATTGACTGTGTTTAACTTGTCAGATCATGGTCAGATCATGGCTGCAGGGTCAGTATGAAAAAAGTTCTAGAAACAGTAGCCTTGTAACGTACTGTTGGAACTGCTGAGATTTTTTTTTTTTTTTTTTTTTTTTAACCAGGGGAGAAAAGGATAGCCAAAAGGTAGCAGGAGAAATGGTAATTCCAGGTGAGGGCTCTGTGTTTTTTTCACTATCTTTGTTTTTAACTAAACCACTGGATAGAGGCACTCAAGGAGATAAGTTTGTTCTGGCTGAGGGAGAAAGGTCCCTAAAAAGAATAAAGCACAAAACACCTCAGAGACATTAGCCTACAGATCGGTAAACAGAGAATTAGGCATAATGACAGTAAATACAGGCTGTCAAGGAAACCAAGCTAAGCTCGATGCGGAAAACAACTATACAGTGCCTGTGAATGCATCTTCCAGCCCCCACAAAGTGTGGTATAAGGTGAGAAATCTGATTTCTTTAGCAAATACACTCAATTTACAAATTTCAAATAATTCTTGTTACCTCTAAAACAGAATCCATAAGTGAGGTCCAGAGCTACTCTCGTGACTAAAAATATACCAGGAATTCCTCTCTGGGAATTGTCTCATGACTGGGGATAGACGTCTTTTTGAGCATCCATAATCTTGTGTGGGTTTTTTTTGTGTAAAAGAAAAATCATAGTGTACAATCTGGTAAAGAAAAAATGCCCACAATTGGTGCTATGTTCTAGGATCAACTAAAAATTGTGATTGTTGAAAATGAGATGAGCGTTATTGACTAAATTGCGTGCTGACCCTGCAGGCCCTTCTATCCCAAGCCATAGCTATCGTCTGGCCACAGCTTTCTTGGAATCCCCATAACGCCCCACTTTTTTGTCTTACTTATCAGTGGGCCCCCGCCCTGACCCCTTCCAACTTTATTCTGGCAAATCTGTCCCTTGAAGAAGTTTGTCCAGCTAGTTCTTCTGCCATGGTTTGATATGATGTGTCCCCTCCAAGTCTCATGTTGGAGTTTAATCCTCATTGTGAGGTATTAAGAGGGTGGAAAGATAATTCAATTACAGTGTTTAAAAAACGGGACCTTTGAGAGGTGTGTGAGTTAGCTTTTTGTCTTTCTGACCAAAATACCTTACCTAAGAACAACTTAGAGGAAGAAAGTCTATTTTGGCTTATGCTTTCAGAGATCTAAGCCCATGTTGGCCAATTCCACTGCATGGCGAAAGAACTTGGTGGAAGAAAGCTTCATAGTTCATGGCACCTGGGAAGCAGAGGAGAGAGGAGGGACCAAGGACAGATCAAGTCCCCAAGGTCATGCCCCCAGTGACCTAATTCTTTCAGCTATTTCCCACCTGTCTATGGTTTTCACCATAGACATTCAATTTATTAATCCATAAAATGAATTAAGCCACTGAAGAGGTGGGAGCCTCCAATCTCTGCCTAAAAGTCCCACCTTTGAACCTTGCTGCACTGGGGACCATGCTTTCAATACATGAGCTTCTGGAGGAACAGTTCAGATCCAAAACTTAACAGGAAGTGATTAGGATTAGAAAAAAAAAAATGTATGGGTGCCGCCCACAGGATGGAATCCTGGTGGTTTAAAAGAAGAGATACAGAGACCAGAAAAAATAAATCCATGCACACTTTCTCTTGCCATGTGATGCCCTGTACCACCTCAGACCTCTAACAGCTAGAAAGCCATCCCAGATACAACCCATCCATCCTGTGCCTCCATAAGCCAAAATAAAATTTATTTCTTCAAAACGAATCAAGTCTGTGATATTACGTTATTAGAAACAGAAAATAGATTAAGACAACCACCTTGCCTTGACTGTGTCGCTGACCCTTAGCTTATACCTTCCTCTTCCCTTCCTCAGAAAGCCATCTGCTTCCTGAAGTCAAGAATCATGTTTTATGTATCTTTATATCTCTAGCTTCTACAGATACCTAGCACATAGGCACTCGATAAATATTTGTCAAATACATCAAGGAAATAAACCAATTTCAGAGAAGGTTAAACAAAGTAGTATCACAGAAGTACATAGAACAGCCTTCCAAGAAAATTGCTCTGAAAAAAAAAAAATCACTTTAGCTTCTATGTATTTGGTATATTTGTTTAAAAAAAAAAAAAAAAGATCTGTCTTTAGAGTCTCGCCATTTAGAAAGTGCCTAACCATATTCAAATGTGCATATATTATGCATACCCCATTAGAAAGAACCAAGAGAAGAGACATCCCATTTCACCAACAAAAAGAACCTAAACAGAAAGAATTGAAGTTGAATATGATAGAAAAACAAATATATTTTTTTTGCATCTAAATTATTTTTGTGCTATATTTTTCATTAATTACTTGGCTATTTCATATGTATAGCTTTTAAAATTCCTTTAAAATAATTTTATCCAAAAGAATGTTGAAAGTGCATCTAAAAGCAGACAGCTGCTGTGTGCAGTGGAATATACCCATGCTTAATGAAATGTCAAGACATCAAAATGCTTATTCATTTTATAGGACTAGGGAAGGGCAAATAATCGTGAACATGAACTGCAACGCCCGTGGTGTTGAATATATTAATGTCCCAATCCTCAAGGACCATTATGGGAGCACAGGAATGTATTGTATCACCACCTCATTGTGAGTCGCCTGAGACTTCCCCTGAGCTTGCCCCAGAGCACCCACTGTCTGCATGCCATTCACACATTTACAGGGAAGACCAACAGTCCCTGCAAAGGAAGTTCTGGCCCTGATCTCTCATCCTGGCTGCTTGTCTCCAGAAACTAATTAGCACACCTCACAAAGCACTAATTATAGCCTTTTTATAAAAATCCCATCTCTTGGCCTGAGATAGCTGAGCCAAAAAGGCATTCATTCAAATAATGACCAGGCAGATTGACACCTCTTGCAGTTTGTGCTTCTATTTTCCTAATTGCTGATTCAATTAAAAAATGTCTGCAATGTTATAAGTCCTATTTATTATTGCTAAATGGAAATCTGAAAGGTTATTTCCACTCATGTTATTATATGTAAGTTGCTGGTGCACCCTAAAAGGGGGAGGATTCCCAAAGTGGGATCTTTCTCCGTGTGGCATCAATAAGTCAAAAATCTAGGGCTGAACACTGACTGTCTGTAGTACAAGTTTTTCAATGACCAGAGAATGGAGAATTGGGAGCCTAGCTCTTAAATCAGCTTCTCAATTGGATGGGGTAAGGAAGTCATAGACATAGGATAAAGGAAATTAGGAGAGATGGAACAGAATATATATTTCCTTTCTAGAAATGGTCAGAAATTTTTCTGATAATTCAGGAATCAGTTTTTCATTCCTTGTATGGTTACTTCTGGCCATGATCATGGTAATTGTCAACTATTATGGTGCTGGTTGGAGGGGGACTCCTTTACCATGCAGGTGAGATTAAAATGGAGTTCCAGGTCTCTTCAAGGTTCTTTAGGCAGCCATCTTGGATCCAGCCAGCTGGCTCCAACAGGTCTGGTCACAGAGGATGCTGAATCCATGAACATCCTGTCTTTAAGAGATAGGCAGAGATAGTGTTTGGGCAAGAGTTCACCCAAACTGTCTAATTATCACACTGGGTAACAAATAAAAATTTGGTTTTAATCTATCATTGAATATCATAGCAAAGAGGACGTAAGTATGTGACTAGGTAAATGGAAAACCTCAGGATTCCTGCATTTCTTAATGAGAGGTGGAAGGACAAACCAGTGGGATTAATGCATCTCATTTCAAATGGATGAGATTAGCTCTTCTTACACATTCTTTTGGGTTTGTTCTTAAACAAATATTTGTTTTGTTTCTAGGAATAAACTTCATTATAATGTGTATTATACAGTAGTTTTCCATTATTCCTGAAGGACATGTTCCAGTAACCCCAGTGGATACCAGAAACAATAGGTAGTACGGAACCCTAATATACTGTTTTTTCCCCTATATCCATATACATTACAATGGAGAGGTGCTAAACAAAGGAATAAGTGTTTATGTCCCAGCAGAACAGAGCCTGATGTCTCAAAATGTCATCACACTGCTCAGAATGGTATGCAATTTCAAACCTATGAATTGTTCATTTCTGGAATTTTTCATTTAATATTTTCAGAGCATGGTTGGTTTCAGGTAACAAACCACTAAAAGTGAAACTGTGATTAAAATGAAGGGTTCTACTGTGTATTCTCGTTTCTTCTAAAAAACAACAACAACAACAACAACAACACCCCAACTCTAACACATTGGATCATATAGCAAACATCTATAGCTCCTGCAGTTATTAGCAATATTTTATTATCTGCTAAATATATGTTGTGTGACATTATAAAATACCATATAAAGTCACAAAGACATCATATCTTGGTCTTAATTTAACACTTTCTGGTTCTCGCTGGACCCTCTGGCTCATTCCCTGATCTCATCATTAATCTCCTGAGTGGTCTACCTCTGAGGTATGGTACCTGTTAGCCTCTGCTAATTATTAGCTGATTGCTCTAATTGACAGCACCCCACACATAAGTTGCCCCACAGTCTGATCAAAGTTGTACTCCTCTGTAGGGCAGGGATGTTTTTAAAGCTGCTCTGACCCCAACAATGTTCTTCTCAGACTTAATATGTCCTTGGTTCTTTTGGTTAAACTTCTTGCTGATCTATATTTCATGCTTGCTATAAATATAATAGATCATCTTCTTAATCGCTCTCTCCCAAGACCTCTTTTGTTTTCGACAATGCCCTTAGGTATAAACTTCCACATGCTCTGTTCTAGATAAAGTAAGTCCCATTGAGACAGAGCTACTCGAGTTCTCCCTTATAAACCCTGTGTCTCCTCCTATGCTATTACCTTGGAGGTGGGAGACAGTAACCCCTTTCTCCTGGAATATATTCCTGCTTAATTATTGCAGCTCTGGGTGGGGATGATAGATTGTCTTCCCAGGCTGTCTGTCCCAACATGGGATTTCTTCCCTGAGTGAAATGGGATAGGGAGGACCAGGGACCAGAATTCTGTCAACTGTGTCCATGGAAGAAGAGATCCATGCCCTCTTGGCTGCATCCACCTGGAACAAAGCTTCTGAAACATAAAACTGGGAGATGGAGATGGGCCAGCAGCCTGCCCCTCCCAGGATGACCCTGTAGCTCTGTGCTGAGTAATAGGAGGAGAGGGAACCCCATGATCCTAGCCATACCCACCCAGAATGGAGCTTCTTTCACACTGCCTTGGAAGACAGAGGGGTGAGTGTGAGCTGGAAGGTCATGGTGTCCCACTGATTCCACAGAGACTTAGTAGGTTTTGGTGAATAGATGCTTCTCCATTTGGTTTAGTCCCTTAGTACAACTTTCAGAGACATTAAATGATTGTTACTTTATAATTTTTCATCAGCGGAATTGTTGTTTGGTTGGAGAGAGGATTTGCTGAGCTCCCAATGGGCCATTTAAGTCAACTTTGGTCTACATTTAAATCTTGCAAGCATGGTAACCTTAACCCTTTGCCTTCTTTTCATTGTAAGTTCAGAAGAGTGTCACTTATATTAACCAATATTCTGCCTTATAAATTCTGATATGGTTTCTGAAATTCCAATAAGATAATTCCCATGAAGACCAAAATGTATCTTTTTTTCTTAAAGGCATATTCTCAAATGATTTTTTTTCATAATTTAGAAAAAAATAGCATTATTTACTCTTAAGTTTTTAGTCTTTTAGGGCTACTATAGCAAAATTCCATAGGCTCGGATGGTTTTAAACAGCAGAAGTCTATTCTCACAGTTGGGAGACTGGCACTCCAAGATGAAGGCACCAGCAGATCAGTGTCTGGTGAGGACCCATTCCTGAGTCATCCAAGGTTCTTTCTCACTGTGTGCTGACATAGTGGAAGGGCTGAGCAAGCGCCCTTTGGTCTATTTCATAGGCGTACTAATCCCACTCAAAAGGGCACCTTCCCTCACAACTAACCACTTCACAAAAGGCCCCATCTCCTAACATCATCATATTAGGGGTTTAGGATTTTGACATAATGAATATTAAAAGGACATATACATTTAGATCATAGCAAAGGATTTCCTCATTCACATCCATTTCACAGAACAATGAAACACTTACAAGTGGGTTCTATTGATCCTATACTAAGATCTCCCAACCCCAGATTGAATTCATGCATTTAATTGCAATTAACTGATTTCCTCTAATGATCTCAGCACTATGATTTCTGTTATGGTTTGAATTCTGATACCCCAAGTTCATGTTGATGTTCTGATCTTTAATACCTCAGAATGTAACCTTATTTGGAAATAGGGTCCATAAAGATGTAATCACATAAGATGAGGTCGTTTGGGTGAGTCTTAATCCAATATGATAAGTGTTCTTTTAAAAAGGGAGCATTTGGGCAGAGAGACAGGCTTACAGGGAGAATGCCATGTGAAATCTGCAGTTATGCTTCCACAAGCCACAAGCTAAGAACCTCCAAGGAGCCAGGAGAGGGCTTGCAACCGATCATTCCTTAGCACCCTTCACAGATGCACAGACCCACCGACACCTTGATCTCAGAACTGTAAGATGATAAATTCCTGTTGTTGAAGACTCCAGTCTGTAATACTTCATGACAACAGTCTTAGCAAACAAACACAGTTTGCATGCTGATAAAAAAAAATGGCTTCTTGCTAACTAGCATGCCATTTCCCAGTTTCCGGTAACCTATTCAGAATTTATATAATGTTCAGAAAGCCTCGGATTATTATAAGACAGACCCTTTAAAAGAAAGAGTAACATAAGCTGAAGACTACATAGTGGTTAGTGGATTCTGTCTCATGGAATCCATCCAGAAATGTATTGGAAAAAGTGCATTTTTAATATGAAATTTCAACAGAAGATTCAATAAATGTACTGACAAGTAGTAAATAAGGAATATAGATATGCCATCATGTGAGAAAAAAATACAGTCAGCACTAGATTTTATCTCCTGGTATAGTCCGCTCTTGGGTTTCACGATCATTTACTCATTTAACAAATATTTATTGAGTGCCTCTGGTTTGCTAGACTCTTCTATTCCCAATGCTTATTAAATGTCTGCTGAAATAAAGTCGTGAGTGTATCTTAAGTCCCTGGCAACACATTCTCCTCTCTGCTCAGCTACTGCTTCTTCTAGTTACTTGGAAACACATCCCTGTCTTTAGGTTCATAGAGCCTGCTAAACCTATGCATCTAATAATTCTCTTCTCTCTCTCTGACCCAAGACTCAGGGTCAAAGTACCTGCCAAGGGCTAGTTTCTATGTTCTAATTGTTATGTGCAAGTTTTGCAATTCTGTTACCTGAGAAATGACCCTTTATCCAGGGCAAAAACACTAAAGGAAAGAACTAAATCTTGACAAATGGAAACTGGCCTGTGGTTATCTCAATTTCCAGTAAGGTTGTAAGGCCAAGAGATAAATTTAACAACTCATTTGTGAACATGTGGATGCTCCTGGCTGGGATATATTTAAAAACAAAAAGTGAAGCCATTTTGTCTGTGGTTAACCTCATGGACTCGGGCTTCTACTGAGGCTCTGTGAGTCACACTGAAAAAGGGAAGACATTAAGTAATGGTATAATGTGTCAATTAGGATTTAACACATCTGACTTACAATAGGAATATATATAATTTTTATATCTCAAAGATTACTGTCTTCATCCTGTGGCATTTGTTCTTACACAAGAAGATTCTGGAACAGATTTTTTACAAACTAAGAGCTGCATTTTTGCTCCCTTAGCATACATCATATTTTCTTTCAATTGATTATCCCACCCCGCCCACCCGCCAACATGTAGGAGATCCTAATGTTGTATACACCTGTGAAATTAGCTCCTGGGAACTTTCTGTTAAAACCCATGCTTGAGTAAGTTTAGATTGTAGCTTTAGGGATGAGCATCCACTTTGTCAAAGCTCAGGATAGGGCACCTGGGCATAAGGGTCCAGATCATTTTTTTCACTTGCAGATATACACAGTGCTCTTTTACGTTCTCCCTGCTCACCTCTCACTTCATTTCTGGACCTGAGATACCTGGAGCAGGCTGCTCTCCTTGCACCATGGTGGGGATCATGAAAATGGGTTTGCTGGCTGTACTCTGTGTAGTATACCCAGAGAGAAAGTCATCAAAGGGAGCCCCCCAGTATAATAGTAGTGGAAAAAAAGAAACTTGAGGATTATTCTTATCTTTTCTGTTAGTGAATTGTTCAACTTACAAGCTAATTTGAGTCCCCAAGTTGGCAGGTTGTATGATGAGTTTGATTAAATACTTTACTCTAAAAAAAAAAAAAAAAAATCCAAAACTTTGACAACATTCTCTGTTGGCATATGTAATGTGAAAAAAAAAATGGTTTTCCACACTACAATAAGAAAAAAACAAATCAAAACTCACTGAGACGTGATTTCTTTTCTAAAATAGAGACAAAATCCCAAGGATTTGTGCCGCAGGCCGGCTGGCTGCAGCAAAATAACCAGGGGGGTGACGAACAACTTGTGTACATTGATACAGCTGGAGTGGGAGCCGTTTATTGTAAGACAGGAGGGGTATTTATACATTCCACACAGCTTATCTTAATTAGCATAAAATAGATACAGCAGTCAACCAATAAGGAATCTCCACACTTAATGGCTCGCTGGTGTTACTTCACAAACCACTGCCTCTGGCATTTTGCCAGGCGCCATCCAGACTTGTTTACAGACTCTAACATTTCTCTGGCAAAATGCCAGGCGCCATCCTGACTTGTTTACAGACTCTAACAGATTTGATAACACTCTCTACCAAGGAGACTGGAGAAAGGGGAGCAGTCTGTGCATTACTAAGGGGACACAGATTCAACCCCACGGAGCAGGATTTGACAAATCCAACAGAAATAGATGCAACCCCACTTTTAGAATCTGCCTTGTAGATATACTTCCAAAACATGAAGCAATATTTACTCAGGTATATTAGTTGCAATATTGTTTATAATAACAAAAATTGAAATAAACCTAAATGTCCATCAAGAAGGAAATGGTTGAATAAATTATGATAGAGTTCTACCATAGAGCTTAACATAACTTTAGAAAGAAAAAGGAAGCAATTAAATCTGTGTTCTAATTAGAGAAATATCTAGGATATGTTGTTAAAAATTATAAATGAAAATAACAATGTACGTATAGTCTCTATCCTTTTTATAAGGAAAATGTGCACACACATATACAAATGTTCCTATTTTTGCGAAAAGAAATAATAGGAGAGCAAATTAAAAAGAATGAAAATAGGGATCCATCATGAATACTTCTCTATATATACATTATTAAGGAGATTTGACCTAAGCAATATATGTTCTCTATATTAAAAGCACAAAAACATATGAAATATAAATATACCTAAAAAATAAACAAATGAATCTTTCTGTAGGTCAAGTTAATGACACAATTTGGAAAATATTTATTTCAAATCTTTTAAGCCAGCATTTTAGCTAGTCTAACTTAGCTAATTATATTCTAAAGAAAAACATACTGCAAAGAAATCCTAAGCTTCAGTAAACAAAATTGTAATTGTAATATTAATATCAATCATAAAAGATTATGTCAATATTGTTACATAAAAAGGCTATCAGTAGAAGAGAAAAGAGTCATAGGTATAAAATGAAAGATGATGACTAAAAGGCATGTTATTTACAGTTCCAATTTAACACATCAGTACAACCTCAAAGGTTTTTTAGACTACATGTTTCATAGCTATGCCCATTAAAAAGGAATACAAGGAATACTTGGCTCAAGTGGTAGCGGGCTCGCCTGGCATGCGTGAGGCACTGGGTTCGATCCTCAGCACCACATAAAAATAAAACAGAGATATTGTGTCCATCTAAAACTAAAAAAAAAAATAAATAAGTATCAAAAAAATACAAGAAATAGCAACTCAACTGCTGTGGACACACCCAGAGCCCAGACTGTCACGTTAGCTTATTTTGCTTATAGTTCCCCACCAAAAAAGGGATCCTTGAAGGAAAAGCTGATTCTCAGTCTAAGGGAGGAAACATACAATGAGTCTGGAACATCTTGTCCCGGAGGTCAAAGTAGTTACCAAAGCTTCATAGACCATACTGAAAGGAAGCCAACCCCAGTGTGAAGGGACTTCCATTAATCAAATATGAGACAATATTAAGTAAAAGAGCCATGAATGTTCTTTGAACTGATGAAAACACATTAAATGTAAACAGAAAAATATGTTTGTATTACTATTTTTAAAATAAAAGAGAAAAAGCCCAACGAAAGGAAACCTCATTAAGATTTTTGGAAGTAACTGAGATGTCACCTTCTTGCCCTGTAAGATGGTGATTAAAAATAAACTAAGTACTGATCTTGTCATTTCTATAAGAATTTCATTCCACGGTGACCAAACTCCCCTGCTAATGAAAGGAGATTCTCATTAAAAAAGAATCTTGGCTAATAAATCGAGAAAGAGTCACAGAATTAGAAACATCGTCATTTTGAAACTCCAAAGGAAATAAGAGATTCATCAAGGATCTTTAAATGGAGGAAGCCATTTGATGAAAGATTGATGGGAAACTTCATAATGTACATACCAGGCTGTCTTAGCATCACAAAAAGTGGGGCAACAAGACATTGTGTGTCTCCTAAAATAATGTACTATGAAGGGCACATCACCCTCTCCTCTCCAGAAAAGAACAAGAATAGAATCAGGTTAACAAAGCAGAAATTCTAAAGTATGAGATTTCTAAAGGATAACTTGTCTTAATTCTCTTCTGAAGTATAGAAGGCTGGAATGACAGATGACTGAAATGTACTTCTGAAGGAAAATGTTTTTAAAAGGAAGAAAGAAAGGAGAGGCAAAAGGTGGATCAATTATGGCAGAACCAAGTTAAATCTATTCTATATGATGGACATATGGACATATTGTTCTATCTGTCCACTTTGGTTCTATTTGAAAACATTCATAGGAAAACTTAAGAAGATGTTCTATTCTACAGTATATGAAATGCTTGAAGCAATTTGCCCTGCTCTGCTCTCCACAATGCAGTTGCAGGAAAACTTTGATGGGGCAAGAAAGTTAAGGTTGAAAGTAAGCAAAAGGACAACTAGTTTCAGCTGAATAACTTAAGCATCAAAAATCTGGATGGATAATAATAAACAAATATTTCTTTTAAAGAGATTAAACCATCTTAAAGCACTAGCCATACAAATCTGGATAACTCCTTACTAGAATTTTTTTCTTTTTTTGGAAATGTGAGATGATGGTGATGATGATGTCTGTGAGCTTCCCACATAATTCCCCTACTCCCCATGCAAGTTAGAGACCAATCAGAGCTTTAGAACATTGTCCTTTTGGGCTCAGTGAGGATTGAAAAAGAAAGCAGCCTCTGAGCATGAAAAGTTTATTTGGGAACATAGAGCAAATATAAGCAGCAGATGTAAGAAATGCACAAAAATTATCTCTCAGTTCAGTAGCCAATACTACAAAAATTGACTGCTTTTCTAAAGTCAAGAGAATTTCATTCTCAGTGCTTCTAAGCAAAGGAAAATCAAACCTAATTTTGCATTCACTGTAAATGTAACTAGATCCCCTTCATTTAATCTCCTTTGAATACTGTCCTCATTCTGCGGGTATAAAAGCAGTGATTTGTGTCTGCAAGGTATTTGCCACCTACTACCATACTTAGACACCTGAGTAACTAACTCTAAGAGGTCCTTACTATGTGAGGAAAACTGAAACCAAAAAAAAAAAAAAAGACAAGTTAAAATAATGCTCATAAATCTTAAGAGATCAAAATCATTGTCTAGAAAAATAAAATCAAACATGAAAATAGATTTGTTTTATTCTATTAAATAAAACATAGACTTATACAATGCATTGATCCATAGAACAAAACATTCAAACGTTGATGGAGGATGTGGGCATAATTATACCAACAAATGACATAATAACATAATGTAGTATCTTTCACTTTCTGTTTGACTTTCACAGCATGATTGTAAAGAGTTGTTTAAAACACAAGTTTTACCAGTATATCTAATTTAGTTCTTCTCACATTATTCTTTCGAGGAGCACCTGCCATGTCATTCATTATCATTTTGGGTTTTCTCTGCTTAGATCATCTGCTCCTCGTATACCGATTTCCATTTTTCTTACCTGTGATATCGAGCGCTCCAACATCCAGCTTCCTCAGCTTCACAAAATCTCCATTTTTTTCACATTAATTTGCAATCGCTTTGCATTAAATGGCCATATAAATAAAAATCAGCAAAGCTGACCAAGATAGACCACCAAAATAGATGTTAGTGTTAATCAGAGAGGTAAGATTGAGGGAGATAATTGCCTAAGTGGTCAATCTATTGGTAATATTTTACTTCTCTATGGAATGATAAAATTATAATGGCTGGGATAATGGATACCCTGATAATGAGCCCTGCTGTATAAATCAAAGCGATCGTGTATAGTCTCTCCACACAGGGGAGGCATCAAATCACCTGAAAATATGTGTGAAGTGATTTGGGATGGGGAAAGGAGGATTGGGAATCATGTGAGAAAGTCCCTCAAATTATTCAGACAAGTACCCCTTTCCATGAGAACCCCTGATGAAGAATGGAACACATGTGTTGGGTGCTTGAGTTGAATGGATTTCCTGGGACAAAGGAGCACAAACATTGGTAGTTTCCAAGCACAGAATGGAGGGAGTAGTCCAGGCCAGGGAGAGAGCATGACCATAAAGTGGCCAGTGCAGGACTTATCTGAGAAATCACCAATAGTATGATGTCATGAGAGTCCAGGTTGTGTACCAGCATGTCACCCAACAGGAGGCTAGGAAGGCAATCAATTATTCTCCTCACTGCAAGGAAAAAATTGCAAAGGGGTGAGTTGTGTGGGCCTTCATTTTACTTCTTCCCCTCATGCTCCATTTTCATCCATAATGAAGTCATATTTGAGCTTTTTCTTGCCACAGTAGTTCTTATCTGTATTTTGTAATCTCAACAGAAAAGTTTTTAGAAAATAATGCAGGGAAAGTCAGAACCTTTCTCTTTGCTGTGTTCAAAAGCCTGCCAATTCCCACCAGTGCACAGTTCACCCAAGTTAAAATAAGCATTTGTTTGTAGTGGGTTAAGTTGGTGTTTAGACGCTTAGGACCAGAAAGTAACAGGTGGCCAAGTGGCACAGTCAGGAACAACTGTGATCCATACATTGCTGTTAGTGTATGACTTTGCCACTATCAGGGCTGTGTCATTAATGAGCGTAAACTTCCCTTTTTCTCCCCAGAGCTCCTTCTTTCCATTGCACCCCACCACTTGTGCATATAACACACAACACCATACGTACACACACTCACACAGGCAAGCATGCACACGCCATTCCCAGACCAAAGTGTGCTTTCCAAGTCCCATTATCACAGCTGACTAGTTTTCAACTAAGCCCCTGATCAATAGTCTTCCAGTTTTGCTGAAAATCCTTAAAACCCAGATGTCCCTAGCCAGTCTCACACAACCTCTGATGTGCCTAGTTAGCTGATTCAGACATCAGAAGATTCTATGGATTCGTGGACCACTCAGCAGGAGCCCCATTACTGTGCATCCTTAAGGACAGGAACCACAGGGACTTCTGTCAAGCCACTTAGAAAGATGATCTTCCCTCCTGAGAATCCTCCAGAATGGGCTGCAACATTATTGGAAATCAACCCAACTCCAACTATCCCTCAATTTTAGGGTAAAACCTATCTAGTTTCTTTCAAGTAATGTGATAACAGATAGAAAATTAATTTTTTATGTACAGAGAAGACCCGTAGTCTCCTTACCAGGTACACTTTGAGAGAAGGTAGGAGCAAGAACTTTGCTCTCCTTCCCTAAAACCTTCCTTTCTTTCCAAAAGAGTTTCCCAGAACAAAGGAAGTTCCCTAGGAGTATCCAAGACCTTACTCCTGCCCATAGACTTGTCCAACCACCTCACCCCACAGAAGATCCAGAGAGGGAAGTAAGGAGGACTCCTGAACCTGCCCCTACCCACCCAAATTAGGAAACAAATAGAAGCTAGCCCGAGGCTAAAGATATCATTTAAATATTAATCCAGTGCTGTCATTCTGCAGATATTATTTTATAGCATTAGAAATTTCCACATTAGTCCAAAATAGCATGCTATTTTAAAATGCATCAGAATAGATTTGTTCCTAGTTTATAGGGATAAAAATTTCAGAAGAGACAGCACCATACAGCAAAACAACACACAGTGGAAGGGAGAGTGAGAATCTTTTGGGGGGCCTTATCTGGCTCTGTGGTTTTAGGTAAAAATCATTCACCTCTCTGACCTTCATCTTTAAAATGAATACACTGAATAAAACTTCAGCATCATATTTATTACTTTCCAGAAAAGACAAGAAAGAACGAGGAATGAGTGAAATCAGGCAGAGTTGTAAGGAAACAGGGCTTGATGACAAATTGAAGGTATTATGATTTAACATTTTAAAGACAAATAACATAGATTGGCAAATTCATCGCAAGGGCGACCTTTATTCTAAGGAGTCTTTAGAAGTCTTCAGGATTCTTGTCTTCAAATGTTATACCTGGAAAAAACCATAATGTTGTTTTGGGGGCTTTTTAGCAATTGTAGCTTTCTACAAAAGTTCCTGTGCCTATTGAAAAATAATAATTTAAATTCACAATTTTATTATTGATCATGACAATATTTTAACACACAATATCACTTTAGCTCTCATTCCATTGAATATCACCAATAAAGGTTTTCTGGAAGTAGTAAATTATTGTATTCTTCTCTGGGTTTTACATAGGGGATTTGAACACCTGCAGATAAATAAAAAGAAAGAGATTTATTCTGAGTGGCATTGGAGTCTGTCTTTGGATAGAATTTCTAGCAGGGAATCTGGATTTTTCCAAAAAATGTGTACTCACGGGACTACATGGCAGAGCCAGTTCACACTCCCCAGGTCTGGTATTTTCCACACCCATGATTGTCCACATGTACAGAAGATGAATGTCCACCCTGGAAAGAGGCAGAAAGAAATGAAAGAAAAAAGATTATTCAGCCTGATGTACAAGGGGCATTTATAGCCACTCTTTGAGGAACAAGCTGGTAGATAAACAATAGGTTTATGGTTTAACTTCTTCCCAAAGACAGCTCATAGGTTAGGTGTTCACTCTGTGAGCAGAAGAGTCCCTATAATCTAGAATTTTACCTGATTTTTAAAAACCTCTCTTGCTATTTCTGCCTGTCATTTAAAATGGACGTTCCTATTCCCATCCCCACCCACAACATGCATAGACCTTGAGATCTTAGAATGAAGGCACAGACAGGAATACAAACCCATCATCCCAGTTGTCCTTGGGAGGAAACTGTTCACATGATTCTCTGACATGGTGCTTACTCTTGTCGATGGAGATACTGGAGAGGGCAGAGTTCAAGGTTTGGACAGTGGGATCAGATGAAAGGATCTTGCTTTCTTCCTGGATGGAAGAGCTGGGTAGGCGAAGTAAATGCAAGAACAAAAGAAGTGGGAGAGCCATCGTGGGTGATCCAGAGACACAGTGAGACCCTGAGGACATAGGACACAAGACCACCAAAGAGCAGCCAGGCATGACCAAGCTCTGGGAGGGGAGAATCTAGAACTTTCAAGTCTCCAGTTTGTTCTCACTCCTTTGGCCTTTTCCCACAGCCCCAACAAACTAAGGGCAGTCATCCCTTGATAACTGTGTGGGATATTGGCTCCATGACCCATCCCCCTTGGATGCCAAAATCTGCAGGTGTTCAAATCCCCTATGTAAGATGATGTAGTATTTGCATATAATGTATGCAATCCTCTCTTACACTATAAGTTACCCCTGGGTTACTTATAAAACCTACTACAATATAAATGCTATGTAAATAGTTATCATGCTCTATTATTTAGGGAATAATGATTAAAAAAAGTCTGTACATGTTCAGTACAGACAAGATTATATTTCTTCCACATATTTTCAGTTCAAATTTGTTTGAATTCATAACCCACAAATACAGAGGGTTGGCTATACGTGTTACTCTTCCATAGAAACTCACATCTCATCTGTAGCTTTATCTTTTTTAAGCCCAGCTCAGATAGCCTGGAAGTCTTAAAACACCTCTAAACACCAAAAGAAAAAAAGAGAGACAATATTTCATAGAATATAATCAACAAATAAGAAAGCTTTCCAAATAATAGGTTTCAGACCCCAAGGAAAGCAAAAGCAAAAGCAAAGGATTCTACTTGACCTCAAATTCCCGGGTCTGTGACCAGCTACAGCTTCTCAGATTCCACCACTGTCTTACTTCCCATCCCATGGAAGTGCTTGCCAAACTACTATCTCGATCAAAGAAATGTCAATAAGTATCTAATTCATACCCAGATTCCCACACCTCCCTGACTCCAGTTTCCATATTCTACTGTCCATCACTGGGTTGCAAATCATTATGCCCTCCCAAACCACAGATTCCTATCCTGATCAATAGCTATCCACTCTTCTGGACTCTTCTATGGAAACACTTAAAACATACCCAGAAGGTTCAGAGAAGTGTGTTCTTGAAGTTTTCTGTAAATCAAGGTCATACTATGGAAATATATGATGATCGTTCCACAGTGGTTATTAAATTTGGATTTGGGACTTATAAATACAAATTCCCCTTCAGACTTTCCCATCCTGACCATCTGATGCCACGTGATGGATCCTAAGAAAACATGAGATCAGTAGACACACTTGGAGAAATGCCCTGGTGATAGAGGAATCATAAGACATATAGAGGTCTAGGGGAATCATTTTCTCTTCAAGGTGTCAGGGTCAAGATGAGAGGTAGAATCACCTCTGAGTGGTAATGAGAAAGTCAGAACAGGCTGAGACAGAGAATAGTGTTAAACGGGCAGTGGAGGGGGGGTGGGGGGACAACCAAATCAGATTCTCCACATGCTTCTGAATCTATAGGTCTGACCCAGTTCTAGACAGTCTTGCATTACAACAGTGAGTGAAAAGATCTCGGGCTCTACAAGCTGGGTGAACATCTTCTGCTGAGTAACACAGCCCTGGACATATGTACAAGTTGCTCTCAAAGTCTGGAGGAGTTTGCTGTATTTTCTGCTCGGTGTTGTGTTCACAAATTTGCCTGACTCTGTGCTGTAGGGTTTTGTAAGTCTGCTGAGACTTTCACCAACATGACTATAGATCCCAGGCTGAAAGGCAAACACAGTGGAAGAAACATCAAATGGGTGATGCAGCAAGTCAGCACACACACCAGGCATCAGACCTGCAGGCACACAACTGTTCACACCTTTTTATAGAGATGCTGTGCCTGATTTCTAATTCCAAGTACTGTCCCACAGAAAGCACAAAAAAAAAGGTTGACCATCCATCATCTGAAATCCAAAATGCTCTAAAATCCAAAACACCTTTAGAAGAGCAAGAACATATCACCAGTGGAAAATCTCACACCTTACTCGTGTCAAATGCAGTCAAAACACAGGTTCACTAAAGGTTTTGTATAAAGTTGCCTTCGAGATGTGAGTGTAGGTATATATGAAGCAATGTATTTTGTGTTTAGATTTAGTCCTATTCCCAAGTTATATCATTATGTGTGTGCACATATTTCAAAGTCCAATAATATCTGAATTTGAAATATTTCTGGTCCCAAGCATTTAGGACATGCAATACTCAACATGTACCTGGATCCAGGGACCCTGGTCCAGAACTAGACAGAGATCACAGGAGTGTGCATTGGTATACTGACTCCCCTCTCTGACATTGTAGATACGGGTCGAATGCTTTTTGCTCCACTTGCTCCACCTGTAAACTGAGACGACATACTGGCTGTGTTGGTATTTATTGCAGTTGTCCTGAGGACATCTCCCTTTGTGAATGAAATGGTCCATTTCTTACCATCTGGTATACCAGAGCACAGAATGAGCAGGAGGCATTATAATTACCATGAATCTTCAGGAAAGGACAGATAAAAAGGAAAGGAGAGTCAGCCTATATGAGCAAGTCAGGTCCCTGAAGTTCACCAAAAGCAGCCTCCTTGAACCCAGGTGATGCATGCAATCACCTCTCCAGCCAGCGACTAACAGACCTAGGGAAAGCTGTCAGCCAGCGATGGCTGGAGGCTTATCCACAGCTCCCACTCCTGGAATACCTGCTCATTACCTTGCTTCCTCCTTCATCTAACTTGCAGAATCCCTGGCCATTGGCATTATCCACATTCCAAAGATGAGTACACTGAAGCACAGCTTGCTGAAGTCCTTGGTGCCAAGGGACTATGACAGGATTCAAGCCTGGGTCCATGGACTCCAGGGCCATGTAAGTTTCAATAGGTAAGCGGTTCATAAGCTTTTCATCAGCAGAATCCCCTTTTCACTCAAAGATTATTGATGTCTGGAAAAGGCCTTTATTTGTGTTAGTTTCATAGATAGATAGATGATAGATAGATAGATAAATAGATATGTATCTTTATGTATGTATGTTTAATGCCATGTTAAAAATTAAGAAAAATAAATAAATATGTATTTATTAGTCCATTTAAAACTGACAAAAATAAAATTAGCATTACATTGTGTGTGTGAGTGTGTGTGTGTGTGTGTGTGTGTGTGAGAGAGAGAGAGAGAGAGAGAGAGAGAAGAGAGAGATACTAGGGATTGAATGCAGGGAGCTATACCATGGAGCTACACTCCAAGCCCTTTTTTACTTTTTATTTTGAAAGAGGGTCTTACAAAATTGCTGAGGTCCTCACTATGTTTTGCTGAGACTGACTCCTGAGTCAGTGGGATTACAGGTGTGCACCATCACCCCTAGCTGCATTATATCCTAACAAAAGTAAACCACCTTAAGAAAAAAGAACTTGGCTTTTGAAAGCAAAAATATGCCTAATAAAAATGCAATTTTCTTCATGTGTGGCAATAATAGAAGGTTCTCACATCTACTTCTGTATTCAATCTGTGAAAGAGCCTCATACTGCCTCTGAAAAACTCCAGTGGATAAGTCATGAGAAGAGTAAAAAATGTCTTAGTATCATTACAAAAAGTTTCTGCCTTGAGGACCCTTAGAAAGGGGTATGGGATCCCAGAGGTTTCTTGACCACACTTTAGGAACTGCTGCCCCATAGAACCTGCCACCCCATGGAGAGGGGAGCTTGGGTTTGTTCTCAACAAGGATGTGGCTATGTTAGCTCTAGAAACATCTTCCCTCAGACCACACACTCAGAACATGAACAACTCTACAGTTAGGTCTTAGGAGTATCTCTCTAAAGAACTCAAAATTGAGGTTTCCTCTGAAGAAAAGATATTTTCTCAGTGACTAACGTTGAGGCCAACAGAGTAGCCTTGCCATTCACATACTGCCACAAAGGCTACAATTTTTAGAATTTAAGATTACATTGGCCCTGGGAGTTCACACCTGGATCTTTCTCTACAGGACCTAATCTAGCCAAAAGCCGGCCCCCACCCCCATCTTTTGAAGATAGACGGAGTGTCCCTTTTCCAAAATACTTGAAACCAGAAGTGTTTCAGATTTCAGACTTCTTCACATTTTGGAATATTTGCATAAACATAGGGAGTTATCTTGGGAAAGGGAGCCAAATCTAAACACCAAAGTCATTAATGTTTCATAGACACCTGTATACATAACCTGAGGCTATTTTATACAATATTTTTAGTGCACCTGTATTTTGACTGCATTTGACACAAGGGCATCTGTGGAATTTTCCACTAGTGGCATTATGTTGGTGCTCAAAAAAGTTTCAAATTTCGGAACATTTAAGATCTCAGATTTTGTGATTAGGGATTCAACCTGTTATCAGTTTCTACAGCTCTTGTTAAAAACAATTAGAGGTTTTTACATTGATTCAGAGTGCTGCTTTGAATTTTTACTGTGCAACTACAGATCTTTCTGTGCGGTGGAGCAAAACAGTGAGCACTTCCTGCTTTTGTCCTTCATGGGCTCAGTGGAGTAAGGGCAGCATTCAAGATAATGATCATCAAACTGAACCTTCAGGCAAGAGAAGCAGACAGGGGCCAGCATCATGTTCATGGACTAGAGCTGGATTATTGAAGAGGAGAAAGAGGTAGAAAAAAGTCAGCAGATGAGAAGGGAGGTCAGACACACAGACCTGAGTCAGGCTGCTTAGTCATGGTCAAGAAAATAGACCCCTGTTGACTCTGCCCAAGGTCAGGAGGACCATGTTTAGATTCTGGTTGCTGGTCGCTACCCCTAGATACCATTCTGTTCCTATAGAATATATCTAATATCATTTATATAATAGGGTATTTGTACTTATTCAACATTATCAATAGTTAAGTTTTAAATTTTGTTGATTTTTTTTAAGAACAACATATCAAATCAGTTTCTATCACTAAAGACTTCTAGGTATATCTTTTTAAATTGCAGTTTCCATCAACTGCAAATTTTACCTTTACAGTCAAAAATGATCTCTTACCAAACGATGGTTTGGGTTTTTAAATAGTTTTCCAACTTTTAAAACATTTTTTTTTTCACTTTATATATAGTTAGGGTACTTACGTGGGAAGGAGCTATAATTTAAGTAAGTAAATAAATTAGAGGTCACTTGTTCAAACCATGCCTTTTAGGCAACTGTCAGAGGGAAGGGAATAAAAAAATAAATAGACTTACCTTTAGAAAAATGTCACCCAATTGTAGACCGACATTAGCCTTTGGCAGTCAGCCATCACTTTAAGGGAAGCGACTGAGCAATTAAAAGGTTAAAGTTCCATTTGTCTCATTGCCATATTAATCAACCGAGTGTCTATTGAACGTCCACTACAAGGGAAATCAGCCTTGCCTGTTGAGCAATTTAACATTACCAGTGTTTGGGGGGTTCAAAACATCCCTCATCAGAGTTCCTGCTAGTTTTTCTCCACCAATTTTTTTTTCTGTTTGCTTCCTCTTTTTCCACCTCCAACAATCATTCAATAAATATTTAGAAGTTCAGAACTGTCAGTCAGCTTTTCATTGCTATGACCAAAAGAACCTGCCAAGCGTAACTCAGAGGAGGAAATGCTCATTATTGCATTTTAGTCCATGGTTGGCTGGACCCATCCTTCTGAGCCTGAGATAAAGCAGAGCATGAAAGAGTATGGCAGAGGAGAGCTGCTCACCTTGTGGTTGCTAAGAAGCAAAGAGAGAGAGAGAGGGACGAAGGAGCCATTTCTCAGTTCCCCAAGGGCAAGCTCATGGTGGCCCACCTCCTCCTCCACACCCTTCCTCCATGATATTCCACCTCAAGTCAGATTCAGAGCAATGGAGTCAGCTGACCATGAACTGAACCTCTGAAACCATGAGCCAGAATAGCATTTTCCACCTCTAAGTTCTTCTTGTTAGGTATTTTGGTCACAGCATCAGAAAGCTGACAAACATAGGAACTCTGTGTTTCCCCCAGTGAAAAAGCTTTATGGTGCTCACTACCAAGACCTGGCAACTATAATCGCATCTCAGAAGTTCATATAATGCAAGGACATATCTGACTTCTCCTTTTCTAGCTTGACTCCCTTTACCAGGACCCCTTTATGATCCCAACCAGCCTGTTTCAGCCCTGGAGAAAGAGACGAGCAGAAGGCAGACCCAGGAAGAGTTCCTAAAAGAGTACCCATGAATATGTGCATATTTTTAAAATTATCTTAAACTCTGTTTTATAGTTTCCTCATTTTATTTCAAACTACTAAAACTGTTTCTCTCCGGGCATCTATTAACACTAGGAAAGTTAAATGATATAGGTGTGTGTAGGAAAAGATGATAGAGTTAAATGGAGAGATGGATGGATGGATAGAAGGATAGATGGACAGATAGATAAACAATCACATAACCCAGAGGATCACTAGCATGTAATCCCTTTGTTATTTGATCAAGGACCAGAAAATCATCATCAGGGTCAGCTGCAAAAAGCCCCTGCATGTTGAACTCCATTGTGCCTTGCAATGAAGTCACTTCCCTAGGAGCTTCTAGTCTGAAGAAAGAACAAATAAACATCCATTTCCATGCTAACTATAGAACTCCCTCGGGTCTACTTATCTTCCTAATCCATTTGTTGTTATTTTAATTCCCATGATCAATACTTAACAAGTTTAACAGTTCAGGTGCCTGAATCTGCTCAGTCCAAAAACACCCTATTTCTCAATAGTAAGGTTTTGACCAAGCTCTAAATGTATACAGCTCTTGAATTTTGCCTGTCCTGCTGGCTACTTAGTGGGTAAGAACGAGAAAACAGATCATCTAGTGGCAGAGAGAACCACAATAGAGAACTCTTGCCAATACATTCACTTGTCCATCATGACAGAGGTACAAATGGTGTTTGGATTCCACTTCACTCGCTGGGTATATTCATGGTAACTCCTGCCTCACACAGCGACAAGTACAGATAATGTCTTTGATGCTGTGTTGTACTGCTGCTTTATGTGGTTTGACATCTTCGCAAAATCCCTGTCTCTCCAAAACGAAAAAAAAAAAAAAAATGTCTGGTGCAATTTGTGCAAGAATTTGATGCCTTAATAAGCCAGATGATTTAGACATTTCTTTTTAAAGTGTTTCTCAGCTTCCTGAGAATGAGGAGCGGTTTGCCTGAGCTTCCAGTACTCTCCTAATTCTCTTAACACGCGCTGGACCAGTGGAGAAACCTCTACTCCCGTTTTTGAAGTCAAGCTGTCGGGACTGTCATTGGTCAGACTGGACACATGTAACAAAGAATTCATGCTGGCAGCCTGAGTGGGCAAGCTGAGAGAGGGGCAAGGGAAAGGACAAGGAAATCTAATAGCAGGAGACAGGAGAGCCGCTTCCCAGATTGGGATTTGCTCCCTGAAGAAGCTTAAACTGCAGTGATGATGGCAACTGTCAGCTTCACTTCATTGTTCGCTTCCTGGAAACTTCAAAAGCCCCATCACCTTCTTTGTGGTGAGGGAAGCTGAGAGATGCCAGCATGTCATCACCCCTCTGCTTCCAGGATTCTGTCAGTTATGAAGCAACAAGTTAAGCGAGAACAACAGGATAACTTGCAACGTGTATGGTGTTTGACTCTGGAAAGGATGCGGTGGGCTGAAGACTCCACAGAGCCTACTGATGGTTGCACGTTCTTGTTGATCTTCAGTTCCTGAATTCCTGTAATTTCTAAATAACGTTATTTCCTGGGAGGCTGGAGAGGGTATTGGGTGCAGAGCACCATTTTAGTACAAGAAGACTTTGACTTACCCAAAACAGAAAAAAAAAATAATTTTGTAATTAATATTATCACTATTGCCCCTTGGTGTGGTATCAAAAGAGGGGCTGTGTTCAAGGCAAGTGTTCATGATGCGAATAAGGTGTCATGACTCCTCGGATGGCTTCTTTCTTTCTAACTTCTTCAATTTGAGTACAGGACCAACTAACATCTGCACCCTACAGCAGTGGGTATCCTCAAAGCCATGGGACTCTGAATCATCAGTAAAACACCTCTGGATTTTATACTTGTAGCCAATTTGCAATTGCTTAGTTAACTCTGAGCTCAGGAGTAAGAAATCTCTGTTCTCCTCCGTCTCCTAGGTCTATGGCCTTTGAATAAAATTGATTAGATAATAATAAGATTTGGGAAATTTATTTAACTAGAGTAATAGGGAAAACAACCAAGAATATGAATGGGAGAAATGTTATCTTTCATTTACCCACCCCGCTGCAATTAGTGAAACCCAAGGGCCTCTCCAATTGCATCTTTTCCAGCTTCACCGTCAGTATCACAAATAATGATTAAAAATCATCATCCCCACCACCAAGGAGCATTCCTGTGCAGATACTGTTCTCTGAAGCACTTCATTCAATCCTCACAGCATCTCTGTGAAGGGAAGGGGCCGTTACCATCTCATTGTATAGGTGAGATTAGGGCCTCAGAAGGGCTGAGTATTCTGCCCACTGCCCACCATCCCACAGCTCCTATATATAAATGTGTATGTCCAACTTGCAGAGAGACTCGGGCCTGCTTGTCCGACCCCAGAACCAAGGTCTTACCTACCCTGTTCTCCTGCCAAGCAACCTTCTCCATGTACAGGTCAGCTTGTACCAACAAAATCAGATTCCAGCGACATCTTTTGTGAGCCCTGGGATTTAGGGCAGGTGATTTAATGCCTCTGAGCCTTCTCTCTTTTCCCCAGCTATAAATGAGAAATAATAACCCCTACCCATTGATACAAAGGTAATTGGGAATTTTATGTGTCTAATGCATTATCTGAGATATTTTAATCACTCAGTGTGTATTATGGGAATGAATGAGAGTACAAATGGAAAAGGAGACCCTATTGATTCCTTTTACTCCTTTAGTGAGTCAATAAATGTAGAATTCATGGAGAAAGAGAGGATCATTTTTAACCAATAAGTACTTTGCATATTTGATAAATACATTGTTAGAAATGTTCAATGGAGTTCTTAGTAGAAAGGGAATCATTTTTTTTGTGTGTGTGTCCCTGATCATGTCTAAATTCCTGGAGTCAAAAAACCAGAAAGATGACAAAGGACAGTTATCCTTCTTCTCTGGCCAGCAAACACCTCATCATCACTCTTGGTGATGGCTCCTGATATGGGTGCAGTACTCCAACAGAATGATCTCCAAACTGGAGGAAACTGGGATGCTGGAGAGCCAGTTGGTGACACCTCACAAGGATCATGATCAGAAAGAACTGTGTGAGATCAAGCTCGCACAGCAAGGGCTTGGGTTTTGACATGTTCACTTTCTGATCACAGGCCCTAGACATCTCCAATGAAAGGGACTCAATCTGATCTTTGTATTCTTGTCCCTATAAACCATCTTCTGTGGGGAGAAGGGAAGGAACACCAAGTATCTGACTATGGAGAGACAATGAACCTTAAAGCAATCTTCTAAATCCCACTTGAGAATTACTTGGAAGAGCTTTGGTGTCACCTACAGGGCCAATTGTCCACAGCTGTCACCCCCCCCCCCCAGTGGGATGGACCATGTACCAAAAGCCAGTTTCACTATATGCTTATGTCATCCAGGGAAATTTCTAACCCTCTCTGAGATTCAGTTCCTTTTTTGAAAAATGTTTCTAAATCCCCACCTCCAAGTGTGTTTTGTGAGAACAAAGTGAAACAACAACATAGGCATCCTGGGTACCAGTAGGTATTCCAAAAGAGACTAAGCATTGCAGGGGCTGCTTTCTTCCTGTAAAATATTTCAGAGGTTTTGTTGGATTTTTATTTCATGTGGGTGTTTTTTTTTTTTTTTTTTTTACGATTTTTGTTTTTATACTTTAATGAAGGAGAATCATCATGTCCATTCTGTCATAAGAGAAAAAGCATAAGCCAAGACAGGCTTTAGTGAGATCTTGAAACGAGGGCCAACTAAGTCCATTACATGGTGTTTTTAATCCAATACTCATGTGCCAATGTCCTAAAGACAGGATACCCACATCCCCACTACTTATCTAGACCGGTGACTTTTAAGTGAAACTGTGAAGGAATAATTGCTGCAGTAGCAAACCCAGATAGAGCTGGATCATGTTGCTGCTCCATGCCGATCCACAAATGCAGTTCTTAGCCCGTATTACATTAGTGAGTGCAGGCCGAAAGCAGATTATTAGTAGTAGCCAAAGGACCCAAAACCAAAAAGAGCCTTCAAGTGGGCAAAACATTTTTTGAGGGTCAAGTATCTACCACAAACTCTTTGATGTCATTAATCCTCCTAGGTGGCCCTTGGAAGTTAATATCATCCTGATTTTTCTTTTAATGATAATGTTGCCCAGAAAAGTGGAAGAATTTGCTCACCTTTATTTAGATTGATAATAAGTGGTAGATTCCGGTGATACAGGAAAGATAAAGCATGAGGCAATGAGAAGAATTCTGGCTCATTAGTTAAGGTTCTGGTCTTGTTCATTATTTCAGGACATGGCTCAAGGAATTGCAAAAGAATGAGGAAGCACAGGTATGGAGACCCAAAAGCAGCCTCCTACTTGGTGGGGTGGTTCAGGCCCCAGAAGAGCAAACACAACCCTGAGAGGAGTCAGAAGTTCAGAGCCTTAGGCTTAAGAGCTTCCGAGCTTCCAGACCACGTTGATAGAATGATCCTGGAGGAGCTCCAAGGTCTCCTGGCTGGTAGGCAGAGGTGGTAGCTGGGAGATAAGAAATCCAAGTTCCTAAGCTATGGAGGTGGCAGGGTTTCAAGCACTGGTTGAGCTCCAAGATAGACCTGTAACACCAAGAGGGGGTCTGAGCAGGGATAAAGTAGGTTCTGTTGACCATAAGGAACGAAGATACTAAACTTAAGACCAAAAGAGAAACAGACACAGAAAGAAAATGACGTGAAGCTGTCTAACCTGGGAATCCTAGGGACCAATCCATAGGAAGAAGGTCAAAGCTGTATCAGAAAGCACGGTAGGCCTGGTGCTGCAGATCTGTACTAGAATTTCTTAAATCCCTCCTGAACAAGTTCAGTTTCACCTAAGCAGTAGGACTGAGCCTGTGTGAGCCTGTGTCTGGGGGATTAATCAAGTGTGTGAAGCTGTGGGCTTTTTATGGGATGCCCAGAAATTTCCAACCCCAGACTTTGGGTAAGTTCTATAAACCAGAGCAAGCTTCAGTCAGTAGAAAGAGGAGGTAGAACATGATGATGTCAGCAGTAGTTTACAGTTGTAAGTCTCTCAGTGAATCAGTGACATGAACCAACAGGAATAGACGTTGAAGGTGACTTATCTGGAGAGGTCAATAGAATATGAAACAACAACAGAGTATCTACCAGGATATCCTGGTAGATATCCTGATTTCAGTATTACACAATGCACACAGGTATTGAACTATCACATAAATAAGTGCAATTATGTGTCAATTAAAAACAGAATCTAAACAATTTTAAATATCAGAAATAATGCAAATCTATGCCTGTGGATCTCTTTAAAATAAAAACAAACCTGTGGGAGGAAAAGAAATAGTTTCTATTCGTTTTCAGCACTCAGAAAGAGCAGAAGGTAAAGGAATTCTGATTGCTGAGAAGAGGAGAAAGCACAGCTGCAGAAGAATCTAAAACTTAAATACTTTTGCTGCAGTAGCTCTTCTCCTTCTATTCTCTTTAATTGCCTGCTCCCAGCTACACTGAAACACATCTTCATCTGTTTGAAATAAACTCTGTGGAACAGTCTGACTAGAGCTGAAGATGATAGAGAATTGCTTTATTTCTGTTTGCCATGGCTAGTTGACTCCTCTGTCATTTTCCAAGAAAAAAAAATGTCTGCTGAAGCCCTGTGCTTCCATCTCTTGCCCATCACTACAGCACTGCATCTCTGTCAGAACCTCCCTGTTACCCCTTCAGAAGGACTCCCCTGCTTCTTTCTAGGGGGAAGAAGACACTGAGGCTATCTAACCTGGAAGACTTACCCAAAGTCGGGGGTTGGAAATTTCCAGGCATCAATAAGAAGCCCACAGCTTCACACAGTTGATTAATCCCCCGGAAACAGGCTCAGTCCTACTGCTTAGGTGAACGTGAACTTGTTCAGGAGGGATTTAAGAAATTCTAGTACAGATCTGCAGCACCAGGCCTACCGTGCTTTCTGATACAGTGTTGACCTTCTTCCTAAGGATTGGTCCCCTGGACTCCCACTGGGTCCTTATCCTTATCTTCTCCTTTCTCAACTACCCTCCTTGTCCACTGACCCACTAGATGCCTTTTCAAGCACCCCTGATGAGACCATCCCTGATCTCTTGGGCTATAAGACCCCACTGGGAAACCCTGGTTTGCATTTAAACCCATTCAAGAGTTTGCTGAAAACAATATTCCAAGCTTTGCTCGTAGCCTGAGCTTCCACGAGTGTAAGCTCTGGCATACAACACCCTTCCCTACCTGAGACAGTGCTCACCCTTCCAAATCTTTATTCTCTATCCTCTGCCAGTGCCTTGGCCAGGTAGGTCTGTTACCCTGTCACACTCTGTAGATTAGAACCAGCTTTTTGTCCCCATGCCTCTGCATTGCATTGATTATACCACTGCTTAATAATTATTTAACTTGGTCTTATACTGATGTTAATTACTTGCATCACAAGTTTAAAGGCTTAGATCTTTAATGTTCCTTGAAAAGCCGATGCAGGAATGTTCACAGGGGAAATGATTAGATTATGAGAGCTATACTCTCATCAGTGGAATGGACTACTGAGTGGTAACTGGGCTGTGGCTGGCGTAAGTAAGTCACTGGTGGTATGCCCTTAGGGATTGTATCTTGTCCCTGGATTATTCCTCCTCCTCCTCCCCCTCCTCCTCCTCCTCCTCCTCCTCCCCCTCCTCCCCCTCCCCCTCCCCCTCCTCCCTCTCCCCCTCCTCCCTCTCCCCCTCCTCCCTCTCCCCCTCCTCCCTCTCCTCCTCCTCCCTCTCCCCCTCCTCCCTCTCCTCCTCCTCCCTCTCCTCCTGCCCCCTCTCCTCCTCCTCCCTCTCCTCCTCCTCCCTCTCCTCCTCCTCCCTCTCCTCCTGCCCCTTCTCCCCCTCCTCCTCCCCCTCCTCCTCCCCCTCCTCCTCCCCCTCCTCTTCCCCCTCCTCCCCTCTCTTCTTTCCTCCCTCCCTCCCTCCCTCTCTCTTCTTCCTGGCTTTCATAAGCTGAGCAGCCTTCCTCTGCCACACCCTTCTGCCATGATGTTCTGCCTCATCTCAGACCCAGAGCAATGAAGTCAGCCAACCATTAACTGAACCTCTGGAACCATGAGCCCAAAATAAAATCTTTTTTCCTCTTAAATTGTCTTGTCAGATATTTTGGCCACAGCAATGAAAAATCTGACAAATATATCCAATGAGACTAGCAATGTCTTTAGTACCACTTCTATAGAGGTTGAGTCCCTAGTGGTGATGAAGGGGGTAAGCCCTACAGAAGGATCCCTGGGACTCAAAACCCAAGTCCACCACTGTTAGTCAACTTCCCATTACTGTGACAAAATACCTGAGGTAATCAATTTATACAAAGGAAAGGTTTATGATGCCTCATAGTTCCAGAGGTTTAAGTCCATGGTCAGCAGGCCCTATTGCTCTGGGGCTTATAGTGAGATGGCACATCATTGTGTTAGCATGTGGCAGAGGAAGCTTCTCAGCACATGGCAGCTGGGCAGGAAAGAGAGAGCAAGGGGCTGGGATCCCAATGTCCCCTACAAGTACACAACTCCAGTGACCTAACTTTTTTTCCACTTTGTCCCACCTCCTAAACACCCCACCACCTCCCAATAGTACCACAGGCAGGGGGATACTTATCCAAACCATAGAAACCCCTAACAGGGTAGGAATTCTTGGGCAAGGGACCTAATTACTCTCACTTAACTTTCTGACATATGAGATAAAGATCATGACTTATCCTCTCTCCTCAACTTGTTGTGAGAATTGAATGTCATAACATATAAAATTAGCACAAGACTGAGAATGTAGATCTCGGGTAGAACACATGCCTACCGTGCACAAGACTCTGGGTTCAATCCCCAGTACCAGAAAAAATAAATCAAAATAAAACAAAATGCTTAGCCCCTAGCCTGGCACATAATGCATGCTTCGTAAGTGCAATTTTTGATGTTTCAATTATTAAGATTATTGTTTCTCAGTGCTGTGTCCAAAACCATCGGCAATCAGTGAATTTTTAAATTAAATTCTTCCCCCCCGCCCCCAAAAGCTATTAAATTCAGAGATTCAGGGTCACATGCAGAGAATCAAAGAATGATGCAAGACTGGAATGTTTGTGCTAGTTTTTGTTCATCTAATGGACATATAAGTGCTTCCCAGAAATGCCCACTTCCCTTGAAGGTGCTCCTTTTAGGAGATTCCCATTTAGTTTCCCAAAAGTCAGGTAAGGAGATGGTTCAGGGAAGCACTGTATCACATTTAACCCCTTCCAGGCAGTTGGAAAATTACACTGGACTGCAGACATCCACAATGTCTGCACACGCCCCCTTCCTTCAGTCCCATGAGCCAGATGGCAAGGTGAAACTTAAACATTTGGATGCCCCCCAAAATTCATTTATAAAAAGATACTTGAAACAAAGAGTCATGGAGTACCTGCTCACCAGACAGCCTGACTCGGATCAGAGAATCTCAGCTCAGGAAAAAATAATAACCATGCCAAAGACACGAGAGAGGACCTGGGAACAGCCCTAACGTTTTTATTTCCACCTGAAGAGCCCGACCGAAAATGGACTACACCAAATGATTTCCTGCCATTTCTGATGAACAACTGAGGGAGGAGAATCATTTGTCCTTTAAGGTGTCCTAGGAGGCAAAGATGGAATTTCTGAAGCTGTCCAATGTGGCTTTGATGAGAAAGTAATTAAAGTCACTGGCAGAACTATCCTCGTGTTTGAGTCAGATAACAATGTCATTGACAGCGCACTTTTAAGTTGAAGGGTAGGGATCAGAAGACAAATGAAACCAGATTTACCCAGGATACGTTCATTGACATTACCCGTTTGCTCAGTTAGTAACACTTCGTCCACAATTTTATATTATATGTGTGTGTATCCATGTTTAACTGATTGTTTCCTCTTTTTTTGTGAGATGAAGACAATCAGTTGCTATATGGATCCTAGGACAGTGACATAGCATATACTTTCTGATGACAGTCTTAATCAAATCTTCTCTTCCTTATTACCTTCTTTTGTGATAGCAGCAAAAAAAAAAGCATCCTTTAAATGTCCTTTAATATAAACAAATTCTTATAAAAACTCTGCTTCTATTTAAATCCTTTAAATCCCTCCTCATCTGATTGCTCTCAATATGCATAATAACCAGAGGGACATATCCTGCTATGTAAGTGGCTCACAGGTCCCAATTAATCAAGTTGGTCTCCTGACCCTCCTCTCCTTCTGGCACCAGCTATGTTTTATATTAAAAGATAATAATGACAAACTAGTATGGAAAAAGAGTAGAAGATGCAATTTTAAGGGAAAATGTTGTTTTGCTGCTTATTAACAACAGTCCTCATTACAGATGAAGACGAGTAATGCTCACTCACGTTCACACAAACCTTGTCCTTTTGATAGCAGAAATAGAGATCAAACCTTGATTTGTGATCATATGTTAGACATTTTATATAATGTAAAGAAATGAGGAAGCCATGTCATCGATTCAAGCTGGAATTGTGTCTTCTAGGGCAAGAAAGAAATATCTCAAGCAGAGATCATGATTGAAAATCAGTCATTAATACATTAAGATATTTGAAGAATCAAGAGACATGATTAGCAGATCAAATAGAAGCCTTGTCTAAATTAAGTCACCCAGCTGTTTCCTGGTCCTCAAAGGCAAGTCTGTGTTCATGTATTTACTAATCAGAGATTGAGTCAGCATTTATAATACACAAGACTCCTTTCTGGGATCTAGAAGAATTCAGAAGTTAATAGCAGTGTATTTCTGTGCTCTAAAAGTTTACAGGCTACCAGAGGAAATGACATACATTTGGAATATGGATCAGAAAGTGGTGAATGCCATAAGAAAATGTGTTTTATTGCAGGGCATGAGGAACAGGGAATCAAGTTATGGGTTAGCAGAGGGAAAGCGTTTGCATCTTTAGTATTATATTAACAATATTCAGCTATTGAACAAATTATTCCAAAACTTAGTGGCTTAAAAAATGAATCCGTATTAGCTCCAGTTTATTCTGTGTGGTAATCTGGGTGTGGCTTAGCAGGATTCCCTGTTTCTTATGGGGTCATATCATAGGGAATCTTTACTGGGGTGAGATGGGGAGGGTGAATATTTGTTTCCAAATTCACTAATGGTGCTATTGGCCAATCTCAATTCTTTGCCCCATGGATTTTTACATAGGGCTATTGCGTAACATGACAGCTGACCTCTTGGGTGGCAAACGTCTTAAAAGAGAGTCCCCAAGATGAAAGCCATGTTATTATTGGTACAATATGATCTCAGATGCACTATACTCTCTTTGTTAAGGCCAGCCCACACCTGAGTAAAGGGCATGACACAAGTTCATGAAGACCAGACAGTGGGGATCACTGGGGACCCTCCCATAGACACACTATCTTTCCTATTTAAATGCTAAGGCAGGACCCCAAGATTCACTGCTATGCTTGGGATTGCCCATGTCATTTTCCCAACACATCTTGAATCAAAAATCTAATAACAAAGCTAGTACAAAAGTGCTCTCCTCAGCCTCCTGCACATTGTTAAGAAGTCATATTTTTCCAACCATCTGAAAGTAGGTAAAAGAAGGCAGTGTAGGGTTTAAGCACTTCCAGGACAGACATAGCTATACACATCTACTCCCCTTGTTTCTTGTTCAGAACATTTAGCCCTGTCAAAACAGGCAGAGTACATCTTGCATTGCTAACAATAGTCTGTGATCATGCAGAGGAAAGAACTCAAATCCTAAAGACAGCTTGACAAAGAAGTGCCAGACAACAAAATGTCCTGCCGTTTCAAAGTCACGATTACGTCTGAGATTATGCAGATCAGGTAGTAAAGTTTTTCCTGCAGAATTTCTGATTGCCCTATGAAGTTTGTATGAGGCAGACAGGGTAGGTCAGGCCTAGGCTTCGGGAGAAGGCAGGGAAAAGAACATATTCATCAGTCAGAAAAACCACAGTTACGATTACATCAGGACCTAAACACACAACAGCTTAGTTACTTTCATGTAATACAGGGGAAAAAAAGAGAGAGAAATATCCCTTAGACCTTAGCTGGCTTTCAGCAAGAACTTATTGAGCTTTTATATGGGCTGGGCACTGAGTCCATGGATAAAAGAGAAAAAAAGAATCTGAATCTATGTCAACAAATGATTGCTACAAGAAACCGGGGTCATCTTTTATATTTGCAAACCCTTAGATCCCTTCAAGGGCCACTATTACAGAAAAGAAAAAAGAAAGAAAAAAACTGTGAAATTGGGGATAAGGTTTAAATTTCTAGTTATGAGATTTAAATGACTTAACTCTTAAAATCCACCACGTGGGTACCTGGTATAGAGTAGCCATAGAGCAAATGGAAACCCTCATCATTAATAGTAATAATCACACTGATGAAACAATGATAACCTTGTGGCTCAGAGTAATGGCAGAGCTGAAGCCTCTGTGGTAGAAATAAAGCAATACCGTCTTTAGGAGCAGGCAGAGCGCTAAGTATTATGAGGTTATTATGTTTCCACTCTCACCATAATTTTTAAATTTGTAATTCAAGGCCTGGTGTGGATCCCTGCAAGTTAAATGAATGTGTAAAGCTAGACACGCTCTCTAAAGGAAGGCAATGGAAGTAATTAAAGGGTGGAAAATAGAGCTAAAAAGAAAATCAGTAAGAAGTAAAGCTGAAAAACATGAAATAGAGAAGGACTCAAACTCAGGACCCAAAAAGGATGATTGTTCTTCATCTCATTTAGGTTATATTGGAGAAGGAACCTCTGGATAAACATAGGATGTTTCCAAATGTCTTTCAATAATATTTCAGCTCTACCAATTTCTGAACCTGTAGTAATTGTGACTTCACAGATTCTTGCTGGAACACAAGTGACTGCAGGGTGCCCAAGGATCAGACTGGACATGATTTGGCCAAGATCAGTTGTGTTGATAGCAAGTTGGTTGGCATCAGTATGCTGAACAATCTGGGGTAGATTGTCCTTGGTAGCAGGGAGAGCTTGAATGGCAGAAGGCCAGCACAACAGGAGAATTGAGAGCAAAGGGGTGACCAAAATGATGACTGTGTGATGGGACAAGAACCAGCACCTAGCAACTTGCAACTTGCTTCTAGCAATTGCTTTTCACTGGATAAATGTTTTTCATCCAACTGCTTTTAGCCAAAAGTATATTTTATATGATAGAGGAGTGACTCTCAAACTGGTGTTCAGATCAGAATCACCTGTTGGAAATTTGACATCTCTTGATGCCCACACCCCAGACCAATGACAGCAGAATCCCTGGGGTTAAGACCCAGCCCCCAGGGAGACTGAAGCTCCCCAGGTGACTCCATGGACAGCCAAACTTGAGAATCAGTCTTTGGAGGGTAACAGTGGGGCTCAAATGAAAGAACCCCCAGAATGTGGCCAGCCCCTGCTAAACACTTAACAGACTTCATCTCCCTTTTTTCTCTAAATATAGCTTTTAGGAATTATGTGGTTTTGTTCCCACCAGGCAGTTAGAAAACAGACTTGATGAAGCCTGCAGTTCATTCTGCACTCAGAGAATGAGTTTACGAGATTCATTTCTATTTTATTTTCTTTACAGACTCTCCAAATGGCTGAATATTTCAAAACTAAGTTAATTCAGTTCCCAGATCAGTCCATTCCAAAGCATGCAGTCCAATCTGATGTTTTCTGATACAATGTAGGAAAATCGATTATTTATGGTTGCTTAGATCTTTCTCTTTTCTAAGTTTGTATAGAATGCAAACACAAACATGGATCCGAAACCTGGGAAAAGGTCAATTAATTGCAAATTGTCCATCACACTAACAGAATACCACCCAAACTTTCAAGAAAGCAACAGCTGTAGAGGATTATGATTGTACCTGATATAAGTAAACAGAAGCTCTGGATTTGGCTTAAAAGTGTTGCTTTTCATCTTTAATTTCTTGGTTTTAGTTTCTCACAAGCATCACCGTTATCTGTTAATCACATAACAAATAATCATCCAATGCCCCTTAAGAGCAAGGAACAGAGAAAAAATGTACAGCACTAGACTGGATGTGGAGAATTTTAATCTGGGAGATGAAATAATCATTACAATTATCTGCAAAGCAGAAGCTGAATGGAATGGGGGTAGTGTTTTAGTTAGCTTTGTCACTGCTGTGACTAAAAGGCTGAACCAGAACAATTGTAGAGGAGAAGTTTATTTGAGAACTCATGGTTTCAAAAGTCTCAGTCCATAGACAGCTGGCTCCATTCCTCAGGGCTCCAGGTGAGACTGAACGTCTTGGTGGAAGAGTGTGGTGGAGGGAAGTGGTTCACATGATGATCAGAAAACAGAGAGGCAGATACAAAACATATACCTCATCATGAATAGTAATAATCACACTCTCCAGATACAAAATATATACCCCAAAGCCACTCCACCGATGACCCACATCCTTCAGCCATATTTTAACTGCCTTCAGCTACCACCCAGTTAATCCCATCAAGGGATTAATTCACCGATTCAGATAAGACTTTCATAACCCCAAATCATTTCTCCTCGGCCCTTTCTCCCATTGTCTCACACATGAGCTTTTGAGGGTCACTTCACATCCAAATCATAACAGGTAGTATCAGCTCTGCCAAAACAAAAGGCATGATTTCTATTCTGGGGCCTCCAAGTAAATATGTGAAGGAGGATCCCATGAGAAATGGACTGGGATTGGGGTGCAAAAAGTTCATTGGGGTGTACTCTTAGTAATGACACACTGCGAAGTGGGGAAAGCAAGACTGATCCAGGAATGGGACTGAATGGTGATGTCATGGTCACAGAAGATAGAGCTAGTGCACCTGAAAGGGGAGACTCTTAGCTGTCCTCATTAAGGTGAGGGGTAGCAACTTCTATCCCTGTGCCAAGCAACCTTGGGTTGGATGCAAGCTACACTTGTGAGGAAGGCATAACCTTGGCAAGCTGATGCCCTAGAAAGACAGTGTTTAGAGGGGAATTCCTCCAGGTGCCAACAGCAGGAACAGCATCTCAACCTGACAGGATCCCTTGTTCGTTCTCGCCAGACCTCTTAATTTTCATACCCTTCCATCTCATTTAATGGCAAATCCATTCTTCCAGTTACTCAGACAAAAAAAAAAAAAAAATCTTGCTGCTCTCCTGGATGCCCCTGTGTTTTTCACACCACATCTCTTCCCTCAGCAAAGCCCATTGGATTTGACTTAAAAAATAGATCCAGAATTCAATAGCCTCTCCCCCTCTCCCCTGCCCTCATCCTGATCCCATAAGGTGCCAGGTTCTGGCAATAGCCTGACCCTGGTCTAAATCATCTTCATCTTCATTCTTCTACCCTTCTCTCAGTCTATTGTCAACACATCCATGAAATGGACCCTACTAGGATGAAAAGCTACCCAGAACAGTGGTGCTTGCCTATAATCCCAGCGACTCGAGAGGCTGAGGCAAGAGGATTGCATGTTCAAGGCCAACCTCAGTAATATTATGAGATTTTTGTCTCCAGTCAATCTTAAAAAGGGGTGGCGATGTAGGTTAGTGGTAGGGGGCTGGGCATATAGTTCAGTGGTACAGGGCTTGCCTGGTGTGCACAAGGTCCTGGATTCAATCCCCAGGATCCCCACCCACTGCCAAAAATAAATAAATAGGAAAGCTAGATCTAGATTCTCACTCACTCCTCTGTTCAAACTTTTCCCACATCTTCCCAGGACGACCTAGTCCCTCCATGATCCCTTCTGACCTCAGAAGCACATACTGGGTGCCACCCTGTGCCCTGCAGCAGGACCAGTAACAGCAGCTGTGCCCTCTGCGGAAAGGCCTTTCCTGCTAGCTCTCCTATTTTCAGGCATTGACTCAAAAATCATCTTCTCAGGAAGAATTTCCTGGCCATATTCTCTCTCATGCTCTGCTCCCATTCCTAGTTCTACTTCGTTGTTTTTTTTTTTTTTCGTCACACTTCATATATATATTTTTTTAATATGTTGGTTGGTTGACTGCCTTTCCTATTAGGATATAAGTTAGGTAGGGTTCACCCGATGGTGTTTGTAGGGTATCGCCCAACATTTATAGTAACATCTATCAGTATCCAGGCTCCACGAATCACTATGAAAACCAGAAGAAGACACTGAGTTGCAGACCTTGGGGTCTTACATGACCTCTTTGTTGTTCTAATGCATCACATTCATCTTTTAAATCTGGTGGTTCTAGACTCCATAATGCAATTTGTACCACTAGTTTTAACAATTTTCACTTCAGTGTTTTACTATTACTGTGATTGTATTCAAATATTTTTAACGCATGAAGTAATTGGGCTAGTTCCCTGAGGCTTTTAAACAAATGATGCATTCTTAAGTAGATAATGAATCAATAAATGATCTCCTGGGACCCAGATAGGGTTCTTCTATTTAGGAAATTAATAATGGATTGATTTGTTCTGAAGTAGTGTCCAAACTCTTATTTTCTTCAGTAGCCGACTATTCTCTTCATCACACAAAGTTTCAGGAAAGATTTTTATTTTGATTTGGTTTGGTTGTTTTTTTGTTTTTGTTTTTTTTTTGACTCAGGATACTTAAAAGAATTAGGTAGAAGGGAGAAGATTTTAGAACTCTGTATTTTATTATTTAGCTCTTTCCAATTTCTTCTTCATGTATCTAGCTTTTAAATTAGCACAAGGATAACAAAACAAAGTCCTTCTGAGCTTACAGCGAAATTATTGCTATTTGATTCAGGAAATAATCCAATAATCATTCCAATAATGGTAATGAAAATCTTAGTGTCAAAACTATGACAAATATAAAAAGCTCTTTTTGTTTGGTTTGGCATGGTTTCAGGGTTTTTTTAAATTTGTTTTTGCTGTTGCTTTATAGATTAAATTAAGTTTTTCTTCCTAAGAAAGTAAAGAATAAACTGAGACAGTTATTTAATTATTCATTACAAAGAAGCCAGCCATGTCTGTAGTCTAGAACAAGTCCAGAAAGATGCCTATGAGTATCTTTTGACTGTTGTTGTTCAGACAACATGTTAAACTGTGTTCTTTACTATTTGAGTTTTGGTTCTCTTTATAGATTATGAAGATTGCTATTCATTCCTGGGGTTTAATTATTAAGTTTTATTAATAAAATTAAAAATATAAGAAACTATATGTGGTTCTTTGGAACAACCTAACAAGCTGTACACTATCTTGGCTTTATAGAATGCTTACCCAAATAACAAGAAATTAAGCCCACTAGATCTTTAATTCAGGCTTTTAAACAGAAATGAATTCAAGCCCCTGCTTTGCATCTCTCTTGTAATAACAATAACACTTCTAATAACACTTGACTTCAGTGAGGCACTTTGATGTTTATGAAGTGTTTTCCCATGTATTATCCTGTTTGATTCTTACAATAACTTTGTTTAGAGATTAAGTAATCAAACCTTTGGAAGCTTATTCAATTTGCCAAGGGTCACAAAGCAATTAATGGTGGAACTAGATGAAAGATGAAAACTTATCTTTGAAGTTTACATCCAGGAATCCTCCTTCCTTACTACACAGCTGACTTGCTGCAGGCAGGTACATAAAAAAAAAAAAAAAAAAAAAAAAAAAAAAAACCTCAGGTCTAACCAAGCACCACAGTTATGACCTGCAAACACAAGGGGTTCTGATCACGCCTCACCAAAGCTTAATGCAAAGAATTCTGACCCAGGGGAAATATCCAGGCCGTTTTCATCTCTCTGTCCTCCTTCTCAGGGACAGGTTAGTAATTGACACGTCCATGTGTGACAACACTTTTTTAGAAATTGTAATAGTTGTTATTTAACAAAGTCAGACTGTAAGGCTAGACACTGAATAATTCCAGCTGATCACCTGGGTTTTCAACTGAAACTTCACCACTTTCGTGAATTTCGATTTCTCTTCTGTGTTACAGTAACCGTGTTTGCTCTTAATTGACATCAGTGTATAGTGTGAAAGTATGGATTTCAATAATAGTATTTACATGGAATTGAGTCTTTGGAAGAAAGAATAAGACACCAAGGAAGCAGTTTCAGGTGGTAACTGGCAGAATGTAGAACAAAAACTAGTTGGTTCCAGTCCCAGCTTTGCTCATTGCTAACTCAATGAGCTCTCAAAAGCCATTCCACCTTTTTGGTAGAAAAAAAGTGAATAGCTAGTAGAATTGATAGTAGAATTAATAATAAATATTCATCACCTACAACATGAAGAATCTGGGCTGAAATATATAGAAAATACACCTTGAAGAACACTCAGTCTTTGCATCACTATTGTCAATTAGAATATATTACAAGTTTAATCAAAAGATATGTGCCGCAGTCCAGCTGCAGCAGAATAACCCGGGGGGTGACGAATAACTTGTGTACGTTGATGCAGCAGGAATAGGAGTCGTTTATTGTAGGATAACAGAGGTATTTATACATTTTGCACAGCTTATCTTCATTAGCATAAACTAGATACAGCAGTCAACCAATCAGGAATCTCCACACTTAATGGCTCGCTTTTGTTACTTTACAAACCACTCCCTCTGGCATTTTGCCAGGCGCCATCCAGACTTGTTTACAAACTCTAACAGATATGCGCATAGTACAATGTGTATGGGGATAGCATTGGGGAAGTTAAAGAAGGAGAGAATATAATAATGAAAATGGGGAGGTTTGGGGAGGTTTGAAGGGGTTCGCAGACAATGGAGCATTTGAGTTGGTCCAGGAGGTGAATATTTCAACATGTACAATCTGGAGAAATAAATGCATTTGAAACTGTAAGTTGTTATAAACAAAAACTAATGAATCAGGGAAACCAAAGAACAGAAAGTAGTCTAGATGAACTCCCAGGGAAATGCAGAAATCCTGAGACGGGTAGGCTGGAGTCGGATAAAAAGCTTTGAATGCTATGCTGAATGGTTTCTTGTTGACATCTCGGGCTGTTGGGATGGCATATAAGCTGCAAGCACAGGAATGAGGGAAGCAGAGGTGCACTCAGGAAATTTTAACTTTGCAACAAAGCATCAGAGAAATGGGAGTAAGAAAAAATTCAAGGTAAGGAAATCAGCAAAGGCGGTATTTAATGCATTAGTTCAATTAGAAGGAGCAGGTCTAAGCGAGAGAGACGGTGAAGAAGATAGGATACACAGGTGATGGATTACCTACCTCCAGAATATCAATACCAGTGTGAAAGACTTTAAGATCTTTGGAATTGACAGATAACATGCTCATTTAAAAATGTCATTAAGTCCAAGACAAGGCTCGAAATTACTGTGTACTTTAATAATATTTTCTTTAGTCAACAACAACACACACCTTGGAAAATTATCCTAAGACAAAATCCTGACATATAATTTAAAAATAGTGGCCAGCCATGTAGAAAGATGCTTTGTTTAACTCCGGCATTCAATAGATACTTGCTCCCTTTATCTTGGAGTATCCATCATCTTTTATCTTTCATAGTTTTGTAATGGAGGAGCCATTACATGGTCAACTCTATTGCTCTATTTTAAAGATTTGTTTTCATATCACTTGCTTTGGGAAGCTGTTGAGATCCCTACGATTAAGTGCCTCTTCTGTGTTCTATTCTAGGAAGCTCAAGTGAGGTGGTTTCTTGCTTAACATTCTGATTTCTTCATAAGACTATAAACTTAATGAAGGCTAGGAATTTACCCCAGTTTTCCCCATATTCTAACTGTGACTGGATCGGTACTTGGTACACAGGTAACAATATTCACTGAAAAAAAATAATTTTTATATTTCAAGACAGATTTTTTATTTGCATATTTTGTCAGACCCAATCAAACTCACAGATTTTTTTTCACATGCAATTGGCTGAACCTTATCACCACACAGGGTCAGGAATAGATTTTTCCATGAATCAATTCATTTGAAAGGCAAGAGGTGTAGGTTTGTGGTGATGGAGCAAAGCTGTCCCTGAGCAACCCCATTGTCAAGGACATCCTCATCATCCATCCCCACAGGATCCAAACACACATCTGCATCCTTCCAGGAGCTCAGAGGAGGGATCTTATTCATGTGAGCATATGCAACTGATTGGCAATTAATTTGATTTTGCACCTGCTTTGGATCACCTCAGGGCATTGCCCTACACCCCAGGAATCAGTTTCATTGAAGCACACTTCTCAGAAATGTAAGCTTGTCTCTCAAACGGCTACTCCCATTTCCATAAACAAAAGTCATATTTGCATCTTCTGAGCAGGATAGAAGTCCTTGTAAGACACACGGGCAAGGTGCCAAGTCATCCACCATCATAGTTATTATAGCTAACCTCTTTCAGAGTTAATATGAGCCAGAACACAAGCTTAACACTCTACAGATACCATCTCACTTTATTATCACAATAATTTTATCAGTTAGTATTATTATGACGTGCATTTTACTGGCTAGAAAACAGAAACACAGAAAAATTACAAACCTTGCCAGATTCTGTTTCTAATAGTCACAGAGCTAAATCTTTGGCATTTAATACGTGGCAGAGATGACTCTGAATGCATTGGATGCTAGTGAACCAAGTGCCTGCATGGCTCCTCCATTGCAAAACTAGGGTTTGTTTGCAACACAGGTCAATATCAAAAAGAGAATGATCATGGCGCAGGGGGAATCTCCTTGGATGTGATCCATTCTTTGGAATTTTTCACTCACTGCTAAATCCATTAAATCTGGAATATACTGGGAATGAAATGAATGGAGTCCAGTCCCTGGGGTTGGGACGTCATTACTTCCTGACCCTCAACATTACTCTAACCCAAACAACCTGTTGCAAAGATCTCCAAGTAGTAAACCGAAGTCTTTAATTTTACCTCTCCCCTAGGATAGAGTTTTAAATTTCAATTAACTGTCAGGACTGGAAAGATGGGATACTTTCCATAAAAATCTGGGTTTTTAAATTCTCATAAAAAAATGAAGATCTGATCCCCCCTGCCTCTATTCTCTGATCATGACAGTCAAGGTTAGCTAGGGTTGCTCTCATTAGGTGGGCATATACTCCTCATTTTGCCCCAGTCCTCACTGGGCCCTAGCGTATATAAATCAGCATAAAGGTCCTCAAGAACATGGTCATTTCTTGTCTTATTATCAGGTTGTTTCACTGATGGACATTGCCTAGTCTCTGGGGATACCCAGCAAACTCAGATCTGGAAAAACAAAGCTTCCAGCATTAGAGTCAGGTCCTTCATGACTTCAGAGAGTCACAGAAAGTGGTCTCAATGCCAGACTGGAATTCACAAGATCCAGCTGATATCTCACCTTGGGCAATTCAGCCTTCCTTAGAATATATTCTTGCCCTGTTTTTTATTTCATTCTGTTCACTCCTTCTATCCTTTCTCAGTTTCTTGATTATAACTATGAACCTGAAGCTGATGATTAATAGATGATACCTCCATCTCCTGGCCCTTGGAGCTTGAAACTAGCCTATGCTACTTCCTTTAACATCTCCACCTGTAAGTCTCTAGACATCTCCGATTCAGAATGAGCAAAACTGAAGTGCACCTTCTTCTGTAACCTCCTTCCTTGTAGTCTTTGTCTATTGGTGGCACATACTCAATCCCTGCTTGGTCATTAGCACCAGAAAGTTAGATGTTCCCATAATTTTCCTTTCTCATCTCATGACACTCAAACCCTGAGACCTGATGACTGTGTCTATGAACTATTTATCAAGTCCTTAATCTCTCCTCCCACTACCCTGCTACTTCCTGGTTTGCATTTCTTAAGTCTCAGCTTATCCTGTGAAATAGCTGCTCTCTTTTGTCCAAGGTTTATTTCAAGGCTGCCCTGCATGGAAACATCAAAGCAATGAAGATAAGTTAAATGCAGTTGGGTAACCCCAACGACTTAACATCCACCTATGGCTTTCCTATTTCCCTCAAGCTAGTCTAAAGGCCTTCAGTGCCATCACCTCCACCACATCTTCCAACAGGATCCCCACCACATTTTATTTCCCTCTGTGTTCCTCAGCAACACCAACTACGCTGAGCGACTGGAACTATCTCTGGAGTGGTATAACATTCAATAGGTAGAAAGTTTGGTAAGGGCAACAAACACAGAAATGGAAGTCTATTCTTAAGTTGAAAAGAACTAGACTTTTCAAATTGAATGTAGACAATCGCATAGAGTTTATTTTGCTTGCATAATGCTAACCTCGATTCTCCCCCACCCCATCTCTCTCTCTCTCTCTCTCTCTCTCTCTCTCTCTCTCTCTTACACACACACACACACACACACACACACACACACACACACATTGTCTTTGCCTAACTAATGACTTCTCAGCATCTAAGACTACTCAGGTATCTTCTTCTCCTGGAAGCTTTTCTTAAAACTCAGGACACCCACCCCACTTCTCTCTCTTCACACACACACACACACACACACACACACACACACACACACAGAGAGAGAGACACTGAGCTTGTTGCCCTTAGTATGTTTTAGTCAGCTTTGCAGCTCTGTGACCAATATACCTGATGAGAAATACTCAGAAGAAGAAACAGTTTCAGAGATTCAGTCCATGCTCAGCCAACTCCATAGTCTTGGGCCCAAAGTGAGTCAGAACATCATGGTGGAAGGGGGTGGCCAAGGAAGGCTGCTCAGTTGATAATGTCTAGGAAGAAGAGATAGTGAGAGGGAGATGTCAGAAACAAAACATAAGCCCCAAAGGCAAGTCCCCAGTAACCTACTTCCTCTATCAGACCCTACTGTATACAGTTACCACCCAGTAAATTAATTCAAGTGAATTAATCCATGGATTATGTTACAGCACTCATAATCGAATCATTTCACTCCTGAACATTCTTGTGTTGTCTCACACATAAGCTTTCCAGGGAAACCTCAGGTCCAAACCATTATGGTAGTATATTAACCTATGTTTATGTTCTTATTATTTATCGTGGAACTTAATAAATCACATTTTAATTGTCTTTTTACATTTCTACCTCCTTTACTAAACTTGTACATGCTCTAGAATAAAGTCGGTACTATTCTTCATTGATCCCCAAAACCAATCACAGAATCATTTAAAACTATTAAATGAATGAATAAATGCACAAGTAAATGATAACACCAGAAAATTTACCTGTGAATCAGTCACTGTAAACAGAGTCTGAGAGTTAGGATAAAGTGAGTTAGGAGCAACTCTGCCACTAGTTTGAAATCAGATGATATGTTTGCCATCTCATCATGAAAACAATCCAAACTGCTAAAAAGTCAAGAGGCTGAATACATTTTCTTAGATAGTGTCTATCAAAGAGATGAGTTGATTTTTAAATATTGACTGACTTTCTATAAATTCATTGCTGATGTAATAACATTTGTGGAATAATGATTTCCTGCCACTGTCTACAGTTGCTATTCACAGCAAATTATTTACCAGAATTTCCAAGTAGTAAAAGTAAATTAGGTCAGTGCTACATATAAAATATGGTAATTGTTAGTAAAAGTCTTTTGACTATTACTGTAATATTATATTTTGCATTCAAATAAACATGTATTTGGATAACATCCTTATTGAATTTGACATTCAGCAATAATCTTAAAATACTTACAAACAATGTTCCACTGTACATAGAAGAGACATCCAATGGCTGGAAGAGATGTGATAAAAGTGAAAATACTTAGCCGATCATTACCACCAAAATAGTAAAAAATAAAATAATATATTTTTGCTTAGAGTTGAGTGAGAATATCAAAGTTGATTCATTTTGTGGCATTGATTATAACCAATTATTTATTGAAATTGTGGTTATAGACAAGTATACTACACAAGGGGAACAAATTAACATCATTTCTCTATAAAATTAAAAAGATAAAAAGACTATTTTTCATACATATGGTATAATATGTTCTGTGAAACTTTCCAAATTTAATTTTAGAAAGAATAGTTCTTCCAAACTAAATGACATGCTCTTATTTCAAGTATAAATGTTCTCAAATATCTTACTTTAGTAAGTCTACCTATTTAATGATTATATCATCCCAAGCACATCATTTGTGTTTTTATCCAAGAAAGTGTTTATTAAGCCCTTATTATGTGTTCCAAGTTCATTATGGTAAAAAATAGGAATGGTTCTCAAAATATTATACTTTATAGTCCGTACCCTGGTCTGAAAGGAGCTGAGAGACCTAAGTCCAGGTCCTCACAATGGCACTATGACAGGTAGCCTCTGAGTGTGTGTGAACTAATTTCCATGGAGAAAAAAGAAAGCAATGTTAAACACCCACCAGAGCTCAGGCTCAGCCAAGACCTACCTCACTGACCTGCGTGGGAACTCAGGTCCAGGGTAGGCCAGAGTCCATCCCGGCATTAGCTGACACCCACCAGAGCTCAGACCTGGCCCAGAGTCACCTAAACCAACTGCACAGGAGCCAGGGCCCAGGGTAGGCCCAGGTCCTTCCATCCACTGGCAAAGCCCCTCCGGAACTCAGGCCTGGTCCAGACCCACTTTGCTGACCTGTGCAGGAGCCAGGGCCCAGGGTAAGCTTGGGTCCGCCCCCACCCACCACCATCTAAGAGCTGAGGTCTAACTCACTTCCAGCTTGAGACACTGCAGCCACCCCCATAGCCTTCCCCATACAGTAGCCTTTATCTTGGTACAAAAGTCAGGGCCGAAGCAGCTGCATCTTGGAGCAGGCATCCCAAAGCCAATGTACTGTCCACCCTTTCCCCCCCATCTCTGAAAGACGTTGCATCCATCTTGGGGCACCTCCACTGCTATCTCGAGTTACCTCTGTTATTGCCGCCACCCCCCGAAAGTTGCAGTAGCATCCAACCTGGGACACCGGCAGGGTCTGGAAGCCCAACACCAAGGTGAGATACAGATAATCTTCACAGATTCTATAAGATTCTAGGGTAGAAACTGTAACACCTCAGATCCACACTGCAAATAAGGAAATCACATAGACAACATGAAAAAAACAAGGGAGGAAAGTGCCCCAAACAAAGAGGATACTGCAATAACAGAATCCATGGACAGAACAGTTGATGAAATGTCAGAGAAGGAGTTCAGAACATTCATAATTAAAATGACCTGTGAATTAAAGAATGGCCTAAATGAGGAAATACAGGCAAAAATTGATCATTCCAACAAAGAGATGAGAGAACAAATACAGGCAACCACTGATGATACCAATAAATAGATAAGGGGGCAAATACAGGCACCCATTTATCACACCAACAAGGAGATAAGAGAGCAAATACAAGTAGCAAAAGATTACTTCAAGAAAGAGATAGAGATTCTGGAAAAAAATCAGAAGTCCTTGAAATGAAGAAAACAATAAACCAAATTAAAAAAATCAATAGATTGCATCACCAACAGACTAGATCACTTGGAAGACAGAACATCAGATAATGAAGACAAAGTATACAATCTGGAAAATAAAGTTGACCACACAGTGAAGAAAGTAAGAAACCATGAGCAGAACATACAAGAATTATGGGATAATATCAAAAAAAGACATCTAAGAGTTATTGGGATAGAGGAAGGCACAAAGTTTCAAACCAAAGGAATGAACAGTCTCTTCAATGAGATAATATCAGAAAATTTCCCAAACATGAAGAATGAATTGGAAAATCAATACAAGAGGCTTACAGGACACCAAATGTACAAAATTACAACAGATCTACACCAAGACGCATTATAGTAAAAATGCCTAGCATACAGAATAAGAATAAAATCTTAAAGTCCACAAGAGAGAAGAATCAGATCACATATATGGGGAAACCAATTCATATCTCAGCAGATTTTTCAACCCAGACCCTCAAAGCCAAGAGATCCTGGAACAACATATACCAAGCTCTGAAAGAAAGTGGATGCCAACCAAGAATCTTATATCAAGCAAAATTAAGCTTTAGATTTGATGATGAAATAAAAACCTTCCATGAAAAACAAAAGTTAAAAGAATTTACAACTTGAAAGCCTGCTTTACAGAACATACTCGGCAAAATACTCCATGAAGAGGAACTGAAAACAACAATGAAAATCAGCAAAGGGAGATATTAAACTAAAGGAAAAACTAATCAAAGGAAAAACCAAGTCAAGTTAAATTCAAAAAATAAACAAAAATGGATGGGAATTCAAATCATATCTCAATAATAACTCTGAATGTTAATGGCCTAAACTCATGAATCAAAAGACATAGATTAGCAAATTGGATTTTTAAAAAAGACCCAACAATATGCTGTCTCTAAGAGACTCATCTCATAGGAAAAGTCATCCACAGACTGAAGGTGAAAGGTTGGAAAAAACCATACTTCCCACGTGGACTGTGGAAGCAAGCAGAGGTTTCCATCCTCATATCAAATAAAGTAGACTTCAAGCTAAAGTCAATCAAAAGGGATAAAAAAGGAGACTACATACTGCTCAAGGGAACCATCCATCAGCAAGACACAAAAATTATAAATATATATGCCCCAAACACTGGAGCATCTATGAACAAAGAAACTATAGAACGCAATAAGACAATCAATAACTTAGACTTAACTGACATATATAGAATATGTCATCCTTCAACGAAAGAATATATTTTCTTCTCAGCAGCACATGGATCCTTCTTTAAAACAGACCACATATATTATGCCACAAAGCAATTCTTCCCAAATATAAAAAAGTAGAGATACTACCCTGCATTCTATCGGATCATAATGGAATGAAATTAGAACTCAATGATAAAATAAAAAATAAAAGCTATTCCAACACCTGGAGACTAAATAATATGCTACTGAATGAATAATTAGTTGCAAAAGACATATCAAGGAGGAGACTGAAAAATTCTTAGAGGTGAATGAGAGCACAGATACAACATATCGAAATCTCTGGGACACTATGAAGGCAGTACTAAGAGGAAAGTTCATTGCATGGAGTTCATTCCTTAAAAGAAGAAAAAGTCAACAAATAAATGGCCAAATTTTACATTTCAAAGCCTAGAAAGAAAAAAAAAAGAACAAATCAACACCAAAAGCAGTAGAAGATAGGAAATAATTAAAATCAGAGCTGAAATCAATGAAATTGAAACAAAAGAAACAATTGGGAAAAAAAATTGAGCAAAAAAGTTGATTCTTCGAAAAAAATAAATAAAATTGACAGACCTTAGTCATGCTAATGATGAGAAGGAGAGAGAAAACTCAAGTTAATAACATAGGTAATGAAAAAGACACTACAGAAACACAGAAGACAATTAGAAATTATTTTGAAAACTTGTACTCCAATAAACTAGAAAATATTGAGGACATCAGCAAATTTCTAAAGTCATATGATTTGCCCAAATTGAATCAAGATGATATACACAATTTAAAAAGATCAGAAATGAAAAAGGAAGGTTTAGTGACATCTGTGGCTTTTGTCAGACAAGCAACATTCTCCTTCTGGCAATAGAATCTCAAGTTAGCTTTGGAGACCTACTCTCCCTCAATGGATACAATCTTTATGAGACTGTCCATTAAAAAGTCTCACATTCCCTAGTCAGAAAGCAAAAATAAATAAATAAATAAATAAGTAAATAAATAAATGAATAAATAAATAAATAAAATTAAATAAAAAGATCAATTTCAAGTGGTGAAATGCCATCAGAAGCCTACCAACCAAGAAAAGCACAAAACTGGATGAATACATAGCCGAGTTCTACAAGACCTTTAGAGAAGAACTAATACCAATACTCTTCAATTTATTTCAGGAAATAGAAAAAGAGGCAGCACTTCCAAACTCATTCTATGAGGCCAATATCACTCTGATTCCAAAACCAGGCAAAGACACATCAAAAAAAGAAAACTTCAGACCAATATCTCTAATGAACATAGATGCAAAAATTCTCAATAAAATTCTGGACAAATCAAAAACAAAAAAAAATATCCAAAAGATAGTGCACCATGATCAAGGTTGGTTCAACATAGGGAAATCAATTAAATGTAATTGATCACATCAATATACTTAAAGATAAGATCATCTCAATAGATGAAGATAAAGCATTTGACAAAATACAGCACCCCTTCATGTCTAAAACACTAGAAAAACTAGGGATAACAGGAACATATCTCAACATCGTAAAAGCTATCTACATTAAGCCCCATGCCGACATCATTCTAAATGGAGAAAAATTGAAAGCATTCCCTCTAAAAACTGGAACAAGACAGAGATGCCCTCCTCTCTCACCACTTCTATTTAACATAGTTCTTGAAACACTGGCTTGTGCAGTTAGACAGATGAAAGAAATTAAAGGGATATGGATGGGTAAAAAATAACTCAAATTAGCACTGTTTGCTGAGGATATGATCTATACCTAGAAGACCCAAAATAATTCCACCAGAAAACTTCTAGAACTAGTAAATTAATTCAGCAAAGTAGAAGGATACAAAATCAACACCCATAAATCAAAAGCATTTCTGTATATCAGTGATAAATCCTCTGAAAGGGAAATGAGGAAAACTACCCCATTTACAATGCCTAAAAACAAAATAATATATCTGGGAATCAACCTAAGGAAAGAGGTGAAAAACCTCTACAATAAAAACCACAGAACACTAAAGAGAGAAATTAAAGAAGACCTTAGAATATGGAAAGATCTCCCTTGTTCTTGGATAGGCAGAATTAATATTGTCAAAATGACCATATTACCAAAAGCATTATATAGGTTTAATGCAATTCCATTCAAAATCCCAATGACATTCCTCATAGAAATAGAGAAAGCAGTCCTGAAATTGATCTGGAAAATAAGAGACCCACAACAGCTAAAGCAATGCTTAACAAGAAGAGTGAAGCAGGTGGCATCGCTATACCAGAACTTAAACTATACTACATAGCAATAATAACAAAAATAGCATGGTTTTGGCACCAAAATAGACTGGTAGACCAATGGTACAGAATGGAGAATGCAGAGACTAACCCACATAATTATGGTAATATTAGACACAGGCACCAAAAATGTACATTGGGGAAAAGACAGCCTCTTCAACAAATGGTGCTGGGAAAACTAGAAATCCGTATGCAACAAAATGAAATTAAACCTCTGTCTCTGACCATGCACAAAACTCAACTCAAAGTGGACCAAGGACCTAGAAATTAAACCAGAGACACTGTGCCTATTAGAAGAAAAAGTAGGCCCTGATCTCCAACATGTGAGATTAGACCCCAACTTCCTTAATAAGACATCTATAGCACAAGAGTTAATATCTAAGAATCAATGAATGGGATGAATTCAAGCTAAAAAGCTTCTTCTCAACAAAAGAAACAATCAGTGAGGTGAATAGAGAGCCTACAATTTGGGAACAAATTTTTATCACACACACATCAGATAGAGCACTAATCTCTAGGATATATAAAGAACTCAAAAATCTTACCGCCAAAAAAACCCCAAATAACTCAATCAATAAATGGGCCAAGGACCTGAACAGACACTTCTCAGAAGAAGATATACAATCAATCAACAAATATATGAAAAAAAGTTCAACATTGCTAGCGGTTAGAGAAATGCAAAGATTTCATCTCGCTCCAATCAGAATGGCAGCTATTAAGAAGACAAACATTTATAATGTTGGTGAGGATGTGGAGGAAAAGGCACACTCATACACTGCTGGTGGGACTGCATATTGGTGCAGCCAATATGGAAAGCAGTAATGGAGAATCCTTGGAAAACTGGGAATGAAACCACTATATGACCCAGCTATCCCACTCCTCAGTCTCTACCCAAAGGACTTACAAACAGCATACTTCAGGGACACAGCCACATCAAACTTCGTAGCAGCACAATTCACAATAGTTAAACTGTGGAAACAACCTAGATGCCCTTCAGTAGATGAATGGATAAAGAAAATGTGGTATATATACACCATGGAATATTACTCAGCATTAAAAGAGAATAAAATCCTGGCATCTGCAGATTAAATGGATGGAGTTGGAAAATATAATGCTAAGTGAAGTTAGCCAATCCCCAAAAATCAAATGCCAAATATTTTTTTTCTGATTTAAGGATGCTGATTCATAATGTGGTGGGGGTGGGGGGTGATGGGCGGATTAGATGAACTCTAGATAGGGTAGAGGGGAAAAGGGGAGGGAGGGGAAGGGAGGAGGCAGGGGATTAGTAAGGATGGTGGAATGAGATGGACATCATTACCCTAAGTACATGTATGCCAACACGAATGGTGTGACTCTACATTGTGTACAACCAGAGATATGAAAAATTGTGCTCTATATGTGTAATGTGAATTGTAATGCATTGTGCTGTCATATATAACAAATTAAAAATTTTTTAAATGAAAATAAAGAAAGTCATGTGACTATTTCCTGTTTAAGGAAACTGGTTGTAGTTTATACTGGTTGTAGAACTTCCACTCCAAAAAAAAAATGAAGTATACATGAAATATTCCAATTCCTCCCACTAAATAAAATTTAAAATCCCAGATATTACATATAAAAATAAAATGTAAGAGCAGATTAGATCAGGACTTTGGGGACCCAATAAAGAACACAACAGTGAGCTCCCCACATTTTCTTTTTGCCTCATATTCCCAAGATTTGGAGCTCAGTTTTGGTAACCTGCTAATGACCATAGGCACAGACAAAAAAGCCCCTCCCCCCAACCCCCACAAACACACTCTAAAAACTAAATTCATCCAGACAAAGGACCCGGACAGAAACATCTTAACAAGATGGAAACTTTTAGACAATAATAACTCTACTCCAGCAAACAGTACAGAAAAACAAACTGTACCCACTCTCCTATCAGGAAGGCTAGGTGGGACCCAGGACCCCCACTCTGGTCAAGCTTTAAAATTTTTCAACCCCCATCCTGGTGGCTTTAGAGAAGTGGGTGAATTTTTTAACCCCACCAGACAGTAATGAGTATCTCTTTCCTAAATTTCTATCAATGGAGACCACATAAGAAGCCCAGATTTCTACCCCTACCCAGTAATAATGACTTCTACTCCTCCTATTTAGTTTAAATCCAACAAAACATGTAATTATAGAATTATTTATATCCAAAGCCTGATGGAAGAAATCAAAGAGGATATTCATTAATCTAAAGACTCACTATAGAAAATATATCTTCTTCTCAGTCAATACAGATTTAATGTAATTCCTATCAGAATTTCACCCATGTCATTTCTAGATACAGACAAATTAGTTTAACTTTTACATGGAAAAGAAAGGGAATTAGAATAATTCAAACAATTTTGAAAGAACAAAGTGGGAAGAATCCATCCAGCCAATTTCAAGACTTATTATATGGGTATGGAAATCAGCATTCTGTGGGATTATTGGAGGGATGGACACAAAGATCAATAGGTTTAGCACAGAATGAACACACACTGTGCCCAACTGATTTTATTTCCAACAAAGATGTGAAAGAAATTCAATAGAATAAAGAGTCTTTCCAACAGATGGTGTTGGAGCAACTGGACCTTCATTTGCAAAAAGAACGAAAAAAAAACAAACAAATAAAAAAACCTAACATAAAATCTCAGTTCTTATACAAAAATTAACTCAAAATGAATCACAAACTTCAATGTACAAAATTAAACTACTAAACATTTAGAAAATAACACAGGTGAAAATCTTTAGTATCTAGAGCTAAGAAGAGATTTTAGTCTTAACAACAGATACAAGATACATTAAAGAAAAAACTGATAAAATGGACATCATAAAAAGTAAAACATTTTTTCTGGGCACAATGCTATTGGTACTTTGTAATCTCAGCTACTTGAGAGGCTAAGATGAAGGACTGTAAATTACAATGAGCACATGAAAAGATGTTCAACATCACTAGCCATTTGGAAAATGCAAACTGAAACTAAAATGAGATATTACTACATACCTTTTTAAATGCCTAAATAAAAAACAGTGGTGACACCAAATATTTGTCAGGATGTAAATAAACTGGATTCCTCATACATTGTCAATGGAAATGTAAAACAGTACAGCCAGCTTAGAAAACAGTTTGGCAAGTTCTTCAAAAATTAAACATTCAAATACCATATGACTCAACCATTGGATTCCTGGACATTTATGCTACAGAAATTAAAACTTACGTTCACATAGTTTCAATAAGCCAATTCATAGCAGTTTCAATTATATTACTCCCAAACTGGAAGCCACCACACTCCCTTCAACAGGTAAATGGACCAAAAAAAAAGAGAGAGAGAAAGAAAAAATAAAAACAACTTATATCTATATAACATTATTGAAATTATAAGTTATTCCATGGGCTGGTGATACAGTTTTATAAGTTTTATAGTAAAGCACTTGCCTGGCATGCTTTCAGTCTGCATTCAATCCTTGGCATCCCAAAAATAAATGAATGAATGAATGAATGAATGAATAAAATGGCTACTATAGGTTAAAGATGGGAGTTGGGGTAGAGGTGGAAGGAGGTGAAGATAGTTGTAAAACAGCAACATGAGTTTCACAGTGGTGGAAATATTATGTTTTTTAATTACATCAATGTCAGTATGCTGGTTGTGCTATTGTACTGTAGTTTTGTAAGGTGCTACTGTATTAGTGCTGTTATAATGAAGTGTTACAGACTGAATGGCAGAAATGTATTTCCTCACACTTCTGGAGATTGGAAGCCTGATATCAAGGTGTATCAGAGTTGGATTTTGCTGAGGCTCTCTCTCCTTGGCTTCTAGATGGTTGGCTTCTCCCTGAATTTTCACATAAACTTTCCTCTTTAGTACTTGTATTGGATTAGGGCTCTCCTAACGACCTAATTTTAATATAATTACCTTTTTAAAGACCATATCTTTAAATATAGTCACATTCAAATATAGTGGGCATTAGGACTTCAACATGTTCATTTGAAGGTGGGTAGATACATTTTAGTTCAAATCAGCCCATAAGAGTCACCATGGGGTGGGGTGGGCACTGAATAAGGGGTTCATGGAATCTCTCAATATTGTTTCTTACAACTGCATGTGCATTTACAATTACCTCAAAATAAAAAGCTTAATTTGAAAAAAATTGTAAAGGAGTTTGATTAAGTAATAATTCAAATGTAGTACATGTGGCTGACCCTTGATTAAGTATAGAAGTCATTAGGATGTGCTTACAGGAACATTTAGTCTTTTCTCTGAGATTAAGCTAATTATATCAGAGGAGAGAAAGAACATCTAAGTTCCTCTGCTTGCTTTATTTATAAGAAGAAACTTTATAGTGATTTTAATAGACAGAAATTCTTTAATTCCTCAAACATCATTGGGTTGCATATAGATTGAATAGAAATTCACTTTAAGTTAAAAACCACTCTGAATCAAAGTTTGAAATGCCCCGAAAAGCTCATATTTAATAATAATCAGTAAGTGCAGATGAAGATCAATGACTTTGGCCTACAAAGATTTCAAGAATGTGGGTTCTTTTTTATTGTGAGAACTCTTTTTGGTTGTTGTTGTTGCTTCTATTGTTTTGACCATGAGTGTGCATGGTTGTGTCTACACTGTCAAAGTGAATTCTTTGTTAGCACTTAGCCAAAAAAATTGTGTGTGTGTGTCTGAGTGTGTGTGTACAGTATATTTTTTATATTATCATGTTTGCATAGATTATGTGAGCAACTTCTCAAATTCTCAATGTATCTTGAGTACTATCACAACTCAGACATTTTAGGGCTGACATAAATCCTTTCTGTATTACATTTCCTTTTTAGTCAATATATATTGCCTCCTGTTTTTTCTTATCTGTCTTCTAGAAGAAGCTAATAACTTAACTCAAATAAACCACATTGCTATCAGACAAGATCAAGATCATTTCTGGGAGTTGCTCCAGGGAAGTATTCTAGCATCTGATTCTTTTTAATGGACTGGAAGAGCAAACCATTGATGGTTGATTGAATCATGGCTACATCATATTGTGGGCTGCAGCATTTAGCTCTTTTTATAACTTAAAATGCCTTCTCTCTATGGTGGTAAGGACTGCATTTTATTGATGAAGAGGCTCACTGCAATCTAAACACTGCTTTTCACATATGTGATAGGTAGCAAGGGCAGGAGGAGGTATACTTATCTTTGCATATGTAGCATTTAAGAAATTGGGTTTTGAGATTGGGCTGCATGTATAAGAATCCTAATTCTACCATCTGTTAGTTGTGTGATGTTGGGCAATGATTTTAACCTTCCTGCATGTCAGTTTCCTTTTCTATAAAATAAAGACAATTTTGCAGCACCTACCTCTTTTTGTACTGAAGAAGATTCAAATTTTGTAAAGTTTTTTAAATGACCTTTGGCACAAAGAAAGTCAGTGTGAGCACTGGATTGTTTTTCCTTGTGCTGTTGCAAACAACTTACTTTTTACATTGTTATCTCACTTAGGAAAAAGAAAACTGTGTGTGTTTGTGTGTGTGTGTTTGTGTGTGTGTGTGTGTGTGTGTGGTGGGAGGGGCTACTTCATTAGTACTGGCAGCAATCTTTACTGTAGACTAAGTACTAGGTAGTTGAACATCTACACATTACTTAATTTTTTAAAATATGAAAACATTGGAGAGGGATCTGACATTCTCAGAAAATTCCACTTCTCGGGAATTGTGTTATGTTCTTATTATTCCCATTTCTTCCAAAAAGCCCTCTTGTCTAACTGCCTCCCTTAACTTGTTTTTACTAATTTCCAAGAAAAGTCCATGCTTGGTCCTCTCCATGCACAGATTCTTTCCCTCTTTGATCATCTCTCCCTCCTAATACCCCAAAGCAAAGGCAGATCCTGGAACATGCACTTCCATGTAGGACTTTCTGAGGACCCCCAAATGTGTCTCCACATTGTTACAGACAAAGCAGGGTCTTCATCTACATCTTGCCTTTCCTGATCATTTCCTGCTTACAAGGAGACAAACTGGCTTTTAAAGAAGCATTGCTTTTGCTAAGTTGATTTTAAATGTTTTAAAATTTAAATTTGGAATTCAAATTTATTCTTTAAGTATGGATGGTACTTCTCAGTAGCAGTGTTTTCTCACAACCAATAATTATTTCTTTTCACTTAAAATATTGAGACAAAAACATATCACAGAAAAGAAGTGAATATCTAAATGCAATTGGTTTATGATTTATTAAATACTAGTTAACAAATAAGCCTTTCTGTGGAAATGTAATACATCAAATATGGATTTTTTTCCACTGGGGCATAAAGTTATAGTGAATCTAAACAGAAGTCATTAAATGATGACATTACACATAGAATCCAAATCTCTTTATTATAATTGTGATTGAACAATGATTAAAATAAAAAAAAACTAATATCAAATCTTTAACTCCGTCTTACTTGCATTTCTATACTCTTTTTTTCAAGGTTACTGATTTAAGTGAATTTATCACTTTTTATGAATTTACTGCTGGTCATTTTTAAATGAAATAAGGTTTGAGTTTCTTTGAGTCAATTTCATCCCAGGGAAAAGACACCTGCAATCTCTCCAAAACAAACAAACAAACAAAAAACTCCTTAAACAAATGAAACCTTGGGAAACGCTAAATATAATTGAAAGAATGAAGGAGGAGAGGTAGAGGTAATTATCTGATGTAAAGTAGTCACTCAATAAATGTTTGCTAAAACAAAGCACAAGAATTGCCACAGCCCGGCTGGCTGGGCAAAATAACGGGGGGGGGGGGGGGGGGGTGGCGGTAAGGAGCAACTTGTGTAGATTGATACAGCAGGAGTAGGAGCCGTTTATTGTAGGACAACAGAGGTATTTATACATTCCACACAGCTTATCTTAATTAGCATAAACTAGATACAGCAGTCAACCAATAAGGAATCTCCACACTTAATGGCTTGGTGGAGTTACTTCACAAACCACTCCCCCTGGCATCTTGCCAGGCGCCATCCAGACTTGTTTACAGACTCTAACAAAGAATGTAGTTCTTTAAATAATTAATTAATATTTTAGAGAAAAATCAAGTTCAACATATTGTACTTCACTTTTTCCTTTAAAATGTCTACTTACTAAAAAATATATACACATAAAAAATGTAGAATATGATCAACTTGTGTATATATGTGAGATAAATTTAACAGTGGTTCACCAAATAAATATATAGCACATTTTCCCTATCCTTTAAAACAGGTAACCTATTTGAAATAAACTTTGAAAAGGGTCTTCCTAATTTAGACTTTTTGTGTTGATTGGAAATCTTACCAATAGTAAAGAATTAATGGCAGCTTTGAAAATATTTCATGAAAGAACTTAAAGTAAGTTTGAAAACTTTATTTTGGTAGTTCTTGCATAATACTAAACTTTTATTCTTGTCTGATACTAAGATCATATATATATAAACACACACATACACACACACATGGCATATTAAATATTAGTTAATTGGATTAAATTCAATCATAAACCAGATTGAAAATGAGATTCCATCATGGGAATGGTGATGTGGAGACAAAAGTTGCCTCTTATTAACATTCACAGAATAAACAATCCTAGGATTTTAGTCTTATCATTGTTATTCATCATACAATGTTTGCAAACAGTCTCCTGTGGATATGTTGGACTTATGTTTGTAAATCTGTTAATGGTAATAGGATTTCTACCTGCTCAGCATGGTAAAGATTAATCCCACTGTGTTTCTACTTTAGGGCTTTCTTATTTGTTCAGTGGAAGAACAATTTAATTCAAAAATTCTTTGCACAGTGATACTGTGTCTGCTTGTTGCCCCAGAGCTGTCTTTGCCTGTCTTCGAAGACTATACGTGGGCACACATGGCCAGCTTCTCGTCCTCTGGATAGAGCATGAGGTTCACCCTGTAGCCCATCATACAACTCCCTATCGCCCAAAATGCAACACTGCTGGGGTGTGGGGTTTACTGCCTACACTCAAGCATGTTTATAGTCACTTCTAAATGTCCAGAGAATATTCATGCTTTGGAAATAGAGTCTCTCACACACCCCTAATACCTCCATCCACCTTTCAGAGTGTTCACTAGTGTAGCATCCATGTTAATTGCTCCTTTCCTTCTTACATGGATGATCCCTTTGGTTGTATAGAAAAATGTATGCATTTTATCTGGGCTAAAATGTTCTATTTGAGGGGTTAAGACCTAGTTTGATGACCCACAAACTAATTAGGTTGAACTACTGCTCATTATTTCCCACTGTGCCCTAGGCTAGAGGAAGGGTCTCCTTCCTGAGAACTGAGTGCAACCAAGGAGATCATCCATGTAAGAAGAAAAGGCGACAGCATTTGAGGCTGAGGGCTTTTCTCAGAACCTGGGAATACCCCAAAGATGGGGTACAGAGCCGCATAAAGCTCCTGCCCTGTTAACTGGAGGAAAAGAAAAAAAAATCAAAGAAAAAAATTTCCCATTTCATGCTTTTGCCTACAGTTAAAACTAACAGGCATCCAAACTTTTCAATTTATTCAAAATACACACTTAGAGATAAGTTAGCAGCTCCTGAAACCTTCCTCGAAGATCTGTTAGCATTCTGTTTGAGGTTGGAAAGATGCAATCCTCTGCAAAATTTTGTGCACATCGGGCTGCCCCAAACAAGCTGCCTTATTGCAAATCACTTTTCAATAGAGCATATTCTTCTCAAATGCTCCATATTTCCAAGCACACCATTTTCTCTGCATATGCAAATCTACTCTCTCGCTATGTTAATCTTTAACAGACAAATCACTTTATGGATTGGGTTTTATAATGAGCCATATAATATATTCAATATGAAACATTTTTTTTTTCTTATTGAGACAAATTAACAGGTCTTGATTCCCACAAACGACCTAGGTGCTTGACTTTACTGTGATTCTATTTTTAATGACCGGTATTTAGTAGCCAACAACATTTAACCCTTGAGAACCCTTCCTCCCTGCAGTCACTAGGAAATGAGAGTGGCACTGAGGCTGCAGCTCCGCTAAGAATAGTCTGCAGATGTGCTTTTAAGTAAAGAGGGATTTAAAAATAAATGTATTTGACAAGTTGCTGATCAGAAGCCTATATTTACCATAACCAAATTAGAATGGTGTTGCACGGAAGTTGAAGTTTATCCTGGAAAATTACCGAATGTGTTCAGGTTTGACCTCAGAAGTCTTTTTTCCATTACTTTAGAAAAACATTTTGGCATCTTAGGTCCTGCCTTTTTTAATAACCCAAAGAGGAGTTTTCTCCCCATGGTCTCTTGACCCACATCCTCAGTCACTGGCAAGTTATTGTCAAGTCCATGTCATCAGAAATGGCTTGGGCTATAACTCTGTGAAAAGGACAGCTCAGAATGCCAGGCCTGTGGTTCAAGGGTGACCACCTGCAAATCACTTCTCTTCTCAGAGCATCTATTTCCCCTTCTGCAAAGTAAAGGTGCTGGGTTTGATTATCTCTCTGGCCCTTTCAAGCTTCAAGAGTTCATTGATCCAAATACCATAGAAGGTCCAGCTGCCAAAGCTCCTGCTCCCACAGAAAGGGTTCTCAGACACTCATGTCTGTGCCTAGCATTTTTTATTACTTTCATTGCAAATTCTGCCCACCTGGTTTTCTAAGCAAGGAAAAAGAAATCTGTTATAAAAGTTATGAGATTTACTATCCCAACTCAGAATTCAACACAGAGATTGAATACAAGTTCTTCCTAGTTCACACACACACACACACACACACACACACACACACAGAGTCTTTGTTAAGGAAACACGTTGTGCATAAAGGCATTGATAATGAGATTCTGATATCCAAACTGAATCAACAGATGATTTTTAGCAACAGCTTATTCAATTTGCTATATTAAGGGGGGAGGTTTCTAGCCCAAATCAAATTTAGAAGTTTACATGTGATTTTTAAATCAGGCTGAAGTAGCAATGCAGAGTTTCTGATCTACTCTCAAGGGTTCTTAGCAAGAGTCCAAAGCTTCTGATATTGTAATTATGTTCCCAGCTACCTACATTGTCAGTTTTAAAGCTTTGTGTTTAGAAATCCCATCCCTCTCCCCAGATCACATGGATGTGAGAATGTGAATGACATAAAGAGAAGGATCAAACACTTGCCGAATGCCCACAATGTGGCTAGTTTACACGCCCAGCTTAGTTTATTAGATCACCAGCTTGCCTACTTTAAAATATGGGCTCCGAAAGCAGACTGTCTAGGTCAAATGTATTCATACTATTCAATAGCAAGAAAATATTAGTACAACAGTTAATCTGTCTGTGCTTCAACTTCTGCATCTCTAAAATGTGGATTTTAAATAAAACCTGCTTCTTGATATAATCAGGAGGATTAAATGAGATAGTGCTAAACAGTATTTATAGCAAGACCAGGCAAACAGAAAATCCCCAAGGAAAGTTAGCCAATATTAGGTCTACAATTGCCAAGATTCACATTTTAGAATTGTTTTGCGTAGGTTCACAGACAGGCCTGATGGTGGCAATCTACATGGGAGAATAATCGGAGAGAAAAATCTTTCAAAGGAAATGTTAAGGAAGTTTGCAAAGAGCCAAGAAGTGGCAATGTGAAGAATCGTGGCACTTCCTTTAAAGAAACTAGGCAAGGGCAGAAATAAGATGAATGGACTCAAACTGAAAAAGTCCTTGGTGCAATCATGAGAGAAGATGAGCTAGCCAGGCATCGGCAGAAGCCAGGAAGGTTGGATCCAGAATGACTCAGTGAGTGGAGCACCAGGGACACATTACCAGATGAAAAGAGTTAACTCAGCCTGAACTCAATTCAAGAGGGAACTCCTAGAGCAAGGCACCAAAATAGCCTTGCATGCTTAGTGAGCAGTGACTCATGGCAGGCTCCTTCCCTGCCTGAAGGTGAATAAAGTATGGAAATGGGAAGCAAATCACAAGGAGGATTTTAAAAGACTTTTAAAGGAGGGTACCAGAAAGTGAGACTGCCAAAATCATTTTTTTTTGGGGGGGGGGGTACTGGGGATTTAACACAGGGACAATTTACCACAGAGCTACAGTCCCCACCTTCTTATTTTTTTATTTTGGAAGTTGCTGAAAGTTTTTCTAAGTTGCTAAGACTGGCCTCAAATTTATAATCTTCCTGCCTCAGCCTCCACGGCCACTGGGATTGCAGGGAGAAACCAACGTGCCTGGTGTCAAAATCAATTTAAAGAATGGGTCAGTGGTCTTCTTTGCCTAATAAAGTCTTAGATAGATAAAGAAAACTCTGTGATCCAATTGCTTATTATTTTTTGGACAATATGCATCTTAAAGTATTGAGACATAGCTGAAGATAAGAGAGAGACTACAAACAATAGGAAAACATTATCCAGAGCAGCTAGTGTGAAGACAGGTTTTACTCTGAGAGTATCTGCTTGATGTCTGCTGAAAGAGAACCTGAGTCATAATGAGCACAAGAAATGAAGAAGGCCAATCAGAGATCCGCACGTAAAACCAAAAACCATGGCAAGGAGAGGGTGGGAGTTAGAAGAAAGAGTCTTTCATAGAGGAACTTGTATGAACCCACCTAGACTCTAAGCAGAGAAGTAAATCAGATTAGAAGGTCTCCCATGAGAATTCCCAACTGCTTCCTCACTCCAATTCTGACATGTGTCTTCAGGTCACAATACTTTATAGCCTTAATATCCTTAGACTAAAAACTTAATTGAGTGTATTATAGAATGATTTTGATGCCCAAGCACCTGCCAAAAGCAAACAAATTCTCTCTGTGAAAATGCATGCTAAATCTGTGCCTCAAATAATTGCCCACAGGAACATGAGTTCCCTTCCTATCAAAACAAGGTACCATGGGTGAGAGGTAGAAGACCTCAGAAATAAGAGACAATAAGGTACTGTAGGACCAACTAGAACTTCTACAAATAAAACACAGAAAAATTAAAATCACAATGGATGAAATGGAAAATGGATTAGATACAGTCAAAGAAATAGTTTGTAAAGTGAAAGGAAAATCTGAAAAAAAAATACAACACAAGGAGGCAAAGATAGAGAAAATAGTTTTAAATATTAAAATATAAAGAGGATGGAATACAAAAGGATTACCATATATTTCATCATGGTTCCAAAAAACAAAATAAAGAAATTAGTTACAGACAATATCTGAAGCAATTACACCTATGAATTTTTCAGAATTGATTAAAATGGATATCTTCATATTCAATCTAATAAATCTTAAGCAGAATAAGTCTAAGAGAATTTTCAACTAGACACAACACAGGAAACCTTCAGGACAACAAAGAAGGTAAACAGAAGAATATGAGGAGCAATGAAGTGGGGAGAAAGAGAATCAAGACAGATTGTTACCAAGAAGTGAGTCTTGACTAAAAGCCAGGCTCTCAAGAAGAGAAGTGGAAGATAGATCCTATTAGGATGCTATCTCCACACTGTGTAATATACAACTCAGAAGTGTATATCCAAAAAAACATAAAAACAAAACCAAGATTAAATATGAACACACTTTCAAGAAACTTACGAAACAGGTTGAACTTCAGGTAGAACAAGAATTATTCCATAAAGAAAGTATAAAATGCATAAAGGAATGGGGGCAGGGGAAGGGGGAGATCACTGTATTGGTAAATCTAAGAAGACAGTGATGTTATTAAGCAATAAATACAATGTCTTTTTTGGAGCATTGAAAAATGTGAGATAGAATTTAAATCATGGAAAAATAACAGCATATAAATCTGGTCAGGGTTATCAGACTTAAAAAAGAAGTTAAGGTATGAGAATTATTTGGGAGGAGGACAAAGACTTGTATTTAGATTTCAGATTAAATATGCATGTTAAGAATTCTAAGACAAGTTCAAAGAAGTAGAGCTTGTAAATTCCAAACCAGTAGCAAGAAAAATGGAATGAGGAGGGAGAAATTATTCAATCAAAATGATGGCAAGAAAATCAGAAAACAAAAAGGATCCAAACATTATTAAATTATCATCATAAAGCACCAACTATATGGTAAATAAAAATATAAATATGTTGAAAATAACAATGATTATCAATGGAATATAATCAAAGTCAAAACACAACAATTGTCAGACCCTTTCTACAGAAAAAATAATAGCAACAGACCTAAAACCTAAGGACTCAAAAAGATGAGTAAAAACTATGACTTTAAAATAAAGAGAGCTGATACAATTTTCAATCATCAGAAAAAAATAAAACCTTTAAAATAAAACACATTGCCAATGATAGAAGATAATTGCAATTAATAACAAAGACATCTCCAGGAAAATATAATAGTTCAAATCTTATAGGCATCTGCCAATATACTAACAAAATATAAAAACCCAAGATTTTCAGAAATATAAGGAGAAATTGACAAATCTAGCATCAAAGCAGATTTTAGCATGAGTTCTCAGTAAGTAATAGAATGGGGAGACAAAAAATGAGGAAGAATATAGAATTTTTGAAAAACAATTTTCAAGCTTGATCTAAATATATGTATATGAATAGCATAATACACTTACCTCAAGAATGCAACCTTTAAATTAATGAATGGTTCTTTTATGGCCATTAACCAAATTCTGTGCCATAAAGCAAGTCTCAAATTTCAGAGTTGATTTCACACATAACATTTCACTGGGTGTAGTACTATGAAGTTATAAATCATTAACAAATTTAACAATGTGAGTTAAAAGATATAATTCTAGAAAAAAGTAAGCAAAATCATGAAACAAAGTATAAAACATAATGGAACTTTAAAAAATGAAGAAAATAATAATAATAATGTATATTATTATCTGAAAGATGTGAAAGTGGTGTTTAAAAGGAAATATGAAGTGTAAGACTATATTAGGAAAAAAAAGAAAACTCAGTTAATGATTTAAATATCAAGTTAACTGGGGCTTACTCTCAAAATTAAAATAGGCTTAAAGGGAAAAGAATCGATGCAATATTTTTTCTCTTAGAAAAATGATAATTATCAAAATAGAATCAGTGGAAAAAGACAATAAAAAGAATTAACAAAGAAGAAGTTATTTGAAAAGTATAAGAAATTGACCAATATCTAGCAATATTGAACAAAAGTTAAAGAAGTCATACTTTTTTAGAAGTAAAACAATGCATTAGCATATGTACTTTGAAAGGATATTATCAATAACTTTTGCCTAGAAAATTGGAAACTTGGTTGAAATGTACAATGTTCTAGGATAATATAAGTCACAAAAGCTGATAAGAAAAGGTATATCATGTCACACTTGTAATTGTGTCTAAATCCAGACAAACAATAATAAGTGTTGACAAGGGCATGGATACTTTAGAATGTGAAATGGTGGAGACACTTTGGGAAACAGTTTGCAGTTCCTCAGAAGATTAACCAAAGAGACATTACATGTACCAGAAGTTGCATTTCTAAGTATATACCCAAGAGATTTTAATATATATGTCCCACAAAAACTTGTACATGAAAGTTGAGAGCAGTTTATTCATAGATAAAAAAGAATCACATGAACATGGATTGATGACCAGATAAACCAAACGTGGGACATATATACAATAGAATATTATTCAGCCTAAGAAAGGAATGAAGAACTAATCAATGCTAAATGAAAACACTATTAAGTGAAAGAAACCATGCACCAAATGCCACACAGCATATTATCCCATTTATATGAATTTCCCAGAATAGAAAAATCCAAAGATAGAAAGTAGACAGTGATTGTACTCAGCTAGAGACAGAAGAGTAGTGACTGCTAATGGAAGTGGACTTTTATGGGGGTGGTATGGAATTATTCTGAAAATAGATAGTGGGATGATCATACAGCATTGAATTGTACACTTTAAAAGATGAATATGATGGCATGTGAAATAGTTAAATTAAAAAGATGATATAGAAAATCTTAATGTCCCAAAATAAATAACTGAAGACATTCATCAGTAAATTTGAGTCTTCTCTGAGAAAAAAATAATGTGAGAGGCTCATTGGTTTTGTAATTCTATTGTCTTTAACAATCCCTTTGATGGTGAGGAAGTGAATGTTACATGACTCATTTTATCATAGTAGTATTACACTGGTATATAAAAAAATCAAAGAAATTCTAAGAAATAAATATCACAGGATACTTTTGTCACAAACACAGACACAGAAATCATGAGTAATAGGAATTTACCTTATTCCTTTACTATGGAAAATAATTTGGCATTATCTGTTAAAATTTGGGATGCACACAACCCAATAATACAGCAATTCTACTCCTATACATATGCACCATAGAAATTTTTTACTCATGTATCAGGAAATAAGTAGCAGCAGTATCTATGATTATGGCAAATGATATAAATACACATTGATTGCAAAATGAAAAAAAATAAAATTGTGATATAGGTATGTCATAGAATCCTAGATAGCTGTGAAAAGGAATAAGTTACAGCTATATTAAGGTGGATGACATTGTAAGACATAATATTGAGTAGAGAAGCAAAGCACAAAAAGGTATTATATCCTGGTTCTCTCATATACATTTATTTTATACAGAGTGACTATAAGAATATATCTGTTTCATTAATGTGAGATCTTCATTGAACTACATCGGACTTGCTGAATATTTCTTTCATAAAAGAAACTGGCTTGGAAATAATGGATTCAACTTTCTGGCCTGAAATGATCTCTTCTGGGGTATTTTGGGCCATGATGGGAGAAAGGGTCCTCAGAGTATATCCCGTCTGGGGTGAAAGATTTAGATAGAATGTTTCTCCACTTAACCTGCTGATGGGGCATGATTGTCCCTAGTCAAAACTGAAGACATAATTTGTTTCTCCATCATCATCTACCAAAAGCCTCTGAGATTATAAGAGTAACTATTACCCCTGAAAGAGTAGCAAAACCTTATTCCAGGTATTTTCATTCATGTGCACAGATGTCCATACCACACCTTGCAAAACAGACTGCCCTGTTCTGTCAGCAATGCCAACTACATAAACCCAAGTTCCCTAACAGAACTACAGATCCCAACTACATGTCTGGGAAAAATCTTCCAGAGACAAGTTTCCTTGTGCTGAAGGGCTAACAGATCCAGTGAGCCAGTGAGAACTCACTGTCCCCAACCTGTAGCTTTGGGGTTTCTGGATTTGGCCTCCTATTTCTTCCTATTATTTTACTTGGCTCATTCTCTACCCTGAATCTACAGCTTCATTCCCAGCAGTGCATGGGAAAGGTGTGCTGAAGATTTACGCCATCAATCACGGTAATACTTGGCCTAGTATGGCAAACTGATCTTGGAGGTTAACTTTCCGTGCCACGTAGGTCAGTGGGGTTCAACATCAGCAGGCTCAGCCATTCTGCCAAGGTTTTGGAACTGTGAGATTATCCAAAAGCTGAATTAAAACAAAACTTCTCTGACCAATTTCCAGAGGAGACCCCTTGTGGTTCCACTAGGATGAGCTTGTCCCATAAAGACTTCAGGTAGTGGGCTCATGTTTCCATGATGAAATGCCTGTTTAGTGACAACCACACTTTTCTGAAAGAGACTCCTGCAACAATCTAAGGAGATGGCCACCTGCCCAGGTCAAAGGACATCTATGGAGCAAAGGACAGTGAGTGCTGTGCTCTCCAGCGAAATTTATTGTCAAAAACCTTAATCTTTCTTTTGTGAAAAATTGGATAGGAAAGAAATTCATTAACCCTGGGTGGCGGGAGACTTAGAGTTGTTTCTCTCCTCATTGGTTGAAATGATATTATTATATTATCTGATTGGAAAAAAAAATGACAGGGTTAGAAGTAAGGGATGGAGCAGCTGCTAACAATAAAAATATACAGACCTGGACCTTTGTGGGCCATTAATCCAGACAAGACCCATATGATCTGCCAGTCATGAAGCAATCGAGGCTAAATCTCAGACTGTGCTGATACTTAAAAGGTCAGAGAGCACAAGACAATATGAGAAACCATTTGATGTGGCAAGAGTGGACCAAGGAAATGACTTCAATCAGATTCAGAGTCAAGGCCAAATCCATGCATCATTCCAAGGTGGAAAACATAGAAGATAGATGGCCTTTTACCCCAAGCTCTTGTCTGGGCCGAGAGGGGAATGAAGACAGCAAATATACGCAAGTCTTCCAAGAAAGTTGACCAAGAAAGAAAGAAAAGAGACTAGAGTAATAGGTATAGAGGTAAAAGATCCATTAAACAAGTCCTTTTAATGCTTTGATACACTCATTTACAACTCTGTTAGTATCACAATCTACCATTACCATTATCATTTCCTTAAAAGTTCGTTGAGTGCCATGAAATGGTATCTGTCCTCTACTACGTAATGGACCGTAGTCCTGCCTCAGCCGAATAATAACTGCTAGCTACCAATAGTCATGTTTCAGCTCACAATAAAATTCAGGCAAGACATTTTTCCTGAGGCCTTCACTTTTAGAACACTGTTATTTTCTAACCTGTAGAATTTTAAGGGACAGCTAAGAAGCTCCTTACATTTCCATTTCTGTTTTCTCTCTAGCTGACGGATTGGGAGTCTGAGACTGGGGAATTTGAGATTTCCTTAACTCCATTTTGATGCTCAGTTTATTAAACTATTCGTTCTAAAGAAGGGTAACATTAACCTCTCACAGCAAATAGTGCCTGTCTGTCAAACACTCTTGGTAGGATATCAGTCAGCGAGCGAACGACACAGCTGCCACCCTCACTCCTGAGATTGAGTCAGCCCTGGTTACAAAGCTCCCTGGCAGGCAAGATGCCTGTCAAGTTTGCTAAAAAGAACAGCCAAGCTTGTACAATTTTTGCAGTTCCTTTCTTTCTGTGGCGTATTTTTAGGTTGCCAGGAATTGATTTCCTTTTCTATACTTTATACATTTCTATTCATAAGCCCAGCATTACCAGACGATTTATTAAACTTCATTTTGTTCGTATAAAATCGTCACTGCTCTGGAAAAGAGTGACTCAATAAAGTGCTCGTCTTCCTATACATCTGGACTCCCAGTCAGAGAACAAGATGCCGCCTGCACAATGACCAATCAATGAAATGAAGAACATTTTGTGCAAAACAAAGCTTAGTCTTGAAAAAAATCTAAACATTCCTTTTATAAGCCACTGATTAAAGGGATCTTTGCAATCAAAATGAAACCAGGCAAGTCTGTGGTACCAGGGTTTTGATTAAGTAAGCCCAGATCTTCTTGTCTACATACTGTATAACTCATAAGTGTGACGGTTTTAATCAGTGGGGAGAGTGGGTTTGGAGAAGAGGTGGTGTTTGCTAAATAGCAGGTTTGATTTATTTTTCTCTTATTGAGCCTCTGTGACTTAATAAGATTATTATAATCTTGGGATTCCTGGCTTCTTGCCCAATATTTATCTCTACCACTTAAAGATTTCCCATCTGACCTACACCCAACAAGAGCAACTGAAATGCAAACTAATTGGCTGGAGCTCTGTTTCATGGAACAGGGATGACGCTACAGACCAAGCAGGTCCATTATGTCTTACTCATTATAAAGGACTTTGGCAAACGAGCCAAGACAGCCATGCATACACATAAAAAAAATCAGAGAGTGTCAGTGGCACTGAGATCAGGGACACTGTTTTTCTTTGGACTTTCCAGTAGCCCTAAAAATCCAGTGTTATGGTTTCTTTATTATATAAATAATGGATGAATGGAACTTCCAGCCACGGATGATGCTAAGAGGTGAGCAAAATAAGACACAAAATCAGTCCAAAAAATGTCAAAATTTAACCAAAGGTAGATAGATAACAAATCGAGAGGCAAATATTCTTGAAATTTTTCGACAGATTCATACAAGAACAGTGGGAAAGCTGTGGCCTTCCTCAAAGGGACTTCTCCCATTTCCCTGCCAGCTCAGTCAGTAAGAAGAGTTGAAGTTGGACATGGAAACTGTTGGCTTTGGTGACCAAGGGGTTGACTTAATTGGGAAGCGGGTCAAAGTACCATTGTTTGTCTACTGAAAATAGCAAACTCAGTAGAAAACAAAGGAAGAATTATCTGTAGATTTCCGAATTGGAATTGCAATCCCAGTTGTGACAAGCAGCAGATCAATGAGAAACTGCATGAGGATAGGAGAGATCCATAGAAGGATTAGATAAGGTCTCCACATGTTTGTGGCCTGTAGAGAAACTATGCATTTATGTAGAGATACCAGAGAGAGCCTGGAAGCAAGTGGATACCAAGACAGACTTGAGAAACAGTAGAACTCTGCACCTCTAACCTGCAGGAACACATGTCAGCTGATGGTAGAAGCCTCAGAGCTCAAGGTATGTGAAAAAAAAATCTGTCCAAATCTTGACTGATCCAGCCCCCACCCCCACCCTGCTGCCAAATTAAGGTAAAATGAATGTATTCCCAGGTAAACAAAAAACAGAAAATCTCCTAGAGATATGATCTACAAGCAGTACCAACAAGCAGCCTTGGGTTTAAGAAAATAATAACTAAAATCCACAGAGAGAAAGGAATAGCACCAAAAGTGATAAAATGTTGATTGATTAAAATATATTTTTTTCTTGATTTCCTTTTTAAGTTAGAAATTGTAAACAAGAATTGAAAATGTATTGCTGAGTGTGTTATGTGTGTGTGTTCAGATATGTGTATGGATATGTATATCCATATAGCAGGAAGAAAGAAATGGAGCTATAGTGTAGCCAAGTTGCTCTATTATACTGGAATCAGATCTATATTAACTCAGTGTAGATCTATACACAGAACATTATAAAACATTGCTGTGAGAAATGTAAACCTCTAAAGGAAAAGAGATATACCATGTTTATGGATTGGAAAGCATTGCTGTTAACGGGGCAAGTCTACACAGAGCGGTCTATTGCTTTTGTTCAAACCCTGTGAAACTTTCTGCAGGCTTTCCTCATAGATGTTGATAAGATATGACCCTAAAATTTTGTATAGAAAAGCAAAAGATTTAGAACAGCCCATCAGGCTGGGGCTGTAGCTCAGGGGTAGAATGCCCAATTTGCGCATGTGAGGCACTGAGTTCCAGCCTCAGCTCCACATAAAAATAAATAAACAATAGAACATCCAAACAATTTTGAATAAGAAATACAAATTTGATGAATGAACATTGACTGATTCTAAAACTAGCCATAAAATTACAGCTCTTGAGAGAGTATGATAAGAGAGTGGAGAAAAGGTAGATCAAGGGCAGAGTTGGGGCTCAGTGGCACGGCACTTGCCTCCCACGTGTGAGGCACGGGGTTCGAGCCTCAGCATTACATAAAAATAAAAAACAAAAATAAAGATATTTTTTAAATACCAGATTTTTAATTTTAAAAAAAGTGTAAATCAATGGAACAGAATAAAAACTCCAGAAATAAACTCTGACCTTATGGTCAATTGATTTTTTGACAAGAGGGCCAAGGCAATTCGATGGGAAAGGAAAGTAATTTCAACAATTGCTGGAACAATTGGATTTTCATGAGAAAAAGAAATGAACTTAGACTCTTGGCTGTCATCAGGCACAAAATCTACTTCCAAATAGAACACAAGCCTAAATATGAAAGCTAAAATATGAAATTTCTGAAAAAAATAGGAGAATATATTTCTTTGATTTATTCAATGTGACAGAACCCTGATCCATAGAAAAGTATAAGTGGAAATTGAGCTTCCTAAAAAAACTGTGAATTTTTGCTCTTCAAAAGAAAGTGTTCGTCAGGCATGGTGGTGCACACCTATAATCCAGTGGCTTGGGAGGCTGAGACAGGAGGACTGAGAGTTCAAAGCCAGTCTGAGCAAAAGCAAGGTGCTGAGCAACTCAGTGAGATCCTGTCTCTAAATAAAATACAAAATAGGGCTGGGGATGTGGCTCAGTGGTCAAGGGCCCCTGAGTTCAATCCCTGGTATCCCATCCTCCCCCAAAATAGGAAAGCTTTAGGAAAATGAAAATAGAAGCCATAGACTGAAATAGAATGTTTGAAAATCATATATGTGACAAGTGACTTGCATTCAGATTACAACTTACGACTCAGCAATGTGATAAACAATCCAGTGGAAAAGTGGGCAAAAGATTCGATTGTTTCACAAGAAAAGGTGCTCGACAACTCTAATCATCTGGAAAATAAAAATTAAAACCACATATCCACTGAAATGGCTTGCAATAAAAAAGACTGAAAACATCAGTGGTTGGTATGAGTGTGAAGAAACTAGAACTCTTAGCCCTTGCTGGTGGTGACATAAGATGGTAGTCATGTGGATAAGCTAATCGCCCTGATCAGATCATTATACAATGTATACAAGCGTCCAAACATCACACATGCCCTCTAAACATGTACAATTATGTGTTAACTAAGATTACATTTAAAAGGAACAGGATTTTTTTAAAATTCCTTTTAGTTACATATAATGTTAGGATACATTTTAACATAATCACAAAAGCATGGAATATAATTTGCTCTAATTCAGTCCCCAGCAACCTTCCCTCAGAAACGATCTTTCTGTCATCTATTTATAGTTTTTTTTAATTAGTGTCTTGTAGTTTTACTTGAGGTTGAGATTCACTGTGCTATATTCATATATGTACATATAAAATTCAGTGGGATTTATACCACCATTTTCCCTTTTCCTGACCCTTCTTCTTACCCCTCAATCCCCTTTGTTTACTCTACTGATCTTCTATTTTGATGAAATTCTTTCTCCTTTCCCCCCACTCTCTCTCTCACTTAACATGATATTCTCTAGTTCTATCCATTTATTGGCAAATGCCATAATTTCCATTCTTCTTTATGGGAGAGTAATATTCCATTGTCTATGTATACCACATTTTCTTTATCCATTCATCTGTTGAAGGGCAGATAGGTTGGGTCCATAGCTTGGCTATTGTGAATTGTGCTGCTGTAAACATTGATGTGACTACATCTCTAAAGTATGCTAATTTAAAAATCTTTGGGATAAATACCAAAGAGTGGGATAGCTGGGACATATGGTTGTTCCATTCCTAGTTTTTTAAGGAATCTCCATACTGCTTTCCAGACTGATTTTACTAATTTGCAGTCCCACCCACAATGAATGAGTGTACTTTTTCCCGCATCTTTGCCAATATTTATTATTGTTTGTATTTTTGATAATTTCCATTATGACTGGAGTGAAATGAACTCTCTAGGTAGTTTTGATTTGCATTTCCCTAATTACTAGAAATGTTGAGCATTTTTTTATATATATTTATTGACCATTTGTATTGCTTCTTTTGAGAAGCATATGTTTAGTTCTTTTTTTCCCTTTATTGATTGGGTTATTTGGGCTTTTTTGGTTTTAAGGTTCTTGAGTTCTTTGCATATCCTGAATAATAATGACCTACCTGAGGAGCAGGTGGCAAAGATCTCTTATACTGTAGGCTCTCTCTTCCCAGTCATGAATGGTTTGCTTGGCTGTAAAGAAGCTTTTTAATTTTATGTCATCTCATTGACTGATTTTTTTTATTTTATTTTTGGCACTTTAGGAGTCCTGTTGAGGAAGTCGGTTCCTGTGCCAACATGCTGGCATGTGGAGCCTACATTTTCTTCTAGCACTTGCAGAGTTTCTGGTCAAATTCCTAGATCTTCAATCCACTATGAGTTGACTTTTGTTCAGAGTGAGAGACAGAGGTCAAATTTCATTCTTCTACGTATAGATTTCCAGTTTTCCCAGCAAGGCGAAAAGGCTATCTTTTCTCCAATGAATATTTTTGGCATCTCTGTGCGGTAACAGACACCTGTATTTATGTGGGTATTTCTCTGTGTCTTCTAATCTATTCCACTGGTCTTTGTGCCTGTTTGGGTGTCAGTACTATGCTGTTTTTGTTACGATGGCTCTGAAGTATAATTTCAGGTTCAGTACTATGATGCTCGTCTCACTAGGGATTGCTTTGGCTATTCTGGGTATCTTATTTTTCCAAACGAATTTCATACCTGCTTTTTCTAGTTCTTTGAAGAATGTCATTGATATTTTGATGGAGATTGCATTGAATCTGTATGGTACTTTTGGTAGCCATTTTGACAATATGAATTCTGCCTACCCAGGAACATGGGTAGTATTTACTTTCTGAGATCTCCTTCAATTTCTTTCTTCACTGTTCTACAGTTTTCATCGTAGAGATCTTTCACCTCTTTTGTTATATTGATTCCCAAGGTTTTTTTGTTTGGTTGGTTTTTGTTTTTCTTTTGTTTTGTTTTGTTTTGTTTTGTTTGGAGACTATTGTGATTGAGATAGTTTTCCTAATTGCTTTTTCCGCAGGTTCATTATTAGAGTCTACAAATGCAATTGATTTATGAGTGCTGATCTTGTATCCTGCTACTTTGCTGAATTCATTTATGAGTTCAAGAAGTCTTCCAGTAGGTCTCAAAAACAACAACAACCAAAAAAAAACACTAAAAAAAAAAATGTTCAAAAGTTTAAAAATGGTAGTCTCTTGGACAAAAGCCTGGTGGTTTCTTAAAAAGTTAGATGTATGGTTAACACATGAGCCAGCAATTCCATTCCCAAGTATCTTCCCAATAGAAATAAAAACTTCTGTCCTTACAAAATTTTGTCTGAAAATGCTCATTACAGAACTATCCATGGTAGCTAAACACTGGAACAAACTAAATGCCTGTTGACTGGTAGAGGCATGACAAACATGTTAGATTATACAGTTGAACAGTTCTCAGCAATACCAAGAAGTAACTCCATAGATGCAACAATATAATTGCATCTCAAAAACAGCTAAAGAGTTCATACATAAATACTGTATCCTGTCTGATTTTAATTATATGAAATTTCTAGAAAAGGCAAAACCATAGAAACAGAACATAGATTAGTAGCTGCCTGAGGCTGGGTGTGGTAGCGAGGGTTGGCTGCAAATGGACACTGGGAAATTTGAGGAGTGACAGAGTGGCTCTCATATTGGATTATTATGATGGTTGCACAACTGAATAAATTTACTAAGCATCATTTAAATGTATGCTTAAAATGTTCAGGGGTTAAGTGCTCTTGAGTTCAATCCCTGGTACCTACCCCCCAAAAATGTTATATCAATAAGACTATTTTTAAAACCAACAGATATTTATCAAAGAAAATAGATAAAGTACAGAAAGACAAATTTCTTACCTACAGTCTTATCACTTGGGTTTCTGTATTTCCATGTATACCAGAATGTGTTCATTCAAACTACTGTGATTGGATTGTTAAGTTGTTTCTAGTCTTTCATCAGTAGGTTAAAATAAACATACTTACTTTTTGTTTGCAAGGCTGATGAATATCTCAGGGTAAATTTGCAAGGTTAGTCAATGAATGTATTAATTTTCTATTGTTGCGAAACAAATTGCCACAGGCTTATCAGCATAAAACAACACACACGTGTATAACCACATGAATTCTGTGGGTCAGTGCCCCAGGTAGGACTTGAGTGGGCTCTCTGCTTTGGGTCTCAAAGGCAGTCTTCAAGGTGTGGACCAGAATAGCATCTCATTGGAGATGTGGCTCTTCCCCAAGTTACCATGTTGGGCAGAATTCAGTTCCTTTTCATTGAAGCATCATTCTTTGATTCCTAGAGGTCATTTGCTGTGTTATCTTTCCATTGCTGTGACAAAATACCTGAGGAAAAAATGACTTATAGTGAAGAAAAGTTTATTTGAACTCACAGTTTCAGAGGTGACAGTCCATAGTCAGCTCACTCCATTGCTTTTGGACTTGTAGTGAGGCAGTATGTCTTGGCAGAAGCATGTAGTGAGAGAGGCTGCTCATCTCTCAGTGAATGTGAAGTGAAAGAGAAAGAGCAAGAAACTGAGGTCCCAATATGCCCTTCAAGGGGGCACCCTCAATGACTCCACCTCCTAAAGTTTTTACTACCTCCAGAAAGCAACACAGGCTGGAGACGACCAAGCCTTTAGCTTACGGGCCTATGGGGGAACATTTAAGCTCCAAATGATAACACACATCGTTCCCTGCCACGGCCAACTCCACAATATGATAGTTTGTGTCTTCAAGGCCAGTAAGAAAGCATCTGTTGCTGTTTCTTGTCACTTCCCAAACAATTGTTTCAAAAAGGCTCCTTTGAGTAGACCAGACCCACGGAGGATCGTTTTTCTTTTGACTTAATGTCAACCAATTAGGAACCTCACTACGTTTTGCAGAATCTTTGCACCTTTGCCATATACCGTTATGTGACCACAGGAGTGCTATCCCATCAAATTCACAGTCCTACCTTCAATCAAAGGGAATCGATTTTGCAGGTGAGCATAGGAGGAGGCAGAAAACTGGGGACCATCTGAAGTCTGCCTAGCACAAAGCATTCTCACATTTGTGAAGATTATGATTCAAATTGCCCACTTTGATGAAGGACATTTATACCCCCACAATATAACGGTAATTTCCCCAGCATTGGGTATTACCATTATGCTTAATCTTTGTCAAACATAGCAAATGTTACTGGTTTGGGATCATTGAGCATGGATTGTGTCAATGAAAGAACAGTGTAGAATTTTTTGACTAATACGAAACTTATTATGGACTTTAAGAAGTATTACATTTCCTTTGCTATTTGTCCATTCATTTGACTTGTTTTCCCCAGGGGAAATTCTGTTACCTATTGCTGCATCACCTCCGTTTCTACACTAAGAATAGTTAACTATTTATGGTTAATATAACAAGTATTTTCTTTTGAAGTATTTTAATTTCATCACGGTGACTTAGGGCCATTTAAAATTTTTAACTTTGACAATCAGATCTATTAACTACTATAGTTTTTTTGTTGTTGTTGTTTGCATGCTCTAACAGGTTTCTCTAAGCTTATTTCTAACTTAGCCGTCTTTTGGTGGAGGTATGAATGTTCTTTGTAAAATTTGGCAATTTGGACCCAGTAAAATTTCCCGTTTTCATTGCAGAAGACAATCAGGGACTATCGAGTAGGAAATAATGCACAGATGCTTCAGATACTGAAGCACCCATTGGTCTTCTGATCATTACGTAAACCAGTTCTTAGCCTAAGGTATTCAGTCAGAGAGGTGAATGCATCCTTCCTTCAAATGGCTCTGTGGAGGGACATGCATTACCTCAATCTCTTAACATCCCAGGATGCAAGGTGTCAGCTCCAATCTTGTCTCTTCATTTCTTAACTCTGGGCTATCCAACTACAGCTCTGTGAAGTTGGAAAACAGAGGATAAAACCAGGGCTTCCTAAAACATTTAGTTTGGGTCTTGAGTTTTCTCGCCATTTCTGAGTACTATTTCCATGTTAGAGTTAATGTTTTCATTTTAATCTGGGGTCTAAAACACATCATTAAAAAAATATTCTAGATAACCAAGACAGTAATACCTTTCAAGCAAGATCACCCTCCTGTCTGAATTACAAAATAATGATGAAATGTTTCCTTGACAGAAACAATATCATTTTATGTTTTATCTAGGAAATAGGAGCCTCAACCTTCTTCTTCGTTTATAGATGAGTGAATCATAATAAAAGCATATAAGTAAGTTCCTCAAACCCTCCTTGAACCCTCAGCACCAAATGTCCCTCATCTAAAATGAGAAAGTCAAGTTGGTTGATCTCCAGGGCCCTATTCAAATTTGACTTAGTGTCTGACTCGGGATTTTCTGCCTACGTTTTTTTTTTTTTTTCTTTGTCCTTTTAAAACTCCCCATCCAAACTCTCTTAATTTTCAGATTCCTATTATGCATTTTTGTAAAGCACTCCCTTCTCATTTCCAAATCAGATGTCCAAAACCAAACTCCTTCTGCCCCTCTGGAGCCTCCTGTTTTCCATATTCCTTGTGTTCACACCTCTCCCTTCAGGCATGAATGATTTTTCATCTTTCTCTCACCCCATATCTAATCAATTTCTAAAGCTGGAGTACTTATCCACTGCTATACCCATCACCCTGCTTTTCAATTCCTCCCCACATATTAGTATAGGTTCCCATTTATGTCTCTCCGGGACTCAGTGTGGAAAATTTTTTATATTCTTTATCTTTCCTGATAGCATGAATCCAAAACACTGTAGCCAGGCTAATATTGCTAATAACTCCCTATTTTAGGAAAACGCTATGGAGACTGGTAATGAAGCCCTTCTAGCCTTCCAAACTTTGCTAGGTCTTTCCCTGCTTACGCCCAGGGTCTCAGCCACCTGACATACTTGCTCTTTCCTGAACATGCCCTGTATTTTGCCAACTCCTTGACTGTTAAGTTTGATTTTGAATTCTTAATTTCAGTATTTAAAGTTTCTGTAAATGTTTGGGGTATCTACTTTAACACAAGAAAAGTCAGTAATAATTTTAAGTATCCTACTTCTAAAAAACCTCAAAATTTCTTTTTACTGGGGTCAAAATGATATAACCCATTTCTCGGTATCCATGGTGGAATGGTTCCAAAATGCCCTGCAGATTAAAAAAAATCCAAGAATGCTCATGCCTCTTACATCAATTTGCATAATATTTGTATATAATCTATACATATCTTTCCATAGGTTTCAAATCATCTCTAGATCAGCTACCCAGTCAATGTAAAAGCTATGTAAATAATTATACCACGTTGTTTAGGGACACTAAGGACGAGAAAAATCTATACATGTTTAGTACAGATGCAATATTTTTTTCCAGATATTTTCTCCCTATGGTTGGTTGAATTCATGATTATGGAAGCTGAAGATACAGAAGGCTGACTCTATTTCATGTCAATGACATACAAGGGAACTTTTTAAAAAATGATAAAATGCCTACACAGAAAACAATGAGGATTCAGTGTATAAAAGATGGATGGATTCTTGGAAGCCTTCAGGAATAACCCAAATCTGCTATTTAACAAGACCTGGTCAATCATTCATTCAACAAACAGGTTTCTAGTACCCGCAATGTGTTAGGTCCTTGTTGTACAAAAATGAAAAGTGGCCCTGCTTTCCAGGAGCACAGTGTAGGAGTCAATACACAGGGACAACTAAGTACAATAAGAGGTGACCGGTGCTGTGATAGAAGTAATGCATTCTAGACAAAAAGAGGGAGGTAGTTAGTTCTACCTGATGTAGCAATGAAAAGCAGAGAGTGCTTACAAATAAAGCAATCAATCCCTTAGCTTCCTATGAAAAGACAAGTAATATTCACCATGGTGGACCAAAGCCACAGAACCACAAATGAAATGAAAGTATTGGGGGGAAACACAAACAATATGGAGAATTTAGAAGTTAATATATAAGAAAAAGCTTATCAGAATTAAAGTTGGAAAGCAAGGCCAGTCACCTTTAGAAAAGGGACTTGTATTTCTTACAAAGGTGTGCAGAAAAATAACTGCTGATATTATCATCATTATTAATGATTATCAGTTTCTCCTTATATTTAATGGGCTTTATTTATTGATCACTTTTATGATCACTATGATAAATGATTCACATTGACAAAGAACAGAGTCAAAGAATAACTCTTTTGTTCAAAGCAACATAACTGTTAAAAATATTGAACCCAAGATTTAAACTTGGGTCTGCCGAATCTCAAGCCAAATATGAGTAGCACTGTGATCCATCTTTAGTCTGTGGAGCATCAGAGCATTTTAAATAAATTAAATTATATTATTATTAATTTTGAACGGAGTCTTGTCCTGAAACAGCCTGACAACAGTTTCGAGTTGTGCTGTCCAATTCAATAACTAATACTTATGCTAAAAAAATAATAGCTATTTAACAATTGAGACTCTAAATCCTCAGTTGCAGTAGCCGTGTTTAATGTATACAGTAGCCACAGGCATCTATTAGCTGCTGTATTGGGCAGTGCAGAAGGAACATTTTCAACATCACAGAGAGTTCTTTCAGGCAGCCCTGGCATACAGGGTGCACTGGAATCGGGCAAGGAGTATATAGAGACCATTAGCTAGGACAAGTGAGGAAAGAGTGAAGAAAAAAAATCAAAGCACCCATAGTAGAGAATTAAACCAATGTTTCCCAACACGTGACTGCCCACCCTCATCCTCTCAAAGATCAGCTTCCACATCACTCAAAATTTGTGGGAAACGCAAATTCTCAGCCCCAACCCCAGACACATTGAGTCAGAAACTCTGGGAATAGGGCCCAGCCATCCATACTGTAATGAGATCTCCCAGGAACTCTAGTGTTCGCTGAAGTGTGAAGACCATTTAGAGGAGGGGACAGATTTGTAAAGTATGGCACAGAAACGTAGATGGCTTTGAAGCCAAATGACTGGTGTAATAGGAACAATGAATCTGGGAGAACCCCGGGTGTGTGAGTAAAGAGAAAAGGAGAAACATATTCAGGAGGGAAAGATAATGAATTTGAGTTCTGGAAACACATTCAAGTATCATGGTATTATTGGAAGTGTCAGCCTAGAAATTTTTAAAAAGTTCTAGGATGGAGATACATCTTTACCATTGCCAGGATTTAGGTGGCAAATGAGCCAGAAATGGATGGGCTAGGTAGCTCTCAATATTTTTACCCACTCAAATGATATCATCTGTGTGTCTATCAAGTCTGAGACGTATGTCTAGACTTCCACATCATTCTCCACACTCCAGTTTCTTTTAGTTTTTTTTTTCTTCTGATTCAGAGGCCTTTCCAAATGCAACTGAGTCAGCCATGAATACATTCTATTTTTAAAAGTAAATGATTAATATGCATTGTTATTCTGTAGTAGTATTTAGAACTTGTCAAACAGGAGACACAGAATCCCAAAGTATAGAGTGGAAAGAAAACAGCAAGAACTGACTCCACTTCTCCCCAACATTGAAGTGTGGGCTGCATATAGGATCCAGGAGGACAAAAGGAAAGAAATGGTCCAAGAGGCAGCAAAGTGTCCTGCAAGTCCAGAGAAGAGGATTTTATCTTATTTTTTGGTACCAGGGATTGAAAGCAGGGTCACTTAACCACTGAGTCAGATCCCAGCCCATTTTTTTTTTATTTTTTTGAGACAGGGTCTTGCTAAATTGCTTAGGGTCTCACAAAGTTGCCGAAACTGGCTTTGAACTTGTGATCCTTCTGTCTCAGCTGAGCTGCGGGGATGACAGACGTGCACCACCGTGCCTGGCTGAGAAGAGCATTTTAGAGAGGAAGTGATGGACACTGTCTGATTCCAGAGAAATATGAAAGATGAGACTCTGGACTTGGCTATTAGAAAGCTGTCATTCAAGTTTTTGAAATCATTTCTGTGGAATATCTGGGGATGATGGAGCTGATCAACAAAGACAATTGCTATGGTTTGAAGAATAAGTAGGAGGCGAGGAAATGGAGATATCAAGGGGAGATTGGTGCTTTGTACTGCTACTTATTGACAGCAGAGTTGTTTTATGTTCTCAGGGTCTTAGAGAACTTAGTGAAACAGCTTCTCTAATTTTTTAGACTTACTCTCCTCAGTTCCCCTGTGTTAAGAACGACATGAAGGGGCTGCCATCTGATAAGTGGCACTTCTCCATCCACTGATGTCTCTAGCTGCTTCTAGACAAAGGAGCCCACAGCATTCTTCCCTCTACCTTGTGTAGTATTCTTCCTCCTGGATTCTTCTCTATCCAATCTTTACAAGTCTTCCTTGACCTCTCCCACACCCCCTAGTGATATATCCAAATACTCAGAGGAAATCTAACTTGAGTTTTAAAGTTGAGACCTTCTCTGCAAAATCATCACTTGTATAGTACTTTAATTGAACTGGCCTGAATCCATCCTCACACTCATTCCGCATTCTGCAAAGTACATAGGAAAGTATCATGCTTGTTTTGCTGGTGGAAATTAAGGTTCTGACTTGTTCTCCACTCCTCCTTAGTCACAAAGCAACAACCCAATCCTATATTTTGAACCAATGCATTCACTGCACATTTTTTTTCCATGAAGGATTTCAGGTAGAGGGCATTTAAAAAATAGTAAGAGTAAAATGTCAAAATTCGGTGATAAAAGAACATAGATATTCAGCTGTTACCTCTCTACATAATTGGCATAGCTGAGCTTTAAATTTAGCTCTAAGTTTTTTGGCAGCCAAACAAAACTGCAGACACTGTCAATTATGCAGTTCTTGTTTTCAAAAAGAAAGTGAAGTACATCCTTGTCTAAGTTCCAAAGGAAACTTCAGACCCATGTCTTCACATACAGAGTATTTCTCTAAACAAGTATAATAAAATATTTTTCATGATGGTCTTTAATGCTTTCTTTTGGTAAAACTCCATTTAAACCCTTAAGTTAAAACAGACTTTTCAACACAAGTGCATCTACTTATTCTCTGATCACTGGTGGACAGTTACCACAAGGATATAAAACCTTATGTCAGGCTGGATCTCAATGTTCACAATTGTGGCTACCTTCCATGTACTAATTGGCATGGATTCGGGCAGTGCACTCCCTTCTCAATAGATCTAAAAATCAGGCAGCCTTTCTAAGTATCTACACACTTGTATACTCACACACACACACACACACACACACACACACCACAACCCATCCTAAAGAATAGAGCTCTTTTTTAAAATAAGAAACTAAATTGTCCTGGGATTTAGGAAGTGCTAATTGGTTTAAGTGAAATGATATCTATTACTCTAAGATGTTCTTGGAATAAGTATACATTGAGGTAACTGGAATATAAGTAAAATTTGGGCGTTCATTTAGGAAATAATTAGAGCAGATGTTCTAACCACTTCCCCTAACTCTCAGGCACCAAAGATCACTAACACCTTGAATTAATCACAAAGTCCTATTAGATGCTAATAAGACTACTACAAAAATGACTTCTTCCCTTTCATGAGGTGCCAAATGAGCTGTGCAGCCAGTGTTATATTTGTGTATCTCATTAGGTAATCTATACATGGGTAGCCAGTCACTGTATTACCACAGTACTCCCAGGGCATATTTGTTCTTTTAAAACCTAGTACATGTATACAGAAACCAGTCTGTTGAAATACATTTAATGAACACCTGCTGGCCTCAGAGTCCTGAGCAAGGAATTGGTCCAGAATACTAAAGATGCAAGCCATTCTCTCTGTCTGCAATTTAAAATCTGGTCAGAGAGACAACATATACACAAAAGTTACACAACTAGCAGCACATGAAAAATAATACCATACATAATCAATGGCACTAAGCCACACCCAGACATCAAGGTAGACGGTAATTCTGTGATAACCCTGATGAGATGAAGAGTTAAGTGGTGACCTCCATGCTCATTAACAGATGCAAAAGTGGTGTAGCACCCAGAAGTAGGAGACAATATGAAATATAGTGAGAACTGCACCATATCTGATTTTCCAAGGACATAAACAGTTGAGCCAAATTATACTAAGTTCAGAGGAACTCCATTCCTGGAGCTACACATTGTCTTGTTTTAGACTAGTTGCTCATGTCAATTAGGTTCTTACTTTACCAGGGGTGATGGAAAAGAATGTAGATTTGGGATTCACATGTAAGTATGCAGTTGAGCTCAGAAACTATATTTTCTCAATTCTCCCCAGAACAGAGTTAGTTCAAGGACACCAATGTGAGAGTCACTGTCTAGGGCCCCAACTCAAGCCCAGCCCATGTGTGACAATCAAAATGTTCCCAACCACAGTTAGCAAATATACATAGAATGGGATAGAATTCTAGAAAGGTCCCACCAAAGATCAAAATGCCATGCAAAGCAGAAAACCTAGAACATCTTAGCTTGTAAAATTTTGCATTGAATACCCATCATAAACACATGTACAAACCTGCATAGAAAAATATGATTCATTTATTAACAAGCAGATTTTACTGGATGATTATATGTTGAGTTTTATAAAAAATTATTTAATTAGACTCATTGAACTTAGTAAGGAGTACAGTATGAATTCAAAGGGTGATGATAAAGAGAATTGTTTGCATTAGATTTGATACCTGATAATTTTCATTAAATGTATTTTGAGTTCCAAAAAAATAATTTTTATTCTTTATTATTCAGTAGGCCTCAATTAGATGTATTTGTTCTCTCAAAGACTATAATCATATTCTGTGAAACCCAATGTCATGCTGTTATTAATTATATATATATATATTAAAACTTTGCAGATATGAGATCTTCTTGCCCCAGGCATTTTACAAGTGAATCATTAATTTTTGTTCAGAAGAAACTCAGAAAACATGAGAAATTTACTCACCTTCTCAGAACAAATGAATATGAGTGCAAATTGACTATTGACTCATTCATTTGGATAAAGTTAAATGTTCAGCATATATTCTCAGGGCACAGTATCCTGTATTGTGTGGGAACAAACTGGGTATATAATTAGAAATACACAGCACAGACACGAATCTGATCATTCTTTTTGTGCCACATCTCCCAGAATCATCACTTTTCATTTTATTTCAATAATTTCAACTACAAACTTGTTTGAAACCATGAAAAGGTAGTCTGAGTTTTCTTACAGGATAGCCTTAGAGTGATTTTACAACTGTTTTTTTAGAAAATAAAAACTTGATCATCAAAGAATTTCAAAAATAAGTGAAAATGGAAAGTCATGGAAGGCCCAAGGTAACATAGTGGTATGGAAGATTAAATTTAGCTGAAAACAGAGTTTCTGTTGTAAACAAGAATGGGAAATGGGGCTATAAAATAGACTGAGCCAAATCAACAGGATTTAAAAGCCCAACACATGAATGACCCACAGAGTTGGGCGAAAACACTTAAAAACTAAATGACTTCACAAAAATCCATGGGTCAAAAATGAAGTCTCAAGGGAAAAATTTTAAAATACATTCAGCTAAATAAAAATGAAACTACCACATATAAAAGTTTATTGGACACAACAATAGAAGTGCTGAAAGTTTATAGTTAAATGCCTCCATTTCATGCAGGAGAGTGAAAAAATATCTCCCCTTAATTAAAGGGAAAAAAAACCTAGAAGAGCAAAATAAACTCAAAATGACAAGAATGAAGAAAATTACAAAGATAAAAAAGAAAAATTTAAAATAGAAGTCAGGTATGGGTGCACATGCCTATAATCCCAGTGGCTTGGGAGGCTGAAGCAGGAGGATCGCAGGTTCAAAGCCATCCTCAACAACTTAGCAAGGCTGTAAACAACCTAGTGAGACACTTTCTCAAAATAAAAAATAAAAAGGATTGGAGATGGGATGTGGCTCAGTGGTTAAGTGCCCCTGGGTTCAATCCCTAGTACCAAAAAGAGAGAGAAAAAATTGATGAAACAGAAAGTTGATTCTTTGAAAATATTAATAAAGTCAACAAATCTTCAGCAAGACTGACCAAAATAGAGTAAGAGAGAAAATACTCATACTGGGAGTGAAGCAGGGCATTACTACAGATTCTGTAATGTCAAAAGGATGATAAAGGAATTTACACTCATATATTTGAAATTTAGATAAAATCGAACAATGCCTCAAAAATCACAAAGTATCCCAATTCACCCAATATAGAATAGGTTATTTGAATAGACCTCTATTTCAAATTATACTGAGTTAAATTTATACTCCAAAAAAAGAACTCCTCATGTCCAGATGACCTTACTAGAAAAATAATATTAAGTATTTGAAGAATTAATACTAAATCTACACAGTCTTTCAGAGCATAGGAGAAACATTTTCTATAAAGCTTGTACTACTCTGACTCCAAACTAAAAAAAGCACACACAAAAAAAGAAATTTCAGACCAATATCCCTCATGAACATAGATGCAAAAACATATATTAGCAACTAGAATTCAGAATATATAAAAAATAATTATACACCATGACCTTTAATCTTTAATAATACATCTTTAATCCAGAGATTAATATTTGAAAATCAATCAATGGAATCAAAGTGATTAACAAGCTAAAGAAGAAAAATTATGTGCTATTTACTTATATGTGTCAACCTGACCAACCTGACCATAGATTAGATCATAAGGTTCCTAGATATTTAGTTGAATATTATTCTGGGTATACTTTGAGGGTATTTTTGGATGAAATTAACATTTGAATAATTTGATTAAGTAAAACAGCTTGGTTTCCCCAGTGTGCATACACATCTTTCAATACAATGAAGGCCTGAGTAGAACAAAATTCTAAGTAAGATGCAATTCTTTGTTGCTGCCTATCTTTAAACTGGAACATCAGTCCTCCTGCTTTTCAACTCAAATGTGGTTTGGCATGGGAGCAGGCCTGTAATCCCAGCAACTCGGGAGGCTGAGGCAAGAGGTTCACAAGTTCAAGTTCAGCCTCCGCAAGTTAGCAAAGTCCTAACCAACTTAACAACACTCTATCTCAAAACAATAAATAAAATAAAAAGGACTGGGGCTATGGCTCAGTGGAAAGAGCCTCTGGGTTCAATCCCTAGTACAAAAAAAGAAAAAAAGAAAAAAAAAAAAAAAAGCTCTTGTTTACTGAAACTTTGCAACGTTGGTACTATTGATTCTCAGTGATTCTCAGGCCTTCAGGCCTGAGCTGGAAATACTCCATCAGCTATTATAAGGGAAAGACATTTAGAAATCCAAATAGACATGACTAGGAAAAAACCCTCCATGACACTTTATTATAGTTAAACTACAAAAGTACAGGACAAAGAAATAATATTAAGAACTACAAGAGAGAAGCACCAAGTCACATATAGAGGTAAATACATCAAAATAACAACAGATTTCTCAGCAGAAACTCTCAAAGGCCAGGAGAGCATAGAAAGATATATTTCAAGACCTAAAAGAAAATAACTGCCAACCTGGATTATTATACCAGACAAAGTTATCCCGAAGAAGAGAAATAAAGACTCTCCATGATAAGAATTAATGGGTTCTAAATCAAAATTATATGAGTATTTAAAGAAATGCTACATACAAGAGAGAAAGTGAGATAACCAATATCATAAGAGCACAGGAAACAATAATTTCCCCTAGAGAACTTAATAAACAAATGAGAATTAGGAAAGAATCAAACACTATTAATTCAGTAAAACATCAAACTTCCAAGATGAATAAGAAAGAAACAAACAGATTATTCAAAGAAACCAGAAGAAAAACAACAAAATGATAGGAACTATTACATACTATTACATACCTTTCAATGAAACGCTGAATGTAAATGGTCTTAATTATTCAAACAAAAGATGCAGACTGGCTGAGTGTATTCAAAAAAAAAAAAAAAAAAAAAAAAAAGATCCAACAATTTTTTTTTCCTTGTGTAGCTCACTGAGAAAGACATACACAGACTGAAAGTGAAAGTATGGAAAAAATTATATTCCAAGCAAATGGAATCTAAAAGCAAACAAAAGTAGACATATGCATATTCAACCAAACAGACATTACACCAAAATTGGCCAGAAGAGACAAAGCAGATTACTACATATTGATAAAGGGAACAATCCATCAAAAATATATAACAATTGTAAATATATATGTACCAAATGACAGAGTACCCAATTTTATAAAATAAACAATATTGGACAGAAAGGAAGAAAGAGACTCTAATACAATAAAAGTGGGTATCTTCAATATGCTACTCTCAACAATAGATTGTTTGTTCAGACAAAATATCAACAAAGAAATATCTGATTTAAATTACACAGTAGATCAAATGAATGTATTTTAACAGATATTTACAGAATATTTCAACCAACACCTGTAGAATATACATTCTTTTCATCAGCTCATGGAACCTTTTCAAAATTGATCATAGTTTAGGTCATAAAGAAACTCATAACAAATACAAAAATATTGAAATTATTTCTTTAATTTTATTGGATCATAATGGGATGAAACTAGAAATCAACAACAAGAGAAACTAGTGAAATTATAGAAACACATTGAAATTGAGCAATACATTTTTGAATGAATGGTGAGCTATTGAAGAAATTGGGGGGGGGGGCAGATAAAATATTCTAGAATCAAATGAAAGTGAAAATATAACATACAAGAATCTCTGGGGCACAGAAAAAGCAGTGGTAGGAAGGAAATTGAGAGCTATGAGTGCCAAAAAAAAATTAACAGATCTTAAATAAATAACCTAATGATACATCTCAAGATCTTAGGAAAAAAAAAAGAACAAACCAAACCCCAAATCAATAGAGAGAAAGAAATAATAAAGAGGAAAGTAGAAATAAGTGAAATAGAGACTTTTAAAACAACACAAAGGATCAATGAAACAAAGAGTTTGGGAGTTTGTTTCTTTCAAAACAGACAATATTGACAAAATTTAACCAAACTAACCAAAAGAAAGAGAGAAAAAAACCAAAGGAAAAAAAGAAAGAAAGAAAAGAAAAGAAGAAATACCACTGAAATTCACAATATCATTTGAGAATTTTTTAAAATTATATGCCAAAAGTTGGGAAAATATAGAAGAAAGACAGTTTCTAGACACATATGACCTGTCAAAATTGAGCCAAGAAGATATAAATAGATCAATAACAAGCAATGACATTAAAGCATAAGAAAATTTCTCCCAAAAAAGAGAATCCCCAAACTGCCCCGATGCGCTGCTGAATTTTATCAGACTCTTAAAGGAGAATTGATAGTCATGCTCCTGAAACTATTCCATAAAATGTATAGGGAAGGAGACCTTTCAAACTCATTCTACAAAGCCAGCATTACACTTCCACCAAAACATAAAGAAAAAACAAAACAACAACAACAACAAAGAAAACTAAGAAGTAATATCCTTGATGAACCCAGATGCAAAAATCCTCAATAACACTTAAAAACTGATTCAACAGCACATTTAAAAGATCATACACCACCATCAAGTGGTTTTCATTCCAAGGTTGCAAGAATGTTTCAACATATGCAAATCAAAACACATAATAGAGCACAAAAAAAAGAATCAAGGTTAAAAATCATCTTGATCATATCAATAGATGGAAAAGAGAACTTTTGACAAAATTAAACATTCCTTCATGATAAAAGCCTTGAAGAAACTAAGTCTAACAAGATGATATCTCAACACTTAAAAAGGCTATATACAATGAATGCATAGCCAACATCATATTGAATGGGAAAAAAAAATGAAAGCATTTCTTCTAAAATCAAGAATGAGACAAGGGTTTCCACTCTCACTGTTCTTATTCAAGATAATACTTGTAACTTTCCACAGAACCATCAGGCAAAAAAAATAAAAATAAAAGGAATATGGATTTACAAAGTGTATGTCAAAATTATCCCTGTTTGCAGTTGGCATGGTTCTATTCCCAGAGGATCCTACAGACTCCATCAAAAGACTGTCAGGACTGATAAACAAATTCAGCAAAGTAGCAGGATACAAAATCCATATACAAATATCAGTGGGTTTCCTATGTAACAATAATAAACTCACTGAGAAAGAAATTAGGGGAAAATTTTTCATTCACAATAGCCTTTCTAAAAAAAAAACTAAGAATAAACCCTAATCAAAAAAGTAAAATGCTTCTACAATAAAAATTATAGAACACTAAAAAAAGAAACTGAAGGAGACTCTTGAAAATGGAAAACCTGTTCATTGATAGGCTTAATTAATATTGTTTAAACGGTCATATTACTGAAAATGACCTACAGATTCAAAAACTCCCATCAAAACACCAATGACATTCTTTACAGAACTAGAAAAAAAAATCCTAAAGTTCATACATAAGGAAAAATGACATTGAATAGCCAAAACAATCCTGAGCAAAAAGAACAATTCTACAGCCATCACAACATCTGATTCCAGAGTACACTACAGGTCCACAGTTAAAAAACAGCATGGTCCTGGCATAAAAAAAGATGCATAGACCAGTAGAATAGAATAGAATAGAGGACCCAGAAACAAATCTATGCAGCTGCAACCACCTGATCAACCTCAACAAGCGTGCCAAAACATATATTAGAAATAAGACAGCCTCTTAAACAAGTGGTGCTGGAAAAACTGAATATCCATATGTAAAGGATTAGAACTAGATCTGCATATCTCACCCTATAGAAAAAAATATACTGAAAATTTATCCAGTTAATTCAAAGTCAATTCAATTGATTCAAAGGTTTTAATTTGTAAGACCTGAAACTAATAGATGAAAACAGGGAAAACCCTTCAAGATACTGGCACTGATGATGGTTTCCTGAATAGGACCCCAATATCTTAGGGGGAAAACAAACAAGAGTCAATAAATGAGATTACATCAAATTAAAAAGCTTCCGCACAGCAAAGAAAACAAATCAATAAAGTTCAGAAGACAATCTACAGAACGGGGAAAAATCTTCACCAGTTTTTCATCTGACAGGATTCATATGAAGAATATGGAAATAACTTTAAAAAGTTAATGACAAAAGAACAAGTAACCTAATCAGTAAATGAGTAAATGATCTGATCAGACACTTCCCAAAGGAAGAAATGCATGTGGTCAATAAATATATGAAAATAAAAAATGCTTTAGCCTTCGCTTAGTCATCAGGAAAATAAAAATCAAACCTACTTCGAGATTTCATCTCACCTCCATCAGAATGGCTCAATCATTAAATAAATAAATAAAAATAAGAAATGAAAACTGTTGGCAAGGAAGTGAAGGAAAAGAAACCCTATGTGTTATTGGGAGGAGCATAAATTTATACAGCCATTATGGGAAATAGTATGGAGTTTCCTTAAAAAAACTAAAAGTAGATCTCTTATATCATCCAACTATGCCATTCTTTCACGTATACCTAATGGAAATGAAACCAACACACACACAAAAAAATACATGTAAACCCATGTTTGTTGTGAAAATATTAACATTAGCCAAGATACAGAATCAGCCTAGGTGCCTATCAGCAGATGAATGGACAAACAAACATATGACCCATATATACAAGGGAGTATTATCCAGTGATAAAGAATAATGGGATCAAGTAACCTGCAGGAAAACGGATGGAACTGGAATTTATCATGTTAAAGAAAATAAGCTACACACATAAAGACGAGTATCACATGTTTTTTTCTCACATGTGGAAACAAATAATGACTAGAAACAGAATACAGACTATTAAGGAGGGTGGATTGGGAGGAGGAAAGCAGAGAGGGATAGAGAGTGGAGTAGGGAGGCTGATCGATCAAAGCACAGTTACGTGTGTATAGAAATGTCACAATGTAATCCGTTATTTTGTTCGATTAATATGAGTAAATAAATATAATAATATAAAAACAAATGAAACGCTTAAGTATAAGTCTAACACAACATGTACAGGATTCACGCGATGAAAACTATGAATGCTGAAGAAAAAAATCAAATACCTAAGTATATGAAGAAAAAATGTGTTCATGAATTGGAAGACTCAGCATAGCAAAAATGTAAATTTCCCCCAATGTAACCCCTGTCCAAATCTTGGCAAGATTTGTATAGAAATAAACATGATTATTATAGGATTTGTAACAAAACTCAAAGAAACTAGCATAGCTAAAACAATTTTGTAAAAGAAGAACAAAGTGAGAAGAATCAGTCTCCCCAGTTTCAGAATTTACTCCACAGCTGCAGTAATCAGGAGTGTGTCCTGTTAAGAGAAGGGATACACACAGAGCTCAATGGGGCAGAATACACAATCCAAAATAGACTCGTGTAGGCAGGCCAGCCTAATTTTGACAAAGGTGCAAAAGCAATTCAATGAACAAAAAGCAGCTTTTCAACAAAGAGCGCTAGAGTCACTGGCATTATTTAGAGCAATAGGCACGATTGTCCGGAGGCAGAAAAATAAAGCTCCATTTTTGTGGGATGGCTTTTACAAAAATCCACTCAAAAATGAATCATACCCTTAAATGTCTACCATAATACTTTCAGGAAAAAGAGAGAGAGAAACCTTTGGGATCCAAAGGTTTGGGATCCAAAGTTAGTCAAAGAGTTCTTAGACTGACATCAAAAGCACAACCATAGGGCTGGGGTTGTGGCTCAGGCGAAGGGCACTCATCTAGCATATGCAAGGCACTGGGGTTTGATCCTCAGCACCACATAAAAATAAATAAATAAAATAAAGCTATGTGTGTATATATATATATATATATATATATATATATATATATATATATATTTTTAAGCACAACAATAAAGGGAAAATGGATAAATCTCATCAAACTTTTTAACATCTAATGGGGAGGGGGCTTGTTAAGGGGGTAAAAAAAAAACAAGTTAGAGAATGGATGGAAAAATGAGGATGAATGAAGACGTTTTTATATAACAGTCCAGGATGAGGGATAGAACCCAAACTTGGGTAAAAACAGCCTTATTAAAGAAAGAATTCTGAGAAAATATTCACAGTTCTGCTTTTCTTCTACCTGGCACTACACCTGAGCTGAGCAGTGGGGAGCAAGCAAGGTGTGATTGAAGTTTATGTTCTCTTGCTTACCTACTTCCTAATATAAGAAAGAGACCACTGGGAAACATTGCAAGATAAAAATTCAAGAGACAAAGCCTGGGCTGAAATAGACAGCTTCTGAATAGGAAGGATTTTCAGAGCAAAGCAGAATCCCCAGTGGGAAGAGATCCAGCAAGAGAGAGGTTCAATATGCCGCTCGGAAAGAGAGAGACGGCCCAGGTGCTCTGAGCATTCCTCCTGGGAGGAACAGGAAAATAAGACTCACCGGTTGGCATCAGAGCAGTAGAAAATCTAGATACTGTGCGTGGATGTATTTAGAGGAGTGAACAAAAGTGGGCAAAACTGCAGGAGGGAGTTAAGGTGTTCATCACCAAGGAGGAGGGGAAAAGTAGGAGATAAAATATTAAGAACAATTAGACCCAGGAGAATCAAGTGTACCCTTATAGACATACAACTGTGGAGGAAATGGAAATAGCATATATATTGACAAGTCAGCAAAATCAAGGGAGTAATTTTTTTTTTTTTAAATTAAGCATTCTTTAAAAGTACACACAGAGAAATCCAGCAAAGTTTTTTTGGCAGAAGGTAAGACGTTTGCAAAGAAAGGAATTAAAGGTGGTTGAGGGAGAGAGAATGCAATTTAAAAGGAGATAGAAACAATCTTCTGAAAAGGAATAAATTAACTTCACAAGCAATAAGAAAATCTCCTCCCCCCGCAAAAAAAATGGGAAAAGAAAAGAGGGGGGAAGAGGAAGTTAGGGGTTTGTAGTAGGAGGAATCTAAGATAAGCTCTCCTTTGACCACTTTCTTCAACGGGGGCCCAAGGAGGGGAGAGTTCCGGACAGAGGTCTTACAGTGGGAGACAAGGAACCCTGTCTTGTCACAGAGCATGAAGAGCTTGAAGGAAATTGATTTCTGGATCCTTTACAACCTTGTATACTCTTACTTAAAAATTTATTTAAGCATTTGATCATTCTTCATTCATTCCCCTTCACAACTTCCCTTCCTCCACGTCCTCAAAAGAAGATAAATTTTTATCATCTTTGTTCATTGCCCACATGTAACAATCTCAGACAAAGAAAAAAAACAAGGGTTCCTTATGTTAGGTATCCGTACACCCATTCCCACCCATCGGATTAAGATGCCTTTCCAATCAAACATTTTTTTAATAAATGTTACTCACACTTGCCATATAGTTATCATGTGTTTTAAAGAACTCTACATTTATAATAATTTCCATGAGTACCTTATCTAGAAAAAAAAAGTTTTCATATATGGAGTCTTGCAATTATAGTAAATAAAAATGAACAAATAAATAAAATCCATCTGATGGTTGGATGGAAGTCCAATAAAGTGATAACCAAGTGACATTAAGCATGAAGGTACATTAGGATAAAACTGGGAGAAGTAGAAGAGAATGCAAGCTCAAAAAGTATGAAAAAAAGTGTGAAATCTTTGCCTAGTTGAGGAAACAAAATAACAGTTTTTAAAGGGATAATGCCAAATGTCAAATTACCTTGGTATTTGGACTACCCTGAATTCAAATGAAGGAGTGATGCAAAGCTTTCATTTTAAAATGCCAATATTAAAATGTGCCAGAAAGAACATATTTTTAATTAAACATATTTTTAATTTAAACTTCTGTTGAAAACTTTTTTATATGTCAATTTTTAAATGCACAAGTGTATACATAAATTTTCTAAATTATTTTAGGGTATTCACAGTTTAGAAGATCATTGTGGTTTTCTAGGGAAACAAACAAACATGAATAATGAGATTCATGAGTCAAAATGTGTGCCCAGATAAAATTCACATGAGAGTGTAGTGGATCAGGTTGGCCTTAGGAACAAAAATGAAGAATGAATATAGCAATGATCCAAAATTGGGCATGGCAGGATGCTAAGATAGCTTTCAGTATTAATGAAGACAAGTTAAAATAGCTGATAGTAGTATCTGAATTGGACAGGGATATAATTGAGACCAGAAGCAAAAAGTTGCAAAAGAGGGTAAGTTGGTAGGATCCCAGTTCAAAGGCCAAATTGAGGTTGCAGAAAGGGAAAATGTGGAAGAGGATGTTAATTCCAAGTTTTTGAAAGATGATCAGTGTAACAATAAGATCATCATTCTGAGGTTCTAATATCGAGAAGATGGAGATGGTCATGACAAGGTGATCAAGGAACTGTGAGGCTAAGGGAAGTAATGAAATGCCAAGATTATTGAAATATATAGAAAAGGCTAGAATGCTGTCAGAGCAGGAGGTAAAGAGGAAGACATTAGCAGATGCTAAATTCTGTGAGCCTAACGTTCAACAGGATGTCTAGCAGCAAAGCTAGGGAAAAGATTCTTTGATTGGAGAGTACAGGCTTCAGAGAGTACAGACTTCAGGAGTTTCATATTCCAGAATCACTCAGGAACTTGTACAGAAGATGTAAAATCTCATTCTCTAGACCCACTGTGCAGAAATCTTTCCCATCTTAACCTGGAAAGAAAGAGGAAAAAAAAATGATTTTTTTTTTTTTTTTGTACTGGGAATTGAACCCAGGAGCACTCAATCACTGAGCCCCGTCCGCAGCCCTTTTTTTAATTTTAGAGACAGGGTCTCACTGAGTTGCTTAGGGCCTCACTAAGTTGCTGAGGCTGGCTTTGAACTTGGGATCCTCTTGTCTCAGCCTCCCTAAGCCCTGGGATTATAGTCGTGCACCTCCATGATTTCAAACAACAAATCAAATCTTAGCCCCACCCGCTTCACTGCAACTCCATTCCTCTTGCCTACAACATAGTCAATTTAGGTTAAATATTAGGTCAATTTCAAAATCGTCCCTGGAGGTGATCTTAAAGTTCTGGGATTAATAGTATTATCCAGGTATCAGGGAAGACAGCATCTCCTCCCACTTCATCTCTAAGCACTTACTACTCATTGATTCAAGCTAGGAAACTCTGTGGATTAACTTCTATGGTCAATCCTACAGGCTTGGTTCCTGATTTTCTGAGTCAAAGCTCCCCTGGGGATCCAAAGTGCTCCATTTATCTTTCTTATTTCAAGATCTTAAGCACTGAAAATCAAATATCTAGTCTCTGTTTGGGGAATTCAAAGCCCAGAATCATTCAGTTTCAAGCCAACCATCCCCTGAGAAGAGTGAGCACAGAAAGTGGTTCCCTCCTGAATGGCACAGAGCAGGAAATCAGCCAAAAGAACCGCGGCTCTTTCCCGGTCACTGAGTGTTTGCTGTCTCGCTATTTTTGAGGAGGAGGCTGTCAATGGAAGTCTGAAGAGGCATCCAAAGGAGAGAGCAAGTGGATCACGGTGCCTGGGGCGGGAACTAAGCTTCCACTCAGGCATATGAGTCCCCAGGGGAGAAGGCAGGGAAAAGATGAAACCCTCGGATGAACCAGGCAAGCCTTTGTCCTGAGCTGAGTATAACACAAGCCTTTGTCCTGAGCTGAGTAAGTTTTCCGAGGGAGCCTCTCCTCTTGGGCCTCCAATGGGGACTTAAGTCCAAAGAACCCTCATCCTTCAAATTATGTCTTCAAGAGCATGATCATAACCCTGGGGCGGGGGGGAAGAATTGATAACCTAGTCTCCATTAAAAGTCCAGACATCTGCTCTCCAGAGACAAGAGAATGAAAAAACAATCCACAGAATAGAAGAAAATATTTACAAAAGACATGTCTGACATAGATCTGTTATCCAAAATAAACAAGTAAGGATTCAATCTCATCAAGAAAGCAAAATGCCCAATTCAAAAAATGGGTCAAAGACCTTACAGACACCTCACTGAAAAAGATATATACAAGTGACCAATAGATAGGAAAAGGTATTCCACATCATACGGGACATGCAAGATGAAACAGTAAGATACCACTACATACCTATTAGAATAGCTAAAATCCCAAACACTGACAGTACCAAGTATTGGTAAAATGTTGGTGCAAGAAGAATGTTTCTGGTGGAAATACAAAATAATACAGTCGCTTTGGAAAAGTCTGGAAGTTTCTTATAGAACAAAATATATCCTTAGTATATGATCCGGCAATCACACTTCTTTTTTAAAATATTTGTTCTAGTTGTCAATGGATCTTTTATTTATTTATATGCTGGGCTGAGGATCAAACCCAGGGCCTCACGCATTCTAAGCAAACACTCCACCACTGAGCTACAACCCCAGTCCCTCACACTTCTTAACATGTACTCAAGTAAATAGCAAAATATGTCCATCACATAAAAATGTGTATAAAAATGTTTATTGCAGTTTTATTCATCATAACCAAAACTTGGAAGCAAACAACATGTCCTTTACTAGGAAAAAAAAAGGATAAATAAACTGTAGTGTATCCAGACAATGGAATATATTATTGAGCACTAAAAAGAAATAAGCTGTCCAGCTACAAAAAGACTTAGAGAAACTTTAAACGCATAGTACTAAGTGAAACAAGCCAATCTAAAAAGACTTCATACTAGATAACATTCTGAAAAGGCAAAACTGTGGAGACAATAAAAAGATCACTACTTGCCAGAGAATAAGGATACAGAGGAATTGGTGGATAGAGCACCAAGGACTTTTAGGGCAATGAAACTGTTCTGTGTGATGCTGTAAGAGTGGGTTCGTGTCATTAAAGATTTGTCCAAACCCATAGAACAATCAAGACAAAGAGTGAACCCTTATATAGATTCCAGGCTTTGATTAGTGTTGGTATATCAGTATAGGCTCATCAACTGGAACAGGTACAACACTAATGCCAGATGTTAACATGAGGAGAAACTAGAGTGGAAGGAGGTTATGGGAGCTCCTTGTACTTCTCACTTTTTTATGAACTGAAAACAGCTCTTAAAAAAAAAAACAACAATAAAAAAATCTTAAAACACCCCCAAAAAAACAGTAAAAAAAATCTTTAAAAATCTTTTAAAATATTTAACCTAATGATAACAGTGTCTCTCTCTCTCTCTCTCTCTCTCTCTCTCTCTCTCTCTCTCTCAAAAACTTTATGAAATTTTCACAAAACAGGGATCCCAGTACTTATTGTTTGTTAGGAATACCTTTATAATAAAGATGTGAAGATACCTGTGCAAATTTAAAAGCCATGGAGAGGCATGTTTGAAAAAAAGACAAGGAATGAAAAGATGAAGTCCTGGCTTTCATGTTGTGTTATTTTACAAAAATCAGTGAACCTCTCTGGAAGCTTTTTTTTAAAAAAAAAAAAAAAAAACTTAATGATACTTCACATATTTTAAACTAAATCTGTGCATTTAATGTATTTAATTTATTTTTAAAGAATTAATTTACTATTTTAAAGATTTATTCCAAATTTCTCTAATGCCGCATAATTCCTAGAAATATATCACTTATTAATATAATAATGTTGTTTTATATTGTATAAACTTAATTAAGTCTTCAAAATAAAAATCAAGTTAAAAGTCAATTACACATTAAATCAGTTGCAATATGTATCTTTAACTTGCCACCCTCCGGCTTCAAATCACTTTATACCATAAATTTTACAAAGAAGCACTTATAATAACACACTTCCAGCCTTTCTTCTATTTTACTGTACATTCATTTCTACCCATGTTAGAAACCCACATCGTATCGTAATCATTTTGGCCTACTCAGTTCTCTTTTAAATAAATGAAAAGTAAGGGTTAACATTTAATTTTGACCTAAATATTTACATTCTTCATTACTTTGCATACCCACAAGTTTGCCTGTTCGATCACTTCCTAATAGACTCAACTTTCTGTAACATTTTTTATATACCTATGACAAATTCTCTAGGTTTTCATAATATAACTATGGGTTTAATTTGCCTTCCTCTCAGAAGGATGCTACGTTTTCTCTAGATATGAAATTCTAGTTTGGCAGGTGCCTTTTTTTTGTCTTTCACCACTTTAAAAGATGCCTTCTGGCTTATGCCATCTCAAATGTCAGTGGTCTTTCTTAATCTTTTTTTTTTCTTGGATACATGTCACATCCTTTGCCCCTGACAGCTTTTAAGATTTTTCTTTTTCTTATTCTAGCCTTTTAGCAATTTGACTAGGATGTGGCTTTGGGTGTGTGTAGTGTGTGTGTGTGTGTCTGTGTGTGTGTGTTTATCTTGTTTGTGGTTTGCTACGATTCCTGGTTTACAGTTTCACCAAATTAAAAAATGTTTCCATAATTATTCCTTCCATTATTTTTTCTGCCCCTCCTTTTTTCTAGCATTCCAATTAAACATATGAAACACAGCTTGCTACTCTTTTATAGGTCCCTGGGGCTCTGTTTTTTTTCCTTCTGTGCTAGATGCTTTATATCATGATATATTCAAGTGCACTGATTTGTGTCTTATGGCTAATGTTCTGTTAATCCTATCTGATATTTTGTCTTTTCTTTTTTTTTTCTTTTCTGATCTTGCATTTTTAACTTCTAACATTTCATTTGGATCTTTTTTTATTTCTTCCATTTCTTTCCTGAACACACTCATGTTATTTTTCCTACATTCTTGGGCACCCTTATAACAGTGGTTGTAGAGTTCTTCTCAGATAATTTCATCATATGGGCTATTTTGAACTTTGTTCCTATTGCTGGTTATTTTTTTTCTCCTGATTATTAGTAAAATTGTTATATCTCTTTATCTGGACAATAAATTTTTTAATAGATTGTGGATATTGTGAATCTGAACTTGGTTGTCTTCTTTCAGAGAATGTTGAATTTTGTCCTGTCAGGCAATTAACTTGCTTATGAATGACCTTATATTTTCAGGGCTTGTTTTTAAGCATCATTAGGGCAAGTCTGAAGTAACCTTTTCTCAAGGGCAAATTTAGTCCTAATTGTCATGGCTGGGACTTTCTGGTGTATTTGCAGAATGCTTTAGGTATTCAGTGAGGTATTTGTTTCTGCTGATCAGAACTCACAGTCTTCCACCCCTGTGTGGAAGTTGTTCAATTTACAACTCCCTGGTTGTTTACTTTTGCCTGACTTATGTATGTGTGTCTTAGTATTCAGAAAAAAGGTCAACAAAATGCCTGCACAGGTTTCTGGAGCTTTCTCTGCATCACTCCCCACTCTCTGGTACTCTTCTCCATAAATCCCAGCCATCTCAGATTCCCTGAACACCAATAGCTGTCTTTTTAGAACAGTACTTTACTAGAATTCCTTTTCCAATAACAAAAAGCCAGGGAAATTGCTACTCTCCCTTAACTTGTTTCCTTTCTACAAGGATCCAGCCCTGTGCTACTATCCAGCATGTGAAAAAGCATTTGATATATTTTATCCAGGCGCCTAATTGTTTGCGGTAAGAGAAAAACATCTAGAAATGTGTGGCCTGTCGATGCTTTGTACAGTCAGTCGGCATTGCAAGACACTCCCCATAGGCCAGATTTTCTTTAAAACTACAGCTACATTTGAACATATGAACATGTTAATACTTAACCCAAAATACTAATGCCACCATCTTAAATCCCTTACCCATTGTGTACTTCATCCTCAATTTTACTCAGGTTGAAAGATCCTCACCCATTAATAAAAACAATCACCATTTCAGTTAACGGAATAAAACTTAGCCTGAGCCCTGGATTCTTCTTGGCTGCTGTGAGGGGTTGTCTGAGTTATGTTTATTATCACAGCATCAACAATGCCATAACTCAAAAGAAGCACCATTTGGCCTACATCCCTGGATTCAGGATAAACATATTACCTACTTCTTTATGCACAGAAGTTTGAAATTCCTGCTCTGGTTGATAAATTGATCATATTCCACTTTTTTTGTTGTTTGTTTCCTAAGATACATACATGTCTTTATTTCCTAGAAAAACTTTTAAGTTCTATGGAATTCTGCATTTTTCAATCTCAAGATTTACAGATGATATATTGATAGCCCATGGAAGTTATGATATCTAACATGGCTTTGTGAAACTTGTATCTATAACATCTCAGGTCATTCCCCTGTGTATAGTCCCTCTGAATCTATGAGCACTGCACCTGCACAGTCTTAAGGAGTTTATGCATAGATAGGGCAGATGGAATCCTCAGTACAGAGCAATGGTAACTATGCCAACAGTTCTTTGGGACAGGAGTAACAAAGCCATCTATCCACACACAGAATGTACATAATGGACTTGGGAAGACAGTATAGGCCAAGGGGACTTTGATATTGGTTCCTTTAGGAAAACACAAACCTCTTTGATATATCCATAAGAGCATTTAAAAAATTTGTTGTCAATGAACCTTTATTTTATTTATTTATATGCAGTGCTGAGAATTGAACCCAGTGCCTCACACAAGCTAAGCAAGTCTCTACCACTGAGTCACCACCCCAGCCTCATCCATCAGAGCATTATTTAAGTTAGAGAATGATGAGACAAAAGTGGAGAAATTGAAGGAGCAAAAACATGGGAAATTTGGTGGTATTCAGAGATGAGAAACTGCAGAAAGCCAAAGCATCCTAACAGGAGTAATGTTCACTGGAACATACACCCTCTGTCCCCACATAGCATAAAGGCTCCAGAAAGCCCAGGTTTTGCTAGCTGTAGCCTCTGAGCATCCAAGTTCATCTTCCAGAGGTACGACAGCTACTGGAACTCTGCAGTAATATGGAGTCACCTGCCACAGCCAGAAACAAGGTGCTTTCCATTCCCTTCTCATATTCCAATAGACTTCCACTTCCCAACTGTGCAGGGAATCTGGAGAATGCAGTTTCTGGTTTTCTGGCCACAGTGGTTTTCTAATCACTATGTATAAAAGGCCAAATATGGGGATGTATCAAGAGATGATACTTGCAAAGTTTATTAGGCCAGCTACTCCATCCAAGATTCAGTCTCCTCATTCACAAAATAGTGATAATAATAGTAGCTGTTTCATAGGATTAATGTGAGGATTAAAGAAGCTATGGCTTTAAAAACCCTATAAAAGTGTCTAACACATAGGACATTCCCAAGAAATTATCATGGATTTTGTTATTTGTAATGAATAAGCCTCAGAATGAAAAGTCAACTGACCACACAAGAATGGACTGTAAAAATGGCCAAAGAAAGAGTTTACCCAATAGTGCTGCTTGTCCACGTAGTTCTCATTTTTCCATTTCAGTGAAGCACAAAGCAAAGATTATATTGATTTCCTGCTCACCATGACATTAATTGCTTGTGTTCCCCAAACACCGTGTAAGTTAATAACCTTTGCATCCATCCATTACCAGTTAAAGAAGTTCTTTACCAAATGCATATATTCACATTCCTCAAAAGCACCATGTGAGAAATATATTTTAAAAACTGCCTCATTCATAACATCGAGGTCAAATTAGCTTGAGAATATGAACCATAAATGTTTGCTTGGGTGTTAATTTAGTCATACACTCAAGGTCCACCTGCTCGGCCTCTGGAAGCTCTGCTAGGGCAGAGAGGGTTTTGATGTTGATGATGTGTCTGAGGAACCCAGGGCACTGTGAGCATTCAACAAATGTTAGGTAAAGCAATGTGGCAAATAAGTACTTGGTACACAGAGTAGATGGAGCTGTTCATCTAAGGAGAACCCTTCTAAATTCTAATGTTTAATGGATCAGGATGAAGACTCTGGAAACTCTCCTTCCTGTCCACCAGAATCATTCTTATTCAGCATCTCAGCCTGTTCCTGGAGCAGAGATTGATTGCAGGAATATCTTTTTAAACAGTGTTCCAAAAATCTCATGTTGTGATTTTTAAAATCATGAGCTTCTGAGCCAGCCAGAGGCCTGGGTTCAAGTTTTAATGCTGTCCTTTACAAAAAGTAGGATCTTAAGATAGTCTGGGCCTCAGTTTATTCATCTACAAATCTACAAATTTCAAGTTTGCAGAGTACTTCTCAGATAAGAAATGGGCATTCTTATTATAAAATCAACCTGCAATTAGGGGCAACTCTGAACTAATTATCTTCCTTAAGAAACTACGACCAAAGGAATATGGGAGGGTAAAGGGGGAGGGAAAAGGCAGGGATCATGAACAGAAATCAATTTCCATGCATGTATGAGTTTGCCAGGATGAATCCAACCACTATGTATAAGCATAAAGCTCTAATAATGATAATAATAATAATAAAAAAGAAACTACAGCCAAAAATCTGACTCAAGAAAGAGAGACAATGGAAATCTATTTAGCTTTTCCATATGATTTTGTAGTATGTGTCACACATACTACAAATGCAGCTACAACAAGACCCTAAATGTTTACTTCTGAATGAAGTGGGAAACTAATTTTCCTGATTTGACACTTCCCAAATGTTTGAAGAATTTTCATAAATTTTAATTCCACCATATAAAGTAGCATGTGATAGATCTGGTTTTATTTGATAGATATAAATAGTCATGGGGGGAAATTAAGCCAAATATTTATGTGAATATACCCAATCTGTTCTTTCTTCACTGATCCCCACCAGAAAAATAAGACCTATATGCATTCTCCCAACCCTGTACATACCTGTTAAATAAACACTTCCATCCCATACACATCAGGATCTGAAAATTGACTTACCAAGACAACCTCCTCCATGAAATGTCTCCCTTCTTTCCAATAGTCTATGAAAACATCTCCAAGCTCTCAAATGAAAATTTTGAGCAGTGTTCCCCAGATATTTGTTCACTGAATTTCCATTTTCCTATCATTTTAGTACTTAATCTGAACACTAAAAGTCAAATAAGTGATTGAGTATACACTTGGATGTGCTAATCAAAATATAATTATGAGAAAGATTTTCATACGAAACCTACAAAATTATTGTGAGAGAATTGATTTGTGTGTTTACTTTTAGTATGTTTTTAAATGGACCACAGAACAGATGTGCAGTTTATTTTTCTACTGTTTTTTAAATGTGCTGTAGATTCAGGAAAATAATAATTAATATTTACCAAATGTTTATTATGTGTATATTTCTGTTCTAATCTTTTGTTTTAACAACTTTTTTTGCCCTCAAATTAATCCAAAGAAGTAGGTCCTATTATCACCTTCATTGTCTTCCCAAGAACACCCCACCTCAGAAACTGTGAATTTCGTTCTTCTAGTTGTTCAGTGCAAGACTTCAACACCATCCTTAATCTTCTCTTTAATGCCATTCACATCCGATCCAAATCCAATTTAGCAAATAGCAAATTTTCAAACACAAACTTTGAAATACGATTCATTTCCTTCACTGTCTCCAAACCTCCTGGATTATTCCAATGCCTCCTACCTACCTTGCCTGCTTCCACCCTTGACCCCGCAGCCTACTCAACAGCTTGAGTGATTCCTTTAAGATACAAGCCTGATGGTATCACCCCGCTACTCAACACCCTCCAATACCTTTCCACACTACACACAGTGAACCCCTGTGCGTTGAATCAAACCCAATGCAAAATGCCATATTTTTTCACTTGGCCATTTCCTGGTTAGATGAGGAAACTAACAGATATCTTCAGCAGAGCGTTAACTGACTCCTAGATAATCTCATGTTGACCAGTTCAAGTTCAGAAACTATAAAAGATTTATCTGGGGTCTTAGGACTTGCAATTCAGGAGGCATCAATTCAGAAAGCTCTGAATGAGTGGGAAAAGCAGGGGCTTATATAGGTGAATCATGCTGAAATATTGCCAAGCAGTGAAAATTCTTTTGTGGGGAACTTCTGTTAGAGTTAAGAACAGGAGGTTTGTAACAATGGCTTTGTTTCCAGTAGATGATAGAGAAAAGAATGTAAGTGTTCATAAGACAAGAGTCTAATAACCTCTTGACATATACTTTGAGTCTCTGGACACAATGTAGCTATCTAGCCATTCCAGATGCCTGCATACAAAAGATGAAGGTGAGGAAAAGTTCACATCTCAGCCTGGGACTGGAGACAGGCAGGCAGCCTGCTTCCTAGCCAGCCTTCCAACTCCATTTCAGATAGTGTTTTCATTGTTTCTTCACATTTGTAGAAACTATAAGTGCCAGAGTTAAACACTACAGGTGAAAAATCAAACCTCCAGTTTATACTAAAATAGAATGTGGGAAAACACTTTAAAATTCAAGATCAAAGTGTCATTTTTAGCCAGGCATCGTGGTGCACGCCTGTAATCCCAGCATCTCTGGAGGCTGAGGCGGAAGGATCATGAGTTCAAAGCTAGCCTCAGCAAAAGTGAGATGCTAAGCAACTCAGTGAGACCCTGGGTCTAAATGAAATACAAAATAGGGCTGGGGTGTGGCTCAGTAGTCAAGTTCCCCTGAGTTCAATCCCCAAGATTCTCCCACCCGCCCCCAAAAAAGTATAATTTTTATTATTGTATGTGCCTGACGTCTATTACAGAAATAGATTGCTTACACGTTCCTTAAATCAATGCAATTTTTCTCTCAATATTATTCTCATCGTTTGAAAACATTTCTTGCCTACCATGTAACATAGAACTGGGATCCTGGAGGCAGTTATTTGGCTTGAGAGGGCTTTATTTTTGGAAAATTAATGACTAATCGAGTATATCTTCTGCTCTTGTTTTTTTGCAAATTTGCAAATTAGGAACCAGTGATGTGTCCCAGAAGTGTATTTAGTTAGGCAGAGAGAGCCTGCTCTCCCCACATCTGCAAATGACCTATTGTACAACAGCCCCTTGAACTGATTGGGCCACCAAACTCAAACTTGTAAAGAGGATGGGAAGAAGTGAAAGCAACTGATTGCAGCAGCTTGCCTAGGAGAACCATCATGCACTAATAATACCCATTTGCTCTTTAATTATGTATTTACACAGTGGTGGGCTAAATATCCAGCTGTTGCTGTTAGCTCACAGCCCTCCATCCTGATTTTGTTTTGTTTGGGCTGTAGCTGGGATCCAGGAGGAATCCTACGGATTTTCCTCCAGTTTATGAATTGTGCAGGCCTAGGTGGGCCTTCCTCCTGTCTCTATAAAACAGAGTGTGCATATCTCTTGAAAGTCAAAGGGAAGAAACTGGTAACTGGTGTCAAAAAATTGATAATATTCATTTTCTTCTTTCACTTTTTCCATCCTACTTCCCTGGAGTTGGAGAGTAAAGGTGGGAGAAAGGCTTTGACCACCCACAATATCTTCCCTAGAATGCTCTGTGCCACAGGGAGGATGGGCAGACTGAAGAGTGAGTAAGTTCTGGGAAAACCATCTGCTCCTTCAAATAGGGCCAAGAGAACTTAAAGAAACAAGAAGACTGTAGCACAAAGTAAAAAATTGAAAATAAGCTCATAATCCTTAAATTTCCCTTTTTTCACAGCTCTCTCTCTCTCTTTTTTTTTTCTATCCAGATTTTTACAAGCATAAGGTATTATCTTCTCCAGAATCGAAAGCCATATTCTATTCTCAAAGGTCCAGGTGGCCTACATTTTTTTTTCTCCCTGAGATAGTCATCCAAGCTAGGTAAATAGCATTCAGTGCTTATTTTACCATGTTGACAAAATTCAGTCATATTCGCTTAGCATGTGTTGAGCAGCATGTTAGACCTGTAGTAAACTCAGTCCTTCTCAGCAAGGAGACAACAGTCTAGCTCATCACAAAAGACCCTTATGCAAACTACTAAGCCAACTTCCTTTGTCCTAGCCTTCTGCTAATCTGACACATGAATACATGACACAATCACAACTTCCTCTTATGAGAAGACTAGGAATTTACAGGGCCAAAGAAGGAAACCAACATGTGCTGAACCCTCTCTGACATCTGAACAGCACAGGCTAGGTGCTTTTATAGTTTTATAATCTTATTTCACCTTCTCAACACACTGCAAAATTGTTATTTCTATTTTACAAGTGAAGAAACTGATTTTCCATATTGCATAAAACTGATGGGGGCAGGGGCCATTCAAATCTAGAGCTTAACATAGGTCCAAAGTGCAACCTCTTGCCATTATACCACTTATTTCTACAAGTAACTAAGAACAGCTATTCCCCCTGACAGATATGTGATGGCAAGAAGATAAAATAGGAGAAATGTAAGGTAGAGTTGCATGAACTTCAAACCTATATAACATTAGCACATAGTTAGCTGAAAGAAATCATTAAGATGTAATATTGTCAAGAACACAGGGGTTTATGCTTGATCAGATGGGCTGGATGACCTAAAACAACATATTTAACTTGTTTGTAGAAACCTAAATATAGCTGGTGCCAGATTTCATACTCAGTGAGCCTGTGCAACTTCTGCTTTCACTTCCAAGTTTAATTAGGAAAAACACCTGATTTTTCTTATTGTGATAAAATACACATAACACAAAATGTTTATGTGATTCATTTTAAGTGCATTTGGTATTAGGTACAATTCAATGGTATTGAATACATTTGCCTTATCCTGCAAGTGTAGCTATGATCCGTTTCCAGAAGTTTTTTAACTTCTCATCTGAAGCTGTATCCATTAAACACAATTTACCCAACTACTAGCCTTTTACCTGATCATAGAGGAAAAGCTTTTTATATTTCATCATTGCATATGATTTTAGCTGTGGGCTTTTATGTAGGGCTTTTATTGTGGTGAAGTAGTTTCCTTCTATTCCTAGTTTGTTGAGTATTTTCTTTATTTTTTTTTTTTTTAGGATTTAATGTTATTTATTTGTTTGAATTGTTGAGTATTTTCTTTAGCATGAAACCATGTTGAACTTTGTCAAAGGCTTTTTCTGTATCTATTGAGATGATCATGTGTGTTTTCCCCCTCATTCAGTTAATAGATTGTATTATATATATTATATATTAAACATATAATTTTAGTAAATATTTATGTTTAATATATATTTTAAATTTTATATTTACTATATGTTTAAATTTATATTATATTAAATATATAAATAAATATTTATTATATTAAATATTATATTTAGGTTTCTACAAACAAGTTAAATATGTTGTATGTATATATGTATGTATGTATGTGTGTGTGTGTGTGTGTGTGTGTGTGTGGCCCCACTCATATGAATACAGAAATGCACGTGCACCTCAACTAGTGTTTTCTACCAACCCACGAGACACACCAGGAGGGATTTGGATAGTGGATGATGTAGAGAGAAACCTATGAGTCAGTTTTTATATATATATATATATATATATATATATATATATATATACCTCATTGTATTCCAGAAACAAGTAACTCCTGGTCATGGTATGTAAATCTTCTAATGAATGTAGTCTGCTAGTATTTTGTTGCAGACTTTTACTTCAGTAGGCAATATTGGTATGTTAGTTGTCTTCAGTGTCTTCACCTGGCTTTGGTATTAGGGGAATGCTGACCTCATAGAATGAGATAGTGTTTTCTTCTCTAAAACATTTTCGGTGTTGTTTGGAAAGTATCGTTGTTGATTCTTACTTTAAGTGTTGGGTAGAATTCTCTAGTGAATCCATCCGGGTCTCTAGGCTTTTCTTTGGTAGATTTTTCATCACTGATTCGATTTCCTTTCCTATTTACAGGATTACTCAGATTTTTCAGTTTCTTCATGATTCTATCTTGGAGATAGAATCCAGAATTCCTTCTCTAGGCTGTGTGTTACCAGGTTATAACCAGTAGGTTATCCAACTGGTTGATATACAATTATTCATGATACTCTCTCACAATCCTCTTTATTTCTGTAGAATTGGTAATGTCTGCACTTTCATTTATTATTTTGATAATTTGAAGGCTCTCTTTTTGCTTAGTCAAAATAAATAAGGATTTGTCAGCTTTGCTGGGTATTTCTTTAGTTATTTTTTATAGAAACCTAAATATATCTGGTGCCAAGTTTGATATTCAGTGAGTGAGCAACTTCTGCTTTAATTGCTAAGTTAATTAAAACCAATTTTTGGTTATATTAACTTTCTCTATTGTTTTTCTGTTCTTTATTTCATTTATTTATGCTCTAATCATTATTTTTTTCTCCATTCTGGTAGTTTGAGGCTTAGTGTATTCCACTTTTTCTAGTTCCCTATGGTATAAAGTTAGATGGTTGATTTTAAATAAAAAATATACATTTGTTAGTTCAGTGGTACTTCCCTGTTATCCTATAATTTTGATATATTTTTTTAATTTCCATGTACAGTTTCTTCTTTGGCCCAGTGTTTGCTTAAACTGTGCTATTTAATTTCCACATATATATGAATTTCCACCTTTCCTTCTGTTATTGATTTCTCATTTCCTTTTGATCAAAAAAAGATACTTTGTATAATTTCAACTTTTTTAAGTGTAATAGGACTTGTTTTGTGGCCTTACGCATGACCTGTCCTGGATAATGTTACACATGTGATTGAGACTAATGCACATGCTGCTGTTTTTGGGTGGAATGTTCTGTATAGTTTGTTGGTTCCAATTGGCAATACTCTGGTTCAGGTCCTTTATTTCCTAATTGTTCTTCTTTCAGGCTGTTTTATGCCTGATTTCTTAAAAAAAAAAAAAAAATAGCAAAACTAAAGCTGATGCCAGAACACTTGAAACAATCTGTTTAAGTCAGAACATGTCCACCAAGGTATTATGTAACCTTCTTATACCAAAACATATACCTTCAAACATTTGAAGCAACATTTTCCAATGCTGTCATATTTGGTTATACAGGCTGTGACCAACTGCTCTTACCTCCAAACAACTAATAGATGCCATTTTATAGCAATGAAGGGTAGAATAAGATTCCCCACCCAATATGCACACTGTATCCTGAAAGAGCTTTTGGTGTGGCCCCACTCATATGAATACAGAAATGCACGTGCACCTCAACTAGTGTTTTCTACCAACCCACGAGACACACCAGGAGGGATTTGGATAGTGGATGATGTAGAGAGAAACCTATGAGTCAGTTTGGAGTCTCTACCAACAAGAAATCAAACAGATGGGCTAGAAAGCCTCCCAGCAAAGATTATATACCAGCCCTAAATGTTACCATACAAAGCCCCAGTCAGAAATGACAACTGTAGGTCAGGCACACATAACGGACCTGGACTGCCATGCCCTGCGCCATCACGACCCAGGCAGCTCTGTCTTTATGCATCCCTTGCTTTCTCTCAGTATCTTATAAAAAACTCTGTTGAAACCCTGGGACGATTATCCCCCAACTTGCAAAAGAACACTAATTTTGTTGGCGAGTTCATCTTGTCAGCAGTGCAGAGCACATACCAGTCCATCATCTGTCCATGATCGACATTTCTTTTCACTGCAAATAGCTGATAAATGTTGCTCTTGTGCCTGTTTGATTCAGATACTAGATTCATCCTGCCTTCAATGTGTTTTATTCCTGAGAGGAAATGTCCACGCTGACCTACTGAGGATAGGAGTTGGCTTTGTTTATCCTGATGAAGTTTATTATGCAAATCACAGGCTTCAAACCCAGCACTTATCCATGAAAGGTGCAGTAATAAGGGCAGTGCGGCCTGAATAGTCTATCAGTACAGGTACCATCTCTTTCACGCAGTGATGAAAATCATCTCACCCATTGACTCCTTTATCTCATTTTGGCTTCTTGGAAGCTCAAACATAAATTAAGTGCTCAATTAGCATAATATTAGCATAGGTTACGTTGTTACTTTTATCTTATTCTCTATTAAACATTTACTTAGACGTGTTTCTTTTACTATTATCTGCTTTACATCTTTTTTTCACATATTTATTATTCAGAATAAACTCAATGCTATTTGCCTCAGAATGATCACATCATTGTCCCGGGTGCTGGGATACACACACACACACACACACACACACACACATATACATATATATTTCCAAATCATACAGGCTTTTTTTTTTTTTACTAAATCCCAATTTTTGAAACATGTAATCCAAGAATTTTTGTTCAGATTTCAGGCTTCAATGTCCTTTAAAATGGCCCTTTCATATATATGGGAATATATATATATATATATATATATATATATACTTAAAATAATTCATTCTCATTCATTCAGAAGACTTGAAGAGAGCTTTGGATCTAGAGGGATCATTTCCACGTAAAGTTCTCAGCCTTGGGAATCGTTTCCATGCAAGGTCTCTGTCTTGGGAAATTACTGTTCTTTTACTGCTTACTAGCAAACAAAATCCTAATTGAAAAACCTTCACATTTGTTGCTGGCATGCACTTAATTTACTTCTGTCCTGTTATAAACATGTCTTGCTCAGGGAACAAATGCACATTGGATTCTTGATGATTTGTGTTTTATACAGTCACTCCCCAAGGGGTTAGTGCAGCCCCCGAAGACACTAATAAACAGCCCCAGATCCAGGTCATTTGTGTGTTTATTATAGGCAAGAATGGCACCCAAGTAATACTTCAATTTAGGACATCTCCAAATTCTACTCAATTCAATCCAATGCAATTTATTAAGCAATTATCAAATGTGCTAGGCATTTTCTGACTCACTGGGAGTATAGCAATGAATAAAAGTTAGTCCCTACCCTCATGAATTTCATACAAAAGAAAGGCTGATAGCCAGGAGAAGTGGTGCACACCTGTAATCCCAGCCACTCGGGAGGTTGAGGCAGGAGGATGGCAAGTTCAAAGCCAGCCTCAGCAACTTAGTGAGACCCTGTCTCAAAATAAAAAAGAAAAAAGGTTGGGATGTGGCTCAGTGGTTAAGCACCCCAGGGTTCAATCCCTGGAAGGAAGGAAGAAAGGAAGGAAGGAAGGAAGGAAGGAAGGAAGGAAGGAAGGAAGGAAGGAAGGAAAATGGAGGGAGGGAGGGCAGGCTGATAAATAGTTTGAAAATTAAAATCAAGGTACACACCTGAAGTGGTAAGGGGGGAATACAGTGGAGGAGCTTCTGGTCACCAACAGGAAGAGGGTAGAATGGTTTCCCAGAGGAGATGGCTCATCAGACATCATCCAGTAGTCAGTCTGGGGCTCATAATGGAGGATACATGACCAGGATACATGATAAAGGTCCATGCCCAGACACAGCACAGAGAACAAAAAGGATCTAGACAGGTGAAGAAAGAGGACCTCTCTGATCATTCCCAGAGCCCGGCCCACAGGCAGACCCAAGGTATGCACTCAGTGTTTGTTGATTGAGTGTGAAAGAATATGAAAAGAATCACAATAGCAGTGTGAAAATCAAGTTGGTAATGGCTGTTGATTTCCCAGGGTCACTAATGGTGCACTGAGCTGAGCTGGAGATTCCCTAGGACAAGACATAGATGTATTAAACCAATTTTGAGGTGGTTCTAAAACCAACTTAAAAAAAAAGTTTGGGGGTGGAGATGGATATATCACATTTCTATATTATTTATATTGTTTAGCATATTAACACACATGTCAAAATAATATATGTAACATACAGATTGGGACATTTTTACTTTGCTTCGTCATCATCTTTTAGTCATGTAGCACAGTGTTGGGAGCATGGTCTGTCCTCTACCAGTGTTAAAGAGATTTTGCACAATTCTGAACAAGTACGTGGGACTTTCAGTAGACACTGCACCACCTGACAAAATGTTCTCCTTGGCTATTGTGATCTTTGTAGCCACCTCCCATGATGTTTAAAAAGACTAGCTTCTCAGAGGCAAAACTTAATTATGATTTCAGACATCCAGGAATAATTCCTAAATTGAGTTAAATTTCTTTACTTCCTTTTTCTTTCTTTTTTCATTCAGTTTTTTTTTTCTTTTATCAAGTCTGTCCACAAATCTCTATAATCATCCCAAATTCGCAGTGATTTAAGTCACAATGAATCTTCCCAAAGGAAAATTCATTGTATAAAAAAATACAGCAAGGGCTGGGGATGTGGCTCAAGCGGTGGCGCGCTCGCCTGGCATGCATGCGGCGCGGGTTTGATCCTCAGCACCACATACAAAGAAAGATGTTGTGTATGCTGATAACTAAAAAATAAATATTAAAATTCTCTCTCTCTCTCTCTCTCTCTCTCTCTCTCTCTCTCTCCCCTCGCTCTTAAAAAAAATACAGCAATATGTCAAAATAGATCAGCTAAATATGCCTCCCTCTCTTCTTAGAAGTATGTACGAGGAAGAATCTTGCCATAGTCGTATACAGGGAATGTTTTGGCTTCCCTATACCAAAATATCTGAGTAATGAACTTGTGAAGATAAAAGGTTTATTTCACCTCACAGTTTTGGAAGCTCCAGTCCATGCTTGATTGTCCCCAATGATTTGCACCTCTAAGTGTTGCAGAGTAAGACCCCTCACCTTATTATGCCCAGAAAGTGAAGAAGCAAGGGCTGGGGACTTACTAGCTCTTTAGGAGCACAGCCTCAAAAGACCTGAAGACCTTCCACTAGTCTCTACCTGGAAAAATTTCCATCACTTCCCAAAACCACCGACCTGGGGACAAAACCTTTAAAGGATGACATCTCTCACACCGAGTTTTCTTAAAAAAAAAAAAAAAAAAAAAAAAATCAATGTTCTTTAGTGACCCACACTGTGAGGTTCTTTCCTTTGGGTTTTATTTTTCAAACAATGGAGACAATACCTAATATCTTTAAAGTTTTAAAAAGTTTATAAAGCACTTCCACAGCATCCCTCTCCCCCACTCCTAGCACAGTTCCCCTGGGAGTTGATTCTAATCTATTTACATCCAAGCACCCACATGCAGCTGGTAGATTGGCCTCTTGGGACAAGGAGCAGCCCTGGGAGGCTGGGTGGGATCAGGAGGTTGTGAGCTGGAGCCCTGGATGCACAGGAATCTGCAAGGTGGAGGGGAGGAAAGGAAGCTGGGGGTCCAGGAACAGTGAGGAGGGTGCTCTCTCCAGGCGAGGTTAGAAGTGGAGACTCCGGAAGGCTTCAGTGTGTCTTTTATCCTGTAGGGCAATAAACAGGGGTCCTTGAGGGCTTCCTGCAGGTGAAAGTCTTGAGGAGTTTTCTATGGTAGACAATCCATATTAACCACAAAGCCAAAACGCAATGGGGTGACCAGCCCTGAAGGTGCAGACCGAGAGGACAGGCAAAAAATCTGTGCCTAACGGGGGTCCCAGATTAGGGGAGAGACAGGTGAAAATGGAGAGGGGCCCCCAAAGACAGCAGGGTGGTGATGCAGCCTCACTGGCACCCGTTTCTGATCCTAAATCATGACCAGTGTCAGTTCTGATCATATTGCTGCTCCCGGAAAAAAAAGAGCATCCAAACATAGGATGCTCTGATAGCCTTTCCTCTCCAGGAAAAAAAAAAAAAAAATCATCTTTCTCAGGAGCACTGAAGCATAGCCCAAATCAGCATGCACAGGGGAAGGCCTGGTGAGCACGCCCGCTCCAAAGAGCTGGAGGAGAAAGTGCGCAGGTGTGTAGGTCCCGCGCCACTAGGAAAAAAATGGGGGTGACTGAGAAAGCTGAGCCATTTTTGAACCCGTGGGGTCCTCGCAGAGTTGGCGTTCTCTGAGACAGTCCAACCGTTAAGAACAGACCATGCTACAAATCCGTGTCCTTGGGGTATTGCGTCATTTTTTTTTTTTTTTTTTTTTTTGTAAATCACCTGGAAAGGCATGTCTGGGCTTGAAAGCACAATTTATTGCTGCATTATTCAATGGTCCCAGCAGCAAGCCACGCTCTTTTTATTGACAGAGTTAAAAAAAAAAAAAAAAAAAAAAAATGAGGCAACTAGAGAGCAGGACACTAGAAAATAGGGCAGAAGCCAAGGTTCCAAACTCCAACGCCCCCCCCCACACACACACACACAAAGGCCCCTTCCTGCTCTTGAACTCTACAGACCAGGGAAACCATTGTACATTTGAGATCCTTCAGGAAACTCCATCTGGTAAAAGGCAAGGTATTTTTAAAGAAATTTTAGATTTCTGTCAGAAGTTGATGGAGGAACATAGCTAGAAAAAAAATAAGCAATCAAGAACAAAGGAAGTGTCCATTAGTATCCAGGGGTCTAAGAACAGTTGGGGGTGGCCATTGTTTCCCCTTGGCTGTCTTTCTCCAACTAGCCCGCTTTTCCTGCTTTCCTTCCTTCTCCAGATTTAGGAAGGACCCCAGGTATGAGCCCTGTGTTATAAGCCCTACTGAGGTTCGACAGAGACTATCACCTCAAGACACCCTTCTTTCTTATATACAATTTAGAATAATCCTGAGGACAACTATTCCTATCACCTGGGCTTTCCCAAAACAGGGTTGCCAAAACTTGCACCTGTCTCATATTTCCCTACAAACCCAGGGACAATTTATACCTCACGTGTCCTTGTAATTCCTTGGCCTTTCTTGTGTAGGTCTTTCATGTCAATAAAATAAAATACACACTTGGTGTAGATAAGTAATGCCATGAATTTTTTTCTAATTTTAAATTATTTTTAATTGTGATCCTCTCAAAATAATAATTACTTTTTTTATCTCTTGAGAAGAAAAAAAGGCATTTTTTTTACCCTGTCAATTGCACCTCTGATTTAATTATTTCACTGTCATATTCTCCTGTTAAAGCCAAGTTCCTCCAAGTTGGAAACAGAGAAGTGAATCTGAGAGGAGGAGACAAATGTGGGCACAATGAAGAGCAAAGCTAGGATTTGGAATGACCTGTTATATTGATAAAGTTTTCTGTTCACAAAGAGCATGAACAGAAGGGCGGTTATCCTGATAAATCCAACATAAATTGAAAATACCGTAAGTGGAAAATGCATCTAATTCACCTAAACTACAAAACATCCTAGCTTAGCAACACAGATAACTGTAGTCATCCGTGGTTTCTCATTGTGGTCACATGGCTGACTGGGAGCTGTGTATGATTCCTTGTCACTGTCCCATCAGGAGAGATTAGACTGCATTGCTAGCCCAGGAAAAGATGCAGATTCAAAATTCCAAGCAAGTTTTCTTTGTTTTGTTTTTTGGTGTGGGGCATGGAACCCAGAAGTATTTAGCCACTGAACCACATTTCTAGCCCTTTTTTTTTTTTTTTTTTTGAGATATCTTCTCGCAGAGTTATGTAGGGCCTATATTGCTGGGGCTGGCCTTGAATTTATGATTCTCCTGCCTTAGCCTCCTAAATCACTGGGATTGCAGGCATGCATCACTATGCCCAGCTCTAAGCACAGTTTCTACTTTGTTTTCACCCCCCTAAAGTTGAAAAATTATGTGGAGCCATCATAAGTTGGCACTGTGTGTACTCTTACACACAGTAGTGCTAATTCTCACTAAAACCTGGGTAGAATCAAGTGACTCTCCAGGGACACATAGCTAGTGGGTCTGAGTTCTCAATCCTATGCAATTCTGCTATATTTATCTCCCCCACCCTCGCTGTGGTCTCCTCAGAGGTACTGCTAAGCCTCCAGCCTCTGCCCACAGTGTTTCTCTCTCCTGCAAACTTAGGGATCCCATGCACCTTGCCAGTGGCTACTGGACATATCACTGCCTCCAGAATGAGCCCCAAATCTCAGGACCTGGCCTCTCTTGACCACAGACTCCTGTCTCCTCTGGCTAGCTCTCCTCCACACCTCCTCAAACACACCTACTCCAGCTTCAGACACACCTGTAAACTTGACTGTCATTTTCTCTTCTTGAGCCTCCTTTCCTCCTTGGACTGAGCCTCAGCACACAGGTTGCTGTCTACATTCTATTCCCCCTGTTGTAAATAGCTTTGTTGCAAATATATGTCTGTGTCTCACACTGTCTCCAGTTTCTCTAAAGAACTATATTTGTGTCCTCAGTGCCTGAAACTTAGTAGATGTTCAATAAACGTTTGTAAGAGGAAAGAATTGAGGGAGGGAAGGAGAGAAGGCAGGGAGGATCGGAGTCCTAGCCTGCTGGGTGGTCAAAGTTGGAAGACAATGAATGTACGCCACCCTAGGAAGGTTCTTTCCATGATCCTTCCTATGGAAATTCTCCCATCACATACATTCTTGCTTTCTAGGCAGAATTGCATTTAAGCAGACTCCTAACTCTCCTATGAGAAAAGAGCTTGGTTTTCAATGTCCATAAGCACTAATATTTATGCCACCTTTGTCATCATTAATATCCCAAGCCAGCCCTGCCACTAGCCCTGTGCCACTACCCCAAACTCGCCTCGCCCTCCCTAGTTTTATGTTCCCTGGACCCAGTTTGTAAGGCAGGGTTAGTGTTTCCATTTTCCATCTCCTGGGTCCCCTGCCAAGTCCTCTGAATATGAATAATTTTGAATGTGGGTGACTAGACAGTCCTTCCAATAAGAATTAACATTGATTATAACGGACAAGACTGTCACTCTTCCAGGAAGACACCACATTTCGGATTCCTCTAAATAGGCCAGTAACTGTCAGTACTGGTGATGCTTCTGGATGATTTGTGACATGTGAGCCTACACATTCACATACATGGCAGACTACAAAGGCACCCTGGGAACATACGGAAGGGAGGAATAAAAGATCCTATCTCAGTTGCTTGTGTGGGCATGATGAGGGGCCAGGCTGGATGGAGGAGCTGGCCTTTTGCAAACAAAGAGCAGAATAAAGTAGGCAGGGGACCAGGCAGAACCCACAGGCCATCCTGTCCTTTCACTTTGTAAATGTCTACCTGCTTCTCTGAAAATAATCAAGAAAATTATAGAGGAGTGCATTTGTGTTCCTAGATGCCTTGAGATGTAAAGAGTTTACATCTTCAAGAGGTTTACTGAGGCCAAAACTCCATGCTGTGCATGGGATATACTGACACCAGGAGGTGGTTTGGTTGGTTGGTTGGTTGGCTGGTCACAGTGCCTCTCAGTTTCGAGGCTGACAGATGCCACCTAAAACCATACTGTACAACCACCTAACAAACCTTTACCTAGAGTTACCACATTTTGCAGTTGGCCCCAAATGTTTCAAAGCACGTAGGGAAAAACGTAAGGAATTTGAAGTCAGAAAAATGCAGGTGCATTTTTGCACTTGGGATCATCTGTTTTCAGTTAAAAATGTTACCACAGTTTACGTGGATATGTTAGATGGACTAAAAACTAAGGCCCATGGGTCAAATACAGCCCAATGTCTCTTGCTTTTTTTTTTTTTTTTTTTTTTAATCTAAGTGTATCTGTGTCTACTTTTTTTTTTTTTTTTTTTTCCCACTACAATGGCAAAGTCAAACAGAAATCTACATGGCCCACAAAGCCCAAAATATTTATCTGGCCCTAAACAGAAAAAGGGTGGGGTAAAATTATTTCATCTAAGACTCAGTTTTACCATCTATAAAAAGGGCAAAATACTTAACATTAAGAAAGCAAAGCTGTAAAAATAAGTAAGATCATCAATGTGTAAAAATCAGCTCTGCAGCAACATTTCATACATGGTGGGGTCTTTAAATTATTGTTTTAACCTTCGTTACACATCCCTTTTTTCAGATGAGAGGAGGACACAGATGGTTTTCCTTTCTGTTCCATCTTTTTTTTTAAGAGAGAGAGAGAGAGAGGAGAGAGAGAAAATTTTTTAATATTTATTTTTCAGTTTTCGGCGGACACAACATCTTTATTTTTATGTGGTGCTGAGGATTGAACCCAGCGCCCCATGCATGCCAGGCAAGCGCGTTACCACATGAGCCACATCCCCAGCCCCTCTGCTCCATCTTGTTTTCCTCTCTGTCTGAATTTCATTCCACTTCACCCTCTCCCACCTACATGATAAAATTTGAAAGGAAAAATAAATGTAGTGGGTTATTTTTTTAATGAAATGGAAACTTAACTTACTCTAAAAGAATCACTAATTTTATTGGACATCTCAGTTTACTTATTTTATGTCTCTCCACTAATAATTGATCTTACCATTTTATTTTTTATGTAAATTTAACCACATGCTATATAGAACCATACAGAGAGTGGTGACTTCTGGCCCTCTGCTCACAAAAATTATTTTCTTAGAGAAAGTATTATTTAAACGATTTTGAAATCCCACGTAAAATGTCGGTCTTTTTATAAGATTGTAATAAAGAGCTCAAATTGAGAGGGGGAAAAAAACTGAGATGGAGCTACATGAGGGTATCTTTGAATATTTTTCCATCAGAAGGAAGTGACTTTTCACATGTAAAAAGACAGACACTTAGCTTCCCTCCACAAGTTTCTACAACTCCTGTCACATCAAAACACCAAAAATTTAACCTAGTGAAATTCCCTTATCACCTCCTTAGCAGGCTTACAATTTGCCTTGCAAAGAAGTCGAAATCTTCAAAATGGATTATGAAAAGAATGCACATCCCCAGTGAAGCTAAACATATTAAAGCATTTAAATGTTTTTTAATCAGAACTATTACAAGGTTTAAAACAGAGATTAAATGACTTTAGTGTGAGAAGACTGAGAAAGTCTTGGACCTGCTGAATCATATTATGTTCTGAACCTTTGTCTCACCCAGCAAGGATCACAGCACGCAAGGCTTCATTTTTCTTTTTTTTTTCAATTATTACCTTGTTTCAAATAAGTCAATATGATTCCAGGCATGCGGATCTACTGCTTTTCTATTTGTAACGAAAACACAAACTCTCTTTCTGAATATTCATTGAGTGGCCTGCTTCTCTTCAATCAAATTGGTAATATTTTTCCTCACAAGAAAATCCAGGAAGACTGGAAAGCTTTTTTTAATAGATCAGAAAACATGAAGAGGATAAAAGCATGACTTTCCTCCCAGGAGCTTGTGCTTTTATCCATTTGGTGAAAAAAAAAAAAACCCAAACCTTTGGCTTAGTACAAATGTGGTTGCTGTGGGCCCAGAGAGACTCGTGGTTTTGGGAGCCTCAGAGCCCTGTAGAGGTATTGCTAGTTAAAGGACCTCAGTTTATCATGGTATCATGGTGGTACCTACCCCATGAGTCTGGACTGTGGGAGAGTTTAGAACTCACTGCAGTTGTCTGGGTCCCCACCCCAGGAGTTAGAATTACCATATGAATCTGTGTGGTTGTGACAGACTTGGGGAATCTGGGAATTTTGATGCTTGTCTTCCTCATTAACTTTAGGAGATTTTGTTCTCTGTTTTCTTATTTATGACAAAAACAAAAACACACTTGCCTCAAAAAGTTGTAATAAGATTTAAACTGGAAAAAGGATGTGGGTGCCAATCAGATCACTGTACCCAAAGCAAGGGCCCAACAAATCCTTATTCTTTCTTCATCCATCTGTGATCATGAGCCTCAGATGCACTAAGGAAACTATTACATGTCTTGACTCCAAGAAACCAATACTGTATTTTTGTTTCCTAGTTAGTCAGCTTATTTGTTTAGGGATTGTGCCTTTAGAGAGAAAAATTACAGTGTGTGTGATTGAGACTATATGTGTTTAAATGATCACCTCAACCTTTGTGAGATTATTTCACCTAAGACTCAGTTTTACCAAATTTAACATTTTACCAATTTTAACATTTCTTCCCAAAATGTTAAAATCAACAGAAAGGGTGAAGAAATAAGCTGAGAAGGGCTACAGGTAGTGGAAATAAAGAGCAGTTAATTCGAGAAACTGATACTACTAATTCAAGAAATTGATACACAAACAGAGTGATTGACAGGTGCTGGTGAGCCTGAGGAGCATGCCCTGCCCTTTCAGGGGGAGACATGTCCATCCATACCCACACAGAGGTGTAGCTAGGACAAGAACAAAAGCAAGATGTCATGATCACCTATGCCAGGGACTGAATCTAGGCTAGAGGCTGGGCAAAGCTTCCCTGAAGAAATGAATGACGCTTATGCCAGAAAATAGAGGGATGGGCAGAAATTACCCAAAGAAAGCAACTTTCCAACGGGGGGGCGGGGGGAGCCCAGCACTTCCTGGCTCGGAACCAGAACACTGCTTTTATGGGTGAACTTGGCATCAGAGAAAAGAAAAGATAACAGAGTGGCTGAAACTCAGAGACACAGCACAAGATAAGTAGGGCAGAGCAGAAGGACCCTGAGAGCTACCAGCTGGGTCTTTCCAAGATGTCCCCATAGACCCCCAGCCATCAACAAGTTGATGCTGCCCTGGGACTGGACAGTGACACAGCCCTAAACTCAGCCATTTTGTCTGTCAGAAAAGAGAAAGGAGCCATTCAGAACTCAATCAGAGCCCAGTAGCTGGTTCTGCGTGAAGGGTACACTCGTTGTATCATTCTCTCTGCTTTTGCGTATGCTTGAACTTTTTCATAATTGGACACTTTTAAGTTAAAGACAAGAACCCTTTCTTACCACCAGCTGCAGTCTTGTGAAACAGGCTAGTGGCCAGGTGTTTCCCTTTGGCCTGTTGAAGGAGAAAGGTTATGCCCTCCCCTGGGAGAAGGAAAGAGACAGGTTCATTCTCTTTGTAGAAAATCGAAGAATTAGAGCACTTGGTTCAATTCCCCGAACCTCTTACATCTAGGGAATTAGGCTATAAATCCTATGAAGCATTCTCTGGAGATTTCCAGGAATTGTAGTTTACACCCAGACCACAACACAGCAGGACTACAGATTTTATTTCCCAGTGTTTTGGCATTTGCAGTTCAAACTGAAATTGCAAAGAAGCAGAATAGGGGAAGAATGAAGAATTGTGCAGATCTTTTCAACCTCTTATTTCTCTTTTTCTGGTTCTGGCTCTATACACAGAACATTCTTATTTCTTTTCCTCCCTCCCTTTCTTCCTTCCTTCTTTCATCTTTGAGCATTGCACAATACATTAAGGGAAAAAAAAAAAAAACAAGACAGTGATTTAATCTTGCCTAAAGGCCCCAACTAGTGAGAAACACAATAATTAAACAACACAAAATCAAACATAATCAAAAACTGTGATAAGAACGATGAAGGAAAAGGATGGAATACCTGATTGTGGAAACATAGCCACAGAAAAAAACAAAATTGCATTTGGAAGCTGGAAATTGCCCCTTGCCAGTTTGGAAGTTTCAAAATTAAAGGGATATTTAGATTTTCATGTTTCCAAGGATCTTACACAAATTACGCCCCCCACCAGGCCACACCTCAAAACTTCTAACAACGCATGCCACCACACTACAGACCAAATTTCAAATGTATGAATTTTGGGGTGTCTAAAAAGGGCAGTTTTGATGTCAGCTACATCGAACCTCGTTTTATTAAAATGACTATTTCTTTTTAAATTATTCAGTTCCAAATGATGTTTAATGGGAGCAGGAAATAAAGAAAACAAATAGTAGAAATGAAGCAAAAGGGGGGGGGGTGGAGAGATGGAGATATAGAAGGAAGAGAAAACAGGAAGGGGGCGGGGAATGAAGACAGACATCCTAAAAAGAAAGTATATCCATAAGAAGCAAAAGAAAAGAAGCATAAAACTTGGCTGTTCATGATATTGATCACCATCAGTTCCCTTTGAAATGCTAACTAGTTAACTAGCTAGTGTTACAGCCAGAACCCTTATTGTTAAATATATATTCAAAATGGACCAGACTCTTAGATATCTTCTGAGAAACTGGCCTCTGGCTTATTAAGCAGTGTCTTCAATAATTCAAAGGCACAGATCACACAGGCTAGAAGTAGCCTCCTCTAGCTCTAGAGGTTTAAAAATCCAAACTCTCGGATTAAAATATTTCCAAGGGTAAAATACATCCTTTACCAATGCCTACCCAAAGAAAAGGAATATCTGTCTTTATAATCAGTCCAAAATGATGTCATAAACTGTCATCCCAACATGTGGCCACTGAACTGTTGTTTTCCAAAGTCAGATTGATCTTCGGGGCTGCAGTGCAGTCAGAAAGCAAAGACACCTGGATTAGGCGGACACAATCCAGTGACAGAGGCAAAGTTAGAAAATGGCATTCATCTGAACTGGTGGATTTGGGTGGCTTTGCAATGGTGTTTCAATCAAGCTGCACATAAAACCTTGTCCTTAGAACTGTGGCAGCCTACCTGGAAATTCATGTTCCCTCTAGTTCTGAGAAGGCATTACACTAACAACAGGGAGGATAAAGGGAAGAATTGTGCTCTTTTCCAGAGAAAGCAAAAATTGTCACCTCCAGTCAGATTGTTTCTAAGTAACTTTCCAAGTCAGCAGTCAGGCACACAGAAGGGGAGCTGGAAAAAAAGCTGGTGGCCCTGGGGTGGGTCTTGACTGCCTGCTGAGCTGGAGGGTCAAGGAATGGGAGGGAGTGGGATGACTCAGAGACCCTGAAAGCAAGTGGATCCAGAGCTGCATCCCGAACAATGCCAAGAATTCAACGACTAACTAACTGATAAAAAATGGGGAGACAAGAAACAAAGAACTGGAGGGAAAACAGATCTAAAATAAAGGAGAAGAGAAAAAAAAAAATCAAGTAGATGGTTTTCTTGGGACAAGGGTAACTTGTCAGATGTTTGTAGGGAAGGATCTCGACCAGGGAATGGCATTCAGACAAAGGCAGGAGCACAGAGCATCTGCTGTCAAGGAAGCAAGAGGTTTAATTTCAGGGTAGATTAAGGACAATTTCCATCCGAAACAAGAGGAAGTCAGGAAGGAGAAAAGATAGAACACTTAATCTCTCAAAGGCAAGACTCAATTTTTTTTTTTTTTTTGGTAAAATGAAATCATTGCACTAGGTAAGCTCAGAGGTCTTACCATCTACTTTAACATTTTAAGAAATAATATAATCCCTTTGAGTCCCCTCCAGCTGTTTTCACAGTTTGATCTTAAAACTTCGCTGTTCATTATTTTGAAAGACAATACCAAGAGACACATTATTTATGTCCTGGGACCACTGAGGGAATCTTTATATTTTAGTATTTTAATGATGTGAGCAAAAATGTATTGTTGAATGTCACTTACATATTCCTGCCTGGGATGCATACCTTGAATCTAAACAAAAGCAGACAAACCCAAAATGAAGAACATTATCTTTTTTTTTTTTTTTTTAAGGTACTATACTCTTCAAAAATTTCAATGTCATGCCAGTCTGAGGAACTTAGCAAGACACTGTCTCAGAATAAAATATAAAAAAGGGTTGTGGAGTTAGCTCAGTGGAAGAGTACCTTTGGGTTCAATCTGTGGTACTGGAAGAAAAAATTCAATGTCAGAAAAGGCAAAGAAAGTCTAAGCCTATGAAAACATTCCAGATTAAAGAAAACTAAATCAGTATGGAAACTAAATCAATATGGCAGCTAAATACATTACCTTATCTTAGACTTAATCCTGTACCAAAAAGAAAAAGATTTGGAATGGATATTGTTAAGGTCAACTGATGAAACTGAAATATTGAAGATGGATTAGAAAGAAATACTAAATTGGCTGAAGTTGATAACTTTACTGTGGTTTTATATGCTTTTTCATAGTAAATAAGCACTGATGTACCTTAGGGTAAACAGTCATATATCTTTGTCTCAAATGAGAGAGAAAAGAGCATAATAATACAATAAATGAAACCAACTAATAATCTAGGCAAAATTTATATAGGTATTCAATGTACTATTTTTAGGTTTTTTTTCTATATGTTTGAAATTATTTTTAAATAAAATCTTAAAATATTAAGCTTTAACATTGTTAGCTCAAGAAGCATTCTATACCCCCATACATCAGATGTTCCAGAGAACTCCACTCCAATCACAAGGCAGTGCCTTGCAGAGCAAATCTATCTCGACACTGGAAATAACCACTCTGGTGTTACCTGTGTAAAGAGCAAATGATTGAAGCATTCTAAGGCAGGACTGTATTTGTAATTTACCTATTGTAATTTGTAATTGATGAAACCGGAATACTGGAGGTAGCTTAGAAAAAAAAGTGGATTGGAAAAAAAGGAATGCTGAAGGACTTAATTCTAAAATGGGCCCATATTTCTATTCAGATGTGTATTTGTCTTATTAAAAAAAAGAATTGCTAAAAAGAAGGAAAAGAAAATTATAATCAAATGAAGAAGAGAAATGCTAATCATTGCTGAAAAACAGAACTCATTAAAAGGGGTGAACAGAACAGAATGGACATGGAATTCCTCTTTAGTATATAGACTCTTTTCATTAAAAGCGAAGCTGATAGAAAGTGTTCCCTTTTCTACTGACAGTGTATCATCTTCAGTTCCCAGAGAGTCAATCACAGACTGGATTACTCTTTTAAGACAATGAAGCAAAAGGGATAAAGGTTACAGGAAAATTTGAGTGAGGCTAATTTTTCTATTAGATCTAGACAGGTGGAGTATCTGAAAAGCTTGAAAACAATAGTGTTTCAGACTGATTAATTGGTTGATTGATGGGATTGGCTTCTTCTTTTTTTTTTTTTTTTTTTTTTTTAATTTTTCAGAACTGGAGATAGGACCTGGGGCTTCATGCATGCTAGGCAAATGCTCTGCCACTGAGCTATATCTTCAGCCCCGTATTTCAGATTTTTAAGTTTAAAGGGGTGGGGGGTTGAAATACTTGCATTTACACGAGATATCTTGGAGAGGAGGTCCAAGTCAAACACAAAATTCATTCATCTTTCATATACACCTTATACAAATTTTATATGTTATCTTTATTGCACCTGTATTTTAACTGTGACCCATTATATGAGGTCAGGTGTTAATTTTCCTCTGTAGTGTCATGTGGGCCCAAAAAGATGTTTTGGATTTTGGAGCTTTTAGGATTTTTAATTTTGGGACTAGGGATGCTCAAACTGGTGGTGGTAGTGGTGGTGATTTGTTTTATAACTGCTTTGGAAAACAGCGTTATGTAACATCTTCCATTAAGAGTGCTTGCTCTTCGGTTTGCACAAAGTCTGACCAACAAGGCAGTCACTTTCCTGAAGGTGGCACTAAGCGCCCGCACTTCCTGCAGAAGGTGCATCAGTGAGAACACAAGGGGTGTCCCTGCACAGGTAGGGTGTCCAGGTTAAAAGCAAACTGAGTACAAGTCTATTCAAGAAGCTACAAGTCTTCAAGGGACCCAGATAAGGGGTGAGGTATGAGCAGTTTCTATGCCATACAAAGGTATTGAAATTAAAATGGCACAACCTTTTATTCTTTGATCTGAACCGATCATAAATATCATTCACATAGTCATTATTCTGTCACCTTTTTTCTCCATCCTTTCTCTTTCTTAATCCAGTTTTAAATTCTTCCACTCCTCTCTTTTCACTTTAGAATTTACTGTAAATTGATATGGCTGTTTTCTATTGCACAGAAACGGAATTATCATAAACTCCTTTGTCCACTGGTCTGTAATTAACCTACAAATATCGCCATAGATAGCTTCCTGTGACTTACAGGAATAAAAGATTTTTGTGCTGCCCTGAAAAAAAATAAAAAATCAAAAACATGAAGATCCTGACATCCCCATCTAAACATTCTAGTAGATTTATTGTAAGGAAGTATGAGAAGTGGATTTTGGAAAACATTTTCTTCAGCAATAATTGTTTTTTTGCAGTTTGTGTTAATCAAGGAGACTGGGTAATATGTGATCATTGGATTTGAATTTTTATCAATTAATATGGCCTCTTTCCACAAGAATTGTATTTTTAAAATTTATTTTTCAAGGATAGTAGACAACAGCTCTTTTTCTATAAACATTGTTTTAAAAAAGAAAAGTACAGATTCCATCATAAGCTCCTGGAAATCCACACACCTTCTATTATTTCTAAAGAGGGAAATAAAACTAGTATTCAGCCTGATTATGATTAATAATAGATCATGAGGGGAAAGTCAGTTTAATTTTATAATACCTGAAACCGTTCTTAACCTTAGCAAGTCTCAGCACATCTTCTTAAGTAAAATAATTGCAAACTCCAGTGACAAAGTGGAATTCTCCAAAAGAGATCTCCCTGGGAAGCTGATATGTTTTTAGGTAAGATCTGTCTATATCTGGATCATAGACAGAAATTTGAGACCCAGTTAAATGGAATAAGAGTATAAGAAGGCAATAAAAATTAATTCCAAAGTTTGAAGATCTACTAACCAAATGGGCTTGATAAAATAAGAGGAATGGCGAAAAAATGATTTCAATACATTCTTTAATTTATGAAAGACTAAGAGATGAATGACAGTGAATGAATACTTCTTTTAAGGGAAAGGTAGTCAGCACAGATAGAAGCTGCGGGAACCCTGAGTATCCGATTGCCATGAGGATGAGCTGCACGCTGGGCAGCACAAGAAACACTGTCAAGCTCATTATGTGAACTTCTTTCCTTATTCTAAAGAAAGAATGAACTCTCTTTTGGGAATGAAATTCATTCATTCTTGCTTGGAAGCAGAAAGGTAAACCATGTAGCCCCTCAAGCTTCAGTGTGATGCTATATACCTTTCAGCCATGGAATCTCCACAGTGGCAGGGAGCCCCAGAGATGGCCTGCCTTGTAAATGAGGATCCGGCTGAGCGCAGTGTCTGTAATTCCAGCAGCTCAGAAGGCTGAGGCGGAGGATTGTGAGTTCAAAGCCAGCCTCAGCAGAACTTATAAAAAGGGGTGGTGCTAAGCAACTCAGTGAGACTCTGTCTCTAAATAAAATACAACATAGTGCTGGGGATGTGGCTCAGTGGATAAGTGACCCTGAGTTCAATCTCTTGTACACTCCCACCCCACCAAAAAAAAAAAAAAAAAAATGAGGATACTCATTTCAAAGATTGTCCAGGGTCATGTGGTAATATCTGGACAAGTTGAACAGCAACCCCATTCCACCAGCCCATGGTTATTTTTCCACTACACAAAACCCCCTGCTGGTCTATTTACACCAAATACACAGAAAGTTAAACTACCCATTCTCTACATCTCCCACCAGACACTGGTTGGGAGTAGCATTCCCGTGAGTGTGGAGCCTTCTCCATATGGGTTGATGCCTTAGAGAGGATAGTTAAGGATCCCCACCTGAGTGAGAAGTCCACTAAAAATCCAGAGAAAACAAGAGCCTTTGCTGAGGTCCGAGCCTGTCCCGGGCCACCAGCCCCGGTGTGACTCGACTCCCAGGGCATCCCTGCGTCCCACTTTTGACAGAATGTCTTCCTGTTTGCCTTTGTAGGTTTCACAGCAGCCGCCTCCCTGGTGTCCTTGGCTTGGGCTCTGGCCTCCTACCAGAAGGCCCTGCGGGACTCTCGGGACGACAAGAAGCCCATCAGCTACATGGCGGTCATCATCCAGTTCTGCTGGCACTTCTTCACCATCGCGGCCAGGGTCATCACCTTCGCCCTCTTCGCCTCGGTGTTCCAGCTCTACTTTGGGATCTTCATCGTCCTCCACTGGTGCATCATGACCTTCTGGATCGTCCACTGTGAGACGGAGTTCTGTATCACCAAATGGGAGGAGATCGTGTTTGACATGGTGGTGGGGATCATCTACATCTTCAGCTGGTTCAACGTCAAGGAAGGCAGGACACGCTGCCGGCTGTTCGTTTACTACTTCGTGATCCTGGTGGAAAACACCGCCCTGAGCGCGCTCTGGTACCTGTACAAGGCCCCGCAGATCGCCGACGCCTTCGCCATCCCGGCGCTGTGCGTGGTGTTCAGCAGCTTCTTGACGGGCGTCGTGTTCATGCTGATGTACTATGCCTTCTTTCACCCCAACGGGCCCCGCTTCGGGCAGTCACCGAGTTGTGCTTGTGAGGACCCCGTGGCCGCCTTCTCGCTGCCTCCCGAAGTGGCCACGAGCACCCTCCGGTCCATCTCCAACAACCGCAGCGTGGCCAGCGACCGCGACCAGAAATTCGCAGAGCGGGATGGCTGTGTACCTGTCTTTCAGGTGAGGCCGACGGCCCCGTCCACCCCATCGTCTCGCCCACCGCGGATCGAAGAGTCCGTCATAAAAATTGACCTGTTCAGAAATAGGTACCCAGCCTGGGAGAGACACGTGTTGGACCGAAGCCTCCGGAAGGCCATTTTAGCCTTTGAATGTTCCCCGTCTCCTCCTCGGCTGCAGTATAAAGATGATGCCCTGATCCAGGAGCGGTTGGAGTACGAGACCACTTTATAAAACGCAAGAACTTGCAGGAGCCGCAACATCCGGATGAAGGGGTGACAGCAGGGCTGTGGCGATCGATCGTGACACTTCATCTTACAGGAGGGGGCAACAAGCTGCAGCGTTCTTAAGTCTGCCCCCGTCCTCCTGTGATGGTTTGATCCTCCATCAGCTAACCGCCTGCTGTTGGTCTTCTTTTCCAACCAGCAGCACCAGAGTCTCTTTCTCCACCTGAAGGACAGCAACACCAGCTCAGTATGACTGTGGCTACCAAATTCCTCCTGCACGGTCTTGGAGCACCATCCATCAGAGGGGACTATTATTATGGAAGAGTTTGCCTCCAATCAATAGGGTGTTTTAATGGAGTTAACTGATTTTTGCATAAAAATATATTCAGTCATACACACTAACACACACACACACACACACACACACACACACCAGTCCTCTGTCAAAATAGCTTAGGTGATTTTCTCGATGCAAAGCTTTGATTCCTGCAGAAATATAAAAACAAAGAGAGAGAATATATTCCTTAAGACTTCAGAAAAAAAAAATTAGTACTGCTTAGAAAAGAATTCATAAACCATTTTCTCATTTGAAAACCAATATCATGTGTGGAAAAAAAAAAAAGCCTACTCAATAGACAGCAAACTCAAGTGTGTTTACACATGTATTAGCGTTGATGGAATGGTTCATTTTATACACATTTCAGGATTTGTTTTTTTTAATTTTAAATTTTCAGTTGAGAACATCTTTATGACAGGAATCCTATGCAGCACATGTATGGCTTTCGACAAGACCAAGGAGCTCAATAACTTCGTGATGTAAATTAAATGATAATCATCTTTCAGTATTCAATTGCTAAAGTTTAACACATACACCAATAGGAAGTGGGGGGGGAAAAGAGACAGAATAAAGAGTCTGATTCCCAGGCATGTGCAGCTCACATTGGAATGTAAGCGCAGAGCCTCCAGAGAGGAGTGGGCTGCAAGCGCATCTGTTTCTGGTTACAGAATGAGTGGCTCGCTGTATGCATGTGGGCAGGTGTGATTCCAGAAGACACCACGCCTCATCTTTCTAGTGCCAAACTCCGTCCAACCACAGGACTGACACGGAAGCCCCAGTGACTGAGAATAAGTGATGTGAGCCCCTGAAAGCAGACAAAGAGAATGGACAGGTTCTCCACTGTGTACAGACTTACCCACCTCCCATCCAAGCTCAAAGTGATATCTCTTTTAGAGGCTTTGGGACAATTTTAGTAAGTATGAGCCTACCAATGCGGTGAATATGCTATAAGGAAACCCTTCGGAACTGATTGAGGGCTTATCACTCTATCCAGCTAGGATTTGTATTTGAATCATCTGTAAAGTCGCACTCTTACCACAAGCTTCTGGGTTTTAAATACCTCCGTACAGCAAGTCAACGTTCCCTGCTTTCTGTTCTCAGTGTCCTTAGTCATGGTGCTTTTCGTTGCATTAAAAGTGCCGGTCAAACTTTGATAGTATTTTTTTATAGTTGGTGCAGAGTGGAATAACTCATGGATTATTTCAATATTTTTGTAATAAAAAAAAATATATAGGGTATACATATAGGCATCATCACTTTTTTTATAGACCTGGAATTATTTAAAATACTTTAAGCATCATAATCACTTGGGATGTCAGAAACTGGTCCACAAATTCATCAGCCTGCCTCGGCAGATTGAAAACACTTGTCTCTTGCAAGATCTGCAAGTTGGTGCCCCCAGGAACCTGGCCAGGGGTGCTATAAGAATATCAGGTGAAGAGAGAAACAGCCTAACTAGAAAGGGCTTGTCAAGACTGGCCAATGTTTCCCAGGAAATCAAAGATGTAAATGATTATTTTCATCCATTCATTAGAATAAACCTGACCACAGTGGAAGATGTCTTAAACTTCTTTCCCTGGTTTTATATTAACCCAACTGAGAGATTAAAGCTTACTCAAGTCACTAAAAAAGAAGGTTAAAAAGTCAGATTAATGTAATTATTTACTTATTTGGACTGTCCTATTCCCTTAAAGTGGTCAAGTTCTAGAGCCACTGCCTGTAGTAAGTGTGTCATCCACAAACTGCTGACCCTATGAGGACATCCACAGGAAGTGACAGAGGGCTCAACCTAGGACTTCTTTTGGTACAAAGCCCCAAATCAATTTTTTTAAAAGATAAGACAATTTTTACCAGTGGACGTATTTCCTAGTACTCCATGGCTTGATCCTCCAAGCAAGACTTCCACTAAACACCATCAAAGCTAATCATTTTTTCGTCACTGGTAAAGCTCCGGGAGGACCCTCTTCTTGTCAGCACATGGTGAAAATATTCCACCCCCATTGTAGAAGGGGGCGGAAAAAAGATCATTTTTTGGCAAATCCTTCATCTTTGTGCAGAATCATGAGTTATTAGCTTCATTAGTTCCAAGACAACTTTTAACTGATGATCTGTGGAAACGGAATTTCTCAGTTGAACTATACCTTGATTCCACGAGTTATAACAGATGACAGTATAATAGTGTCAAGCAAACAAACACGACAGCCCCTTCACTCTTCTTATCATGTAAGTTCTAAGTTATTTCTCAACTTGATCCCTCACTTACCATGTTAAGATTTGAAACAAGGACTATGTAAATAAGAGATAATGTACTGTCCTTTATCTTGGAGGTGAGATTGGCAGTCAGGAGGGTGTGAGAAGTTAGAATTTTTAAATGATTTCCCCAATACTGTAAACGTTGTTATTGGACATTCTTGAAGATTGTGATGTTTTGGTTAACAATGAATTCTTGCTAAGGAAATGATACATCCTTCATGTTATAAATTACAACTTTTCAGAAGATTACAAGAACAGCAACAACAAAAAACTACTCCAGAGGTAAATCATGATTTAATCTTGCTTCTGTGATTCAGAAAGCACACCACTGCCATAAGACAACTTTTATTAGTTTCTAGAGGCATAGATAACGGAGTTTTTAAAGTATTGGGATTTAAAGAGATGTCATCAAGGTGCAAGGGAGCAAAGTTTGATTTTTGTGTTTAAATTTTAATTATTTTTCAGTCTGATATTAAACCCTTGCTGGAGAGTAACTGAAGAATAATCCAAGAGGGATGAGCTATGGTTAGCATACAGATGAAAATAATGGGATTCTTTATCGTCTAGTCTGATTTCTGGACCTAAGTCCACTTCAAATCCGTTGAGAGGATGTTTCTCTTATTATTCACCTTTTTTGCATAGGATCATGACATTTTCTAAAGGAAAAATACTATAACTTTGTCTTTTACTTTCAAATTAACATTTTTAAATGAAACTCTATATATCCTAGCCATGCCAAGACTTTTAAGTATTTGCATGAAAGAAAAATAAATTTTTTTCCATGCAAGTCAAATGTGATTCTCCAAAATGACTATGTCCTTTAAATCCTCTTCACACTTCCACATTTTTCTACTTAACTGTGTGTTATCTAGTTTCACAATATAACTTTATAGACACTCAGTTCCTATTCATTTATGATGAATACAACAAATGAAATAAATTCTCTTATTGAGTCAAGATCATGTTCAAGTGTTAGCAAAAATAAAATACAAAGATAATCTGAAAATAAAAGTAATATGAAGAATTTATGGTTAATTTTAATTCCTACATGCTGCATCTATTTTTCTCTAGAAATAAATGAAGCGAGAGTGCTGACCAATTAAAAGTGAATGAGAATAATTGAAATCTCATTGACTTTCTATTTTATTTTATTGAATTTTTTATTTTAAGAAATAAAGGATATACTGCCCTTTAGTGCATATAAAATGGTATGCTACTGACACATGAACTTTTAGATAAGAAGCTTTTTTCCTGCTGCCTTTTCAAAATCAAGCATACCTGTAAGACAGTAATGTACTTGTGAACTTTGGTTGGAAATACCTACTCACAATTCAGCACTTCTTTGCCTAAATGAACTTTCTCACTCCTTAAAGATCCCATCTTTGAAGCAGATGAATAGAATAGTTTTGTGTTTTCAAAGTTTCTTTCCCTGAAAATATTGAACCGAGCAGAGGAAACCTCTGATGTCCTTACCAGGATTGTGTAAGGTTACGCACTTACTTTCAAACCAAATGTCATTGAGTGGAGACACGTTCTGACACAATGTTTAGACAAGAACACAGAGACTTTTTTCCCTAATGAACCATTTTCTAGACTAAATATATGCTCCCTTGCATTCTCAACACATCTTTGCCATTAGCCATTATAGTTACTATATAAAGCTTGGACGAGATGCCTGCATTTTTTATGTTTCTAAGGGAAAATTTCTTAAAGCCTTTGTAAAAATAGCTCAGGCTGTCTTTCAGAATATAGCTCAGAGGATAGCGAAGCACAGGGTGACAGCACAGCAAGACTGAGGTCATCATTCGTACAACTTCAGGGATGGATGCAAATCAATTCACATTCCTTTATCTTAGCAATCAAATGTCACTTTTGAAAATAATCAAAATCCTGCCAACTTGTGACTCATAACATTCCTTCTGCCTGGTGCTTGATCATTTCCAAATGGCCAAGGATGGGTCATTTTACTCTAGTTCCAATTTCGGGGAGTCAATCTGCCTTATACCAGGCTGTGAAATGATCTAAACATTTGGATGACATCTCTTCTTCTCACTTGGGCACCTGTACGGCAGCATTAGGTCACTGCAGAGGTCTCTGTTGACATATGTTTTGTCCAACTGCTGTCCTGAAAAATGGGCACATGGAAAGACTCTCTATGTGTGTCCAAGATTGACAGTCTCAACAGGACCATTACTCATGCCAAAGTAAAACTGTGGACTGTGGGTGGAATTGTATAAAAACATAACAAGGCATTTAATTTTGCTAATTGTAGCGATTAGCCTAGCTGGCAAGCATCCTGCCCCCACAACAGAAAGCCAAGAGGAAGTAGTGACAAATAGACATGTGTCCACAGAAACATGGGGTTCAGAAACTCTCCCCCAAGTGGCTGAGGTGTCATATGGTCTCACCATCCATCTGAAGCTCTTTCTCTAGATTCCACATGGAAAAAAAATACCAGTCCTTTTTGATTTGCATGCAGTGATCTAGCCCAGAAATGCAAAACTCAGCAAACCTGGTGGCCTAGGTTCCACTAAATAAAGGATGCCATAATATCCCTGGCATGTTAAAATGTTTCCATGTTATACTGACATAAACTAAGTCAGAGACAAAATAACTCAATTGAATTTGTGCTCTTATTATTTTGTTTCATGGTAGATTTTCTGGCAGTTCCAATTTCCATACTGATGGTTGTTGTAGTTAAAATTTGGAATCTCCCCCCAAAACTCACATGTTAGGCAATGCAATAATGTTTAGAGGTGAAAAAAATTGGATTATAGGAGCTCTGATGTCTTTAAAGAATTAATCCATTTGATGGATTAACAATTTGAATGAACTACTGGGTGGTAATGGTAGGCACGTGAGTCATGGCTGGGGGAAATAGGTCACTGGGGGCGTGGCCTTGGAGACTATATCTATCCCGGCCTCTGACTCACAGCTTCCATGATGTGAGCTGCCTTCCTCCACTAGGCCCTCCCGCCATGATGTTCTGCCTCACCTCAGGCCCAAAGGAATGGAGCTGTCTGTCAGGGACTGAATTATCTAACATTGTGAGCCAAAGAAACTTTTCCTCCTCAAAGTTACTCTTATCAGGTGTTTCTCTCTCTCTCTCTCTCTCTCTCTCTCTCTCTCTCTCACGCACACACACACACACACACACACACACACACACACACGAATAATATAATCATTTCCCATTACTATGATTGAAAGTTTATTATGTGCCCAGCACTGTGCTAAAGAGCCTCATCACAGCTATCTGGAGTTAAGTATTTCCAGATGATGAAACTTCAGTTCAGAGATGTAAGCAACTTACCAAAGGCTCTAGGGCTAGGCAACAGTACAACTGAGAGTGGAGCCTAATGTTTAACAAATGAGAATCCTTCTAAGAGACCAACGAGTCTTCCAAAATCTACTCCTGGTATGCCAAGTCTTCCAAGTGAAGAGAATCATGTTCTGATGATCAAATTTTTCCTAAAAATTTTTATTTTAAAGTCAAAAATGTCTTTCAAAATGAAAAGTTAAAAAAAAAAGCTAATGATGAGAAATGGGAGTCTTATCATTTATAACTGAATCTTTCTTTAATTCATAGTAGGCAAATCAATGCTGTTCTTCCACCCCCAGACAATGGTGCCCTCATCATAGTGCTACTCTGCATTAAGTTAAGTGACAAATACAATTTAACTTAATACTTCTTCTCTTGTATGATACTGTTATCCAATTAGGCAGAATGAAAAATAACTAAACCCCATCATTTACTTTGACATGCTAAAAAGAGAGAAAGAGGGGGAAGGGGGAGGAAAGAAAAGAGGAAGGAAGGATAGAAGGAGATAGAGCTTAAAAAAAGTCTCTGAAGTGGCATCATTTTATATTATAAGGTAATTCTGTTCCTGAAATCCTTTTCCCCTAAATTTCATTTGCTATCTTGAAGGTCCCCAAATTTTATATTTATGATGATTATAAAACCACTAGCTGAAACCATCATATAATTCTAGGAACATTATCTTAAAGGGCTAGATGAAAGAATATAACAAATATTTATCCTATAGTTATTGAATTATAACTGATGTGTTCTCTCCCTTCTCACTAAATGAAGCATCCCTGTAGTTCAGCAAGATGACTGAGTTGACAGCAATGATGTCATTGCACACACACATGTGTGTGCTGTTTGAATTGATTCTTTCAAAGTACCAATAATAAACCCAAAACTTTCTCAACAGTCTGAATGTAATGCATTACAATATGAGTGGTCATCTATCCTCCTACATAGATTGATTCAATCAAATCTTTAGGAGCTTATGTCAAATTAGAAGTCACTAATGTTTAAAGGAGATAGCCTCTAAAAGAAATCTAAACGTTACTTCATGACTCTTATTTTATAGGAGAGGCAACCAAGACCCCACGAGATCAGGTAATTTTGGTAATCATTATTACATACTCTACACATTTATTGATTCACTCTGTCATTCACCCAACAAGCATGACTTCTGTTAGTAAGACTGCCAGGCAATCCACAGAAGGAATTCTGCATTCAGTTACTTGTAATACAGTTAGGAGCAGCTGAGGCAGCTTTATGACTTCAACTTTAATTCTTTTTCTCCAGCATGCGGCTACTTCTCTTTCCAATATCTATGTTTAATTCTATATTAAAACAGTGAGGAAACATAAGCTTTTCCAAGGCTATCCTGTAAACCTCACAATGAATCATGCCCCCACACAATGACAAACAGAAGGTAAGAATTTAAGTGCAAAGATAAATTAACATTAGATGGCTGCCAATAAACAGAAGAGCCATTTAATAACTTGTTTTTATGGCTCTCCAACAGTAAATGTTTTTTAATCAAAGTCACAAAGCGACAACAACAACAACATGGAAATACTCTCTTGGCACGGAGTATTTGTCTTAAAACCATCAGCTCTGAATAAACTTTGGAGATAGGCCTGAGAATTCCTTTCAAGAAAAGTCATAAAATTAGGCAGCCTCCTTAGTATTGGAAGTTTTCCAATAGGTTGCTTCTTTGATTTTCAAGAAAGCAGAATTCATTAGCACATACAGTATTTCTCCAGCATACTAGTTATTTAGGAATAACAATTTTGGAGACGAATCTCAGCTGTTATTACTTGGGAGGTCATGCTAAAGTAGAGCACTATGCCCACTTATATGTCAGAAGACAGGGCAGCCAGCCCCACGCCTTGGGGACATTACACTAGCATTGTGTCCAATCCACATCACTCCTGCAACGCTACCCGAACCAGGTGACTCTCAGAAATAAAAGGAGTGTATTATTAAAGATCATTATTAAATTGAATAACTAATTTTCTTTAAATGAAATAATTCTGGTTAGGTGATTTTTTAAGACTGTTGGTCTCTATGAAGTACACAGAAAGAGAGAAGAGAGAATATTAATTTTTACAAGTCCAGAATCCTTGAGAAAATTTTTGGTGAAGCTCATTAAGCATTAACAACAACAACAAAAAAAAAGAGTTCATGTAGAAATGTTAATATGTCAGGCCCCTGATTTCTAGGTTCCAGCCACCATTATCACATTCATTACCACGGTTATCACTGTTTTCACCACTCACAGCACGAGAGGAAGCCCGTAGTAACTGATTAAGATGTTTGCAGAGCAAAGATCATATCTAATATCAAATCAGCATCAAATTAATTAATCAAAATAATAAGCAAATATTACCAGCACAGTGCCAACACAAAATTTCCTCTTGTGCTATTATTGAAGCCTGTCACCTACTTTGTTATTAGAATTTCAGAAAATGTAAGGTTTTGTGTTTTTATTATACTTCCATCTACCAAATTAAGCAGGTTGGCCCTCTCCTTTCTCTTGTGCTTAATTTGCATTAAAATGGAATTAATCAAATTCTTGCTTCAAGTGCTGAAAATAGGAACAAATGGAGATGTTGTGTTTAAACTAATCTAATTTAACTGTTGTAGTGGCATTCTGGCATGGAGTTGTATCCAATCAACACTTAAATATTTCAAATTAATTCATTTATCAGTAAGTTCTAAAACACCTCTGAGTGGGTTGAAAATAAATTTCAGTTTTCTATCATTGTAAAAAATTTTTGTTTAGATTACAAACCAGCAGAACATGTCTTAATACACACCAGCATTTCAATCCATTGTGATTCTGGAAAATGAGCACTTGTATTTGAATGTGTTGGGCACTGCTATGTTCACAGAGCAATTAAACTTTGACCTGTGGTTCTCTATGGAGCCCCCTGTGATTTCTTATTCTATTCAAACTGGGAGAAATAGAGCATGAGCCTGTAACCAAAGGAGACCTGTCAGCTAGTAAAAGAACTGTCATTTTATATCCTGCTTTCAAAGAGCTAAAATATTCAGCTTTCCTTATTAGCCTTTCTAATGCATTGTACATAAAAAGGAAGTGGATCTCCAAAGTATGTTTTAAAAGCCTGAGGTGAAACATTTTCCTTGTTCTGAATCAGAGGCATGGCATTCTGTGAAAGGATATAAAACTCTGCTCCTTTAAGAAAGGGGAAGAGTGGAAGTGAGCCTGTGGTGCTCAGAAATAGTCTCCACTGTCCCAAAGCTGCATGTTGCTGATGCTATCGATTCCCTTCTTTTTCTTACAGAAACATCTTGGAACTTGTCAAGTTTTACTGGCGGTGATTTGAAGTTAATTAATTCAACAGACACTTTAATCTTGCAAATTCTTGACTTGTAATATTGTAATCAAGCTATTGCAAGGGAACAGTAATCAGTTAGTGAAAAAGGAGCCCTTGGTTCTGCGTCCCGTGCCATGACAGTGCCCAGGCCCGAAGAGAAAGACCTCTGTGCTGCAGAGCTATGAAATCATGCTACGTGGTTCCTCAACACTGATGCTATGAATATTCAGCCACCTCCTTTGTTTTTGCCAGTAAGCACTACTTTGAAAAACAAGTTCATGGATTCCTGGGGGCTTGTGTAGCTCAGAGAATGGGTGTGGGTCACCGAAGACTTGCTTCCAATGGATTCAAATCCATGTGTTTGGAAATGAAAAGAAAAAAAAAAAAAGAAAAAGTCACTGTCATCTGTTTAATAATTAACCTGTCTGAGTAGAGTTGCTGCTTTTATTTCATTTCTTGAGACTATCATTGTCAGCATTGTAATAACCAATTTGTAAAGCCTGAGTTTATAATTCAGTTTAGAAGTCAAATCTGCATGGGTGTAACTATTGAATAATTTGATGCTTGCCTTCCTGGGTGATGACATTTCCAGTTCCAAATGGAAATCCATTTCTATGTGGAGTTGACTGCCCGGTTGCTTCTTGGATCCTGCAAAGCTTGCTTATTAGCTTAAAAAATGTCGCCCACTGATATTCCCAATGCCTACATTTTCACTTAGAAGTAAAAAAAAGGTATCTCATAATTAAAAATCATGGTTCTTTTCCACTTCTCTTTTCTCAAAGAAAGGTCAAAATGAAGTTACCAGAAATTATCAGATCATACTTTCAGAGTATGTAAGAGAGTCAGGTATCCATGTGTTCCTATAGTTTTTAGTCTAAAGAATTGGTATCAGTTTTAGGAGTTAACTCCAGACAAATGAACAGAAGTCATCAGATGCATCCAATAAGTAGTCTAGAAGTAAAAATGTGAAGAGGAAGAAGCAGGGATCATTTTTCTTCTGTCTGAAAGAAGAGAGGACATAACCATCTTGGTGGTTATGTCCAAGATATTCCCAGAGCTACTGATTTTCCCAGTTACGGACACTAATATCACGGCAAGTGACTTTTCAGAACTAATTCTTTATCATAGGCAAAAAAAAAAAGGAATGGTAGGAAAGTGGCCTAATGTGACTGATTTCTGATTGCCAGGCTATGACAACTAGCAAGTTAAAGAAAACGTTCATCTCCTGAATCCCACAGCCAACTTAGACACAAAAATATCCTTTAATGTATAATAAGTTGGTGAACTGTGGTGATCTAGGAGCAACAAACAGTACTTTTCTGCAGGTTCATGGGAAAGAGTGATTTAAGCAGAGCTGAGTGTCAGGACAGAGCGTTTCTATTAATGAAGAGGCCAAGTACAGTGATTGAAAAGAAAACCTGCCTTTTTTAGAGCAGAAATTCAGAGTAGTTACTGCCATTCTATAACTATGACAACAGACTTGTCCCCTTGGAAAAGTCAGGGTCTGATTAATGTGGGGAGATGGAGGATATGTTGGTAGCTTCGTATGTAAGATTGACTCTCCCTTATGATGATTCTCCTTGATCACTGGTTCCCATACTGCTCTGCACACCAAGAGTGGCTGGTGGATTATAAGAAAAGACATTTTAAGGTATTGTAATTAATTCTTGCTTGTCCAATGCAAACCATAAACCTATCTGTCCTTTTAACAGCAATGAGATTCAGGGTTACCATGGCCTTACTCAACGTCCCATTGTAAATATACCATGACTTCACAACAGCCTCCGTATCCAAACCCACTCTACCAGGTTTACCAGTATTAGACTCTTTTAAATGTGGTTTGGATCTTGATTCTACCAATCACCTAGTCTGTATATTTATTCTCAAATTGGAAAAAAAATAATTCTTATGAGGATGATTTTCAAAATAATGGAAGCAAAAATAAATAAATAAAGAGATGGACAGTTAAGCAATTTTTCAACATACACAAAACCACTGGGCCATTGATAGCCCCAAAGCTCTGATTTTTCCTCATGACTAAGTTTCTTTTCATTTGAGGGCTTTTGATGCTTGAATTTTCCAAATGATTGCTGAACCATCTTTACTAAACCAAAGTAGACATTACAGAGTTATTAAAAAATAAAGACTGTCCACATGAATGCAAGCATCCCAATGAAAAGCGGAGAAGCAGGTCACTCAAGTGGTAAATTTGGCCTTCATGATAGCAAGCGTCTGGATACTATACAGAAGCGTCCAGATGTTGGAAGCACACCGTTTTCTGTCTGGTTGTCTGGTGTTGTCTAGAAAGACAAACTGCTCAGGTGTTGTAGGTACTGGACTAGAATTTTCTTGTGCAGTAATCGATTGCTGGTGACATTCTGCTACTAAAAGTCTCTTTGTCGTGCAAAGAGAAATAAATAAAGCAGAGCCAACCTTATGTGATTTTTATTTACTTTCAGCAAGTGCATGAAGGGAAGAGGTTTGGGAGGCTCTGTCCTGGGCACTGCAGACATGACTGTAACACGGAGCTCCATAGGAGCAGCAGTTCTAGAAACTCTTTCCAGGCAAGAAAAGGAACTGTTCAGCCTTTACTACCTTCTGTAATTTTATTATTGCATTTCTGCTGTTGGTGAAATCTTCATCATTCACAGTCCACTTGACAGAATGGTTCAAGGGAAAAAACAAATCTGATTAGTTTTTATTCTTCAAATAGGAGTTTTAACCTTAAGCATTCCATATTATAGCCTAAGCCCCCCCAAACACTGCTGGATGCAATTATTTCATGGTGAATTCTATGGTGTCACCAGATGAAGAAGCTGTTTTTCCTAAATCGAAAAAAATACCTAACTTTTGGGGTTTGGGGTTTGTTGATATCATTCCAATTTCCTAATATTAATTTGTTATCATGAAAATCAGGAATATTAGTGTTTTCCTTGTGGTCATTGTTAGGATTCCCCAGAAAACAGAAAATCTTGACTTTGAAAGTAAATATACCTTCTAGGAAAAAAAAAAAGTTTGAAATGTTCATACCAACTCTTGTATTAATGATGTTTTGTTCATATTTCTTCTTTGTAATGTTAGGAAGTTGTTTCTTCTGATTTGGATCTGGGTTAGTGAACATGTCCAATCTGAAGCTTGGCAGAAAAACAGACAAGCTATTCATTCCTTCTTTAAGGTCCTGGGAATTGGACCCAGGGGTGCTCTATCACTGAGCTATATCCCCAGTCCTTTTTTTTTTGCGGGGCTGGGGGTGGGGGGACAAGATCTCATTAAATTGCCCAAACTGGCCTTGAACTTGTGATCTTCCAGCCTCAGTTTCCTGAGTCACTAGAATTATAGGTGTATGCCACCATATACCTGCCTGAGACCAGTTTCCTTTTAAGAATGCTTAGTTGCAAAACTTGCTAGGATGCACTGACTGTGTGCAGGCACACAGAGCCCTGAAAGGTATATAGAGATCTTACAGAGATTTTCAATGACAATCTAAATGGTCTGAAAGTTCTTACCTAATGTTTCCATTGTGTCAAATTCTATATTCCGTGTCAATTAGGAAGAAATGCACGGGGTAGTCGGGCATTTGGGCACATACCAATAATCCCAGTGAATCAGGAGACAGTGAGGCTGGAGGATCACAAGTCTGAGGCCAACTTGGCGAGACCCTGTCTCAAATTAAAAACTACAAGGGCTAGGAATGTAGTTTGGTGGTCCCCTGGGCTCAATCCCCAGTATCAAAAAAAAAAAAAAAGAAGAAGAAGAAGAAAAAGAAGAACTTCATGGGTTATTCATTGAAGCTCCCTGCTGGTCCCTCTGTCCCTCAGATGCAGAAGTTTCCCTGACATCAAATGGATATTCTACTGAGTAGCAAGGGCCCCCAGCTATGTGGTATCATTGTCCTCTGCTAATTGTTTTGTTCCCCCACTTTGGAGGTGAGGTCATGGTTGTCCTTCAGAACCAGTGGACATGTGCACCAACCCAATCTGGTTTTCCTTTTCTTTTCTGGTATAATTTTTACTTCACTATATCCTTTCCCTAGTCTTCTCACATTCATGTGATTGATAGGATGTTTAGCTGATTTCACAACAAAAAGGCGACAATTAGCAATCACAAAAATAATGTTTTAGTAAGTCATCTTTGATTATGTGATAATTGGTATGAACTTTATGGTTTAGTAGAAAACCCAAAATCCCTGTGTTAAATATAATGACTCTTAAAAATATTTGATATTGTTCATGAAATAATACCCTTTTATGCTACGGGATAAGTTCCATTCTGAACGTAGCAATCTGAGGGGTTATGGTCCAGTGTGGGAAAAAAGAATTAGAAATCCACTCATGTGTGCATCCTAGTACCTGGTCCATGCGTTCAGCCTCAGAAATTCACTCAGCCTCATTTTTCCCATATCTGAAAAAAAGAGAATATTTATTTACCTACCTCATAGGGGTGTTGTGAAGATTAATGAAGAGGGTTGGTGAAGCGCTTTGGGGTTAGAAAGCACTGTCTTTCTTGCTAAAGAACCGACACATAAAGGAGAGCTGTGTACAGCAGGAAGGCTGGGCTGAGGAGCCAGTGATGGAGTACTCTGAGGATCACAGCAGCAATAACTAACCAAGCCAAGAATACAATCATTCATCATCACTTGATATAAGTAAAAGTTTCCTTTGAAGTTCCATGTCAAATTTTTTAAACAATTATCAGCATTTTATTGTGAAAAGTAACTTCTCTTATACAGACATTGAGACTCTTGGTATATATGGACCATTTTCCTGTAAGCCAAACTGGATTTTACTAAATGTTTATTTAATGCATTTTGAAAATGTGGCTCCTTCTGATGCCTAAGGATTGAGTGTGCATGATCCCAAACTGCATTTTTCAGAACACGGGTGTGAGACCCAGTTGACTCCTAATGATGCTGAGTGGTCAGAAATCCACTCCTAGGGAAGAGAATTCTTTAATGATGTGCTTGAGGTTAGGTTCTGGGTCATTAACACTGTGTATCTTTCTTATTTCTAAGATGACACATCTCTCCCTTTATAACCCATGGAGAAACGTATAGCTTTGTTTCTGTTTGGAACTTCTGAATTGATTCATTTTCACATCAATATACATATTTTAAATATTACAGAGAAGTGTTTACACAGGGCTTTAGCAATACAGGAATATCCATGTGCTTACTCATGTACAGATGTGAATTCTTATAAAGGACAAAGGAGATGGTCGAAAAACAACCTCAGAGAATATCCTGTACAACTGCCCCAAAGAAATGTGTTTTCTCTTAAATGATTAACCTGATTAGAACTAATGCTAAAAAAAAAAAAAAGACTTGATTTGGAATTATAAATATTTGCATTTTTGAGTTATGAAGGCAAAATTATGAAGTAGGAATACACCCATAAAATAGTATCTAACAGTGCAGATAATGTTTTCATGATGTCGTTTCATGAAGCAAAGTTCTGGATAAATATTAACATTGTATTCTTTTAAAATTATTAGATTCCTTTGAAAAATGTTTGCATGTTGTGAAAAATATGGAATCAGGCTTTATAAAGTTTACTCTGAATAGAGAGTTTTAAATCACGTTGTGCTTGGAGCTGACGTAACACTCACATTCAATATAATCTTTTCTGATTCTAAAATATAGCTGCCAATGGTACATCAAAGTCCTAAAATTTCAAATTGATTAGACATTTCTAATGCATGGGATTAAGCTTTCCGAAGCATAAATTTAACCTAGGCAATTTTCTAACTCATTTTTTAAAATTTGTACTGCCACGACAAACTTTAGATAAGTATTGTTTTGATAGACCAATAATATGAGTATTGTGATTCAAAAATATAATTTGAACATTGCTGGCTCCCCACCCCCAGTTGCTAGTGTCAATATTTTTCCAACTCAAAATGCATCAGAATATCCTTTTTGATAAAAGGAATTGTCTGTTTGTTTTTATTTGGTTTTGTACAAGAAAACTAAAGTTGACTATTTGGACTAGATTCAGGGGCCTGGAGGAGAGAAAAGGCAATTTTGCAGGTGGGTTAGATGAGAGGAAGGCAGTGGAGACAATTTGTCCCAAGTAGACTTTATCATAAAGGTACAAAATAGGATCTAAATATGTTTAGAGCTGGACAGTCTTTGAAATGATAGAGTCTAGATTCTTCATCAAACATAAAAAACAAGTTCTGACAACATCTTATTTAGGTATAAGTGATACATCTAATTACTGAGGGAGAAAACTTGAATCTTTTTAAGGACCACATGGAACTTTCCAGTGCTCTCCCTGAAAATTTGAGACTCTTAGAAAAACTAGTTTTTAGCAAAGATTTATGTAATTATACTGCTGTCGTCAACTAGCCATTCTATAAACATCACACCTGTGATGTTTTGTAAAGCTAGCTGTCAACTTTTCTAACTACTTCTGGTTAACATTCTTTTCTATAAACTGATTATTAAAAAATAATAAAACACCTGCAAATTCTCTTACAGTCAAAAGAAATGTCTCCCTTCTTATTTATAGCTAACCATGTCATGGGCCCAATATTATCACAGAACTCCTTTCATATTTATATGATCTAGGATAGATGGTGAATCTTTTGGTCAGTTGTAGGTCTCACCTGAAATCTTCATTTGGAAAAGGGACAAATTGAAAAGGGATCACAGTTATCCTGAGGTGAGAACTTGACCTCTACTAAATAATGTCTGCTTTTCTTCTCGGTAGCCAGACAGCTCAGTAGCTTCCAGAAGGATAAAGGGAAGGATGTGCAAATATGTTTTTCCATTCTCAGAAGGAAGAGAGCAACCAATGAGCCAGAAGTTTTCTCCCTCCTTCAAACCACTGAATTTAGGGTTTAAGACAAAAATTGCTAAAGTGAAAATGAAATCATTCTTCCTATTAAATCTTTCCTCAGTTTTTACTAATTTAGAATTGGAGTTTCCAGTGATAACAGTTAACACCATTTCATTTGATGGCTTTAATTCAGAAATGGTTTAAGTATGAGATGACTGTGTATAAAAAGCTCATCTGTACTCACATCCATTCTGGATGCAAGTATGGAAACAAATACTACTACTGTTCCTATTCTGGTTTAACTACTAATCCAATGGAAAAAACAAACATTTTGTTCACCATTAAACCATTGCATAATATAAAACCTGCTTCCCAATGTCAAGGATTTGTTTGGTATGGACATTTGCTCTTCATCCTCCAGTTTCTTTTAAGTAAAATAAGTTTCACATCTAACTACCTCAGCTACTGTTGTTTTACTTAAAAACATGAAATCATGCACTTTGTAATTGACAAAGTCTTTTCATTTAAAATTTCAAAAGGATACTTGGTGCAAAGCAATTTTCACAAATTTGTATATGACGTAAACAACCCAACCTCAGGAGGTTGTAGTTCATTTTACTTGTTTCTATTCGGAGTAAAATCTTCATTTCCACTCAACACCAAGAGAGGCTGCTCTGTATTTGCTTAATTTGCCTTAAACATTTTGTGCTCCTTTCTCCGTTCAATTTTTGTTTTTTGTCGTTGTTGTTGTTGTTGTTGTTGTTGTCGTCGTCACTTTGAATCTATCTCTGAAAAAAAAAAAAATGTAACAGGTGGCAGATGAACAGCAAGCTGATGAGAATGGGCCACTGATTTCTCAGTTCCCTTTTGTCCACTTGTCTGCATGACATTCTGATTGTGCAAAATTGCCATTCCTGTGCTTCTCTCTTCATTCCAGAAATACAGTGTGTGTGTGTGTGTGTGTAGGGAATGGTGAAGAAACTTCCCCTAGAGCGAGCACAGTGCCTGGACCCAAAGGAAAACCTTGGAGGTTCCTTGTGCTTTTTACTTTGTAAACATTGTACAAATGTATTTGGAATTTTATTTGAAAAGATGAACTAAACAAGTTATGAATTTGTTTTCCTTCCTGTAAATATATATATTCCCAATTCCATGTATCTGAACATTCCTTTAGCATTGGGCTCATAAGCGTGTCTTTATCTGCTGGAGGCCGCTGTCCCCAGGCAGTGACCCCAAGTGCTCTAGTTCAAAGCACAGTGCGTGGAGTATGTGATGTACTACAGTACCATAGTTATTTTGGTCTGTTAAGTAAGTTGCAATTTGTGATGAAACGAAGTGGAAAGTAGTACTTCATAAAAATAATAATAAATTTCCTTGGTTATCTGATTTTTCTTGTAAAACTTTAAAAAAGAAAAGAAGAAAAAAACTTGAAATTTTATATATTTGGATTTTGTAGATTTTTTTTTATTTTATTGCAACACAAGGTACCAAAATCATTAAATAAAGTACACTGTGGTCATTTTAACAGAAGTCTGAGTTTCTGATTCTTTTAAGTCCAGGAAGAGGGCAGAGCACATTTCATATAAGGTGAGAAGTTAAGAGAAGATCACAGGCATAGATATTATTATCAAGATCAAGAGCATGTTTGCTACAAATAAAAGAACTGCGCATTCAAAAAAAAAAAAAAAAGACCTTGGGATCAAATCAGAAAATAAACAAAGCAGAGTTGGGACAAATTTGAAACACATTTAGAATTATATCTTTTTTTTTTCTGTTTTGTGATGGGATTTCACTGTTTCCTCAGCCTAGAAGTGAACTCAGGATCCTCCTGCTTCAGACTCCAGAGTAGCTGGGATTACAAGCATGCACCACCACACCCAGCTTTACTTTTTAAAATAGGTTTTATTTACTTATTTTATTTCAGGGAAGTGCTATATAATGTTTTTTAGAAGCACTATAAAAGCAAAGAGATGTCTAAGATCACAAAGAAGTTTAAAACTGCAAATAAATTGTTTCAACATAAATTAAAAGAACAATTATTCATGAACAAAAGTACTTTTAAAAACATCTAAGTGCCTTTTTTTTCTAAAAATTAGTCGTATGCTTTCTGTAATTTTTGTCTTCAAATAGGTTTTTTTGGTTTTAAAGAAATTTTCAGTAAGTTGATAAGAGCTCTCATTGTTTACAAAGTCCTCCTTTGCAAAACATTAAAAGAAATATGTCACATAAAAGCTGATAAATATGTTGAAATTGCTGTGGCTAACAACTAGAAATAGATAAAGAATTGGAAGCAACCAAGAGATGAAAACTTTTTACAAGAATTTTTAGGGTAATGGACTAGGGTTTTTTGGTTTTTGTTTTTTGGGGTTTTTTTGTTTGTTTGTTTGTTTTCCTAATCACTTGAAACCCATCATTATGATGGATTCTTTCAAGACATTTTTGTAAGCATTACATATTTTTAATCTGTTAATTTAAGAAACATTTTAAAAATCACAACCATGTGCCATGCCTTATATCAGGGGTATAAATATGAATAAAACATATTTTTTCTTACAGAATACAAGCTAGTAGAGGAAGGAAGCCAAATTCACAAATTCTACCACTTGGTGCTGAAAGGAAATGTAGAAGCCACTTGTTTCTGTTATGGGAACAGCTACCACAATCTTCAAGGGGTCAGGGGTGTGGAAGGGAGTCATGTCACAGAAAGAGCCTGGATCCCTGAGTCAGTGAATGGAGCAGTCAGTATTATTACAATTTGAAAACAACTTTCATATTTAAGAAAAATTTTTAAAGGAAGACACACCATAATCCTGAATTAGAAAATTAAATGTAGTAAAGAATGCCGAATGTCTTCTCTGATATAAGGGAGGTGACTCAAAATGGGATAGGGAGGAAGAGCATGAGAAGAAGATTACCACTAAATAGGGAAGAGAGGTGGGAGGGAAAAAAGAGGGAGAAGGGGAGTTGCACGGAAGATGGAAGGAGAACCTCATTGTTATACAGAATACATATATGATGTTGTGATGAGAAAAAGAAAAAAAAGTGTGTCACATTAGATTGGATAGAGAGAAAGGATGGGAGAGGAGGGGAGGAGTAGGGGGGATAGGAAGGGCAGCAAAATAGAATAGACATTATGATTGATGTATGTACATTCCATGTATGTATTATATGTCAAAATACATTCTGCTGTCATGTATGACTAAAAGAAATAAAAATAAATCGTATGGCAAAAAAAAAATGGAGAAAAAAGAATGCATTATGCCCCTAATTAATCTAGAAACATCTCTAAACCAAGATCCAAAGTTGTTTCATAAATCTTGACAAAATAATTATAAAGTATAGTTGAAGAAAAAAATGTGCTAGAATAACTATTTTATTTTTTAAGAGAGAGATAGAGAATTTTTAATATTTATTTTTCAGTTTTCAGTGGACACAACATCTTTATTTTATTTTAATGTGGTGCTGAGGATCAAACCCAGGCAAGTGCATGCCAGGCAAGTGCGATACCGCTTGAGCCACATCCCCAGCCCAACTATTTTATTTTTAAAATGGGTATTGATGGAATCTTTTCCTCCCCACCTATGATGAATTATAACAGTGTAAAAGTGGTCCACTTAATGCTTTGAACCTAGTCCTTGCTGCTCTGCCATTGCAACTTATTTTAAAACTGATATATTTTTTTTTTCCTTTTCTCTTGTTCTCTCCCCATCTCGAACTTTGAGGAAAGCAGTATTGCCCTTCTTCGCATTCTAGGCTGAGTTATCTGTACTTGAGCACACACACCACAGGAATGAAGCAATTCAGACTTCAGGGATGGCACCAGAAGACCTAAGAAACATCTATCTCCCAAGTCAACAGTCCCCGACAGAGCACATCTGTAATGAAACCTTTGAATCACTGCTTTAAAAATCCTCTGTTCCCCATGATAGGAAGAATCACAGCCTCTGGGACAGGAGTCCCTTGTGTTTCTCCTTCCCCAGCAAAGCAATAAAACTTCTTTTTCATTTTTCTCAAATCCATGCCCATTAGGACAAGGGTGGAACTTTCAGTAATAATAGCCATAAGAGTGTGCTACCAGCACAAAAAGATATAAGTCAATAGCCGTCCCCATCCACAGACGTCCAGAAACAAAATCTGAGCATGTAGTATGTGATGATTTAAAATCAGTGGAGAAAGGATAGCCTCTCTTCAACAAACAGTGTAAGTGTTACCGGACTGGGCTTTCCAGGAAAGTACAAAGAACCCCTCTTCAAATCCAGATTCTTGCAATCAGGTCAGAAAGATTTCAGACATGTCACTCATAGTAACAGGCAATCAGTTTATTGTAGGGATGGGAAAAGGAAAAGGGGAACCCTGAAGGGAGAGAGCTGGTCCTGTCATAGAGGAGAGGGACAACTACCTCTCCTGCAGTCCAGTTTTACTGGGGGGCCTAGAGAAGTCTCCACAAAGTCCTGCCCAGGTCCACCTCTTTCTTGACGTTTGACTGACAGCAGGATGACATCAGACTTTCAAGTCCCCACTGGCCATGTCAACTCTAGGTCCCACGGTCCCATGCTGACCAGGTTTAATTGAATTCTTAACCATGCACTTTTACAGATTTATCTTTCTCTTATAGAATTATCCTTATCTCCCTGGATTTCAGAATCTGGCCTGTGAAAACAGCCACAAAATTCTCCCCTTTCAGGGTAACTTGGGTTCCTCTTATCAAACACTATTTTGGCCTGCATTTCTCTTGCAGATGACGGGTAGTATGCTGAGGGTTATCAGGGGTATAAATATGAATAAAACATATTTTCATATATTCTGTGCATTTAAACCAGGCAGGGCCTGCAGGTAAATTGCTTCTTTGAAAAGAAAACAAGTGGGGTCAGCACAGGAGGCTCATTTTATAGAATTATTCCCTTAAGCTCATGTTTCCACTATTTGCATCCGTCTGTCCACTATCAACATCCCCTAACTCAAAATTAAGGTGAGATTGATTAAAGATATAGCCGTGAAAAGGCTGTAGTGGAGATACAGATGAGTGGTAGAGAACTTACCTAGCATATGCAAAGCCCTGGGTTCAATCCCCAGTACCTCAGAAAAATAAATATATGATAAGTGAAAAATCACAACTCCAAAAGTACTGTATTTATATTGCCTTTAAATGAGAAATATTTTATTCCAAATGCAAGAGGGAAAGAGATTATAATCAATAAGTAGGTGTGTATGTGTATACACACAAGCATATAATTTCCTTTATTTCTCTTAAAGAAGAAACATGAGTGTCAAAAAACAACTGACAAAAATATTGACCACGACTAGACTGGATATCCTAAAAAATATACACAAAAAATAATCATGACAGGAAAAATTGGAAATTGTATTGAAAAATAATCAATACAAAATTAAAACCGTGATACATCCTGACAATTCAACACCCTGTGCAATTGAAAATAATGCTTTAAAGGTAACTTCACTGCAATAAGCAATAAATAACAATATGAATTGTTAAGGCTTCATTTTGAAAGAACATGTATTTATTTGTTGATTAAACCATAAAAACGCAAGTACAGTAAGTATATTAAGAACTAAGCAAAATAAAAAGAACTAAGGGAAAGAAGGTTTAATGAGCAAAAACTATTGAAAGGAAGAGAATGGTCCTTTCTGAACATGCAGCTACCTAAAAATTCAGTCACTGTCTGTCTGTAAGGACAAAATTGTCAGCTATGCTAGGTATGACCAGAATTTATTTGGTAGGTGTTTGAAAAGTTGGGGAACCACTGAAAACTGAAAGATTTGTATCTAGAGCCGGTCTACAAAACATGAATAAGTCTGGAAAGACTTTAGGAAAGGCTATTTTTCAAACAACATAGATACTAAAAAAAGCAAGAAAAGGTGAGAACTAGCCACTTTGAACAGGAATCCTGGATCACTGCAGGAGTCAGAGAAACCACTTACAGTCATTCAATAGTGTCCCGGTATAGAAATGGGGTATTAGCTGAATTAATAAGAGAACCAAAAGCCAAGGATCACCTGAACAATTTAATCAAATTTACCCTGTCTTTAAAATTCTCTGCTATGGTGTAAGTGTCTTTCTTCTCCCAAACTCATGTCGAAATTTAATTGCCACTATAACAGTATTAATAGGTAGACTCTTTAAAAGGTGATATTGCCATGAAGACTTTGTTCTCATGAGTAGATTATTACCATATTGGGGACATGGATTTCTTATAAAATAATTAGTTGGGCTCCTCTTCTTCTTCCTCTCTCTCCCCACTTCTTTTTGCCTCCCATTCATATAACCCCTTCTGCCATGTTATAATGAAGCAAGAAGGCTCTCATAAGGAAAGTCTTCTCCATCTTGATCTTTCTAACCTCCAGAATGGTGCACCGATAAATTCCTATTCAGGATAAATTACCCAGTTTGTAGAATTTTGCTGCGGCAGCAAAAAATAAACTCAGAGGCTTGGGGTTGTGACTCAGTGACAGAGCGCTTGCCTCGCACATGTGAGGCACTGGGTTTGATCCTCAGCACATTTTTAAAAAAATAAATAAATAAACAAAATAAAGATATTGTGTCCACGTATAACTAAAAAAAAATTAAAATTTTTAAAAAATATAAAAATAAACTCAGCCTCTACTGCATTCCAGGTAATTTTCTCCATCCATGACCAAGCTCACCATGTGCCTCGTCCCACCCTGTCCATTCACATAACAAATGCCCTTGCCACTCTTCTATCTCACACATAAAATAACAGCCGTAAGCTCTCGTCCTCCTGTGAATTCAAAATTCATCCACACGTTACGCCCATCTTTGCCACTGTCCCAGAGACTTTCCTACTGCTTTTCCCAAGGCTTAAACTTCCACCTGTGTTTTTGAATGCTATTACATTTTACTTCATTTATAGGACATTACAGCATCTACTCCCCAGTCTTTCATTCCTCTTATTTTATTTTGTTTTATTTCTTGCAGTTGCTGATGATCTAACCCAGGGCTTTCCACATAGTTAAGCAAATGCTCTACATTGAAACCTACCTGTAACTTCTCTCCTAGGGATTTCACATCTCCTCAGAGGCCATTTTCATTCTGTCTACCATAGTGCTGAATACCCAAAGCAAAATACAAAGACCTATGTATTTTTTTTCCTTCCTCTTTCTCTCCACCTGGCTCTTCTTGTGGTCTCCTCCTCCTCTGTCTTCTCCCTTTGTTTTATTCTTCCTGAAAGAAGAATTAACAAATTTCAGATTATTCATTCAAAAGACCAAAGTTCTCACAGGTCTTTTATGGCACATTCCAAGACATGTTTCCCTCTACTTTACCTAATTTTTTATCAGCGTATGACAAAGAGGTATTCAATTGTTTTCCTCAACACCTACCCCTCCTTCACATCCCCAACATCTAATTACCAGAGCAAGTCAATTTTCTTGCTGTCTGTGAGTTCTGCCTACTTATAACTAACCTTATCATCTCCCTTGACACAACCCTTCTAGATATTGTGCACCATTGTCTCCCTTCTTGTTCTAGCCCCATTTATTCTTTCCCAACTATGTGGTTCTAGCCACAAAGAAACTCTTTCAGTTTCTTGAAAAGTTCTTTGCCTGAGACTCTTCCTGTATAGTTATCTCTGGATAACTTTCAACCGCAACTTCTCTGCACTCTTTTTCCAGGGGGTTTGGTTCCTGGGGCTCTCCCTGTACCCCATCCTTCTGCCTTCACAACACTTAGCTTGTCTAGCTTTTGTTTTATCCCTAACAAGTACATAAATGCAATGACAACAGACTTGCACAATGATGTGTGACTTTGTGGCAATCACATACATCCCCAGTACCTTACAGAACTCGAGACACATAGAGCACAAAGAAATGTCAATACCAAGTTGTTGATTGTTCCCATTTTTATTTTAATACTTTTTATAAAATGCTAATGAGACCATGACAACACAGACCCACTGCTCAGCATTTAGATTTGAGCTAATAAGTAATAGAGTCTGTTTTTATAGTCTAAATTCTTCCCCTACTCTGAAGTTCGGAAAGCTCAAAACTGCCTGTTTTCCACAAGTAAAATCATCACATTCAAATATCTGTATCAACTTGAGCTGCTGTAACAAAATGCAATAGAGTGGGCAGTTTAAACAACAGACATTTTCTCATAGTTCTTGAGGCCGGGAAACTGAAGATTAAGATGCCAGGAAATTCAGTTCCTGATGAAGACTCTCTGGTTTGTAGATAGCTGCCTTCCTACTGTGTGTTCATGTGGCCTTTACTATGTGCATGTTCATGGAGACAGAGAGGAAGCAAGTTCTCTGGGCTCTTCTTGTAAGGGTACTAGTCCTGCCATGAGGGTCCCACATTATAAGTTAAATTATAAGTTTCTACTATAATCTAATATACACTTAATCATTTCCAAAAGATTCCATCTCCAAATACCATTACATCGAGGGTTAGAGTTTCAACATATGAATTAGAAGGAATAAGGACCACAAATTATTCTATGGCAACTTGTAAAGGCCCTCCAACCCCAAATCTGAGATTTTTGTCCTCTTTTAACTGAGCCTAATTAAATACTTATTATTTTTACAGAAGATGCCTTGGGATTAATACTTCCTCGGGAACACAGCTCTGATCGACAGTTGCTAAAAATCTAAAGTCCTGTTAATTTCAGAGATAATGAATTCAATTGTTAAACTTGTCTTTAACAAGAAAAGAAATTTAGGGTAATTAGGAAGCAATGAAGACTTTGCCAAAAACAGCAATTTTTTTTTTTTTAAAGAAAGAAGGGAAAGGCAAGTTAAAGAATGCCTTGAAAATATTTTAACAGGTATAGATACTATATTTTAATGTATCTGATCTTAAATGTTTCTGATGGGATCTATATCAACATTTTTTTTCCATATAACTTCCATTTTAATTGCATATGTGTTTCAGCATCCAATCAATTTAATGCAACCATATTTGGCAAGTAATAGCACTTGTACTTTATATTTACAAATTGACCATCACAATAAGTTGAATTATTCTCACAATGACAGAACCCTATATTCAATAGCTTGGGGGAATATACATTTGACTTCGAGGCACATGCTGATGATTGCTATTCTCCATGTGAGCCAAAGGGGGAAGATGGAGAATAGCAAGATGGAGGGTGAGTAAGAGAAGGAGATAGATACCCAATGTCATGAGATGGCCTTCACATGTGTAGCAATTTCTAATGCAGAGAGAAATTTTTATAAATAAACCTCACAGAACTTAATGGGAAGAGTCTCAAGATTCCAGCACAGCCCCTGCAAGACTTCTCATTCAGCTTCACTTTCATGACTATACCTCATCTCTCTCAGAAAAACTTGCTTTCCCGCTTCCTCCCTGTCTCATTAAATTTCTCATCTTGAGCATGGCCAAACTGGTCTCGTGAGGCCTGAACTCAGCCTAGGATTCTGTGCTTCCAAGAAAGTTTCATGGCTCAGTTTTCCTAGTCTCCACACCACTTGGTAGACAGAGGAATGGTTTAAACAAACTGAAGGTCAGGACAGAAAGGGCAGAAGGAAAAAAAGACCAAAAGTAAGTCAGGTCTGGTTTAACCTACTCCATCTTGTTTCTTCCCTCATGCTGAAGCGACCTCTCCAACTCTGTCTTATTGATCCGAGTTACTGACTTAATTATGGCCCTCCAAATTCATGTGATAAAATCCTAATATGTACCTTAGATTATGACTTCATTTGGTAATGAAACCTCTGAAGATGGAATTAAGTTAAAATGGGGTAATTAGGATGGACCCTAAACCAGTGTGACTGGTGCTTATCAGAGGAAGTTTGCAGAGACAACAGAGATGCTGATGTGAGAGGAGAGACCATGTGAAGACACAGCAAGATGGTGGGCTTCTACAAGCCAAGGACAGAGTCCTCAAAATGAACATACCTTCCCACGCTTTGATCTAGAGCTTACAACCTCCAGGATCGTGAGAAAGACATTTCTCTTGGTTTCAGCCACTCAGTCTATAATACTTATGACAGCCTGAGCAGACTAATCAATAGGTTTAATCAAATCCTACCACATTGCTATATGCTTTATCCTATCTTTTATATCGAACAGTTTTCAAGCAGTTTGTTTTCGACCATTTCTCAAGGACTCCCTCCATTACAGAGAATAACAAACAGCAAATGCAAAGGCTCCCAGGCATGAAAGTTGACAGGCTCAGGAAATTACAGGTAGCTTGGTCAGAGACAGCACTGTGATAGGGTGACCCAGGGAAACTGGAAGCCCTTAAATGTGCAAGAGTCCCTGAAGGTCCTAGAAAGTCAGGATTCAGTTTAGGTTGAGAATATATATACCAGTTTCAATTACTGTTTAAAAAGAAATGTTTTTCCAGCAAAATTCATTAAATTGAATACCTTTATTTCTTGACTTTAGCACAAATGCAAAGTATAAAATATGCACATGCATTTCAAGGTAAGAACATTTACCATAACATGCACACTTAAGAATTCGCATCTCCTCTGATTTGTAGTCAGAATAATTGTTTCAAGAACAAATCTCAATAATCAGAAACTTGGGATCGTAATTATTCATGAGACAGAGAGAGTAAAATATCTAAATTAAGTAGCTGATAAGACATACATGTAGGTAGTGAATGATCATAAAGTCAAACAACTCAATAGTAGGAAAACAAGTAACCTGATTAAAAACATGGCAAAGGAGTTGAACAGATATTTCTCAAAAAGAGATGTACAAATAGCCAACATGTTCATTCAAAAAATGATCAACATCTCTATAATCATCAGGGAAATGGAAATCAAAATTACAATAACATCACACCTGTTGGGGTAGCTATTATCCAAAAGACAAAAGATAACTAGTATTGTCAAGAATATGAAGAAAAAAAGAGTACATACACAACTACTGGGTATGTAGCCAAAGAGAATAAAAATAGTATGGAGAAGAAATATCTGCACTCCCATGTTTATTGCAGCACCTTTCACAATAACTAAGATATGGAGTCAGCCTAAGTGTTCATTAATGAATAAATGGATAAAGAAAATGTGATCTATATATAGGCCAACTGATTGAAACAACAGAATACTATCCAGCTATTGAAAAGAGACATTGTCATTTATGAAAATATGGTTGAACCTGGAGGATATCGAGCTAAGGGAGATAAGCTAGGCATAGATAGACCAATACTAAATGGTGTCATTCATATGCAGAATCTAAAAAAGTGGAACCCATCAAATTTGAGGAACTGGAGAGAGGAGTTGCTTAAATGGTATAAACTTTCAGTTATGCAGAATGAATAAGTTCTGAAGACTTAACATATGTCATGATAACTATAGTGAATAATACTTATTGTATGCTTCAAATTTGCTAATAAAGTAGATCCTAAATATTCTCACTATGAAAATGATAACCATATACTTAATGTGCAACAATACAAAATGATAACTGTAAAGTGAGGGATATACTTACTAACCTGATTGTGGTAATCACTTCACAATGTATATGTAGCAAATCATCATGCTGCACACTTTAAATATGTACAATTTTTATTTGCCAATTATTTTACAATGAGTCTGGAGTGGAGGGTAAAGGGGAGAAGAAAAGAAATTCATTCCAATCCCTAAAAGAAAAGAAAAAAAAAGTTTAAAATATTAGAAAAAAATATAAAATCCACAATAAAACCAAACTTCCTTCATAAATTGATTTGTGTTCACTAAAATAAGGAAGGATGTAGGGTATGTGAATAATGCAACATATTTGACCTTGGACATACATATAAAGAGAATTGATAATTATCATAAAGTTTTTTTAAAAAAAATGCCAAAAATTCCACTCTTTGACCTGTCCCCTATCATATTTCTATCATCATCATCATCTAATAGACTGTTATTTATTTTGTTTAATATCTGTCTCCCTCGATTTTATGAAAGCTTTATAAATGCAGGGATTTATGTCTTTTTATTTTTATATACCAATGCTTGGAAAGTACTACACTTATATAATCAATATTTTTTCAAGTAAAATGAAGAATTTTTCAGGAAACAAATTAACACATTTCTCTAAAGAAGAGGAAAACTAGAATAGATCAATAACACTAGAATAAGTTAAAAAGAAAGCCAAAGGATTACCTCCAAAAAGAAAAGATATAACCTAATGACTTTACAAATGAATTCCTTTGTAACTTTCAGAAATATTGAATTTCTGTGCTTTTATGTGGTTCTATGACATGAAAAAGAAGGAAAACATCCTAATTTATCATAGAGAGATGATAGTAGTTGAGTACAACACAACAGCTATAAATACTAGGTACAAAAATTCTACAAAATACTTTTCAAACCAATACAGAAATGTACTTCAATTAGTTTTAAGGAGAGATATATTTAAGGAATATGAATATTTCTCAATATTACATAATAGTCACAGGCAAATTAAAGAAGAAAAATTATATTCTTTTCAGTAAGTGCTAAGAAAAGAAGTTAATAAATTTAGTACATATATAAAATGACTCTTACAGTAACTTGGGAGTATAAAAAATACCTAATACATTATAAGGTATGCAGTAGATATAGAGATTTAGCCTATTCTGTATATATGCTAACACATTTCCAGGAAATAGCAAGTTGAGCAAAACCTGTTAGTGCCCTTTGTAACTGGCATGTGATTTGGTTCTGCCAAACACAGACACCTGTGTGAGGTATTTTAAATGAAACAATTTGATGCAGAGACACTGTAAGATGAGGTCAAATATTTAATGATTGCAGTATTAGAGGAACATGGCTCTCCCGAGTCAACTGCAATAGTTTATTTTATTTATCTATGCATTTACTTATTTATTTATTTAGTACCATTGGAGAGTAAACTCAGGGCTTTGTACATGATAAGTATGTACTCTATCACTGAGCTGCACCCCAAGACCTGCAGTAGAGTTTCTGAGTATATTCCTTAATGCTATAGTTCCAAATGATAGGTAGTGCTAGTTTTTTTTTCTCCCCATTACGGCAGTCCTATGATAATAGGAGTGAAAGACAGTTCACATCCATCCCAATCAAACCTTCACATGATCCCAAGCCCATCATTACCCAAATGCAAATGACTGAGAAACCTCAAGTAGAGACTTTCAAGGAAGCCCTCCCACAATTCTTGGATCTTAAAAGTAAGGGCAATCCAAAACAGCTTATTGTTATTTTGTGCCACTAAGTTTTACAGTAACTTGTTATGCAGAAGTAGCAACTAGAACAATGTGTTATGAAGCAATAGTAACTGACTGCCTGATTATAAATTCATGCAGAAAAAGTGTAGAAAGAGCTTTGAGAATTTTAGAAACCAAAGTGAAAGCAAAGTACAATATTCCTCTAAAATTTTCAAGTTACTGTACTATAATAAAATCATCAAATAAGTTGATAGGAAAATAGTGATTAAAAACATATTCAAGTAGATATAAAAACTTAGGAAAAGATAAAAATGGATTTCAAATTAGAGAGATGATAATTTGACAACTTATTTGGTAATAATTGATCCATTTAGAAGAAAAAAATAAAATTAGATTCCTACCTCACATCTTACCCCAAAGTAATTTTTAATTTGAGTGTTAAAAATCAAAAACAAGAGGATAGGAAAGGCAGCAGAATACAATGTACACTAGTATGGCAGTAGGTAAAAAAGTGGATGTGTAAACCAATGTGAATCTGCAATATGTATATAGGGTAAAAATGGGAGTTCATAATCCGCTTGAATCAAATGTATGAAATATGTTATGTCAAGAGCTTTGTAAAGTTTTAAACAACTACTAATAATAAAAAATAAAATAAAATAAAAATCAAAAACAAAATATCAGATGAATGACCTAAATATAAGAGAGAAAACAACAAAACTCTTAAAAGAAATAATATAGGGTAAATCTCCATGATTTTAGATTTAGTCATGAATTATTAGCTTTAAAAAAACTAACAAAATAAAAAAATTGGACTTCATAAGAATTTTTAAAATTTGTGCACAAAAGAACATCACCAAGAAAGTAAAAGAATGAAAGAAAATATTTGCAAACTATATATTCAACAAGGGTCTAGCATCCAGAATATATAAAGAATTCTTACAACTAAAAACAGAAAAGTAGCAACACAATTTTAAAACAGCAAACAACTTGAATAAACAACTTGAATAAATATTCCACTAATAATTTTCAAATGATCAATAATCACATGAAAAGATGCTCAATGTCATCAGTAATTAGGAAAGTAAAAAAATCAAAACTGCAATGAGATAATACTTCACACCCATTAGGATAACTACAATTTCAGAAAATGGAAAAGGACAAATGTTGGAGAGCATGTGGGGAGATTAGAACACTTATTTTTATTGCTAGAATGGAAACATGCTTCAAATGCTATGGAAAACAGTTTGGCAGTCCTTAGAATCCATGAAAATAGGATGTGTTCCATTTACTTGTATCTTTAATTTCTTTCAGCAAGTTTTTGAAGTTTTTATTGTTCCATCTTTTACTTCATTAGTTAAGCTTTCTACTAGGCATTTTATCCTATTTGACACTATTTTAAATAGACTAGTCTTCAAAATTTCCTTTGCATTATCACTGTCAGTGTATAAAAAAGCCACTAGTTTTTGTTTATGTTGATTTTTTTATGATGCAGCTTCGCTGAATTTACATATTAGTTCTAAAAGATTTTTGGGAACTTTTAGTGTTTTCTACATAAAAACCATGTCATCTGTGAACAGAGATAATTTTACTTCTTTCTTTCAAATTTGGTTGCTTTTTATCTCTCTTTTTGTTTTCTCGTCTAACTTCTCTGGCAAGTATTTCTAGTATTTTGTTAAAATTGAGTTAATGAAATTTTATATTCTATTGTAAGATAAGTCCAATTTGTTCATTTAGGGGATTTTATTTTTTAGAGCAGTTTTAAGTTCACAGACAAATCAAGAGGGAAGTACAGAGATATCCCATATACCACCTGCCCTCATACACACATAACCTTCTCCATTATCTAAATCCCCCACCAGAGTGGTGCATTTGGTACAATTGATGAGCCAACATTGACACATCATTATCACATAATATTCTTAGTTTACATTAAGGTGCACTGTTCTTGTGCTTTTCATAGGTTTGGAAAATTTATAATGATATGTATTCATCTTTATTGTATTATACAGAGTAGTTTCACTATCCTAAGAATTCTCTAAAAGCCATCTGTTCATCCCCATCTGACCCCTAGAAACTTCATGTTTTCACTCTCTCCATCATTTCATCTGCTCCAGAATATTATATAACTGGAATTATACAATTATATTGATTTTCCATATATTAGCAATAAAAAATGGAATTTGAAATGAAAAACAAAATATCACTTTTAAGGCTTTTAAGATTTTGGTAACTTTTACTTAGCAATATACATTTAAGATTCCCTTGTATCTTTTCAAGGTTAAACAGTTCATTTTGTGTGTGTGTGCTCAATAATATTCCATTGTCTAAATGTGCCACTTTATTTTTCCATTAACCTATTGAAGGAATGGTTGGTTGGTTGCTTCCAAGTTTTAGAAATTATAAATAAATTTATTATAACACATGCATACAGGCTTTTGTTTGGAGCTGAGTTTTCAACTTCTTTGGATAAATGCCAAGGACAGTGACTGATGGATCTTGAGGTAAGAGTATGTTCAGTTTAGTAAGAAATGGATCAACTGTCTTGTAAATTTGTGTATAATTTTTCATTCTCACAAGCAATAAATGAGAATTCATGCTGCTTCATGTCTTCTTCAGCATTTAACATTATCAGTTCTGGATTTGGGCCATTCTAATAGATACTTAGTGGTCTTTCATTGTTGTTTTAATTTGCATTTCCCTAATGGCCTATGATGTAGAGCATCTTTTTTATATTGTTGGATATCTTCATATCTTCTGTAGTGAGGTGTCTTTTAAGGAATTTGATCTATTTTAAGTTGGATTTTTTTTCTTATTGTTGAGTTTTAAGAATTCTTTGTATATTTTGCATAATGGCCTTTTATCCAAGATATGACTTTTGCATATTTTTCTCTCACAGTCAGTGACTTACATTCTTTACTGATATCTTTGCAGAGAAGTTTAATTTTAATAAAATCCAGCTGAGCAATTATTTCATGCATCATACCTTTAATGTATGATATACTTTTTTTATTTTTTTAATTGGTTGTTCAAAACATTACAAAGCTCTTGATATATCATATTTCATACATTAGATTCAAGTGGGTTATGGACTCCCATTTTTACCCCAAATACAGATTGCAGAATCACATCGGTTACACATCCACATTTTTACATAATGCCATATTAGTAACTGTTGTATTCTGCTACCTTTTCTATCCTCTACTATCCCCCCTCCCCTCCCCTCCCATCTTCTCTCTCTACCCCATCTACTGTAATTCATTTCTCTCCTTGTTTTTTTTCCCATTCCCCTCACAACCTCTTATATGTAATGTTGTATAAAAATGAGGGTCTCCTTCCATTTCCATGCAATTTCCCTTTTCTCTCCCTTTCCCTCCCACCTCATGTCTCTGTTAAATGTTAACCTTTTCCTCCTGCAATTCCTCCCTGCTCTGTTCTTAGTTGCTCTCATTATATCAAAGAAGACATTTGGCATTTGTTTTTTAGGGATTGGCTAGCTTCACTTAGCATAATCTGCTCTAGTGCCATCCATTTCCCTCCAAATTCCATTATTTTGTCATTTTTTTAGTGCTGCGTAATACTCCATGGTGTATAAATGCAACATTTTTTTTTATCCATTCATCTATTGAAGGGCATCTAAGTTGGTTCCACAGTCTAGCTATTGTGAATTGTGCTGCTATGAACATCGATGTGGCAGTATCCCTGTAGTACACTCTTTTAAGGTCTTCAGGGAATAGTCCGAGAAGGGCAATAGCTAGGTCAAATGGTGGTTCCATTCCCAGCTTTCCCAGGAATCTCCATACTGCTTTCCAAATTGGCAGAAACCAATTTGCAGTCCCACCAGCAATGTACAAGAGTACCCTTTCCCCCACATCCTCGCCAGCACTTATTGTTGTTTGACTTCATAAGGGCTGCCAATCTTACTGGAGTAAGATGGTATCTTAGGGTGGTTTTGATTTGCATTTCTCTGACTGCTAGAGATGGTGAGCATTTTTTCAAGTACTTGTTGATTGATTGTATGTCCTCCTCTGAGAAGTGTCTGTTCAGGTCCTTGGCCCATTTGTTGATTGGGTTATTTGTTATCTTATTGTTTAATTTTTTGAGTTCTTTGTATATTCTGGATATTAGGACTCTATCTGAAGTGTGAGGGGTAAAAATTTGTTCTCAGGATGTAGGCTCTCTATTTACCTCTCTTATTGTTTCTCTTGCTGAGAAGAAACTTTTTAGTTTAAGTAAGTCCCATTTGTTTATTCTTGTTATTAACTCTTGGGCTATGGGCGTCCTATTAAGGAATTTGGAGCCCGACCCCACAGTATGTAGATCGGAGACAACTTTTTCTTCTATCAGACGCAGAGTCTCCGATTTGATATCAAGCTCCTTGATCCATTTTGAGTTAACATTCGTGCATGGCGAGAGAACGGGATTCAGTTTCATTTTGTTGCATGTGGATTTCCAGTTTTTCCAGCACCATTTGTTGAAGATGCTATCCTTCCTCCATTGCATGCTTTTAGCCCCTTTATCAAATATAACATAGCTGTAACTCTGTGGATTAGTCTCTGTGTCCTCTATTCTGTACCATTGGTCCACCTGCCTGTTTTGGTACCAGTACCATGCTGTTTTTGTTACTATTGCTCTGTAGTACAGTTTGAAATCTGGTATCGCTATGCCTCCTGATTCACACTTCCTGCTTGGAATTGCTTTTGCTATTCTGGGTCTTTTGTTTTTCCATATGAATTTCATGATTGCTTTATCTATTTCTACAAGAAATGCCATTGGGATTTTGATTGGCATCGCATTAAACCTGTAGAGAACTTTGGGTAATATCGCCATTTTGATGATGTTAGTTCTGCCTATCCATGAACAGGGTACATTTTTCCATCTTTTAAGATCTTCTTCTATCTCTCTCTTTAGGGTTCTGTAGTTTTCAATGTATAAATCTTTCACCTCTTTTGTTAGGTTGATTCCCAAGTATCTTATTTTCTTTGAGGATATTGTGAATGGAGTGGTTTTCCTCATTTCCATTTCAGAAGTTTTGTTGCTGATATACAGGAATGCCTTTGATTTATGCGTGTTGATTTTATATCCTGCCACTTTGCTGAATTCATTTATTAACTCTAGCAGTTTCTTTGTAGACCCCTTTGGATCTTCTAGGTATATAATCATGTCATCCGCAAATAGTGATAATTTAAGTTCTTCTTTTCCTATTTTTATGCCTTTAATTTCTTTTGTCTGTCTAATTGCTCTGGCTAGTATTTCAAGAACTAAATTAAATAGAAGTGGTGAGAGAGGGCATCCCTGTCTTGTTCCAGATTTTAGAGGGAATGCCTTCAATTTTTCTCCATTTAGGATGATGCTAGACTGAGGCTTAGCATAGATAGCTTTTACAATGTTGAGGTAATTTCCTGTTATCCCTAGTTTTTCTAATGTTTTGAACATAAAGGGATGCTGTACTTTGTCAAATGCTTTTTCTGCGTCTATCGAGATGATCATATGGTTCTTATCTTTAAGTCTATTGATGTGGTGAATAACATTTATTGATTTTCATATATTGAACCATTCTTGCATCCCAGGGATGAATCCTACTTGATCATGGTGCACAATTTTTTTGATGTGTTTTTGTACCCGATTCACCAGAATTTTATTGAGGATTTTTGCATCTAGGTTCATTAGAGATATTGGTCTGTAGTTTTCTTTCTTTGAGGTGTCTTTGTCTGGTTTCGGAATCAGGGTGATGTTGGCCTCATAGAATGAATTTGGAAGAGCTCCCTCTTTTTCTATTTCCTGAAATAACTTGAAAAGTATTAGTATTAATTCTTCTTTAAAGGTTTTGTAAAACTCCGCTGTATACCCATCTAGTCCTGGGCTTTTCTTGGTTGGTAGTCTTTTGATTGCTTCTTCTATTTCATCCATTGATATTGGTCTGTTCAAATTGTGTGTATCCTCCTGACTCAGTCTGGGCAAATTATATGACTTAAGAAATTTATCGATGTCTTCACTATCTTCTATAAAAGAAGAACTTAAATTATCACTATTTGCGGATGACATGATTCTATACCTAGAAGACCAAAAAGGGTCTACAAAAAAACTACTAGAACTAATAAATGAATTCAGTGAAGTGGCGGGATATAAAATCAACATGTATAAATCAAAGGCATTTCTGTATATCAGCGACAAAACTTCTGAAATGGAAATGAGGAAAAATATCCCATTAACAATATCCTCAAAAAAAATAAAATACTTGGAAATCAACCTAACAAAAGAGGTGAAAGATTTATACAATGAAAACTACAGAACCCTAAAGAGAGAGATAGAAGAAGATCTTAGAAGGAAAACTATACCCTGTTCATGGACAGGCAGAACTAACATCATCAAAATGGCGATATTACCCAAAGTTCTCTACAGGTTTAATGCGATGCCAATCAAAATCCCAATGGCATTTCTTGTAGAAATAGATAAAGCAATCATGAAATTCATATGGAAAAACAAAAGACCCAGAATAGCAGAAGCAACTCTAAGCAGGAAGTGTGAATCAGGAGGCATAGCGATACCAGATTTCAAACTGTACTACAGAGCAATAGTAACAAAAACAGCACGGTACTGGTACCAAAACAGGCGGGTGGACCAATGGTACAGAATAGAGGACACAGAAACAAATCCACAAAATTACAACTATCTTATATTTGATAAATGGGCTAAAAGCATGCAATGGAGGAAGGATAGCATCTTCAACAAATGGTGCTGGGAAAACTGGAAATCCATATGCAACAAAATGAAACTGAATCCCCTTCTCTCGCCATGCACGAATGTTAACTCAAAATGGATCAAGGAGCTTGATATCAAATCGGAGACTCTGCGTCTGATAGAAGAAAAAGTTGGCTCTGATCTACATATTGTGGGGTAGGGCTCCAAATTCCTCAATAGGACACCCATAGCCCAAGAGTTAATAACAAGAATAAACAAATGGGACTTACTTAAACTAAAAAGTCTTTTCTCAGCAAGAGAAACAATAAGAGAGGTAAATAGGGAGCCTACATCATGGGAACAAATTTTTACTCCTCACACTTCAGATAGAACCCTAATATCCAGAGTATACAAAGAACTCAAAAAATTAAACAATAAGAAAACAAATAACCCAATCAACAAATGGGCCAAGGACCTGAACAGAAACTTCTCAGAGGAGGACATACAATCAATCAACAAGTACATGAAAAAATGCTCACCATCTCTAGTGTCAGAGAAATGCAAATCAAAACCACCCTAAGATACCATCTCACTCCAGTAAGATTGGCAGCCATTATGAAGTCAAACAACAACAAGTGCTGGCGAGGATGTGGGGAAAAGTGTACACTTGTACATTGCTAGTGTGACTGCCAATTGGTGCGGCCAATTTGGAAAGCAGTATGGAGATTCCTGGGAAAGCTGGGAATGGAACCACCATTTGACCCAGCTATTGCCCTTCCCGGACTATTCCCTGAAGACCTTAAAAGAGCGTACTATAGGGATACTGCTACATCACTGTTCATAGAAGCACAATTCACAAAGCTAGACTGTGGAACCAACCTAGATGCCCTTCAATAGATGAATGGATAAAAAAAAATGTGACATTTATACACAATGGAGTATTACTCTGCACTAAAAAATGACAAAATCATGGAATTTGGAGGGAAATGGATGGCACTAGAGCAGATTATGCTAAGTGAAGCTAGCCAATCCCTAAAAAACAAATGCCAAATGTCTTCTTTGATATAAGGAGAGCAACTAAGAACAGAATAGGGAGGAAGAGCATGAGAAGAAGATCACCATTAAATAGGGTTGAGAGGGGGGAGGGAAAGAGAGAGAGAAGGGAAATTGCATGGTAAAGGAAGGAGACCCTCATTGTTATACAAAATTACATATAAGAGGAAGTGGGGGGAAAGGGGTAAAAAACAAGAGAGAGGAATAAATTACAGTAGATGGGGTAGAGAGAGAAGATGGGAGGAGAGGGGAGGGGAGGGGAGGGGGGATAGTAGAGGATAGGAAGGGCAGCAGAATACAACAGACACTAGTATGGCAACGTGTAAAAAAGTTAATCGATGTGAATCTGCAATATGTATACGGGGAAAAAATGGAAGTTCATAATCTGCTTGAATCAAATGTATGAAATATGATATGTCAAGAGCTTTGTAATGTTTTCAACAACCAATAAAAAAATTAAAAAAAAAAAAACTTTAGAATCAACTTTTCGATATCCACACAAACTTGTCAGTATTTTTATACATTAAACCTATAGATGAAATATTAAAGAACTGTCATCTTAACAATGTTCAATCTTCCTAAACATTAACATGGATATCTGTCCATTTATTTGGTTCCTTCTTTATATTTTTATAGTTTTCCTCATAGCCTTGTGCATATTTTGTTTTATTTGTTCTAAGCCTTTCATTTTGATGGGTACATTTGCAATGTAAGTGGTATCATGTTTTCATTTTAAATTCCATTTGCTTATTGCTGACCTATAGAAAAGAAATTGACTTTTGTGTATTAAATTTCTATCTTGAAAATTTGCCATAATTATTTATTAGCTTCAGCAATTGTTTTTGTTGATACTTTGGGGTTTTCTACATAGATGATCATGTCATCTTTGAATGAAGCAGGTAACTTGTTCATTCAGGCTGTTACCACAAAATATCACCAACTGGATGCCTTGCAAACAAAAGAAATTCATTTCCAACAGCTGATTTCTGAGAAGTCCAAGATCAAGGAACTGACAAACCAGTGTCTGGATATAACCCATTTCCTGATTCATAGGTGGTATCTTCTTGCTGTTGTTATCATTGGGGTGTCAACTTGGGGTCCAGATCCTTGGTGTCCTGAATGAAGAATTGAGCAAGACACACACAAGTAACAGGCAAAGCCCAGATTGACTGAAGGTGAAGGTGATTATGTAGCACTCCACAAGGTACATCAGAGTAGGTTCAGCAAGAGAGAGGCTCAAGCTCCCAGTGTCTGGAAATTAGTGTCCTATACGCTGAGCTATGGGTCTTCTCTTTCCCATATAGACAGGATTAAAGACTTTACCCTATTGGTTCCCATCGGGTACCTTGTGATACCTAATTAGAATATGGTCCAATTTCCCCCCCGCCCATTGGTTGTTTTGAAAATCTAATTAGAATACTGCCCATTTTACCCCATTGGTCATCTTAAAATATCAAACCAACGGCAGGAGTACAATGATAAGCCCTCAATGGCTAGTGATGGGAGTTGTCATGGAAATGGGACTTACTGTCAGCAGGGACATAATTTGTCTCTCTATCTTATGTTCAGCAGCATCTTTTTTATACCCTGCCTCCACCATCTTGGCGTCCCTGAACTCCTACCTAACACCACGTCTTCAAATACCAGAAAGAAGAAGACAGCTTTCAAGGGTCTCTTTTATAAGGGCAAAATCTCATTAATGAGGGCTCCACCTTCATGTTCTAATCACTTCCCAAGGCCCCACTTACCAGCATCAGCACACTGGTATTTGGTTCCAATATGAAACCTATCTGAATGTTTGTGTATGCTCAGACACTTAGGCCAGCAGACAGTTTTGTTGTTTTCCCAGTCTGTATTACCTTTATTTCCTTTCTGTCTTACTGCATTAAGCAGACTTCTAACACAACATTGAAAAACAGTGGTGAGATGGGACATCCTTGCCTCATTCCTGATCATAGTAGAAAATCTTTGAGATTCACACTGTTAAGTGTGATGTCAGCCGTAGGTATTTTAGAGGTGCTCTTTATGATGTTCCCCTGTATTATTATTTTGCCAAGAGTTTTTTTTATCATGTACAGATGTTGGATTTTATAAAAACTTTTTCCACATCTATTGACACAATCTTGTAATTTTTCTTCTTTGGGCTGTCCATGTGATGGATTTCATTAGCTGACTTTCAAATTGGAACAGATTTTTCAACTGTGGAATGAATCCCACTTGTTTCAGGGACTCTATGACTCTTTTTCTACATAGTTTAGGTTCAGTTGATGAAGTTTTTGAGGATTTTTTGCATCCATGTTTGTGAGAGATTGATCTATAGTTTTCTTGCAATGTCTTCCTCTGGTTTTGATATTGGAATGATGCTGGTCTCAGAATGAATTAGGAAGTATTTTTCTCTGCTGAAAGAGAAGATATAGATTTAAGATAATTTTTTTCTTCTGTGTTTGGTAGACTGCACCATGTAAGCCATCTAGGGTAGTGATTTTTGCTATCAATTATAATTTTTTAATAGATTTGGGCCTATTCAAATTGTCTGCTCCTTCTTGTGTAATTTTCAGAAGATTGTATCTTTCAAAGAATTGGTTATTTCAGCTAAGGTTTCAAATTTGTAGGCCTGGAGTTGCTCATAATTCCTTTATTATCTTTTCAATGTTCATAGGATTTGTAGTAATGTCTCCTTTTTCATTTCTAAGGTTAATAGATTGTATTCTTTTGTCCTTATATATTCTCTCTCTCTCTCTCTCTCTCTCTCTCTCTCTCTCTCTCTCTCACACACACACACACACACACACACACACACACATCTTTCTTAATTAATAAGGCTAGAGGCTTATCAATTTCATTGATCTTTTAAAAATCAGATTTTGGTTTTTGTTGATTTTTACCTGTTAATTTCTCATCTTCAAAATTTCATGATTTGTCTTCTGATTTTTATTATTTATTTCTGTCTTTAGGATAATATGCTGTTCTTTTGAAAAGCTATCTCATTTATTTTACATCTTTCTTCTTTTCAAATGTAGATATCCAATGCCAAAAGTTTCTCTCTAAGCACTTGTTATGGTTTGGATGTGAGGTGTCCCCTAAAAACTCACACGTGAGACAATGTAAGAAGGTTTGGAGAAGAAATGATCGGATCATAACCTTAACCTTATCAGCAAATTAATCCCTAATGGAATTTACTGAGTAGTAACTAGAGGCAGGTGGGGTGTGGCGGGAGGAAATGGTTCATTGGGGACATGACTATAGGGTATATATTTTGTATTTGGAGAGTGGAGACTCTCTCTGCTTCCTGGTCATCCTGATGTGAGCTGCTTCCCTCTGCCATCCTCACCTGGATCCCTGAGAAATGGAGCTGGCCTTCTATGGACTAAGACCTCTGAACCCGTGAGCCTTCAAATAAACTTTTCCTAATCTACAATTGTTCTGGTCAGATCTTTTAATTCCAGTAGTGAAAAAGCTGACTAAAACAGTACTGTTTATATACATCTTATACACATAGCCTGAAAGTAATTTTATACAATTTTTAATAACTTTGGGCGTGAAGCAAAGTTTCACAGTGTAGAACTTTCCACTTGTGATGTCATGTTTATCTCAAAACATTTTGGATTTTGGAGCATTTGAGATTTGGGGTTTTTGTATTACAAATGCTCAACCTGTGTGTATACTTATGTTTATTCAAATACATTGCTGTTATTATTTTGTATAAATCTTTACTGTTAGGTCAAGTAAAAATAAGATGAAAAGTCTTGTTTTATCTTCAATGTTTCTGTCTCTGATCATCTCCCTTTTCTTCCAATGCCAAGGTTCTAACCTATATAATTTCCCTTCTCCCTAAGGAGCTTTTTGTAACATTTCTTTCAAGACACGTCTACTATCAACAAATTTCCTCAATTTGTTTGAGGAAAAAAAATTTTTTTTTCTCCTTCACCATTGAAGGATTGGTTCTGAGAAAACAGAATTCTAGTTTGGTAGGTTTTCCTCTCAACACTTCAAGTATTTCATTCTGCTCTCTTCTCACTTACACGATTCCTAAGCAGAAGTCAGATACAGTTTTTATCTTTGCTTCTCCACATGTAAGGTGTTTTCCAACTCTGGCTTCTTTTGAGATTTGTTCTTCATCTTTAATTTTTTTATGATTTGAAAATGATAAGCATAAGGACATTTTCTATTGAGAGATCTTCCGGCTCAGAGGTTCTCTTCTCAGCCATAGTTAGTCTATTGACTATTAAACCCATCAAAGGCATTCTTAATTAGTTCTTTCTTAGAATTCCCAGATTGCTGTTTACATTGTCCATCTGTTTCTTAAATGTTATTTTAACCAGTAGAGTCTTTAGCATATTAATCATAGTTGTTTTAAACTCTTGGTCTAACAATTCCAACATCTCTGTCATATCTGAGTCTAGTTCTGACTGCTACCTCTCCAATTTGTTTTTTGCCTTTTCATATATTTTAGTGTTTTTTTTTAATCTTATGTACTGGATAAAAGGAATTGTGATAAATAATCCTTTCGTAATGTGTAAGTGGAGAAAGAGAAAAGTATTATAGTCCTATAATCATCACCACACAAAGTTAGGTTCACTGCCACCCAACAGAATCAACGAACGGAGAGGCAGAGTGTTGGGAAAGTCTTACTAGCAAGTCATTATGTTGGAAAATGGTAGACTCTTACCTTTCAATGAACATCTTTTCCCTTACCCTAAGGGAGACTCTTCAGTATGATTTTTTCCAGGGAAGGTATTTAGCCTCAGACAAGTGGGCTTCTCAATATCCCATTACTTCAAAGGTAGCCTCCTCTGGAGTGTGGACTGGGTGCATCTTATCTCCTTCACATAGGTTGGCAAGAGTTGCCATCCAACGGATCTAAAGAAGACATAGATGGTCAATGTTTCTGCATTGACTAAAATAAATTACGTCTGATTTTTGTTGTGATCAGCATTTTGGGCAAGAACCTTTTCAGGTATTACCTTCTTCCTTCACTTGGGACTAGAGAGTGCTGAAGAAGGAAGGGGTTTGTGTGTTCCTAGCTACCTTTAGTGCACAGTTAATATATATATATACACACACACACACACATACATATATTTCCCCCCAGTGGAAAAGCTAATTCTTTAGAGCAGGCTAAACCAAAGAAAAACTTGAGGGGGAGTGTGTGCTATGTTCACTTTCATTATTGAATCTCAGCCTTGTAGTGAGCTTCCTGCCTCTGAGCTATGAATTTCACAAGTGTTTCTCAGTCATGTTTCTCTTTTCAAGTGGGACAGAACAACTAGAGTGGGCTAGAGTTGGATATTTCCCTTTCCCGAAGTGGAAGGCTAAAGAAAGCTGGCATTATTCAAAAAAGAATTCCAGGGGTATGGCCAAAAGAGCATCTGATGAGATTAGCCCACCACTGAACAGAAGCCAAGATTAATTGTCCAAAACAAGGGAAGAATGAGCTCATAGGCAATTCAGAAGTCACCAGGCCTGCCCCTTTTGTTCACAGACCCAGAGTGCAAGGGTTCCAGCATAGGCCACTGCAAGAGAAGCCCTGGTAGGAGACGGCTAAGCAGAGCCAAGGGAGCTGGGCTCCTTCTCGATTTTAGAGTAGCAGAACCACCAATGCCTGATTCCAGCTCTGGGCAGCCCCAGGCATTCCACCCAGACACAGAGCTACCTTTGAGGAAGGAACTGCAGAGAATATCAAAGCCATGAAGGCAGGACAGAGATGATACCTGTGCCCCAGGGAGTCTGGAGGGCAAAGCATTGAGTCAAAGAAAATTATTCTTACACTTTAAGATCTGGGCTTGCTTTCTTTGTTTCTGATTTCTTCTTTTTTTGTGATGGGTATGTTCATTCTATGCCTATTCTATCACTGTATTTTGGAAATACGTAAATTGCTTCATAGATGAAATTTGCCTTAGCATACTTTATTCCTTCAGTCTCATTCATATCCAATTTAAAAGATATTCAGTTGAGACTTTAAAGTTCAGACTTGAGTTGATGCTGGAATGACTTCAGACTTTGGGACAGTTGGGATAGAATTAGTATATTTTGCAGGCAAGGACATGTATTAGGGGATCCAGAGACAAAATGTTGTGTACTGAATATTTGTGTCACCTCAGAATTCTTACATCAGACCCCTAACCTCTAAGGTGTTGCTACTTGGAAATAGGACCTTTGGGAAGTGTGTTTAGATCATGTCAGTGAGATTCCCTTGAACAAGATTAGTCCCCTTATAATAGACCTGAGGGGCCCCATGTCTCTTCCATCATGTGACCACAGTATTATCACTCTTGAACCAAGTTTCTTTGAGATAAAAAGGCTTACAAAGTCATCACCAATTCCTGGAAGAAGTTCTGCAACCACCAGCAACAAGACTAGATATCAATTGGAAATATGTCCACCACAAGAGAAGCCCTGATAGGGTAATGCTAAGAGAAGCCCTGATAGAGGATCTTGGATGCTCTGCCATCCAAGAGCATTTTTACATTTAGATTTTGGGGAGGAAAACATAAATTGTTTCCACTGGGCCTACATTGGCTATAGAAAAGAGTAGCAGGATAATGCACAACAGAGAAAACTTTGGTAAGGAAGGCAATCCATGCAGAGACATACTTGTTTCTTCTGGGCTGGTCATGGCTAATAGTCTGGAATGTTTATTTGTAAACCATGTTCTCTCTGATAAGTAGATGCTGATCCATAATGGGGGGGGCATGGGAAAAATGGGGGAACTTTGGGAAAAGGGGAGGGAGGGATGAGGAGGGGGTATGGGGGCAGGAAAGATGGTGGAATGAGATGGACATCATGACCCTAGGTACATGTATAACTGCACATATGTTGCAATGCTACATCATGTACAACCAGAGAAATGAAAAGTTGTGCTGCAATTGTGTGCAATGAATCAAAGTGCATTCTGCTGTCGTATATAACTAATTAAAATAAATTAATTTTAAAAAGATATTTTTTAAAAATTTAAACCAAATACAGTGGTGCTTGATAGTCAACTATAGGGCTATAAATCAAATTTTCAACACACATTCAGAAATGTAGAATAGTCTTTTGTTGATTTGGCCTGTAGCGATTAACTGGATCACTTTCTTATCTCTCCTCCCCTTTGTCCTCTAGCCTTTGTAATTAAAATTAGGATATTTCAGAAGTTTCTCTCTCTTTTTTTTTTTCCAGTAATGAGAAGACTGCCACCTGTAAACTAGAGAGTGGAATTTCCAAACACCAAATCTGTTGTTACCTTGATCTTAAGACTCTCAGCCTTCAGAACTATGAGGAATAAATTTATGATGTTTATAAGCCACCAAGTATGTGGTATTTTGTTATAGCAGCCTGAATGGATTAGACAGGTTTTTCCTTTCCTCCCCTTGAAAGGCTAGATCCATCCAGAGTAGGGTATTTCTCTTCCTCCAGGTCAGCTAAGCACTGATAAAGCCCCACAGGTAAGGCTCTGGTTTCTCCTGAGGGCAGGCCTTGTTAAGAAGACTAGAATGCTCTGATATACTTCAGATGGCTCATTCTCCTCTGCTGGATGCATAAGGATACTTTTCTTTGTTATTTATTCTGAGAACCTTGTTGAACTCCTGAAGATAAAATTCACTACATGTGAGACCCTTCATAACTGGATTCCCCTGAAATTTTTAATCCCTTAGGTTTTTCCAAACTGAACTTCCAGCAATTCAATCCAGGTTTCCCTACATGGGTAACCATTCTGTGGTGGTTCTTGTTCTGGTGAGTTGTGATTCTCTGAACCTGACTATCTGTCTCTCCAATTTTGTCAACAATAGTTCAACCTGGGGCCTCACTTCTCTTATGAATCTAAGAGTTTTTCATTTTGTAACTTGTTCAGCTTTTAATTTGTTTGTTGGGACAGAATGGCAACTTCAAGCTTCTCACATGACAGAGTGGTGCTGGAAGTCTCTGTGTTCGTTTTAATATGTTTCTTACTCTGTTTTTGCTGTTACAACAAAATACTTGAGAGTGGATAATTTAATAAGAACAGGCATTTATTTCATACAGTTCAAGAGGGCAGGAAGAGCAAGAGCAAGATGCCTGCACCTTGTGTAGAGGGCTCTCTGTTTCCAAGATGGCGTCTGAAGGCTGCATTCTCTGGAGGCAGGATATTGCTGTATCTTCACATGGCTCAAGAGCAGAAGAGAGTGAAGCAACCCACGCATACACTTCTTATAAAGGCATTAATCGTAAGGTATGGAAAATAGTATGGCCTGGGAAGAGAGAGTAAGGAAGAAGGAAATACATTGATAACATTGATCCTTTCACAATGCATTCCTTCCCAGTGACAGGACAATCCCTAGAAAGGAAGCAAACATCATCCAGTGGCCAGAAAAATCTCTGGGAAGGAAATATCCATCAAGCCTAGAATGGCAGTTTCTGTGAGAAAGCCAAAGCATTGATCCTTCCCCAGATAAATCCTTTCCCAATGACCAGTACAATGGGATCCTGAAGGGAAGAGATGAGTTCTAAATGCTAACCCCAGACCCTCCATACTTCTCCAAGGAAAAATGTTGCCCAGTAAAAACAAATTTCAAATTCTCACAAAACTGTGCCCAAACTGACACACTCTGTCAATAATTAAATCACCTCTCAGTGTAACCTATATAAGCACAGACTCCCTCTTTGGCCAGTGGCTCATTTTCTATCAGGAAAGTGGATCCACCAGAGGCATGACTCCACTGCTGAATAAAAGCTGTGCTGATCCGTGAAGTTTGAACCTGGCTCCGTCATTTTGTGCTAACATTAATCATGTCTAACGTCTCTCAAAATCCTCCACCTCCCAACACCACTACACTGGGGATTATTTTCTAACACATGAATTCGGGGAGATAGATTCAGATGATAGCAATATTAAAAAAAAAGTTTTCTCTGCCAATCGCCAAATAAAATTCACACACTAGAATGAAGTACTATGTTTATACTATGGCCTAATATATTACCTTCAGTGTTATAGTTAGCTCCTATCAGCTTATTAAATACGGTTAATGGATCTCCTAGAATATTGTAAGCCTGTTGTTAAATGATTGCCATCATGAAATTGACCCTGGTGGGAGTATTTATGCCATGAAGATTGGTGTATGCTGTAGTCTAGGCCCTCATGACCTCTGTTAGACATTTATAAGCACACCACTGCCCCCAACATACCTCATATGTTCTTATAGATATATGAACCCCCCATAGCAGAAGGAGACTCATCGGTCAAAATCCCCTTCCTTTTTCTTCACTACAAAAAAAAAAAAAAAAAAAATTTGTTCATGTACCCATTCTTGGAATTCAACTCTGATATTTAATCTTTACCTTGTTTTTTACCTCTTGCCTCCTATATGTAAGCATTTTTCGTCTTCCCTCATTATATCGACTGCTTCTGATTGGTTGAGCTTAAGTTCTATTTTTCTTTTATATGAATATATTTTTTTTAAAAAAGAAATAACTCAGGTTATGTAGTGGCACCCCCTTTCACCACAGAAAAGTCTTAACTGGGCTTCTCCAGAAATCTTCACCGTGGCTGATTTTAGGACTGTCAGCAAAAGAGTCTCTGCAGAAGAGTGCAAGGTAGATAGACTTACTGTTTTCATGTAGCCCTGTTTTAATTGGCCACTGGCTGGGAATATATCAGCACTCCAGGTGCTGGACACCCCCGTACTAGTTTTCCACAAATGTATAGTAGTATAGTAGTTTGTAAAAATGTGCAAACAAGGCCTCTGGCCTTGAGCTGTGCTTCACAGAGATGTCTACATTTCTAAGATAAGAGAAGCTACCAATTGGGCCCTGTGGTTACAGCTGGCAGGGGGAGGAAAGATAGGGGAGAAGAAGCTCCCTCCTTCTCAGGTGCTGTCCTTGGTGAAAGAAAAATCTGCTTTATGTGAACTTCTTCAGACTGTGAACTTCTATACCCCTCCCCTTACATGCTGGGTATGAAATTCTAAAACTACCTGAACTCGGGGTTCAGGGAATTGATTGATTACAGCAAAAGCTGTGCCCTCTGAACCTGGCTGCAGCCACATAAAACTGTTTCCTGCTGTCTCCGGTGCCTTGCCTCGTCTGTCCCTACAATAGTTAAGTTTCACTTATATGTGCAAATCCAGAAAGATCAAGGTCATTTATGAAGCCTCATTATTCAGGGACTCTTCAAGCCTTAATTTATTTTAACAACCTTGCCATCAATGTTTTATCCTTTATAAACTGATCTAGTTTCTGTCACAGAGAAGTTTCAAGTCAAATTGAGGTCAAAAGTACCTTTTTATTTACATTGAAAATATCATTAAGAGACTACTTTCGTACCTGTCAGCCAAAGTTCATTAGACACTTCTCTCACCTCAAAGCATTAGATGCTTTTTGCAAAGGAAAAGCAGAATAATGAGCTGTTCTATGTCTTATAAAGACAGCGAGGAGCATCCTGGACACACACATACCAAAAAAAAAAGGAAAATTACCTTTGACTCCCTCCACAGTTGGGATCCAACTTTAAAATAATTTCCTAGGAAACCGGTTTATGTTCTTTAGGCTCTACCAACATTACTATGACAGAACCAACACAGAACATTTCCCTCCAGCTGCACAAGTCACCTAAAAATTACCCAATTAGACTACGGAGATCTTCAAAACTCCTTCTCGTTTGATCCAGACACTGATTAAAAAGATACAATAAATTAATAACAGACCGAGCTCTTATTCTAAAATTCAAACTTATTCCTCCCAATCCTGATCTTTTTCAAAAATAAAAAGAAAGTATGAGCATTCTGCCATTCCTGGTGCCCCTCCGGTGGGTTTACCAGACAGTTTTAAACTTCAATAGGAGTTGCAGTTATCTTGTTGACACATGCTACATATTTGTTCAGCAGACAAAGGAAAAAATAAATAGAAGGATAAGTATTAGTTCACACATCTGAGAGCCCCCCAGACACAATTGTGGAAGAACTCTAAGTTTAGTTTTTGGAAACAACTTGACTTGAAGAAGTTTTCTAAAGCTGAGTAGCAAAGGCCATTTGCATCTTCTTGGGTCAAAACAGGGTGGGGACCTTGCCTTTTAACAGTGGTCCACTTGGTGCTTTGAATATAGCCCTTGCTGATCTGTCACTGAAGCTTATTTTTTAAATGTTCTCTCTCTCTCTCTCTCTCTCTCTCTCTCTCTCTCTCTCTCTCTCTCTCAAATTAACAAGTGAATCACAATCCTCTCACAGGGAATATCTAGAATGTAGCCTTCAGATAGCTTCTTTTAAAACCCTCTGTTCTCCCTGAGGGGGTCTGATAGCCTCTGAGATTGGAGTCCCCTGTGTTTCTCCTTTACTAACAATTAAACTTCTTTTTCCTTTTTCTGAAAACTGTTATTGAATTGGCATGGGGTTGGGGAAAGGCCGAGCTTTCAGCAACCAATTGGTGACCAAATGGGACCCAAGAGCAGCCCTGCTCCAGCTTTCTTGGGCAGGCCTGATGCTCCAAGGAACACCACTTCCATGCTGAAGACGTCAGATGAATTTGTTGAGCACCAACCACCGGAGTCAGGAACTGAGTAAGTTTACCTCAGGTTGAACCAGAGGAGATGATTCTGTGAGTAAAAGGAGGCACTGAAGGGCTGTCCCAGCAGCTGCTAAAGTCCTTTTTTTACTTCAGAGAACTCTTGTCTTCTCTTCCTGACTGTAGGAATTGCTCTGTGTTGGTCTACTTTTGTAAGGGAACAAATAGATGAGGATGGTGGGAACATGAGGTAAAGAGAATAATTTTATAAAATGAGCCCACTTTACTGACTCCCCACATGCATTTTTTTTTTTTTTTTTTTTTTTTTTGTCCCAAAGCAATCTGCCTGCAGCCCCACCTGGCCTGAAGGAACAGGACATGTCACATTCCTCAACTAACTGGGGCAGGGATCTGCAGGCTTTGCAGTCAGAGTAGGTAATGAATGATGGGGGTCGAGAGAATGATGTAGCTGGTTATCACTGGATTGCTAACAGCTAATCTCCAAGATCACACTTCCCAGCTCAACAGGTTACTAACACCTCTAAGGATTTATGCAATTGTGTAACAAGGAGTCTGAACAGTCAAAAATTAAGTTGAACTTGTAAAAAGGCACTGCTTATGGTGTACAAAGGTAGCAAGACACCAGAAGAAAGAGTTAAAAAAAAAATTAATTCCTTTCAACTAGTACTGGCAGTCCCAGCACTGTTTCTCAGCCTGGCCCCAGGGAGATGCAAATCATCTCTCTATGGGTCAGGGACACCAGCCCTGGACTGGAAAAATAAATAATAATAAATTCCAGGAAAGAATTACAGAGAAATGGGAAAAGAGGATCTGGCTTCTGCTCTGCCCTTGAGCCCCTTTTTACCCATGGAAATAATGCCAGAATTTGAGAATGGGGCTCTGTTCACTGTTTCTGCTGGTGGGTGGGGTCTATGTGGGCTGCAGTCCTCACTGATTTTTTTCATCTCATGGGTTCAAAGAATGAATGCATAATGGTAACAGAGGGCAAAAATGTAAGCAGTAAGATTTACTTGAGAGGAGAAAAGATGGAGCTCTCATTGATACCACTAATTATCGGTGATGAGTTCTGCTCTCTCACATGTTGAAGTTTAAACATTAGAGAAGCATCCGAGGCAAGCATATAAACCAGGCCTTGTTTAAAAAGGGGTAACAGATTTCTCCTGGGAGGGAGAAAGGGGCCATAGCGGGTATCCTGGTATTCCAAGAAGCAAAGTGTTCTGCCCTTTTTATTTGTTCTGGGCTTCCTTTGTTCTCCTGCCTCTTCCCCTTATCTTCCTCCTTCCCGTGTATGTGACTAGGCCCAGGAAATACTCGGGTGCAGATGGCCAAAAGGTGGGAACCAGGTGGGCTGAAGGGAGAAGGGCAGAATGCAGCAGCCCAGGACACATTGATTAACAACTTTATAACTCCCCAAAGGGAGTATTTCTGCAACATGTTACCTTAGCAACAGGTTGGAACAGACGCAGGTTACCTTGATAGGGTAGAGGAGGAGCTCTGAAGGCATTTCAATCCCTCAGGGGACAGTCTCCTACTTCCTCATACTCACTCAAATTGGCCTCCTTGATCTGACCTGACTCAATCTACCCATCTATACTGACTGCCTGTCTAATTCTGGCTTCACCCTGATGTGAGGGGGAAACTGGCAGGGGTTTTTTCTCTTGGATGTACTAGTCTGAGAATTTATATGGCTTCTCAATAAAGGCATTAAGAAGTCCATGCTGAACAGATATTAAAAAGTGTTGGGGCTAATGGCTGAAATCTATGTTGTACAAGTACTGGGAAGTTATGAAGGCTGTTGACTTGGCCCGTGACTTTCTAATTGACGATACCCTTTCTGTCTTGAGTTTGAATTTTTCTGTAACCTCTATTGCATTGGGATAGGAATGGACTGGAATGTTTAACCTCAAGGGGTGGCATTTACATTTGGAAAAAAAAAAACCTTAATTGGGGCCCATAACCCTAATTATAACCCTAATTGCCTGATGATTAACTATCCTATCTTATTCAAGGGAGGATAAAGCCTGCCAGTCACAAAAGATAGGCAATGAGTTCCAGCACTGTTAGATTATACACTGTGGGAAAAAAATGGTCTCCCCTTTTAAGATCTGGCAGGATGTCACATTTGGCCAGAAGATACTCTGGATGGAATCCTGTGTGTTGCCTACAGAGCTAAAATGTGAGGGCCTCCTGGAGTCTCCACGTATGCAGGCACCTGTGCCTTATCACTGCTGATTTCTGTAGAGAGAGGTCCCTAACAGTCTCTGTATGGTCACTGTGACCTTCATTGGATAGAGTGCTCGGCACTAGGATAAAAAAAATATCTTCAATCAGCAGAGAGGACAAACTGACATAAGTCCCTCACAACTAGTTGATAGGGCCTGCGTGGTGTATATCGCCTTGGAGGAAAAGAAACAAAAACCAACGTAGGTTTTGTTGGTAGACTCTACAAAGGGGCCATCAAGGAAGTCTAATAGAAAAAAATGGAAAGGGGCAACTCCATTGAGAGAGAGAGAGAGAGAGAGAGAGAGAGAGAGAGAGAGAGAATCTCTGGGTACAGTAAACAAGGAAGAACTCATTTAAAGTTGATGATATTGTGATAATGATACAGGTCAAACTCAACAATATCCTGTGCCCAATCAAAAAAAATTAGGGCACAGTTTTTTTGCATATGCCAGATCGTTCAATCCCTCTCCCAGGATAAATTTCATTGTGTAAATTAAATGTCCAGATAACATTCTTACCCCCAAAGCAATAACTGCATTTGTAAGTGCCTCCCAGGAAAAAGAAGCAAAGCCCACTTGGGCTGGAGGTCTACTAAAAGTGAGAAAGGCTGCAGAGAGAGAGAGTAAAGGGACCCTGAGAAAAGTGATCAATGTTATCTTAACCAGGATTTTGTTGGGGAGGCAGGGGAGTGTAACCAAAGTACCATTGTATGTGGACATTTTAAAAAAAGAGGCAATAATTTTTAAAAAAAATATAAGATGTACACTTGTGTCTGCCCTACCAAATAGTAAAGCTGGAGACTATAAAAGAAGGGTTCTTGTGTAGGAATGCCTAATAATAATGACCAAAGGGCTCTAAAGTCAGGAGTTTGTCCTCAGTTTCAGAGATTGGCTAAAATGTGTTTGAACTAATGGTTTACAAAAATAATAATAATAATAATGCTTTGTTGTCTTGTTTATTATTGTCCTTGCAAGATCTCTGCTCTTTGTATGCGTTGTCCTTTAACCCAACAAGTGCCACCATAGACTTCTGGACTGCCCTTTTAGTTAAATACCCTTGACTATGCTCCACCTGATAAAAAAAAGAAACAAGGACCTGGGGCCACTTCTCCCCACCCTGGTGTCCTCATTTCTCTTTACCTCTTCTCCTTCCTCTACTCTATTGTGTGTGGAGCCACTCCTGAGCTGTCTGAGTGTCTGCACTTGGCCTTGAATCAAGGAGATTTTGGTGTGGCACTGCAAGCTATTTTGTGGCTCCTCCCACTTAATGGATTGCACAATGCACTCAACTCTGTCTTCTGACCTCTGTCTTCAATTGGCTTGAAAGACTGATCTCATAGCTCCAGAGTTGGGTGGGACCCATTGGAAACTGGACAGCCCACCTCCTACTTTATTTTTTTTTATTTTTTTTAATTAATTTTTATTGTTGGTTGTTCAAAACATTACATAGTTCTTGATATATCATATTTCACACTTTGATTCAAGTGGGATATGAACTCCCATTTTTACCCCGTATACAGATTGCAGAATCACATCAGTTGCACATCCATTGATTTACATATTGCCCTACTAGTGTCTGTTGTATTCTGCTGCCCTTCCTATCCTCTACTATCCCCCCTCCCCTCTCCCCTCCCCTCTTCTCTCTCTACCCCCTCTACTGTAATTCATTTCTCCCCCTTATATTTATCCCCCTTTCCCCTCACTTCCTCTTTTATGTAATTTTGTATACCCCTGAGGGTCTCCTTCCATTTACATGCAATTTCCCTTCTCCCTCCCTTTCCCTCCCACCTCTCATCCCTGTTTAATGTTAATCTTCTTCTCATGCTCTTCGTCCCTACTCTGTTCTTAGTTACTCTCCTTATATCAAAGAAGACATTTGGCATTTGTTTTTAAGGGATTGGCTAGCTTCACTTAGCATAATCTGCTCTAATGCCATCCATTTCCCTCCAAATTCTATGATTTTGTCATTTTTTAATGCAGAGTAATACTCCATTGTGTATAAATGCCACATTTTTTTTTTTATCCATTCGTCTATTGAAGGGTATCTAGGTTGGTTCCACAGTCTTGCTATTGTGAATTGTGCTGCTATGAACATGGATGTAGCAGTGTCCCTATAGTGTGCTCCACCTCCTACTTTAAATGGCTAAGAACATTCTATAAAAAGCCTTTGAAGGTCCCCCATATAAATTTCCACAATCTGTCTGGGCACAATTCAGGAGCCACTTGTCAAAAGAAACTAACTTTATTTTTAGAACCACACACGCCAAACAAAACAGCTCCTCAGGAAAAAACCCTCAGAGCCCAACTGCCACCACCGGCTTCCCACAAGCCACTCCCCCCACCACCAGCCTCTCCACCTCCCACAATCCTCCTGCTCTTGAGGCCGATTGGCTGGGTTGTGTGGGTGGAGCCAAAAAAGTCCCCCAATGAGCAGCTCCGTGGCCTGAAAGGGCAGGGAAACAGCCCAATGAGCATCACCGCAGAGGAGTCAATCAGCTAGATGTTGCTGGGGTCACTGTGAGCCAATCATTAGCTGGTAGTCTGAAAGGGCGGGAAAACAGCTCAATGAGCATCTCCAATGAGCATCACCGCAGAGGAGCCAATCAGCTAGATGTTGCTGGGGCCGCTGTGAGCCAATCATCAGCTGGCAGTCTGAAAGTTTGCTGGGGCCCCTTCGGCTGTGGCTCTCAACAATAAATGAAGCAAACACAGGCTCTCACTCTCTCTTTCCATCATGGAAGCTGCACCCTTAAGATTGAGGAGCCATCCTGCCCCTGCTCTTTAAAACTAATTTTCTGTGTCATGTGATATTTCACTATGTATTTCAGCCAGCCCACTCCACACAAGGGAACCCAGCTTTCAACATGGGCCCAAGGCAAGGTATTGATCTTCCTTTTACTCTTTTTACTTATTTATTTTTGATTGGTGCTTTATACATATACATAAAGGTAGAATTCACTATGGTATGATTTATGTGCACATATTGTGATTTAATTAAATTTATTCTGCATTTCCTCCCCTTTTCCATCCCTCTCCCTTCCCTTTTCAATCTCCTTTTTCTACTCCACTGATTTTCCCTATATCTTTATGATATAGGATCCTCCACCATTTTTTCCCCTTATTTTGTAATAGATTCTACATCTGAGAGAAAACACTCAGCCCTTGATTTTCTGAGTCTGCCTTATTTCACTTAGCCTTATGTTCTTCAGTTTTATCCATTTACCAGCAAATTTCTTCTTTTTTATGGCTAAATAAAACTCCATTTATATATATATATATATATATATATATATATATATATATATATATATATATATCACATTTTCTTAATCCATTCATCCATTGATGGGCATCTGGGCTGATTCCCTAATTTGACCATTGTGAATTGTACTGCTATAAACAATGCAGTAGCTATCTGCTAACTTTAGTTCATTTGGATAAATACCAAGGAATGGGACAGCTGAGTCATATGACCAAAAAAAATATATGAAAAAATATTCAACATCCCCAGCAATCAGGGAAATGCAAATCAAAACTGCACTAAGATTTTATCTCACTCCAGACAGAATGGCAGTTATCAAGAATACAAATAATAATAAACAATGGTGAGGATGTAAGGACAAAATTACACTCACACATTCTTGGTAGGACTGTGAATTGGTACAATTACTATGGAAAGAAGTATGAAGATTCCTTGAAAACACTAGGACTAGAACCACTATGCTTATTTGCTTTTGAATGGTCACACTCCCTGGGGCATGGGGATACTGATCACCTGCCAAGTCCTGATAATCATACCTGGGACCAGGACTCAGAGTACCTATACCTCTGGACCTGAGCCAGACAACTCCCCTTCCCACAGTGGACAGGGGACTCCTGATATATTGCAACTCCTCTCCAAATCATTAAAGATCCCTAAATGAGAAATAAGTGCCATGTTCACTCCCACCCAACTTATATTGTAACCACATAAGATCATGTACAACCACCCAGACCCTGCCTGTACCATAGTGTATTCAGGCCCACCTGCAGCAGAGGGACACAGAGGGGCCTGGGATGATGAAGAGAGTGACAGATAAAATGTAGACCCTCCACTGCATTTGAATTTCAGATATACCAAAGAAATTTTTTTAGAACATCTCATGCAATATTTGAGACAAAAATGTATACTTTAAAAATTATTTACTATTTATTTAAAGTGCAGATATAATTGCACATTCCATCCTGGTTATTTTGTTTTTGTGTTTGTGTTTGTATTTGCTAAATCTGGAAACCCTAGCTCTGCATGCCAGGGACTAAAACAGCGGCTATGGAGAATGCATTCAGCCAGGGAAGGGAGGCCTGTGAACTCTGTGCCCAGACTTCACTTACAAAATAAATTCAAAGATAAAATAATTCAGATTGTTAAAATGACAATCAGAGAGCATTATACAGCAAGCACTACCCCTTCTGAGCTAGGATCCTATGCAGCAGCCTGGGTAGAAATGCTACAGGCCTCACCACTGAGCCCTTCTCTTTTTCTACCCAAGCTAGTATGAGTTGATTTCTGCTACGTGTTCACAGGAGGACTCTGATTAATATACTAAGATTCATATTTGTTAACCAAAAAGCAAAAATTATATATTTATGATGACAACAGAACTGGTAAGAACCACAGTTGCATGATGAATTTTTATTCTCTGCTCTAGGGAAAATATTTCCTCCTCAGTCACCTGAAACTATACTATACTCAAGAAATGTTGAAAAATTCTTACTCATCTTTATTTCTTTTCCAATCTCCATACAGAATATCACCCTCCTAACTTAGCACTAATAAATGTCATCATTAATTAGACCAAGTTTATTAAATTACATTCATATTACCTCCTTGAGAATTTTTTTTTCATGTGATTTAAAGGGCTTTCTTCCTCGAGTCATCAGTAACAAATTATCTCTGAAGGTGATTTTCCTACTTTCATTTCACCATCAAGTCCTAAGGGTATGCCCTGTTTGTGGTATACATCATTCTTGCACAAACTATAGATGCTGCTAAAATTTCATCCATAGGAATTTGCAATTGGAAAGCCTGCCTCTCCCATAGTTCATCTCTTCAGGGGCAACTGCTAAAATCAGAAAGGAAAATATTGGGCTTAACTCATTTATCAACACAGACTTATAAGGTTTAGTGGAAAATTCTGCCACAAACCAAAGGGGATACCTCCCAGTTCACTCTCCAAAGGAATGGCATTATTGACTATTTAATAATTGACCTTGAACTGTTTATCTTCATTCTTAAGATGGATTTTCGGACTGTCAAAATCAATATATCCCCCTCAAATTTACATGGGAGCTGAGCGTTGCTGACCCTGAGCCTTACCGGTCACACAGTACTAATGATAAATGAGGGGACCAGAAGACGGAGAAGAAGAGAAGACCTCTCTATTGATTTAATTCCCTGGAGCCTAAAATTGGTATTGAAATAATAAGAAAATAATGCCACAAGTTCATTAAATTAATCAATCATCTCCAACAAGTTTAATAGCTCTATTTTTAAAATCAACAAAATTTGTGAATAACAAAAAAAAACAACAGATGTTCTCATTTGGAAGTCTATTAGTGTTTCAAATATAACAACCTCAAAAAATGTATTTGTAAAATTATGACATTAATTACTGATATTGTCAATCATAAAAAGATGCTGAAATGGTCATGGCTATCACACCAAAATGATCTGATGACTCATTAATTGGATTAAAAAATACTGTGTTTTTCGATATGCTATTTCTGGGTCACTGTTCATATTTTTGTTGGAGAACATTCACACCATCCGCTCCATCATGGTTCTCAAGTGGCATTTGGTGTGTGTCATCCCTTTACTCCCTTTACCTCAATAAGACAGTTGCATCAGCCCTTTTCCTTGTTTGAAGACAACCTCCCTTGTGCTGTATCTTCTCTTGGAGGAAAGAGAGAAAGGAAGCTCTCTTCCCCTTTTTATAAGGATGCTATTTCCATCATGGGGGACCCACCGTCATGACCTCATCTGAACCTAGTTACCTCCTAAGAGTCCCACCTCCTATTTCCCTGACATTAGAAAGCAAGGCTTCAATATATGAACTTTAAGAAGACACAAACCTTCAGTCCACAACAACCTGCGAGTTTCTGGGATTGGACAATAAATAGAACACATAGGCATAAAGCACAATGAACAAAGAATAAATTATTTTAAAAGAAAAATTTAAAAGTTGACCAATATATATAGAAGTCATTAAGATGAATGCATTATATTAGAATGCTCATGTCGGTTCTTTTAGTCACATAGCAAAAAAAAAAAAAAAAAAAAAAAAAAAACCTAACTAAACACAGTAATCCTTCATTAAACCCAAAGGAAAAATATTTTGGTAGCCACACACACACACCCTTTATCTAGAGTTTTGCTTTCTGGGCTGGGGATATAGCCAGTGACAGAGTGCTTGCCTAACATGCACAAGATCCTAGATGTGCATATGCAGCATAGGGAAGGCTGGGAGGAAACAGATGAAAAGAAATTAAGATGTAGGCTGTAGGCACATCATTAAATCCTTCCTTCCAGATACTGTCTAGAATACTTTTGGATAGATACATTCCATTCATTTGGAGCTTCAGTGATTTTGCAACCTAATCCTTTGTGTTTGGAAAAAATAAGTAAAGAAAAAAGATATAATGTCAGAAAGAATCATGTAAACGCAAAGTTCTGAGTGGAAAGAGAAAACTATTTAAACTGAATAAGAGGTAAACATTAAAGCAACATGAGTAGCAAACAGTGAAATAATGCAAGATGCCGGGTTTCCCTAACTCCCCCATATATATATATATATATATATACACACACATATACATAAATATATAGAATATATAATATACATAATATATATAAAATATGTGTGTATATGTATGTATATGTATGTAGGTATGTGTGTGGATATATATATATATATATATATATATATATATATTTTTTTTTTTTTTTTTTTTTTTCCGGTCCTAGGGATTTAACCCAAGGTTGCTTTACCATTGAACTACATCCCCAGTTCATTTAATTTTTGTTTGTTTTGTTTTATTTTTTAACTTTGAGACAGGGTGTCCCTTAGTTGCTGAGGCTGGTTTCCAATTTATGATCCTCCTGCCTAGGCCTCCTTAGTGGCTGGGATTAAGGGTATATGCCACTGTGCCCAGCTTGACTACATAATTTTTGAAGCACCTAGACAAAGTATGGGTAGGAATGGTTTCTCCAAAATGAGTCAGTGAATTTCAACTAACCTGATGCCTGTCTACTTGTCATTTATTTTGTGAATATGCTATATATTAACCAAGGTAAAGTCAGTATTTCCTGTCTATGAATATCAAGAGAAGATTGAGTATAGAATCTCCTTAGTATATTTTTTTAGGAAAATTGGAATTAAGTCCAAAAATAATTATGAAATTGCTTTCTATATAAAAATAGCCATCTTTCTTTTAAGAGGAGTGGGTTTTTTTAAATTTTCTCATAAATACTGCATTTTCCAACTACTCATAAGAAAGCTTCGGAATACTTATGTTGGTAGGTATCTTAATCACCCCATTAGCAAATATGAGCTCTTAAAATACATTATTCTCATTTTGCATTTAGTGTTTGTGCACTTAGTAAAGAACTCTGCTCTTGGCTCAAATACATCATTGAGTATCTAAAAATAACCTATTTTTTTAGGTTCTTTTCTTTCCTAAGATTAAGACTCTTTCCACTATCCCTCAAATGCTTTGTGCTCAGTCTCTGCATTTAAATTCCACATAATCTCTTTTCAAGAGTTAGCCACATGTCTGGCTCTCTTCTTCCAAGAATCTTTAATACCAGCCATTATCTGACAAACAGGTGGGGGTGGGGAAAAAATGGAAAGCCAGAGGTGAGGAAAAAGTAGTTCTTATGCTTTAGATATGAGGTATCTCCCAAAAGCTTATGTATGAAACAATGCAAAAAGGCTTAGAGGTGAAGTGATTGGGTTATGAGAGTTTTAACCTAATCAGTGCATTTGTGCCCTGATAGGAATTAACTGGGTGGTACTGTAGGTAGTTAGGGTGTGGCTGGGTCACTGGAGGTGTGCTTTGGGGATTATATTTTGCTGAGATGAAGAGAGCTTGCGCTCGCGCTCTCTCTCTCTCTCTCTCTCTCTCTCTCTCTCTCTCTCTCTCTCTCTCTCTCCTTCCTGGTACAAGGTCTCCAGCTTCTGTTTTCTGCCACCCACCTTCCAACATAAAGTTCTGCCTCACCTCAGGTCCAGAGGAATGGAGTCAGCCATCTATGGACTGAGACCTGTGGAACCATGAGCCTCCAAATAAACTTTTTCTCCTTAAAATTGCTCTTGTCAGTTCTTTCAGTCACAGTAGCATAAAAAAAAAAAACCCAAAGGAAAAATATTATAGTAGCTACACACACCCTTTATCTAGAGTTTTGCTTCCTGGGCTAGAGATATAGCCAGTGACAGAGTGCTTGCCTAGCATGTACAAGGTCCTAGATTTGATCCCCAGAATGCGTGCGCACACGCGTACACACACACACACACACACACACACACACACACAAATGACCCTGAAAAACAAAAGAAGTGATGCTGGGAATTCCCCTATGCCAAAGAAAAGCCATGAAATTCTTCCTTTAAGTGAAAAGGTGGAAGTTTATCATGGGTATGTATATCTACAAAAAAAATCACAGTACATACAGGCTTTGGAGATTATCCCTGGTTTCAGGCATCTGCTGAAGGTCTTGGAAGATAAGAGGTAAGAAGGAACTACAGTATTATAACAATTTTGCAAATAGTAAAACAGACCCATAGGGGTTCAAAAAACTTGGACAATACTAGACAGATAAGAAGCAGCCAAGCCTGAATTCACATCCAGTGTTACCTTACTCTACACACTGTTCAGTCTTCTCAACCTTGCCTATTCCCAGCATCTATCATCGATCAACAATTTGAAGTGATGATTATATCAACTAATCCATATGACACTGAATTGTATGATGAGGGAGAAAATAGTAATCCTTGACAGAGTGAAATCCCTCTTCTTTTGAGGAGGCTCTCAGAGAACAAAACGAGCATTCAAAAAGTACTGAGGGGATGGTTTATGGACTTGGCCTGGCCCCTGGCCTTGATGTTCCTGCCACCTGAGCTGAGCCCCTCCCTTGATGTTGAAGACATCCTGCCCCAAAATGCTTCTTAAGCAAACTGCACTAGGTGTTTCCAACCCCAGTCTGTAAGGTCTAAGGAAATTTGCTAATATTGGACATGTTTATGTCATATGACAATCTACCTGGTCCCATTCTAATAGGGCAAGGGGACCTCCTTTTTAACGTTTCAGGCATTGTGCCTTTTGTTAGTGGTACAGCATTGGACAAGATTCATGTGGTTCCTACCTTTGTGGTATTCAAAGTTCAATAAAATGCAGAAAAATTAGCAAATAATAACAATAATAACAAAATTATTTCCAGAAAAGGATAACTGTCAAATGTTATAAAAATTCATGACTGAGAAATTTAACCCTGAAGTAACCTGGTTTGAATGGAAGGCTAGGTTAGTCGGTGCTGAATGGTTACTTTGTTGTTCCCTGGCATCTCAGCATTCGTGACCTTGTGCAGTGCCCTATCCTCTTGCTTGTATCTGGGATTGGCTCTGTGATTTCTTTGTCTCACTAATGTGATGTAAACAGAGGCATTTGTGCAAACTGGAGTTTGAGTTCTTGGGGCTCTTCCATCTTCATGGAACCCTATGAAAGACAGAGAGGATCCCTCAGCCCCCACCTATGATTAGTTGTAAATGTCTTGCCAACTGACCAATTTGCTTCTCTGGACACAAGGTAAGGCAGAACATCATGGCAGAAGGGATGGAGGAAGAAAGCAGCTCAGGACATGGAAATTAGGAAACACAGAGGGAAAGCTCTGCTTCCCAGGGAAAAAATATAAACCCAAAGGGCACACCCCCCAGTGACTTACCTCCTCCAGCCACCTCCTCCAGCCACATCCTATCTGCCTACATGTACCACCCAGTTAATGGACATCAGTAGATCAAGGCACTGATTCAGCTCTTGTAACCCAATTGTTTCACCTCTGAATTTTCTTGCAATGTCTCACACATGAGATGTTTAGGGGACACCTCATATCTAAACCAAAACAGTAGTCTAAATGAAATGCACTCCCTGTTGAAATGTCAAACTGCCCGCCTCTGAGCCTGTGATGACATCAATAATTCTACCAAGAAGTTTTTGATGACTCCAGGAGCAAAACTTCTGATTAGCACTAGTTTTCCAACAGCAGGTGGAGCATTCTCATCAAAGATAAAAGAAGCTAATGAAAAAGATACTGAGTTGTATGTAAAGACTGTGTTGGTTCTTTTTTTTAAACTCTTACTCATGATGTCCTGTTGCTATTCTGGTATTTAAAGGAAAAACTAAACTTGCTTTTTCATGTATTTCTACTTTCCTAAGCTTTGCCCCATGAGCATAGTTCATAAAAAATTGGCAGAAAATGTGCAAAATATGTGAGAAATTGAACACTGACCAAGTAGACCCTTAGATGTGTTATAGCTTGTTACTAAATCATGCATAGTTTCTGTATTAGTTTCCTGTGGCTACTGTACCTAATTACCACACACTCAGTGGCTTCAGACAACATAAACTTGTTCTATTACAGTTCTGGAGTCCAGAAGTCTATAATGAATCTTAAGGGGCCAAAATCAAGGTTCTAGCAGGGCTGGTTCCTTCTGGGGGTCCCAGAGGATAATCTGTTCCTTGTTTTTCCCAGCTTCTGAAAGCCACTTTGCTCCTTAGCTCATGGCTTTGTTTGCTTCACCCCAGGTTCTTGATTCCATCAGCATCTCTTCACCTGCTCAGATTTCTTGCCCACCTCTTACAAAGACCCTTGTGATTACATCCACCTGGAGAATCTCAAAAATCCTTAACCACATCTGCAAAGCCCCTTTTATCAGAAAAGGCAATGTGTTTACAGGTTCTAGGGATTACAGCATTGACATCCTTCGGGGATTTATTCAGCAAACCTGGGGCTTCCAAGATTCTTAATTTACCCAATCTAGTATTACAGACGCAACTGGATTAAATCATTGTTATCCAGTTCTTTGAGCATACGGAAGTAAAACCAGCCCCCAAATTTCCCATCAATGATGAGCAACCTCTCCAGTGTACATGTAATGAAAATTCTGGGCAAACCCACTTTGATCCCCGAATACAGTTTTTGAAACAATTTCAGCCTCTTAAAATGAAGAACCATGTTGGAGGCACAGACACTTCTAACCTCAATTTAGAAGGATGAGTATTTGGTAAACAACCACTCAAATGATAAAGATTTTTCAGAGATCCCAAACCCCTTAAATGTCAACTGTATGTGGAGTATACTGACTACTGTCAAAGCAAGTACTTAAGCTATTTCTAGAAACAGAATATTTGAGCAGAGTTGCAACTAAAAGTTTATCCTCAGTGATTTACCACAATGCTTTTTGTCATTGTGACTGCTCCAAAAAGGTGAGAACATTGTCCAAGATACTTAAGATTATTATAGGCAGCTGCTTCATTTTCATAATGATAAATGTTTACTCAGCTACCTTATCATGTTGGAAAAATTGTGGCTTCTGAGAATGTAAGAAAATAAACATTTATTTAGTGTTTCCTTTATGCAAGTCTCCATGCCCAGACAGGAGCCACAGAGAATACAAAGATGAATGAGAGGCCTCCAGAGGCTCAGAGTCTTGCAGAAGACACAAACACATACACCAGGAAACCTCATGCAAATTTACTGTGATGTTAACAAATGCAACAGAGAGATTGTGAGGGAAGAAATTAATGACTGGGGAATTGGGGATATACTGTCAGAAAAGATACTATTTTGTGCAGGGTCTGGAAGCTAAGAAATATCCTTAAAAGAGGAAAATGATTTTGACAAATGCAAAATGGCTTTCCAGGTTTACTAAGCTGATGAAGTGTAGAAAGGCCATTTACTTTTAGTGGCATTGACTTTGTTTAATGTATTGCCCAGTGCTTCTTATGGACAAATGAAGATAACAATTTTGCTTTCCAAAATTTCTGCTTGCTTAATTGCCAATAATGTGCTCAGAAATGGGCTTTGATTGAATGGTTATAGCAGCACCATTCACAATTCACAATAGCCAAGTTGTAGAACAACAGATGAATGGATAACGAAAATATATATATGCGCCATATATATTGATTCCATCACCATATATATATTTATATATACTTTATATATATGTATGTATGTGTGTGTGTGTATATATATATATATATAATAGCTTTACTCAGCCATAAAGACGAATGAAATTATGTCATTTGTTGTAAATGGATGGAACTTGAGAACATCATGCTAAATGAAATAAGCCAGACCCAAAATGTCAAAAATAAAATGTTCTCTCACTTATGGAAGCTAGAGTGAAATAAGGGGAAAAAAAGAGAGGGCTGGGGTTGTGGCTCAGCAGTAGAGTGCTTGCTTAGCACCTGTGAGGCACTGGATTCAAACCTCAGCACGACATTAAAAAAAAAAAATACATAAAATAAAGGTATTGTGTCCATCTACAGCTAGAAAAATTTATTTTTTTAAAAAAAAAGAGGGGGAGAGTTGATAAAAATAAAAAGGAGAACCGTGGAGTAGAGGAAGGGGAGAGAGGGAAAGGGAGGGATACATAAGAGGAGCAACTGCAGAATAAAACTGACCAAATTATGGTGTGTGCATGTGTGGGTACATCACAATAATTCCATTTTTATTTTTGTGTATAACTATGATACACCAATTTAAAAAACAATAAGTAAATAAAAGGAAGACCAAGAGTAGAGGAAGGGAATCTGAGAGAAGAAAGGGAAAGGCGAAGCACTGGGTATGGAGAATAAGAAAACTGTCACATACATTTATGAGGATGTCAAAATGAACCCACTATTATGCATAACCTTAATGCTCTCATAAAAACATTAAAATTTTTTTGAATGGGCTTTGGTTGACATAAATTAGTCGTTTTTCTTTTTCCTTGATTCTTCCTACCCCAGAAACTTTCCACCCCCCGCCAAAAAAAAAAAAAATATTCCCCGATGCCAAAAATCTCTGTATGTGCTATGGTTTGGATTTTGAATGTCCACCAAAGGTCTATGTATTGAAGGTTTTGTTACCAGCTTGTCACCACTGGCAGGTGGTGTGACCTGTAAGAGATGGTGTCTAGGGGGTAGAAGGTCACTGGTGTGTACCCTTGAAGAGGATGTTGGGACCCCATTCTTTCTCTCTTTGCTTCTCAGTTGCAAAGAGATAAAGAGCTTCTTCCACTCCCACCATGGGATGCCTTTCCACATTATAACTTGATTATCTCAAGCATTTGCTATGGTAACAGAAAGCTAACACAATGTGAAACATTAAAGCCCCTTCCCCAACTCCTTCCCCACAGCCTACCACTCCTCACTCCCAAAGGGGCTTCTCCAAGCAGCATGAAAACCACGAATATAAATAAATACTGAATGTGCAGCTAGCACTCAGACACAAACACCAATATTGCCTTATTTGTAGATAGAAATATTCCCAGTGCTCACACCCCTGGTGTGATTCTGAAAGCAGCATGTGTTACAGAAAGTGGCACACTGTGGTGTCACTTGTCTCAGCAAAAGAGAGCTATTCCTTGAATGTGCATCTTGCATTCTGACAGGAGTTCTTGCTTTGCTGTTGGGACTGAATTTTGAGAGAAGGCAGGTCACCGTGGCCTCCTCTCACCCCACGTTGACCTATCAGGGCCCGCTGCATTCAGCTGTTTGTAGAATAATGCAGCACTTCCCTTTGAGATTGTTCTATCAGAATGAAGTGGAGTTTGTTAGGTTTAACAGAGAATCACTGAAATATGAAAAAGAAGTGCAGTCGGTGGCAGCTATTATAAGGAAGTGGATGTGAAACATCTCTCTCAGAGTTCACTAATGGAATTAGAGGCAATTTTTTTTTAATTAGTGCATTTTAAATTACAGAATAATGGGTTTCCTTGTGCCAGAGTCAACATGCAAATAATACTTTGAATATATTCACCCCCATTACTCTCCCTCCCAATCCCTTCCTCTTCTCGAATAGTTTCCTTGCTACTTTCAGGTCATTCCCCCACCCCCACCCCCAACCCAGATTCCACATACAAGGGAAATCATGCAATTCTTGTCTCATGTGTTGCTCACCAGGCTGTCAGCTGGAGTGGTCAGGGACAGAAACTGATTGAAATGGCTCTCAGCTTCCCTGGTCATCTACAGATAATGTGGAATTCCAAGTACTATCTCCTGGAGTTTACTTGGGACAGATCAAGTTGATGCACTCCCAGCATGGGGATGACCTGGGGTTCTAAATAGGAAGTCCCAGTAACTGACACCAAGCTCTGAACAGGATATTCCATCAGCTGGAGTCTAGTCCAGACAGATTGGATCAACACACAGCTTAGGCTAAGCCAAGACACTAATATCTGCCACAAGTCTGGGTCTTGGCCACTGTCCCTTACCCCCCACCCTGGCAAAGATTCTCCTTGTGGGGCAGAGCAGCTCACCATCCTGGGTGGAGGGGCCTCAGCAGGTCCCACACACTCCACCACCCATGATTTTGGCTTTCCTTCATGCCTGTCTACTCAGTTTCCCATCCCTCGTTAGCTGGTTGCCTCCCCCACCAGACTCAAAAGGTACGCAGGCCACACTCCCTTCCTTATTTCTGACCCAAATCTCACTGCATATAATCTTCTCTTCAGCATTCTGCTGAAGCTCCCTTGGGCCACAGGTAAGTGCTGGCCAGACCATGTGGCACTGTTTGCTGCTACCTCTAAGGCTCCCGGCAGTACACTCCAGTGTGACCTCCCCAAGATGGCTCCCTGCCACAGCTCTCTGATCATCAGTTGAAAAAATGTTCAGCACTTCTCAAACCCCAGCCCACTGTGCAGCTCCCAGATCAGCTAAACTCAGGCTGCCTTTCTGTTCTACAGCTGTTTCCACACCAAATTTGTCCACTATATTTCTCTCTCTTCACTTTTATGTTTCCTCTCCCTGCAGCCAGCCCACAGTCAAAGATGATGCCCTCTTTCTCACCCTCTGTTTCAGATACCAGAATTTCTGGGTATCTCTGAGTCTCAAACTGTCCAATATTGAACTTCAGTGAATTCCCTCGGTCACTCACTTTGCTGAGGAGCTGTTCTCTAGCTATTTCATTTCTGACTACAGAGAAGCTGGAAAGTGCAGTTTACCTCTGCCTCACCACCTTGGTTCCCTCCTAGAGGCAATTTTAAGAAGGTTAAGCATGATTCTTACCAACAAAGATGCTCGCCTTGGAAATATCAATGCCTGAGCTGCCTCCTCAGGCCTTTATGCAGGTGAACAGAAAAACAAGAAAATGCAATCTGTCCCTTCCAGCCACCTAACATGTTTGTGCCATTGTTAAAAACCTTGTCAAAAACAGGGAATCTACAAGTAACAGTTTATTTTTTTTTTCTTCTCTAAAAATATCTTACTTGGGGTGGACTGACAATTTCCTGTCCACACATAGCCCTTCATTCAATACTTCTATCACATGAATCTCCTTCATGTCTTTCCCACTTTGGTGAGATTGGTAGCCTTTCCACCACTCCTTATTCCATTCTTTCTCTTCTCAATCCTGCCTCCAAATAAGAGGCACATCTCCTTTTTTCTCAGTCTCCTTTTCTTTCGCTGCCTCCAGAACCTTCTACATTAAATGACCTTTTTCCCCATCTCTGATCATTTCTCTACCAATAAAAGGCTTTTTTCAATCAGTCTCCTTCCTTTAAAAAGTCCCCTAACATCTGTCCCCACTCCATTCTAGTCAGATGCCCAACCTCTAATACTTTGACTTCAGTGTGTGCATGTGTGTGTGTGTGTGCCAGCCTGTCTTTTCTCTCTCTCTCTCTCATTTAATAAGTTTGTTCTTTTCACTTCTTTCCACCAATGCATTCCTGAACCTTTGCATTCAGATCTACCCACATGACTCCTCTGAAAAATGTCCTCCTAAATATCATCAGAGACCTCCTAGTCCTCAAATCCAATTGTCTCATTTAGAGTTCAACATCCTGAGCTCTGCCTGCAATGACATGGCTAATAACTTCCGCTTTTCCCTGGGACCCAGATAATCTGTATCCTCCTAGTTCTTCTCTTTTACCTCTGAGAACCTGATATCTGTGTACAGTTTCTCATTTTCTTCTTATATAGACCCTGGACATAGGGACTTCCCAGGTCTCTCTTCTTGGACACCTTTCTTTAAAAAAAAAAAAAAAAAAAAGTCAGAATCATGACTGCACTATTTCCATTGCAGAGATGGTTTCTATGTCAGGATCTTTCTGTTACAAGAGAATAGAATTGAACCAAGACAACAAATAAAAAGCCAAAGGGACGATATTTTGACCTGTGTAACTGAACATTCCCTTCAGGCACAGTTTGGTCCAGGGCTCTACAAATGTCTCTGAGATCTGATTTCACTCTATACATCTTAGCCTCATTTTATCTGCTTCATTCTAGGGCACTCTCCCCTTGGACTTGCTCAATAGCTACAAACAGCTCTAATCTCATGGCTCCAGGTAAGTGTCCCAACCCTCACAAGCAAAGTACGTCTCCCTGGTTTTAGTTGAATTATGTGTGTGAATCAGTCACTGGGGCTGGGGAATGAGAAGAAAAATTTTAGAAGAGGAATAATTTATTTGGGGCTCACAGTTTCACAGGTTTCAGTCCACAGCTGACCAACTCCATTGCTCTGGACTCGAGGTGAGGCAGCAAATCATGAGGGAAAGGCCTGGTGGAGGGCAGTTGCTCAGCTCATGGTGAGGTTAGGAAGCCAAAGAGAGAGAATGGAGAAAGGGCCACAGGGAAGATGCACCCTTCCAAGGCATGCCCCCCAGTGACCCACCTCCTCTAACCGTGCCCCACCTGCCAGTCAGTCCATTCAAATGAGGATGGACTGATCAGGTTACAGCTCTCCTAATCTAATCACTTTACCCCCAAACATTCCTCTGCATTAACGCAGGAGCTTCTGTGGGACACCTCGTATCCAAACCATGATACCTCCCATGCAACAACGTTGTTTTTCCTGTGGATTCCAAGTAATTTTTTGGACCGTGGATCATTGCACATAATTGTTAATAGCTTGATCTCACTGGATAGACTTGAACACTCAATAATATTTGAACAGAACTGGGCAACCTAACAAGACATGTCTTACCAACACCTCATTCTCCGCAGGCTGCAAAGGAAAATATTGAGGCCCGTTGCTAGTCTCTGCAACTCTAAAGAATTTATTACCCAACTTTAAGACCATGTGTCACTTGCAATCATTAGTACATTAGGGTTTTATGCCCAGTATTTTCCACCTTTTGTAAAAGTTTCCTGTTTTCTGCAGAGACCCCAAGCTACTGTGATCATGTTATCACTGGTGGTACCATTTTAATAACATAATAAATATCTCTAATGTTTGCAGAAGTCTCTGTGCAGGCAGGTATTTGTTTTCTCTTCTAGTCCTTTTTAGGAAGTGTGCTGGCATTTCTCACTAATCAGCAGCAATTGTTTTTAGTATTCACGCTCTATATTGACAAGTTCACAGCTGCAGCAAAACCTGCATGCTGTGGGATTTTTTCAGATTGCTTTCCATACTTAATTATTGTGCAAGATATAAAAGCTGCACCTGGTTTTAGAATTGTGAATACCTGAGTGAATGTGATTTTAGAAATGAGGGGAAAATGTGTTTGGGCTTAGTGGCAGTACCTACGTGATATCATTACCTTAGATGAAACTGTCCTTAATACAGGGATCATAATTTCTCTAAGGTCTAAAGAATCTTTCAAAGTTCTCTATACCAGTGAAAGAAGTTTTCATGCACCTCTGTCCAGTACCACCTTCTTGTAGAGACAGCAATAGACCAGGGCAGATATGGGAGGCTGAAAACCCAGATATTATTACTCCTGGCACCAAAATAGAACAAATGTTGCATGATTTAGACAGATTTGTACTCTGGGTCTGGGCTCTAAATTCCTCAGGAAAAAAAAACAATCAGAAATTTGACTCCACAGTCCAAAAGGGTATGTAACAGGTAATAGGGACTGAGAGAAGTTGCCTAGGTGTCACTCACAGAACTGAAAGTCAACCCTAGAAATCAAGAAGGGAAAGAGAGACAACTGGTTTTTCTAAACTTTGGCCATTAAAATTAAGACATATTTTACAACTTGCTTTTCCCCTTTTTCTGCTTTAACTTAGATATTAACAAAGATGATACACATAAGTCTTACTGTCACTGACAGTCCATCCATAGCATAGGTTTACATTCTATTTTGTGATGTTGCAGTTAATCAAGTTTAGGAAGGTTAGGAAGTTAAAAATGTGCTTAAAGCCCTTAGAAAATAGATTTTTCTTCTTTATTCACTGGGACAATTGAAATTTTTGATTGGAAAGGACTCTACTCTTATTTTAAGATTATAATAACTTTTGCAATGGCTATGTAAATTGGGGGACATATTTTCACCTTGTTTCCATTACAAGTGTCAATGAGGTTAAATTGTGGACCTCCCTTTCATTGAAAGGCCCTTCTTAGACTCTTCAGTCCCCTGGGTCACTGACATTGTCCTGTAGGAGCTCATCCTGCCGACTGTGATCACAAAAATTTTATAGTAGTAGGGTCTGGATGAGTCATTTTTTCCTGTGGAATTTAAGGGAATGAAAATAGCTATTTTCATCACTAGGCATGTTGGAGTGGCAATTAGAAAAAAGTTTGACCCACTTCCTGCTGTGTGAGATGATAAGATGACCAGTTATGAGGCTCAGTCCCCGGCCTTCCTGTGCAGGAAACCATTTCTTCAAAGCCATTCAGCTCCCCTAGGTTGTGCTACTGAATTTCCTTGATAAATTTTTTCCAGGTTACAGGATTATATTAGAGAGCCATTTCCATCTCTTGTGATAATGGACTATAAGAGGTGCCTGTAAATTGAAGGTGTAGTTAAGTTTCTTACTGAAAATTCTGATATTAAAATTACTTATTCATATGCCCTTGATTTCAAAACTAATAAGCTATGGATGATCTAAGTTCAGGTGTTCTAAAGGAACATGCCTCTTTTTACTCTTTCCTATAAATTTCCATAACTCTTCATGAACATCTCAGGTGCATGGCTATGTTTACATATACCTCAGGTGTGTGGCTGTGTTTATACACATCTCAGGTCACCCAACTCTGTTATGCATGCTCAGGTGACACAGCTGTGTTTATGCACACCTCAGGTGCATGACTGTGCTCATTTACATCTCAGGTAACTGGCCTCAGGTGACACATTATGTTCATACACGTCTTGAGTGGCACAATTTCTAACCTGTTGACACACAGCAAAGGAAAACCAAATGGATTGGGAAAAGTCAGAGCAAGTGACAAAAAAAAAAAAAAAAAAAAAAAACCTCTTTCATAGAAAATTACTTTATGTAGCACAAGTTACTCAGTGGACAGCACTTAATACTGGAATAGCATCAGCGGGACTCAGCACTAAACACACTCTCTGCAGGTTTCTTAGGCCAGATTGTCTATGCTCAAAGTCTGGCTGTACCACTTATTCTCTCACTAGTTATTTATTGTCTCCATACTTCTTTCATCATTATATAATGGAGATGTTGGTAATCATGACCTCACAGGGTGATGTGGACTGATGTGTGTCACAATCAGAGAACACAAATCCTAAACTCCAGTACCATAGAATGTGACTGTATTCAGAAATAGGACCCTGACAGAGATGATTAAGTTAAAACAATGTTGTTAGCATGAGCCTTAATCCAATATGACGGTGTCCTGATAAGAAGAGGAAATTAGGACACATGGAGAGACATCCAGGATGTGCACACAAAGACTGTGTGAGGACATAGAGAGAAGGTGGCCATCTGCAAGGCAAAGAAAGAGGCCTCAGAAGAACCAACCCTGCTGACACCTTGATCTGCTACTTCTAGGCTCCAGAAGTGTGAAAGAATGAATTTCTGTGGTTTAAAGCCACCCAGACTGTCGGCATTTTGTTATGGCATCTCCTGTAAACTAATACAGTCACCATGAGGTTAATAAGCGTTCACAAATCTCACTATTATTATATTCCTGGATTTGCTCTTTTTTTTTTCTTTCTTTTAAGTCTAAATCTGTCATAAACATGCAGTTTAAAAATCTACTAATTCAATCATTCTATTGTACCAATTCTCATGTACCCTTCTGCAAATTATTGACTGACTCTGGAGTCTCAGTTTCCACATTGATAAATAGGGAGATTACATTTTGTGATCTAAGAAAATTATGGGAATCTAAAAATCAGTGATTTAAAATTGGATTCAGATTTGATGAAAGAAGACCGTAGGAAGCCGAGCGTGAGAACCCAGCAGCCAACAGTAAGGTCTGAGCTGGGCAAAGGAGAGTGGCCCCCACAGGCAGAAGCTCCTGCCAGCTGCAGAGGTGTCAGCCATCCTGGGTCTAAAGGGGATGAAGAGAAGAAGCTGAAGATGTGCTATAAGCTAAGGCAGAAGAAAATCCAAAACCAAAGTATAAAGTGGGGGTAGGGAGCCGAGCGTATGAGACTTCATTAGACAACCCTCGCAGAATGTCAAATATCAAAAAGGAACCCCGGGCGGTAAACGGAAAAGAAAAAGTCCAGACTTGGAAATTCACTCAAGAGCCCTTTCTAGCATGTTAGGGAAAGAAGGACATGGAAGAAGAGAAAAGGGAATGTGGAGAACAGATGGCAGAAGTAGAGCATTTTATAAATAGCTACGCGCAACTCAGACTTTTAACATCCAATCGACTTCTCTCTGGCCACATAGCATGACATCTTCCTGGAATAAGATATGTATTTCTGGAAAATGGGGCATAAAAAATTGGCTCAAATGAAGGAAAGCTGTAAGCATTTGTTTTACATTTTAGCACATTTTAAACTGTCTTTTACATAAATAGAAATCAATTAAAACAGATGTATATCATCCAACTAATAAGCGTGATGTGGTAGAGATTACATTTTTTTTATTCAAATTTAACCCTTAAATGCTAGGCTTTGAGCTTCACTCTCAGTTAATCTTTATCAATGTTAATTTGGAAAATAACCTGTTTGTGTTTTGCTGTTTTAAAGTATTATTCAAGTTTTGGGTGCAAATTGAGTATGCATGTGGGATCCACAATGCATATGGCTGCTCTCAGAGGAATTCACTTGCAAGCTTCCGCTCCATGATTGTGGAGAAAATATTCAGTTATCTCTAGAACTAGCAGTCATTGGCTAAGAAAGTGATTACTCTAGAGACATCTCATTCTCCTCCCTTCACTACCCAAAGTGTTATTGCTGCTAAGCGGAAATGAAGCCAAGCTCCAGTTCTCTCCAGATGGTTTAGGATATTTTATCAATGGAAAAAAATGAGCAGCCGAGGAAAAGATGTGTAGAATTCCCATAAAATATATGAGTTACCTCTTAACTAATTTGGGTAAAGAAAACATTCTCTAAAGTCCTAACTCTTGTGCTTTGACTCTTGCTAACTTACCACACAGAAAAAAATATAACAGAATTTTTGAATCTGATACATTTTCTTTGAGTGTGGATCTTTGGTGGAGAGTTCAAAGGGCAAGGACTAGGTCAGACTAAAATCTCCCATAGTTTATTCCAAAACCAAAAATCAGCAGCTCAGGATTCTAGAAGAGGCCATGCAGTGTGTTGTGGAAAGGTCAGACTGAGAGATAAGAGACATACTTTGCACACGTATTAATTGCATGATCTTAGCCAAGCCCTTAAATTCCAACAAATTCAGTTTCCTCATATATCTAGTGACAAGTTTTTGTTTGTTTGTTTGTTTGTTTGTTTGTTTGTTTTTGTTTCTCTTATTGGTTTTGATGCTAGAAATGGAACCCAGGGCCTCATACATTCTAACCACATGCTCTACTACTGATCTGTACCTCTAGCCCCTCACCTCCAATATTATTGTTTCTCTCATTTGCTACCTAGCTACATATGTCTCCTGTCCTAGCTCTAACGCCATAGACTGAATGTCTTAAATAACAAACATTTATTTCTCATAGTTCTGGAGAGTGGGAAGTCCAAAATTAAGAAACTGGTAGGTGGGCTGGGGATGTGGCTCAAGCGGTGGCGCGCTCGCCTGGCATGCGCGTGGCCCGGGTTCGATCCTCAGCACCACATACAAACAAAGATGTTGTGTCCGCTGAGAACTAAAAAATAAATATTTTTTTTAAAAAAATTCTCTCTCCCTCTTTCTCTCTCTCTCTCTCTCTTTCTCTCTCTAAAAAAAAAAAAAGAAACTGGTAGGTGTCTGGTGAGGGCCCTCTTCCTGGTTCATAGATGGCCACCTTCTCATTGCATCCTTTCATGGTGAAAGGAACAAGGATGTCTGCAGTCTCTTCTAAGAGGGCACTAATCCCATTCATAAAAGTTCCACCGTCAGGACCTAATCATCTCCCAAGGCCCCACCCCCTATTACCATCTCATTAGGGGTCAGGATCTCAACATACAAATTCAAGAAGACACAACCCTTCAGTCCAAACCACCTGGCAGGGTTCTCCTTCCTTGTTACCTGCTTCACTTCTGGCACAAAACACTGCATCTCTTCTACCTGTGAGTGAATTACAGTTCAAAAGCAGCTCCTGAGTCTTGTCCAGAAGCCCAAAGTAAAACTAATTGGGTTCGACACATGTATATCTTCTATATGAAGTGCAGTTTTAGGAAAGAACTGTGGGATAAATGTGCGAGAAGAAGAAAATGCTTCTTAAAGACCAAGAACAATGAGAGCCATCTAGTCCTTCCAAAGAGTTAAATATATTACAAGGCTATGATAACTAACAACCAGTATGGATACATGAATAGATAGAGAAATTGGGCAGAAAACATAACCTGGAAGAATTCTACCCATAGATGAGCACTTCATATAGGAACAGAAAGGCAGCTTTTTATATCAGTAGGGGCACAAATTACATGTCTGTAAACAAATAGCTATTGGAAAAAATAAGTCGGATCTCCAGCCTACACTCTACAAGAAAATAAACCCCAGATATTGGAAAGATGTCAGTGTTTTCTAAAAAAGGAATTAAAAAGAACGTTGAAGGGAAAAAAAAAAATCCCTTATAAGAGGATTAAAGGAAATCTTGGAAGAGAGTTTCGATGCCCCAAAATGGAATGATTCAAAATCCAGAAACTATTTAGCAAGAAGAAAAGAGACTTGATGACTTAAAATTCTTTTTAAATGTCTGCATGGGAAAACACAATATGAAGTTAACCAAAAGGAAAAAAAAAAAAAAAAAACTATGATTTTAAGTCTACCAGCTCAAATAGGATAAAGCAAGCTTGTCTTTTGGTCAAGTTGAGGCACATGGAGTTGAATTCAAGGAAGACCCAAGGTTTTGCTACTTCTGAGAAAGTGTCTGAACCTCGAGCTCCTCAACTCCAAAATGGGGTGACGGTGGCTTCTTCTTTGGAGCTTGTGGTTGAGGTTACAGGCAACAACCACCTGACGTGGAATGTCGGTGACGGCGCAGAGTGGCCAGTTCACCTCTCAAGGGATCTTTGCTCGATTTCAGTACCACACCATAAGAAATGCTTAGAGATTGGGAAAAAAAAGGATATGTCACACCCAGCTGGGAAATCAAGAAATGCTCCTGAGCCCAAAGGATTGACAGCCAGAGAAAAATGACAGAGCACAAAGAGGAGCAAGCCCAGAGGAGAGCACATCACACCTCCAGACAGTGAGCCACAGGGGACAGCGTGAGCCACAACAGGTTAGCTGTCACAACCCCCCCCCCCCCGCCCAGCTCCAGCCATTTGGCAACTATGGGCACATCTCTGCCTATAAGTAGGAGCTCTTTGCTCTTGCAATCTATATTTGGTTCTGGAATGGTGCAAATTGGTAGGTTCATCACAGTAAGATCAGTGCCAACCCGATGACAGAAATGCAATTAGTCTTTGTGTGTGTGTGTGTGTGTGTGTGTGTGTGTGTGTGTGTACCAACATATGAGAGCTGGAATAATAAAGAGTAATGGCTATCATTTATTTAGCACCCACTCTCTGCCAGGCACTGTATCAGTCACTCATATCCATATTCAATCAAATATTTATGAAGTGCCCCTCGTGGGCTTATTGTTATCACAAGTGCTGGGGAGAATTATTCATAATGCTGCCCCTGACTTCATAGTGCTCAGAGCTCAGCGGGGTCCATGGGCGGCTGGCAGCAACTGTGAGGCACCATACTAAGTGACAAGGGGAACAGAGGGTGTGTACGGAGGGTGCCTACCCATATTTGGATGTATTAAGACGGACATTAATTATGATAAAATTGGCAGTTCTGAATGGGAAAAGGCGGTCACAAAGGGCTTGGGAGGAAATGGTACCCGGATTTCGTTGACAGGGGTGGGCAGGAGAGTATCTGCCAGTGCTCTGGGCCATCACTTCCCAGAGATTCTTCATCAGCCATCTCCACTTCCCAGGCCACACCCTTGGTTTTCTTCTCAATTCCACCCCTTAGACCGTGACTGTATGAATGCACCCCAGTCTTGCCTCTCTCTACAAAGACTCTATTCTGGTTTTTACTCTGCCCACTTCTGCCCCTCCCCAGCTGCACCATGCTGGCTGAGAGCTCTGGGCTCCTGCTGAATAGTACCACATCCTTCTCCCTCCAGTCACCATCAGGATTATCTATGGGACCTCATTGGGCCGATAAGATGTTCTCTGACATGGACAAGATCCAGAAGATAGCGATGATCTAGGCCTGGAGGTGGAGGGCAAGATGGCCAGTAGGACAGAGAGTAACATCTATAACTTGATCATTGATGGAAATGACTCCACTGAAGGACCCGAGGGCAAAGGTACCCAAGGCCCAGTAATCACTGGTGTTGACGTTGTCATGAACCATCACTTGCAGGAAACCCATTTCACAAAGCCATGTAAGTACATCAAAGATTACATGAATCAATCAAAGGCAAACTTGGCGAACAGAGACCAGAAAGAGTCAAACCTTGTATGGCAGAGGCCACAGAACAAATTGAGCACATTCTTGCTTTAAAAAAAAATTACCATTTCTTTATTGGTGAAAACATGAATCCAGATGGCATGATGACTCTCCTGGACAACCATGAGGATGGTATGACCCCACATGTGATTTTCTTTAAGGATGGTTTAGAAATGGGAAAATGTCAACAAATTTGTCAGTTACTTAGGACCTAAAGACAAATGGAACTGAGGTCATCTTGAGCTCATTTATTTTGACCATGATTTCTTTTTTTTTTTCATGGCTTTTATTTTTTAAAAATATGACAGCGGAATGCCTCACAATTCTTATTACACATATAGAGCACAATTTTTCATATCTCTGTATATAAAGTATGTTCACACCAATTCATGTCTTCATACATGTACTTTGGATAATGATGTCCATCACATTCCACCATCATTGCTAACCCCCTGCCTGCTCCCTTCCCCTCCCATCCCTCTTCCCTATCTAGGATTCATCTATTCCTCCCAAGTTCCCTCTCCCTACCCCACTATGAGTCAGTCATTTTATATCAGATAAAACATTTGGCATTTGTTTTTTGGGGATTGGCTAACTTCACTTAGCATTATCTTCTCCAACGCTGTCCATTTACCTGCAAATACCATGATTTTATTCTCTTTTATTGCTGAGTAAAATTCCACTGTGTATATACGCCACATTTTTTAATCCATTCATCTACTGAAAGGTATTTAGGTTGGTTACACAGTTTAGCTATTGTGAATTGTGCTGCTATAAACATTGATGTGACTGTGTATTTTGGAGACATTGTTTTTTGTTTTTTTGTTTTAAGAAAACATGTCATGTAAGTTGTCTAAAAAATAAAGTACATTTAAACTCAAAAACAAACTAACAAAACAAAACCCTATTCTGGGACTGCAGAAATTCTGTTCTGGTCTCCCAAACCTCTCCTGGTTCAGAGTAGTTACTATCGTGGGCTATTGACAGTCTCAGATGATGGGTCCTATGATTTCAAGCTTCTTCACAGTTTAGGCCTCCATTGTCTCATTCTTTAATCCTCTATTTTTCTCATCTCTAAACTGAATTAATAACGACTTCATAAGGTGATGCTGAGGACTAATAATGAAGCTCTTGATGCTGTTCTGGGCTCCTGAGAATTCAGTAAACATTAGCTAGTCTTACTAAAAAGCATCCAGTCTCCAGTATTAACAGGATTCTGTTTCAGAAGAAGACAGTGCAGTATTATTATGCATTTTAAAAACTAACAATTTTTTTAATGCTGATTTTTTTTTAGCCATATGAAGTAAAGAGACTCTGCAGTTAATTCCACATCCACTGGCACTTTCCACTGCACATGAAGCATAATGAATTGACCCTTCACTCTGTAGCCAGCAGTAATGCAGGACGCCCTGGAAGCAGAGGAGCAAAGTGACTTTTTATCCTCACTCTGTCCCTTGGCTAACAGATCTCAACTAACTCATTTCACCTTTCTAGGTCTTGGTTTGTCCCAACTCTGAAGAGAGGAATGTGGACAAAAGATGGCTTCCAACGTAAGTAGGAGTCTGTTGTTAAAGATACATCTGTCAAGACACGAAGGGCCATTTAACCCCAGCACACAATGCAAGCCTCATGAATGCTCACAGAGGAAGCAAGCAAATCTCAATGTGTAGAGGTCAACCAGGAGACACAGGAGTGAAAAGATTTAGCCACGATCAAGGCCCTCTTCTGTACCAAGGCCAGGATGAAAATTGGTAATCCAATATTTAGCTTTGTATGCAGACCTCTCTTGAACTCACCAATTCTTTGCTCTCAAATCCATGGTCAGAAGAAATTGGAAACAGGACGATGCCATTTCTTTCAGCATCAATTGCTTTGCTATCTCTAAGCACCATTTAGTTCTGTTTCCATAGCTCCTGGAGAACATTGACTTTTGATCTGAAGTAGATCTTAATTTTCTCTGTCCCTTTTCTAAAACAAATGCAAAGTAACCATTTCATTGCTCTAGTATTTCTTTATCATCTAAAATAAGTCCTTGAAAACCACTTTGGCAAACACATACTATCTTTTATCTATAATGTGTTCCTTGATTTGAAAATTCCTCCTGAAGATCATTTTTTTTGCAATGTTCATTCTTTTTATTTCTATGAGCTCTAACTCATTCTCCCTGTGCTCCCAACCACTCTCATAACTGTCCCAGGATTCCTTCTTTGCAGTTCTCTTATAGTTTGCAACCATTCCATGTGTCTATCAAGTTGTTCCTCTTTCCCTTCCTGGCCTGATGGGTTTCCATGGCTCTACTACCCATCATTATAAGCACTAGTTTATAATAGTGTTTTTATATAGTTTCATTCTCTAACTCTTTTTATGTTTGTTTAGACAGATGTGGTTTCACTTTGTCACCCTCAAATGATGACTGAACCAAATAAGATGATATTTTATTTCTAAAATAAAACAACTTACTTAGAACTGGGGATGTAGCTCAATGGTAGAGCACTTGCTTAGCATATATGAGGCCCTGGGCTCCATCAAAAATACAACACACACACACACACACACACACATAAATAAATAAACACACACACACACCAAAAAAATTTTTTTTTTACTTTCTCCTGGGATTGTTTTGTTTTGGAAATCCATGAATCATGTTTATGAAATAATAGGAGAAAATTTGGATTAAGTAGTTCCATTATTTGGGTATTTTTTTACATTTAATAAATTCATTTCAAATGAGCTAAAAATCAGGTATTTATCTGTTACCATAACTAAATCATCTCCATGATTATACAATTTTTTATATTTAATTATTTTTTCATGGATCCACAGACTCTCTCTTGAGTAAACAGGCAATGAGATCCAAACCTACTTTGAACTGGATGACAGTGGCCAGTTCTTCCAGTCCCCTGGGCACTCTGCCATAGGACTGAGCTATAGCCAGTTTTAATGGAGTTTCTCTGGTGGCCAATACTCATTCTCTCTGGCAGACCATCCTGAGGGAAGTGGATTTGCCTGGAGTGACCCCAAAGATAAGAAAAACAAAAAGACTAGCAAGTTTGGTTTTCACAACAAAGAAAACAAACAAGAACTCCAAAAACACTTAACACCAAAAAAAAAAAAAAAAAGCAAATAACCCAAGCAATAAATGGGCAAAGGAACTGAACAGGCACCTCACAGAAGAAAAATTACAAATGGTCAAAAAATATATGAAAAAATGTTCGACATCTCTAGCAATTAGAGAAATGCAAATTAAAACTGCACTGAGATTCCATCTCACTCCAGTCAGAGTAGCAATTATTAAGAATACTAGTAACAATAAATGTTTCTAGTATTAACATTACTAGTAGAATACTAGTAACAATAAGTGTTACTAGTATTAACAATAAAAGCAGTATGGCAATTCCTTAAAAGATTTGGAATGGAACAACCATTTGACCCAGTTATCCCACTCCTTGGTTTATGCCCAAAGGACTTAAAATCAGCATACTATTGTGACAGAGCCACATCAATTGTTTATAGCAGCTCAATTCAAAATAGCTAAACTATGGAACCAACCAAGGTGCCCTACGACAAATGAATGGATAAAAAAATGTGGTATATATACACAAAGAATATTACTCAGAAATAAAGAAGAAGGAAATAATGGCTTTTGCTGGTAAATGGATGGAAATGGAGAATAGCATCTAAGTGAAATAAACCAGTCCCAAAAAAACCAAAGGCTGAATATTCTTTCTGATAGGTGGATGCAAATCCACAAAAAGGGAGATAGGGAGGGGAAGTCTAGAAGTTCATTGGATTAAACAAAGGGGAATGAAGGGAAGGGAGGGAGGATGGGAATAGGAAAGACAGAATGAATTGGACATAACTTTCCTATCCTTATATATGAATACACACTCAGTGTAATTTCACATCACATACAACCACAAGAATGGGATCCTAGGATCCACCTTGCCGACCTGTGTGGAAGCCAAGTCCCAGGGCAGGCCCAGCTCCGTCCTGCCACTGGCAGAGCCCCACAAGAGCTCAGGCTCAGTCCAGGACCTCCTCCGCCAGAGGCAGACCCCACGCCAGAGCTCAGACCCACCTCACTGATTTGCCTGAGAGCTCCAGTCCAGGGTCGGCCCGAGTCCATCCAGCCACCAGCAGACACCCACCAGAGCTCAGGCCCTGTCCAGATCCTCCTCAACAACCTGTGTGGGAGCTAGGGCCCAGGGTAGGCCTGCATCTGTCCCCACCACCACCACCTAGGAGCCCAGGTCTAACCCACTTCCATCTTGAAACACTGCTGCCATCTTCATAGCCTTCCCCATGCAATAGCCTCTACCTTGGGACAACAGACAGGGCCTAGAAGCAGCTGCATCTTGGAGCAGGCATCCCCAAGCCAGTGTAAGGCCCACCCTTTCCCACCATCTCTGAAAGCTATTGCATCCATCTTGGGGCACCTCCACTGCTATCTCGAGTTACCTCTGCTATTGCCACCACAACCTAAAGTTGCAGTAGCATCCAACCTGGGACACTGGCAGGGTCTGGAAGCCCAACACCAAGGTGAGATGCAGATAATCTTCACAGATAACAATAAGATTCTAGGGCAGAAACTGCAATATCTCAGATTCAAACTGCAAGAAAGGAAATCACATAGACAACATGAAAAAACAAGGGAGGAAAATGCCACAAACAAACCAGGACACTACATTAACAGAACCCATGGACAGCACAGTTGATGAAATGACAGAGAAGGAGATCAGAATGTATATGATTAAAATGATCTGTGAATTAAATGACCTAAATGAACAAATACAGGCAAAAATTGATCACTCCAACAAAGAGATGAGAGACCAAACACAGGTAGCCAAAGATTACTTCAAGAAAGAGATAGAAGTTCTGAAAAAAAAACAAAAAAATACACACAATCAGGAATCCTTGAAATGAAGGAAACAATAAACCAAATTTAAAAATCAATAGAAATCACTAACAGACTAGAACACTTGGAAGACAGAACATCAGATGATGAAGACAAAGTATACAATCTGGAAAATAAAGTTGACCACACAGTGAAGATGGTAAGAAACCATGAGCAGAACATCCAAGAATTATGGAATAGCATCAAAAGACCAAATCTATGAGTTACTGGGATAGAGGAAGGCACACAGTTTCAAACCAAAGACATGCACAATCTCTTCAATGAAATAATACCAGAAAATTTCCCAACCATGGAGGGCAGAAACTGTAATTCCAATGAATTAGAAAATCAAATACAAGAGGCTGACAGAACACCAAATGTACAAAATTACAACAGATCTACACCAAGACTCATTATAATGAAAATGCTTATACAGAATAAGGATAGAATCTTAAAGGCCGCAAGAGAGAGGAATCAGATCACATAGGGCGGGAGACCAATTGGTATCTCAGCAGATCTTTCAACCCAGAACAACATATACCAAGCTCTGAAAAAAAAATGGATGCCAACCAAGAATCTTATATACAGCAAAAATAATTTTAGATTTGATGATGAAATAAAAACCTTCCGTGAAAAACAAAAGTTAAAAGAATTTACAACTCGAAAGCCTGCACTACAGAACATCCTTGGCAAAATACTCCTTGAAAAGGAGTTGAAAAACAACAATGAAAGTCAGCAAACAGAAGTATTACACTAAAGGAAAAACAAATCAAAGGAGAAACCAAGTCAAGTTAAATACCAAAAATAAACAAAAATGGCTGGAAATACAAACAACCTCTCAATAATAACCCTGAATGTTGATGGCCTAAACTCACCAATCAAAAGACATAGACTAGCAGATTGGATTAAAATAAAATACCCAACAATATGCTGCCTTCGAGAGACTCATCTCATAGGAAAAGACATTCACAGACTGAAGGTGAAGGGTTGGGAAAAAAATTATACCACTCACATGGACCGTGGAAGGAAGCAGGGGTTTCCATCCTCATATCAAATAAAGTAGACTTCAAGCCAAAGTTAATCAAAAGGGATAAAGAAGAATAATTCATACTGCTTAAGGAAAGCATTCATCAACAAGAAATAACAATAATATATATAAATGCCCCCCAAAATGGAGCATCTACATTCATCAATCTCTTCTCAAGTTCAAGAGTCAAATAGATCACAACACAATAATTCTGAGTGACTTTAACACACCTCTTTCACCACTGGATAGATCTTTCAAACAAAAACTGAATAAGGAAATTATAGAACTCAATAATACAATTGATAACTTAGACTTAACTGACATATATATAATATTTCATCCCTTGGGCTAGGGTTGTGGCTCAGTGGCAGAGCACTTGCCTAGCATGTGTGAGGCACTAGGTTTGATTCTCAGCACCGCGTATAAATAAATAAATAAAATAAAGTCCCATGGGCAACTATATATATATATATATATATATATATATATATATATATATACACACACACACACACACACACATACATACATACATACATATATGAATATTTCATCAATCAATGAGTGAATACACTTTCTTCTCAGCAGCACATGGATCCTTCTCTAAAACAGACCAAATATTATGCCACAAAGCAACTCTTAGCAAATACAAAAAAGTAGAGATACTACCCTGCATTCTATCAGATCATAAGAGAATGAAATTAGAAATTAATGATAAGATAAAAAATAAAATATACTCCCACATCTGGAGACTAAATAATATGCTACTGAACAAACAAGACTAAATAATATGCTACTGAACGAACAAGGGGTTGCAAAAGACATCAAGGAAGAGATTTAAAAATTCTTAGAGGTGAATGAGAACACAGGTACAATGTATCAAAATTTCTGGGACACTAGCAAGGCAGTACTAAGAGGAAAGTTCATTGCATGGAGTTAATTCCTTAAAAGAAGAAAAAGTCAACAAATAAATGACTTACCTTTATATTTCAAAGTGCTAGAAAAAGAAGAATAAATCAACACCAAAAGCAGTAGAAGACAGGAAATAATTAAAATCAGAGCTGAAATCAATGAAATTGAAACAAAAGAAACAATTGAAAAAATTAACAAAAAGTTGGTTCTTTGAAAAAATAAATAAAATTGACAAGCCCTTAGTCATGCTAATCAAGAGAAGAAGAGAGAAAACTCAAATTATTAACATACATGATGAAAAAAGAAATATCACAACAGATACTACAGAAATACAGAAGATAGTTAGAAATTATTTTGAAAACTTGTACTCCAATAAAATAGAAAATACCAAAGACACTAACAAATTTCTTAAGTCTTATGATTTGCCCAAATTAAATCAGGGTGATATATACACAATTTAAAACAAGGCAAAGACACATCAAAGAAAAAAAAAAACTTCAGACCAATATCTATAATGAATATAGACGCAAAAATTCTCAATAAAATTCTGGTGAATTGAATACAAAAACATATCAAAAATATAGTGCACCACAATCAAGTGGGGTTCATCTCAGGGATGCCAGGTTGGTTCAACGTATTAAAATCAATAAATGTAATTCATCACATCAATAGACTTAAAGGTAAGAACCATATGATCCTCTCAATAGATGCAGAAAAAACATTCAACAAAATACAGCACCCCTTCATGTTCAAAACACTAAAAAACTAGGGATAACAGAAACATATCTCAACATCATAAAAGCTATCTGTGCTAAACCCCAGGCCAACATCATTCTAAATAAAGAAAAATTGAAAGCATTCCCTCTAAAAGCGGGAACAAGATAGGGATGCCCTCTTTCACCATTTCTATTTAACATAGTTCTTGAAATTAGCCAGAGCAATTAGACAGATGAAAGAAATTAAAGGGATATGGATAGGAAAAGAACTCAAATTAGCACTATTTATCAATGATATGATTCTATATCTAGAAGACCCAAAAAGCTCCTCCAGAAAACTTCTAGATCTAGTAAATGAATTCAGAAAAGTATCAGGATACAAAATCAACACCCATGAATCAAAGGCACTTCTATATATCAGTGACAAATCCTCTAAAAAGGAAATGAGGAAAACTACTTCATTTACAATAGACTTAAAAAAAAAATAAAATACTCGGGAATCAACCCAACAAAAGAAGTGAAAGATCTCTACAATGAAAACTACAGAACACTAAAGAAAGAAATTAAAGAAGGCTTAGAAGATGGAAAGATCTACCTTGTTCTTGGATAAGCAGAATTAATATTGTCCAAACGACCATACTACCAAAAGCAATATACAGATTTAATGCAATTCCGATCAAAATTCCAATGACATTTCAAATAGAAATAGAGAAAGCAGTCATGAAATTCATCTGAAAAAAATAAAAGACCCAGAATAGCTAAAGCAATCCTTAGCAAGAAGAGAGAAGCAGGTGGCATCAGTATAGCAGACCTTAAACTACAGAATAATAGTAACAAAAAGCGCATGGTATTGGCACCAAAATAGACTGGCAGACCAATGGTATAGAATAGAAGACACAGAGGCTAATCCACATAATTACAGTTTTCTTATATTAGACAAAGGTGCAAAAATGTATATTGGAGAAAAGATAGCCTCTTCAACAAATGGTGCTGGGGAAACTGGAAATCCATATGCAACAAAATGAAATTAAACCCCTATCTATCACCATGCACAAAACTCAACTCAAAGTGGATCAAGGACCTAGGAATTAAACCAGAGACACTGTGCCTGTTAGAAGAAAAAGTAGGCCCCAATCTCCATCATGTCAGATTAGGCCCCAACTTCCTTATACAGACTCCTATAGCACAAGAATTAAAATCAAGAATCAATAAATGGGATGAATTCAAACTAAAAAACTTCTTCTCAGCAAAAGAAACTATCAGTGATGTGAATAGAGAGCCTACAATTTGGGAACAAATTTTTACCATACACACATCAGATAGAGAATTAATCTCTAGGATATATAAAAAATCTAAAAATCTTAACACCAAAAAAAATAATCAATAAATAACCCAATCAGTAAATGGGCCAAGGAACTGAACAGACACTTCTCAGAAGAATACACACAATCAATCAACAAATAAATGAAAAAATGTTCAACCTTTCTAGCAATTAGACAAATGCAAATCAAAACTACTCTAAGATTTCATCTCACTCCAATCAGAATGGCAGCTATTAAGAATACAAACATCACGCATGGATGGTGGAAGGAGACCCTCATCATTATACAAAATACATGTATGAAGATGTGAATTTGGTGTCAACATACCTTATATATAATCAGAGACATGATAAATTGTGGTATAAAGGTGTATTAAGAATTAATGCAAAATAATAATAATAATAATAGGAGAAAAAATGTAATATATAAAAAAAAGAATACAAACATCAATGAGTATTGATGAGGATGTGGGGAAAAAGGCACACTCATACTTTGCTAGTAGGACTGCAATTTGGTACAGTCAACGTGAAAAGCAGAATGGAGAATCCTTGGAAAACTGGGAATGGAACCACCATTTGACCCAGCTATCACACTCCTCAGACTATACCCAAAGGACTTAAAAACAGCATACTACAGGGACACAGCCACATCAATGTTTATAGCAGCACAATTCACAACAGCTAAACTGTGGAACCAACCTAGATGCCCTTCAGTGGATGAATGGATAAAGAAAATGTGGTATAGATACACAATGGAGTATTACTCATCATTAAAAGAGAATAAAATTGGGCATTTTCAGGTAAATGAATGGAGCTGGAGAATATAATGCTAATTGAAGTTAGCCAATCCCCAAAACCCAGATGCCAAATGTTTTCTTTGATTTAAGGATGCTGATTCATAATGTGGAGGAGGGGTATGGGAGGATTAGATGAACTCTAGTTAGGGCAAAGGGGAGGGAGAAGAGGGGAGGGGACATGGAAGTAAGAAAGACAGTGAAATGAGATGGACATCTCACCATAAGTACATGTATGAAGACACGAATGGTGTGACTCTATATTATGTACAACCAGAGATATAAAAAATTGTGCTGTATATGTGTAATATGAATTGTACTGCATTCTGCTGTCATATATAACAAATGTAAAAAAGAGAGAGAAAAAAGAATAAGATCCTAAATAAAATAAATTATGCTGCATGTATGTATAAGATGTCAAAATACACTCTACTGTCATGTATATGTAAAAAGAAGAAATAAAAAGAATATAATGAAGGCTATCAATTTTAAATTAGTTTCAAATATTTGTTTATTTTAGGAAATTTTTCCTAAATTATGATTTTTAATATTTGAAAAAAAAAAAAACAAAAACGAGTAGCAAGCTTGGGGTTTCTGGCAAAGGTAAGTTGTTTGGCTCATGTTGACCTTGGAAGCCTATGCAATAGCCCCGTGTGGGAAACTGGGCAGAAGAGTATGAAGCTCAGGACAGAGTGGTGGATGGGCAATAGAAACATGCCAATCTCTGGGCTCCATCAAAAATACAAAATGTGCACACATAAACATACACACACACACACACACACACACACACACACACACACGGAATTTGGGAATAAGAATACACTAGAAGTCAAAAAGAAATAATCTAAGATATAGGGCTAAAATCAGAAGAATATGGTGTCATAGAGAAAAATGGAAATGAGTCAATACAGAAGACATCACTGAGAATAGAAAATGCTACAGAGGGTTAAATGAAATAAGGCCTGAAAAATATCCATTGGGTTTTCGTTTTACTAAGGTAAAAGTCACATAGCATAAAGTTCCACTCTTTTAAACTTTGCAATTCATTTACTTCTGCATTCACAAGATTGTAGACAAGGTTGAACCTCATTCTAACTAAAGAACATTTTCATCACCCCAAAAGAAAACCCAGATTCATTAGCTTCCCACCCCATCCCACCTGGACCCATGACTGGCAACTACTTGTTTACTTTCTGATTCCATGGAATTGTCTATTCTGTGTGTTTCATAAAAATGAAATCACACAATTTGTGTTGTTTCATATCTGGCTTCACTCATTTAGCATATTTTCAGGATTTATCTATGTTATAGCATATATCAGTAATTCATTCCTTTTTATGGCTAAATAATATTCCTCTGTATAACGATTGACTTTTTTTTCCAGCCTATTTGTTCTCTTACTCTAAACAAGATGTGAAAACCCCTCTGAGGGCCAAAAAAAAAAAGAGAAGTAGGAAAGTTTCTCTTTTCTTCCCTGGATTGTTCCCTGCCATAGAACCTCTGCTCTCCACTGTCTATGTAGAGGTAGGACAACCAATGCAGTGCTAGTCACCAATCCCATCAGGAAGGAGCAGAGATAGAAGGCCACAGATGATTCAGAGACATCTGAGGACGTGTGTACCCCTGGATCGTCTCAGTGTCTTCCTATTGCTAGGTTCATAAGTTGTTTCTAGGTTGGGGTTATTATAAATAAAACGGATGCGAAAATTCAGATGCAGGTCTTTTCACAGATATGTTCTCATTTTCTTTGAGTAAATACCTAACAGAATTGTTGGGCCATCGATAGTAAGAGCTTTAATTTTGTAATAAGTTGGCACATGGTTTTCCAAAATAATTGCATGATTCTGTCCCTCCAGAGCATTAAGGGAATGTTCTAGTTTCTCCACCTCTTTGCCAAGACTTAGTCTTTTAAATTTATTTTTAAAAATTTGAGTGAATTGGTGTCTTGTGTTTTAATTTACATTTCCCAAATAACCAATGGTGCCAATGATCTTTTTGTGCACTTATTGGACATTTGTAGTCTCCATTTTATCTATTCAAGTCTTTCATCCTTTTTCAATAAAGAATATTTTGTCTTCTTATCACTGACTTGCAGATGCAAGCATTTCATCATACAGACATACTGTGAATATTTTCTCCCAGTCTGTAGTTGGCCATTTTATAGATTTAATAGTGTTCTTTGAAGACCAGGAATTTTTAATTTTGATTTTTCAATTTTCTTTTTTTACTGTTACAGTGTTCTGTGTCTAAGAAATATTTGCCTTCTCCAAAATCAGGAATATTTTTTCCTAATTTTTCTCTTTTTAAAATTTTTACATTTAGAGCAATGAAACATTTCAAATTACCTTTAGCATATGGTGTGAGATATGGGTTTTGATGCCTTTTTTATTCAACTCTAACTGCTGAAAAAGATTGTCTTTTTCAACACTTAATTATTCTTTTTGAGTGGGAGGAAGACTGAAGATAAACCCAGGGGCACTTGACCACTGAGCTACATCTCCAGTCCTGATTTTTTTTATTTTGAGATCGGGGAGATAGGGTCTCACCAAGTTGCTAAGGCTGACCACAAACTTGTGGTCCTCCTGCCTCAGTTTTCTCAGTCTCTGGGATTACCAACATGTGCCACCATGACTGGCTCACATTTGATTACTTGGACCACATTGTTGAAAATCGGTTGACCATATATGTCTGAATCCATTTCTGAACTCCACTTTTGTTTTTGCATTAAATCTTGAAATTCAGTGGTTTGGATTTCAAATTTGTTCTTTTTTTCAAAATTATTTTTCATTTCCACATAGATTTTTAGAATCAGATTGTGGATTTCTACCTTACCCCCAAAGGAAATCTGCTGGGATTTTCTAAAATTGGAATTATGTTGAAGTTGTGAATCAATCCAATCAAGGTTGACTATATCGATTGATAGTAATAGTGCCTAGATTTTACATCTTGTTAAGTTTTCCAAAACATGAACATGGTACATAATTACACTTTACAAAGGTTTGTCTGAATTTTTCCAACAATATTTTGTGATTTTCAGTATACAGTTCTTCCACGTGTAACACACATTGGCTTTTGAGAATTCCCAGTTCAATTACAAATTCTCAGTTCAATTGAATTGAATTCAATTGAATTCTCAGTTCAATTGTCTATGTTTTGTAAAACACTGGCAAACACTGGAGTGTTTTAAGTATCAGTAACTTAATAAGCAGAATTTTTGTAATGTAGACAATTTATGTGTTAGGTCAAGATAAATAGTCACAAAGTAGAGCATGTGTGTGTGTTAAACATAGGTAGAGAAGGATGGAAGGAGCAAGAAAATACCTAATATTCATAAGGCACCTGTATACTAAATATTCATGATATGCCAAATACACAGGAGGTGCTTAATATTCAGGACATATGAAATATGTATGAGACATGTGTGGCACTAAAAATACAAACTGCATAAAATACTCAGGGCCCATCAAATATTCATATATTTAGTGTATATTCAATATTCAATACTCAATATTCAAGAAGCCTTAATTCACCACCATTGGTGACATTCATTCTGGCCCCAAGAAACACAAAATCCATGGCTATTTAATGGAAAACTACACCTGTGGCTAGGTTTTCTCATGCCTGCATCTTTCCAATAGAAACAAGATATCTTGCTGCCTGGAATACCTTCTCTCCGTGTGCCCTCTTGCTCACACCTCCGCTCTGTCCTTTCACCACACCATCCTCAGTGAAGGCTGATGAGACCAGGAGATGGACAGGCAAGCTAACACAGCAGCCCGGGAGTCAGGCAAAAACAGCCCTCCCACCAAAACTCTCTCCATTGAAGTTTTTTTTGGTTGGGTTTTTTTTTTTTTTAACTTTCTCCTTGTTCTTTTGGCTTTGTGTTGTTAGTTAATTAAATAAACTGTGAGATGTAGGCTTAATGTTTTAATTTGGCCTTTGAGTCCTTTTGTTCCATCATGAATTGGATAGTTCAGGATAATTTCCAAAATGATAATACATCTTCTAATTTATTCCCAAATAGTTTATAGTTCTTTGGTGCCGTTGTAAATACATTTTTGTTATTTCATTTTCTAGTTACTTAATGCCAGTATATAGAAATACAACTGATATTTATATATTGGTTCATGCCCTGTGACCTTGTTAAACTCACTTATTAATTCTTTTTTCTTGGTACCAGGGATTGAACCCCAGGTACTTAACCCCTGAGCCACATCCCCCAGCCCTTTTTTATATTTTATTTAGAGACAAAATCTCACTGAGTTGTTTAAGGTCTCACTAAGTTGCTGAGGCTGGCTTTGAACTCAAGATCCTCCTGCCTTAGCTTCCTGAGTCTCTGGGATTATAGGTGTGGGCTCTCACTTATTGATTCTAAAAGTTCTTGTTTTAGAAGTGTAGATCCCTCAGGATTTTCTACCAAAAAAAAAAATTGTATACCAGATATATGATTATGTTACCTATAAAGATAGAATTACCTTTTACTTTCCAATCTATTTGAGTTGTTTTTGTTTTTGTTTTGTTTGTTTGTTTGTTTGTTTGCCTCATTTCACTGTTCAGAAAATATTGTTGAATAGAAATAATGAAAGTGAGCATCCTGGCTTTTTAGGTAGAAAGTGCTCAGTATGTCATTGCTACCATGATAAAGTTGATAGCCATATTCAATTGAAAAATATCTTTTCTGCTCCGAAAAGCTGAGAGGTTTTCTATTTTTTAATCATGTATGGATGCTAAATTTTATCAGGCATTTTCTCTGCATCTATTGTGATGATCATATTTATTTTTCATTCTACTAAGATAAAATAAGTTGGTCGATGTTTTTCAATTCTGAGTCACTTCTACCTTCCTAATATAAACTTCACTTCATGATGCATTATCACTTTTATATATTTCCAGAGTAGACTTGTTAAAATTCTCTCAATGATTTTTTGCATTTAAGTTCATGAAGAATAATAGACCGCAATTTTCTTTGCTATAATGTGTCAGGGTTTTTTTTTTTTTTTATCAGATATATGCTGGCCTACAAAAAATGAATTAGGAAGTTTTTCTTCCTCTTTTCTTGAAAGAATTTGTGTAATATTAGTATCATTTATGTCCTCCTTATTAATTGATAGCTTCCTCAATAAAGACATTATAACTGAATTTTTTTTGTGGAAAGTCTTATGGTTATGAATTGAACTTGCTTAATAACTACAAAGCTATTTAAACTTTTTATTTCTTGTTGGTGAACTTTAGAAATTTGGAGGTTTTTTTCAATGTATCTGTCCATTTTATACAGAAGTTTTTCTTAAGATATCCTCATTATCCACTGCCTTGACCTGACGTGCTTCTATAGCGAAACATCTTTGAATGAGTAATTTATAAATAATATAAATGTATTTCTCCCAGTCCTGGAGGCTGGGAAGTCCAAGGTCAGATACTGGCAGGTGAAACTGTCTGGTGGGAGCTGCTCTCAGTTTCCAAGATGGCATCTTGTCGCTATTTCCTCCACAGGGCGTGAACACGGTGCCCTCCCGTGGCAGGAAGGACAGAACGGGCAAATGTGCCCCCTTGAGCCCTTTTCTAAGACACTAATCTGTTCATGGGGGCTGAGCCCTTGTGGACTAGTCACAGCCAAAATGTGCCACCTCTTAATACTATTGCATTGGGGACTGAGGATCAGCATGAATTTTCAAGGGGACACAAATATTTCAGTCATGGCAACCAGTTAACATCTACAGATGTACAGTGATGTCTCCTCTCATTTCTGATATTGTTGATTTGTTTGATCAAGACTCATAAGTCTTGATCACAATTTATCAATTTTCTTAATCTTTTCAGAGGCCCTTATTGGTTTGTCAATTTATTTCCTCTGGAAACAGTGATTGGTTTTCAATTTTTCCTCCTTTTTTTAAATACATGCCTTTAAAGTTAGACATTTCCTTCTAACCAAGGCTTTAGTTGTATCACAAAATTTTTGCAATGTGTGTTTTAATTACCCTTTCGCTAAAAAATGTCCCTTAATTTCTCATGTGATTCCTTCTTTACCTGTGATTTATTTAGAGACGCATTATTAAATTTTCAAAATATCGCAGAAATTTTCAATGTATCTCGTTGACATTGGTTTCTAAATTAATTCTGTTGTCAGAAAACCTTCTGTGAGAATTCACATTTTAAGATGTATATTGTACTCTAGCGCATATCTTAGCGAACATTCCCTGAGCCCTTTTAAGCCCTTTTAATGTACATTTTTAAACGTACTTTTTGCTGTTTGGGGGTATAGTGTTCTACAAATAAAAATTGAGTCAAGTTTATTGCTATTCCTTTCAGATCTTTAAGGTTCTTATTTATTTATTTATTTATTCTGCTTCCTTTAAGAAGTAGTGTTGTCTTAAACTCTGAGGGTAAATGTATCTACTTTTTTTTCTGTATTTATGTTGATTTTCTTCACTTATTTTGAACAGCTTTTATTAGATGCATACGACTTTAGAATGCTATGCTTGTGATTTCCTGTTGAATTTACCCTTTTATCATCTAAAACACCTCTCTTCCTTCTTAGGTAACACGCCTTGTCTTGAATTCTGCCTTGTCTGATAGGACTAAGTTTTTTTACTTTTCATCTGTCTTTACATTTAAAGTCAATCTCTGTGGACGGAATATAACAGAGTCTTTGTCACAGGTTAGATTCTCCAAAAGCAGAGGATGAGCTGGAGTTTGTTGTGCCGAGTATTTACTGGAAAAAAACAACTGTGAAAAGGAGAGGGATTCAGCAGGATGAGGCAGAAGCAAAATTCAAACAGCACTACAGTCACAACAGCCTTCTCCCACCCTTCAGGGAGTTCTGGAACACATTTGTCCCTTCAAAGTTGTTCCACACTGGACTGAAATGGCCAGTTCTTTAAGCCCCTGCCTCAATCAGTAATCGAACGGGACCCACATTGGGAAGGGCATGAGGAACACCAAAGTTGGAGCCAACAGATGAGGGCCCATGTCGGACAGCCAGGCCAAAAAGTCCTTCCTTGAAAGTAAGCAAGTATGTCTTCCTGTCTGCTCTACTCTTGACTTTCATCCAGACTGTCTTGAAGCAGAATATTGGTCCATTTACATTTAATCTAATTATTGAAATGGTTGGGTTTTAATCTACCCTCTTTTTTTTTTATTATTTCATATGTTATTAATGTTCCTGTTAACTTCTCGTGATTTTACTTGGGTAAATCAAGTACTTTTAGTATTCCATTGCTTACGTTAACTTTTTTTTTAAACTCTGCCTCTTATTATTACTTAGTTAATCCACCATTAATTCACTAAAGACCACTGACAGATCTCTATTTCTAACCACATATAGAAACGTGAACTGGGTGTATCTTCCTGTCTAAAACTAAAAACTGAACAAAATATGTAAAACCATAGTTTTTGGATATTAGACACCAGGAAGTGTGGTCCATGGTCCATGCCCAAAAAGACTTGCACCATATTTTGTGTCTAGATTTATAGCTGTTCAAAATAGGAAGGCAAGTCCCTTGATTGTTAAACTTTGTCATTAATAATAATTAATAAATACAGAGTGTTTTCACATCACTTTTACTGCTTAATATTTATTGATTGAGCCAAGCAATTCAACTTGAGTCACTCGAACAGAGTCTTGTATGAACCACAAAAGTTCTTCAGGCTTGTAAGAAGGGTATAAACAGTCCTGACACCCTAAGAATGCCTATATATTATTATCACCTTATTTGCAATATCTCTCTATCTAATTCATCACAACAATACCATGAGAACTATTTTGTCATCCACATTTAATAAATAAGAAAAATACGACTCTGAGATGTCAGACAGTTTATCCAGTCAATTAGTCAATGAGAGGCAAGGTGTGGTATCAGACTGCAAGCCCAGCATTCTCCCGCATGACAGACTTCCCCTTTAGCATTTTTATCCTAACAACATTTGAGACAGGCTTTCACAAGTTAGAATGGTTAATAACCTGACCAAAGTACCCAATCAATAAGTTTTTGATGCAGATCTTTTTGTCCTCAGATACAGAGGATATTAAAAAAAACACACACACAATGAAAATCAAAAGAAATCCATTTTCACTACATGCTCCAGTCAGAAGAATTATTTTGTTGTAATTCAGTCCATAAAAACATGTCCACATCTGTGATTGAGTGAAATTCCAGAAACTCTTTGCAACTATTGTCACTGATACATTATCCAGGGAAAATGTGTCCCAGGAGTGTTTTATTAAACCACATGGTCAGTATTGCTGATGGGTAAAGTTAATGCCTCTGATGTCATTTCAATTTTTTTTCTTTGATTATTTGTGATCATCCTGATGGTCTGGTAATGGAGAATGTAGTCTAGACAGCAGCTGCAAACACACATGTACACACACCCCAGAACCCGAGGCTTGATTAAGGAAGTAGTCAGCGCTCATCAGCATTCATGGTCCACTTATCACTGAGACACATTCTAGGAAGGCAGGGATTATACAACCTGCTGTCTCCATATTCATTCTTCCAGAGACTCTTATTAAGCGCACCAACCACAGACCTAGCAAAGGAGAAAATATTAGAGTAGTGGGGAAGGTCATGCCCTGTCTACTAATAGTACCAGCTGGAAGATTCCCTGACGGAGGTAACCAAATAAATAAAAGCGAAAGGATTATGAATTGACTCTCTTCCCGGATGTGAGTGCCCCTGTCACTTGGTGATGAATTCGACTTCTCTGCTGCTAGTGGGTGCTCCAAACAAAGAATGTTTTCTGGGTGTCGCTTGGCACTAAGTTTAAAGCAGGCAGTAAACCTTGATTAACCAGAAATATAAACCTATCAGAGTGGTTTATAGCTTATGACTTTTGGGCAGAAAGCATGGGTCATAAGGAAACCAAATTATTTTAAGATTTATTCAAAGAATGACTGTGCTGGTCATGCCCTGAGGTCAGTGCACACTCGGCTGTATTTCCTATGCATCTTCCACAAGAAATCAGAGCAGGGGTCTGGATGTTATCATGGCCTCAATGCATTACAATAGCTTCAAACTCTGAAGAAAGATTCCATTTGGTTCAGAATATTGCATTTACCAAGCTAAAAAAAAGCACAGAAGTTGAAACATACCTTTTGAACAGACATTACAACAGTATCAAATATGCAGCCTAATCCATTAAATAGAGAGACAGTCTCTTCAAAACATCTCAGTCACTCCACCTCCTGCCATTATTTCCCAAGGCAGAGACAAATAAATTATCTCCATGGATGGAAGATTGCCTGCTTATCTTCCTCCAGTTGCTATAGTGTGTCAGGACTCTGCTGCCATTGCTAGTTTTCAGTAAAAAGTTTTGCTATTGCTTTGGTAGAGCTGTATTTATCATACATCATTTGTTTATTTATTCATTTAGAACAAACACTTTTGGAGCAGGTACTCCAGAGAGAGCTAAATGAGCAAAACACAGACAAGCTCATAATCTAAATGAGGATATCGGTTCACAGTCAGATACACTTCAATTCACTGGAATGGGCAAGGACAAAGTATTGTGGGTGCACAGAGGCTGTGAAAACCCATGGTGACCTTGGGGCTGGTAATCAAGTGTGATCAGGCAAAAATTTCACAGAAAAACATTTGAGCTAAGTCTTGAACAACAAAGTGAGATTCTTTTATATAACTTAAGGAAGAGTTAGACATATTTAAGGACAAGTTTTAGAGGAAAGCATCCACCACTAGCTCTTACCCACTCCCACCAGGTAAAGCCATCCTGCCTCTCTATTTCCGTTTCCTGTGCCAAGTAGGTCACAACAGATAGTTCACATATCTTGTCGCCCTTTATGCCAATTTTACCTCCTTTCAATGGCAATATCCTCTTGGAATAGGAATAATGCTGGACACTAAGAGGTCCCCACAATCATGGTTATGCCCTAGAGGCCAAGGCTAAGTACACTAGCTAAGTGATCAATGCTGAGTTAATGCTTTTTTCAGACCCACTGTAACCTAAAAATAATCCAAGAAATTACCAATTTATCAGAGACTTGCCTCCAGGGGACAAAAGAGAGAACACAGCAACTCCTCTTGTTGTTACAGAACTTTCCAAGTGTATAAGTAGACCTTGCACAATGGTGGAACAGGACACGCCTTAGAGATCTATAAATTGCAGGATTTCCTGATAAAACACAGACCTTACACCCACAAAGCTACCTCTAGAGCCCTTGTTTAACCACTACTTCGTGCAATCTAAAGCCCCTGCCTTCCAGTTATTACGTAAGACTGGCTCTTTCAAATGCATGCAAGTGTCTACCTGATGGACTCTGGTCAAATTACATATGTGAAAGATGAACGGAAAACTAAGTCTGGAGGAACAGGTGGGAGCCAGGGTTGAAGTGGGGAGGGGCAGAGATTTGCATTATTCCATAATCAGCATCCTAGCACTTACTCTCCCTCCATCCACAGTGCTCCTTCCCCGGGTCCTATCAAGCCTGCACCTTCTCATCCTTGGCTTCATCTTAAGTGGTACCTCCTCAGAAGAGCTTTCCCAACCACAGCATTACTCCTACATCCAGAAATTCTTCTCCGTCCAACACCTTGTGTCAAGCACATCATTATTTGATGATGGTGAAGTGTTGGGCACATACTAGGATTCCAGTCAATACTTAATAAATGAATGCCAGCTCAAAGTCTGTGGCCTGGGGAATAGGAAATTCCCAGCCCCTGCCAAACCTGATGAAGCTTGTGTAGCAGCTGAGAACATTTCCCATCAATGAATTTCTATCCCAGAAGGTAACTCAGTCATTCAATGTTCCTTAAGCTCTGAAATAAAAGATGACATAAATATTAACAGAGAGGAACAATATGAGGCATTGTTACAATTGATGTTTCAAAGAAGCAAAACCCTTTCTTGGTAACACATTTCATCTCCACAGGGTGGTTACTGCTGTGTAGACTGATTGTTTTATTTTTGTAGAACATTTGAAGATAACCTGAGTCTGCCGAGTGTAATATAAATATGAAATTGCTTTATACCGAATCTAAAGGATGGGAGGATTACTATAATTTAAAAAGCATGATAAAATAAAATGAACATGGCATTAAAATATTGTGACAGAAGTAATTTTAGAGAAAATACCTCGGGGACTAACGAAGGTTAAACTTTAATTCTGTTAGAAGCACAACTTTTGAAACCTTGATGCAAATACTTATCTATTATTGCACACATTGCCAAAGGGAATGAAATGTGAGTTAAAGGGGTCTTCACTTAAGAAAATATAAGCTTTGCAGTCAATTTGAACATAAGAGTTTCCAAAGGGCTTCCTTTTATTAGTTTCCTCTTTGGTGCGAGCACCTGGCTCCTATTTAGATAAATGAGAGTAATACACATTCATCCAGAGCCATATGCACCCCTTTGCAGCACCATTCCGGACCCTTGCTTTTAAGTTGACTTTTTTTTTTCTCAATGTTCATTTATGGATGAAATGTGACTTGCTGTAGGGAAAGAGAGGCATTATGACATATTCAGCTGACTCTTCAGCTTGGAAGTGATTAAGTGAACTGAAACTAATTCAGGGCTCCACTTTACATTTTTGGCAAATGAGCAAATATGCAGATTTGTACCAAACAGATGTGTCTGCTAGTTACCCCAGGAGCAGTTCCAGAAGCTGAGGTTCATTGAGCTGGTGCTCCAATTAGTGAGAACATCATGACAAGTATACAATTATTCTGGAACCTGTTGGGTTTTCATCTGCTATCCATTTCATTTCATTTAATCCCAATTCAGGCTGAACTTGCAGTGAACTCTATCATTTAAGATGATGATCTTAGATTGGCACAACTTTTGTGGCTGACCTATGTTTTGGAGTGGTCAGGAAATTGTCTTGGAAATTGTCACAATTTGTATTCAAATGGCCTCTCTGACTGATTATAATGCTTTATTGATGCTGCAATCAAGATTATTTACAGGACTTTCCAATATTACCATGGTAAATTGCTTCCTGTGGAAAATGTGAATCCCAAAGGAGAAGTGGTAGGAGCCTAAGGGACCCCTGGTACTATATCGTTCAGTTCATTCATTTGGTTATACTGTCAATCACAGTGGACCAGGACCAGTACGGGGAACACCAAGGAGTTAAGAGGCGGCTTCTGTCGTGTGGAACTCAAAATGGGAGAGGTAAAAGAATCCAGATAAATTATAGCACAGTGTGGTAAATGTAGAGTAAAAGAATGAATCACATGTTGGGAGACAAGTGAAGATTCAACAAACCATTACACCAGGGAAGTCCCAGGAAGGCTTCCTGGAAGAGGGGATATTTGAGCTGGGTAAATAAAGTTTTCCAGGGGAAAAGGAATTCAAGTACAAGGACATGGACTCATGAAAACATAGCATATATTTTAGGAATAATGAGAGTTCAACAGAGCAAATATTAGAAATTTTTTACAATATGAGACTAGAGAGAAGGTTCTCAAACATCTCGATTGATGACAGTGTTGGTATTTCAATAACTTTCATAGCAACTCTGGGGTCAAAAGAAATACTTCAAATCTCCATTCATTAAATACTTAATTTCGAATAACCTTTAAATCCCAACAAAGAAAAACTTTATTTTTATTTCCTTAAGAAATAAATGTAATTACTTATTTGGGGGATGTGTTAGCACTGTATAACTTCCTAACTTCTCAGCCTTTGAATCACAACAGACACTGCCATCCTCAATTTCACTTCCACATTGGTTTTCATGTAGTTCTTGCTCTTCATCAGAGCTATTGCCAAAATCTCAGCTTCACAATATTACTTCGACAGAACATATCACTATGAATATCATGCAACTAATATCTATCTTTAGTAGTAGCTGGTGTGGAGTATTCTAAACTCAAAAATCTAAAATACCCCTGCCACACCCTGGTAATTTTCTAATGGTATCCCCAAACACCTTGGCACTCAGTCTGGGAACCCGCCAGACAAGTGAATAGGTTGATATCATATGATAAAAATTTTATATATCAGGGGAAAACTCTGAAATGCAATTGTGATTTTATTTATATATAAATAAAATAAGCCAGCAAGATCATTGAACTAAATTTCTAAAGGTAATTCGAAAATATGTAGATGAGACAGGGAAATAAGATATTTTCTCTTCACATTCTTCATGCATAATAAAGGAAACAGAGATTCTTTTATTTCTTACTCCTAATGTACAATGACTTAAGAAACAGACAAATTTAAGGGCCAGCATAAATTGGTCATCATTAGCCTATCTGCAAGTATCAACTAAAAATGAGCTCTTCTTAATAATATACACTGTGGACTGGGGTTGTGTAGAAAGCTTGACTAGCATGTGTGAGGCACTGGGTTCGATTCTCAGCACCACATAAAAATAAGTAAATAAAAATAAAGGTTCATCCACAACCAAAAAAAAAATATGTATAGAGAAAAATAATAATATACGCTATTAGAAGTAGAACACTTGTTCACAAATGTTCATAGAAGCATTATTCAAAAAAAAAGAAAAGAAAGAAATCAACCTCTGAAAATGTGAATCCAAAAAGGATTCATTGAAGTAATGAATAGATAAACTGTGGTATGTACATGCAGTATAAAAATATTTAGTCATGAAAAGAAACTAAGTACCAACAGAAGCTATAATATTAAGGAACCTCAGAAACATTAGCTGAATGAAAGAAGCCAGACAAAAAGTCACATTTTATGATTTTATTTATATGAAATATTCAGAATAGACAAATCCATTGAGATAGAAATTTGCCAGGGACCAAAAGGAAGAAAGATGGGAAATGACTGTTAATGAGTATGGGCTTTCTTTTTTAGAATGATAAAAAAATATTCTGGATTAGACAGTGGTGATTGTTGTACAATTTTGATAATAGACTAAAAGCCTATTATGAATTGTAGTTTTTAAAGAGTAAAGTTTATGGAATGTAATTATTTTTTATTAAATTATTTATTTATTCTAATTTGTTATACATGATGGCAAAATGCAATTCATTTCATATTACACATATAGAGCACGATTTTTCAAGTCACTAATTGTACACAAAGTATTTTCACACCATTCATGTCTTCATACATGTATTTAGGGTCATGATGTCTAACTCATTCCTACCCTCGTTCCTACCTCCTTTCCCCCTCCTTTCCCCTCACTCCCCTTTGCCCTATCTAAAGTTCCTCCATTCCTTCCATGCTCCCCCCGCCACCATTGCATTATGAGTTAGCATCCTCATATCAAAGAAAACATTCAGCCTAGGGTTTGGGGGGATTGACTTACTTCACTTAACATTATATTCTCCAGCTCCATCCATTTACCTACAAATGCTATGATTTTATTCTCTTTTAATGCTGGGTAATGTTCCATTGTGTATATTATATCTCAAGGGAAGAGAAATAGAGATGGCATCCATTGCCCAAACTCCCATTCTCCACTCCAGTCCTCTCAAAGACAAGGATTCTCGGCTATCCGGATGGGGCCATAATGGATGTACTATTAGTTTTTCCTCTTGGACATGAACACTGCTAAACTCTGAATTTACAGGGATTTGTACCCTGGAGAATGTCACTGGTAGGATTCAAGGCATTATCTGAAATCTGTAAAATCTGTCCCCACAGCAGTACCTGCCATGACTGGGCACTGCCATCCAGCTCCTCGCACCTTCTGCCACACCCCCACTGCAGTTTCCCCAGGTCCCTTTTTCTGGAGTGAACAGGCTCACCTGACTGGACTTCCAGAAACTGAAGGGAGCAGTCAATGCAACCAATGAAAATCTCTGCTGATGTTTCAGTTTCCTGGTTTTGACACCGCTTGGCTCTTTGGTTATGTTATGTTACCACCAGGGAAAACAAGGGGAAGCATGTGTGGGACCTTCTGGCACTAATTTTGTAGTTGCCTGTGAATCTATAATTAGTTCAAAACAAAAAGACTTTTTAGAAAGGCACATATATAAATATTTGGTTATTTGATTTGAATAAACATTATACCAGCCATTGATCACCATTAAAAATGGGGTTCTAGAATGTAGCAATTGCTTGCATTACCATCCTAGGACAGCCCTGGTACATTTACACCAGAAAACACAAACCTGATCCTGTACATTTCTTGCTAAGGGAAATACCAATATTTATGCTTGAATAAATTTCAAATTCTCACACTTCATCCAAACAATATTGAAATGATAACCAAATGATGTTCCTATGGTTTTAGGGTATTCTTACAATGTTCCAAACACTGGTTAAGTTCTGAAAATATAAGAGCATGGGTTCTACTCACTCAGTACAAACTTTCAAAAAAGGGGAAAAAAGCTTTTTTATGTAAAATGAAAAAGGTTGTTATAGAAATATTCACACATAATTTCATTTCCTTTGAATGTACGGCCAGTAGTAGGATTGCTGGATCATATGGCAGCTCTCCTTTTTGTTCTAACCACAAGGAAGCGATAAATTTTTGAGATGATGAATAACCTAAATATACCGAGATGATCAATATACATTGTATAAATGTACTGAAACATCTCACTATACCACATAAAGTTGTACAAATATTATCTGTCAGCGATCAATAAATAAACTAACTAAAAAAAGAGAAATATTTGTAAAATGTCATAAAAGCAAGGAAAGAAGTGATTGATTCTTCTTTGGAGGGTGAGGGAGATGTCACAAAAGTAGAGATTGAACTTTACTTTGAGGAATGAGCCAGTATTTCATGGGAGAAAAAGTGGAAGGATCCCAGGCAGAGGATAACAAAAATCCAAATATTACATCGAAGATGTTTCTTTTCTGTCAAGATGAATGTCTTTTTTAACTGGATTATATGTACATTTAGAAGTAACTTGCTTCTATTTTTTTTTGCAAAAATAAATAAATAAATAACAGTATAGAAGGACTCAAAGAGAAAAATAAAAATCCTTCCTTTCTTAATTCTACCATATCCCCCAACCCTACTTCCTGGGAATAAGAGGTTTCTTGCAATCCTAAGATTTTCCATGTATGAACAGTCTTTGGAACACACACACACATGCACACACACACACACACACACACGCACACATGCACACACACACACACACACAAATAGTATTATGCTTTAGATGCTGTCCTAAAACTTGCATTTTTCACTTAATGATATAATGGTTTAGATTGTTTCATTTTGTTTTTTGAAACAGGGTCTTCCTATATTGCCCGATAAATAAACCCAGGGTAGAACTTGAGATCCTCCAACCTTGGCCTCTCAAGTAGCTGGGACTACAGGTACATGCTAACAAACCCAGCAATAAATACATATAAAAGTATTCAGATCATCTTTACTCTTTTTCAAGGCCATGTAAAGTTCTTTTGAATAGCTGTATCATCATTTATTTATTCCCTAACAGGTTGATGCATCAGAGATGTGAGGCAGGAACAATCTCCATCAGGCCTCTCATTCTAGCAAATGTCAAAAGAAAGAAGAGCTTGTCCCTATTATAACGAAGGCATAATGTCACATGAAGGCATACTGTCACATGAAGGCATAATGCTGAAATCTTCAGGTTATCCACCTAACCTCATACCTATAATCACAAATCACAATATAATCACCCTAGACAAGGACTTTAGGACTCTATTCTCTTTTTTCCAAATACTTATACTATTTCAGAAAAGTTCCTTGATATTTTTGGATCTTTATTGAGACATCTGGAGAGAAGAGATAAGATTATTTTTAATCAGTGTTTACAAAGTACTTTTGTTTTTCAAAGAAAAGTAACTATATTGAAAAAAAAAGAAAAAAATAAGTAGCAACTACAAGGTCAGTGGACATAGAACACCCAACTCATGGCAAGGACTCAGGTATGAGGATACAGGTTGAATGTCCTTTATCTGAAGTGCTTAGGATCAGAAGTGTTTCAGAATGCAGATTTTTGTTTTTCTAGTTTGGAAATATTTAAGTGTATTCAATGTGATATTTCAGGGATGGGTTTCATGCAAAAACATAGAATTCATTCATGTTTCATATACACCTTACACACAGTCTGAAGGTATTTTAAATGATAGTTTTAGTGCAGCTACATTTTAACTACATTTGACATGAAGTCAGATATGGGATTTTCCACTTATGGCATCATATCAGTGCTCAGAAAGTTTCAGTTTTTGGAGCATTGCAGATTTCAGATTTTGGGATTAGGGATACTCAACTCATAATTGTAAATTAGCCTCACCCTGTTTTCCTTCCTCTTGCACAAGAAGAAGAAACAGCTGCCCCTCAGTTACAGCAACACTCTCCAAAGCAGTTTGGATAAATTTATACTAGAAGAGGGGCAAGATGATTCACAAAGGAACAGGAGGAAAATATCAAAACCTCACAGATTTTTTATACTTGTGGTTATCCCATACTTAGTGATTATGTTCTATTCTTAAACTTGCATTTCTATTTTGATTCTGCCACAGAAAATTTTATCCAAAAAATATTTTTATATTGAAAACCTTTCTGTTGGTTATCCTACAGGAGTGAAAATTAAAATTTGAAGTAAGATTTTTTAAATTTCCTTAGATTCTAAGTCTTTAAATTAAAAAAAGCACATCTGATGGATTTGAATTGTCATTATAAATATTAGTTGTGCACCACTATGAAACATATAATAAATTACATGAAAGGTTTAAAAAATCAGACATATTCATCATCATAGAATTTGCTTGTTTTTTCCAATAAGTTCTTATATCTATAGATGGATATGATTTATTACTAACATGACATAAAGCACAGAAGTAAGTCTATCCTGACTTTTTTTATATAGGAAAAATTGTTGAAAATACTTACCCATCTAAATCAGAAGGGAATCAAAGCATTTTAGTATAGCAATGTTCCTCAATTGCTAATTCCCTTTGAGTTACATTTCCCAAATACATAGTTACGTATGATCAAAGTTTATTTCTAGATGATCTATCCACTGAAAACTTGATTAGATTCTCTTCAATTTTGCTGTCAGCCAAGAATTGGAAAACCACCTATCTTAAGAAGAAATCTCTAACCATTCATCAGAGCCTATCACATTCTGAGGCCCACACCAATATTTCAAATGATCCCTCTGTGTGATGGTTTTAACACTGCAGGGCATTATTTTATAGCAACATTTGGGATGGGGCAAGTATGTCTTTCCTCTGGAAAGCAGAAAAGGGGAAAGGAACCCCTTCATTATGAAAGAAGAATCAGTAGACCATCTGGACTACAGAAGCATTTTCAGGCAGATCCATTGATCTTAAAGTTGATCTCAAAATCAATTGCATCAAAATTCTCTTTTTTATTGATTTTTTAAAAAATTACAGTGGAATGCATTACAATTCTTGTTACACATATACAGCACAATTTTTCATATCTCTGGTTATATAAAAAGTATGTAGACACCAATTCGTGTCTTCATGCATGTACTTTGGATAATGATGTCTATCACATTCCACCACCCTTGCTAATCCCCTGCCTCCTCCCCTCCCTTCCCACCCCTCTTCCCTATATAGAACTCATCTATTTCTCCCATGCTCCCCTTCCCTACCCCACTAGGAGCCAGCCTCCTTATATCAGAGAAAACATTTGGCATTTGTTTTTTGGGGGGATTAGCTAACTTCACTTAGCATTATCTTCTCCAACGCTGTCCATTTACCTGCAAATACCATGATTTTATTCTCTTTTATTGCTGAGTAAAATTCCATTGTGTATATGCCACATTTTCTTTATCCATTCATCCACTGAAGGGCATCTAGGTTGGTTCCACAGTTTAGCTATTATGAATTGTGCTGCTACAAACATTGATGTGGCTGTGTCCCTGTAGTATGCTGTTTTTAAGTCTTTTGGGTATAGACCGAGGAGTGAGATAGCTGGGTCAAAAGGTGGTTCCATTCCCAGATTTCTAAGGAATCTCCATACTGCTTTCCAGATTGGCTGCACCAAATTGCAGTACCACCAGCAATGTATGAATGTACCTTTTCACATTCTCACCAATGCTTATTGTTGTTTGTCTTCATAATAGCTGCCATTCTGACTGGAGTATGATGAAATCTTAGAGTAGTTTTGATTTGCATTTCTCTAATTGCTAGAGATGGATGAACACTTTTTCATATATTTGTTGATTGATTGTATATCCTCTTCTGAGAAGTGTCTCTTCGGGTCCTTGGCCCATTTATTGATTGGGTTATTTGTTTTTTAGGTACCTAGCTTTTTGAGTTCTTTATATACCCTAGAGATTAGTGTTGTATCAAAATTCTCCACATTCAAAACATGGAACACCTTTCACGGTGCCATACCCCATCTGTGGGTTGCATAAATACTGGCCAGAAGGGTCACAAGGCTGGTATCTGTTGAAGAAAGTGGCCAGTGATAAATCTCTGTGAAAAAGTAGCAGAAGGACATTTAAGGACAGGAGTCCACTGGTCAGTGATTTGGAATTCTGTCTGTAAATTTTCCATGTCTCCCTCAAACCTTGCTAAAAACTGCATGCACAAGTGTATCTCCCAAGTGGGTTTGTAGAAATCAGATAAAGAAACCGAGTTCCACTTTTGTTCAGCACAGAGCAGAAACCAACTGCAGGGGAGAAACTGGGAGAACCAAGAACCTTAAGGAAGCAAGAATTCTGAACCAGAATTTGCTGTAGAAACAAAAGCCTTCAGGAATTCACAGAACCCTTGGGGAAGCTACTGGATTTCACCCAGGATATGAAGCAAGAGTTTGTATTTATTTAGTCTTGATATCAAAGGACAAGATGATTTCAGCTAAGAGCTGAAAGAGTCCAGGGCAAATTAACACCTGGAGTAAAGGGGGCAGAAGTCAACTAAAGTCCTGTGGCCACTAGGATCTTGTTAATACCTGAACCAGATGCTTAAGACATGTGCTTAAGGGCTGGAGTTGTAGCTCAGCAGTAGAGCACTTGCCTCGTACGTGTGAGGCACTGCGTTTGAGTCCCAGCACCACATATAAATAATAAGCAAATAAAATAAAGGTCCATCAATAACTAAAAATAAAAATAAAAGACATGTGCTTAAAACTTCTGCTCAGCCCCTGGTGACCTAAGGAAGTCATTACCCTCTCTATGGCTTAGTGCCTCCCTTTGTAAACTAAAGGTATTGTTATATTTGATCCACACATTCCTTGGGAAGACTAAATATGGTCAATAAGATTGTGTACAAAGCATGCATCTCATATTGCTATCACCTTCTTTTTTGGTTTTTGTTTTTGGTGTGTTTTTTTGTTGTTGTTGTTGTTGTTGTTGTTTTGTTTTTGTTTTTGTTTTTGTTTTTGTTTTGGTGCTAGACATCACCTTTTAACTTTAAATGACTATTAAATATTAGTTCTATCTTTTTTTCTCTGCTAAAAGAATCTATGACCAGGTTTTTTTACACATTTTTTATAATTCAATTGACTCATTAATTCTACAAAAATTTACGAACATTTTTAATTTGCAGAGCACAATGAGAATAAAATTAACTTTTTATGTACTGGTTTTACTTGTTTATTATTGAACTTGTGTCTTCATTTTTAAAGCATTTAAAGTCATAAAGTATATGTAGAACAACTAAAAGATTTTATTCCACATATTTTAAATAAATCAGAACACAGGAAGGATTGATATCACATAGTGAGATTCAAAAAAAAGAAAAGCAACTATATAGAAATATATGCCATAATGGCCTACCCGGCTAGTTAATAAAACAAAACTTAATAAAACAATTCACTTAATAGTGAAATGCCTAATTACCAAAGCAAAGTCCCAAACATGGTCAGTTACAAAATTCACATTGCCCAAAAGGTGGAACAAATGTTATTTATTGGAGAGGTTATAAGTGTCAGTAAATGTGAGACCTAAGGAAAATTATCCCAGGTGACACTGACAATGAATCATGCTCTGAGTGATACTGAAGAATATTTCTGTAATAACTATAGCAATGTTGCATTTCTATGTAGTGATTAAGATAAAAAGGAAACCGGAGATCTCTGCTGAGACCTAATGAGGAGTAAGGGAAATGAATTCTAGCCTCAGAAGGGAGTTAAGAATTATAGTTGCTGCCTCCCACACAAAGACCCATCCACACTCATGGTGGAATCCAAGCAGGAAGAGGTTGCACAACAGCTGTGGAGCCCCAGAAAACTGCACATTTTCCCTGTACAAGCTTCTTTCAAGGACTCTGAGGGCTTAAGGCCAGAACACAATTAAGTAAAAATGATTTTGTGATCAGGCCTGACCCAGGGTTAATTTAGAATGTGGACAGCACAATCTTTCAATTCAGGGAGCAAGGTTGCTCACTTGAATAAGAGACCTCTTTGCCTTATTCCAGAGAGGCAGATTTTACGGTTTTAGGGATGGGTCCAGGGCAATAACATTTTTAAGGGACTCTTCAATGATCATGCTGATGACCCATGGACCATAGTTTGCAAAACACTAATTGAGGAAGGATAGATGAATCCCTCTCTCCCTGAAATAGAACTGTAGAGAAGAGAGGTATGTGTTCAAGGTCATATTCCCGAGCAAGAGTGCAGAGTACATACTCCTGCTGCAGGTTTTCAAAGGTGTTATATATTTAAAACATCTTATAACAATTAAGAAAATAAGTAGAACTGTGTCAGATCAGAAGACGGGCCTGGAGGAAAACTCCCAAGTTTGAGCCAACATTTCTTCAAAACAGCTTCAAATCTGGATCAGAGATTCCACCCTGAGAGACATCACTAATGTCATTTCAACTTGGAAAACAATTAGGGCACTTATTAACTGCTCACCATTGTCATATTTTATACAATTCCAATGATTCACCCATGAGACAGCTTATTTCAAAACTGTTCTGGTGACAGTTTCCATTTCACCCTCCACCACTCCTAATTTCACTGCTCCTATTTACAGAACATAGAGCTTGAGGATGGAATAAAATTGGCCACTCCAGCCAATTTTGCCAAATAAGTTGGAAAATGTGCCCTTGAGTACCTAAATAAGTTGAGCCAACTCTGCCTAACTTATAAGTGTTGATCTAAAAGGTTTTAGAATAGCTGGCTCAAACCAATCTTTGTGACACTAATGACAGAGAAGTCCACTTTGGAGACTATTTCTCTAAACCCATAGCTTCAGCAAACAGGACCACAGAGGTAGTATAATCCTACTGCATGTAAAAGCAGTTCAAATCATCATTAATGTGAAATTTTTAATGAGAGATGTGAAAGAGGAGTTAAGTATATCCCACTATTAAACCAATATTGATCTGACCTTTCAATACACTATTTCTCCTTCAGATTTTTAATCAAAAGGGTATTACTTGACAAATTGTGTATACCCATCAGTAATTGGGATACAGACTCTGTTTATGTGTCTTGACTCTGTCTGGTTCAAGTAGAAAACCAAAGGCAACAAACCTGAACAAACTGGTCCCTGACCTATTTCTATTTAGCAAAAGTCCACTGTAGAAAAAGTTCCGTAAGTCCACTTCTCAGTCTGAGAACCAAGCCAGCAATTTGTTGGGGAACAGCTAATTCCTTCAGACAGAGTGTTCCAAGTGATTCAGTAATCATTACAGTCGGTTTGGATCTGAAATAGCTCTGAAAATCTCATGTATTGAAGGCTTAGTCCCCAGTACAGCAGTGTTCAGAGGTGGGGCCTTTGGCAAATGGGTGGATCATGATTGCTCTGAACTTATAAGTGGATTAATCCATTTGTGGATTCATACCTTAATGGACTATTGGAAGGTATAGAAACTTTAGGAAGTGGGCTTGGTAGGAGGAAGTAAGTTATTGGGTACATCTCCTTGAAGGGTAGATTTCGACCCTGACACCTTCTTCTAGCACTTTCTCTCTCCCTCTCTCTCTTTCTCTGTCTCCCCCCACCCCCTCTGTTTCCTAGCTGCCATGAGCTAAAAGCTCTGCTCCATTAAATGCTCTTGTCATAATGTTCTGCCTCACCACAAGCCTAAAAATCAAGTGACCATGGACCGAAACCTCTGAAACCATGGGCCATATTCAATCTTCACTCCTTTGCTCTGACTTCCTCAGGTATTTTGTTACAGTGACAGAAAGCTGACTAACACAGAGACAGAAGGAAATTTCTTGTCTAAATATGGAATAGACCAATGAGTTCTGACACTTAAAAGATACCATTGAAGGATCACTGCCCCTTCATTTACCACATGAAAAATAATGGCCAAGAAGTAGGGAATCCCCTATCCCCATTTCTCAGCTATAGTAATTCTGATTTGTCTCTTTTCTTGGCTATTCATTCATGTGCCATTTTACCTCAGAAAACAAGTTGTCAGACTGGCACAGTGGTGCATGCCCATAATTCCATAAACTCAGGAGGCTGAGGTTGGAGGATCACAAGTTCAAGGCCAACCTCAGTAATTTACCAAGGCCCTAACCAACCTAGCAAGACCCTGGGTTCAATCCTCAGTATGAAAGAAAGAAATAAAGAAAAGAAAAGAAAGAAGGAGAGAAAGAAAGAAAGAAAGAAAGAAAGAAAGAAAGAAAGAAAGAAAGAAAGAAAGCAAGCGGGCGGGAGGGAGGGAGGGAAAGGAAGGAAGGAAGGAAGGAAGAAAGAAAAAAAGTCTCAGAAAATGTTTAAATATAACATTGAAATTATCCTGAGTCCATCCAGACAGGATTCTCTAAGAATGTTATTGTGAGTAAACAAAATAACTATCCATTATGATAGATCATAGGGAATCACATGGCAGGAAGTATTCAGTAGGTATTTTAATTAATTTTACTATCTAATTAACTATATTAATGAGAAAGGATTATCAGACCAAATAAGTTCAGAGCATTTTGTTCCCTGGCTTATAAAACTAGGATAAAACTATAGAATGTCCATAGAAAAGTCTATACTTATCCAGTTTTACAAAATTTATGAACAGGTATCTTTGCACACCAGTGGATCAGCAGTTTTATTTTAGATGCCTCAAATTATAGTCCCTTACATGGAATCTGCAATACTGAGGTTTGAAAAGAAAATCAGTGACAATCTCTCCAAAATGTATGTTTCTTTTTCTTTGGAGTACCAGGGGTCAAATTCAGAGCTTCATGCATACAAATTCTATTTTGTATTTCTTTTCATAAGACACCTTATAATTCAGTCATTTTGGAATTTGTTTTGTCTCTTTATTTCTTTATTTTCAAATAAGCAGAGAATACTTATCAAGCCAAAAATTCAAGGAGAAAGTTTACAGTTCCATCAGCTATGAAATTGTAAACCAGTTTAACTTGTCCACAATTTGTTATAAACAAAGAAGAGAAAATTATCAAAGAATTTGAATTTGAAGAATTTTACCATCTTCAAATGGTTAAAAAGTTAGCAACAGAATTAGCACCTCATTCCAGTCACTCTCTACAATTAATCTCAGCACATTTACAGAACGTAGCACTAAAGGATAAAACAAAAATAGACCTCTCAGGGCCACCTGTGTATCCCAGCGATGGGAATAAGGAGCAAGAGGCTCAATATTTTGTCTTCAACACCAGTTTCAGGGTCAAAATCAGATTTACCTTTGCTCCCCTACAGAATGTTTCTTTTTCAAAGAACTCTTGTCAATGTGATTGAAAAGTAATAATCTGGCTGTTTAAATTTTTAAATATTTTTTAACAGAGAGCATAATGGTACACAATAAAACCTTATGTGTTATGTACTAACTCATATCCAAGAAAACTTGGACTCACAGAGGTTAAAATCGCCATTTGCTTTGAATTTTGGAGTTAGAAACTGTTATGAAAAAAAGAGAAAGGAATTGTTACAGTTTGGATATGAAGCATCCCCAAAGTCACATGTGTTGAATGCAGTAATGTTCAGAAATGGAGCTTTGGAGAACTGAATGGATTATGAGGACTCTGACCTTGTCAATGAAAGAGTCCACTGATGGATTAATAATTTGGTGTCATTATTGGGAAGTAGTAGAAACTGTAGGAAATAGGGTCTAAGTGGAGGAAATAGGTCAGTAAGGGCATGACCTGGAAGGGAATAAATTGTCCCTGGCCCCTTCTGTCCTCCCTTCCCAGCCACCAAGAGGTTGGTAAGTAACTTTGCCCCACCCTGTCCTCTCCACCATGATGCCCTGCCTTACCACAAGCCCAAAGCAAGGGAGCCAGTGGATCGTGGCCTGAAACTTTTGAAGCTATGAGCCAAAATAAATCTTTCCTTTAATAAAGTTGCTTTTCTCAGGAATTTGTCACAGTAATGAAAGCTGACTAGCAAGAAAGCATCTTTTTCCCCACATCCTTCCCAACACTTATTGTTGTTTATATTCTTAATAGCTGCCGTTCTGACTGGAGTGAGATGAAATCTTAAGAGTGGTTTTGATTTGCATTTCTCTAATTGCTAGAGATGTTGCACATTTTTTCATATGTTTGTTGATTGATTATATATCTTCTAAGAAGTGTCTGTTCAGTCATACACTGCTGGTGGGACTGCAAATTGGTACAGCCAATATGGAAAGCAGTGTGGAGATTCCTTGGGAAATGGGGGATGGAACCAACCACCATTTGACCCAGCTATCCCTCTCCTCGGTCTATACCCAAAGCACTTGCAAACAGCATACTACAGGGACACAGCCACATCAATGTTCATAGCAGCACAATTCACAATAGCTAAACTATGGAATCAACCTACATGCCCTTCAGTAGATGAATGGATAAAGAAAATGTGGCATATATACACAATGGAATATTATTCAGCATTAAAAGAGAATAAAATCATGGCATTTGCAGGTAAATGGATGGAGCTGGAGAATATAATGCTAAATGAAGTTAGCCAATCCCAAAAAATCAAATGCCAAATAATTTTTTGTTTAAGGAGGCTGATTCATAATATGCTGGGGGGGATGGGGGATAGGAGAATTAAATGAACTCTAGATAGGGCAAAGGGGAAAGCAGGAGAGAGGGGAAGGGAGGGGGTATAGAGGTAGGAAAGACAGGGAACTCAATGGTTATCATTACACTAAGTACATGTATGAAGACATAAAGGATGTGACTCTATTTTGTATATCAGAGATATGAAAACTTGTGCCCTATACATGTAATATGAATTGTAATGCATTCTGTTGTAATATATAACAAATTTAAAAATAACAAAATTAAATTAAAAAAGAAAGCATCTTTAAAACAAGCAAGTCTAACCATCTACTTAATGCAGAAATTTCATCCGCATCCTCTCCAACTATTACATGTTTATCCTGTTTGAATGCTTCCTGTGAGTCAAGGAAACTCATTTCACTTTGAGCATTCATTTTGCGAAAGTTCTTTCTCATATAAAGGTAGAATTTGTGTTTCTGTGAATTTCTCTGTCTTAGTTAAGCTACACAGAATAAACCCAATTCCTTTACATATATAAACTTAAAATTGGGGAAATGTTTGTAAAGCTGGTGTGTCTACCCTATTTTAATTCTGGTCTTCCACGTATATATTTCAGTTCCTAAGGAGCTCTCAAAAAAGTGTTGATCACACTAAGTCTAGCTTTTTTTATGGGATATATAAATGTACACAGGGAACCCTCAGATCTTTGATCTGGACTCTAATGCTCATTTTACTGCACCACATTTGTGTTACAGTTTTTAGAGCAAATGTTATATACGACAATTTCTGTGTCTTTCTTTATGTGAACCATATTTAAGCTCCCATTAAGCTAATGATTTCTTAATGGAGTTCATCACATTTATTCTGCTAAACTTTCTCTCATTTTTATTAGTAATAAATCTAAGGTATCACAATATTTCTTAAAACATGATCTTTCATCTCACATGTAAGCTATTCCAAATTTTTCCATTCACAATTTTGATATGTTTTTTATGTTTTCACTCTATTCAATGGTAAAAATATTGGTAAGATTGTGATAGATTATATAATCTTCCTAATTAATAGTTATTAACAAATAGTCTTTGGCAATGAGTGATGTCTCTAGCTAAAGGGATATAAACTTGCTCATATATGTTTTTATTTTTATTCTTTAATTTTATTTGGAGTGGGGCAGGTACCAGGGATTAAACTCAGAAACACTCAACCACTGAGCCACATCCAGCCCTATTTTGTATTTTACTTAGAGACAGAGTCTCACTGAGTTGCTTAGCACCTTGCTTTTGCTGTAGCTGGCTTTGAACTCACAATCCTCCTGCCTCATCTTCCCAAACCACTGGGATTACAGGTGTGCACCTGGCACCCATATCTGTTTTTAAGTGAACACATTGTATGCATACATCAAAGCAGTACATAGTACTCCAAAAATATACATAATTCATAGGTAATGAGTACAACTTTATATACAGGTAAAATGCAGGTTTTATTATTAGGCAGGTATGATAAGGCCAAATACCAGGAGAAACCTGCCATTGGAAACCTTGATTTAATCACTCCACAATGTATGCATGTATCATACCATCACATTGTCCCCCTTAAATATGTATAATTATTATTTGTCAATTACAAATAAAATTATTTAAAAATACTTTTGTCAGTTAATTCACAGTTCCCAAAAGAAGGGGGCATGCAGGAAGCATCAGTTAGCCAGGAGACAGAAAAAGCCCTTACTGACTTTGTTTGTTTTATAGTGTTGGGAATTAACCTTGTGCATGCCAGGCTAGCACTCTACCCCTGAACCATATACCCATCCCTATTTGGTTTTGGAGGGAAAGAATGGGTGAGGCAGTTAAACAGGTTTCAGTGGGCTCTGAGCAATAAGCATAGGCCCTAATATCCGGTACCCAGCTCTAGGGTGATTCAAGGAAGATGGGTAATGTTCTGGAAAGCAAGATCCTAACGAAAGAAGGTGGGGTAGACGTATGATTTGGGATTGGTTGATATACATATCAAAGATGGGCTCACAGACAAATCGTTTGCTACTTCTAAGAATTAGCTAGCTTCAGCGAAACCCTATAGATCCCATATGGTCAGTGAGACCCTATAGACCCCATATGCCAGACTACAGTAGTTTCCTCTTATCAGAAGATATGATCCAAGATCCCCAGTAGATACCAGAAATCACAGATAGTAATGAACCCTATATAGACTCTGTTTTTTTCTTATGCCTAATTTATAAGTCAGGCACGGTAAGATTAACGACAAAAACTAATGATAAAATAGTATTATTATAACAATATACTGTAATAAAAGTTATGTAAATGTGGTCTCTCTTTCCTAACTGCCACAAGGTGGTGGTTTATACTGGGCAAAGGGATCATTCATGTCCACCACAAATTGAATTGGATCAGTGCAAGATTTTACCACACTACGCAAAACAGGGTACAATTTAAAATTTGTGATTTTATTTCTGGAAATTTCCATTTAATATATTTGACCACAGTTGATCTAAGGTAAGTGAAACCATGGAACATGAAACTATAGTTAAGGAGGGACTAGGGCATCAAGAAAACAGAAAATAAGAAAACAGAGTGAACTTGATGTCTTCAATTTGTATCCTTCAATTCAGTACCCTGTTCTGGCTTAACTATATATGCCTGTGGCTTTCCCTTAGCCAGCCATCTGAGCTTTTTCTGCTTATTATAAATACAGATTTATTATTTCTTTATTCTATTTTTTTTTCTTTTCACTGAGCATTGAACCCAGGGGCACTTCACCCCTGCATTATATCCTCAGCCCTTTTTATGTTGGGCCTTGCTACATTACCAAGGCTGATCTAGAACTTGTGATCCTCCTGTCTCATCATCCCCTCCCCAGTCTCTGGGATTACAGGCCTGAGCCGCCCAAGTGCAAATTTCTAAAACATGGTCTAGATCTTCTGAGGCCAAGTTTCTGCACAGGAGCAAATCTCTGTGTACAAGTGGCAAACTAACCTCATATAAGGACACTTACTGTGAAGAGCAGTCGGGGTCAGGAGCATCTTGCAAGCATGCCAAGACAGCCCTGGGCGGGGGGGGGGGGGTGGGGGGTGGGGTGGGGGGGTGGGGGGGGAACCCTTCTTCCTGGAAAGTATTTCCTAGTTCTTTGGGAAGAGAATTGACTTTCAATTGCCTGATGTTACTTATTAAAACCTTTCCTGACAAGCTAGACTAGAATGTGTTCAGTCATGGTACTGTGGTGGATTTCCTGGGTTTCCCATGAAGGTATATGAACAAAGAGAGCCATCAACACCGTGAATGTTCATGCACAGTCCCCAGAAGTGCTGATGATAAGGATGACCATTGGGATCCTTTTGCCTGTATGAATAAGCCTGATAGGGCCCCAAAAGAAAAGATCTTACTACAATTCTCAAATTTCTCTTCTTGCTCACCCTTCAACTACATAGACCTTTCTGCAAAAACAAAACCATGGCAATAAAGGACAAGTTCAAATCGCCAAGCACTTCTTCTTTTCTGAGTTAATTCCCTAAAATCTGGAAAAGCAACATATATACATACCTACATCCATACATCAATACATACAAAAAAAATGCAGAATAAAAACCACAATCATCCCCACCTATGGATAGCTTTAGATCCAACCCCTTGATTTTCTGGCTGCTGTCAGAAAGCAAGGCAGAGTTAGAAGATAGGGCTTATGAATGCAATATGACTTCAGGAGAAGCCCAATGATCATTTTCTGTCTGGGTATCATCAACTCCCATCTAAAAATCTTGGTGGTGGGCCAGGAGCATCACTCAAGGGTAGTAGCATCTGTACTTAGCACATTTAAGGCTCTGGGTTTAATCCCCAGAAAAAGGAAGAAAGGAGGGAAGGAAGGAAGGAAAGAAGGAAGGAAGGAAGGAAGGAAGGAAGGAAGGAAGGAAGGAAGGAAGGAAGGAAGGAAGGAAGGAAGGAGAGAGAGATCTGATGGTGTTGAGGCTCCAGGGAATATGCTGTCAATATTTCTTTTTCTTCCTGAACTCATAAATCTAGAGATCTGCCTTGAGGGATGCTCTGTGAAAATTCCTAACACGATTTCCCTTTCCTCCCCACTATCTCCAGTCAATATAGCAAAACTGACAGCAGTAGGGTGCTCCAACTTGTAAGACACTGAAGTGCCATCCCACTGTTGGGAAGGGGAGAAGCAGCAGGAGATAAAAGGTGTGAATGGATGACTCAGTCCCTCTTCTTGACTTCTCAGAGCCAAGATAGTCCTCACACCAGGAGCAAATGTTCCTTTTTTTGCAACCACACATGGCTTAGGCTTGACCAGCTTGAGACAAGCAGGTACAAATTTTACCTAGCTTGAACTAGTTGTATAATCTCAGGCAAATTATTGGTGTCTAGGATTCGACATCTGAGGAGCTGGAGGAAATATGATACCTGCCTCCGTGGGCCATGTGAGGGCTGTGTGAAATCAGGTGTGTGAAGCACTTAGCGCACAGCATGCGCTCCTCTCCCATTGGGGTTCAGGACCTCATTGCCTGCCCTGTGGGAGGAGCCAAGGGAACAGAACACTGTGGAGAGGAACAAAGGGGCTGTAGAAGCCACAGGGAAAGGATCCTTCTGCTGTGTGTTTCTCTCTCTCTCTCTCTCTCTCTCTCTCTCTCTCACACACACACACACACACACACACACACACACACACCCATATTCCTGTGAAAATAGTGGGATTAAAACTGCAGCAAGGGCTGGGGCTGTAGCTTAGTGGCAGGGCGCTTGCCTAGCATGCGTGAGGCACTGGGTTCCATCCTCAGCACCCCATAAAAATAAACAAATAAAAAAACTGCAGCAAAAGACACCCGTTCTGTGCCCCTTGCTCCACAAGAGCAGGAACCTCACTGGTCCTCAGCCCTGCAGGCCACTGTTCAGCTCTGTGCTCACTATAAGAGAGTCCCCCCAAATGCCTTGAGTCAGTGAGCAGAACCTTGTGCTGGTGTGTTAACGGTTCCTCCTTTCCTATATTCTGATACCTTGACATATGGGGACTTCCTGACCCTGAAGGGATCGCCCCATCCAGAAATGAGCCAATTTCTAGAGATCACACACACACACCTGGACCCTAGTACACTTTTCAAATACAAGTGAACTCGTCGGAAGCCCACAGGCCCACCCCCCTTCACTGGGCTCTCCCACTCTGGGCGCCTGTTTTCCTGCTCTAATCATCCTAGGGCTAGGGATCAGACAGAGGTAGCCCTAAACCTGAGAGCCTGCTGCGGTTATTCCTACTAGCCACACCTGAGCCTGTCTCCCCTGCTTCACCTGTTTCTTCTCAAAGAAACCGCAATAAAGCCTCTGGCTCATCTCTTCCCTGCTCCCTCTACCTCCTGATTGACCCGTGGATGCCCGGGGTAAGGTGCACCCCTGCCTCTTGAGAACTAAGTAACAAAATCTCTTTTCCGTGGTGGTGTTCTCCTAAGCTGCTGGTCTAGCCATGAAATAATAATAGAACCTATACTAAAACAGCGGGGCACTGAGGACCCCAATGGGGACAAGGTAGCACCTCACACAGTCATCAGCCAGCTGGGCAGCTAGCTACCCGGAGCTAATTTCTAGAAGATATCACCGCATCACTAGAATAACTTACAAATATAGTGCAGGTCATCCCAGAATTCCCCACCCGGCAGAATATATGCCTGTCCCACTTCCTCCAAAATAGGCCTGCAAGCTGACTCACAGGCACCGAGACACATGATCGTCTCATAAGGTGACCATGGTCCTGTGGTGTAAGCTCTTGGGTCGGCTTTAGCTCAAGCGGTTACTTCCTCAAGCCAGGCTTTCTAGCTGTCTAAAATGTAAGCTCTTTAACATGATGGCCCCAAAGATCTTCTGATTCAGAAGGATTGCTAGAGAAAGAGTGGCAAGGAGGAAAAGAGAAAGGGGAAGGGAAAGAGGAAGAAGAGAAGGAACGATGGAAGGAAGGGATAAAGGAAGGCAGGCTAAAAGAAGAGCTACCCAGGAGTGGGAGATAGTTTGACGAATGAAGCTGGGGGAAGGAACCATGAGGCTTATAGTGAGAAGATCTGTACGTTCGCTTGGTAGGATGCCGTAACAATGAACCACAGACAGGTCACTTCAACAACAGAAATGCATTTTTCTCACAGTTCTGGAGGTCATAAATTGAAGATCAAAGTGTCAGCCACCTTGGTCTCTCCTGATGCTGTTGTCCTCCATCTGCACACAGCCTCCTTCTCACTGTGTCCTCGCACGGCCTTTCCTCCGCAAGTACCCATCCCTAGTGACCGAGTTTTCTCTTCTCACAAAGACACCAGTCAGATTGGATTCAGGCTCACCCCGAGGGCTTCATTTTAACTTAATTACCTCTTTAAAGGTCCTGCTACAAACAGAGTCACATTCGAAGTACTGGAGGTTGGGACTTCAACATATGAATTTGAGGGGAACACGATTTGGTCCAAAGAAATTAGTAACATTAGTAGGAAGGGTCAGTGTATTGGCAGAAGATCTGGATTTGATTCCTGCTCTGGCCATTTTGTGATTTGGGGGAAATTTCATACCTTTTCAGTAGCTCATTTCCTTCTCTGTACAAATGAGAATAATAATATATAGTCCCAGATATTTTTAAGAAGATAAGGATGCTTAAACAGGGATAAGAACCTGTTCAACTCAAAAATGTTCCTGAAAAAAAAAAGAGTAATTATTTTAATGAATTTTATTTCTGCCCTTAGAAAGTTAAACACTTTTTTTTTCATAAAGAAAATTTCTGTATTTTTTTCTTACACTGAACATATCACAAAATATTATAGCTATCTAGTTTTCATTTTAATACTATCCTATCTCAAAGCTTATTCCATGTTTTGAGGCATCTCTGATCTAAAAGCAAAATTTTGTACAAGAAGCTTTCGTTTCATTTATTGAATTTTCTGATAACATTTAATTTCTTCTCTGGCTTCCTATTAATTCCCTGCTCCCCAAACATTAAGCTAGAAAGTCAATCACTATTATTATCCAGTGATAAAGAAGGCAATAGTATGACATGAAAGGTAACTCCAAGTAGGCTAAAATACTAGTTTATATTGGACATTTCATCTTATTTTAAGCATAAAGATATCATTTTAACAAATAAAAACATTTTCTCACACACTCATTTCATAAATGTTACATAAGAAGCAGCACCATGAACCCTTTGCAGGGTCTCCTACTCTCAATCCAGCAAAAGTACAGTGACTATTTTATTCAGATGCCTTGGGGGCTTTTACTAACCCAACAAGTAAAGGTGTTCCACCATAAAACCCTGGGTTCTGGATTAGAATAGGAAAACAATTAACAAACAATGGCAAGGGACTCAAAGCAGAGAGGAAAAGAGAGCGAACATTGCATCAGCATGGAGCCCAGAGAGAAAGGGCTTTGGAGAAGGAGAAGTTGAAGGTCTGTATTGAATACCATCAGCTGTACAGAGAGATTGACTCTGCAGACACAGCCACCTCTATTGCTGCAGAGCTCTGCTTTTTCTTACAGAGCCAAGATCGTTCATTTGATTTCACCACAGCTGGAAAAGTGGCTCCTATGTTTCTGGGATTCATGACCTTTAAAATGTTGTTTCAATGCTCAGAGTTTCAATTTCTTTGACTCTAAAATAGAAATAACACATTTTGTACAAATCTGCCATGAAGAAGAACAAAAAGAAATATGAAGCACCCAGCTAAGGACAGGTATCATTATTGTTATAATAACTGTCATTCCTCTCTCTTTCCCCATTTCCATACAAGAAAACAACTTTGGGATTATTAATTTAGTTTACAAGAACACAGATACCATGATGCCGAGTACCTAGTCTCTCAGACATATTCTTATCTCTGCTGCAGATCGACACATTAGCTTTCTACTGTACCTACTAGGCTCTGGTTAGCCAAATCAATCTGGTCAGCTCTGAAACATGAGTGAATGTGAACAAATAGATGGAAAATCAAGGAACAGACTTCAGAACACACCATTGGACTATGTCTCAGTCTGTTTTCTATTACTATAACTAAATAACCATGGCTGGGTAATTTATAAAGGAAAGAGGTTTATTTGGGCTTATGATTCTAGAGGTTGGAAAGTCCCAGGGCACAGAACCTGTTTCTGGTGAGGGCCTATGATGCATTACAACATGGAGGAGAAGCAGAAAGGGTAAGCGGCCATGAGCAGAAGGATCATGTTTGTAGGAGAACAAAAGGAGGTGCCAGACTCACTTTATAACAACCTGTTCTCATGATGACTAACACATTCTTGTGGAGACTATTGAATTCCTTCATAAGTTGAAAGGCCCACGACCTCATTGCCTTGTAAATTTCCCACCTCTCAACACCTACCAATTGAGGAATTAGGCATCACTGTGAGTCTGGTGGGGACAAACCATATTCAAATCATAGCAAAACTATTGTTGGATCCTAGCATTCTGACTACAGCGTTCTGAAGGACAGGAGAGCAAGAGTTTGAGGTTAAATCATGTGCGTCCATCACTCCTCATAACAGAAAATTTGCTGAAAACAGATGAAAAAAATTATTGTAATAGCCTTTATTTTAAATTACTGTTAGGAGTATCATGGGCTGTGGTTGTGTATCAGTGGCAAAGCACTTGCTCACACATGTGAGGCACTGGGTTCAATCCTCAGCACCACATAAAAATAAATAAGCAAAATAAAGATATTGTATCCATACATAACTAAAAAAAAATTTTAAAGAGTATTCTATCATTTGATTCTAATATCCACCTGTGGCTAAAGAGAGGACAATGAATTTTTGTCTTTCATAAGAAAAACTAAAACTTTGAGAAACTAAGTCTTATCCCAAGTCATGCAGTTGTTATCGGGTAGAGTCTAGTTCTGTATAGATCATTCCAACACACCTTCTTGCAAAATAGCACAGGATTATATTTATAGAAGCCTTAGCCAACTTTTTAGTACTAGATTTTTAGAGGAAAACTTTCTTTGCAATCCTTTCTGATAAGGTAATAAAGTTTTAATGACCAATGAAACTTCATACTGTACAAAAGAGTAGGGAGAGAAAAGTATTTCATGATAAACTGGAAAAATTAGGCTGAACCCTAAAAGAATGTTCTGCCAATGGCTGGGTAGATCCTATTATATTCCTATGTATAACAACTATAAACTCTGGGTGAAATACAACTACCTAAAGGCAGTAAAAAGAGCCAGATAAAAACCGGAACATAATAGAAATGGGGATTAACACTGAAGAAGGGAAAATACTGGGTGAGTTCTCATTTCTGTGGTTTCAGTCTTAAAGGAAGGTCTCAATCCAAATTAGGGATTTAAAAACATTATTTTTTTTTAAGTCTAACTGGTTTGAAAAGTAAGAGAATTGAAAATCAGAAGAAGCCACAGTTGGAGAACAAGGAAGGAAATCTCAGATAGAGCGAGAGAAACAAAATCTGTGGGTAAACACTTCCAAAATTCCTTGGCACCTCTGAATCACATTTGTATAACCCAACCCTAGAGCACAGCAAGGAAGACAGAGTTTGCAGGTTAACTTCAATATGTTAACTGCCTGCTAGAACAAAACATCAACACTTTTATAATAACAGAACAGAACCCAGAATATATACCATTCCCAATATCTAGGATGCATTCGAAAATTTGACATATAAGGAAAAAAAAAAACAGAACATGACTCACATTTAAAAGACAGTCACTTCTCCCCTACCCCCTGTAGGTTTCACTTGGGTACCCATGGATAAGACAGGGCACAGTAGGGACTTAGAAGTCTAATGCAAGCCCGTCAGTCAAGAGTTAAGGGATGATACCTGGACTCTAGAAACTTCCCTAAGACCCCTAATAAAACTGAGAAACAAATGGAGACACAAGATCCCTCTCTCTTTAGAGATGATCCACCATCTTTCCCTCTTGAGAGTGCTTTCTTCTTTCATAAACTTTGCTATACTTTCACACACACACTCACACACACACACAAAAAAAAAATCAGCAGATACTGACTCTGAGATGATCCAAAGATTGAAATTAGTAGACAAAGATTTTAAAAGCAGCTACTCTAGGCCATAAAAGAAAACATGTCCATAGTTAATGTAAAAAGAGAAAATCTCAGCAGAAAAATAGAAACCATTTTTTTAAGAAAAAAACCAAGTTGAAATTCTAGATCTAAAAGCATCATACTTGACATTTAAAACTCTTTGGGTGAGATTAAAAGAAGATTTGAGATGTCAGAATAAACAGGAATATAAAGATAGAGAAAATATGTTTTAAAAAATGAAAAGTACTTCAGGGAACTGCAAGCTCCCCAGAAAAAAAAAAAAGCAGGATCTAGCAGTTCATCAATACTGGTGGCCATATATATTAGTTCCAAGACGATCAATTAGCCAGTGTCCCAAAGATGAGAATAATTCCTCATTCCCTGATGGATGAGAACTCTGGCTGACCTCACTAGATATAATGCAAGACACTCATAAATTTCCAGTAATACCAAGAATTCAGGTCACAATGGAAGATACGCTTAGAAAGGCAGGACATGTGAAAGTTCTCGGAAATACACCATGTTTAAGAACTAAAAGCTTCACAAAAGACATGGACTTAAAAGTCTCATTAAGGTAACAAAGAGAAACTGAATTATCAAAAAAGGACTCATCCCTATATAGAGGTTCACATTTAACAATCTTGACCTGCATGATGAATGCAGAGTGCTAACCATGATTCAGTTGCTTAACAAGATCCTGCAAACTCAACTAATCTGAGGATCCCTCCCTCTCTGTCCCTTCCCTACCCTAACCCCCTCTGGTATTGTAAAAATCTCTGCAGTCCTAAGCAGGCAACTTCTGAAAAATATTCTAAATAAATAAATGAGCCTATGGAATTAGCACACTTATAACCTGTGTTAGTAAGTATAATGAGCTTTGTAATTATCACTCAACTTCTATGTTTTTTTTCTCTGTTTTTTAAGGTATATGAAACATTAGGTAGATTAGATTTGTGATTTTATTTCTTATTTAGAAGAGTTTGACTAAATAAGTTTGTAATTAGTCCTGAAGCGTTTGGGTAATTTAAGTGGATAAATTTTTGCTTTATTAATTTCAAGAAGTATGTACACAAAGGAATATTAATTATTTATATTTGATATTTGAAGGAATATTGTTTAAATAATGATACTGATAAAATAGACGTTAAATAAAATGCAAGTTTTTGCAAGAGTTCTCTGCTTTATGAGGTGATTTTGTTTGTGAAGAATCCAGTCAATTTTTTTTCATGAAGTTCTGTTGCAAATACAAGTGAGGTCTAGAAGGAAATAGAGATTTTATTGTTTATTTGAATAATAGAATGTCAAATACTACTCAAATTCTAACTTGAGAGATTTCTAACTTTTTTAAAGTTCTGTGTTCAGGAAATCAGACAAAAAATATATAATATTGTCTCAAAAGGTAGAGCTAACTATTACAGACAAAAATCATCTTGCATTCCTGACTAAGATTCATACCTTTCAATAATATTTGATGGTTTGATGTCCAACTTTACTGTCTTGAATGGCCATAACTAATTTCATCTGTTAGGCTGACAAAGGATCCCCACACTAGGTAATAACCAGGTATCAGTGCAAATACCCAAACTAGATGATCCAAAGGACAGATCCTTCAAGCTAGCTGCAAATGTTATTTAACCCCACACCATTTTTTTCCCAGAATTTTTTCACCTATATTGACAAGATTGCAGAATAATGAGCTAGTTGGTGCCCTGGAAGTATACAAAAATGATTAATAAGTGAAAAATGTTTGGTATTATAAACTTTACTATAACTTATATACATATATTGATTTATTGTAACCATTTTTCTTTTTGATGATCAAGTTATCCTTTATAGATGTCTTTTGTGTCCTTTGAAGATGACACTAGTAATTTTTTAAGTTGAGTTAATGTATACATAACAAAATTTGATATTTTAATCACTTAAGTGTTCATTCAGTTCAGTAACATTAACTACATTTATGTGGTTGTTGTACCTATCACCACTATCAATCTCCAGAACTTTTTTCATTTTATCAAATGTAAACTCTGGGCACACTAAACACTAACTCTCTATTCTCCCCTCCCCCACTCCCTAGTAACCACCACTCTATTTTCTATTTCTATGAATTAGACTGCTAATATAAGTGGAATCATACAGTATTTGCCTTTTGGTGACTGGCCTATTTCACTTTGGATCCTATCCTCCAGGTTTCTCTATGTTGCAGCATGTGTCAGAAGTTCCTTCCTTTTGGAGGCTGAAGGATATTCCATTGTATGTATATACCATGTTTTGTGTATCCATTCATCTGTTGGTGAACGCCGTGGGTTTTGGGTTTGTGAAGGATGGTGCTGTGAACATGGGTATAGACACACCTCTTTGAGATTGCCCTTTGAGTCCTTTAGGGTTATATATTCAAAAGTGAAACTTGTGCATCATATGAAAATTCTATATTTGAGTTTTTTGTTTTATTTGGTTTGGTATGGTTTGAACCCAGAGGGTTGATCCCAGGGGTGCTTAACCATTGAGCCACATCCCCATCCCTTTTCCATTTTTATTTATTTATTTATTTATTTATTTATTTATTTGAGACAGGATCTTGCTAAGTTGTTTAGGGCCTCACTAAGTTGCTGAGGCTGGCCTTGAACTTGTGATCCTCCTGCCTCACATTCTCATGTCACTGGGATTACAGGCATATAAACTATGCCTGGCTATATTTAAATTTTTGAGGAACTACCATATTGTTTTCCATAGCAACTTCACCATTTTATATTTTTATCAACTATGCACAAGAGTTCTATTTTCTCCACATCATCACCAACACTTGTTATTTTGGATTGTGTATGTGCACGCACGTGTGTGTGTGTGTGTGTGTGTGTGTGTGTGTGCTTAATTTTCAATAATAGGCATCCTAAAATGTCATTTTTGCATTCTTGGCTGTGATTAATACCACAAAAGAAAAACACATGATGTTTGTTATGTATTTTAAATATCTATCTCTACATATGTAAGCTCATCTGTTGGGCTGGCAAAGAGCTCACCCACAGGGCAATGGCTCAATAGCTGTTTAATAAAAATTAAATAAGAATTTCTTTTTTTTTTTTTGAGTCATGAAATTACCTTGGAACTAGAGATGATGGTTGCACAATATTGTGTATTGTACATTAAGTACAATGTAAGTACTTAATTGAACACTTTAAAATAAATAATGGTTACATTAGTGTTATTTGACATTTCCCTTAGCTTTTTTAAAATTCAGTGAAATGGGGGGAAATGAGGTCATTGATAGAGGAATAAAAGAGAATTTTTGAGAAAAAAAAATTCAAGCAGGATGTTTGTGGATGAGAAGAATAGTGCAATGGCTACACTACAATTATGAACTATGGTGGTAGCTCTGTTCCAAGATATTTCCCACTGAGATGAGGGCTGGATATAAGGGTGGTGAGTAACTTCTTCATGATCCTTCCAAAATCATCTCAGTTTAATTTTGGTTATCTGACAAAAATGGTAAATGAAAATCAAAATACTTAGTGACTTAAATATACAGACCTGAACAACTGTTCAAAAAGAAAAAAAAAAATAGAAAGTTCAATGTCACCAAAGTCATTATCACATTCAGGTCATTTGTTACTTCCCAACATGAATCTGAAAGTTAGTGTCTTTCAGAGATAAAGTAGAAATTATTTTTTCTCAGAAATTGATCAATATTTCCCCTTCAAGTAATTAAAATTTAAATATAATTTTTCTTAACAGCAAATTCAGAATTTCTAGTAGCGGGTATTGGTGATATGTGAAGCAACATATTTTCACGAAGTGATGGTAATAGTGCAAATAAATTCAACTTCTCTATGAGGTAATTTAGCAATATGTAACCCATTTTTAATGTGTATATCTCTTAGCAAATTCACTTCTGTGAAGTTATTCTAAGGAAATAACTGGAAAAGATAGAAAATAGGTAGGTAGATAGATAGATAGATAGATACAGATATGTGCATCATATGAAAATACTATATTTGAGTTTTTATTTGGTTTGGTTTGGCATGGTTTGAACCCATAGGTTTTATCCCAGGGGTGCTTAACCACAGTCACATCCCCAGAACTTTCACTTTTATTTATTTATTTATTTATTTATCTATTTATTTATTTATTTATTTGAGACAGGGTCTTGCTAAGTGTGATCCTCCAGCCTCACACACACAAGATATGTTAATTACAGTATTATTCAAAATAATGAAAGACGGGAAAGAATGTTTTCTCAGTTATCAATAGAGAAGTCATTAAGTAAATTATGGTGCAGCCATACAATGAAATGTTGCTGTGAAGATCTAAAACTAGTAATGGAGATTAATATTTATTGTAAAGGAAATGCCCATGATAAAGTTTTTTAAAATATTACAAAACAGCATGTATAGTTTAATAATGTTTTATGTATATATAAATTATGGAAAACATGCATTAAAATGCTTATATCAGCAAGATGAAAGAGCAGGAAATTTCCGGGCCTCTTATCCCACAGTAACACCAAAGTTAACAATAAACAGGCCAGAATACCTTTGTAAGAACTTAGAGACCAGTTAAGAAATCACAGCAATCAAACAATGCAAAAATGTAAAGATGTCCAGAAAAAATGGGTAGGAAAATTCATGGCATTCGGTCCCCATCCTTGTCACTCCCTCTATTCAAACCTCACATAGCACAACTTGGAAGAAAGCTCCCACACCAGAGATCTTTCCTCAGGATACAAATAAAGAATTGACCAAGCATCCAAATTTTTGCTAGTGTGGGGAGTGCCTGAAGGAAGACCAGTATCTGATTCACCTCACTTGGATCACTGATGAGAACAGCAGCCCTCTGGAAGCTGCTGATAAAAGACTTGTAACCACAGCAGGCTAAAGCTGCAGTTCCATAAGCAGATAGCGCAGGCAAAAGAAGAAATTACTGATTTCTGTAAAGAGCAGGAATAAGCTGCCTAAGAAATTGTAGATGATGAAAAGTATACACAGGTCCAGAGCAAATACCTCCTGAGGAAAAGCCTGAGAGTTCCTGTAACCTCTAGAAAGCTTGATTGGTGAATGGCTTCACCTGCATGAAGAAATCCATAACAGGGAGAAGTGGTTATTTTTTTTTTTAATATTCAAACCTCAACAACAGAAACAAAAAAAAAAGAAAATCACAAACAATACAAAGAAACCTGAAAACATGACCCAATCAGAAGAACAAAATAAAACTCCAGAAAGCAACCCTAAATAAATGTGAATCTATGAGCTATTTGACAAAAAATTTAAAATAACTGCCATAAAGATCCTCAAAAGGTGGCGTAAAACTAAATGAAATCAGGAAACCTATGCAATGAACCAAATGAGACTATTAATAAAGACATAGGAACTATAAAAAAAAAGAAATTCTGGAGCTGAAAAATGCAGTAACTGAACTGAAATAAAGTCATCAGTGTGTTCAACAGCAGAATTGAAAGCAAAGTAAGAAAGAACCTGCAAACTTTAATACAGGTCATATGAAATTAAGTCAGAGGAGCAAAAAGAGAAAGGAAATGTGAAGAGCCAAAGGGCTATGGGAAAATATGAATCTCATTTATTAAATATATGTTCGATATTCAGGTATTGGCCAAAGCTAAAGAGGACACAGCAAGAATAAAGAGTATGTTATCTACACTTACATATTCTCTCATCTAATTATTCTCTCTTGTCCCAAAGTTTTGAAAAGAAAAATCAAATGAAAAAACTAAACTACAACTCAGAGCTGATTTGTATGTATTCCTTTTAAATGAAAAAACTAAGGTATCAAATATAAAATCTGAAAATTTTTTTAAAAAATCATCAGAAGAACACCAAGAGCCATGTTGGACCACGTCTTGGTCCTTCTTTGGTTTCCAGAATAGCGTTCCAGATGAAAAGTAAGGCAACATAAACTCGTGGTTAGATGTCTAACAGGTGAGTCTCTAACAGAGTTAGACTCAATTTCCAACCCTGCCACTTCCTCATGGGTGACCTTGGGAAAGTTACTTACCCTCTGTAATTTCTCAGGTCTGGAAAAGGGGACTGTGAACAGACTACAGCAGTTTTAATGTAAGGCTTAAATAAGATCACTCATGCTAAACTGTTTATTGTCCAAACTGCTCAATAAATCATGATTTTTGTTGAATTGCTACTGTTAATTCTTTTTTTTTTTAACTGCTCTTAATTTATCATCAGCATTATCATTAGCCAGGGGTGGCCTTAACTACAAAGAGTTTCCTTAAGGAATTATAGGACATGAGGTCCGTGTCCTGCCAGGGGACCAACAGATGACATAATCAAAAGGGGTGATTGAGAGATCAATGAAAGATCTATTCAACCAAGGCACAGGTAGGGTTCAGGGTAAACAGAGAGGGGCAGAAAAACAGTGTGGGGCTAGTCACAGAAATCACTACCACCTAGAGGCCTGAGGAGACCAGAGGGAAAAGTGTCTGACAGCTCTGAGAGATGAGATGGCCACTTGGCAAGACCTGTGACTTTACAGAGAGGTGCAGAGAAAAGTGTGGGCAAGGGTGGGGTCCAGGAGATGGCTTGGCCCACAGTCTTTCTTCCCACTCCCCAAAATCTGGCTGATACATTCTTTTGGTCAAAATTCTGCCAGAAGCCAGAGGACAAAGGAGGGGTTTCCAGAGGAGAGTTCAAGCTGAGAAAGGAGGCGTATCAACCTTCAGGAACAAGTGGAGAAACTGCACCAGTCAAAGCCTGGTCTTTCCTTTGACAGAAAACAGAGACCCTCCCTTTATTGAGTTAAGAGGAAAGGAAAACGTCTGAGTAGATGGAGATAACTTGTAGGCGGTAGGATAGGAAGGTGAGTGAATTTTAGAATGGAGACTGTGATTTTTATTTTCTTGGTAAATGTTAGAATGTTAGTGATTATGAAGCAAAGGGCAGTGCAGCGGGAATCTTGAGAAATAAGTGAGAGAAGTCAAGCGACTGGCTAGACAGGGAAAGGCACAAAGCCATCAATAGAATGATAGAAGATGGAAGACTGAAAGATGCTCGAGACCCTTATGAAGTAAAGCAAGGATTCTGGAGAGTGTATGATTGACAGCAGGACAATGTGATCAGGGCATGAGTGGAATGTAAGAACAGAAGTGGAGCTGTTCCACGATGGCAAAGATCACACTGCGGTCATTGCAGCAGTTAGTTGATTGGAGGAGATACAGGTGAAAGCCCTAGAAGTAAGAGGAGTTGATTCACCTCACAGCCACAGCAAACTCATGGGTGTCATGTTCAAGGTGAGCACAGTGATAACAGACACCTTTTAGAAACCACCCTAATTGCAAACCTGAGATCATTAACAGCTTCAGTGTCAGATGATGCCATTACCCTTCAATAACATTATATCCTTAAAAAACTGTTTTCTGCAATTGCGGAGATATAAAGCAAACAACACACACACACACACACACACACACACACACAGTGTCCAGCAACAAACGAATGAATAAACAAAAGGTACTATATGTATACAATGGGTTATTGCTCAGCTTTAAAAAGCAATGAAATTCTGATACATGCTACAATACAACATTAAAATATTATACTAAATGAAATAAATCAGACACACACACAGAAAAAAAAATATATTGCATGATTCCACTTACACGAGGTACCAAGAGTAGTTAAATTCATAGAGCAAGAAAGTAAAGGACTATTAGTGGCCAAGGAGAGGAAGGAATATAGGATTACTATATAGTGGGTACAGCACCTCATTCTGGGATGATGGAAATGTTCGATTGATGAACAGTAGTGATGGCTACACGGCAATGTGAATGTACTTAATGCCCCTCCATTGTACATTTAATGAGTTAAAACAGTAAATTTTATATTGTATGTATTTTACCACAATGAAAAAGAATTTTTACAAAGTCCTAGGACATGAATTTGGTAACCATCAGAGCAATAATCGGTTCAAGTAAGAACCATCAGTGGATGCTAATACTACTGGACAAGTTTAATGAAAAACAGGAGACTTCCAGTATCAGAGAAACTCCCTGCAAGGCACTGATTAATTATAAAAGGAAAAACAGTGACTTTAGAGCAGAGAAACCAGGCAGACAGCAACTTAATCAAATGATCAAAGTTCACCTCACAAATGATGAGAAAGAGCCCCTGTGCCTCCTGATACATGGAGAAGAAAGCAGATTGGCATATCACAGGTACTACTGCCAAGATGGCATAACCAGAACCTCATCGTAAGGAAACATCAGAATTTAAAAAATCACAGTCATTTTAAAAGGAAAATCCTAATTGAACTGACTTGTAAGAAGGATGACTTCCCATTTTACTGTGAGGTCAGATGTGGGCTTAGCTGATTCAGCATGGACATGGCATTACTTACTTGGTCTCTCTAGTCTTCACTCTGCCATCCTTAGCTTGTTGGTTTAGCCCCCTGTTGGTGGCAACATGGTGGTTGTGCTTCCTGGGCTATGTCCACACCTGGTGATGGACAGGAGAGAGACTCTGATTTGGAAATGGCATAAGTATGTCCCCCAAAGTTCATATGCTAGAAGCTTGATCACCAATATTGCCATGTGGAGAAGTGGTGGAACCAGTAAGAGGTGAAACCTCATAGGAGGTACTTATATCATGGAGGATACTGTCCTGCCCTTAGAAGAGATTAACATAGCCTCATGGGTTACCACTTAGTTCCCACAAGAATGGACTGTAATAAAAGGAGAAAGCCTACCCCTGAATCTCTCTGGTTTCCAAACTACCTTCCACGTGAACCCTTCCACATGTGTTCAATAGCAATGATGCCATTTGCCATGTGGTGATGTAGACAGAAGCCAAAATTCACTGACAAAGAGAAGGAGATGGCCACCAGGAGCCCTAGAACTCAGGAGCTCCCTGGGAGTCATGTGTGATCTAACGTGGCGCTTCAGCAACGGGAAAACAGAATGGCTGATGCTAATGCACAGACCTCCAGAGTCATGAAGGCAGCTGAAACACAGGATGTGAAAGGACTCAGTCACAAAGACACCTTAGGGGCTGCAGGGTCATGGTGGGAGGTATGCTGGGGAGGGACCTGTAAATCACATCTGGATATCAGCAGGTAGAAGCAGCAAGGACACCAGGGGGATACTAGCAAATGGAGCTAGTTTTTGCTTTTGCTTTTGCTTTTGGTTTGGATGATTATAATGGCTCAAAGTGGCAACAAGCAATGCAATGTAAATTGCATAAAAAATCTCATAAACTTTTTTTTTCACAAAAACTAGCAACATATTTGGGGCTGGGGTTGTGGCTCAATCCTTGAGCGCTTGCCCAGCATGTGTGAGGCACTGGGTTCGATTCTCAGCACCACATAAAAATAAATAAATAAATAAAAATAAAGGTTCATCCACAACTAAAAAATAGACATTAAAAAAACTAACAACATATTTAATGTTAATAGGAAAGGGAAATAGGAAAATAATGTTCAAACAATGTGATCTCATCCCTTGAATAGGAAATATAAATATTTTCTGGGAGAAAATACATAGAATATCCTTTTTAGGTAGTATTATCTATTTTTTTTAACTCCTTCCCTGATTTCACTCCCCCTCTAGCCTGTTATAATGCTTTATCATCTTGAGATTCAAGAAGTTTAATCAATACCATGGTTACCTAAATTTAAGGCCAATTATTATTCTTTAGAATTGAACACACATGAAATACAAATGTTTAGCATCCTGTTCATTCCAGTAGTTATTCCATATAGGTTTCATAAGATCTATTTAATTGTATCCTGAACACTTAACGGATACCACTTTGTTGCATTTCATGATATGTACCAATCAATGAAAATGAACAATTCCTTGATTCAATTTACAGAAAACTCGATACAATACATTTTACAGAAAAGATCTTCATTATGTCTACATCCTAGGCTTACTGTAGTTCTGAATATTGATCTTTAGAGGAATCAAGTTGTTTTGATTTATCAATAGAGAAAAGCATTTTTGAACTGATTCTAATTTCCTAGCCAGTAGGACTTGTTGCCTGAGATTGAATACAGTGGTGCATTTTAATGAATCAATTAAATTGCTTCTTGGTATGGATTCAGTCAAAAGATTTTTATCATGAGAAAATGTTTCAACTTTTTCCTACACTTGAATTTGTTTATTCATTTATTTGATAACTATATTTTGGTAAGTATTCTGGAAGTAACCAAGGACAGAGTAGTCTGTTGGGCAAACCATTACTAATTAATCATGTTAATGTATCATGCATCCAGCACATATGCCAGGCCTTGTGCTGTCATATCATTTTTTATGTGATCACTCTGTCTGTTGGTTAACGTTGTCACCACTTCCAATTTACAGATCAAGAAACTGAAACTGCACACAATAATACAAGTTGCTCCCACGATTAGAGCTAAGAAATAGAAGAGGCAAGAGGCAAAATTCAACCCCAGTTAGGTAGTCTCTAGTGCATCAGCTGCTACCCACAGTGCTGTAGTGTTTCTGGCAGATACTGTGTCTTAAAAAAGCATACATGTGATAAATGAAATAGAAGGAAACCTAAAGCATCCTTTAGGGAAAGAGGATAAAGAAGACCATCGTGGACATGATATTTTAGCTGTTCTGTCCCTCCAGAGTTCCTTCACTAAGTCCAAGGAAACCTGGATCAATTGAGGGGTTTGTGCAGCTAAGTAAAAGAGGAGTACGTGAAAGGTACAGAGAAACTAAAGAAAAAAGTACATGATTTTCTAGTGAAAGAGGCGTGGTAAGACACAGGCTTGCTTGTGAACTGTGTTCGTCACATAGGACTTTATCCCGATGCAGTGTCACACAATCTTCTCGCCTTAAACATGGCTTTCCTGCATTCTTGTATTTTCTTGCATGTTCTTTGTAGCTTTCATTGAATATCTCAATTTTTTTAATTAGAAATTGAATACAAGTGAAATGGTTTTCTTCCACCTCTAACATAAGATGCTCCTCAACCTATGCTGGTGTTATAACCTGATAAACCCAGCGTAGATAAAAAAAAATAAGTAAAAAAAATGCATTCAATACACTGAACCTACCCAACACCACCACTTAGCAACATACTGCAGAACTTCAGGGGTTCACTGTCATGATCACAAGGCTGACCGACAGCTGTGATCAGCAACTGCTATCCTGCATCACAAGAGTGTTAAGAGAGTATGCTTCATAGTGCCAGCTCAGAAAAGATCAAAATTCCAAATCTGAAGTACAGTCTCGACTGAATGAGTATTGCTTTCACACTATCATAAAGTCAAAAATCTTAAGTAGAGCAATCATAAATTAGGGACAATATGTATTAAGTTACATAGAGACCATGACTTCAATTATTGGACTGCTTTTTTTTTTATTAAAATGTCCTTTAAAGACCTACTAATTCCACTTCTCAGTGAAGAAGCTTCATTTAAAATTATGTTTCAACTGACTTTGCAGAAACATTTGAATAGGAAGGGAAGCCATGCGTTTTCCGCTACTTGAAAAGCATAGACCTATAAACCTAAGGGAATTTACTCTGCTTTATAAACCACATTTTGAAGGTAGGGCTAGTTTTTGGGCAATGACACGTGGACCAAGAGTCTGTCTACCTTTGTAGCTCAGTACTTGGGATTCCACATTCATAGTTCCATGAAGACAGTTGTTTCTAATAGAAAACTATTGTATCAAAATTAAAAAGTTAGGGGCTGGGATTGTAGCTTAGTGGTAGAGCACTCACCTAGCACGTGTGAGGCCCTGGGTTCAATTCTCAGCATCACATAAAAATAAATAAATTAAATAAAGGTACTGTGTCCAAGTACAACTAAAAAAAATTAAATATTTTTTAAAAATTTAAAATATTGTACAGATAAAAGATACAGACACTTTTGTATCAATTTAAAAAAAAAAGAAAGAAATTTGCACATGGAGAACATTTGCTGTCTCTTCATTGTAGCTTCCGCAGACAGCTCAGCTTTGCAGAAAGAATTCTGGTTCTCGAATCCACTAAAGCAATTATGGCCAAAGTTGTGACCTTGTACTTTAGTGGTGATTTGTTTTAAATATTTCTCAGGCTTTTGCTTTACTCAAGCCTGCTGGGAGAAAAATTAACATGTATGAACCATGATGTCTTGAACATTGTGCTGATGTCACTCCTCTATTTGCCAATTTCATGTGAGTGAATATACATCACGGAAGCATGGTGTGCAGCTGGCTGTATTGATTAAAAACTTTCACAAGGGGGCTGGAAGTGGAGCTCAGTGGTAGAGCTCTTGCCTAGCAAGTGCAAGGTCCTCAGTTCAACCCCCAGCACTATAAAATAAATCAGCAATCAGTCATTCTACAAAATTTGAAGCCTCAATATATTACTTTAAAGTAGTGGGCCTATTTATGACAGAAAACCCTAATAAGAGTGGCTTCAAAACATTAGGAGTTTATCTTCATTTCACATCCAAGAAGTCTATGTCCTGGACCCTTCAATCATAATGCCTTGCTGCCCATGGCCCCAAGCCAGGCTGAGGCTGCAGATCTAGACCATATTGTAGTCCAGGCTTTGAAAAGAAGGATGGGCAGAAAGCTTAGATGGATGCCATAACTTAGAACATTTTCTGGAATTTTCCACAGAGCACTTTAGTTTCCCCTTCAAGGCCAACACTTACTTGACCACATCTAACTGCAAAGGAGGCTGGTGGCAATGTGTCCTAAAAGTTGAGGTTCCTATTCCTGAGGAAGAAGGAAGAACACTAAAACGAAAAAGTTCCCCTTGCCATAGACAAGTTGATGAAATTATGAGGTAAGAAGTCTTACTAGATGACTGTGGACCCCACAACCTGAGTCTAGTTCTCATGGAAAATGTTAAGACCAATGGAGGAGGAGCCCCAAATTTTGAAACTCTAAGGGAACGGGGTCCCCAGAAATGAGAATTTTTACTTGCTCTGGAAAGATATACTGAAGCACATGATCTGCTGCAACTCTAACCTATGCTAACTCTGACAGAAAGAAGAGGGAAAGTCAAGTCCAGCTCTTAATTCAGGACCCAAGGGTTTGCAAATAGATAAGGCCATTTATCAAGAGGCCATTGACAGATTTGGGGTGAATGAGAGGACTGCTACACATGGAGCCATGAGAAATTCTTTAGAAAGGTAAAGACCAGGTCCTGGAAAGAAGGCATCATCCTAGGAGGTGGGAATCCCTCAGGAGTCCAGACCAACTCTAGACAAAAATCACAATCAAGCAGGGGTGTTGGCACACACCTATAGTCTGAGCTACTCAGGGGGCTAAGGCCAGAGTATTACTTAGGCTCAGGGGTTCAAGGCCAGCATGAAAATTGTAGTTAAACCACTTCTCAAAAAGAAAGAAGACAAAATGTGCATGCACATTGGATGGTTTAGATCTGCCTTGCCAAGAGAGGTTTTTTGATTTTTCAATAGAAGTAGAAGGAAAAATAAATATCCATAGGGCAGGCTTTTTGCTTTGTTTTGTTTTTGTTGTTAGGAACAATTTTTCCTTTAAACATTATTTAATACATTTTTAAAATACAAAAGAAAGGCATGCTCTTTGCATTGAATTAGTCCTAAAATACACAAATACAAACATTGATTATTCCCCTGTATCTCAACTTTCATAAGCCTCTGAGGTATGCAGATCAACATATCAACTCATGCCAAAAACACCTTTACCTCCCTCTCTTCACGTGTGTACAAACATATTCAAATATTCATGCATAAATATAGGACTACTGTTTCCTGGGGCTTTGGGATATGTGGTTCTTTTTTTGCAAAAATAAGATTTTTTATCAATTTTATTTTATGTATGTAATATACATACCAAAAACCCCTCCAAATGATTAGATACAGATCTGACTTATCCTTTCTAACTGATGCATTATATTCCATAAAATGTATACTCTTTAATTTATTAAACAAACTTTTTCCTGGTGGACAACAGAAATTCATTTACTAGTCAACTATGGAAGATTTGAGATGATAGATTAGAGGCAGCCAAAGTCTTGCCCACTTCTCCAGGAGATTGAATCAGAGCAACAGGAAAGCAGCTGCATACCAAGGTGTGACTGTGGGAGAACACTGAAGTTCAATAGTGGGCAGATAGAGAAACTTAGAGAAACACAGAAACCTTGGAGAGTGGAGCAGAGAGTGAAATAGAATGCCCAGTCTGACCACGTAGCAGTGTGGGAAAGAACAGGGGCAATGGTAAAAGAAAGTGAGTTCCATGAGTTGGTTTTATTCCACGGATGCAAGGATGCTTCACCATATGCAAATCAATAAACACAATACAGCACATAAAAGGAATCAGGATAAATATCACATGATCTTCTCAATAGATGGAGAACAAGTCTTTGATAAAATTCAACATCCCTTCATGATAAAAAATCTCTAAATAAGTAGGCATAAAAGGATCATACCTCAACATAATAAACTCTGTGACAAACCCATAGGCAACATTATAGTGAATGGGAGAAAACTAAAAGCATTTCCCCTAAAATCAGAAATAAGACAAGGTTGTCATCTCTCTCCGCACTTAATATAGTACTTGAAATCTTATCAAGAGCCATTAGGCAAGAGAAAAATATAAAAGGGATACAAATAGAAATGATGAAGTCAAATTATTCCTGTTTGAGGAAAATATGATTCTGTACTTAGAAAAGTTCCCAAAGACTTAGAAAACTGATCAAAAGACTCTCAGAACTGATAAACAAATTCAGAAAGGTAGCAGGATACAAAATCAACATACAAAAATCAATGGCTTTTCTCTACACCAACAATTAGCTCACTGGGAAAAAAAATCAAGAAAGCAATCTCATTCAGAATAGCTTACATACATATAGTAAGTAAGTAAGTAAGTTTTGGAATATACCTAACCAAAGAGACAAAAGACTACTATGATGAAAATTGCATAATAGTGAAGAAAGAAATTGAAGGAGATACTGAAGATGGAAAGACATCTTGGGTGCATGGATTAGAATAATTAGTAATGTTAAAATTACTGTACTGCCAAGAGTGATCTACAGATTCGATGCAATCCCCATTAAAATACCAGTGACATTCTTCAAAGAAATAGAAAAAAATCTAAAATAGATACAGATGCACAAAAGACAATGAATAGTCAAAGCAATCCTGACTAGAAAGAACAATGCTGAAGGCATCATAATACCTATCTCAAAACGTATTACAGATCCAAAGTAGCAAAAACAACATGGTATTACCATAAAAATAGGTACATAGACTGATGGAATAGACTAGAGGACTTGGAAATAAACCCACATGTTTACAGCCAAATGACACTTGACAAATTTACCAAAAACACACATTGGAGAAAAGACAGCCTCCTCAACAAATGGTGTTGGAAAAACTGGAAATTCATACTGAAAGTAGATCCTTCTAACCCTGTACAAAAGTCATTGCAGAGTGTATCAGAGACCTAAATGTAGACCCAATACTGTTTAATTACTAGAAGAAAACATAGGAGAAACACTACTGGATATTGGCACAGGCAACAGTTTCCTAAATAGGACTCTAATAGCTCAGCAAACAAAAGCAAGAATTAACAAATCAGATTACATCAAATTAAAAACTTCTGCACAGCAAAGAAATCAATCCATACATCAAAGGGAAAATCTACAGAGTGAGAGAAGATCCTTGACAGCTCTTCATCTTCCAGAAGATTAATATCCACAATATATAAAGAATTCAAGAAAAACAAAAGAACAAGTAATCAAAAAATGGACAAATGTTGTGAACAGACACTTCTCTTAAAAAAGGGAAGTACAAATGGCCAATAACTATATGAAAAATATCCTCAACATTTTTAGCCATTATGGAAATGCAAATCAAAAGTATGTTGAGGGTTTGGGATATAGCTCAGGTGGTAGAGTGCTTGTGTCGAATGCACAAGGCCTTGGGTTCAATCCCCAGCACCACACACACACACACAACACACACACACACACACACACACACTCACACACACATTGAGATTTCGTCTCAACTCAGAATGACCATTATTTAAAAAAAAAGCAAATGATGGCAAGGATGTAGAGGTAAAGGAACTCTTTGTTTACTGTTGGTAAGAATACAAACTAGTATCATCACTATGGACAATAATTTAGAGGTTCCTCAAAAAATAAAAAATAGATCTATCATATGATCCAGCTATCCCACTCCCCAGTATATATGTCTGGGGGAAATGAAGTAGCATACAAAGGAGATATCACATACCCATGTTTATTGTGGCACTATTCACAACCGCCAAGATATGGAAAATGTGGTACATATGCACAATGAGTAATGCTCAGCCATAAATAAGAAGGAAATCATGTTATTTCTAGGAAAACAGATGGAACTAGAGGTCATCATGTTCCGCAAAATAATCCAAACATAGAAAGAAAAGTCTCATGTATTTTCTCTCATATGGGGTAACTAAAATAAAATAAAATGACCTAGAAGTAGAAGAGGGACTATTGAGGAAGAGAAAGGGATCTAGAAGGAGGGGGCTAGAGGGTATGGAAAGAGGATGGAAGTGATCAAAGCACCATTTATGCAGATATAGAAATGTCACAGTAAAACCCATCAATTTTTAATAATTAAACTGTGTTCATGATTAAAATAAAGTTAAAACATGAGCTATGGAACAAAAAGAATAAAAAAATGTAAAAGCAGTCAACTATATTAGGAAATTTCCTTTCTACAAATAAGCTTACAGATAAACTCTAGTACTGTTTACTATGCCCATTCTGAGAAACATCAAAATCTTCCTGTCTCCCTGAATTCATAACAGATTCAGTATTCCACTGATGATCTCCAAAGAGAAGAGTACCATCAAGCCATCAAAGGATGTGCAAGTATTAATTATATGACTGTACAGAACTATTTTTAAATTTTTGAACTCTAAGAATTTCACCAACAATGGCAAAGAGGACAACACACTGCTGAGGTAAACATCAATCTTCCCATTGGAACTAAGCATTAAGTTAATTACAGTGACAATGCTGCGTTTTTAGTCTGCATAGAAGTGCTTGTGTTGTTCGTCAGGAGGAGAAAAATCATCTGAAAACAAGAGCTCCAGGATAGAGATTAAAGGGATACATTTAAAAATTACTAGTCATATCAGCCATAAATAACTAACAAGACAACCTACCACATGGTTCCTCGTCACTGATGTCACGTAGCTGCACTAGAGCTATAAGTTATACAGGTTCTGCTAATGAAACTCATTCATAACTGTCTCCCTTCAGTTCAGTGAGTGCCTTAGTCACCAGCAGCTAGATTATCCCTTGTAGTGCCAGGTCCCTTTCCAAGGCCTGAGGAATCTTCTAGCCTGGTCATACTTGTAAGCCTCAATTGTAAGCACAGCGAGTGATTGAGAATCCCAATGTAATCCCAATGCCTAACAGCTCACACCTGTTAGGCACTCACCATGTCCCAGGTGCTGTTTCAAAGCACTCCACACATTCTCTTTTTGAAAACCCCACAACTGTCTCAGTCTGTTTTCTGATGCTGTACCAGCGTACCAGAGATTGGGTAATTTACAGATAATAGGCTCAAGGTCCTAGAGGCCAGGAGAGCATGGCACCAGCATCTGGAGAGGGTTTTTGTGCTGTGTAATCCCATGGTGGAAGGTGGAATGGCAAGTCAACATGTACTCGAGAGGAGGAACACCAAACCTATCCTTTTATCAGGAGCCCATTCCCACAATAACAGCATTCATCCATTCCCTCAAGACCTAATCACAACTTAGTGGTCCCACCTTTTACTACCACCACCGTGGCAGGTAAGGTTCAGCAAAACATTTTCAGGGACATTCAAATCCTGACAACCACCCTATAAAATGGCCACTAAGCATTCATTGTGTGCCTAAGCACTGCTGCGTGCCTGGAAGTACAGGAAGAAAGTATCGAATCTTAAAGGGGTTACATTCTGCCTCGGAAGCTAAAATCAAAATAAGAAAAAGAGAGCAGAACAATCTGGCACAATTTAATTAAATTATGTGACAATAGCTACAAGTGCAAGAGGGTTTTAGAGACATGAATCTCTGAAAGACTAGAGTTGTCTTCATTTTTTTTAAAATGAAGGTATTTTTCAATTTGAAATGCTTATAAATTCTGTTTTGTGAACAGAGCAAGATGATTTCTCTAAAGATCTATTATTCTTCATTTGATGGCTTTCGTTTTAGACTTTGAAGTACAGCAAAAAAAAAAATTAGATTGATAAAATTATTAAGAGAATGCCTAAACATTGTATAGATGATTCTTGAGATACTCTTGGCAAGCCTGTGTGAATCTGCTAAAGGGTTCACAGTCTATGCTTTAGTTTCCTAATAAGAATAGTTTCTCAATAAAAAGATTAAAAATCACACATATTCTTGGGCTCCCTAGTCCCCCTGGATTATCTATTCAGCTGATTAAACATTATATTATTCTTAATCCGCTTAATAGATCAAAATGCTAACTTTCTACCTGCCTCTGACCTTTGAATCAGAAGGATAGCTTTACAAATCATTGCTCCCCAGATATAGAAATCTATACCATTGGGCTGGGGTTGTGGCTCAGTGGTAGAGTGCCTGCCTCGCACGTGTGAGACCCTTGGTTCGATCCTCAGCACCACATAAAAATAAATAATCAAAATAAAGATATTGTGCCCATGTCTAACTAAAAAAAAATTTAAAAAAAAATCTATACCATCAAAATCATATATCCTGGAAGACTACATTTGCTTGAAATCCCTGATAGGAATGCGAGACAAGTACTCTATCTCTTTCCTGGATTTTCAGAATGGGTTGGATGTGGAATTAAGTGAACCTTCATTCAGTCCACCGAGCCCATTTGGTAGTTGACTACACACCAGCTCATTCAGTAGTTGGGGCCCAGAGTAACTTCACAGGGATTTGTTGGCTTAAAATCCATCTCTTGCTTTGGCTCCTCTATGTATTGAGTTATTTATGGAGACATTTTCTAGCAACGACTATATGAATACATTTTTAGAAAAGTTATTTTGTCTGTAGCTTTAAAATTGGATTGCGATCTCTTTTAACAAGGAAAGACGTCCAAATTTCTAAAATATTGGAAAAGATTCATTTGGAAAGTTGATGAGCATGTGTTGCCCATTCCTCATAAAAATCATTGTAGATAAAGCAGTGTGTCAGAATTTGCCTTCACCCAGATACTGGAAAATGCAAAGCCTGCATGCAATAAGGATTAAGGTGCTAAAACTTTCTTTAGGAAATGCAAACCCAGGGCAGTGAAGTTGATATTAAAAAAGAAAAAGCCAGGTGCAGTGGGGCACACCTATAATCCCAGTGGCTCAGGAGGCTGAGTGAGGAGGATCACAAGTTCAAGGCCAACCTCAACAACTTAGCAAGGTCCTAAGCAACTTACTGTGACCATGTCTCAAAATAAAAGGTCTGGGGATGTGGCTTAGTGGTCAAGCACCCCTAGAGGGAGGGAGGGAGGGAGGGAAGAAAGCAAGGAAGGAAGGAGGGAGGGAGGGAGGAGAGATATGATGGAATGTAATGGGACACATTAGTGGTACCACAGAAGTTGCTGTTGTCATTCAGTGACAAAGAAGAAGAGCAGGTGACTTAGCACCCTATTTATTCACCATATGTGATTTTCCAGGATTGCAAAGAGAAGCCGCATCTCAGAGAGGTCAATGCAGAGAGACAGGAGGGAATGTATGTACCCAGCTTCTACTCAACTCTTATTTCCCCATTGCCAACCTTTAGCTCAAAGGGAAGTAACTCCCTCATGTGTCCATGTGAAATTTTACAAAGTCAAAAGTGGAAGGCAACAGGTGCCCCAAAAGAAGCAAGAAAGACAAAGGCCTAAAGAAATCTCAGGAAGCCTTCCTTGCAGCTAAGGGGTGATCACATGACCTGACATGGCTTAATCTAAAGGTCTCCCACAAGACTCCCCACCTCCCAGAGGTTCCACAGCATCTCCCAATAGCACCACCGTAGGGCCAAGTCTTTAATATGTTAGCTTTACTTCTGTGGTTTTATAGTCTTCCTTCCTTCCTTCCTTCCTTCCTTCCTTCCTTCCTTCCTTCCTTCCTTCCTTCCTTCCTTTTCTTCTTTCTTTCCTTCCTTACTTCATTTTTTCTCTTTCTTTCTTTCAGAAAATAAATTGCACTTCACAATATTTGGGGGCAAAAAAGAGCTTGGGAGTAACAAAACTGAGAATGAAAGAGAGTTGATAAATCAGGAAGATTTTAGAAAGAGAAGAAAAACAGCACCACTTCAAGTGTATAGAAGTTTATGAAATATGAATTCTGCTGAGCAGCTCATTTGAGCAAAAAATGCAGTTTACAAAGTTCTTATGTGTCTTGAAGTCAATTATATCCTTCAGTTCAGTAGAGAACGCAAAGAAAGAATTGTTATTCTAACTCAATTGTGAACAATAAGAACTGGTTGGGAAGGTGAAATGCAATCAGATCTTGAGCAAACAACTAAGCCAGGGGATTCTGAGCAGAGACACGCATGAATCCCATTAAAATAGGCATAATTCTACAGATGGAGGTTCTAAAAAAAAAAATGCCTAAGAGGAATGAGTAACTCTGTAATGCTCTCACAATATTGACATAAAGTATGAAGAAATAGAAGGGCATATGTTGGAATGTATAAAGTTAACACAAGTAATCTCAACTCAAAATTCAACAGGACATTTATGAAAGGTGAAAGACAATGGCAAATGTTGGAGAACAAGTTCCAGAATGGTACACCATGGAGCCCTAGATAACTACTCTAGGCTGCAGCATCAAACAAGATGATGGCCCCAAGGGTAATGTGTTAGTCAGGGTTCTCCAGAGAAACAGAACCAACAGGAAGTAGATGTACATGTAGACGTAGACAGTCTTGTAGATGTAGATATAGATGGAGGCATAGACATATAAGTCTATGGAGATATGAAGAAATTTATAAAAAGGCACTGGCTCACACCCTTATGGAGGCTGAGAAGTCTCATGTTCTAAGTCCCTTAAGTTGGAGGCCCAGGATCACCCATGGTGTGGTTCCACTCCAAGCCTACAAAACTGAGAGCCAGCATTGTAAGGTCTAGTCCACGTGCAGAGAAGAGCTTGAAAGCAGTTGAGCAGTGAACAAATATTCCCACACCCCACATTTTGTTCTTTTCAGACATCCAACAAATTGATGCTCAACCACGCTGGAGAGAGACATCTCTTTTATTCAGTCAATTCATTCAAATGTTATTCTCATCCAGAAACACACTCGCAGACACACTCAGAATCATGTTTAAACAGATATTTGGGTGCCTCGTGGACCAGTCAAGTCAACACATAAAATTAACCATCACAGGGGCTGGGGTTGTGGCTCAGCGGTAGAGTGCTCGCCTGGCGCATGCAAGGTGCTAGGTTCGATCTCGGCACCACATGAAAAAATAAAATAAATAAATTAAATAAAGGTATAAAAAATTAATCATCACAGACAATAAAAGAGCCTTTTAAACAGTAAGAAGAGGACAGGGACAAATCCATGCTCAGCTTGGTGGCACAGTAATGAACAGCATGTGAAAATAAAGAGGGAGGGAGTAAGCAGAGAAAGAGGGGATCAACTGATATTCGACACTAAGCAAGTTCTTTAACCTCTGGAAGCCTAAATGTTCCTTTATAAAAATGTAGCCATTTCATATATTTTCTGATGGAAGTAATAACTTCTACCTCATAGAATTATTAGGATAAAGTCATGTCTATAAAGGACTTAGCATAAGAAGGTACCTATGAAGTAAGTGGGTGCTACACACAGAACATTCAATAACAAAACAAAGATAAACACTGAATAACAGAGCAAAACCACTCATTTTTAGTTTAAATTTTATCTTCGTTAGAAAATATCTTAAAATTTCAAAAATATGAATATACCTTCTTCAAAGGAGTTGATGCTTAAGATGCTTGTCCAAACTTGATGATTTCTAATTAGTTTTTATATTTAGTTTTCTAGTCTTCAGGTTTGACTGAATTAGAATATATAATTAATAATACCAAAGGTTATTAGGACAGCAGCCTAGGAATGAAATTTCCAAGGGGAACTTGGAATAATGTCTTAATTTCCATAAGGGCTAGAAGTGGATCCTGAAACACCAGGCCACTAAAGAAAATGCAATAATTAAATGCTACAAGAATTGCTTCAACACTATGTTGGTCAGCTTTCCATCAGTATAACAAAATACCTGAGATAATTCATTTGTAAAGAGAAAAGGTTATTCTGTCTCACGTCTTGGAGGTTTCATTCAGTTCGTGATCCATTAGCCCCCTTAGTTTTGGGTGTGTACTGAAGAGCACATCATGGCAGAACAACACGAAGGAGCAAAACCACTCCACCCATGGCCAGTGAGCAGAAAAGAAGGAGACAAAGGGGAACCGCAACCCCCTTTATGGGCTGTTGGGTGACATTCAACATCCAAACCAGAGCAAACATAGAAATCCTGCTTAGAATTATTTGATTTCTATTATCAAGCAGATGGTTTGTGATCATTTAGAAAGGAAGAGATGATTTGCTAAAACCAACATCGACTTGCTAAGAACAAGTCTTACCACATCTTGGGGTTTTTGTTTTTGTTCTGTTTTTTGAGAGTATTAAATTAGTGAGTGATCTAAATGAACCATACTTCAAGTCCAGGAGCCTAGGAGCAGGTGATATTCTTGGCCCTAGTAAGCTCTCTCGGCACAATGGACAAACAGGTGCTTCAGATTGAAGATGGTGCATGACAAAGGGACCCAGGGAAGGGGGTCTGATGATCAGACTGGGTCCGATCTAGAAATAATGTGTGTTCCCAGAGCTTGGGCAAGCAGCATGATTGGTTTTGATACGGAGATTGTCATGCAGAGGGTGATAGTCTCTGGATCATGAAGGAGGGGAAGGAAACACACTCTAGGAGGAGACACTGGACTGGGATGCCATTTGCAGAAGGCCTCAGCTAATCCCAAAGGAAGTCTGGAGCACAGTGACCTCAAAGATGTCTTGAAGGGAGGTAAGGTCCAAGCCTCTGTTTCCCTTCCCACCCCAAGGGCAGGTCGCTGGACGTGCATCAAGCCTGGGAAGGCTGGGTCCTGAGGTAATGTTGCAGTCCCTGGGCAGAGGGGAGGGTGGGGGACATGCCCAGCTCTGAGCCTGCAGCAGCTGGGGGGAAAAAGTGCCTCACACTGAAGGATGGATGGACTGCATGCCACAGCAGACACCTGACTCAGCTGGATGCTGGCTCTCTACAGCACCAGGAACACTGCCTCCAACTCTGAGACCACCAGCATGACTCCAATAAACATGGCGCTGGGAGTTCTGGGGAATTCACGGACTTTTGCAGAAAGATCAGCTCTTTGCTAGCAGTAATTTAACATCTTTGAGCTTCAGGTTCCATCTATCTCTATACAACATTTAGGGTCAGAATTAAAAGGCATAAAACATAAAGGTATTGAGCACTGATTCTAATATACAGTAGATGCTTAAGAAATGTTCATTTCTTTTGCCCTTCCCATTTCTTTGTGGACTCTAAGAAGTATTGAATCTGTAGGTAGGAATCGGGTATCTAGGATAACAGGAAGAAATAGGATATGAGGACCTGAAATCAGTCAGAATCAAAACACCAAAGGAAAAACTCTAACGACGGGATTAAGGGGCTGAACCAAGAGGTTTACTAATGACTTGAATTAACCTGGAGAGAAGACTTGCATATTAAATGTGCAGATAAACTAAAACTTTAAAAAAAAAAAACCCATATATCCACAAAGCTATTAAAATAAGTACATACATTAAAAAGTTATATTTAAAAAGAAATATCAGGATGTTGGATGATAAGAATCACATCACTTTACAGCTTAGAATGATGGAATAAAATAAAGAATAAACTTAACTGGGATAAAGTTGAAATATTTAATGTAAGTCCAATGGTTCGGTTGTACCCACATGCATACACACACCAGAAAACTAAATAATAATTGCTGAACTTACTAAGTAAAAATGCAGCTCATGAGCCAGGTTCCACATTTTTGCCTTCTGTATTATGCAAGTAGGAGGTATAAATTCTAAACCCTTTATATGGTTAACTTTCATTAATCCTCTCAACAAGCCTGTAAGACCAAAGCTTTGCTTACCTTTGGTTTTCACAGAGGTAACTGTGGCTTCAAGGGCAAGTAATCCTGTTCAAGATCACACAGTGGCAGAAGGTGGAGTCAGGAAACTGAGAACCCTGAAATGACAAGTGCACACACATGACCACCGTGCATGCTACCTTTCCATGTGAAGGAGGAAGGAAACTAAATGAACAAACTACTGCTATACCATCTGGTTCCCATATCTGCCTCCAGCCAGGGCAGGTGCATGGCAGGAAATTGAAAAAAAAATTACTTAAGTTTTAAAGAGAGAGACATTAATTGACTCATATAACTGAAATTCCAGATGTAGAATAGCATGAAGCATTGAATGAATCTAATGGCCTTATCTCTATTTTTCTGCAAATCTCTCTACTTGACTTCTTCTGATGTAGACTTTCCCCCACCCCAGTCTGTGGCTTTAAACCAGTTCTTGTGAAAAGACCTGTGATTTTTAACTCAACTCCAGACACACTATGAACCAAATGTGCTAGGTAGTTAATACCATCTTGAGTTCATTGACTTCTGGCTCAAGAGAAAGCATAGTACTGCTGTTTTCAACACAGTCAATCAAGACTCTTGTATCAACTCCAGATGTGCATTTTTGGAGGAACACTAGACATAGATCATAGAGGATGTAGGACTAGAGCACAGATTTACTGTGGGGACGTGGCAGATTCCAATTCCGAGTCTTTTGTTGTTTCCAATACCAACATACCACCCATGCTTCTTAATCTAAAAACTAGAAATATTGAAAATACGTATGTTGCAAATACATATGTTGCTGGAGAGGTTAAATAGGACCAAATTCTACAAACGTCCAGGAATGGAACATTCATTTGGTAATCATGGTCTCCAGACTCAAGCTTCTGCTAAATTCAGTTCAAGAATTGCCTAGAAGGACCCCGTACACTGCCTTAACTCTGCTCCAATCCACCTAAACATAAATCCTGGCCCCTTTCCCTGATTTCTACAGAAAAACAAACAAGATCTCCTATCTCCCCAATTCCCACTCTCAAGCCCTTTTGTGTCTAAAATTTGGGAGCAATGACTAGGGTTTACTTCATGGAACCTGAACACTTAAAATTGAATATTGGGAGGGGAATGTAACTCAGTGGTAAAGCACTTGAGCCCTTGTTTAGTATGCGCTAGGTCCTAGGTTCAAACCCTAGTGTTCCAGGTGCATGCACACACGCGCGCGCACACACACACACACACATTTAAGTCAGACATTCTTGCTTTCTTTTATTATAAAATAATAAAATAAAATAAATTTATAGAACACTCCCATTCTCCTAACATTTTAAGGAAAATTTGGGGGGAAAATACATTTTCTCATTAATGAAGAGATAATGGTTGGGAAATGTGAAGACCCTGCTCAGATTCCAAAATTCAGGGTTTTTAATTCTGTAATTTTTCCATTGTATGATGTCCCTCTTTCTCTTGCGATCTACAAGTATAACAAACTACCTTCTTAATGGCAGTCATCTTCTATGTTGGCCTCGCCACAGCTTTATAATAATAAAACCACATTTAAGACACCTGCATCACCAGATGTGGTGGCTCAAACCTGCAATCTCAGCAGGGAGGCTGAGGCAGGAGGATTGCAAGTTTGAAGTCAATCTAGACAATTTTGTAGATCCTATCTCAAAATGAAAAGTAAAAAGGGCTGGAGATATACTTCAGTGATAGAGCCCCTTTGGGTTCAATTCCCAGTACCCCCCCCAAATAATAATAAAATAAAATAAAACACCTGCATCAATTATTTCTCCCATGGTGCCTTTTTCCACGAATGGCAGGCATACAGATACCCATATTCATTCTCTGTCACTCCCACTGTAATTTCTGTCATCTCTTCCTCCTTAGTCTCTCTCACGTGATTCTTGTTTCTGTCCTCACTGCAACTGTTGAAATCCAGGTTCTCAGCATCTCTCACATGGATTGCCAAAAATTCAAATAAATTAAAGAGAAGTTTAAGGTATATTTCTCCCCACCAGACTCAATATCATTATGATTTTAGTTGGGAATCTCCTAATTTAATGTTAGAGAGTACTTTGGGGAATTCTGTGTCCCCTAAAAGCATGGGTTGAAGATATTTTCTGAAAGAATGAGTCTTCAGCCCCCCTCTGCACTTAAATCTATCAGATTCACTCAAAATCCCTTCTGCCTCTTAAACTCCAGGAAAATGACAGTAGCAAAAATGTTTTTAAAAACACAGAAAGGGGGCTGAGAATATAGCTCAGTCGGTAGAGTGCTTGCCTGGCATGCAGAAGGCCCTGGGTTCAATTCCCAGCACCACCAAAAAAAAAAAATACACACACACACACACACACACACACACAGAAAGGAAGGCAAAGAGAATGGGAGATGTCAGCAGAGGTAGGTTTAGTGGAAAGAGTTTAAGAGAGCAGTAAGCGAAGTCCAGTCCCACTACAAAACCCAGAGAGGTCAGACCCAGGGCTCCAAGTCCCTTATGAAGCAGGCTTGAGGAGTTTGGCCAGAAGATTCTTCAGAGTCCTGGAAAGGAAAAATGATTCCTGGGGAAATTGAATCAGGGAGGCTCTCCTCGGGACACTCCATACACTCTCTCTTGTGAGGAGGAGACAGTGGTTCTGAAAATGGGGGTTAATGGCAAATTTATATTCCAAACAGTGAAACGACCCCTTAGCCCCCCATCCTTACTGGGTGAGTTTGGTTGGTTAAGATGCTATGCGCAAGTTTCTTTCCTATGACATTACTGTTTTTCCCTTTATCATGAGTAAGTTTATGGACAGAAACTTACTGCTCTTCATCCAACTCTGCCCACTGGTTTCTTTTTTATTTACTGCACAGGGCACAGCATAAATCTGAGATGTCTCTCACAGGAAAAAAGCCAACAGAGCTTCCTCCTCAAAACTCCAGAGGACAACCACCTCACACATGTGTCATGCAAAAGGGGCACTCGTCTTGTCTTAATTGAGAGGCGGCGAGTTGGGGGGTGGAGTTGAATTCCCTTAGGATATGTATTACAGTTTAGATATAAGGTGTCCCCGAAACGCTCATGGGTGAGATAATGCAAGAAAGTTTAGGGGTGAGATCATTGGAATTGAGACCCTTAACCTAATCAGTGCATTCATCCACTTGAGGATTATAACTGGGTGGTAACTGTAGGCAGTAGGGTGTGGTTGGAGGATGTGCAACACTGGGGGTGTGCTTTGGGGGTATATATATACATATTTTTAAATTATTATTATTATTTAGTTGTAATTGGATACAATACTTTTAGTTTATTTATTTTTATGTGGTGCTGAGGATCAAACCCAGGGCCTTGCACGTGCTAGGCGAGCGCTCTACCACTGAGCCACAATCCCAGACCTGGGGTATATATTTCATCCCTGAGAGATATCAACAAAGTAGAGGAAGGGGATTGAGCAGGAAGGAGGTGGGTAGGATATGGGAAAGTACAGGGGAAAGAAATCTACCAAATTATGCTGTGTCTATGCATGAACACAGTGCAAAGAATTTTGCTTATGTATATAATTATAATGCACTAACTAATGATAATAATACTAATAATAGAAGGGAGATAGTAGAGTAGAGCAAGTGGATCAGGGAGAGGGAAGAAGAAAGGGAAAGGGGAAAGAGGTTGATAAAATTATGTTACATGCATGCATGAATATGACATAATTATACATTATATCATTACAAATAATTATTATAACACACCAATAAAATTTTAATTAAAGATTAAAAAATCTTTAAAATATGATCAAGAAACTAAAGGTTGTAAATTCTGGTCAAACAGAATTTTCTAAAAAAGGACAAAAAAAATGGAACATACCAAAAATAGAAAGCAAGATACAATATTGAAGTTATAAACTCAATGAATATGTTGAACAGCAAAATAAAAATAGATAAATTCAAAAATCAAGGAACTGGATTATATTTCAGAAGAATGGGCTGGGAGTGTAGCTCAGCAGTAGAGCACTTTCTTAGCATGTTTGCTTCGCAGCAAAAAAAAAAAAAAAAAAAAAAGCAAAGAAGAAGAAAAAAGCAGAGAGAAAAGCAGATAAAATATATGAAAGAGAAAATAAGGAGCCTGGAGGGGTAAGTGAAAGTGAGAAGGTCTAACTTATTCTTGAAAAAAGTAAAGGAGAAAAGAGATGAAATAGACAAATAAAAATACTTGGTTAATGAAAAAAAAAAGAGAAGATAAAAAAATAAATAATATAAAATAGGAGGGAAATTTTAAGAAAAAATGTAAGTTCACAGACATAAGCCCAAATATATTAGTAATTATACCAATTTTTTAAATGAAATAATAGACTGGTTGCCAAAATGACAAATTGTCAGGATTAGAAAATAAAACCTAACTATGTTGCTCACAAGAAACATATCATAAATACAAGGAGATGGAATAATTGAATGTTAAGAGAAAAAAAAAGAAGTAAATATTAACCCAAAGAAAGTTAGTGCAGCAAAAAAAAAACAGAAAGAAAGTTAGTGCAGCTATATTAACTGAAAACTCAACTATAAGAGAAGAGCAATGAGTGATATTTAAAAGAATCAATTCATCAGGAAGATAAAACAATATTCAATGTATGTTAAAAACAGAGCTTCCAAATATATAAGGCAAAAATGGACCAAATATGAGAAGTAAACAAATCTATTAATAGTACAATTAACAAAGTTGATCTAAACAACACATATAGAACACTTCATTAAAGACAATAGAGTTAAAATTCTTTTTAAGTACCCAAGGAGCATTTGACAAATATTAGCCATATGCTAGACCACTCTGTCAATTTTAAATGATCAAAATCATCGAACTATGTTCACTGATCATGGTGGAATTAGTTAGGAATTAAATTTTAAAAAGGAGAGAGGAATTTTAGTGCTTGTAAATTAAGCAATACACTTCTAAATTACCTTAGTAGCTAGCAAAGACAATACATTAAAATACAATAAACTAATATCCATTTTAATCAAATGAGTTTAAGTATGACATTGGGACTTGAGGTATGCTCAATAGTAGGGCATATGCTCAGCGTGATCAAGGCCCTGGGTTCAATCTGCAGCATGCTCCCCAAAATAATATATGAGATGCCCTTAACAGTTCATGAAAAAAAATCATGACTTTAAATTACTTTAAATGATTGTATAAGAAAATCTAAAATCTCAACAATCCAGTGTCCAAAACAAGAATTTACAAAACAAATTACTCTGAAAGTTAGAAAAAAATAACCAGAGATGAAAGCAGAAAATATTGAAGAAGAAAATAAGTAAGAAAAAATAACCATCAAGAAAAAAAGTGGAGGACTCTGAAATAAGCAAGGAAACTGAATGTTCTATGCTGGTATTATTGTGGTGTGAACTGAAAAATACAGTCAGTAAGAGTGGGAGTTATAGGGTATAGATCAGTAAAAAATATAGATTATAGATATAAGATTTTGATAAGTGCGCTAAGACAATTATAAAGTAAGAACTGTCATAGGCAAGCCCGAATCTCCATTTTGCTTCCTTCTATTAAAAAAAAAAAGAGAGAGAGAGAAAACTGTTACAAGAGCTGTTTCTAAGAAACAGAAATGAAAGCTGTTTTCTGTTAAATTAAAAAATATATATAGATATATATTGTCTTCTGTACTTTGTACCCCACAAAATGTACTCAAACCAGGATATGGTGGTCTTGGTGACTCAAGACTTTGAAGTAGATTCTCGCCCCCCCCACTAACCACCAGCTCAAACCCAGGATGCAGTTATCTAACACCTGCTTCAACCCGACATGTGGTTGTCTGAGTTGCTCTGCTAACTGCTGTTCCGCTTGCTTGCATGACGCTAAGGAAAGTCCCTGAGCTGTAGCTTTCATCCTTAAATCCCCAAGACTCAGGCCGGGAAATTGCTGTTCTCCCACAGAGCTGCAGTCTCTACAGGTAGGTGACAGTCCCTGGCCAGGTAAATAAAGCTCTCTTTGATTTGAATTCGGACTTAGACTGTTTTCTGAAGCAGCTCCTCATAACAGTATCAACAAACTATAGCTCATATACCAAATTCAGCCCAACATCTGTCTTGAACAGTCATTTTTTTGTATGGTGTATGAGCCAAAAAAGTTTTTTTGCTTTTTTTAAATGTTGGGTGGATGATCAGAAAAAGAAGTATATTTTGTGGCACAAAAAAATTCAAATTTAATTTTTATAGTTTTACTAGAACTTAGACACAATCACTCCTATGTTGTCTATGACTAGTTTCACAATACATTGGCAGAGGTGAGGAGATGCCCACCTTATAGTTTGGATCTGGAATGTCCCCCAAAGGCTTGTGTATTGAAAACTTGGTCCCTAATGCAACAATATTCAGAGGTGGGACTTTGGGGAAGTGATTAGATCATGAGTGAGCTAACTTCATCGATGAATTAATCCAGTGATTAATTCAGAGCTGAACGGACTATTGAAGGTGGTGGACTTGCTTGCATGACTCTAAGGAAAGTCTAAGGAAACTCTAAGGAAACTGTAGGACATGGTAGCTAATAAAGAGAGTAGGTTCTTAGGGACATGCCCTTGAAAGCTGCCTTTTGTCCCTGGCCTGCCTCCTTCTAACCTTTTCTCTCCCTTTTGCTTCCTGGTCACCATGACTTTAAATTTATTTATTTCTTTCTTTTTTTTTGGTGATACTGGGGATTGAACCCAGGGCCTTGTGCATGAGAGGCAAGCATGCTACTAGCTGAGCTATATCCCCAGCCCCCTCGTCACCATGCCTTTGTTCCACAATGCCCTTTCATCAAAATGTACTGCCTCACCACAGGCCCAGAAACAATGGAGCCAGTTGACCATGGATTGAAACCATGAGTGAAATAAATCTACCCTTCTTCAAGTTGATTTTCTCAGGTATTTTGTCACAGCAATGAAATGCTAACATATCCTTGCCCCTTGGTTCTTATTCCCTGAAAAGTCTAAAATATTTTTATCTGATTATTTAAAGAAGTTTTTAAACCCTTGGCGTATAACAATGTTTACACACACAATACATACTTCAAAACAAACAGCTTATTAAAGTATTGAAAGTGAACAAAACAGTGATCAGCTTATAGACTGAACCTTACTGTATGTATTAGTATTAGTTTATAGCTCACAACATGTAAAATATTTACTATTAAGGGCCACCTTTCCTTTTTCTATGGAATCAAGGTAATGAAAGAAAGAAACAGAGACATTAAGAGATGAGAGAATGAGCCCAAATTACTTATTAGCAGGTATGAAAGGTGAAAATATCACTACAAATCCTACAAGACATTATGATCAATTTCATGACAATAAATTTGAAGTTTTAGGGAAATGGACAAATGCCAAGATAAACATCAAAACTTGTCAAGAAGAAATAGAAAATCTTACCAAGAAGAAAAACTGCATCTACTACAGAAAGTAAACTTGTAAGTAAAAACCTTCCACAAAGAAACTCCAAGACCAGATGGCCTCATTGGTGAATTCTTCCATTTGTTTAAGGAAGGAATACCAATAACATAGAAATTCTTCCAAAGTATAGAAAAGCTCATTTTTATGAGTTTTATCAAGTAGAAAAGCCTTGATATTAAAATCTGACAAATACATTATAAGAAAGAAGAATTAAAGCCAGATGTACATATATATTACAGTCACTTTTAGATAAATTATATATTTCACAATTTAAAATCTTAAAGACTAAAAACAAAACAGAAAATTACTTAGAAATGAATATAAGAACTTCCAGGTTAAAAGAATTCATCAAATATCCCCCTCATGTTAGAAAAGAGGAAATGATAGGATAAGCAAATAGCTGCTATAGAGTGGATTAAATGGGATTACTAAGATTAACAAAATGTTTCACACATATTGAATTATAATCTAAAAATAACACCATAAAGTCTCTAAGACTGTCAAAATTATTCCAATACCCAAAGCAAGCCTGATATGTGGAAATCAATTTGTGCAATATGGAAGAGACTTAGATGTTCACATCTGTGCTGTCAATCTAAATAACAATCAGAGGGAGATTCTCCAAAGTATATTTATGTGGGAGTAGAACAGCATTTCAGGAGGGAGGAGGGAAGAGCATGGGAAGAACATGGAATCACAATGGGAATACACATGCCATAGTAAACTATGTGCATATTCAAAGAAGTTGAGGCAAGGGGAAATTTTTAAAGGCAAATATGAGGATAATTGCACAAGGTATTTTGAAAAAATAGACCTTGGCCACAAGGATTAATAACAAGAGTGGTGCGAGTCCCAGAGTTGAATAGACAGTTGCTGGATAGATATCCTCAGAAGTGTGTGTGTGTGTATGTGTGTGTGTATGGTGTGTGTAAGGCTGCAGTAACCCCTGTGCAAGAATGTGGTTCTGAGAGTCTTTGTGAGTTACTATCAGGCAGTCACGCATGAGAACACTTCTTTCATCACCTTTCAGCGTTATGTATTTTTTGGTCAGGGTTGGCAGAAATTACTCCATTTTGATTCTGACAACTTTTGCAATTCTTTTCATTACATCAGCACTGGCAAGCATCTTTTGAAAATTCAAAAATAAAGAGGATTTCAAGAAATGGGAAAACATCTCATGTTCATAGATCAGAAGATTTAATCTTGGTAAGATGACAATACTACTCAAAGCCATCTATAGATTCAATGCCATTTTATCAAAAGCCTCATGACTTTTTTGTTTGTTTTTGCAGACATGGAAAAACCCATCCTAAAACATACAATTGATCAACAAATATATGAAAAAATACTCAACATCTTTAACAATTAGAGAAATGTAAATCAAAACTACTCTAAGAGTTCACCTCACTACAGTTGGAACGACAATTATCAAAAATACAAGTAACAATAAATGTTGGCAAGGATGTGGGGAAAAAAGGCACACTCATACATTGCTGGTGGGACTGAAAACTGGTGCAAGCCCTCTGGAAAGCAGTATGGAGATTCCTTAGAATATTTGGAACGGAACCACCATTCGACCCAGTTATCCCACTCCTTGGTATATAGCCAGAGGACTTAAAAGCAGCATATTACAATGATGCAGAGAGGAATTTGGGGATACAAAGAAAGATATACTGACTATCAAAAGAGAAACACCCACAAATTTTTGGAATGCAAAACAGGCAACTCGTACACAACCCGGCCTTTGCCCTTGGTCTACATCCTTGCCAGCAAAAAGTAATATGATGAGAAGGCAATGAGCAACTGCTAGAAAAACGGGCAAGAAATTAGGTTACTACTCTAACTCCACCTCTAATCCAGCTCCTAGCTACTATCCCTCTATAAATATTAACACTCCAGAAAAGGGGCTGCTGTCTCTCTGGAGATAGCCTACTCTTTTAAATATTTACTTTTTCCTTTATCCCATAAAACATTTCTCTGGAGATACTGCATTCTCCTTTGAATGTCTCTGCTTTCCTTGATTTGTCTTGATTGGCACATGCTGGAATTATTTTTTGTCACATAAGCTAGGGACTCCATTTGTCCAGAATGGAGGTCCCTCTCTCTGGGAAAAAAACACAGTGACATTTCCAGGTGTGATTTCCTGAGCAATAGTAAATGTCCTTTGTATGTTAATGAGATTCATAGTTAAGGCTCCCTAGTTTCAGAATGGGAACAGGTTATTAAAAAAATATATACATGATTAAAGGATTAGAACTGTCCTCCTCACCCTGACCTAAGGTGGAAGAGAGGGTCTAGAGATTTGAATTCAATAACCAGTGGCTATCAATGATTTAATGAGTCATACCTGTATGCTTCCGGAAGCTCTTGGGTTAGTGAGCACATGCGTATGTTAGAGAGAATACAGAAGTTCTGCAGGGTATTCCCATACCTTGTTCTCTTCCATTTTGATTGCTCCAGAGTTGTGTCCTTTATAATAAAATTTGTATAGCCTTTTCTTGAATTCTGTTATTGTAGTGAATTATCAAAACTGAGGGGGGAAATCAGAACCTTTCAAATTGGTGTGAGCCAGGTAGAAGTGGGGTAGGCTGGCATCTGAAATGACAGCGGTCTTGGGAGACTGAGCCTTCACTCTGCGGGGTCTAACACTCAGGAGTTAATGTCAAAATTGAATTAATTTGTAGCCCTCCCCCCCGAGTTGGTGTTAGAGAATTGGTGCTGAAATGATGTAATTGTTTCAGGAAAAAAAAAATCAAACAATAATGCTAAGTAAAATAAGCTAGAACCAAAGAGCAAATAGTGGTTGACTCCACTTACATGAGGTACCCAGAGTAGGTAAATGCATTCAGACAGAAAGCAGAACAGACATTATCAGGGTCTGAGAAGGAATGGAAAATTATTGTTAAATGGGTAGTGTACTGGGGACGATGAAGTTCTGGTGACGGATTCCCAACAGTGTAAATGTGATAAGGAACATAAAGATCATACCTGAGACTGTGTTTTGTCTTGACTTCCTTGTCTTCCCATGAAAGGAATTCAAGCAAGACATGAGAATTAGTAAAAGTATAGCAAAGTTTATTAGAAGAGAAAAAAGATGAGGAAGCACCGTCAAGGGAGAGAGTGGGTTACTCGGAGAAGAGAACAAAGCTCACTTGTGTCCCAGCTTTTTGGGGAGACAGGAAGGAGGTCCCATGCCAGTGTTACTTTTTTGATTCTAGTTTGAGACATTATATGAACTAACCACCTAAGGTCAACTCTTGGTCATCTTGGCCTGGCTGACAGGTTCTAGAATTTATGGTCTTAATAATCCTGCTTTCCCAGGTCCAGGAATCTCTCTCTGTTCTTACTATTTGTTTAGGGACTTTAAGATGTCTTAGCAATTAGGTCCTTTTGATCAAACATATCCTTGCCCTTTGGTTCTTACTCCCTGAATTTATCTATTTTCCTCCTTTTGTAAGAGGAATAGTTTATAGAACTGAGATCAGGCAAGGGTCCTGAAATAGCTATCTTGTCAGACCTTGCAGTGCCACTTAGGCAGGACTATTGATAAACCAATTTGTTCTGTACCAAGTATTATAATCCACTGCTCATATCTAACTGCCACCTAACAAATGTACTTAATGCCAGTGAAGAGTACACTTAAAAGAGGTTAAGATGGTAAATTTAATGTTATGTATATTTTTTTAAAAAATATTTTTGAAAAATAACCATACAAATATAAAAACATATCCCACTTTTAGTGAATTATAAGAAAATGCTATGAACATCACACAAGTGTCTCACATTTAAATCACTTAATACGTATATATACGCTCTGAATACAAGATGAATCCCCGGAGTCCAGTCTGTAATGAGTGTGGAAAGGGTGGGACAGAAATTGGAAAGTTCTTTATAGGCTGCCAACTAATAAATGTAGAATAAGAGTATGAAAATCACACACCTCAACCCCCAGAGTAATAATTTTATTCAGACAAAAATTGATTCAAAGGATGCTAAAAGTAGTGTCAATGTTTGATGAGGAACAGATGTGTATAATCTCAAGGTGTTTGTCCATATACTTACTCATCACAAAGAGAAAAAAACAGCTTCACAAGGAAGAAACTGATACATAATGTCTTAACCAAACATGTTGACACAAACCAACTCATGCCTCCAAATGTGACACCTTGAAGAAAGCCACAGTATCATTTATGCTGTATTTATGGATTAATACATGACTTGAAGCAAAGCAAAACATTCAGGCAAAAACAAATTCAGGACTTGTCTATCAAATAAATGTTCCCACCTTTCTAAAAATCTGTTATCATTAAAGATAAAGCAGGGCTTTTTCTTGAAAAATCACTCCAGACTAGATGACTAAAGAGATAGGAAAATTAAATGCAGTGTGTGATCCTGCTATAAAAATGGGTCAAGAAGAAAAACTGATATTACTGAAAAAACTGGCAAAATTTAAATATGTAAATTTTTAAATATGTAAATTAGACTGTAGTATGATTATAGTGGTATATCAGGGATAAATTTCCTGGTCTTTATAACTATGAATGAACACTGCTTGAACACACTTCAAGCCCAAATAGACCTCCTTTCAATTATTACTAATATTTCTATGTTTAGTCATATTCCTGATTCTTATAAATGGGGTTTAAATTCAAGTAGCACAATAATGATCTTATCAATCTAGACGGGAAGCCTACCTGTAATCTGCTTATCAAAGAATTAAAAATGTTTTCAGTAAAGCAGTAAGATTGAATATTCAATTCTGAAACAAACACTGTTCCCTATAGCAGAGTTAAAAAAAATATTGCAAATTGGCTCTTAATTCAAATTGAATGCATTTACTACATTGGAAAATAGGCTTATTCAATGTAGATAAAAGAAATGATTGTTGATGAGAAATGTATAGAGTAAAACAATAAAATCAGTTTAATATGATAAAAAAGGGCTGGGGTTATGGCTCAGAGGTAGATCGCTCGCCTAGAATGCATGAGGCACTGGGTTTGATCCTCAGCACCACATAAAATATTGTGTCCACCTATAACTAAAAAATAAATATAAAAAAAATAAGAAAATGACACGTATGCAATTCATAAGACAATGAACAACAATTCAGCTTTACTTTTATTTTCATATTGTTTAATAGATATTTTACACATATCATAAATATACACTTGTAATATAAAAATCTATACAAAACCCAAGTACTTTAACATCTACAAAAGGGAGATACTGCATTTGATTTTGGATACTTTTCTGTTTAAATACTATTTAAAATTGACCTTCAAGGAGACAGCAAATCAAAAGCCATTAACTACTTAGAGAGTTTTCTGTTCACATAAATTCATCATTCAAGTAAGTATATTTTATTGAAACAATAAGCCATCTGACTGGTACAAAGTCAAACTGCAAGAACTACAGTGTTGAGCCAAAGCAGAGTTTTATCTCCACTTTCCTCAGCCTAGAATCAGCTTCTAAAACAAAATGCAGAACACAACAATGATTTTCATCCTTGTACTATTTAATGTCATGTTATAGGGCTGACAATGCACCCTATATTGTACATTTACAGGATCTTGTCAAAAATATAATAAATACTAAAGGTAACAAGTAGAAATTATATTTTCCCTAATTTCTTTCTATTCAATTTGAAAAACAGTACGTCTCTTTCGTTGTGCTTGGCAACTGGACATCATACCCGAAGGAAAAATCCAAACATCCCATGGATAAGATATGACATAATTTGGTTATAATTTCAGTTCAATAGTCATCAATCATAAAGAACTTAAAGTAGTGTTCCTTACCATAGCATTTCCATGACTTAAAAAGTAAATTATTGAGGCACAAAAACATTGCATGACTTGCCCAAAGTCATGAAAGAAATGAGGAACAGATTTTAAAACTTTTCCTTTCTAACTTAAGCAATTGTACAAAAACCTATAGCTTATACCCTGTCTTAAAATTATCTCAGTCAGACACATAAAGAAATTAGGTGCATTATTCAGGAATGTTTACTTAACCTAAACTTCTGTAATTAAAAACTTAACTTTCAAGAACCCATACATTTATCATAAATCATTAAGAAGTTACAAATGGAATACAATCATTTTCTGAATTATTAGGCATTTAACAAGTTACTAATTAAATTTGACACAACTGATTGCAAAAAAATTTGACAATTTAAATACACAAGTTCTGAGAAAGATGCTTATCAACATGATTTTTTAAAAATACTAATTACAGGATCTATAAAATTTAGAAGACAGTACCATAGACACAAGCATATTAATATAGATAAATTAAATCAACTTCTAGTTGACCTTTTGTTTTTTATGAAAACGTTCTAACAAAGCACTCATAATGTTTCCTGGAATTCTTTGGTGCTTATCAATCAAAGCTTGAACAGCATTCTTCGTCTATTAAGAAAACAAAAGAAAAGTCATTATTATTTAAGTTCTCTATGTAGTTTATATGGTAAAGATTTTTATGACTACTACTTTCAAGAAGTACTCCTTAATTTGGCCCCCATCTCCTACCATAATGAGTGATTTCCTTCTCAGTACAGAAATATCTTATTTCTTATCTGTATTTATTAAGCCTTGAATTATAGTTGTTGTCTAGTTGGCTATTTTCTGCACTAGACTGTAAGCTCCGTAAGATATATCTTAGTATTTCTCCACAGAAATGCCTTGCACATAGTATGAGCAAATGTATAACAATGAATCCTACCATTATGTAAAATTATAATGCACCAATAAAAATATGGAAAAATGGCTTGCATACAGAAAACACTAAAATGAATTGAAGAAAAAGTTACAAGAAAGAAAGTAATAAGAAATCTTCTAGTAGGCGAATACAAGATTTAATCCTCTCTAGCCACTAATAAACTCTAGTATATTTTTCTTCCATCACCATACATAACCCAAAATATTAAGCAATGAAACAGGAAAACAAAGAATAAGCATGAGCTGATACACTTTAGTTCAATGCCTCAATTTCTAGACAGTTTAACAGGAATTTTAATTAAGTCATTGCAATGGAAAAGCCAATTAGCATATATCAAGAACTTTTCTCAAGCTGTGCTTTAGAAATTACAACAATTTTTATTTTTAAATCAGTTTATGGTTCTTTAAAACCTTTATTTATATATGTTAATAGTGCATGAATACACACACACTTTTTAGTTTTATAATCTAATCTTTAAACCAATAAATCCTAACCTGAAGATGTATTTCTAAAATAGCTCTCCAAACCAGTTTTCGCATCTTTAAAATGAGAACTACTTCATTCAGTTTAACAAGGCTAAATGAACTTATAATGATGTTTTCAGGTACTTGGCAGAATGACTGACAGGCAGATTTTATTTCATGAATCATATTTCTAAAATTTTATCCCTCAGGAAATATTAGATCTTTTAAAGCTATAATGATAGTGAAACAAGTCTCTAATATTAAAAAGAGCTAATAACTGAATAAGAATCAAGTACAAAGTAATTAAAATGTGAGATCATTTGTGATACATATAACCTGAAATGTGAAAAATATTCAGAAGAGCCCACTAGGTGGGTAGCAATCAGGAGACAACACATGAGCAGGAAAGCATGAGGATCAAGACTTAAGAGCTCATTAGGTAGGTAGCAACCAGGAGACAACACACGAGCAGGAAAGCATGAGGATCGAAGACATGGGAAATCACCAGTTTAAGGAATGGCAAGTCAAACTGTTCAAATGGTTGGAGTCTGAGGTGTGTGTTCAGAAGCTAGATATAAGGTTTAAAATTAGGTTCCAATTAAATCATGAAGGGAGTTTAAATTACTATAAATTGAAGTGTCAAAGAAAGATTTGGGGGTAAAGAAATATCAGGGCTATCCATTAAGAAAATACAACTCTTGCAAAGATAACCAGCGATACCTTTCTGATACTACATCAAATGGACATGCTTTTAATCTTCATTTTACTAGCCCTCTAAATTACCACTGTCTTCCCTTTCTTATAATGCTTTTGCTTCTGGAACCTCACACTTTCCTGGTTTTCTGATCTCTCTTGGGCTATTCCCTTTCAATTTCCTTTTACAGATTCATTCTCCCAAAACCAATCACTGATTTATTATTCAAAGACTCAGTAATATGATCCATTTCCATAGTTTCAATTACCATCCACTTGCTGAAGATTCCCAAATTTTCACCTTCAATCCTGTTAGTTTCAGATTGTTATGTTCAACATGACTTCTCTTGGATGTTTTAAATGTACCTCAGACTCAACATGCTTAATTATTTTAAAATATTTTTTTAGTTGTAGACAGACACAATACCTTTATTTACTTTTTTTTATGTGATGCTGAGAATCAAACCCAGTGCCTCACACATGCGAGGCAGGCGCTCTACCATTGAGCTACAGCCCCAGCCCTCAACATGCTTAATTTTAAGACTAACATTTTTTGTCCTTTCTTGAGTTCCTTCCCTCTGTCAGCAAATGATAATACCATGAATCTGCCCACTTACACCAAAACTTAGCAGTCACCCTTAATTCCTGATTCTCATTCACAGCAGCCTATCCACTGACAGCACTTGTTAGTTTTATCCCCTGAATAGTACTCTAATCTATCTACTCCTTTCCATTGTCTTCACCTTAGCAATAATTGTACATGTAAATAAATCTGTACTTACATATGGGTGTACATATAATAATGTAAGGAGAGACAAAGAGAAAGAGACACAGAAACAGAACAACAGATTAAGACTGAGAAAACTTTAAGGAAATATTCAAGTGTCCTCTTTGGCATTATTATAGTATATACTAACTTACATTTAGATGGTGTTTAGAAAATGACTTCTCCACAATCAAATGCCTGAAAAGTCTATCAACCATTTCAAAACTGAGTTCTCATTTCTATAAAACATGGATGCTTCCAGGTGTGGCAGTGCACTTCTATAATCTCACCTACTTAGGAGTCTAGGCAGAAATAAAGCAAGTTTGAAGCCAGCCTGGGCAATTTAGCAAGACTGTCTCAAATAAAATATAAAAAGGACAAATAAAATATAAAAAAGATTACAGAGCATGGTAGTGCATGCCTGTAATCCCAGTGGCTTGGGAGGCTGAGGCAGGAGGATCTCGAGTTCAAAGCCAGCCTCAGCAAAAGCAAGGCGCTAAGCAACTCAGTGAGACCCTCTCTCTAAATAAAATACTAAATAGGGCTGGGGATGTGGCTTAGTGGTCGAGTGCCCCTGAGTTCAATCCCTGGTACCCTCTCTGCCAACAACAACAACAAAAAAAGGACTAAGACAGTAGCTCAGTGGTAGAGCACCCCTGGGTTCAATCAGCACTATCAAAATAAACAAACAAACAAATAAACTTTAATTTCAACGCTAATAATTTCAAATGTGTGGTAATCTGTTCTGCTAGTTTGTGCTTCCATTACTGGTATTAAAAAGACTGGGAAATCATAAAAAGCATTCACAAAAGGAGAATTTCAGTTTTCTTGATTTCAAGCATACTTTAGTTCACTGAAGTTAATTTACACAAAGTGATGCTGTTGCCTAAAGTTTTCAGGACAGGATTTTTTCCCTCTCTCCATTACCTTCTGTTTTGACCATGACAAGTAGTCTGTAAAAAAAAGTATTCCTACGTAGTTCTAACCCCACTTAAATCCAAATGGATAGGCGGGAAGACAATTTAAAAGAACAAGACAGAATTCAATTATGTCCTAAAGAATGCATTTGTTAGGGAGCAGCAAAGATATATATTAACAACAATTTGTAGGGGGTAGAAGTAGAATCAAAGGATTAGGTCTCAGCTCTGGTGTAGCTCTTAGACCATGAAGCTCTTAGAAAAGCATCATTTCAGGATGAGAGAAGAGTCATGCTGTGTGGAGAATATGCCCTGACCTTAAAAGTCAGGATTTTACCTTGAGGTCAACAGAGCTAAACTGAATATATTTAATGAACCATTTTAATTACTTAAAGAACAAGAAGGCATAAAATGTATCACTAATGTTACCTTTGTGAATCTTCCTATCAACCTTTCAGGTGAACAGTCTCATCTAACATAGTATTAATGTTGCTTCAGCTGCATATTCTCTTCTAAGTGACTAACTTGATGAGTCCCAGTAAGGCAGGTGTATTAATTTATTCCTTTTCCTGACCATCTTTGTGGGAGGATTTCAGGTCCTACCTCACAGAAGTCTAGCATCGTGGCTTTGGCAATAAAATACCAGTAGGAATGAATGGGTCACTTCCAAAAAGAATCTTTGAAAACCATCTCATGGTCTCTCCCTGACCTTTTCCCTTTACCACACAAATGGCAACATTCTACATGGGGCTTTTCTTTTAGCCTAATATCAAAACAATGAAGATAGGAACATGGACAAGGCTACAGCTAAAGCCCATCAACATCAACAAGAAGTAAATTTTATCATCATAAGCCTCTAAGATTCTGTTGTTTTTGTTACTGTAGCATGACCTAGCAATGCTGAATGAATATCCAGTTTTTTCATGTATAAAACAGTAATAATTAACCTATAATTTTAACAACTCAGGAGGCTTAGACAAGAAGATATCAAGTTCGAGGCCAGCCTCACCAACTTAATGAGACCCTGACACAACTAAAACAAAAGGGGGATGGGAAGCTGGGGATGTAGCTTCATGGTAAAGCATCCCTGGGTTCAAACCCAGTTCTAAAATAAAATAAAAATACTAATAATTAGGGTTGATATGAGGATTAAATTAGACTGTATATGGATAATAAATAAAATCATCTGTAAATAATATGATCTAATATGTAGAAAACCCTAAAAATCCCACAAAAAGACAGAATAAACAAATTCAACAAAGCTGCAGAATATAGAATCAATACATGAAAATTAGTTGTTTCTCTATACTGACAATGAACAATAAAACAATAGAAACAGAAAATAAAATCCCAATGAACCATAGAAATGAAAAATAATAAAACAGAAGGATCAAAAAATTAAAATATTTAAGAAAAACCTTAACCCAAGAGGAGAAAGATTTGGACACCGAAACTGCAAAACTTGCTAAAAGAAATCCAAGAAAACACAAATAGAAGGACATCCATGTTCATGAACTGAAAAAATTCTTACTGTTAAAATGTCTATACTGCCCAAAGCAATATACAGATTCGAAATCCCAATGACATTTTTTGCAGAAATAGAAGAAAGTCTTAAAATTCACATGAAACTAGAAACGACCTAAATAGCCAAAAACAAAGAAGTAATAGAAAAAAAGAAGAAGCACAAATCTATGACTCACATAAAGGCCAAATGATCTTCAACAAGAGTGACAAGACTACACAGTTGCAAAAGTACAGGCTCTTCAGCAATGGTGCTAGAAAATTCAATATATAAAATGTAGGAAATTCTTAGAAGAAAACATAGAGGAGAACTGACGTTGGGTTTGGTAATAATTTCTTAGATAGCACACTAAAAGCACAGAAAGTAAAAATAGACAAATGGTACTATATCAAACTCACAATTTCTGCACATCACAAAAAATAAACATCAATTGAAAAGTAGCCTACAGAATGGGAGAGAATATTTGCAAAGCACATATCTGATATGAGGTTAATATGCTGAATATATAAAGAAGCTTTACCACTCAACAATTGTCTCAACTAAAAATGGGGTAACTGACTTGAATGAACATTTCTCAAAAAACGTTTACATATAGAGAGCCAACAAGCATATAAAAAGTTGGCTGCTCAATATCACTAATTATTAGAGAAATGTAAATCAAAACCACAATGAGATATCACCTCATACCCATTAGGATGGCCACTGTTAAAAGTAAAAAGAAACTAGAAAATAACAAGTATTGGCAAGGATCTAGAAAAATAAAAACCCTCATGTGCTGTGTGAGAATGTAAAATGGTAACAGTTAATATGAAAAAGAACATGAAGGTTCCTGGAAAGAAAAATTAAAATACAATTACTATATGATCTAGCAATACTACTTCTGGATATACATCCAAAAAAATTCAAAACAGATAAATTTTCACATACATGTTCACTGTAACATTATTCATAGTAGTGAAGACTCGAGTCAAAACAAGCATAAACAATCTAAGTGCCCAACAACAGATAAATGTATAAAGAAAATGGGATAAATATTAGTCAGCCTTAGAGAATGTGAAAATTCAGTCACGTGCTAGAAGACACATAAATCTTGTAAACATTATGCTCAGTGAAAAAAAAGCTAATTCCAAAAAGACAAAAAATATGATTCCCCTCATATGAAGTATCTAAGGTAGTTAAACTCTAAGAAGCAAAAAGTAGAACAATGATTGTCAGGAACTATGGGGAGGGAGAAATGAGAGGTTTGTGTTCAACAGGTGTAGAATTGGTTTTGCAAAGTGAAAAACTTTTGGAAATCTATTGCTCAACATCCATGTACTTAACAGAACTGAACTGTTAAAATGGTTAAATATGTGTGCTTTCTATCACAATTTAAATTTTTAAAAATAAATCAGACTAATATATGTACCAAAGACTGGTATAAAAGTCATAATCAAAACATTCATCCCATTTAAGTGATTAAACAAATGACATTTATTGCTTTTTTGTAGTTATATACCCTCTAAAAGTATAAGTGCAAATGGAATTGTCTTTTTTCATTCTTATTCCCTTGATTTCTTTATAATAAGTATTACTGATCATTCTCACCCTTACTGACTTCCATCACACAAATTTACTTATTGCTCCAGTTCCCTTTCAGTTAGCTTCAGTTGTTCTCCTTCCTTGGCTTCCTCCTTAAATGTTACATTTCTTGCAAGATGTCTTCAGTCCTCTTCTTTCTTTCTTCAACCTGCATTGCCAAGCTTAAGGCTTCCACGACTGCCTCAGAGCAAATGACTTCTAAATCTCCAACACCAATTTTGATTTCCTTACCCTAATTTCAACCTAATATTTCCAAAACCCTAAACATAGATACATATCCATAGATGTCCTGCAGCTGACCATAAATTCTTTCCTTGGCCTCTAGCCATAAATGTCTGTAGCACTACCTCCTCCAACTTCTGCCCACTATGACAATAAAAAAATGTCTTTAGACATTGCCAACCATCCCCTATGGAAAATCATCACTTCTTGAGAACTATTGACAAAGAACATGATTGTAGAATACGTAAGTAAATAAGTTATGAAATTTTAAATAATAATTGAAAAAAATCTGTCCTAAGACTAAGGAAGATGAAATAATTTACCTTTTCAGCTAATTCTTCTGCTGTTATCTTTGGATCATATGGAATGGGATCACCTAAATAAGTCCGTAACTTCACTGGAAAACCGCCATACATTGGAGCAAACGGATAACGGAATTTTTCATAAAGCCATCTAAACAACCCTGTTTAAAGTAAATAAAATCATTTTTACTGATTAAATATTCGAAGCATACAATTGTAAACTTTCAAATTAATTATGCAAGATTCACAGTAAAGTAATAGAAAGTATTACTTCTTAGAATTATAAAATATTTTTTAAAAAGATGAGCTTTTCAATCAATTGTAATAAATGATACCATACTAATGCAATATATTACAAGGGAAAACTGAAGGATGGTGAGGGTATACATTTAAAAAAAAAATCCCTATACTTTCTACTTAATTTTTTTTCAGTAAACCTAAAAATAAAAACATTAAATCTATTAATTTTAAAAAAGAGAGATTTTAAAACTATGGAAATTTGAAAAGACAAACCAAGTACTATTATTGCAAAGCAAAGGGTAAAGACTGCAACCAAAAGACGAAAGTTAAAAAGTGTAAAGACATAAAATAAAGTGATTTACATGAATAAAAAAAAAAAGAAAAAAATGGGAGTATAAATTCATGTAAACATGAGACTATAGTACACTGATAAACTATGCAAAGACTGAAACTCACTATTATAAGTTAGAAAAAAAGCTAATATATCAAAGTAAAGAATTTTTAATGCTATCTGACCAATCTGAAATTTAGCAGAATTAAATAAGGAAGTAATAAAAAGGCAAAAACAAACAGATGGACTAAGTTTAAAAAACAAACAAACAAAGACCAAAAAACAGCATCAAGGGAATCCAAAAAAAGTTAGCCACATGGACTACACAGTTAATAGTTAAGTACTGTATTAAAGTTGAAAATACTGTTTACACCTATAAATATAAAATACACCATCAAACCTAAAGTTATCATTAAAAAAAAAAGCTAGACACTAATTGTTGAGATATTGAGCTTTAAAGTCAAGGAAAATTTTTAAAAGCAGTCAAAAAGGATTTTAAAAACTATTTACAATTAAAGAAACAACCTGTAAAATAATTTCTGGTTTGCCATTTAAATTATGAAGAAATAGGCTGAAAGAACTCCACAACAAATGTCAAGTATCACATCAATCTGCCTTCCCATATTAAATTTGAAAAAAAAAAAGAAAAAAAAATTTTTAAAGAAAAAAAATTTGACTTAAAAAACATGGAATATCAACACAAAATAACATTACATATAAAAGAAACAACAGCAATTTAAAACTCGTCAAAAGAGGACTTTTATGTAGATAGGAATACTTACAATAATAGTGCTAGGGATACAAAATATAGGCAATTGAATACAATATACAAACATAGGGTACAAAACCTTAAGCTACTATAGGGTACAAAATTTCAAAGTAAGAAATAAGACATTGTGAAGAAAAAAACATTTCCAAATGCTGTCATTCCTCTGACTAAAAGCTGCTTTCTATTTCAATAAATTAAAGGTAGATTAAAAAAAATCTCATCAATGTAAATAGAAATGGTTAAAAAAACTAAAAAAAAATGTTAAGTGACAAAAGTAAACCAAAGCAAACGACATCTCTTCAGGTTGTTAATCTTACCTCAACGTGTAGCACCATTCACTGTTAAAGCTTTTAACTTCCTCATGGTATACATATACCATAGTATATAAATTTATATTGTGTCTCATCACCATGGTATAACATAATAAATTAGATAAAATGCTTTCAAGTTTTAAAGAACTCATTACCAATAAACTTCAAGTTATGTATACAACAGTCTCAGCAAAAATATAATACCTAAGAACTGCCGTTACTTAGAATCAGTTATTTAGACTTTATATAGGAAAACACCTAAGCAATCTATCCATTACCTAACATTTAATAATTCAAAAGGATTCCTTACAGTGTTCAAAATTCCAAATATTTTAAATATTACATTATAATTAAAAACCATACGAATCAGAACTTACTTGTTCCTCCAAGTGATCTAAATCCTTCTCGAATATTTTGTGTAAACATAGGAATAATGGGCTAAAGAAAAGAATTTGAATTAAAAAGTAAATAAATAAATCCATTCAATGTGTCCACTGAGTCACTAAGGCTAACTTTTGAGGGCCTGTTTGAAATTATCAGAATAAGATTTTTTAAATAATGGTATACTTGACTAGTGTGATTAATCAAACTAAATTCAACTTGGTCATTTGTAAAAATACAAACTGGAAACACTACCCTCCAGTGGCAACATACAATATTTCATTTATCTATTTTCCTAGTATTCCACATAAATCCTTGAAACTCAAAATAGAAATTACAGTAATCATTTATTTCATTAAATAAAATTTATGTAATAAATTGGTTTTAGGAGGATACTGAATAATACGCTCAATGAAGTTATAAGAAAGATTCTAAGGGAAATTTATATAAATTTAAGAGGTTTTGGCAAGATGCTATCATGGAATTAGTAAAACACCACTTTTTGTAAGCTTATTAAATTTAAAATGTTCGACATCGATGAAAAGTAAGCATATAAGATTTGCTGCAAATACAGGAAATGTATGTTAAAGAATTCTTTATATCATTAATTTTAGAGGATTTATGCTCACAAGTTCATGATTTTTATATTTCTATGAATACCAATAAGTGTGACTTTTTATAATGAAAGAATATTTGCCATAAAATAATAAAATATTGTGAAGTATTCTATGGAAGTTATGCCACTAGGAATACTAACATATTAAAAGCCAAATAAACATTTTAATGTATACACTAATATGCTGAATTAAATGTTTTAGAATGGATAAACTGTATGTGCAGTGGGGGTTCACATTATTTATAGAACTGGATAGTATATACTGATATATATGCTTTAACCTAATACAGATCTACCTGCCTTAATGAGTAGGGCTTGGGTCTGTGGTATTTAAATAAGCTGATAAACTTACTCAGTTTTGAAAATTATGGACTGAAGGAAAAAACCAGATACAGCTATTTGTATTACCTTACATATAACTAACCAGTCCCTAATTGTACCTCTCTTCTTATTGGGAGGAAGACATCTAATAGACTGCAGGGAAATTGTTTTTCACTGCTGTATCCCTAGCACCTAGAACAGTACCTGGAATAAATGAGGAGCTAAAGAAAGCCATCGAGGAATTAAACAAGAAATGGACAAACAGAACAGAGAGACAAAGCTTCTAATGAATTAATTTGTGAATATTCTGTGAATACGAAGGCCAGTAATAGGCAGCAGCAATCTTAAAATCATTTAGGAAGAGGAAACAAGTCAGATAGAAAAGCTTCAGTTGAAGAATTTAAAAATTTAATGGAGTTAATTCATGAAGCTAACACACTGAAAAGATAAAGTATATTCAATTATTTTGTAAAAGTAATCAGATTATGTTCTAGGAAATTATTACTAGTTTTCTAAAATAAAATGATGGCTAAAATCCTAATGTTTTAAATAGTTATAAAATGTCTTCAGAGTTGACAGTTTAAAATGCTAAAGAAAGAAAAAATCTTTCAGGTCAGATATACACACTTTGCGTCCCTTAACAAGTACTGTTGGACTTACATCTACCAACTGGCATGATCCCAGAAGTCTGTATGCACTTTATAAGGACTATTCAGGATAAACATTACTCCTTAAATACTTAACTCTCTGGAGACTGTACATTTCTAGAACCTACTAAATAAAAGTAAGCCTGGCCTAGTAACTTCAGTACTTCATACTATTGTCTGTGACTAAGGTTTTAAATTTACATTGAAGTTAATATCCTTAAAGCCATAAGCAACAACGTTTTGCAACACAAGCTTGTAGTACATTCAATTCTCCCCTTGAATATACTTTGTAAACAAAGTAGAGTTTGAGATATTTAAATATCTGGTATTATTCAGTTATTCTAAGCAACCTAGAATTGTTTACATATATACGTGTCTCTGTATGTATGTGTATGAACACATGGGTACAAGACAGAATGTGCATTTTTAAAACTATACTTGGGAATAGTCCAGGGTCTTACTTCTGCCACAAAAATGTGAAAACCATTACAAAAGTTACTTACCATATCTAAGCTTCATTTTCCTCATGTATAAAATGGGGGGAAAATAATTATCCTATCTCAAAGGGTAATTTTAACAAAATGTTATCTTGTTTTACATCCGTTACTTATTTTCCAATTAAACACACTAATTCTTCCACTTATCTAAGAAGTTACTTAAAAATTCTTACCAATATCATAATTCTCAAGAATTTACAAAATAAGTGACTTATATTACATATTAAAAGTCTGTTGCTTTCAAATGAACTTTACATATTTTATACTAATATTTTATGAACTGCATACAATCTAGATTTTTTCCTCTTGACTTGTAAAGAATGTCACAATTAACATTTTATTTTTTATTTTTTACACTGCTGGGGATCAAACCCAGGGCCTCATACATGCTAGTGTTCTACCACTGAGCTACACCCTCAGCCAGTATGTCATAATGTATTTAATTTTAAATGTAGTTAAGCCTGCAACAATAGTCTTTACTCACAGTTTATGATAATTTTTTGAGGTCTATTAAGGGATTTTCCATATGGAATACTTGTGTCATACATACATTACTGAAAGATTTCCCTCACAGATCTGGAAGACCCCTTCAATCTCAGATGTCCGCAGACTCACTGTGCAATGTAGTCAGAGATGGCAACAGTACCGTTGCCTTGAGTCCTGAACTGTGTGTTCTGCTCTGCTGCTGCCTTGTTGTGACCAGATCCCTTCCATCCCTCCATCTGTCTGTGCCTGAGTCTCCTCATCTGTAACATTGGAATAATTATATACGTCACCTCCTTCCATACAGGAGTACCAGGAAAAAGCCTTTACAAGTGCTACAAAATGTTGGGATGGCACAATATTTATTAAGCTAACAATGTTATTTTGTAAATCCAAAGCATTAAAGATTTGTTTGTTTTTAAACTAATAGAAAGTTCTTTTATAAAATTTCTAAAATCTTTATACAAAATCTTAATCAACTGGATTATCTTAATTGACTATCTAGAAATTTATGGATTGGAAAAAGAATTATTTTCTTTGTATCATTTCTTTCAGGCCGTCTTCAAAGCAATATGTTGCTTAAAACTATAAACTTAAGAAAGAAGAATTAGAATTCCATGATGAATTTATGATTTCAACTTGATTTGTATCATCTTTATACATATGAAGACATATATTTTCAAAATATAAACTTAAAAAGTGAACCATCATTAAGTTTTAGTTTAATTAGCTTTTTAGTTTTTATTATTGCTTTAATATGCATTGCATTGATTTTCCTTAATTTTTGTACAACTTATGTAATCTTTTGTATTCCAAGTTATTTATACAGGCTAGGTTTTTATTTCCTGCATCAGAACTTTAAACATTCTGGAAAATAGTGTTATGTGTTATGTTTCTATATTATTGACATTATTTAACATAAAGTTAAATTCAAAAGGCTATTTTCTACTAGTAGTGTTTAATACTGTCTTATTTAAAAAAGTCAAATCCTATTCTAAATTCAAATACTAATTCTGGTTCTAAATTCAAATACTTAAAAGCCTACTCAAAGCTAGTCTCTATACTAAGTATTTAAATACAAAATCCTAGTCCTCAATGAGCTTATAATCTACTGTAAGGAAGTAGTATTTAAATTTTTGTGTTATTTAAATACTTTGGCAAGTACATTCACCCCAAACTAAGATCACACTCATAAAGCATTATAGCAGTAATTTCTAGGAATTACATATACAGAAAAGAGCTCAAAGCATTTTATTTCACTGGGAACTTTGCAATTAAGACATAAAAGCATTTATTCTTCAAATATTATTCTTTGGTTACAAAAAAAAATGAATCCTTTATAATCTCTTTTTTAATCAATAGTCCATATTTGCAAGATGGGCAATCAAGCTAAGGGTGTATACTGGTCATTTTATGCCACACCAATGGGAACACAAAAAATCTGAAATGTGAAAGTTATTAGCAGCAGTCGCTAATAGTCCTGGAAAAACAATTAATACCCTATCTAAAGTACTGTTGACTTCTTTTGCTGACAATCTAAAATAAAAATTAACAGAAGCAAAGGAGAAACATTTCATAAGTAATACATAAGTGTTTTCTAAGAATACAATAACAATATGGAGCTCAAAGTGCTAAGGAGTACTTTCCAAAGGCAAAAGAAAAGCACAAAATGGCATTCACATTATTCAGTCTGTTAAGTAGATTAATTTATTGAATCTCAGAGGAATCCTTAATTTTACTGACAAATTCTCATAGGAAATCTTTAATTAGTATCCAAATTAGACCAATATCTGTCTATTATCTTTATAAGAGAGCTGATGAAAAATGATAAAGTCACAGATTATTTCAGTCTGCTTGTAAGAAATGGTCAAAGATAAGATTACCAAACTAACAACCACTCCTGAAATATACCAATTCAGTCACATCAAAAGTACCAAAGGTTTAAAACATACACAGAATTGAACTGATTACACTAGTGGAAAAAAAAAAGCATAATTAAAGGAATGATGAAATTATTTGTACAAAATTACAAATATGATGAAAAGAAGATGGATTTTAAATGTAAAATAAAACCTTGCTGGATATTTGCAAAATTTCAAGAGTCATTTTTTTTATGTAAGATGGCTTTCTATGCACAAAGAATATTTCTCTACTGACACATTTTAAAATGTTACATATAATAATTTTTAAGCTATGTAATAAAAAGGGGGTATATTCTTATATAGTTTGGCTCACTAAGTATTTATTTTAAATTTAAGTAAGCTTTAGTTGAATAATTAATTTTACACAACTCACCACTTTTGCATCAATTGCAACCTGAGCAAAGCCTTTTCGATTACCCCATACGATGTTGTAAGTTTCATCACTAAATAGGGCTTCTCGAACTCCACCTGGTGAAATAGCTAACAAGTGACCACTCCTCAGAATTTCAACACATTTTTCTCTTGGTCCGTGTAGAGCACAAAATACATCAAGTAATAAACTAAACCCTGTAAGAAAGATGAGATCTTAAATACATTCTTGCTCAATTCTTCCAAGAGCAAATATCTTCACACATATGAGACTATCTATATTTATATCAGTAACTTTTTTTATTTTCTAAAATTAATAACTGTTAAAGTTAACATAAGATTTATATTATTTATGTAGTAATAGATATATCTTACTAATAACATAACTACTGATTACTTTCTATTGATCACTTACTATTCTGGCTACTTTACATTTTCAAACTCTTAAAACTCACAGCAATCTTGGTAAACAGGGATTCTTCTGTTTTACAGATGAGGAAATCTGAGCTCAGATATTCCATAGCACACAGCTAACAAGTGCCAGGAGAGAGATTCCCATTTGAGTATGACTGTCCCCAAACTCCTTCCATTGCATATCATGCCCAAAACACTCTAAAATATTTATTAGGGCAATCAGAAATAATATCCCACTAGCAATTATAAATCTAATCTCTCATTAACCCTTTAGGGGTTAATGTTAATTCTATTAAAAATCACTTGAGACAATATGAATCTGACTATGCTTAGCTCTACCCAAACAGGCAAGATTATAATCAAATCTATTGAAATTAAAAGTCAGGTGAGGCTAATCTTACAAATAAATTTTTAAATAATTAATAATAGTGAACATTATTAATAGTTTTTTAATAAAATGAAGGTGTTTGATTCAAGAACAACTAATTATGAGTTTTAATATTGCACAGCTTTTCAAATTACAATTATTTATGGATAAAGAACATAATCCTGCCAGCAATTAAATATTTTAATAAAATCTTATGTTGGAACTTTAGAACACTGTTAATATACATGCGTCACTTTTTGACACAGAAATAGGAATGGTCCCTAAAAATTGTGCAGACTAACCAAATTTCTCATTTAAAGGACTAAAACAAGATTATAAATCATTAAGATTTAAATAATTTCCACCCAATATTACATTAAAAGCTCACTGATTTAACTAGATGCATTCTCCATAATAAAACAAGGAATAAGGGAGGTTTCAAAAATTACAAGACAGAAAATCTCTCTTGTACTAAGAATTATAATGATTTTATACCTTCAGAAAGCAATGACGGACATAAAGTAAATCAATGTCAAGATGTTACAGGATCAAAAAAGAAGAAAATTATTTGAAAAGCCAATGCTAAAAATATTCACTTTACAAAAAGGGGAAAAAATGGAAGTAACCTAATGTTTGATAAACGAAAAATAGTAAAGTACACATATTAGTCATAACATCAACTGCTCCTTATAAATCAGCAAAATGTTGATGTTTACATGAAAACTTCTCCAGAAAACCCACAAAATTGTTTGTAAAACACAAAAATAGGTAAATTAAAAATGAAGTAAATCAAAAACTGGCTATATTGGAATGGTAAGATTATAATAATGTTCTTTGTTTTCCAATTTCTAAAATTATTAGGTGGCAATATTACTTTTAAATGGAAAATCTTCAGCTTAACTTATATACAAAGTAGAAATGAGTGTTTAGTGATACAATGATACCCAAAGCACTAACATGTTATGAAAAGTACTGAAGTAGATCATTACTTAATTCACTACCAAGTTTGTGTCTGTCTGGTTGATAGATCAGCTTTATTTTTATTAGTTCAGAACAAGCAATCAACATTCCTGACTTGTTTCCAATGATTTAGTAACAGAAAAAAAGATTCATCAAAATTAATTCATTCAAGAATCTTTTTAAAACTCTAGTGTTTGAAACCATTTGGCTAATTAATCTCTTTAAAAAGGCACTAAGACTTTATGAACACATTAAAAAGAATATAGTCTTCAATCTTAGAGTTTAAATCTAGGCAAATTGTGTAATAGGAGACAAAACACATATATTCTTTAGGGTGGCAAAATGATGAAGACCCCATATATCTTGGCTAATTTTTTTTTTATAATTTTGATCTGCTATCAAATTGAAAGCTATTAACCCCTTACAGTAAAATTAAACAAAAAAATCAACATCTCATGAAAAAAAAAATCATCATACGAAAAATAACTACCTTCTACATCAAAATTTACACTGCTTTTGCAAAAATCAGAATATAAAATTCAATATTTGGCCTTGCTACAGCTCAGTGGCAAGGCACTTGCCTAGCACACACAATGCCCTGGATTTGATTCCCGAGCACCAAAAATTAAAATAAATTTCAAGACTGAAGCCTTACACAGTGGCACATACCTATAGTTCCAGCAACTTGGGAGGCTAAGGCAAGAAGATCACCTAAAAACAGGCGTTTGAGGCCAGAAGGCAAAAGTCTTTTCCAAATGATACTAAAGACTTCAAAGACAGACTGCCATGTAAATGATACTAAAGACCTCAAAGATAGACGGTCATATAATTTAATCATGATGACTAAGTATCTTTCTATAATTTTCTACAGTGACAAATTTACCTGGAATTTTAAAGACAAAGTGATCAGCCACTACTCGGCAAGTTCGGCCTTTGTGAATAAAAATTTTAGCCATGAAGTAGTAAAAATCTATGGGAATAGCTCCATGATAAAAAATTATAAGTGCTGGTCCTTCTTTTGGTATTTTTTCCATCCCATGAACTTCATAACCTGTTCAAAAGACAAAATGCAAATACTTAAAATATATTTATTAGTTTATCTGTACTAAAGGATAGTCAATAATTCAAAAGCTTAGTATTCTTAATGGTTCTCTTGCCATTTCCCTTTTTATTCCCTCTTTCCCTTTCCCTTTATTGCTTCCAGTTCTAGAGCCATAAAATGGGGCAGGATGAGTGTGCACTGGCATGGAGAGGTGGCCCAGAACAAGGGCTGGAGTAATGCAGAGTGAGGGAGGCATCCACAGAGCAGACAGGAGCAGAGCAGAGTCATGACAACACCAATGCAGAAAGAGCCTGGCACAAGGTGATAAGGTTGAGTAGAAAAGAAGGGGAACCAAGGTGCGGCAAGTACGTAAGTCAGAGCCAGGTGACAAGGCATGAAGGGGTCAGAGATGAGTGGGCTGAGGAAGTGTCTGTGTAGGAGGGGTGGCCTGGTGTAGGGCAACATGGCCTGAGCAGATAAAGAAGGGTACTGTGCAGTGTGGTTGGTGACTTGGCCTGGGATGTCTGACTGAAGCAGAGTAAGAGGATATCCAAGAGTGTTAAGAACGGTGGCAATGACGGGAGATAGGTTACACAGAGGGGGATTGATCAAATGAATAAACAGATTCTAAGTATAAGGGGAGTCAGGGTTCTAACTGATAGGAGATGGGTTAAAAATACAGAAAAGGAGAAAATGAGAATTAGTAACTCTGTAATCACAGAGAGCATCACTAGCTCCCTAATAAGAAAAAGCCAGGTGTCTACAAACTCAACTTTTTGAGTACCATAAAGCTAAAGAAGCAAGTCTTTTAAGAAAGTATGTTTGATAGTTCAGAGCTGTGATTCCAATTTTAAGCTGATTAACAATTTATACTGGTTTTAAATTCTAATATTATGTTAAGTTGGAATATTTTTGAACCTTATATATTCTATAATACTTTTGATCTTATATGATTTTTCCACAGAAGGGAATATGATTGTTTTTATTCATTCACTTAACATTTTTTCCAAGTATTGTTCACTTATTTTCTTTCTAATTTCTTAATTCTAATTCAAGTAATTCAATTACTGAGGTTGTATGAACTTACCAAAAGGATCAACTATACAACTGGAGAAATTTTCTGAGAAATAAAATACTCTATTGAAGGATATTCTATACAGAATATTCCTGAGGTTCTCTCTGGCTTACAGAACATTAAAAAATATGAAATAAATGATCTATTGCATAACTATTTGCCAAATCACCTAGTTGAAAGCAAATTCAAATAATCAATTAATGAAAAACAATAGTTTGCCACAGTGCCACTAAGCATTAAGTGCCAACATTATTTAATTAAGTCCCTTTAAAGCACAGATATGATCATATCATTCTCTTCCCAAATTATCAGTGGATTACTACTGCAGTGCAAACTTCTCAAGGCCTTTTAGATCCCAGCAGCTTATTGAGTGACATTATATGATTCATGTATCAAATGAACTAACTGTAGCTCCCTGAATATACTTTCCCACTTTTGTGCTTCTGTTCCTGTGGTTGCTTTAATTGGAGCATTTCATGCCCCCTGTTTCCCTAACTGTACAGCTCAGACTCTACCTAGTCACCAGGTTCTGGGCATTTTATCTCCAAAGACTCAAATCTATCGCCTTCTTTCTCAATATCAGTTTCTCAAAATGTAGTTCCATCAGCTCCCACCTGCAGTACACCAAACTTAGGGGGATTTGATGAGCAATGAAATCTCAGAGAAGGCAGTCCCAAAGATAATTATTGTCACTTCCAAGAAGGGACAATCAATCTGCAGATTTTGAGTCATCTGGGTCCCATGAATAAGAACAGCCATATTCTCTATGTAGCTCTTTTATTTGATATCATTAAATACAAATTTATTTTTCCTCTGCTCTGATACCATGCTTACCAGGCATCAACCTGATTTCCTGGTTTTCTCACGTGGATTAGCTTACTGGAGAGGATATGAAGGTCAGTAGTATGAAACTCAGGTATCTTCTAATGGCAAAGATATCTTTTATTTGATATCATTAAATACAATTTATTTCTCCTCTGCTCTGATACCATGCTTACCAGGCATCAACCTGATTTTCTGGTTTTCTCATGTGGATTAGCTTACTCGAGAGGATATGAAGGTCAGTAGTATGAAACTCAGGTATCTTCTAATGGCAAAGATTTATTATGTAAGCGAGTTAACTGCCTTCTGGCTTTAGACACCAGTATCATGAATTCAGATAATGATAACCTTCTCCTAAGAGATAAATCCCTTTTTTAAATTTGCCATCAGAAATTCATTTTTAAGCCTATACACCTACACATTATGATAATTTAATGGTGAGGTTGCCCTTCCGGATCTTCCTCAGAAAAGCAATTAGAACTAAACTTCCTACAAAATAGTCCAAATTCCTGAGCACAGATTCAACATCCTTCAAAACCCCTAGCTTCCTAGGGTGTGGTAGCACACACCTGTAATCCCAGCAGCTCAGGAAGATCAAGAGTTCAAAGCCAGCCTCAGCAATGGCGAATTGCTAAACAATTCAGTGAGACCCTGTCTCTAAATAAAATACAAAAAATAGGGCTGGGAATGTGGCTTAGTGATTGAATGCCCCTGAGTTCAATCCCTAGTACTAAAAAACAAACAAAACCCTAGCTTAGTCTACCTTTTCAGATTGGTCATTCAGTATACTTCTCACCCACAAATAATTCATCTTCTAATTCTGAATACACTCTGCATTTTATTTGCTGGTCTGTTTAACAAATGATATCTACTGAGTACAATTATAGCTATTTTTTAAAGAAAATTTCAAACTCTTTTTAAAAAATATTTTTAGTTGTAGTTGAACACAATACCTTCATTTTATTTATATTTATTTTTATGTGGTGCTGAGGATCGAACCCAGCACCTTGCATGTGCTAGGCCAGTGCTCTACCACTGAGTCACAACCCCAGCCCCCCTTAGGCTATTTTTAAGTTGATTTTTTTTTCTAATTTATCTTCTAAGGCTTATTGAAAATAAGTCGTGCTGATCTGTACTGCATTTAGCTTACTATGTCTTTTTTTTATTGGTTCTTACATACATCACAATATAAGAGTGCATTACATTCATAATTTTTTTTTGCATTGCAATTCTTAATACACCTTTATACCATAATTTATCAAATTTCTGTTTGTATATAAGGTATATTGACCCCAAATTCACATCTTCATACATGAATTTTGTATAATAATGACCGTCTCCTTCCACTATCCTTGCTCTTCTTTTTAAAAGAGCTTTTACTTTTCTTAGATCTTCCCTACTTGAAAATTATCAAATACTTTCCTGTAATTCTTCCTATTGGTCTGAAATACCACTTTTATCACTTACCAAATTCACATTTCTGAACTCTTTAATCTGTTTGATTTATAAATGATGATTCTTTCCCTGTACCAATACCACAATTTTAATCAGGATAAATAATGTTAATGTTTTTTTTCCATGAGGAGGAAAATACTTTTGTTTTCTCAAATTGGTCTTGGTTATTCCTATTTATTATTCCATACAAATTTTATAAGTTGGATGAAAAAATCATTTGGAATTGCAAGAAATTAGTAGATGAATTTGGAATATGTACTATAGAGACTTTCTATCCATTCAGTTCTTTTTGAGTTCCACATACACAGTTTCTCCACACAGTTCTCAAATGTTTTGTTAGAATTAGCCCTTAAATAGAATATTTCCTGTCTAGCAAAAATTAATGGTTTAAGATAACCATTTTTTTAAAGAGAGAGAGAGAGAATTTTTTAATATTTATTTTTTTAGTTTTTCGCTAGACACAACATCTTTATTTTTATTTTTATGTGGTGCTGAGAATCGAACCCAGTGCCCTGCGCATGCCAGATGAGCGCGCTACTGCTTGAGCCACATCTCCAGCCCCATTAAGATAACCATTTTTAAAATGACTATTGACGGCATACGGGCCACTTAATTTTATGGGCCACTAAATCCCTTGGTTAACTATCTTATTAATATTAAGTCTGCTTCTTCAAGTGTCTCTTATTTTCTAATTGTTTACACTTCCTACTTCTAGCCTCCGCCTCAACAATATTAAATACTAGTGGTAACAGCATCCTTGTAAAGTTCCCTATTATTGGAACTACAGTTTGCTTTTAAGATTGACATGATTAATTTCTTGAAACTAGTGGAACTTGTGTACTCTGAGCCCTTTGTGGAGGGAGGAGAAAGATAACTTTGGATACTATTTTAATTTCTTTTATGATTCTTGGTCTATTTTGTTTCTCTCTTCTTTTTGAAGCAATTTTGATCATTTCTATTTTCTTATAGCACTGGCCATTTCATTTAGTCTGTAAGTACAGTGGTAAGAAATAGTTACTTTATTGGTACTATTCATTCTTCAAAGCCTTGTTCAAAGGCTACCTCCTCTGTGAATAATCCTTTTATTTTTGTCCTGTAGGAAAAGAAAATAAATTATCCAAGGTCACACAGAGGGACCAGGATATAAACCTATATTTGCCCAACTCTAAAGTCTGTATTCTTGCTCCATACCACAGGTATGTACATGATAAACTAGACCTATGATTTTCAATTGTTGATTATGACTTATGAAATAAACTTATTCCAGTGTGAAATAACTCTGGTGAGTTATCATCAACATTTTTCTTATTAAAAAAGAACAGAAAACATAATACATTATATACAGAAAGCATACATACTTTCCATAAAACAGTATATACACATGTATGCATACTGGATAGCAAAATACCTTCCTTACCAGGAATAACTGTAAAAATCTGATACCCTAAAACTGTATTTCTAATATCTTAGGGACTCATTAAATATGCTAAGTTGAACTAAATAATGATCAAGAGACAAGGGGTTCATATTCTAGTGCCTTCCAAATTATCAGAGAAAGGTGCTTTATAATTATGACAGTTAATGTTTATTGAAATTTTGTATATAACAAATTACGCTAACATTTTACATGAAATTTCACTGAATCCTTGTAACAACTCATTTAGAATAAAAGAATTGAGATTAAGAAAAATATCCTTTTTGAAAAAGTTAAAGTAGATTCCTCAAATCTTTATCAATTACAAAGAAAAAAAAAGAAACTTTATAATATAGAAACCTGGCAGATATCTTCTTGAACAAGTGATTGAAGTTATAATAACCAGTTACATCATTACTCCTGTAATATAATGCACTGAGAAGTACCCAGCATCATTTGTGTGGTATTCTTGTCAAAAATTCACGAACTCAATCTAACTATAAAAAAACATCAAATTCAAACTGAGAGAAAGTCTAAAGCAACTAACCAGTGCCAAAACAAGTAAACAAGGTACCAAGGTCATGAAAGACCAAAAAAAAAAAACTAAGAAACTGCCAGAGACTGTAGAAAATATGACAACTAAATGCAACAAGAGATCCTAAAAAAGGAACACTTACAAGAAAGTTTAAAATTTGAGGAAAGATAGAAATATAGCTTAGCAGGACACCACCTGCTTTGATACATAAGGCTTTCAGTACAATCCCAGCACCATAAATAAAACAAAATAGGAATAAAAACTATAATTTAATAGTAGTATATGAAGCTTATATAAAGATACTAACTTTCAAGGAAACTTGGTGAAGTATATATGGAAACTCCTGATACTGTTATGGCAATTTTTCTGTAATTCTGTATTTTTTAAATGCAGTTTTTAAAAACTCATAATTATTGCAGAAGGGGAGAGGAGGAGAGTAAAGGAGGAAAAAAGGAAGGGGAGAGAAGGAAAAAAAGGTAAATTATAAGTCATATGGTCAGACTACCTCTTTAGTCAAATGCCTACATTTTCCAAAATTTTTCCCAAGTATTACACAGCCAATAAATTGGGAAAGCCTAGTTGCATAAATGACAAACAGGTGAAACAAAATTTTTATCCAACAGAAGTACAGACAGGATGTCTTCTTGATATCTAAATTTAATTTTCCTATAAAAACCTTTATTGCCTATGGTTTAATCTATAGGACACTTTTAGTGAATAAAATGCGTCCAATTCTTTAAAAATAACAAAATATGCAGTAAAGAAAGTTAGGGTTTGTGTTATCATGGTCAATTTTTTAAAAACCAGTATTCATGTATTATAAGTAACAAGTCATATGGTCAGACTACCTCTTTAGTCAAATGCCCACATTTTCCAAAATTTTTCTATTGCCAATGAATTGAATAAGTTACACTGGAAGTAAGTAAGCATAAACATTATTTTTAGACAATGAATAAACTCCCTTGTAAAACAAAAACCACAATAACATATACCTAAGATTAAACAAATGAGTAAGTATCTCAAAGAGAAAATGTTCCTTATTTTCCTAAAGCAAACATTATGATTCTCATTACTTTGACAGTTGTACCAAAATGCACAGATTTTAATTTTCTCAAAAATAGATATTTATTGAGGACTCTTCTTTATTAATTTTCAGGGGGAAATCATTAAACATTAAGAGTCCAGCATTTTAAAACGTTTTTCATATATTCTAGCAATAATGCTTTTTAAAAAATGGGTCCAAAGTTTTTAGTTTAAAGAGTATTATAAGACTGTAGGAAAAGGAGTTCACTGACTATCACCAAGTAAACTACCTAGAAATGGAGACATTTAAGAAACATCAAACTAATGTTCCTCCACATAGTAAAGCCATATGCTACACAACACATAAGAATCACAAAATCTTGAAAAATCGTAGATTTTTACATTACACTACATTTTACATTACACTCAGTCTCAGGACAAAAATATAACTTCAAAATAAAAAACAATGGAAAGATTTTATACAAAGATATTTATGTGATAATTAAAATGAATAATAATTAATATATAAGAATATTTAAAATAATAATAATTACAAACAAATTACTGTTTAATGATAGGTAACTAAATAATTATAGGATTTACAGAATTCCATGAAGCCATTAAAAATCATATTTATGAGAAGGCTTAGTGACATGAAAAATATTAATCTGCCATGCATATAACAATAATAAAGACATTTTTAAAAATGACAGACATACCAACATTTTTAATAGAACTCATTTCCATGGTAAATGTTAGGTGATTGTTTTTTCTTTGTATTTTTCAGTATCGCTACGTTTTTGCAATGTATATTGTTATTAAAAAATGAAAGATTCTTTTAAAAGTATAATTAAAATTGACAGCAATTTACAAAATCTAAATGTGCACATAAATGCCTTTTATTCATGTTACTAAAAAATAGGGTAAAAAAAATCAATTTTAAGAAGTATAACTTCTCCTAATAAAATGTTAAGCTACCAAAAATAAAAGATTTAAGCAGATTAAGAATTAAATATTTCCTCCAATACCTAAAAATATCTTAAAATTATACATTTTGCTACAAAATAAATTTACTGCTTAAATCTACTAAATCAAACCATGTCTCCTGGAATATAAATAAATTGAAATGTCTTACTCTATATGATCTTGAAATATAAGGGTTTATATGTGTGGGAGGGGGATGTTTCCCAGCAAGTAGAATAAATGATGCCACTAAATTTCCTAATTACTGTCTTAAACTCAATGAACAATAACAGTCCACACAGATGTAGCCTCTGTAGACAAGCATGTGTACATTGATGAAATATCATTTTGCCTTATGAGAAACAATGAGAGTATATGAGAGCTCCTACTGACAAGCAGGGACTTTAATAGTAATAAAGAAACATTAAGAATTCAAAATATCAAAGGTATATAGTTCCTGTTTGCAAACTTGCTGTACACTGTGACTTTTGACCCTGGATCCCCAAACCTGGACAGATTTACTATAAGACACAGAGCACAAGACTTAGAACCGGATGTCAGAGGTTACATCGTGCTCTGCTTCCTAGTGTACCATGACAAATAACCTCTCTTATCCTGTTTGGGGAAAGTCATTTTAAAAAAACCATACATGTGCACAATGCAAGCAAACAGATAACAAGGAATATCACTTCCATTACTTTTATTAGTATCTTCTCAATTAATAAAACAGAATGATAAAATAGGTTCAGTGCCACACAGAGACAGCAACACATAGAAATCAAAACATTCTTGCTTACCATGCCAAACTACTGCATGTCCATCCCACAGAGTTGCCACTGTTTTCCTTGCACCGTCCCATAAATTATGAGAATAAGCTTCTTTTAATACATTTTTCCTCTTATAAATGTGTAAGAAAATAATAGTAAGATAGAGAAGAAAGATAGTAAAATAAGGAAGTATTAAAAGAATTAGTGGTGTAAAAACCCACAAGAGATGGTTTGCAAAATTCAAGTAGTCCTCCAATTGTTCCACACCAAACCATTCTTCAAGTATGTGAATCAGACAGGTCATATAGGGTATAGAATCCTGTCCTGAAGCACAGGTTTGATTTTTGTCTATCATTTTTCTTTAGGTGAAAATGACAAATTCAATCTCTTTCTTCATTGCCATAGCAGGTCTTTAATTTTGACACTAGAAGGAAAAATAATTCATAGTTATTCTCTTCAGAGATACAAAGTTAAATGTTGGAGTCTACATAAGTAGCATATTTAGTCATTTCTTAATACCAAAAATAAGTAGATGATTAATGCTTAACTTTGTTGCAGGTTTACATGTGAAAATGATAAGGTTTCAACTGTTTACTCATGAATGTGTTGGGTTTAGCTTTTGAAATAACTTGCAAGCTGTAAGTAAAAGAAGAAAAAAACTGATGAATGAAATTTCAGATCAACCTTAATAATTTGACTCATATCTCAAATACAGATATTGAACATTTAGGTCTTATACAAGATTGTGTTGAAATTAAATACGTTCTTCACAAAAGAATACATTAATAGTTAATTTGGTAAAAAATACCAAATTCTTTAGAAAATGATGACATACATTTTTGGATACTGTCTTTTATAAAGAAACAGGTTCACAGAAAAGCTATCTATTCTTTTGACATTATATAATAAAAAAAATTACCAATACTGCCTTTTATCTTACAGTCATTAATTTTTTTCTTAAATATTAAATGCTTAAAAATACAGCTGTACAATTATTCTTTGAATTCAGCTCTAAAATAGTCATTTAACTTACCAGAAATTACATAAATATCTTTTCCCAAGCTTCAGTGTATATATTCTGAAAAACAGTAAGCAAATGGAAGAAATATGTGACTAAAGAAAAAGATTGGGCTGGGGATGTAGCACGAGGGAACAGCACCTTTCATAAGCAATGCCTTCGGTTCAATCTCTAGCATCTCTCCCTCTGTTAATACCAAAAATGTATCTTCTCATATGTACGTATCTTCTCTGTTATGTACATATGTATAGTATGTATAGATATGTATATAAAAAGACAATCATTAATACCTTGAGTTGAATTTCCATAAAATAAATAGCACAAGATATTTACAAATGTTTACGAAAATGATTATAGTCCCAAGATAGTATGTCACAATTAAGAATTATAGTCATGCTACCGCTGTTTGCTATGGACAATTGTTTAGTGCCACTATACAAAGCTCCACCTAAGAATTTATTTTAACGGAGCTATAAAAAGATTTACTTCTTCTGAAAAAGTCGGAATGAGTAATTGACTATCTCTCCTTACTAACTTTACCAGATAAGTTGACAAATCATAATCCCTACACAAGATTTCCTCTCTCCATTCATATTTTCTCTGGTTCTGATTCTATTCTTAGCGATATTTTACCATTATTCCATATTACATAACTTCAATGAAAATTATCTCAAATCCACTGTGGCTGAGGCAGGAAATAAATAAATGAAAGAAAGGAACAGAGAAAAGAACAGACATACACTCAAGACAACATATAGTTGTCTTTATGCCAAGATTTTCTTGCTAATTGGCTTATTAATAATACACATATTTTGAGGACTTTTCCAGCTATTGAGGATTTAGTCTAATTTCCTTGTAACCAATAGCATTTACTTATGAGAAACCTAGGCCTGTTACATTAACAGGAGATGAACACAACATACATTAAGACCTCAACCTGGGCTTTATGTATATCATATTCTAACCAATCCACCTAAAGAGCTGAATCACTATAATTGTAATTCATCTGTGTTTGCACATTTGTAATGCAACATATCAAATTCAATACTTTCAAAAATGATAGGAGCTAGGGCTATAGCAGAGTGCTGCTTGCCTACCATGTACAAGGCAGTGAGAAATAAATAAAATTAAATTTAAAAAATACAGCAACAATAAAAGAAAGGAAATATTAAGTGTTGATGAAAATGTAGAGAAATCAGAAATTTCATACATTGCAGACTGGAATGTAAAATAATGTGGCTCAGTGGTAGAACGCCAGCCTCTCACGTGTAAGGCACTGGGTTTGATCCTCAGCACCACATAAAAATAAATACAGTTTAAAAAATCAGACACTTCTTGAGCACCAACAAGTGGAAAATTCCATACTTGACCTTATGTAAAAGGGCACAGTCAAAACGCAGCTGCATTTAAAATACCGTGTAAAATTACCTTAAGGCTATATGTATAATGTGTATATGAAACCTAAGTTAATTTTGTATTCAGACTTTGGTACCATCAGCAAGATGTCTCGTTATGTTCATGCAAATTTCCAAAATCCAAAAAAATCCAAAATATAAAACACTTAGCATCAAGAATTTCAGATAAAGGAAACAACCTATATACTATGTTTTTTCCTATACATACATATCTATGATGAAATTGAGCACTTCTACCTTTTCATTTAAAGGAGTCATGTCACAGCTTCTCTTTAGCATATCCAAATTTCCAGTACACTACTGTATTCTGGGGGTCATTGTAAAGACAATTAGGGGTTATTTGAACACAATCATTGCACTATCACAACCTGTGTGTGTGTGTGTATGTGTGTGTGTGTAGTACTGAAGATTGAACCCAGGAATGCTCTACCACCAAGCTATATCCCAGACCTCTTTATTTTTCTATTTTGAGACAGGGCCTCCTTAAGTTGCTGAGGCCAGCCTAGAACTTGTAATCCTCCTGCCTCAGCCTCCAGAGAGTAGTTGGAATTATAGGTGTACACCATCACATATGGATATAATATTGTGATTCTTAATCTCAGAACTGAGGCAGCTACTTACTGAGTGACAGGTAGCATATACACTGGACAAAGGGATGATTCACATCCAAGAAGAATGGAGAAGGACAGCACAAGATTTCATTATGCTGCTCCTAACAGTATACAATTTAAAGATTTTAATTTGTTTATTTCAGGCATCTACCACTTAATGTTTGTGGATTGGGGATGACCTGAAACTGCAGAAAGTAAAACCATGGGAAGGGGGGAACTAGAGTATCCCTCTTCTCCTTTTAATCACATCCTTACTTGGCATACATAATGAGCACAGAAAAGGGAAGACAAACAGAACAGGTAGGGCTCCAAGAAGGATTATATGGAAACCTACACAAAATCAAGTAGACTTTTAACAGTGCCACATATAAGAATCCCTTCCACAAATGGTCACCCAGTCCCAATTTTGATTTTAAAGTTTCTAAAAAAAAAATTTTTTAAATTTTTTAAAAAATCACACACAAGGGTGCCCCATTCCATATTCAAAACCATCCATAACTACTAAAAAGGTCTCTCATACTTATCTCACTATCTTTTACATAAGTCCATTAGACAACTTCTTAAACTTCAGAAGTTATATGAATGAAGCTACAGTTTATCTAATATTTCAGTCAAGATATCTGGCAAACCCAAACCTCTCCTGCCTCCTCTCCCTTTCCCTGGTGCTGGGGGTCAAACCCAGGGACACACTCTTTTGACAGGCACCAATCCTCTCTTTAAAATACATCAAAAATCTGTTTGAACTGATAAACTCAGTAAGGTGGCAAGACATAAAATCAACACACTAAAGTCAATTGCTTTTTTAAATAATACACTAAAAATAAAACTACTGAGAAAAAAAATCAATTTCATTCACAATAATTATAATAAAACAAAACAAAACCTAGGAATAAATTTAACCAAGGAAGTGAATAACCTCTACAATAAAAATTACAAAACAATTATGAAAGAAATTAAAGAGGATGCAAAACATGGAAAGACATGCCCTGTTCATGGGTGGAAAGAACAGTGTTAATATGTCCATTCTGCCCAAAATGATCAACAGATTCAAAGCAATCCCTACCAAAATATCAATGACATTCTTCACAGAACTAGAAAAAGACAATCCCAAAACTCATATGGAACCAAAAAACTTAAACAGCTAAAGCAATTCTAAGCAAGAATAACTAAGCCAAAATAATGAATGCTGTCAGGGATGCAGAGAAAGGAGAAGTCTAATACACTGTTAGCTGTAATGTAAGTTAGCGTAGCCATTATGGAAAACAATATAGAGGCGCCTTAAAAAACTAGAAATAGAATTACAATTCAACAGACCCACTACTGAGTATATATCCAAAAGAAGTGAAATCAGTATGTAGAAGAGTCGCCTGCACTCCATGATTAACTGCAGCACTGTTCACTATAGCTAAGTATGGAATCAACCTAGGTGTCCATCAACGAGTTTGAGTGGACAAAAATATTGTGGCATATCTACACACAATTCGTCATTAAAAAAAAAAAAAGAATGAAATTTTGTTATTTGCAGCAACGTGGAGGAAATTGGAGGACATTATGTTTAGTGAACTATTAGGCAGAGAAAGGTAAATGCTACGTTTTCACATGTGTATACTAAAAAAAATGCTACTTCTTTGGCCTTCTTAAATGGCTAAATTCGGTATATCTCTGCCCTCAAAGTGTGGCAACAGTTAAGGATGCAGGAATAAACATTTCCTTTGAAAACTAGTCTTCTATTTCCACCCACTCGGAAGAGTAACCGAAATACTAAGAATCATTTCAAATGTCTGAATTTTAACTAGTTCTTACATAGTTCTAAAGAAGTACCAACATCATCTTGGCATTCATAACCAGAAAATCAACTTTCAACCTTGAACTTTCTTCTTCGAAAGGTGGCTGCCTAGGAAGTCTCAAGGAACACTACACTCAACTTTTTCTTTTTTTCAAAGTCAAGAGTACTGCTCCAGTTTCTTGTTAAGATATTTAGCAGCTTTGAAGGCTGAGACCTGCTTAACAGGCTTACAAACCCCAGTGACTACGTGCATGGCGCCCATAAGGTCTGGACAGACTCATATTAAAAAGCCTGATATACATGGTTTCATTTAGTCCTTAAGCTGACCATCAGGTAGTTACTGTTGCTAGTCCCCATTTTCAACATGAAGTTCAGAAAGGTTAAGGCATGTTCCAGGTCACACGGGCAGTAAAGGAGCATAAACCAAGGTTCCAAGCCTGCTTCGGGACGCGAACACTCCTGACCAGCACCCACGCGGCCTGCAGTCGCCACATACTTTCCTCTAGCTTTCATACACAGGAGGTTCGGTCAGGCTTCCCGGATCTGGGAAGTCACCCGGCAAGCTAAGAAGATCTCTAATGAGGCTCAAGACACCTCGCCCAGCCACCGAAATTTGGACGAAACGCGCTGAATCGGAGGTTTTCGAGAGCAAGACGGGGGACACGAACTGATAGTGACCCAACAGGACCTCTCCTTCCGGTCAGCCAGGGGCCCGAGCCGAACACCCAACAAGGCGGAAAGCCGAGCGCGCCGATGGGGCATTCCGGAGAGGCCCGGGGAGACCCGACGCACGCCCTTCGCCGCTTCCAGCCGCGCGCTACAGACGCGACGCCGGGCTGGAGGAGCCCGGGGAAGTCAAAGGGGGACCGACGCACCTAAGACGGTGAAAGATAAGGGCAACTCGCCTTCACCTTCCAGCGGCAGAGGGAACTCAGTGGCTTAATTGCGAAGTGAGACGGGCGGATTCGCAGAGCGGGTTTCCCATAAGCAATCAGTAAAGAGGAAGCCCGGGCCGGGTTAGGTGTGACACCGCCTTCGCCCCGCCCTTTCCTGTGGCCGCCCGGAGCAACTTCCTGTGGCGGCTCCTCCGCTAGCTCTAGGCTGCTCCATGCCGGGGCGGGTTCCTAGCTTCTTACCCGCGAGCGGACACGGGAGGCCTCCTTTTGGTCTTCGGTGACGAACCAGAAGCCTAGTCCGAGTGTCGTGCGTCAGGAAGACCCTTGAAGGGGCAAAATGTGCTGCGAGAAGTGGAACCACGTGGCCGAAATGTTTCTCTTCATTGACGAGCGGGAGGAGGACTGTAAGATCCATTGCCTCTGCTCCAGGGCTTTTGTGGAGTAAGTAGAAACTGATCTCTCTACATTTCTGGCCCTATCGTTGCCCAGTAATGTCGGCGTGGCAAATACACTTGTAATGGTTCCCTATAAACAGATTTTTCGACCCTGCGGCAGGGCGGTGTTGAAGAAAAACAAAACCCGGGAGAGGTAACGGAGTGGTCGCCCGCAGCGAGTATTAGGTGAACGACTGAGGCTGACCTCGTAGGCTGGTAGGGGAAAACGTGGTAGTTTAAACATATCACTTCCTGTTTGCAGATTGAGAGGGCATTTTAAAGTTGGGAGAAAGGGAAATGTAAAACGAAATTCCTAATGAATGTGAAGGTTTAAAGTTGAGTACCCGGTTTTGGTTAGCATCTCTTTTCAAATATTAAAATCTGTTCCAATACGTGTACATGGAAAGTCTAGCTGTTTGAGGTGAAAGGCTTAACTATTTTTACAACCGTTTTGCAGATAGTTTTGTTTGGGGAAAATATTGAAGGTAAAAATTGCAAGAAAAGTAGAGTGGGGAGTGCAAATCGTAATCTAGAGACTGTTTTTTTTATAGGTAGGTTAAGCCATTTAAAGATTTTTTTTCACTTCTGAAATGGGTATAGTTACCCTAAAATTGCATTCTGCTGCTTATATTAAAATCCCCTTTGGAGCGGGGCGCGGTGACGCACGCCGGTAATCCCAGCCGCTTGGGAGGCTGAGGTAGGAGGATTGTGAGTTCAAAGCCAGCCTCGGCAAAAGCGAGTCGATAAGCAACTCAGTGAGACCCTGTCCCTAAATGAAAAATACAAAAGAGGGCTGGGGATGTGGCTCAGTGGTCGAAATGCCTCTGAGTTCAATCCCCAATACTCACCAAAAAAAAATCGTCATTGGAAGTGACTTTCAGGTGATAGATTATAAATGTAGTTTAATGTAGGAGAATTTAAGTTAGAAGAAATTATTTTTCATTGTGTTTTTGTGAAGTAATCTGAAAATTAAAACCCAAAAAAGTAAACTCCATATTAAATTTAATGTAAAAGTATTGTCCCCTTTGTAGTCAGGAATGCGTACAAGTATGTATTTATTTGATGAATACTTTCTGATCCCCTGTGTATCAGATATGCTGGAAGGCACTGGGGTACTTAAAGCCTGTCCCTGCCTGCATTGAATTTTCTTTCTAGCAAAGGACATCAATATTAATTTTAAGAAAGCTGATTATATAATTACTTGACTAATTATAGTTATGAGTGCCATGAGAGAGAAGTATAAGTGACTGGCAAGGAAAAATAGAGATAAGGTTGGTAAAATCAGCAGAGTAAAGACATACAGGACATTGGATACTTTATACAGTCCCTGAATTCACAATGACTCAATTTAATGATGGTGCAAAAACAATTATTCAGGAGAAATCATATTCAGATTTTGAATTGTGTTTTTTTTCCTGGGCCAGTAATATGCAATGCCATACTCTTGTGATGCTAGGCAAAGCGGAAGCCACATCTCACAGTCCCAACCCCATGAAAACAATCTCTACAGTTTACTGTGTTACTAAACTAGTATATTTGGTGGATGTATTTTCAGTTCAAGATAGGTTTATCTGGAAATAACCACATCATAAATCAAGGAGCATCTATATAGGAAAACCTTATACTTGGAATGACATAATCAGATTAACATTTTTTTTAAGTTGTAGTTGGACACAATACCTTTATTTTATTTATTTTTATGTGGTGCTGAGGACCGAACCCAGCACCTCGCTCGCACATGCTAGGCGAGTGCTCTACTGCTGAGCCCCAGCCCCAGATTAGCAGTTTGTAAAGATTACTCTGGCAGTGGATAGCAGGAGAACCCCTGAAGCCTGTTGTCCAGGCAAGAAATAATATTTGCTTGCATTAGGATAAATGGCATTAGAAATGGGAAAAGATGGGAGAGGGATTATTGGGGTTGGAGATTGGAGTGGATGTGGGGGAATAAAGAAAAGATAAAGAATGGAAAACAGGAGACTAGGTTAAAGGTAAATTCCTGATTTGGGTCTTATATTGCTGCCTTTCACTGATAATAATCCCTGGAGAATATTAGTTTTATTTGGGGGCAGTGGTGAAGAGATTATAAATTTTATTTTGATTCTGTGGTACCTACAAGCTAGATAAGGATGGGTTGTATAAGGAGTTTGATATATTAGTTTGGAGGCTTGGAGAATTCTGTGCTGGTCCTGAAAAAACCATTAGTTTCAGGGGTAGGGGATTCCATTCTGGAGGAATTCCAACATTTTTTTAAAATGAAAAGAAACCTGATGGATTAACTGAGAAACAGCAAGCCTAAGTGTACTTCCGTCAAGTGTTTCAGTGAAGGAGTAATTAACATTTGAAAACTATTAAAATAATAAGCAAAATGAGAATCCACTAGAACCATTACACTACCTGTGTGACTCACACCATGTACAACCAGAGGAATGAGGAGTTATACTCCATTTGTGTACAGTGTGTCAAAATACATGCTACTGTCATGTATAACTAATTAGAACAAATAAAATTAAAAAAAATAAATTAAAAAAGAATTCATTAGAGTAGACAAAAGTCCATTGGATTTATAATGCCTTGTTGTTTTACATTTTCTACTGACAGTCTCTCCTTGACCAAATGTTCTATGCCTTCTTTTAGATTAGGTCATGTTTGGGGGCCTTGTCTTCAGCCTTCCTGGCCCAGTTTTATCAAGAATCCTGCAAAATCTTTTTAGTGAGAATTCTCAATCCTTGATTTCTGAGAATACTGGTCATCACTGTATCAAGAACCTCCTACTGTTGATTAGTGCTCTTAGTAATTTTCCAGTTACAGACTCTACTTACAGCCTATATTTCCCCAACTGCCTGCTATATTGATGGTTAAGCCAGATCTCTCTACCCTGTTGCTGTGATCTTTATGCCTATCACAGTAATCTTGAATAAAATCTTTGTTACCATTTTGACAAGTGTCAGAATAACTTTTTCTTTTAAAAAAATTTTATTTTTTCCTTCAGGTCTTCCAGAAGCCCCTTGTGGTATGATTATCTTTACATCATTCAAGTAGGAAATTGAGTTTTAGTAAAAGCCTTAAAAAAAAAAAAAAAAAAAAGAAAAAAGCCAGTAAATGTAGCCCTGCAATTCTACCCCTTATCTGTGTCACCAAATTTTTTCTACTATCACGCCAGTTGATATGGCATATAGATTTCATTGAATCTTTCTAATTAAGATATTTAAAGTCACTAGAATAACTGATGCCCTATTGAAATACCTTAACATTAATAAGAATTAGTAGGATTGTTCTAGAAACTGAAGACCCTATATTTACCTGTGATCGTACCCATGTAATACTGTCTGATGATGATCTCTAGGTTTATATAACAAAATCACTTTTTTGTTTGTTTTCTCTCCAACATAGTCCTGAGCCAAAATTTAAAAGTATTAACCTTGCAGACAGATTATCTACCTGTTTTCCTTTCCCAGTTCTACCAAAAGTCAACTTGTGGCCTTGGGCAAGATACATAAAAATTTCTATGATCACATTTCAGCATTTCCATGTATTTTATTTTGACCTTGGAAGTGTAAACCACTGATAGTAGTGGTAATTGTTGTATTCAAAAGTATGTTGATGATGGCATTTGCAGAAAATGGATGGAGTTAGAGAATATAATGCTAAGTGTAGTAAGCCAATTCCAAAAAGCCAAAGGCAAATGTATTCTTTAATATGAGGATGCTGACTGTAATGGCAATGGTGGATGGAGTGTGGGAGAAATGGAGGAACTTTAGATACACAAAGGAAAGGGAGGGAATAGAAGGGGCATGGGAGTAAGAAAGACTGGTGTAATGAGTTAAACATCATTACCCTAAGTACATGTATGAAGACACGAATGGTATGAAAATACTTTGTGTACAACCAGTGACTTGAAAAGTTGTACTGTATATGTGTAATATGAAATCAGTTGCATTCTGCCATCATATATAAAATTAGAATAAATTAATAATTTTTTAAAAAGTATGATGATGAGAATTGGTAGCTGCTTAGTCAAGACTCAGAGTAGAACAGTGTCTTAATGGGGGCCTCCTATTTTATAATTCAAGTCAAAAGTTAAGATTTACTTAGCTCTTACGTGCACCATGTCCAGAAGTTTATTCATGCCGAATCTTTAAGCACTGTGGATTGGATTACACTGACCAACCTGTAGATTGCTTTGTAGAGAGTACTTAACAGGTATAATGGGAAATTCTTTAGATACTAGGCATCAGAAATATATCATTTCCAGAGATGAAGACCCTTTGAGATACTTGAAAGTTGTCAAAGGTAGAAAAAATAGTTTTCACATTTTAAGAGTTAGCATTGTCTTACTACTGTTCTTACTGTTTCACCTCTCACAAAGAAGTATTTCTTCTGCTTCCACTGGACTTGAAGACCTTTTAAGCTAGGCTTGCAGCCTAGCTTTGTGGGTGGAACCAAGGAGTTCATCAGAAAAGAGTACCTGGTTGTATGTTAGAGATGTAGGCCAAGAAATAAGAATCAGTCTGTAGTCTGTGCCAGCCAATATTGTATGCTTATTAACCCTTAGCCAATAGCCTGGTTGGGTCCTAGTGTTGCTTAGAAACGTCGAGAGAGGGAATATAAGTTTTAAAATATTTTTAAAAGTTTAAAAATATTTTTCATATCATACCTCTAGAAAACAGTGGATGACTGGATATGAATTAAAGCAACTTTACTTAAAATACAATTTATCACTTAATCACACATTACATTGAATCTAGTCTTTTTGAACTAAAATGTGCATTGTTTTCTTTGCAGCTAGTTTCATACATAATCTTAAAACTTAGAAATTAGAATCTCTGCCTCACCTTTTCAAAATAGGTAAAGAGAGGAGAACTTTTTTTTTTTTTTTTTTTAATTTAGCTCTGTTACTGCTCAAATTCTAGCCCTATAGAACAAAAAGAACTTAGAGATAGGATCTTGGAGGATCTTAGAATTGTTTCCAGTAGTCATTGAGAAGTCTGTAGGAATGGAAACACGCTGGGAGTTCAGGGACTTTTTAAGGGAGGCAAGAGGTTATTTTATAATTTAAAATCAATATGTTTGATTGCTGAAGGAGATCTAAAATATATTATTAAAAAAGTTCATTGCCATATAGCAGAAAACAGCCATTACCATAGGTACCATGTGTCTTTTCAGTGCTTAACAGCTGTTTCTCATACAAAATTATTGCAATATATCACCTCAAAGGCAGGAAATATGAAATAATATTGTAACAACATTTTATTTTCTAGCAGTACTATATCAACAATGTTTTATGGACACGAAATTTTCTATTTAATGTACACAGTCAAGTTTCTATATATTATCTGTAGGAGGAAGATATAATTGGATTATTATGGAGCTCTTGATCATTACAGTATCTTTGTAGCAACAATTTTTAAACTAACCTTGGCACTGACTGGGTATAGTGGTGCACATCTGTAATCCCAGCAACTTGGGAGGCTGAAGCAGGAGGATTGCAAGTTCAAGGCCAGCTTCAGCAACTTAGGCCCTAAGGAACTAAGTGAGATCCCATCTCAAAAAATAAAAGAGCTGAGGATGTAGCTCAGTGGCAAAGCATCCCTGGTTTTAATCCCCAGTACCAAAAAATAAATAAACAAACTCATATTAAAATATGAAAGTGCAAAATATCTTTACTATGTCTGCAACTATAAAATTTTTGCTTATGTTAAAAAGTTTAGCATAAAAGAGGAAAATGCTGAAGTGGTGAGGGCGTCAATTTTTGTTATGAAATTGCTTGTGCTATTAGGAAACAAAAGCTATGTATATCTATATAAATGCATATTATGTTCTTCTAACCTTTGAAGAACAAGTCATAGAAGTCATTCTGAGTATTCCATTAAGTATGTTCCCAAAACAAAGGTATTCTCCTGTATAACCACTATGGATTCCAATTTCCCCACCTTTCCCAATAGTATGTCTCTCCTTTCTGACCTAGGATCCCATGTAGGAACCTGTTGTGTTTACTTTATGTGTCTTACCTAAAAAAATCCCTTCCTCTTTTGGAAACTACATCCTAAGTTTCATATTTTCCTTTTCATGTCCTCAACAATTATAAACGTTTGTGACTTTACATCCTGTAGGTTGACTTTACTTAACCTGGGGCTATCTGACTGTGTCATCAGGAACACAGGTTATGCCTCAGCAGGAACTCCAGAAAAATGATATGCTTAGCTCTGTATGGCTTCAGGAGGCACTTTGGAAACCATATCTCTAGGGGTGATATGGTTCCCAGTTTTTTCTACTGTAAATTCAAAATGGTACCCTTTGTATTAATCAGTATTTGGGGGGGGCATATTCCAATATGTAATTGGAATTAGTAGTGTAATTCCAAATTACACCAGTGTCCTGTTCCTCAAGTCTTTTCCTTGACTGATAACTTCCACTTCAGTCAGCTACCTCTATAAGGTCAGCAAAGAATGATTCTTGCTTCATTCTTTCTCCATTTATTAGCTTTCTATAAGCAGTTCTTTTTCTTCTCTCCTTATGTATTTATATTAATATAGACTCTTGGTTTATTTTATTAATAGGCTGTATTCCATTACTGTCATTATTTTGTTGCTCATATTATCTTTGATTTTGTCAGTGGGGAATCCTTTTGAAGTGGTTTATGTGTCCTTTTGGTGTGTCTCTGCCATTCTTTGAGTATTTGTAGCTTCTGACACAAGATGACCCAGACTTACCTTTCACAGTCCATAGAATTGCCATTTTTCCAGTCCACCTTGGTTAAAACCTGAAAGCTGGGTGCTTTTTGCACTTGTTGCTCCTATGCCCTCTCAGAAGACAGTTAAGCAATAAATAAAACTACATGTGTGCACACATACATAACACATTTTAAATTATAATTTTATAATGTGTGGTGGCACATTCCTATAATCTCAACAATTCAGGAGACTGAGGCAGGATGATCACAAGTTTGAAACCAGGCTCAGCAACTGAGAGAAAACCCATCTCAAAAAAGGGCTGAAAAGTAGCTCAGTGGTAGAGAACACCTGGGTTCAATCCCTAGTACCCTCCCTCTCTAAAATAATGTTTATATGTGTGCATATAAACTTAAATAACATTAGTTTTTAATAGTACTTCCAATATTGGCCCAACACCTTGGATTTTTCTAGCTTTCCTCGTTTTTAGATGATTGTTTTGAGCCCACCATGTGTTTGATTAACCATCTTCAACAAGAAGAATCTGGGCTAACCAGCCATTTGAGTACAATACATTGGATTTGTACAGAATTTGAGTACAGAACAGTGGATTTCGCAGTCTTGGCTATCAATACATTGTCTCAAATATTTACTTATATGCTCATTGAAATCAGTCTGGCAGCCTTACTGGCCCTCTGCTTCACCTGACACCCCATATCTTTGGGCACTGTCAAGTATACCCCTAATTCCCTGTGTGCAGCTCCCATCTCCTATTTCACCCCAGTACTTGTTCTTGATGGACTTGAGGACCTGCTGCTAAACAGATTTTCTCTTGCCTATTCATTGTCCTGTGAGTCATCATCAATTTTATGTTTAATAAAGTATCTCCCCAAAAGAAACAGGAAGATATGAAAATAAATCTACTACACAACAATTTATTGTAGGTCCATTAGAAAAGTAGTGTTAGCTATAACCACCAGTAGGCCGTATGGTAGCAGTTAAAATGAAAGTAGGTATGCGAAGAAAAGTTTAATAAGAACTTCATTGTTTGCTAGTCCCCAAAACAACCTTTGCTCTGATCATGAATACCTTGTCTACTAAACAAGGGATAGTCCATTTGCAAGTGGACTAGATAGAGTCTGCCTCTGAATTTATATGTGTGTAACCTAAATCCTTGTCCTATTATTTTATACTCAATTCTTAACAGCAAAATTTAGAGAACACTACATTGTTTATATATCATAAAGAGGATCAGATTCTTCCCTTAATATCTAAGAGAAATACCACATAATTTTTATAATTAGTAGTTATAAATGCTGCCATGTGTCAGAAATTATGTTAAGTATTTTGTATATACTATTAATCTCTTTTTTTAAGAGAGAGATAATTTTTTTAATATTTATTTTTTAGTTTTCAGTTTACACAACATCTTTATTTTACTTTTATGTGGTTCTGAGGATCGAACCCAGCGCCCCGTCCATGCCAGACAAGCACGCTACCGCTTGAGCCACATCCCCAGCCCATACTATTAATCTTTACAACTGTATGAGAAATTTATATTTAACTGTTTTGTAGGTGAGGAAAATGTGTTAGCATTTTGCTTTTCTGTTCCTTAATCTTTTTATGAATTAATAGTTCAATTTATTTTAATATGGACTACTTAATTTGTTTCACAGGGATCGAAAATTATGCAACTTGGGATTAAAAGGCTACTATGTCAGAGGCAGTGGCAACAATGCAGGTAATGTAGTATAAAATTGTATGCCCTTATTTTGCTAAAATTGACCCTAATGTTGTATTAATTTGTGTACAGTTTGTTAATTTAAATTTGCTAACTTTAAATATGATAAGTAGCAAATAATCCTATAATTAGTCCTTTCATATATACATATATTATCTATATCTATATGAATATTATATATCTATATGCATACATGGTTCTAGAATCTTTATCAAAGCAGATACTTTATTTTTCTATACCTCCTTTATGGACTTGATGTAGCCTTTTTTACCCTGTGCAGCATTTCTTCCTGAATTGTTGGCATTAGGTAAGAGCAGTCTGGAATTTGAAACTTTGAAAAATAGAGAATGTGTAGTTTCTTAGTTTCTTCATTAAAATTTATTTTGTGGACCAGCGATTCATGATAGATTCCAAATAACTAGCCATAGTCTTTACTTGAAGAAAAGAGGCCGCCCCTTATCTGGTTTAACTTTTCCAAATAACATAAAATTTGGTCTATACCTTGAGTCTATACTTTCCTACTCCATTGGCCCTTCCATGTAGACATTTCATGTTTCTAGATATAGATTAAAACTGCAGCATGGAGTTAGAAGCCGGAGCCAGATTAAGTACATTTTGTCACAGTTATCTTTGAAAATCCTTGAACTCTCATAGTGGCACCTAACTTTTGTTTATTTATTTAGCAGTACTAGAAATTTAACACAGGGGTGTTCTACTTTTGAGCCAGATCCCCAACTCTGTTTTGTTTTTAGACAGTGTCTTACTTAGTTGGCCAGGCTGACCTTGAACTTGTGGTCCTCCTGCTGCAACCTAAGTCACTGGAGTTATAAGCATGTGTTACCACATCCAGTTTAACCTCATAATGATGGAATAAGACACTGTTTCTTCAGTCACATACTAGAAGAAATGTGTGATTTGAGTTTCAGGGCTATGCTGGACAAATAAGGTTTCTGTGAATAGTAGGTTACTACTGAATGTAAGGTGTTAGGGTCTGTAAACAAGTCAGGATGGCGCCTGGCATTTTGCCAGAGAAATGTTAGAGTCTGTAAACAAGTCTGCGTGGAGCCTGGCAAAATGGCAGAGGGAGTGGTTTGTGAAGTAACAAAAGCGAGCCATTAAGTGTGGAGATTCCTTATTGGTTGACTGCTGTATCTATTTTATGCTAATTAGATAAGCTGTGTAAAATGTATAAATACCACTCCTGTCCTACAATAAATGGCTTCCACTCCTGCTGCATCAATCTACACAAGTTATTCGTCACCCCCCACCCCAGAAAGGTATGCATACCAAGAGAGACAGATAACACTTAGCTGATTCGTTTTGCTTTCTGTGCTTTCATAAGTTCACTGAGTAAAATAATAAATGGAGTCCTTCCATTGTTAAAATAAGTACCTTTTTCCACTTTTAGGAAGCTGTGTGAGTAGAATTTGCAAACACAGATTTCCCTTTTATCAGTATCCTGTGTTTATTATGTAAGGTTCACTGATGTGTTACTTGAGATCATAAAGCTGGAGTGCAGTTCAACACTAATTGAACTAACATATAAAGTGATCTTTATCTTGCATTTTAAATAGCTAATAGAGCACTTGAATGACGTTTTTGTAATTAGTGGTATAATCTATTAAATAGCCACATTAGGAAAGGTAAAAAAAAAAAAAAAATTATAATAGCCTTTCTTTAAGAGCTAAACTAAGGAGCTTGAAAGAATTCTAGTTCTGTGGATTCAGACTTATAGCAGATTCTTTCATGAAATCAACTCTTGCACAAATCCCAGGACCTAAATCCCTGCTGTATTGAAGTGTCCCAGGGGCCTAAAGAAAACATACTTCTCACCTTCTCACCTCTCTGGTTAATAGCTTCTAACATAACTCCACAAATCATGAGTTTAAATTTTCTGATCTTGTTCAGTAATTTTGCAGATAACAAATATGAATATGTAAGTAATTTCTTCACAGTTATATTTCCCTGTGCCCTCTTCATTTTTTTTTTTTTTTTTTTTTAATTTCTCAGAACTGGGGATTGAATCACAGGCCTCCAGCATGCCAGGTAACACACTATACTACTGCCATTCATCCCCAGCCCCCATGAAATTGGTTCTCGATTTTTCATTAACTGTTTTTGGTACTAGTCAATATTTCCATCAATTCTTTTCATTTTTATAAAACATCTTAACACTTTGAGCAAGTCATATGATTACTAAGGATTTAGTGTTCTTTAAAATGAGGAAAACTTGCCTCTAAATGTACTCTAAAACTAACAAATGGCTGGGTACAGTGGTGCACACCTGTGATTCCAGCAGCTCAGGAGGCTGAAGCAGGAAGATCATGAGTTCAAAGCCAGTCTCAGCAACTTAGTGGGTCCTAAAGCAACTCAGCCAGATCCAAAGGCTGGGGATGTGGCTCACTGGTTAAGCACCACTGGGTTCATTCCCTGGTACAAAAACAACAACCACCAAGAAAAACTAACAAATGCTGTCTTGCTGTCTATAGGAGACCAAGCTACAGAAGAGGAGGAAGGTGGTCATTCCCATGGCACTGCAGAATTGCATGACAGCAAAGACATAGGCCTAGATGAAAGTGAACTTGATTCTGAGGCCGAACTCATGAGAAGTATGGGATTGCCACTTCAGTTTGGTGGAGTGTCTACACATAAGAGTTTTGAGGTAATGTACTTCTATTATTTCCGCTTTTTTACTTTTTTTCATAAAAAGCACAAGATATTTTTTTAAATCCCAAATCAAATGCATTCATAGAGCATTCGGGGGGCTGGGGGGTTCTGGGAATTAAAGTGGTAGAGCAGGGGTGCTCTACCACTCACCTATATCCCTTGCTCCTTTTACATCCCTAAGTTGCCAGTGCTGGCCTCCATCTTATGATTGTCTTTACCTCAGCTTCCAGAGTCTCTGGGATTACAGGCGTGTGCCACTGTACATGACTCCCTCTTTTTAAATGTATAGATTTTTAAGCTAACCAAAACTGCAAATTGTGTTATGTCCCTTTTGTGACTTTTCCTTGTCTTGGGAATTTATTTTTTTATTTGTGGTACTGAGGGTTGAACTACATCCCCAGCCCTTTTTTATTTTATTTTGAGACCAGATCTCACTAATTGCCCAGATGGACTTTGAACTCCGATTCTCCTGCCTCAGCCTCCCAAGTAACTGGGATTACAAGAATGTTCCATGCACCCAGCTCTTGGGAACTTAGGAGGGGTCAGTTGTTTATGTGTTTAAAAGCCCATGGTGAGAATGTCAAAATAGATTTGGGTTCTACCTTCTTTTATAACTTATGAACAGCATTTTATATTCAAGTTATTATTTATCTGATGTAGATATCTATGAATACAAAAAATAAAGTTAAAGTAAAAAAGAAGAAGAGGAAACATCAAAAGAAGTACTTGGATGAAATTATGCAAGAGTCTTGGAGAAAAGACTATGAAGAAGATGACCATTTGGTTTCAGATGACCCATCTTCAGTTGAACAGTATGAGAATACTAGAACATGTGAACTTCAAAATAAAAGGAACATTGAAACAGAAAAACTTTCTGTTGAAAATACATTATCTCCAAAATTTGAAATTACAGAGAATTGGGAAAGGTATTGGAATAAATATGGAGGAGAACTGTTATGGCAAAGCTGGCAAGAAAAACATCCAGATCAAATACTATCTGCTGAACCTTGGAACTTTCCTGATACAAAGGAAAAATGGGAACAACATTACAGTGAACTTTATTGGTATTATTTGGAGCAATTTCAGTATTGGGAAGCTCAAGGTTGGACTTTTGATGCTTCACAAAGCTGTGATACAAATACCATTGCATCTACAACAGAAATTGTCAAGAAAGATGAAAATATTGTGAATGTGGACTTAATATCTTTTCCATCTTCACCTATCACAGTTGACAACAAAAGCTCTGATTCAAGTGATAAGGATCATAATGAAATACTTAATGGAATTAGTAATATAACTCTGAGTTCAGAGGAAGTAGAACACAGCCAGTTACATTCCTCTGTAAGTTGTAATGGACAGCTAAGTGAAGTTAGTGGGAGAGAGTGTCCTGCTTCTGGTCAAAGTGAGCCATGTGATGGAGGAACCAAGAAAAGCAACTTATCTGGGAATAGAAGCGCAAATCAACTAGCTCAGGGTAAGATTAGCCAAATTTATTCTTCTAAGCAATAGTTAGCAAAATGAATCAACATTATGTGAAGCAAAAGGATTTGACCTTTCATTTTAACATTTGTGTTTGCTTTGCTTATCTCAGATTGCTGATCTAGTTGAGAGTTTTTGAAAAACTGTGCTTTCTTTCCTCTGTATTCTTAACAGTGGAACTTACCTTAGTATAATATTCTCATTCTTTCCTCTTTTGGTGTTATTTTCACTCTTTTTTTATCTGGTGGTTTTGTATTAGTCTTCCACTTCTCTTCTATACACTCTTGATGTGTTTCTATACTTATTTTGACCATAAAGTTTATAATGCGCATATTGGTCAATGTGTTGGCTTTTATGTTACTGTCTAGTATTACTTCCTTTTTTTTTTTTTTTTTACCTGTCTTCTTACTCATTTTTCTTTTTCCAGATACAATACACCTTCCCACAAGGTTTGCTTTATATTGCTTGTTCCTTAGTTAAGTGCACAGGTTGGCTATTTCAGTAATATACTCCAGTGTGTCTGCCATCAGAATCAATTTAATGACTTCAGGTTTTGATTTGTTTTAGACCTTCATTAAGATCAAAATGTAAGGACTGAGGTTGTGGCTCAGTAGTGGAGCACTCACCATATAAAGATAATAAATAAAGGCATTGTGTCCATCTACAACTAAAAACTATTTTTAAAAAAGATCAAAATATAAGATGTATGTTCAATTTCTATATAAGTGCAGTTGGTATTTTCTTTATGTATTCTAAGTCTGACCGCAGTCAGAACTTCCCACTGTCTGCCTTGCAAGTTTCCCCTTCTAATCTCACCCAATCTGATGGAATTTATAGAACAATGATAGACATGTCTCAGAGCTACCTCAGTTAAGGATATTGTTTTTAAAAGTATACTTACCTTAGTTACTTACATTGTCGATTTAAGAGCTACGTTAAAGACAATTATATTTACTTTGTAATGGAGGAATTTCCTTTTAATTATTGTGATCATGCTGTCTTTAGAGTCATTTCAATTAATGTTTCTTAATAATGTGATTGCCAAGAACTACCACAATGTTAACTTTGTAGATTAATTTGTATATTAATAAGTAGTTACAGTTAACACATCACTATTTGATATAAATATAGGAGACCACTAGTATGCACATATGTAGTCCATATTGACCAAAACATTGTTATGTAGTACATGACTATATAGTTAGAACATAGAAGCTTATACCTGCCTTTTTTTCCTCCTTGGATTCTGCATGTAGACACACTGGTAGATGTATCCTGCCACTTTGCTGATGCAGCTCTGTAGTTCATTGCAGGAAAAGCACCAAAATATTTTGATTGCCTTTGTAAATGGCAGAAAAGTTGCCAAACCAAGGAGAAAATCTGCTTTAATATCTCTACCTCTTTAGAGCCACAGGAATGTTCGGGAACAAACACAAGCAAAGACAGGCTGCACGCTAGTGGGACTGATGGAGATGAGAGTGAAGAAGATCCACCTGAGCATAAGTCCAGCAAACTCAAGAGGAGGTAAGTTGTACATTACCTCTGTCTCTGAAATGTATTAGCATAAGCATTTGTGTCTATGAGTGAGTGTAAGCAGGATCTAATGGTAAGATACTATGGTTTTAGATCCATGGTCAAATCCCAGCTCTGCTACAAACTAAATACATTTCTTAATTTCTCATCTGAGACGGGAGTAGTGCCTTTTTTGGTGAGCTTATTAGGTAGACTGGAGCTAGCCTGCAGTATATCTGACTCTTGATTAATTAATTAATCCATCAATGGATTATAACCTTTAGCTAATAACTGTATACTCCCCTCAGCAGTTCTAATTTTTCTCAAAAGTCTGGGTGTATATAATCCCAGGTTTTTATTTCTGAAATGGACCTCAATCTAATGGCATCATTGAATGTGAATAGTAAGAGTGAAACAAAGAAAAGTACTCTGTTCAATGTAACCATGGCCACTCTAAAAGTAGAGCCAGGACCAGCTCTGCCCAAGGCAATAACAAGTAATGTAAGGTATAATGTAGAGTGGAATGGGGTAAATGTTACTGCTGTGTAGATAATAAGGAAAGGATGAATCAGAATTTGAACTTCAGCTGGAAATACTTCATTTCTCCTATAGGATATGAGGTGCTTCGTATGAGACTTTTGTGCCCTGTATAGCATCTACAAAAACAGTAAGCAAGCTTTGGAGGCTTAGTACCTTAGTACTGAGAAGCATGCCTCTACTGTATTCCCTCTGCATGGTAGACTTTGCTTATTAATTCCCCATTAGTTCCTTCAAGTTTCTGGAGGCAGAGACCATGCATTTTCTTAAATTTCTGGGACCCAGTAACTACTCAATAGAATATTCAGTGAGCTTAATTGGAAGAACAAACTTTATAAGGATGATTTCTTACCATGTTCACTTGGAACTTTGGCCCAGTTGGGGTTTCTAAAAGATAAATCAGGTGCTTGGGATACTTAATATCACTTATATTACAAATCATCTTATTCTTTTTTTTAATTGTTTTTTAGTTGTAGGTAGACAAAATACTTTTATTTTATTTATTTTTTAATGTGCTGAGGATCGAACCCAGAACCTCACACATGCTAAGCAGGTGCTCTACAACTGAGCCACAACCCCAGCCCATTTCCATCCTTATTAATGACATTTTTTCTTTCACAATTTTTTTTGGTCAGATCAATAGTTCTCAAATTTTTTCTTACTTGTTTTTAAGGAGAACCTCTAGGAAATCAACTATAGGAGATTAATTTCAGGCTGTATCTTTTACTGGTGTTTTTTTCTAAAGGAAAATGAAGAGACCTATATTTGTACCATGTTTAGGAATAAAGGTGATTATTTGACATGGTTTAAGATTTGAGTGTTCCTTACTATGTTTCATACACTTCTGGGTCAGGTCATTTGGAAAATCCAGATTAAGGTATTGTTTCTCTGGGATTTTTGAACTATGGGTGATTATTCATACTTCCCTAAACTGGTGAACTCTGAAGGGGGAAGTATAATGACTTGTAACTGTTTACCTTTTTCTTTTTCTTTTTTTCCCCCTTTTTTTTTATTCAGCCACGAACTGGACTTTGATGAAAACCCAGATACAGACCTTAATGACAATGATTCCTTTCTGGGATTCAAGCATGGCTCAGGACAAAAGTAACTATTCGTAATTATTCCCCCTCTTCCAAGAATCCTAACCACTTCAACTGTCTTAAAACTCTTTACTAGTCTTATAGATGATAAATAATATTATATTTGATAGCATTTGAGATGCTAGAATTAAAACACTAACTTTTCTTGTTAACAAGAATTGCAGTAGAGATATCACTGTACCTTTGATGTATTCACTGTGTTAATTCAGTTGCTCTTCCTAGTAGTCCAGTGTTGTTTCATTTCATAGATGAAACGTGCAGTTTAAAGGTGGTGGTTTGTTTTGTTTTGTTTTGGGTGGGTACCGGTGATTAAACTCAGGGACACTGGACCATTGAGCCGCATCCCCAGCCCTGTTTTTGTATTTTATTTAGAGACAGGGTTTTTGCTGAGTTGCTCAGTGTATGGCTTTTGCTGAGGCTGGCTTTGAACTCAGGATTCTCCTGCCTCAGCCTCTGGAGCCGCTGGATTATAGACATGTGCCACTACACCCACTCCTAAAGGTTTTGACTTGGCCAAGATCCATCATTTACTGAAGGAAGATTTAAGCCCAGCTCTTGTAACTTTAAGCATGCTTTTCACCTAGTATCTATCTCACCTATCTACTCCACTGTACATCTGGCGACCCAGCAAACATGGCATGAAAAATTCATTTCTACATTAACCTTTTTTCTTATTATAAAAGTAGTAAAACTCAAGGCTCGGTATTGCAGGTGTTGCGTGCCTGTAATCTTAGCTACTCGGGAGGCTATGGCAGGAGAATCACACTTTCAAAGCCAGCCTCACATCCACAGCAACTTAGTGAGGCCCTAAACACCTCAGTGAGACCCTGTCTCTAAATAAAATACAGAAAAGGGATGGAGATGTGGCTCAGTGGTTAAGTGCCCCTGAGTTCAATTCCTGTACCAATAAAAAGTAAAAAAGTCTTTTTTTTTTTTTTTTCCAAATCATTCCCAGAGGTAGGCAGTGTTTAAAGAGTTTGGCATATCTCCTTCCAAATTTACTTGTGTATGGCTTTATGCCTAACTACATGTTACTCCCTTTTTATAAAACACAAAAGTAAGACCATACTATACATACTCTGCAGCTTGTTTTTCTCCTTCAGCAACACCAAAGACAGCCTCCTTGCTATGTACAAAACATTTGCCTAATTTGTTGAATTCACCATCCTGATCAGCAACATCTAAGTTATTTCCTCAGAACTAAGTGTAATGCGTTTGGCCCCTCCAGATTATTGTATGCATCAATCATTCTTTCCTTCTTATTTATTACTGAAGTGTATTTCATTGTGTGGATGTACCAAAAGCTCTTTTGATTTATTTTCACCTGTTGAAGGGTATATGGGTTGTTTCTGATATTTTGCTATTACGGACAAGATAGCTATGACCATTTGTCTATAGAAACAGAAATTTTCTCCAAGAGTAAATGCCCAAGCATTAAACACAAGGAAGTATGAATGAGTAGGTAATAATAGAACGTGGTCAGTTTTCTCTTATATGAGTGGAAGACTGAACTGATTACAAAAGGCAGGCCAAAGATGTACTATTTATGTCAGTTTACACCAGTGTTTTAAGCCGAGACCAGAGTCCTTGATGTTTCTAAATGTTGAGACTTTATGTTCTACTTTCCTATTTTATAAAATTCAAATGGGCACCTGCAAATTATGAAAAGAGGAAAATAACATGGAGAAAATCTCACAATTGATATATAAACTGACTCCAAACTAGTTCAAAAGTACATGCTAGCCAAGCACATGTAATCCCAGCTACTTAGGAGACTGAGGCAGGAGGATCAACCAACCTGGGCATTTTAGTGAGACCGTGTTCTCAAGATAAAAATGGGCTAGGGGTATTACTCACTAGTACAGCACTAACTTAGCATTTATAAGGCCATGGTTTCAATTCCCGATACCACAGGGGGAAAAAAGTACATGTTAATAATTTTAATACTATATAAATAATTTCTAAAGTTGTCCCCTTTAGGTACTTGAAGACAGTTGTAGTTCATACACTCATTTAAAGCTGAAAATCATGAAGTTTAGCAATGTAATGAATTTTTAATCCCTATGCTATGCACATGTAATTTTATTTGTGAAACTATTGTATAGTACTTAGTATATACTCACAGAGATCTATTTTTGTTGCTTGGCATGGTGGCACACATCTGTAGTTCGGAGGCTGAGGCAGGAGGATCGCAAATTCAAAGCCAGCCTTGGCAACTTAGTGAGGCACTGAGCAACTCAGTGAGACCCTGTCTCTAATTTTTTAAGAAGGCATGAGGATGTGTCTCAGTGGTTAAATGCCCCTGGGTTCAATCCCCTGTACCAAAAAAAAAACAGATGCTATTTTGATACCTGGGGCTTAACTTCATTGTTGTCCTTCTATGTAAAGCGCTCAATTCTTAGAGGGGTAGGATTAATTTTTATTATAAAGAAGTTTATAACATAGCTGTCAATCTACTATAAAATTTTCTACTTTCAGCTCTACATTAGAAATGTTGATGTTCCCATTTTTGGTATTTCATATTGTCTTTAAAATTAATATAAAATCTAGTCTACAAACTCTTTTGTAATTTGTATGTGAATTGCTGGTTTTTATAATTTTGGAGAAAGAAAGAAAGAAAACGAAATACTGTAGAAATTGTGCGTGAACCTCTTCTTTTGGTCTGGTTGCAGATACGGCGAAATTCCAAATTTTAGTCGTCGACAGGTCAGGTATCTAGATAAGAATGTGAAGCGTAAGTCAAAGTACCTAGACATGCGCAGACAAATAAAGATGAAAAACAAGCACATCTTCTTTACTGAAGAATCAGAAAAACCATTTCTCAAGAAAAGCAAAGCTCTGAGCAAGGTAAGTATACATATTGTTTTATAAAAAGAATCACATTTTATGATCTTGACTCCTTAAAATTGTGTTCAAATGGAACCCCTATTTCTGTGAGCTACAGGACTACCTAAAATTTTTTTCCACTTGCTTCCAGAAGGCTTATATTGTGTAGACTAGATTTGAAAAACAGGAATTTGAGGTATTATGAAAAGGAAGTGTTTGAAAATTATAAAAGTGTAATGTCTAGAAAGGTAAATAAGTTAAATTGTCTTATTTGTGTAGTAACAGACAAGGACAGGGGCATGTCTCTTTCTAGGCTAAGTAAGATCCTCGTAATCCAAATTCCGATGCAGCTTTTCCTGTAAGTCTTAATTCTGAGCTCACCTGGAAAGGGTGAATCACCCTTTGTAATAACAGGCTCACCCCAGTAGCACGAAATTCAAAGCCGGCTTATTGATTCACATTGTAACCTGAAATATTATTGTCCCTCCTCTCAGACTTGACCTTACCTACCATCCAAATACCTGGGAAACAAAAGAAATTAGAAGATTGCTTGTGCTATGAGTTTATCCTGTTATGTTCTAGGGGGAAGTGCCTACTAATCAGTGGAACCTTAGTATTAGTCATATTGCCAGCAATTTTTTAGGGCACAAGAACATAATCTCTGACTCCATGCTGACTTAGTTTTACCCTTAGGCTACATTATTCTATCTAACTTCAGCTTGAGTATCAAATATGCTACAAACCTATAGCTGGTTTTATTTTTTATTATCTATCAGGTTGGTTGGTTGCTGGTGATATTTTTATGAATAGTTTAGGTGGCACTCTGAAACAGAGTGCCGAGTCTAGTCCATCCTGTAGGACTTTTGGTAGTGTATTGGATGTGGTAGTCCCCTATGTTCGTCTATAAATGAGAGCAGAAGTGTGGCTGCTGTGTCTCTGGATTTCTGATTAAGCATAGGCAGATTTCTCTCAGGAATATTCTAGGCTTTTACCCATCATACATGTACCACTGTCATTCTCATTTACTAATGCTTATGAAGATCATGAAGGCCTGATATGAAGAATATTCTTGTTACGGAAGCCATAGGGAAGTCTGTTGTCTAACTTTGGGCCTTGTTAACATTTCAATGAATAACCGTACGTTATTGCTACTTATTTTACAGGCTCTGCTGTTTTCTTAAGACGGTGCTCATGCTTTCTGTAACACTGCTTTTATTTTTGAAGACAAATTGGAACTAAATTTTTCAGAATGCTTATTTAATGTTACATAACAGTTAACATAGATTGTAGGTTGGCTATTGCAGAAGACACTGTACAACTTGAAAAAGACTAAAATTAATGATTCAACATTATGTATTATTTGTAATGATAATATCATAGCACAGCTATATTGTTAGGAGCTGTTATGAAAAGCTACTACTGAAACAGTTTGGCTTTATCCCCTTAGTGTCAACTTATAGCACAAAGTATTCAGTATTTTCCTTGATTTTTAAGAAATCTTTAATAAGATCAGGGAATGCCAAGATAAACTCCAGTTATCCAAGAATTACTTACATTAGCTTCCATGATGCAATAATTTCGTAGAGCTCATAATTTTTTTTTTTTAAGAGAGAGAGAGAGAGAGAATTTTTTAGTATTTATTTTTTAGTTTTCGGCGGACACAATATCTTTGTATGTGGTGCTAAGGATCGAACCCAGGCCACACGCATGCCAGGCGAGCGCACTACTGCTTGACCCACATCCCCAGCCCCAGAGCTCATAATTAAGAGATAGTTTGTCAGTCAAGTCACATATGGTAACTGATGAGAAGATTCTGTTTAGTATTAATTCATATTTATGGTGATAATCTTAAAATTTCAGGTAGAAAAATTTCTAAAATGGGTTAATGAACCAATGGCTGTGGAAGCATTGCAGGAGTCATCTTCACATGATAATGTGCAAGACACTTGCACCAGTACTGATTCAGAGGATCAAGACATGTCTATTAGTAAAGCTGATGACCCAGAGAATCTAGAACCTGAAAAGTGTCAGACTGTGTCTTCAGCCAGTGAACTTGAAACAGAAAAGAATGAAGGAGACAGTTTGGTAGCATCTATGCCAGAAAAGCAGGATTGCATTACTCAAGAAATATCAGACGCTCCCCAGGTAGAAACTGAAGGTAAGAGTAAATATATTTCAACTTGCTGGTAGATTTCAATTTAGTACATTTTTTTTTCTCTAATTTGTATTTTCTTAAATGATTCTTTTGAATCATTTATACCTCAGAATCTACTGCTGTTTAATTTTAAGTGGAAAGAGACCATATTAAGTATATTGGCTAAGATTTGACACCCTTCACTCTCTCACTCTTAATACTCTTCACTCTCTCACCTAAGAAAAAACAATAAAATCAAAGGGAAAACTGCATCTGAAGACCACATCTGCCATTGACCATGGTCTCTGCCACCTCTGTTCTATGGGCTGAAGATGGCCCATCCTTCCTGAAATTTTGAATAGCTTAAGTTTTATTTTTGATATTTTGGTGTTTTTGTTTGTTTTGGTTTTTTACTTTCTTTAAGTGTGGTTAATGGTGGTGGTTTGTTTCCTTGCCAGTACATGAACATAAGATATTCATGGTAGTACCTCTGCTGAATGGAAAACAATAGCATTTTTACTTTATGTTCTATATTGTTTGAATTTTTGTAGTAAAAGTTCTCTTATAATTAAAAATAATTATATCCATGGAATGACTTTTTTATAAGGTAGACATTTTCATTTGATACAATATTCAGCTTTTCAATGACTTATTTTAGACTTGTCCTTGCAAAACAACTGTATTTATTATGACCCTACATCATCTCTTTCTTAATTTTCTTGATTACCAATGTTATAACAACTAATGTCCATGTGACGCTTGCATATTTCTGAAACGCTTTTTTATGCTTTATTCTTACTTAACCTGCAAGGTAGCCCAAAGAGGTAGGTGATTTATTTTCAATTCTATAAATTTGGAAAGTAAAACTCAGAGAAATTAAGAAATTAGCCTAAGTAAGTAACATAGCTAGAACTTAGTGCCCAAGTTCTCTGTTGCCTAAGTCCCTTTTTCCTACACTAGCCTGCTTCTATGAAAGCAACAGTTTTCATAATGCTGATAGTTCTTAAGTGAATGTTACCACCTTCACAGGGGCATTTGGAAGATGTTGATTGATGCTGTCTGGAATTCTGGCCTTTGTACTCAAGTTCATGTTATGAGATAGTCTTATATAACAAAGAATTATTCCACCCAGATTATCCTTATACCTTCTGTTAAAGAACATCATGCTATGCTACTGACCTTTTTGCTGTTTTCAGTGATCTAGTGATCATTAAGACACAGTCCCGTCTTTGAGGACCATTCAAATGTACTAGTTTTATCCTTCACCAGCTATGATCTCTTGTTCTTACACTTAACTGTGACAGCACTCTCTTCTTTCTACTTTGCAGAATTTCTGCTTCTAATCTGCTCAGGACTGAAACCAAATAATTAAACTAGTAATCATTTGTATGAGAAAGGCTCTCATTAGTCTGTGAATGCATGAGATCCTTTTCTATGTAATAGAACTAGTGACCCATGTTTCAATTATTCAGATGTCTTACGTCTTCTAAGGTTGATAGGGCCAAAGCTAGAGCTTATTCAGCCCTTGTAAGATCTCATTTTAAAGAAGTAAAGAGAAATGTTTGCATTTCTATAATTTGCCAACTGAAGCAGTACTGTGGCTAATAGAAGTAATAACTTTTATACCTATAAAAGTGCTTTTGTATACAGGTTGAGTATTCCTAATCTGAAATGCTTGAAGCCAAAAGTATTTCAGGTTTCAGATTTGAGACTATTTATATATGTATAATGAGATCTTGGTGGATAGGACTCAAGTCCTAACAAAAATTCCCATATGAATTTGTTTCATATACATCTTGTATACATAACCTGAAGGTAATTTTATACAGTATTTTTTTTTTTTTTTAGTGTGACTGAGTTTTGACTGCAACTGGTCACATGGGGAAATTCATGGAATTTTCCACTTGTGGTATGATGTGACAGTGGTCCAAAATTGTTATTATTTCATAGGGTTACCTTTCTAGATAAGTTGCCCTGTAGTTTTCTATGTGCATAGTGAGCAGCTCTATTTTTTGTATTTTCATTTTAGCTGAAATTAAAAAGAAGAAGAAGAAGAAGAGTAAAAATAAGAATAGAAAGGTAAATGGTCTACCTCCTGAGATAGCTGCTGTTCCTGAGCTGGCAAAATACTGGGCCCAGAGATATAGGTTATTCTCCCGTTTTGATGATGGGATTAAGTTGGACAGAGGTAAAGTATATATGCATTTTTTAACTTTATTTAGAAACCATTTTAAATTTATAAAAAAGTTTCAAGAATAAACAGAATTTTCATGTCAGAATTTTGCCCAATCATCTATTTTCAACATTTACTAAACATTTTTCTCTTTGTGTGTCTTTTTTATATTCAGTTGTACACATCATGCCCCACTACCCTTTACTTTGTACTTGTTTTTCCTAAGAATAGCAGTATTAAAAAATTTTTATAGTCTTTAGCCTCATTTCATTAATCATCCTTATACATCATTTTGGAATTTTTTCTTCTTCTAGAATAATTGCTTTTTTTTTTCTCCCCGCCAGTGCTGGGGATCTAACCCAGGGCCTTGCAAATATTAGGCAAGTGCTCTACACTAACCTCCACTTTTGGCTAACTTTGACATTTTTCAAAAGGTTAGTGGCCAGTTGTTTTATAAAATGTCCCCTCAATTTGGGGATACACACACAGACACTTCTAATTCAGGTTTATTTTGTATTTGTAACTTTCTTAGGATACGTGGCAAAAGTAATTGATAGTTTATTCAAAGAACATTTGATGAAAGCCAATGCACTGGTACATTCCTTTAATCCCAGCAGTTTGGTAAACTGAGGCAGAACAAGTTTAAGACCAGTTTCAGCAACTTAGACCCTCTCAAACTTAAAAATAAAAAAGACTGGTGATATAGCTCAGTAGTAAAGCACCCTAGGTTCAATCCCCAGTAAATCCCCCTCCCCCCAAAAAAAGAACATCTGATGAAGAAATAACTAATGCAGAAAGTTGTAATTTAATTAATTAATACCAAAATCTTCTTGAGCTTTCCATTCTAATCTTTAACATTTATCTACATTTGGCAAACTGATGGGTTTCATATTGAAGTTTCCTACATATTGGTCTTTATTTTTTTTTTAAATATTTTTAGTTGTAGATGGACACAATGTCTTTATTTTATTTTTAATGTGGTGCTAGGCGAGCACTGTACCCCTGAGCCACAACCCCAGCCCCCATATTGGTCTTTATTAACTCAGGGGTTCTTGATGTATGGTGGAATTTCAGGGGTTCTGTGAACTTCTAAAAATCACAAATTATTATATATTGAGGAAAGTATATAAGTGTTTGTTAGGAGAATTAAGACTGGGAAAAATCTTGAAATTCTATAAAAGGATTATTCTTTTTCTTCCAGTGATGAGGATCTACTTAAGATTTTGGTAAGGAGAGGGAACAAGAAGTTGACAGATCATTTTGTTCAGATAAATATGCTTCTGATAAATGCAAATTTTTTCTGCTGGATGAAGAGAGCAATGTTATCTTTATTTCAGTGTGGGCACAGGACCTCATTTCTGAAATTGATGAGGGTTCTGTTATTCCTCTGTACTTCTGGTCAGCTCCTTGCTTCTTCTACCCTTATAAACATGTAAATTTTCCAAAATCTGGGTCACTACTTCTTTATTAGGAATAAAATAATTGGGAAATACAATTGAGTGTAGGGAGCTAGACAATTAGAACACCTGACTTTACATTTCCCATAGTTGATAAGTAGTAATTAATGCCTCAAACGGAAAATTGAAGTTTATACAGTTTTGGGAGAGATGGGGGTATATTACTGAAGAATCAGGTTAAAATTGGGGTGTTTGCATGTGTAGAAATTAGGACTGGAAATGGTATTGCTTCTTTTTTACAAGCTTTAGAACTTTCATTAACAGTAAGTAATTTATAATTTTTTGAAAAGGGAAACTAAGCTTTTTTAAAGTATATAATTTGTGTTTCTGGGTGCAGTGGCGCACGCCTATAATCCCAGCAGCTTGGGAAGGCTGAGGCAGGAGGATCTCGAGTTTAAAGCCAGCCTCAGCAAAAGCAAGGCACTAAGCAACTCAGTGAGACCCTGTCTCTAAATAAAACAAAAAATAGGACTGGGGATGTGGCTCTATGGTCAAATGCCCCTGAGTTGAATACCTAGCACGCAAAAAAAAAAAGAAAAAAGTATGCAATATTTGCTGTGTTTATGCTTGCCTTGGTTTCTTAAAATTCAACATCTTAACAAAAATATTCTTCCTTTGCAGAGGGCTGGTTTTCAGTTACACCTGAGAAGATTGCTGAACATATTGCTGGCCGCGTCAGTCAATCCTTCACAAGTGACATTATAGTAGATGCATTCTGTGGAGTTGGAGGAAATACCATTCAGTTTGCCTTAACAGGGAAAAGAGGTAATTAGCTAAAATTAACTATTTTATTTTCAGTTCATTCAGTTAATGTTTAATTTTGCTTCAACCTATCTTTGAGATTTAATATATAATTGTAATTTAATACCAAATATTTTAAGTAATTAGCATGTATTAAATATTCATGTTGTGTCACATTGGTATAGGTACTTACTATGTATTAATTTATTTAGTCAACAATCTTGTGGAGTATGTCTTTCATTATCTGCATTTTGTAGATAAATTGAAACATACAGGGATGAAGTACATTGTATAAGATTATGCAGACACAACTACTAATTGTTGGAGCCAAGATCATAACATTCTATAAAACCAAAAAAATACAAAATGGTTCTTTAGAAGAAAAGAACAGTAGACAGGTAATCCCAACTTTGCCACTCAACTATCTTCATAATTATAATGGGCATCATCTCACCTTAAATTAAAAGAGATGTTGAATTGGGATGACCTTTCAGCTTTTACATCCTAAGACTTTAAAAATCCTTTAAATAGTATGTCATTGTCACATTTGCTTGACTTTGGAATCAAAAGGAAAATCTCCTTTACTATATATCAGCCAGTAACTATGTCAAGTAGAGAAAAGACTTTAAGAAATGGTACAAATGGCTGGTTAGCTCAGTTTGTTAGGACATGATGCTCATAACACCAATGTCATGGGTTCAATTTCTGTTATGGCTAATAATCTATAGTTGAGCTTGGTAGCACAGGTTTATAATCCCAGCTACTAGAGGGGCTGAGGTAGGAGGTTTGCAAGTTTCAGGCCATCCAGGGCAACTTAGTAAGACCCTATCTCAAAATAAAATGAGAAGGGCTGAGAATGTACTTAAATGACAGTGCTCACCTAGTATACATGAGGCCCCAGATTCAATCCTCAGTACAAGAAAAGAAAAGAAATGGAATGTTCTGCCCAAACTTACATAGCTAAGTGGTTTTTATTTGTTTGGGGGATTTTTTGGACTCTGATGTCCCTGTTTTTTCTGAATTCTTTTTTAAATGTTATATAATGTCATATTTTAAAGACATTCATTGTCTGTTCATGCTCTGAAGATGCATATTTATTTTCCAGTATCTTCATATTACATATGTCATTGACAGATTTCATTATAATATGATTCTGGAAATGTATGTGAAATTAGAAAATGATGAAGTTAACCTTGCCATTGGGTTTAAGAACAGTGCTAGGGGCTGGGATTGTGGCTCTGCAGCAGAGTGCTCGCTTAGCACGAGTGGGGCCCTGGGTTCGATCCTCAGCACCACATAAAAATAAATGAATGGAATAAAGATATTGTGTGTCCAACTACAACTAAAAAAAATAAATATTTTTTTAAAAAAAAAAGAACAGTGCTAACAAACTGTTCTCTATTTAGTTACTCCTATGCTTCAGGCAAGACATTGGTTATTTTATATGGTCTAACAACCTAAACAAAAGCTGTGGTTGTATTTACCAGAATAGTGATTATTTTTCTTTTTTTTTTCTGAATTCTTCTCAAACTTTGCCAAATAAGTCCTTCTTGTGAGCTCAAATCAATAAATAGTCAAAAGCTGTAAAATTCATCTTTGTTTTATATTGTCTTTCCCCGATAAAGAAGCAGACAGATCTGAGGTTTTCTTAAAATTTATGAATACACTGCATATAGTAGATTTGTGCTTGAGCAAGCAAAGATCTCTTGATAAGTCTTTGTAGCTTAGGACACATTTGATAAAGGAAGATATCTAATGTGGATCCCAAGCTAACGGGAGACTACTTCTTCCATGTTCTCACAGGCCAGCTCTTTTCACAGCCCCTTGGTGTCATTTAATTGTTTACCTTAAAGATTGCAGGTCTCCGAGAACAAAAGGAGACAAATAGCCAACACTGGTCCTTCCCAGTGCTGTCACAACCTGACCTTTGCTATGGCAGCATGTGGGACTCAAAATTCAGGAACCCTCCAGCATGTCCTGTATGGTGGTATCTGATGACCTGTTCCCCAAACCAAAAGCAGTTGCTCACAGGTGCTCTATGAGTGCTACTTATAGATATTCCCCCTAGGCTGAATGAATTCACTAAATTATGGCAGGGAATTCAGAACAGTTACAGTGTAGTTGGTGGTGTGTATGTTTACATACATATGTACATGCAACAATCAATTACACTTGTTTTGATTTCTCTACCATAATATACACATGTGTGTTTGTATATACACACATATGACTTTTTGTATACAAATGACATTATCACTTCGTACCAGATATATTTCTACTCAGATAATTGTTGGTTATACATATACCCAAAAAATGATTTGAGAATACATAAAGCTTTGCATTTTTCTGTTATTAAAGGTATGTTTCTTCTTCCTTTATATTGCAATAGTTTAGCATTAGTGCTACCCAATAGAACTTTTTATATTGACATCATCCAATATGGCAGCCACTAGCTACATGTGATGATTGAACAGTTGAAATGTGACAGTGTGATAAGGATCTAAATTCTTAAAGCATTTTATTTTGATCAGTTTTTAAAATGTGTGTCATTATTGGACAGCTCAGTTCTGTATTGTATCAGCAAATATTTGTCAGCATTTCATTTATGTTATAAGGGTGCTTCCATTCTGTTAGGCTTAAAAACAAAAAATCATAAATATAGATGAAAACAGTATGCTGGATAAATCTGACACTGAAAGTCATCTTTTTTTTTTCATTTGAATTTTTAGTATTGTCAGCATGTTTTTCCATCTGTCTCTCCACTATAAAAGTAGCAGATTGAACAACTAAAAAACTTTTCTCATAAATGTGAATATTAGTTTATTTAGAATAGTAAACAGCATTATAAATGCCACGTTTTGCAACGTGTATTAGAATTGGTGCTTGTATTCATTGTTCAAGTAATTTAATTATTTCTCAAAAGTGGTAACAAATTTTCTGGAAAACAACTACATTTCCTTGATAACCTTGCTTTAGATAAACCAGGGTTCCACTTAGCCCTTTCATGTGTACAACACACTGGTACACTTACAGGTACACTGGAGTAATTCACTGGAAGACATGAGTGAGCTAAAATTAACTTATGTTTGCATTGCTGATTATGAAATTGCATATAAATTAAATGAAAGCCCATTGGTGAAAACATAATATTGTTTGTTCCTTCTACCTAAAATGTGTTGGTGAAAACATCATCAGCAGGTGTTTTTTATTTCTTATTCATAACTTGGCTCTATAGTTTGTAAAAATAGATCTTTTACTTTTCTGAGAAGTGATAAAATTTGTCTTTATTTGGGCATTGCTTCATTTTGAAGAAATTTGTCTTTTCTGAAATATAACTTAAGACTTGCAGGCAGTGAGCTTTGCAGGATTTTGCTACTAGCACAGCAAAGACTAGCCACATATTTGGCATTCAGTAGATACTTTGAAGTAGTTATTGCCTCTTGGCTTAAATGAATCTGGCTGAGTGAGGTACTTTTGAAACCTGGTCACACTTTTTTGGTAAAACTGCAATTGAATCTTTCTAATTTGAATTAGAAAATTTAACTGAAATCTAATTCTCTGGGAAAATCTCTATCATCTCTGGTATATATAGCCTCTTGTCTATTAGTCTTTTAAGAATGGTTCTTATACGAAGTAAACTATTATAAAAATGAACTCTCCCATATAATAAAAAATGTCAACTGACTCATTCTTTTCTTTTCCCATTTTTAGTGATTGCCATTGATATTGACCCAGTTAAGATTGATCTTGCTCGTAATAATGCAGAAGTTTATGGAATAGCAGATAAGATAGAGTTCATCTGTGGAGATTTCATGCTACTGGCTCCTTGTTTAAAGGCTGATGTTGTGTTCCTTAGCCCACCTTGGGGAGGCCCAGACTATGCCACTGCAGAGACCTTTGACATTAGGACTATGATGTCTCCTGATGGATATCCTTTAGAAGTTCTGAGAGCTTATTCAGACAGTACTTGGAGCAGATGAGGGGTTAGATAAGGGAGAGGGAAACTGGTAAAGAAAGATGTTACCTAATAGCATTTAATAGATTCCAATTTGACACAAAAATATACATAAAAATTATGTATGTTTGTTGGACTCTAAATGTAATAGCAAATACCTTTTCTCTTGGTAACTATCCAATTTTATCAATTTTCAGTAAGAACTAGAATATTCTAATTTTTTGAGATTATTGTTTGGAAAGTCAGAATTTCCTCAAAACTTATTGCTTGAGTCCATGGATGATTATCCAATAGCTTTTCTTCAACTCCCTCTGAGTTGAGCTAATTTGCTGTGTATCTTGACCTTATCAGGAACAGTATGCTGCTGAACTATAAGAACTGTATTCTTTTAGATTCCATTAGAGGAAATTTAAACTTGTGCCATTTTGTCACATGCCAAAATACATTTGGGTTATAAGTAAAGACAATCTATTTCTGACCAAAAGTTAATTTCACTTTTTTTCCTTAACTGCTTTCCACCTTTGAAATTTTCAGACTTTCCCAGAAGATCACTAATAATATTGTTTATTTTCTTCCAAGAAATGCTGACATTGACCAGGTAAGCCATTACTGAAGAACTTCTGTGAGCCTTTGGCTGAATTTTTACAAAGACTAGGCAGAAAAAGATGTAGAATGTTTCCTTATCAGAGAACCCATTTATGAGAAATTCTTTGCTTGCTGACTGTTAGTAACAAATGGAAGTGTATAACCGTTGAGTCTATGTCCATTTGATCTTCATCTCCCTGACTTCTGGTGTCAAACACAAATAAAGCACACCAGTCTTTTCACAAAGCTGTGTTGAAAGAAAGGTGGAATGTGTTGAGTTTCATATGCTGCTCAGCTAAACTAGCCAAGGTCTACCTTTACTGAAACTTGCCTTGAAAATACAGGTTTTAAATGTTTCTGAAAATAATAAATAACCAGAGTTATAGATAGACAAAAACTTTAATTTGGTCAGGGAAAACTATTTTCATTATTTCTTCAATGGTGTTTCCACCACCTTTTCCTTTTCCTGGGCCATCCATTTTTCTTCTTTATGTATATTTTCTGACATTTTGGATCATCTCAATCTGGTGTTTTAACTCAAGGCATTTTGTTATATATCCTGTTTATTTTATATGTATGTGTTACCTATGCTTCCAGTGTCATATCTTAAAGAGTTTTAGAGTTTCAGCTAAGTAGCTCTTCAAAGCCAATGATACTCTGATCCCCTGGGAAAAATTCTTTCTGATTTATTTTCTAGGATGAAGCCTAAGTATAAATCTTTTAAAGTGTCCCAACACCACCACCACCACCCCGGCCCCAAGTGATTATAATGCAATCAACAGTTTAGATTCTCTGGGTTAAAAGAAGAAAAAAATGAAATTAACAGTCTGAGCTCTTGCTCTGAGTTAGAAGGATGCGAAATTTGGTCTTGCTGTCATTTATTTATGATCCATTTTGCCTAAACATTAAGCCTCCCAAAATATTACCAATGATAAGAAAAATACCGCACATCCCTTGGGATCATGAGATTTTTTTAATATCACTTGATATTAAATCTGTTATCTGCCACTCATGAGGCTTGGCTGCTTCCTAGACTTCCAGATAAGGCTAAAAGCTTACTGATTTCGATTCCATAATTTATTTTTCTCACATGTAAGCATTATGTTTAATAACTGTCTCATAAAAGACCATATAGTCTTTGCTGGGCTTACTGTGATTTTTATATTACATAAAAATAGTCTTATTTGGGTATGTGAATAAATAATAGTAAACTTACTGTTTAGTACAAAAGTCTCAGTGATTAAATTTTTTTCTAGTTGAATTAACATTTCCACAAAGATAAAGTTAACTTTTTCTTTAAAGTCTGTTTTTGGCTTTCTTTGAAAGAATTAAGGTTTGTGGCACATTCATGCTTTCTACCTCTAGAGGGAGTAAAAACACCATAAAATAATAAAAGAAACTGATTATGAGTACACTGTTTTGTTTGGTATAGAATTTAGATCAACTTACAGTAGGAAGTGAACTTTTTCTTAAAACAGAAAATTCACCATGGGAGACATTTTAAGTGAGAGAGATAGCACTAAAAGATTGAAAGAAATCAGAGTTACAAAGAAGTTAACGTTTTTGTTAGAGGAACATTTAAAACGTCAAAACAACCTGAATTTACAATTGAGCTGTGTTCCCAAAGTTTATGAATCTGCAGCATTTTTCCCATAGAAATGTCTATAAAGAACAATTGGGAGATTATACTTTGCATACCATTTTTTATTATCCTAAACTGGATATGAACTGAATATAATATAACTTGTCTTAAAACCTTTCCATGTAGATGATGGTGATTTTTCTCTGAATCCAGTGAAATATTTTTCTAGGTCCCCTATTACAGGACACACAGCCCTTGTTAGCCAAACTCACACTATTAAACCTAAGACTGGATAATTTAGAAAATATTTTTGTGAAAGGCACTTTGGATATAAGGTATATCTCACTCTCTGGAATCTGTTAAAACCTGGAAGCTCATCTTAGATTGCATTCAGGGAACCTATGTTTGTATCTTGTTTTGTTTTGTTTCATTCCTTTGACAGCTGTAGAATTCCAGCCATTTTTCCAATTTTGGATCTACTATGCTTTGCAAATATGAAAAGATTCTTTTTTAAATAGTAAATCTATACAGAGAAAGACCTTTGAGAGCAGACTAGATTGGTTATGCTTCAGTGGAAGCAAACACCACCTTCCTGTGAAATTCCTGTGGGTGGAATCTCTAACATAAATTATAGTCTTATCTTTTAGCTAGGCATCGGGATAATTAGAGGAGGGCCCCTGGTCTATTGGATGTGGGAGCTTCTTATCCTTTTTTGATTTTATAACAAAAATACGTAAGTTTATAAAAGTGATGTCATCATACTTTTCAGTAGAAATTAAGTCACTTGGATTTTTCTGTTCATACCCATACAGAGAACAAGGTAACATTGAGCGGCATCCGTAAGAATTGTGTTAAAAAATAACTGAAGCCCCTCCATCAAATGATTCTTGGTCCTTATCTAACACACTCCACCTTCCTTGGCTTCTTTATATTTTTGTTTTTCTAGTTATAGGTGGATACAATATCTTTATTTTATTTTTATATGGTGCTAAGGATCAAACCCAGTGCTTCACGCATGCTAGGCAAGCACTCTACCTCTGAGCCACAACTCTAGCCCTCTTGGCTTCTTTAAACATACATTCTAGTAACACTTGAGCCAAGATCCCATTTATTTCATTTACTCATAAAGTAGGGAAACAATTGCAAATTAACATGTTTAGGTAAAACATTTTACAGTTGTTTGAGTTGTAGCTTTAAGTATAGAAATTTTTTGATGTTAGATTTAGTCAGGGTATCTATCTCATCTTTCTAGTTGGCAGAATTTACTAGACTTTTTTTAGATTTTATTCCAGAGGGGGCTGACTGGTAGTTCACATGCTTAGCATGTACAAGGCCATGGGTTCAATTGCCAACATCAGAAAAATTAAATAAATTTTATTTCATAATGTCTGCAAGAGGGAAAAATTCTTAATTGTAGCGTTGATCACACTTCTAGTTTGTTTGTTTTGAGGTGGTACATAGACCCAGGGACATTCTATTACTGAGCTAAAACTCTAGCCTCTATTTGTTTATTTTCAATCATTGATTGGCTGATTTGTAGATAGGTAGGTAGGTAGATAGATAGGAATGATGTACTCATTTATGGGTAACATATCTAAAACATGAATAGAGTTGAAGAATACAGTTGTATGAATTTGAATAACAAACTATTTATAAATAGAATTTATTAGATAACATTATTATTTGGAAAATATTTTAAATATAACTAAATTTATCTCATTAGCATTTTTAATAGTTTTGACTAAATATGGTAAATATTTACCACTTGTTTATTTACAAATATTAGTTTTAGTTTTAAGTTACTATAGTATCTGCTTATTTCATAAATGAAAAATTAGGAATTAGGGCCTTAATTGTATTTTATTTAGAGGTAGGGTCTCACTGAATGATAGAATTATTTAATTCTGAATTAATACTGTGGAAATCTGATCTAATGGTAACATTCTCGTGTAGCTAAAACTGTATCCATAAGGTAAGTACTATAAAGTCATTCCACCAGATGAAGGACCCTTAGTCCAGGTTTAGGAACCAGAGCATGACAAAATAGGAAGAGGACTAAAGACTGGATTGAGTTTGTATTTATAGGAATTGTAGTCTCTAAAACAGGTGAACCTGAAAATAGCTTGCTTTTACAACTCAAGAGCATACAGAGGTATGTTCATGCTACTAAATTAAAAATACACTGCATTGGATATATATTGTGTTAGCTTTGTGTTGCAGTGACCAAAATACCTGATGATAACAACTTAGAGGAGGGGAAAGTTATTTTGGCTCATGGATCCAGAGAATCAATCCATGGTCAGCCCAGTCTACAATTGCTCTGGGCTCAAGGTAAGGCAGAACCTCATGGCATAGAGTAGCTGCTCCATTCGTGGCAGCCAGAAAGCAGAGAGATGGGAGAGGAACAAGGACTATGAGCCATTTCAGAGCACTCCCCCAATGCACCTCCTCCAGCCGTGCCCCCACCTGCCTACAGTTACCACAGTCCATTCAGACTAGGATAGACTGGTTAGGTTACAGCTCTCCAGTTTCATAGTGTGGCCTCTGAATGTTCCTGTATTAATACAGGAGCTTTGCAGGAACTCCTCATATTCAAACCATGATACATTTACGGTATAGAGGCTTAATGAATGTTTCTTGGGTGAGTAGATACTTAAGATCCTAGAGTTCTCCTGAACATGTCATTGACTTATTATAACACTTTGGAGTATTTATGTCAAATTATCAACCTGATTTTATTGGTGAGTAAACTAAGGAAGTTTAGTGATTTGCCTAGCTATCCTGCCACATAATGGCATAGTCAGCACCTTAATACCGTGCTGTCTCCCACGGACACAGTATTCATTGCTGAAAAGAAACAGGTTCATCTCTTGTCACAAGAGTAGCTCACCAAGAGATTGGGACAGTGATTAGAATTTGAGGTAACAAGAGAAGCAAGGGGAATTATAAAAGAATTTCTGCAGAATCAGCTCTGGTCCATTCCTTCTTAAAGGTGAGAAAGACAACAGAGAATTAAAAATCTACGACAAAGGGAAATGCCATGACCTGCACCAGCTGTTAATTCAGAAACCAGCAAGGGGTAATGGGGAAATAGAGAAAAGACAGACACACAAAGAAAGAAAAAGCTGGGAACTGGTGGCTCTTCATCCCCTGATGCGGGATGAAGAACTACCCAGAACCAACTCAGCACATTTATTATCTAGGTTTTAACATCAAAAGGTTTTTTTTTTTTGGCGGGGGGGCATGTAGCAGGGATTTAACTCAGGGGTACTCAACCACTGAGCTACATCTACAACCCTATTTTGTATTTTATTTAGAGATAGGTCTCACTGAGTTGCTTAGTGCCTCGCTTTTGCTGAGGCTGGCTATGAACTCAGGATCCTTCTGCCTCATCTTCCTGAGCTGCTGGGATTACAGGGGTGCACCACTGCACCCAAATCAAAAGGGTTTTTTATGAGAAAGTTTCTTCAAAGCAAGCAAGCTGAAGGATGAAGTCCAATTTCAACTTTGTGCTCATAATTCTTTACCCCCAGGAACAGGCATCTGAACTCAGGGTCAAGACTGATAGGCCTGTGGTAAGCCAGGAACCTCCTTTGAACAGGGCATCGCCATAGTAACTGGGCAGTCTCAACTGTGCCTTTGCACTAGGAGATCACAGCTCAGGTGCACTCCTGTCACAGGATAGTTCAAAGACTCATTCAAATCACTGCTCCCAACAGGGGAAGGCATTTATTGCAAAACTTGACCTGCCACATGTGTTCTCACTTAGTTAGTGGTATGTTCTCTTATTTAGTTAGTTGATCAAGTCTGTTCCGTTCTTAATAAAATCACTGTATAATCACACATTGCAATTTGGATTAATTTGATAGTTCCTAATGTTTACTAGTAAGCCTTTCCTTTGGAGAGCTTGCTGCTAGATGATTAAAATAGTATTATTCTGTGTTATGCTACATACATGATCATTCTCTGAAGAGGCAATGAAACTGTCAGGACTTATGAGCTGGGTTGCAAAGACACAAGTTCAGTTTTATTCAAATGATTCTGAACATATCTTTTATTTCTTTACTACCTTGAGTAATTTTCTTAGTAAATGATGTTAATAGAAAATAGAGGAATGCCCAGCTTTTCTGTGCCACACATGGTGCTACCTGTAAATCCTTTACTATTGGGGGTACTCTGGTCTGTTGTGCTTTATGTAACTTATTAAAGAACACCTTATGTTTCCAGGATCTGTTTCTGAGAATAGGTAAGGGGAAAAGCTTAGTGATCTGATTCCTGAAATCAATGTAGGTGAGCTTTTGATACCTGGGAGGAATTTTCTGACCTGGTCAGATGCTCCTGTTGATGATTGGGGGCTTTTTAAAATCACATTTGTTTTAATCAAGTAAATATTTGAATGAAGAAAAAAACAGGAAATAATATCTGTGAGAGCCTGAAATAGTATTTAAAGATTACCTGAAATACTGTTAGCAAACAAATTTAAGAAATTTCATTTTTCTTTACTGCATACAGGGAAATAGACGAAAGTTTGAATGTTGCCTATTTGTCCATTGGTAGTGTATTTTCAAACCCCCCTCATCCCTGAACTGTCTATCATAAATGTTTTTACTTATTTTTATTTTTATGTAGTTTTTTGGTTGTTGGTTGGTTGGTTGGGTTTTCATTTGTTGCTTTTTATTTGATGTTTTCATATTTTTATTCATGTATTACTATTATACACAATATTGTGATTTTTTTTACATATTCATACATGCACATGATATATAACAATATAATTTGGTAGTTATCATTCCCCAGGATTTCTTTTTTTTTTTTTTTTTATGCCTTTATTTATTTTTATGTGGTGCTGAGGATCGAACCCAGGGCCCTGCATGTGCGAGCGCTCTACTACTGAGCCACAACCCCAGCCCTCCCCAGGATTTCTTCCTCCTTCCCTTTCCTCTACTCCACTGGTTTCTCTTTGCTTTCCTTGAGATTCTCCACGCCTTTTATTTTTTCCTTCCTTTCTAGCTTCATATAAAACAAAACATACAGCCCTTGATTTTCTGAATGTGGCTTATTTTGCTTAATAGAAGATTCTTGAGTTCCACCCATTTTCCTATAGATGGCATAATTTCATTCTTTATGGCTGAATGAAACTTCATGGTGTATATGTACCACATTTTCTTTATCCATTCATCCATTGATGGACAAGTAGGCAGGTTTCATAATTTGGCTATTATGAACTATACTGTAAACATGGGTATATATGTATCTATAGTAAGATGACTTTAATTCTTTAAGATAAATACCAAGGAGTGTTTTAGCTAAGTTATCTGGTGGTTTCATTTCTAGTCTTTTGAGGAGCCTCCATACTGACTTCCATAGTAGTTGTACTAACTTACAATCCTATCAACAGTACAAAAGTGTTCCTTCTACCCCCTACATCATCTTCAGCATTTATTATTATTTGTATTTTTGATGGCTGCCATTCTGACTGGAATGAGATGAAATTTCAGTGTAGTTTTGATTTACATTCCCCTCATTGCTAAAGATGTAGAACATTTTTTCATATATTTGTTGGTCATTTGTTTCTTTTGAGAAGTGTATACTTAGTTTATTTGCCCATTTTTTATAGGGTTATTTGATTGGGGTGGTGTTTTGAGATTTTTGTGTATTCTGGATATTAATCTTCTGCAGAAAAATAGCTAGCAAAGGTTTTTTGCTATTCTGTAGGATCTGTCTTTACATTCTTGATTACTTCCTTTGCTCTGTAGAGCTTTTTAATTTGATGTCATCCCATTTATTTATTCTTGGTATTATTTTCTGAGCTTTAGGGGTCCTATTGAGGGAAGTTGTTGCCTGCACCTGTATGTTGGAATGTTGGCCATACTTTTTTTCCTAGAAGTTACTAGGAACAATTCTAATTCCTAAGTCTTTTTGAGTTGACTTTTGTGCAGGATGAGAGATTAAGGTGTAGTCTCATTCTTCTACATGTGGATAACCTGTCTTCCAGCACCATTTGTTTAAATGGCTATCTTCTAGCCAGCATACTTTTGGTACCGTTGTCCTGGATCAGATTACTGTATCTTTGTGAACTTATTTTTGTGTCTTCTGTTCTGTTCCATTGGTTGATGTCTGTTTTTATGCCAGTACTATGCAGTTTTTGTTACTATCACTCTGTGGTATAATTTGAAAGCAAGGATTGTGATGCCTCCAGAAATGCTTTCCTTTTTTTTTTTTTTTTTTTTTTGGCTTAGAATTGCTTTTGATTACTTGGGTCTTTGATTCTTCCAAATGAATTTTAAGACTATTTTTTCTAGTTCAGTGAAGAATGTCATCTGTTTGGTTTTGATATGTTCTGTTTTTGTGGTTTGGGGGGTGGGTACTGGGGATTGAACCCAGGGTCTCTTAATCCCTGAGCCACATCCCCAACCATTATTATTATTATTTTGAGACAAGATCTTGCTAAGTTGCTTAGGATCTTGCTAAATTGTTGAGATTAGCTTTGGCTTTGAACTGGTGATCCTCCTGCCTCAGCCTCCCAAGTTACTGGGATTATAGGCTTGCGCCACTATGCCCAGGCATGTCGTTGGTATTTTAATAGTGATTATATTGAATCTGCATATTACTTTGGGAAATATGATCATTTTACAATATTAATTCTATGTAGCCACAACATGAGAAATCTTTCCATCTTCTAGTGTCTTCTTCAGTTTCTTTCTTTAGTGTCCTGTAGTTTTCATTATCAAGGTCTTTCACCTTCTTGGTTAGATTTATTCCTTTTTGTTGATGTCGTTTGCTTTTTAGTTAATTCTTGTTTTTGTTTCAGGCTCTTGTGAATGGGAATCTTAGTAGATTCATTATTACTATATTGGAAAGGTATTGATTTTGTATGTTAATTTTATATCCTACTACTTTGCTGAATTTGTTATTAACTAGCAATCTTCTGATGGAGTTCTTTGGCTCTTCTAACTATAGGATCATATCATCTGCAAACGGTGATAATTTGACTTTTTCTTTTCCTATTTCTATTCCTTTTATTTCCTTCTCTTGCCTGGCTGCTCTGGCTAGACCTTCTAGTGCTATATTAACAGGAGTGGTGAGACTGGACATCCTTGCTTGTTCCAGAATTTTTCCCTATTTACTATTATGTGGGCTTTGGGTTTGTTGTTTATAGCTCATATGATATTGGGTTAAGTTCCTTCTGTCCCTTGTTTCTTTGAGGTTTTTATCATGAATGGATGCTGAATTTTGTTAAAGGATTTTTTCTGTATCTATTAAGGTGACTGATTTTTGTCCTTAATTCTGCCTATATGGTGAATTACATTTATTGATGGGTATATGTTAAAATATTTTTGTATAGTTTTTATTAGGGTATAACAAAGGAAACTGAGGGCAAAAATTACCACAAGCCTTTACTTGGCCTGTTTGTCTTGAGGTTTCTCACAACCAGTATTTCAGGTGCTTGCTGCTTTTGACAGAGGTCTGCAGGTTCTATAAAATACTCTTCATTTTCATCTGTTTTGTTTTGCAGTGCTAAGAATCAAACCCAGGGCCTGGCACGTAATATACATGCACTGTTAATACTGAGCTATACCCCCAGCTCACCTGGCTTAATTGGTTTCTAACCAAGTTTTTGCATATTGCAAATAAAGTGTTTTTGTCATTAATATGTATTGTGTATTCTCCAAATAGGATCCAGTTGGGAGTGTATTTGCTCTCATTTGATTATGAAACTCTTAACTTTATATTCATTTTCCTCTGGGGGGAAAATGCAGTTTTGAAAGTTTGACTCTTAAATCTTTGTTCCTTAATTTTTACCACTTGTCATCTTTGTTGTGACCTTTTTCTGTATCTCCTTTCCAAGTCCCCAAATTACATTTTTATTGCCTCACATAGTATCTAGTTGATCAGCCAGGCATGGTGGCACACACCTGTTATCCCAAAAATTCTGTAGGCTGAGGCAGGTGGGTTGAAAATTCAGAGCCAAGCCTTTGCAACTTAGCAAGGCCCTAAACAACTTAGAGAGACCCTGTCTCAAAATTAAAAAAGGCTGGGGATGTGGCACAGTGGTTAGGCATCCTGGATTCAACCCCCCATACCTAAACAAATAAATAAATAAATACCTAGTGATGAAAGTGCAATCTTAAGTTTTAATTCCAGTAGTTGTCATTTCTTTTGATAAATCTAACATATTTGGATAGATGTAACCCAGAGCTGCTAATCTTTATGTACCTAGCTATTCTTCTCCCTCCCATCTTCCCTCTATCATTTTCTCTCTCTCCTGCCCTCAATTTATTAAACTTTAAGAAAGAGTAAAGAACCAAATAGCATTTTGACCCATAAACCTGCTGGTGAAAGTTGAAAATAATAAGGTTAAGTGTGCTTGAATTGAAGCACAGTATTATTTACTTGAACATAAGTCTTTGCAACTCCAAATTTCTAATCTTTAAAATAAATGAGTTGAAAGTACAGAAAGGCTAGAAATTATTTTTCACCAGAACCTTGAAAGTAACTTTCTTTCCCAAATTTATTTCTAGACAGTAAAAAGGTATGAGTTTTCTCATCATATTTTGATAAGTAGATTGAGTATTAAGAGAAACACTTGTTTTGTTTATCATCTAATTCTCCCAACTTGACCAACCCTAGCAGATTTTTTGCTGTTGTTTCATCTCTGCTTGGATTTTCTCAACCCAGCCTGATCTTTCCTCCTTCCCTTTCTCTTTGCCTCTTACCACAGTCTTACTCCCACCTTACCTCAGAAATTTCGGCTTACCAATTTTACATTCTTTAAATAAATTACCTGTTACAATGAACAGGAAAAATATTGCTCTTAAGTTTATTTTAGATGTACTGGTCAAAATCATTTTGCCCTTATAAAAAATTAGACTGACATAAAGATATTGAAATAGGATATAAAACACTTATTCCTAATAATTGCCTCTGTGCTGTGTTCACCTTATCCTTGATGTTTCTTACTATTGTCCTGATAAACTGATTTCTGGTGATCTGACCACCAGATCTAGTTAATAGATCTCTGAGAGGTCAAATGGAAAAATATACTGGGCCAAACCAAAACCTTATCTATATAAGAACTTGGGGTAAAATATTGCTAATATGAAGTGAAAGAGGCCAGTGCAGGCATTTTGTAAGAAAACTAAGTATTCCTAATACGTGGCTGTTTTTAAATTTCTAGTTTCACGTATGAACAATGGGGTGTAATTTTTTATTTTTAATCACTATTAGACCTTCTGTGTTTGGCTTTTATTTCCATCTATTTCTATTGATAAAAACACAACCAGTCTCTTTTTATGCCCTGCTGGTAGTAGGGTTGGGGGGCTGAGGGTGACATCATTAACATCTTGGTGGAGCAACTCTTTTTTATTTTTATTTTTTAAGAAGTTACCATAGAATAACCTGTTGGTTCTTCCCTATTTCTGTATCTGACTTTTTCTAACAGGAAGTTAAAATAATTCTAAATTTATACTCATTGGTAATGCATAGTAAATCTTACCTTCTACCAGCTGCTGGTTTAGTAGGTAAAATACTAGTGAGATCAGATTCTTTCAGCCCTCAACCAAACCAGACTAAATAAACATCTCTCTTTACAAAATATATAATTATAGTTTTGCTGATCATTGTAACAGAAAATGCATGTCTCCTGTGTTTGTAACTCATCCTTAGAATCAATGTATCCCTTTACCACTCAGTTATTTCTGTTTTTTTTTTTTTGTTTCTTTTTTTTTTTTAATTACCTAGGCTCTCCCTTGTGTTCCCCTTATCCTTAATATTTCTTATTGTTGACCTGTTAAACTGATTACTAGTGATCTGATCACCAGATCTAGTTCATAGATCTCAGAGAGATCAAATAGAAAACTATGCTGGGCCAAAAAATAACACAAAAAGAATAACAGGTGGAGGAGGTGGTCCAAATTGGGAGAACAATAAAAGGGATCAATTAGAGAAAGACAGACTTGTTGATAAAGACTCCTCATTAGAGTAGGGGTCATGGCCTGGATTATAGCCATCTTACTATCTGTTCTTAGTATCATGTAGCAGGCACTCAGAAAATATTGTTAAACAATTAAGAGAGGAAGATGAAAATGATAAGGTAAACAAGGCAGAGGTTTTCAGGAAAGGATTTATTCTTTGAACACCTTTGTAAATAAACAAACCTGTGATTTAGGAAGATTTTCTGTTCCTGAGTTCTTTAGCTTATAGTATCGCCAAGGTCAAGTCCTTTACAGTAGCATAAAAATATGATCTTACCCATAAGATTAGAAGGGTCTGAAACAACAAGCATTTCTGCTATGGAATATTGCATTAGTACCTACCTGGGAAGTAACGGTGAACATTTGAGATCCCTCATTATTTGAAAGATTTAAATAAAAAGCCAGGGTCTTCCTTTTATTTGATAAAGAATTGTGAATGAAAGAATTTATTTGAAATCATATTATATACATGTGATCTTCTTTTGTTTGTCTTTTTAGGTGGCATCCTTAGCTGGGCCTGGAGGACAAGTAGAAATAGAACAGAACTTTCTTAATAATAAACTAAAGACAATCACTGCTTATTTTGGTGACTTAATCCGAAGACCAGAGTCTAAAACCTAAACTGTGAAGCAGGACAAGGATAAAGATCATGTAATAATAAGAACATTTTTCATATGAAACACACAAAATGTCTTCCTGTATTCGCTGATATTTTATACCCACAGTCTTAAATCACCATGTGATATGGAAACTTTCTGAGTTTAACAAATATTAATGAAGTTTTGAGACATTTGGATGATATTAACTATGTACTGTCTATTGTACAGAAAGTTAGTAACCATCTGATATGAAAAGAGTATAGGCTTGCCCCTGTGCTGAATTTCATTATGTGGCTGTGTAAATATGGGTTTTTTTTAATATATTGGTTTAATATCTTTGTGTGTGTGTATGTATGTATGTATATAGATGTGTATAAAAAATAATTGCTGTATTTTTTAACAGAAATGCAAAGAAAACAATGAACAAGTTATATTCTATATTCTGTTTAGCTGCTACTGAAATAATGTTATACGTTTAAAGTCTCCCACCCCCTTTTCGGTCCTTTATTAACTCTCTAAAGATAATCACAGCAAACAGTGTATATAGTTTCTTTGGGAGAATAGAAAGGAATTAGAGTGTACCCTAATGTGCTCTTGTCTCCATTGATACACTGTTCAGTAACCTTCCTTGTTTTTACTTAATGTACCTTTTTTTAAAAAGCAGAAACCTTATCAGTTTATCTTGAAGACCTTTCCTTGTCAGTACATACAGATAGATCTACCTTATTCTTTTTAATGGCTGTTTTGTATTCCATCTTATGAATATGCCATAATTAATTAAACCAATTCCCTATTGATGGACACTTGGACTCTTCAGGTTTTTGCACTTACCAACTGTTTTGCACTGTCCTTAAGTAAATAGGTTAACTTCTAGAAGTTGGATATCCAGGGGTTTGTGCATTTTAATTTTGATAGATACAAATTGTCTTGATAAAGTTGAACCAACTTTCAGACTTTAGACTTTCTTCTAGAATTTTTTTCTTTTCTTCATCTTTAATTTGCTTTTATAACATCATTTTAGCTTATAAAGTTAGTATTTTTAAGATTTCCATTGCAAAATCAGTGTGAAATATGTTTTGTAATACAGAAATATATGTTCTTTTTCTATTAAAATGGCAGTGAAAGGAGAAGGAATGTGTTGCTTAATTATTCATTTAGCAGGGTGTTCAGTCATTTTTATAAGTAGGTAAGAAGTGATGTACAGCTTCTAACCTTTGAGGGTTAGAGCTGGGATAATGTCAGCATGTGAAGCATCAAGGAAAACATGATTTTGAATAAGATAGGATTAGAGAAAATGAAATAACTTGGAGGAATTTTCAATAAGCACTGAAAAACTAGACAAAAAAACTTGCTGAGGGTATAGCTTAGCAATAGAGCTAAGTGTTTTTTAATCATGCCAACATTAGTCATCAACAGTTCTGTATATGACCCCTAGACCTAGAAGAGTGACAAGATGGGTAAAAGTAGATTTTCAAAATTACCAATTTTTTTAGTTTTTTTGTCACAGTATTTCATTCATATACTTCTTTCTGCTGTGCATATTCTTACTTGTATTTAATATTAACATTAAAACTAATTTGCATTCCTGAATACATATGACCATGTATGAGTAGAAAAAGAAGCCTAACCAAGACATAAAGTATTCCTGGCTAATTTACACACATTTGTTGATCATTAGTCCTCAAAAGAACTTTGAAATGTTTTAGTCTATTGTGTGACTCCTGCTCAAATAAAATCTTACCAAGAAGCCAAATATGTAAAATGGACTTTTTTTTTTTTTAATGGAACTGTTTACATTTAAAAAGAAGCCAATGGCCCCTATTCTGGTCCACCTTGGTCTTTTTGTTTTTATTATTAAACTGCAAAATTTTTTTCAAGAATTTTTTTTACAAAAGTAAATACATAACTTTAACAATTTAAGATACAAAGTGAATGATTCAAAAAATGAAATTCGCAATTTTTCTCCCCTCTCTAATCTGTCACTTTTCCATTCCCCTTCCCAAAAGTAACCACTGCTAACATTCCTGTATGTACCCTTTAAGACATTTCCCTAACAATAAAAACTTGTATAAACACCATAGAGTGGGATGGGATTATATTATTTTGAAATTTTGTTTTTGATGTTGGGTTGGAACTCAAGTTCTAGTGCGTGGTTATCATGTGCTCTGCCACTACACTCCTAGCCCCTAAAATTTAATGTCTTGCAAATTTTTCTATATCAACACATGTACATCTGCACTATCAATTTTAACAGACATATTGAACAAATCAGAATTGCTTTAAATATGACCAAATAATGAGCATTTAAATTAACGACTTTTGCAATTGCAGATAGTACTATTGGGTATCTAAGTAAAATAGTTTTAATTTGGTGTATCATGTCAAGTTGCCCTCCATTGCCACCAACTATGCATAAAAAGGGCCAGTTTTCCTTACACCCTCAAAAGAATTTTACATTTTGATTTATTACCAATCTGATTAATAAACAATAATTTTAATTTGTCCTGATTGCTAGAGTGGTATGAGCAAATTTTCATATAATTATTAGCCAGTGCATGCATTGGGCATCTTGTTTTTGCCAAAAGAAGAACTAATTGCTACTAATCTTTTTCCACTAATTTGAAATCTGACCTGTGTGTGTGTGTGTGTGTGTGTGTGTGTGTGTGTGTGTGCATGTGCACATGCAGGCATGGTTCTTCTGAAATTTATACCATTGATCCATTTGTCCATTCCTGTGTTACATGTTTTTGGTTACTATAGCTTCATTGTATGTGTTGACAGTTGCAAATTCCACCATTATTAATCTGGTGCTTCCTAAGCATTTACTTTTTTAGATGAGTTTATTAATCCTTCAGAATTTTCTTTGTAACAGCAATGGGGATTGAACCCAGGGCTTTGCACATGTTAGGCAGTATTCTATCACTGAGCTACATCCCTAGCCCTCTTTGGAATTTTTAATTTTCAGTTTAGGAAAAGTGATAGCTATTAAATTTTTTATTCAAGGACTTGTTTATGGTCTTCTGTTATTCTGATCTTTTATGTATTTCAGTAAAGCTAGTCACTCTGTTGTATAAATCTTGCATTATTTTTTGCCAAGTTTATTGCTTGATACTTCACATTTTTTTGACCAATTTTGAAAGGGATTTTTATTGATTTTTACATATTCTAATAGGTGTGTTGTCTGTATGCAAATACTTTGGTTTTCTTTGTTTTGGGGGGTGGTTTGGTTTGGTTTGGTTTGGGGTACCAGGGATTGAATCCAAAGGTGCTTAACCTCTGAGCCACATTCCTAGACTTTGTTTGTTTGCTTGCTTGCTTGCTTGCTTGCTTATTATTTGTTTATTTGAGACAGGGTCTCACTAGGTTGCTTACAGCCTTACTAAATTGCTGAGGCTGGCTTAGAATCTGCAATCCTCCTGCCTCAGCCTCCTGAACCATTGAGATTACAGACATGCGCCACGCATGAATTATGTAATACTTTTGAATTTTTTTGTTATATCTAATCATCATACTGAACCCTTTTTGATAATTATTCTTACGTTTTTCAGTTGATTCTTTTTTATTTTCTAAATATGTAGTAAGTAATCTACGTGTGAGTTTTTCTCTTAGCCAATATTTATGCCTTTTTATTTTTATTTTTCTACAGCAATAGACTGCCTGTAGTGTTGTAAAAATGGCACTTTGTTCTTGTTTTTTATTTTGTGATAGAAGTTAGAAAATTTTTCACATAACTTGCATTAAAATTAAGATTAAATTTAAGATTATTATTGGCCAGACTTTTTGGTTCTTATTTAAATGTAAAGCCTAAATTACTTTAAATTTTTTTAATTATTCGGTCATACCCTGCAATTTTTTTCTTTTTTCTCTCTTTTTTGAACTGAGCTTTACTACTGAGCTATATCCCCAGCTAAGTTTTCCAGACTGATTTCAAATTTGCATTCCTCAGCCTCTGGAGTCACTGACAGGTGTGTACCACCACATCCAGCTCCATACCTGAAATTCTACCATTAAATTCTACTATATCATAATGTATTCTTTTAGTTCACTACTGGATTTCATTTGTGAAGTCTACTCTGTTTGGTTTGTTTGTGTTTGTTTTTTGTACACTTTGCCTGGTTTGGATATCAGAATTATACTACTCTGGCAGAATGTTTTAGAAAAATCTTTCACTTTTTTTCTGTGTACTAAGTAACATTGGCAGTATCTGTTTACTGGAGCCTTGTTGGTACAACCCCAAGAAAATGGTCTGGTATGTTTTTGCGTGAGATGCTTTGATTTTTTTATGATATTTTCATTTAAATTTTTTAATGCCTTCATAAGTTTTTTTAATAATTTATAGTTCTGGGAAGTATACATTCAATATTATTTGGGCTTATTAATATAAAATTAGCAGATTACCTCATGGTATTTGCTTTTTTTTTTTCATTTTGAAATAATTTATGACAAAAAAAATTGGAAAAAATACCACAAGACTATTTGTATGCATTTAATTCATGTTTTCAAATGATAATATTTATCTCAAAACTATTCAGAAATAGACCCATAGTTATCTGCTATCACCATAATGTTGCTATATTTATGATAGTACGTACTGCTATTTAATTTGGGGTGTAAGGGTGCTAGGTATTGAATCTAGGGTCTTGTGCAAGCCAAGTACATGCTCTACCACAGAGCTACATCCCAACCCCTTAATTTTTTTTTTTAACTCAGCTAAATATTTTTTTAATTAAAATTGATTTGTAAAGGAATTTCAAATATTACCATAAAAATTATGCCTTTAATATTTTATACTAAAAGAAAAGTGTATTGGGCTGGGGGTGTAGCTCAGTGAAAGAGCACTTGCCTAGCATGTGTAAGGCTCTGAGTTCAATTCTCAGCACCACATATAATAAATAAAATAAATAAAGGTCCATTGACAACTAAAAAATATTTTTTTAAAAAAAGTGTACACTCATTACCTAAAAGAATGCTACATTCTACACTTTAGGAAATGAGTGGGTGGGAGCTAGGAAATATAACATGGTAAGCTGTGTACACTTGACCAGTATAAGTTATCACAGGAGAAGACACAAGTGGAGGAGGAATTTCCCAAAACAGATTGGGATAAGAGTTTCCAAGAAAGGAAAGAGCATTTAATAAGACACAATGGCAAAAGAAACCCAAGGATATTTAGGTATCAATTAATGTCGAATTCATGGAGAAACTGCTAACATTGCAGCTAAAGAGGAAGCACAGGCTCCTATTCCAAACTGAGGAATACTGGCTATAGCCCGATTATAGTAGGAGTTTTTCAGGCTTTGGAATTTGGGAAAACCCAAGGGCTGTGTGTGTGTGTGTGTGTGTGTGTGTGTGTGTGTGTGTGTGTCTCTCTCATATACACACACACACACCAAAAAATAAAATAAAATAAAACTTTTAAATGAATAGAATAAAAACCTAGGATATTGAGTTTTTTTAATAGACTTTGGCAGAACCCATTGTATAGTTCACTTTTGAGAGTAGGATACAAAAAAACCATAGCTCTCACTTGTGTACTGTTATGCTCTTTTAGATTGCTCACCTTGGGGGAGGCCAACTTTCACATAGATCCTCTTGGTGACCCACTGAGGCCTGCAAACAACTATAGGCATGAGCTTTGAAATGGATCCTTCACAAGTCAAGCCTAGATGAGACTCAGCCCCAGCAAACAGCTTAACTGCAAACTCACAAGGGACAGTTGAGTAGACAGGCAGGTAAGCTGACTCACAGAAACAGAGGTAATATGTAAATATTGTTTTAAACCAGTAAGATTGGAATAATTGGTACACAGCAGCAGAGAAGCAATACTATACAATAACCAAACCAAGGAGTCTGCTAGGTTCACCTGGTTGACCAAAACAGAATCTGAGTTTGGACTTATCATCTGTGTCTGACTGATCAAGAATATCTAATTTCTAGATAATTGGTGAATCATTGTTTCTTTACTCTTATTTACACTTATATCTTTTGGGGGGTGGGGGGTACTGGAGATTGAACTCAGGGGCACTCAACCACTGAGCTACATCCTCAGCCTTATTTTGTATTTTCTTCAGAGACGGGGTCTCACTGATTTGCTAAGTGCCTCACATTGCCAATGCTGGCTTTGATCCTTCTGTCTCAGCCTCCTGAGCCACTGGATTATAGGCACACACCATGGCGCCCAGTTTACACTGAGATCTTAATTTGGGCCACCCTTATCTCTGGCATCAATTTCCTTTTTTTGGTACCAGGGATTGAACTCAGGGATGCTTAACCACTGAGCCACATCTCAAGCCCTGTTTTATATTTTATTTAGAGACAGGGTCTCCCTGAGTTGCTTAGGAGCTTGCTAAGTCACTAGGGCTCCTTTGAACTCTGATCATCTGCCTCAGCCTCCCAAGCCGCTGGGATTACAGGCGGATGCCACTGCCCCCAGCTTCTGGCAACCATTTCTACCATGGCCACCTAATTGTTCTTGGGCTGTTTGCTGTCAAACTGTCTTCCAACTTTGCAGCCAGAGCAAGAATATTAAAACTCTTTTAACTGGGGGTCTGTCTCCGTGGTAGAGCATATGATTAGCACGCAAGGTTCAAGCCCCAGTACCAAAAAATAAGTGAGCTCTTTAATGACTACTCTGTCCATCTCTTTGCCCAAGTGAAAATGCTCAGTATTACTCCTGAATCCACCTTCAGATTGCTCTCATGGTAGGTAGCAAGGCCTCCTCCTGTGCTAATCTACTGCCATCAGTTCCCCATCAGTTGTGCACAGACTGCATCCCCTCAGCTGGAACGCACTGCCATGAGCTGCCCTACACTGCTTGACTCTCAAGGCTTAGCTCCATCTCAATTCTTCAGTAGACCTTCCTTATCATGTACCTGTCCTATCTTCAAACTTCTGTGGGGTCGTCCCTTCCCTGAGATACTGGGGCTCCCTGTATTACCCACCAGAACACCTCCCACACTGTCCTATGACAGTTTATGGACTGCTGCTTCACCCTAAAGCACTGAGCAGAAAATCAGCTAAAATATAAAAATCCTGAATTAATCACAGCCTTTCATAGTTTAACTAGGAATGTTATCGTTGTCCTTTTTTTTTTCCTGAAAATACACCAAAATAGCAAAATTTTTTCTTCTTACAGATTGCTCCAATACATGGCAAGTACTGTAGCATCATTAAATTTTTCAGTTTAGAGAAATTGAGGTTAGCCCACAGTCACATAACCAATGAGTTCCAAAGTCAAGAACAGTCCACACAATTATTTAGTCTTTGCCTTCTGCCCTGAACTCTTAGGAACACCTTCTCTCGCTCCTCATGTTCGTCTATCCATTGATTTCTCCTTTCTGCTTATGAGAAAGCCAACACCACACAGCATTACAAACACCATATGCCATGGTGCACACCTGTAATCCCAGTGACTCAGGAGGCTTAGGCAGGAGGATGGCAAGTTTGAGGCCAACCTGGGTAACTTAGCAAAACGGTCTAAAAAAATAAAAAGGCTCAGATGTAGCTTAGTGATAAAGTGCCACTGGGTTCAATCCCCTGTGCCAAAACAAAACAGTACTTATGCCTCAGATATATGCTTGATTGGAAGTCCTAATATTTTTGCCATATTTAGAAAATTCATATCACAGAACTCAATTTACTTTTCCTATCGGTGAAAAAAAATGATTTTGAAAAAGAGTTTTTCATATCCCTGTGTGTTTGATATTTAAGAGACAGTTTGAGCTTGCTTTCTAGTGTTCTATCAGATTTTTCAGTGCTCATGCCTGAAAAGAGAATTTTAAAGATCAAACTGTACTACTTTTGAAATTATTATAAAATTTACATTAAACTCATTGGTTTATTGATTTGTTTATTGGTACTGGGAATGGAACCCAGGAGCACTTAACTACTGGATTACATCCCCAGTGCTCCTTAGTTTTTATTTCGAGATGGGGCCTTGCTAAATTGTAGAAGCTGGCCTCAAACTTGTAGTCCTTCTCCCTTAGACTCCCAAGTTTTCATTTATGTTTAAAGTAATTTTTTAGTTTTTGAATTTGTAGAAGCCTGCCTTGTGAAAAGTGTTAAAAGCTGCTTCTCTGTCATTTTTTCTAGAGGAAAGTGAGCTACCCCCATTGAAGAACTGAACTATAAATCATGAGAACACTATGTAATTGAGACTATTTCATCACATGGGAAAACACAAAACGCGTAAAGCAGTCTATAAACATCCAGAATTCTCTTGTGGCAGCAACTATATGTTGTAGCCATTAATATCTGTGTAGTGCTTTCACAATTCCCCATCTATCTTCACATAGCTGTCTCACAGAGATCCAAGGAAGCTGTGATCACTAGGTCTTACACACGAACAGGCACTGAAAGTTATCAGGCCCAATTGCAAGAACACAATTGGAGACCTACATACAGCATACCTTTCAGTGAGTGTTTCCAGTGGGTGCTGTGTGGCACACGTTAAAGCACAGGGCCAAAGGGCCAGCTCTGAGAGTAGATCTGTTATCAAAAGCTAGAGCAACGGGCTGGGGATGTGGCTCAAGCGGTAGCGCGCTCGCCTGGCATGCGTGCAGCCCCAAGTTCGATCCTCAACACCACATACAAACAAAGATGCTGTATCCGCCAAAAACTAAAAAAATAAATATTAAAAATTCTCTCTCTCTCTCTCTCTCTCTCTCTCTCTCTCTCTCTCTCTCTCTCTCTCTCTCAAAAAAAAAAAAAAAAAAAAGCTAGAGCAACAGGCTAGGGGTATACTCAGTAGTAGAGCACATGCTCAGCATGTGTAAGGTGTAGCTTCCATCCCCAACACCACAAAAAAGGAAACTAGAGCCACAACTTCAGTTCACATCTTTTTTAAAAAACATTTTTTCAATATTCTTTAAGTTGTAGATGGACACAATATGTTTATTTTGTTTGTTTATGTTTATGTGGTGCTAGGGGTCGAACCCAATGCCTCACGCATGCTAGGCAAGTGCTCTACCACTGAGCCACAATACCGGCTTTTTTTTTTTTTTTTTTTTTTTTGTACTAGGGATTGAAGCCCGGGACACTTAACCACTGAGCCACATCCCTGGGCCTCTTTTTATATTCAGACAGGGTCTCTTGCTAGTTGCATAGAGTCCCACTAAGTTGCTGAGGCTGGCTTTGAACTTGCAATCTTCCTGCCTCAGCCTCCCAAGCTGCTGGAATTGCAGGCGTGCACCACCACACTCAGCAGTTTACATCTTTTATTTATTGATTGATTTGTGGGCATGTGTGTATATGATGCTGGGATCAAACTCATAGCCTTGCACATGCTAGCAAATTGCTTGACCACCAAGCTACACCTCCAGCCCAGTTTGGGTCTCATCCAACATTAAGTTTCTGAATCAGATTTTGTATTGTAGGCAAAGGGAAGACTCATATCAGCATTTGAATTAATGTGCCCAAAATCAGTGACTTATAGGTCATATTTGGGGACATTTTCATTTAAACTGATTTGTCATTTCCTAAATTACCCTATGAAGTACAATGTACATAATTTTTTGTTAATAATCCACACACACCTATAAACCCAGCAATTTGGGAGGCTGAGGCAGGAGTACCATAAATTCAAGTCCAATAATTTAGCAAGACCCTCAGCAACTTAGTGAGACCCTGTCTCAAAATGAAAAATAAAAAGGACTGAAGATGTAGCTCAGTGGTAAAGCACCCCTGTATTAAATACTCAATACCAAAAAAGTAAATAAATAATCTGCACACTATCATAAAGGACATAATTAGGTGGTTGGCAACTTGCCTCTTTCCTAAAGGATCCTGTGTTTCCCTACCATAGGATTTGGATGGGTGGACCCTGACTTCTGTTCTAATGATGAGCCCTAAGTAGCCAGAATAGATCAGTGTAATTCCATCTGCATGTCACCATGATTGGATGGGAAGTCGATACACAACCCAAGTCACCTTGGTCAGCAGGAAGGCTGGTGAGAAGCAGCCATCTTGCCACCATGCATAAGCCACAACCACAGATCTCTAGTCCAATCGTGCCTACAGCACACTGTTGATAAACTCTACTATTAGTAATAAAGGCCCTTTATTTATTGTTGAAGTCAACTGGGTTCAATTTTTTTATTGCAAATGAAGGCCCCTTAACCAACTTCCTGTACCTAAGACTGTGCCTGTCAACAGTGGGAGACTGAAAACAACTATCAGGGATGACTGTAATTCCATAATTTTATGTGGGAGAAAGTCCCAAAATATATAGATTAAAAACAAAACTTCATTGGAAATGGAGGGGACCACAGAGAGGAAAGGGGTTTCTACCTTTTTCACTTTACTACTCATTTTTTTTTTTAAGGATTATTTATGTCTTACTGAGTGTGATGGTGCACACCTATAATCCCAGCTACTTGGGAAGTTGAAGCAGGAGGATCACAAATTCAAAGCCAGCCTCAGCAACTGAGAACTGTCTCAAAAATAAGAAGGGTTGGGGATGTAGCTCAGTGGTCAGAGTGTCCCTGAGTTACATCTTCAGTACCACCAAAAAAAAGGATGATTTATGTCTTAATGACTTCCCATTGTTCCTGTCTTGTAATGTTTATCCCTTTCCTCTTCTACTGCTTTTCTGTCCCAAAGTCTATGCACTCTCCCCCACAGATTTGAGGAGTCTTTTTTCCCCACAGGAAAAGCAAAGGAAAATGGTCTATTTAAAAGTGAAGAAGATACACAGAAGAAAGAGAAGAAAAAAGAAAAGAACGTTGAGGGCAGATGTCACAGGAATCAAAGGAAGACCCATAAAGGAAAGGGACAAAGTTTGGGAGGTAGGGTCAGGGGAGTGCTGGGGAGTGATATTAGCCAAATCATATCATTGTAGTGTGTGCATGTATGAATATGTAACAGCAAACCCCATTGTTAGGTACACCTAATGCACCAATAAATAATGTGCAGAAAACACTCAAAAAAGAAATTAAAGAGGTGGGGAGAGAAGAAAAGGGACAAAGGAAAAAATGGAGTAGAGAATGAGGATAACTTGTAACTCATATTCATAGTTCTTGTTTTATATACACACACAAAATACTGAATGATTCCACTTATAGGAATTATTTTGAATACTCAAATTCATAGGGACGGAGGTCTTGCCAAGGAGTAGGAGAAATTGGGAACGGAGAATCACTGTTGAACTAGTACAGCATTCATGTTGGGCATGACAAAAAAGTTCTGGAAATGGATGGTGGTGATGTTGGCACGATCTTATGAATGTTCTTATTGCCAATGAATTAGGTATTTAAAAATAGTAAATTTTATCTGTATTTTACCACATAGAAATGACACACACATATCTGTATATGTGTATATACACATTTATGTGTGTACAGGGTGTATCTGGTCCCCCACTTAGGATGATACTACTTATAATTTCTCAACTTTACTGTGATATGAAAGCAATGCACATTCCATAGAAACGTCACATTGTGAGCTTTGATCTTGCCCAGTGCTAGCTGTGTGACCTCTTTCACAATGCTGGGCAGAGACAGCAATTCACAGCTACGAGGAGGCCCCACAGTCATGAAGTAAATAATCAACACTCTACACTGCATCACGTTGCTAAGCTCGGATGTCCTATAGGTTAGGTGTGTTCCATGCACATTTATTGGGATATAATCCCATGGTAACTAGAGAAGCATCTGTGCACACCCACCCACACACATCAATATATAGTATTTATTACATAATTTTACAATTATAATTTTCAACCTGGCTTGGCCTACATCACTTCCTCATTAGGTCCTTTTGTCAACCCAGCCCTTACAGGGACCTGACTAGAGAATATAGATAACATTGGCTCAAGCTGTCATCAGGCAGAAAAAGACAGCTCCGTGAGACAGATTGTACCTGTAGTGAGACTGTAATAACACAGTATGCATAACAGGCAGAAACTATTCTCAATGCTCAATGTTTACCCACTTAACACACATAGAGGTCTATGAAATCAATAGTATTTTGCTTATTTTTGCAAAACAAGAAATGAATTACTGAAAGATAGTTTAAAGAGCTAGTAAGCCAAGTAGCCAGGATGCAAACCCAGGTCCTCTGTCTTCAGTATCACTACATTTCTTCTGCCTGAATGAGACAACAAACTGGCAAACTTCCATGCCCTAGATCTGTAGGGATGCAGAGGTGAGTCTTAAAAATGAAACCTCCTTTTCAATGCATTAGTTTCCCCATCTGAAAAATGAAGGTAATAATGACATCCATCTCATAGGGTGGTCTTGAGGGCTACATGAGTTTATGTTTGTAAAGTGTTCTATGTATCTCATCCATGGTAAGCACTCACTAAGTTTTAGCCATTCTTTTTTTTTCCTTTGGTACTGGGGGATGATCCTTGGGACACTTTGCCACTGAGCTACATTCCCAACCCTTTTATTTGCTTGTTTGTTTACTTGTTTGTTTTGAGACAAGGTCTTGCTAAGTTGCAAAGGCTGGCCTTGTCATATATCCTCCTTCCTCGGCCTTCTGAGTAGCTAGGATACAGGCATGCATTATTATTATTATTATCATTATTATTATTATTATTATTATTATTAAAAACAAGGGATCAAAAATGATCATCAGAGTGCTAGGGGAAAAATCTTTCCTTTTCATTATATGAAATTATATTCTTAGTAATTTTACAAATGAGAGAAGTCAGAGGGCTGTATATTAGAATTATAGTCTTATCAATTCTGACCACATTGGTTGTTTCATTTTTTCTTTTAATTTTTTTTTTTTTTTTTAACAGAAGGTCTCCCTATGTTGCCCAGGCTAGAACTAAACTCTTGGTCCCAAGAAATCCACCTGTCTCAGTCTCCCAAACACCTGGGACTAAAGCCATGAACTACCAGGCCCAGTTATGATCACGGAAAGAAGTATTAAGCTCTTTTCTTCCCTGGCTATCTGAGGATTGGCCTCCACCATGAGTAATAGACTAGGAAGTTCATAACTGACTTTAGAGGAAACAAATAGTCATTGATGTCCTTCACCTCAGAAAGACAATGGAATCTAAGGCAGAAATTCAGAGAAAACTATCCAAATTGTACAAAACAAAACTAAATGTCATTCTTGTATTTGGACTCAGAGCCCATTTTGGTGATGGCCAGACGTCTAAAAGTGAACCCAGACAGACTTTCAAGACATGGCCTATAGTAGAAGAAAGAAACCTCAAAAAAACATTGAAACGAATACAAGAACTGAAGGAGGAATATCGGGGGACAGCAACCCCCAGTGATGGTGCTAGCCAAAAGCAGGCGTGCCAGGCACTACGGAGCCCACCTGTGATCCCAGCTACTGGAGGGGCAGAGGAGGAAAGTCACGTTCCACTTGTGCAAGCCCAGCATGAGCAACTTAGTGACACTCTGTTCCGTACACATTCTGCGGTGATTGTGCAAATTTTTCAAGAGGGTTTACACACTGTAAAACCTTTTAAAGAAGGAAGGAGGAAGTATTGATATTGGACTTGGGGACACAAGGTGGTGGTAACTGATTCAATTTGTACACTTACTGCATGATTTTAAGCAAATCACTCAATATTTCTGACACTTTGCTCATTAAATTGGAACTAATAATTTCTGCTTCACAAAACAATCAGAAAGATAAATTGCGACAGTGTAGTATGAAGTAGTTAGGCACAGTGTTGTATACCTGTAATCCTGCTTTTTAGGAGACTGAAGCAGGAGGATTGAAAGTTGGAGGCCATCTTGAGTGATTTAGTGAGGCCCTGTCTCAAAATTTAAAAACACTTTAAAAAGAGCTGGGGATATAGCTCAGTTGGTAGAGTGCTTGCTTTGCATGCACAAAGCTCTGGGTTCAATCCCCAGCACCACAAAAAAAGGGGGGGGGGCTAGGGAATGAAGCACAGTGGTAGATTGCTCCCAGGTTCAGTCCCCAATTCTGAAGGGAAAAAAAGAGAGAGAAATGATGTCGTATAATGGTGAAATTTTCCAGAGTCATTCATGCCCTTGTTTAAAATCCAGCATCAACCTAAACCTGTTTTGCATAAACTGTGAGATGCAGCTGATGAGGGAAGTGTATTTCATAGGGTTGTTGGTCAGAGAGGCCCCAGATGGCCTCAAAACATAGGAACTATTATTATAAGAACGGTGATGACAGTGGTGCTGTAAGAAAAGGAGTTATTATTTCTGTTGCTTCCTAAACAACTCTTTCAAGAAATGAGACGCAAAGCCAGGCACAGTGGCACACACCTGGAATCCCAGCAACTCTGGAGGCTGAGGCAGGAAGACCACAAGTTTGAGTCCAGCCTGAGCAATTTAGCAAAACCCAGTCTCAAAGTAAAAAATGAAAAGGGCAACGCTGTATTCCAGTGCTAAAACACCTCTGGATTTAATCCTTAGATACCTGTGGGGAGAAAGAGAAGAGAGAGAGAAGGCGGGGAGGGACGAAGGAAAGTGGGGAGAAAAAGAAAGAAATGGGACTCAGTGTGGAGCCCACCGTAATGTCAGTTATCATTCTGAGGCAGCTTTCCCACCTGGGGAAGTCTCCTGGATGCCAGTGTATCACTCAGTGTGGAAGGACCCCAGGTGTCCTCTCCTGTGGCGCCCTCAAATAGAAATGTGAAAACAGATTCATTAATATCGAGCTGCTGCTTTTTTAGTTTCACTACCGGAAAAGCCTACTTGAATGGAAAGATCTCATTTGCCATGCTTTTTGCCTTTTGGTCTGGTTAGCATTGTAAGCAGGTGTTTTTTCATTCAAAACATGTTGTGGCCCTTGTTGGAAGCCATCATGCAACAAGCAGCCATGCAACCAGGGAACCCAACAGTTCCATACTCACTGTGGCCATAGCCAGTGACTAGAATCACTCGAAATGAGAAACTTCACCCCCGGCTGGTGAGCTTCCCTTGCACTGAGCAGCTGTTCTTCAATTTCCTGTAACTAACTGGAGGGTAGTGTGAGTATTTGAAGTTTCTCAGTTCTAGGTTAGGGTTTAGCAAATGACAGCCTGTGATCCAAGTGTTATTCTACACCCTCCCCCCCCCCCCGCCTTTTTTTTTTTTTTTTTTTGGTGTGGCCTGAAGATTAAGAATGGTTTTTACATTTATAAGAAGTTAAGTAAAGAATAATAATTTGTGAGGTGCAGAGGCACATGCCTCTAAGCCCAACCACTCACTCAGTAGGCTGAGGCAGGAGGATCTCAAGTTCAAGGCCGGTCTCGGCAACTTAGCAAGACCCTGTCTCAAGATAAAAAATAAAAAGTGCTGGGGATGTAGTTCAGTGATAAAGCACCCCTGGGTTTAATCCTTAGTACCAAAAACAAATACATAAAATTAATTATGACACATGAAAATTCAATGAAATTCAAAGGTTAGTGTCTATAAATAAAGTTTTATTGGAGCACAGCCATTTAATGCACTATCTGCAGCTGCTTTTATTTTTCTTGGCAGTACTGGGGATTGAACCCAGTGGACTTTTACCATTGAGCCACATCCCCAGCCCTTTTTAGTTTTTATTTTGAGACATGGTCTCACTAAGTTGCAGAGGCTGGCCTCAAACTTGTGATTCCTCTGCCTCGGCTTCCCAGCACCGCTATGCCCAGCTTGTATGTGGCTTTTCTGACTCAAATGCAAAGTGATTAGCAAGTCCATTTCCACTTTTGTCTTACAAAAATGAATAAAGTAAAAATAGGGAGTCCTACTTTTTTGTTGGACAAATTCTGAATTTTTTTTTTTTTGGTAATTCTATAAATTGAAATTTATTTTCAATATTCAATGTCAACATTTAGGGGCTGACTTACAGAGAAAAAGTATTACTATTCTGTAAATAATAATTTACTTTCTGTCTCATGACTGTCTCTGAAACAGTCAAAAAGGAAAGAAATGATTGTTCTAGAATGGGCATAAAACTGAACTTGATACTGGAGAAATGAGATGAAAGGTGTCAGGTAAGACACTTGGGATTTTAACAGAAGTCATTTGAATATTCCCTGAATTCTGTTTCACTTTGGGACAAGTCAGGCTGTTATCTAGACCAAAACCCACGGCATTCCAAAGGCTTTTCTTTCCCATGCGGCTGATGCAGTGCTAATCTTGGGTGCATCCACAGTTCCTTGGATGTCTCCTGAGCTGTATCAGGCTTGGGTGTTCCTTCTGCCCATGACCCCATAGAAGACACCAGTCATTAACTGTGTGTGCTTGTGTATGTGTGAGAACATGTGTGTAATGGCCACCTGAGCTCAGCAACTGAGTATAATCCTGACAGCTAAACATCAAGAGAAACCATCAAAGACATTGTTGGCCCAAAAAGTTCAGGTCTCAAAGAACTTGGGTCCCCATGCCCCATCCCTTTAACCTCCATATTAGGGATAGAATCCGGGGGCATTTTACCTCTGAGTTATATTCTCAGTCTTTCTTTCTTTTCTTTTCTTTTCTTTTTCTTTTTTTTTTTTTTTTTTAAGACAGGAGGCTGACCTTGAGCTTGTGTTCTTCCTGCCTCAGCCTCCCAAGTAGCCGGGATTACAGGTGTGCGCTATCAAACCCAGCTAGAACTTTGCATATATAGACAGCCCTTCGTATTCAAAGTTCTGTTTCTGTGGATTCAATAAACTCGGATCAAAAGTTTATTTTAATTGCATCTGTGGGCCAGGGATGTAACTCAGTGCATTTATCATGCTCAAGGCCGTAGGTTCAATCTTTAGCACCAATAAATAATAAGTAAATAAAAATTATGTCTGGCCAGTAAATAAAAATTATGTCTGGGGGCACATGCTTATAATCCCAGCCACTGGAGAGGCTGAGGCAGGAGAATCACTAGTTCAAAGCTAGCCTCAGCAAAAGCGAGGTGCTAAGCAACTCAGTGAGACCCTGTTTCTAAATAAAATACAAAATAGGGCTGGGGATGTGGCTCAGTGGTCCAGTGCCCCTGAGTTCAATCCCTGGTACCAAAAGAAAAAAAAAGTCTGTACTGAAAATGTACACATCTTTTTCCTTGTCATTATTCCCTAAACAATGCAGTGTAACAGCTATTTAGGTAACATTTACAGCACACCAGATATTATAAGTAACCTTGAGATGATTTAAGATATACAGGAAGATGTGTATAGGTTATATGCAAATACTATGCCATTTCCTATAAAGGATTTGAGCGTCTGTGAATTTGGGTATCCAAGAGGATTCTGAAACCAATTTCCCTTGGATATTAAGGGACAACTACAATCAGAAAAGTCAGACTACAGGACAATCAGAATTTGAATGCAAAGCTGGGTACACTGGTATGCACCAGTTACTTGGGAAGCTGAAGTCGGAGGATCACTTGAACTTAGAAGCTTGAGACCATCCTGGACAATATAGTGAAACCCAGTCTCAAAATTACGAACTTTAATGTAAAATAAAACTCATAATGTAGATGTTCACTGGAACACTTTCTGGGGTAAAGAGTTGAAAATGGCCAAGATGTCCAAAAATAGTGGCTTTCTAAACAGATTGTGGTACATCCACATAGAGAAAAAGTCCATACAGCTGTCATAGTGATACTATGTAAAACTCAGAGGAGATGTCTCATTGCAGCCATATGACATTATGACAGAAGTGAGTCTATGGATATGTTGTCCCCAGTTTCAGAGCTACCTCCTCTAAAATGAGGTTCCTCACCCCCAAGTTTTCCTCAATCTCTCCTGCTCCTTGGTTTAGCATTCCTTATCTACACCAGGTGATACATAACATAGCCCGTCATAGCCAAAAGTCTCCACAGGGGCTGGGTTGTAGCTCAAGAGTAGAGTGCTTGCCTAACAATTGCAAGACCCTGGGTTCAATCTCCAGCACTATAAAAAAAATTAAAAAATTAAAAAAATAGTTAAAGTCTCCACAACCAAGCTGGGCACAGTGACTCATGCCTATAATCCCAGTTACTCAGGAATCTTGAGATAAGAGTATCACAAGATGGAAGCCAGCCTCTGAAATCTAGTGAGACCCTGTCTCACAAGGGGTGGGGGTGTGTGGAAGGTATAGTCTGGTGGTTGAGGGCCCCTGGGTTGAATCTCCTCCCCCACCAAAAAAATCTCTACAACCTGCAGGCCCTTTCCATTTTAAAAGATTAAAAATGGAAGAGAGGGGAAAGATGAATAAACATACTGTTTTGCTGAAAAAAAAATACTTTTTTTATAAGAGAAGTAGTTTATTCAAATAATTATTCAAACTCTTATTCAATTTGAATATTTGATATAATATCCAATAGCCATAGAATTAAACCAGGGATTTTATTGAGCTTATTTAACTAGAAGATAGTAAATTATTTAAATAGCACTAATTTGCAGACTACCACCAAAAGAACCAAAGAAAGACTTGCACGTGTTAGTAAATCCTTTCTGAGCCAGGAATAATGATGCATGCCTGTAATCCCAGCTATCCAGGAGGACGAGGCAGGAGAATCAAAGATTCAAGGCCAGTCTGGGCAATCTAGCAAGATCCTGTCCCAAAATAAAAAACTAAAAAGTGGTAGGTATGTAAGTCAGTGGTAGAGCATGAGTATACATGAGATCCTGGGGTTTGATCCCCAGTTTCACAGAACAAAACTTCTTTTCTTTTATTATTTTTGTTATTTGGGGGTGTACTGGAGATTGAACGGAAGGGCATTTTACCACTGAGCTACATTCCCACCCCTTTATTTTTTGTTAAATATTTATTTTTAGTTGTAGTCGGACACAATATCTTTATTTATTTTTATGTGGTGCTGAGGATCGAACGCAGATCCTCGAACGTGCTAGGCGAGCGCTCTACCTCTGAGCCACAGCCTCAGCCCTGATTCCCACCCCTTTTTATTTTGAGATAGGGTCTCACTAACTACTGAGGCTGGACTCCAATTTGCAGCTGACCTGCCTCAGTCTCCCAGATTGCTGAGATTACAGGTGTGCGCCACCACACCCTGAACAAAACATCCTTTCTGAACTTACTAATGGAAGTGCCTTTGCAGCCCATCAAGAAATTCCCTAATAGCATCTAAACTCCTGTCTACACTATTAGTTGGTAACTACTCTAGGCTCAAGTGTGTACCTGCCTCCCCCCCAAATATTCAGTATCCCAAAATGTGACTTTTTTTAAAAGGGTTTCTTGCCCTGCATCTTTCCCTATCCCCTCTTCATGGATATGGGACCTTTGAAGAGATAATTAAGGTAAAATGAAGTCATAGGGTAGCAGGGGCAGTGTTAATCCTTATAGCTGGCCAGTGTCCTTAGGTAAAGAGGAAATTAGAACATACATAAAGTACATGAAGACACAGGGAAAAGATGGCCCTCTACAAGCCAAGGAGAGAGGCTACAGAGAAACCAAGCCTGCTGACATCTTGATCTTGGACTTTCAACTTCCAGAACTGTAGAACACAAATTTCTAATGTTTAAACCACCCAGAGCCAGAAGCAGTGGCCACACATCTGTAACCAAAGTTATTCGGGAGGCTGAAGCAATTTAGCAAGACTCTATCTGGAAATAAAAAAAAAAAAGGACTGGACCTAATTCAAATAAGATATATTCCATGCTTGTATAATTTTATCAAAATGGATTCTATTATCATGTATAACTTTTAAAAAAATTTAAAAGGGGGAAAAGAGGACTATGAGTGTAGCTCAGTGGTAGTGTGTCCCTGGGTTCAACTCCAAGTACCACAAAATAATTATAATAATAATTAATAAAAAAAAATCATAAATATCACCCAGTATATGGTATTATGTTATGACCACTCTGGAAAACAAAGATAGTAATTAAATCATGCAACAAGGAGAGAGGCCTCATCCTTATTTATTTATAATTTGACAGAAATACCATTTTAAAATATCTAATATGTTTATGTTTTTTCTCGCCCCCAACTAGATATTGAGTTTCCTTAAGGCACTTCAACCTAAACCTATTTAGTTCAGTGTAATATGTGAAACTACTAGATGTTGATTAATTCCATGTAATGGCAAAATATGTAACTTGATTCTATGAAAAAGAAGAAGTGAGAAAAGAGAGGGGAAAGTTAGTTTGGGGGAGACATTGGCATTCTCTGAGTGATACTTTCAGCCAATAGTTAATAAAGGACTGAAATGGTGCTTTAAACAAACATTACGAAGTAATTTTCAGGGACCTAATTTCACTTAACTCTTCACAACAGCCTACAGAAGAAGCACCATACAATTTGTAGAGAAGGAAACTGAGCTCAAAGTTGTCAAAACAGTGGCAAGGTTACCCAGGAACACAAGTAGGGCCAGGCTAACTCCACTGTGGGATCTAAGGCCTCTCTTGCTAAATTGCATCTACAGAGCTCACCCACGCCTTCCTTTAAAGCCAAGATAAAGGCTAGGCATGGGGGCACATGCCAGCTACTCAGGAAGCTGAGGCAGAAGGATCACTGAAGCACAGGAGTTGAAGATCAGCCCATGCAACATACAGAGACTCCATCTCAAAAATAAAAATTTTAAAAAGGCCAGGAATGTAGTTCAGCACTGAGTACTTGCCCAACTTGCCCAGCATGTTTCAGGCCCTTCTCATTTCCCAGGACCCCAAAAAGAGAAAAAAAAAAAAAAAATGAAGGGGACTTACAGATCCCTTTCCTTTCTCAACAAAACCTTTTATAACACTCAAGACACTCAGAACTTTGGGGCCTACACAGGGAAGAGGTCCCTGCAATTAAAAAAAAAAAAAGAAAAGAAAGAAAAAGTGTGCATGTGTTTTAATTCAGGCAAGGAAATTGAGCTCTGGCCCTGATATTGTTCACTCATTTCAAGTTGTGAAAGGGTTTCTCAGGGCAGTTTTTCTTTTTCCACTCGCGGTTTTCCGGCCACGGTCAGGTTGGCTGTGCACTTAGCTACGTTCTTTCTCACTTCTGCATTCGATGGGCTTCCTCCTGAGTGACCAGCTGGCTAACAGCTGGCTGGCTCTCTGCAGGCCTGATAAGGATCCCCAGCCAGGAGGAGGAATTGTTATCAGATTTAGCACTGCTCTCTTCCTGGGGAGGTTGGAGGGCTACAGAGTAGGTTCTGGGGGAGGTGGGGCGGGAGGGGGGTCCCCCTGGCTTTCTTGGAGTTTGCAGCCCTAATTTACTCTCTTTCCAAACTCTAACAGATTGGGTTATTTGGTGGTGGTGGTGGTTTGTTTGTTTGTTTTTGGTTTGGATTTTTTTTTTTTTTTGGTGTTAAGTTTTTTGAGTTATTTGTATATCCTGTAAATTAACACCCTGAGATGCAGGTGGCAAAGATTTTTTCCCATTCTATAGGCTCTCACTTCATCACATACACACACACACACACACACACGCCAATCAATAAATGGGAAAAGGAACTAAATAGACACTTCTTTTCAGAAGAAATATGGGGGCTGGGATTGTGGCTCAGCAGTAGGGTGCTTCCTAGCGCATGCAGGACACTGGGTTTGATTCTCAGCACCACATAAAAATAAAAAAGAAAGGTATTATGTCCAATTACAACTAAAACAAAATATTTTTAAAAAGAAGAAGAAATATGGTCAACAAATATATGAAAAAATGTTCATCATCTCTAGCAATTACAGAAATGTAAATTATGACTACACCAAGATTCATCTCCAGCCAGAACAGGAATTATCAATAATACAAGTAACAATAAGTGTTGGCAAGGATGTGAGGAAAAAGATAACGCTCATACATTGTGGGTGGGACTGCAAGTTGGTGCAACCACTATGGAAAGCAGTATGGAGACTCCTCAAAAAACTAGAAATGGAACCACCATTTGACCCAATTATTCCATTTCTTGCTATATATCCAAAGGATTTAAAATCAGCACAGTACAGTGAAGCAGCCACATCAATGTTTATAGCAGTACAATTCACAATAAATAAGGTATGGAGCCAACCTAGGTGCCCCTCAACAGATGAATGGATAAAGAAAATTCAATATATATACACACACACACACACACACACACACACACACACAAAGAAATATTACTTAGCCACAAAGAAGAATGATTTAATAGCATTTGCCAGTAAATGGATGGAACTGAACACTATCATGCTAAGTAAGCCAATTCCAAAAAAACAAAAATTGAATGTTTTCTCTGGTAGGTGAAAGGTAACCTACAATAAGAGAGGGAGGGAGAGAATAGAAGTTCGGAGGGTTAGACAAAGGGAACTCAAGGGAAGGGTGAGGAAATGGGAAAAGGAAAGACAGTGGAATAAATCTGTCATGAGTTTCTATGTATAATATGAATATACCACAGTGAATCTCGCCATCATGTATATCTACAAGAAATTAATGAAGCAGACATTCTTACTGCATGTGTATATGAGACTACATGACCAATATGATTCTGCAACATGTGCACTCCGAAAAATGACAAATTATATCCTATCTATGTATGATATATCCAAGTGCATAAATGTATTCTACTGTCATGTGTAACTAATTAAAACAAATAAAAATTTAAAAAAATATATAATGTAGAATAAGTGAATGGATTGTGGCCAAATTACCTAGATTGACTCAATTTCAACTCTGTATATATGCCAGATAAAATCCCACCAAAAATGTGGTTACATAGTGGAGCTTGAAATCAACAGAGAAGGTAAAAATCAAGAGAAAAACTCAAAGTCAGAATGGTTAACAAGACTGAAACTGAAATGGCCTAAGATTCTTGGATCTGTGTTTAAGTCCTAATAGCTGAGAGGTGGCTCTAATAGCTGAGAGATGGATTTAATAGCTGAGGGGTGGTCTAATAGCTGAGAGATGGATGTAATAGCTGAGGGGTGGTCTAATAGCTGAGAGATGGATGTAATAGCTGAGGGGTGGTCTAATAGCTGAGGGATGGTCTAATAGCTGAGGGATGGATCTAGTAGCTGAGGGATGGTCTAATAGCTGAGGGGTGGTCTAATAGCTGAAGGGTGGTCTAATAGCTGAGGGGTGGTTTAATAGCTGAGGGATGGTCTAATAGCTGAGGGGTAGATCTTTGATGTCTGTAGGGAGGGAAGGTAGACCAATGACTTTATGCTCTTCAAAGGATAAAACTGATCCTGCCAGCATCGATAAAGGGCTGTCTCAACTCTGCAACAGGTCCTAGGAGAAGTTCATTCACTGGTCCAGGGAAGCAGAAAGGAAGTCTGACAGCCACCAGACGAGAGCAAAGTACTATCCACAAGAAGTTGGAAGCTTCTGTCTGTACCATGTAAATGTATGAAGTCTAAATTCACAGTATATAAATTCTCTAATACCCCCATGCTATCTGAGAAATTAACATAAACATGGATTAGAACCCAGGACAAGAACACCCTGACACCCTGACCAGAACAACTATCCAATCATCATAGGCCCCTGGGGCTGCCTCAGAAAGCAAGCTCCCTTGGAAGTTGACTTTCTAATTCAACATTACAGATAATGCAAGATAAAACAATACCCTGGGGAAGAATCAGCTGAGGCAACTGTTGTGCAGAAATAATAAAACCATTTGAAAGAAACCTTAAAATAATTTTGATTAATATCTTCAATATATTCAGGTAGATATCCTGTAAAACTAACAAAGCTAAAGCTCTAGAATCTCTCATCCGCACAGGCTCATTCCAAAACCCTGAAAGAGACCCTGGCAATGTACATACATGTCCTTTTTTTAGAATAAATTTATAAAAATATGTTTTGACCTTCATTGCTTAAAATCATTGCCCATTTCTATTCTGATTTTCTATTTTTATTTGAAGGTATTGGAATGGCAATGGGCCTTTGGGGGGTGGTTTAAAGTTGGAGATACATTTAGCTTAGATGTAGTGGGACTTTGTAGTCATGTCCATGTAGCAGTATGGGGGTACAGAGGTTGTATCTCAGTCTAAACTTGTCCAGTAGTACTCCACACCACAAACATGTAGAGAAGGAAAAAACTGAAATGTATAGAGCCAAAAGTCCATGGGTACAATGTCTTCTAATTTGTGTTGTTATACATAGAATAAATCTGATAAAGCTTTCCCCAAATTGACAACAATTCTAAAATGGTATGATATTACCAATAACTATGTATGAAACTGAAACTAATGTTTCTCAACAACAAATAACGAGATTGTGATCAAATATGTTAGAAAAAAGACTGAACGATTTTCTCTATAGAAAATAATAAAAGATCTTGTGAAGAAGTAAAAAAAATAATAATAAAAATAAAAGTAACATGGGTAAATTGTAGAAAGATCTATACAGGGAAGGAAGCAGGGGATGGGGAAGGAAGGCACTAGGGCCCTATTTAGAATAAGATATATTTTTTTATAATTATATTAAAATGGATTTTATTGTCATGTATAAGTAAAAAGAACCAATAAAGTAAAAAATAAACTCTTCCCAGATATAGTAATAGCTGCTTAACACAAGGAATAGGAAGGATTTATATGCTGACAAAGGGATTTTTTTCTCTAATAGTTAACCAATTGGGAAAATATATTAAAATCATATCTCTAGCTGCACATGCCTATAATCCCAGCGGCTGCAGAGGCTGAGCCAGGAGTTTCGTGAGTTCAAAACCAGCCTCAGTAACTAAGTGAGGCCCTAAGCAACTCAATGATATGCTGTCTCTAAAAAAAACACCAAAAGGGATGGGGGTGTGGCTCAGTAGTTAAGTTTCCCTGGGTTCAATACTCAGTACAAAAAAAAAAAAAAAAGGTTATATCTCTGCTCTGGAAAGAGATCACAGAAAGCCTAACCCCACCCAGAGGCACTATGACCTTGTTCCACACCCCCTCCTCTCCCAGCCTAGAGGTGACACAAACTAAGACAACACCTCTGGTAGGGTAGGCACCTAGAAGACTAAGAATGTTCCACCTTGATGAAAATAACATAAGGGCTTTCAAAGAACTATCAAATCTATTCTCCTATTACCTAGGTTTGCTTTGTTGTGAATTTGGATAAGATCCTTTGGTTATCATTAAATTACCTTTCAGAGTACAAACTTTAGTCTATATGATCTATTATTGAGTACTTTGAGAGTTTCTTAATAACAAAAATCTTGAGCCAGGTGCTGTAGTGCACCCTTGTAATTCCAGCTACTTAGGAGGCTGACGCTGGAGAATCTCAAATTCAAGGCCAGCCTCAGCAACTTAGACCCAATCTCAAAATAAAAAATACAAAGGGCTGGGGATTTGGCTCTGTGACAAAGTGCCCCTAGGTTCAATCCCCAAAACTGCTCATCTACTTTATATTCCTAATGCTGTCACTCACCCAGAACATGTTGCATACTTATCTAGATATATGTGTCATGTAGCAGAAAACCTACCCTCTTCTCACCTTGTCTAGTGTGCATATTTAATACTCTACCTACAGGGACTTCCTTTTGGTGGCTGAAGAGCTGGCTTCCTGGCCAGGTGGAGCTAACAGGTCATCTTTCTGTCCCCAGTGCCTAGCATTGTACCTCCAACAAAGTCGTACTCATGGAAGATGCTGAGCAAACGAAGTCCTCTGAGCAAGAAATAAGTTGGCTTGGGATTCTACCAGAGAATCTCATGTCCCTAATGTTCAGTGTCTGTCTACAGGGTCTCCACAGTCTCTTTATACAGACATAGAACATTCTACATACACAGAAGTAGACAGAACTTTGCATAGTTAAATGAACTGTATGCACAGGTACCTGAAATGTGCAGCACTATGTTTTCATGAATAGACAATTGCAGAGTCTATTTTTAACCTCACAGACTCAAGTTGAGGCATGAAGAATCCAGGAAAGGCCTGGAGAGATAGTGAGGCAGAGATAGTGGCTCCAACTACCAATCGGATGCTCTCTCCAGAGAAGCCGCTGATGGCTTCAAAGGACAGGTGAAGAGTGGTGTAGGATCCCAAATGCCTTTTGTGTAGCATCCTCTTCTCCCAGAGATCTTGCCAATTCCTGGTTTTGGTCACAGACCTTAGAATGATTTCAAAGGGAAACCTCAACAGCATATCATGGTATCCAAATCATACCTACAAACTCCTCATTGTGATTCTTTGAACAAGGCTCTGTGGTTCCCCCTATGAATCTGAACTCAGGAGAGATGTGCAGAAAGAGAGAAAAACTGCTCCCACCAAGAGAAGCTTCCCCAGGGCCAAAGGCAGAACATTGTCTTTTGTCTGAATCTGTGATCTTCCTTGTAGCTTTGCAGGAAAACCACTGACCAGCCACTCCTACATGGAAGCCCAAGAGCAGGTCTCAATTTGCCCTGGGGGGGACCTCCGCCCTGGGTAGGAAATTCTGAGCAAATTACCACAGTTCTAAATTGCTGTTTTTCTTAAAAGTGCTCTAATCCCAATGCCTGCTCCCCAGGAGCACTTGAAATGACTGTTTACGCAGTTTATGACGTTTTTCAAATGCCTGGTCTGCAACGAAGTTTGGACACAAAGTATTTTCTTTCTCAATAGGATTATATTTTGTCATTGTTACATTTTTTATACATTACCTAGGATACAGTTTTCGATTACCAGGAGATGTCAACAGCTTTGCCCAAACAAATTGATTAGTGTAATTATTTCCTTATTGCCAATGGTGATCATCCTAGGTGTTTTACAAACACGGGGCCACTTGGGATAGGTGAATGGCCCAGAAAAGTTCCCAGGGCCACTCCTTTGGGTGCAGCCCTGCAAGAGGGTTTCTTCTATCATTTATTGATCTACTCTTTTCTTTCCAGTAGTTTGAAACACACTTTGAATTACTCGTGCCACACGGGGCTGCAGTCCCAGCATGTGACTTCTGTCGGCTCTGGGTGACAAACCAACTTGGTGTTTCTGGGTCTTTATCTTCCATCTGGTACTGTTTATTTCATTCCCATTCCACTTCATCTTTGTCTGTTTCTGGCTCCACATATTAGAAGTCCCTTGAAGGGCACTGGCTCTATTGCTTTCCTGGATGTCAGCAGAAAACACTGGAAGGAAAAGTTCTAAGTGGACAGGGGAAGTGTAAACCCCTGGATGAAGATTTGTGTCCTTGTACGTCTCTTTTCTGATTGCCTCATCACCCATCCTACATGTCCCCTGTCCAAGGCCACTTCTCTCTCTCTCTCTCTCTCTCTCTCTCTCTCTCTCTCTCTCAATACTAGGAATTGAACCCAGGGGTGCTCTACCACTAAGCTATATCCCCAGCCCTTTTATTTTTCAAGACAGAGTCTTGCTAAGTTGTTGAGGCTGGCCTCAAATTTTCAATCCTCCCACCACTGGAATTACAGGTGTGTGCCACCACACCTGGATCCAAGGTCACCTCTCTTTACAGCATTATTCTAAATACAGTCATGCATTGCACAATGATATTTTGGTCAACATCAAACTGCGTATACCATGATGGTTATATAAGATTACAGCCGTCTTGGTTTGTGTGAGTGTACTCTATGATGTTTGCACAATGACAGAATTGTCTAAAGATGCATTTCTCAGAATGTGTCTCTGTCTTTAGGCAACATGCACCACCTTTTGCCACCATGCCCTGGCTCATTTATACAACATGGCTGTTAGAACACTTAAAGGGATGGGTGTCAACTGGGTGCAGTGGCACATGCACTTAATCCCAGCTACTCAGAAGGCCTAGGCAGGAATATTGCTTGAACACAGAAGTTTGTAGCCTACGTGGGCAACATAGAGAGACCTCATCTCAAAAGAAAAAAATATATATTTCCAGGTGTGATGGCACATATCTGTAATCCTAGTGACTTCAGAGGCTGAAACATGAGGTTAGCAAGTTCCAGGCAAGCACTAGCAACTTAATGAGATTCTCAGCAACTTAGCAAGACCCTGTCTCAAAATAAAAAATTTAGAAAGGGACTGGGGATGTAGCTCAGTGGTAAAGTCACCTTGGGTTACTTTACCACTGGAGTGCAACACTGCACTCCATAATATAGAAATAAGTGTTTCCACAGACTGAGCAGATGTGGTTATTTATTTATTTACTTATTTGACCAGAGATTGAACTCAGGGGCACTTGACCACTGAGCCACATCCCCAAACTTATTCTGAATTTTATTTAGAGAAATGGTCTCATTGAGATACTTAGCACCTCGCTGTTGCTGAGGCTGGCTTTGAACTCGAGATCCTCTTGTCTCAGCCTCCTGAACCACTAGGATTACAAGGGTAAGCCAGCGTACCCATCAGAGATAGATTTTATGAACAACAACAACAAAAAAAAGGCTCAAGAAAGCAGAAACAAGGAACAAAAACCAGACTGGTCATTTCAAAGTCACATTCTTTGTAAGGTGAAGACAGGACAATAGAAAAATAATTAATTAGTTAATATAAGTTTCCTGAGATTACTTCTTCTGTGGATTAAGGAGGAGGGAACTTCTTTATCTTGCCAGTTGAAACTGTATTTTTTGGGAAATTTGGCTCTCTCTTTAATTTTGATTCCTCTGAAGGTTAGATAAATGGTGATGATGTTTCAGCTTGGCGATGTGGAACTTTAACATGAATAACTCTATTTTGATTCTTAGCCTAGTCTACTGGGACCCAGTTCAGGAAGTTAGTCCAAACAATGGCCTCTGGAATTTTTTTTATTTGACAGTCCATCCTATAGACACACACTATGCATGTTTCCATATCTCAAGGGAGGAATCACAGGTTTCAGGATACAGTCTTTCGCCACATGAAGGCTGTGGCCTATCCAATACCAAAGAGTTAAACAACACTGAGCCCAAGAACCAGTAATCTCAGTGCTTGTCTTGTTTCGATTCCTATTCAAATTCCTAATTCAAATTCTTTTGGTGCCTATATTTTATTTTATTTATTTGCTGTGTTGGAGATGAAGCCCAGTGCTTTGTACATGCTAGGCAAGTGTTCTACCTCTGGGTTTCACCCCTAACCACTTCGGGTGCCTATAAAAGAGGAAAGTTAGCTTCACATTCTTTCAATGCCTATGAAAAGTAATCCTTTCCAAGTATGATGGCACATACCTATAATCCCAGCAACTCAGGAGGCTGAGGCAGGAAGATCACCAGCTATAGCAACTTAGAGAGAAACTGCTTCAAGGATAAAATAAAAAGGATTGGGGATGTACCTCTGTAGTGAAGCACCTCTAGGTTTAATCCCCAATACTAAAAAAAAAAAAAAAAGTAATTTTTCACTGACTAACTTGTGGGATAAGACTTTCCTGGGTAAAGTAAAGAGAGACAGAGAGAAACAACAAGCTCTTCAGCCCTTTCTACATCATGCTGAACAGCTTGGTGTCTGGAAACATCGAAATGGCCCTCTTTATCTACCCCCTAAAGTCTGGTGAACAGATTAAATGCTTTTTAATTTTTCATTCAAACGTTTGGACCTGGCATAAAGACAGCAGTAGATTTATGAAAGTTGTGTAATCACCCAAAAATGCTGTAGGAAAATAGATTTACACTGACCTCTGTGATAGCACAGCATGGGCTGCGTGGTTCCTGAGCACAGAAGCGTGAGGAAACAGGCAGAAACACCCAAATACAGATGGCTCCTGATAATTGACCGGCTGCTTTCCAAGTGGCCCAAAGTGTTATTTCCGAAACAACAGCACAGAGCAAACCATCTGCTCAGGTTCTGGGAGAGGATTCAGCTGGTCTCCCATGGAGAGCAGAGCAAATTAGCCCTACCTTGAGCACAGGAGAGAGACATGTCAGAGTCACCCAACCATCAGGCTGATGGTGAATGGCATTTTTCAGAGCTGGGGGCATGCAGAACGTGGACACCTCCCAAGAGGAACTGTGGAATATCTGCAGTGTCTGAGGGGGTTTACTGCCAGCCCTCTGTTGCCCTGTGTGTCTTGGGGACACCTTACCTTGCTATCTGTTTTCAATCACCAGAAGGCTATGGCTTTGATCCAAAAATTGTTTCTCTAAATCCAATTATATGAGCAAATATACCCCAGGGATGGATGGTTGGACAAGGATCGTAACATACAGTGAGTTAATGTTTCATTCTCTAAAGGTCTGAAGGAGGTGAAGCTTTTCATCTCAAGTGTAAAATTCTGTCTTGAAATGCTTGAAAGTCCAGAGAGATCTTAAATACACACTGCACCTCCTCAGGTCAGACCAGTGGGGCCTCTGAGCTCTGTCCCCTCACTGATGATGCCTCTGGGTGTTCTGGGGGGTCACCTCTCTTCTTATCTACCTCACACGTAACCCAGAACAACACAAAGCCATAAAATACTGGACATCATAACACCTGTGCTAAAACCAAATAAGTACATCATTCCAGATTTTTCTGATTGTCCAATTTGAGCTCATGTTCCCTCCCTTCTGTTCTTTCTTCCTTCTTTTCTGGATGTGCCCCTGTCTTGCTAGTGCCCGAGGCACCTGTCGAGTCTAACTATTACACACCCCAGCTTTGGTGCCACCAATCTTCATGTTCGTTCATGAAGCTCATTATAGTTTTATCTTCCAGGAATGTATCTAAAGTTATAAAGTTTAAAAGTCTCGCTTCACGTAATACTCCCTTAATTGGTAATACTCCCTGGGATTTCTAGGGGTGGTACTGTGGGCCCTTATTAGCTCCAGTGGCCTCTGGATTATGTGTCCCAACCCACTATCATCTATAAATAGTGACAGACAAGGGAACAGCATCCCCAGCAGATGGTTCCATGACCACAGGGTTTCCTTTTCCTTTCCTCAGCATCTCAGAGCATCCCTCCTTTCTTCTCGTTCCCTCGCACCAGGGCAACCTCAGGATCAGTGGAGAGTCCAGTGGTGGGAAGGGAAGATGAATGACCCTCACCAACCATCCTTTCCCTCCCTCCTCCTCCTGCCTCAACACGGGAACCATCACAGCGTCCTTATCCCTTGCCATCCCTTCCCCATGAAGACACATGGTTAATACAGATGGTATAAATGGAGTAGAAGTGCTGTTCTCCTCCATTTCACATAAATCCAATGACCAGATTCTCCTGAAACTCCTAATTTAAATTTTTTCCATTTGCCAGCCTCTAACTCTCATTTTAGATCCACTGGCCACTTTTTCAGTACGGAAACTAATGGAAGGCTGCAGTAAGCACTTCCAAGAACAATTCTGATTTTGGACTTTTTAGGGTCTAAGACCATGTCAAGTAGCAAAGGAAGGAGGAATAAAATACAGACTGAAGGTATTTAGATTTCACGTCCGAGTACTCATTCTTGCTAGAAAATCTCGAGAATGTAGTGGACTTTAATTTAGGAGGAAATTATGAGTCCTAACACCAATCCAATGCCCATATGAACAGAAAGGACAGACAGTTTGATCGGAAGCATCAGAAGTTAACTCCACAAAGGGGTCAGCAAGCCTCTCCTTTCACGTTCTCTCTTATTCAACTCACATTTGGCTCTTGCTGTATGCTGGAATGTTTTGGACCCTTGGGGAATGCAAAGTGCAGATTTCCTCCTTGCCTTCTAGCAATTTAATGTAGTGGGGGAGTGGGGTACAGCTGTGAATCATTCTCTCTTTTCTAATTTCAAACTATCCCTAAATGTACAGAAAAATTGCAAGTATGATACCAAGACATTTTCCCTCAAGCGGATGACACTGAGTTCCTGCCCTTTATCCCATCTGTATTAACCATGTCTCTTATTTTATGTATTCTGATGCTTTGACATCTGAGGTGTTGTGGCTATAGAGGGACTGTCCCTTCCGGGGTTAGCCAATTCCTAGAGATAGCAAGCAACTCACCTGGCAGCTTATTTTTCATATTCAAACTGACTCTCTTTTCAATGATCTGATCTGTTGGCCTCATCATACTTATATAATGATAAAAAACAATATTAAAACACTACCACTGTTGCACACTTGCAAACGATTCCTACATAATTACAGAGAAACTATAAAAACTGGGAAATTAGAGCCAGTCATGGTGATGCATGCCTGTAATCCCAGTGACTTGGGAGGCTGAGGCAGGAGGATTGCAAGATCAAAGCCAGCCTCAGCAGTTTAGTGAGGCCCTAACCTTGTCTCAAAATCAAAAGTAAAAAGGGCTGGGGATGTGGTTCAGTGGTTAAGCACTCTGGGATTCAACCCCCAATATCAAAAAATAAATAAAATAGAATAAAAATAAAAATTGGGAAACTAGGGGCTGGGGATGTAACACAGTGGCAGAGTGCTTGCCTAGCCATGCACAAAACCTTGGGTAAACCAGGTCCCTGGAACTGGAAATTTAATTTAAAAAATAAACTCAGAAATTAATATTAATACTTTAGGCAACGTACATCTGTAATCCCACCTATTCTGGAGGCAGAGCCAGGAGGATCACAAGTTCAAGGCCAGGCTGGGAAGTTTAGCAAGACCCTGTATCAAAATAACTACAAAAAAGTTTGGGTAGCTGGGGATATAGCTCAGTGATAGAGCACCCTTCTGTTTAATCCCCCGTACCAGAAAAAAATACATACGTGTGTCTGTGTTTGTGTGTGTGTGTGTGTGTGTGTGTGTGTGTGTGTGTGTATGCTTCACTTTCACCTAGTCTTCACATCCCCTTTGAACTTTGCCAGTTGTCTCAGGAATGTTCTTTAGAGCAGAAAGTTCCAGATCAGAACCAGGGACTAGAGGAAAACTGTACCACAAGGACATGCATGTGCATAATTTTATGAAACTTATAAATGTAAGTTCCTAAGGTCAAAGGTTACTTTTGATAGTCACATAAATTATGGTTTTATCTAATTTTAGCATGATTATTTTTAACTAGATAAATATAATAATGTTATACAATTGCAAAACCTCTAGGCTCTATTTCTTTCATTCTTATTTTCTCACAAGTTTCTTTGAAAAATTTGTGAAAATTGTGTACCTGCATGATGCACTCATTAGCTGTTAGCAGTAGAATATTGTACAGATTTTAGCTGCTTCTGATTTATATCATTAATGTAGTTAAACACATTTGTATCTTTCTGTAAATAACATATGCAGGAATTTTATTTATCCTTTCTAAGTACACCTATAGTAAAATATTGTGGGATGCTGAACTATGCTTTTCCAGATTTTTTTTCAAACAAAAATAAGTTATGAAAGCCTTCTTTTTTTTTTTTTTTTTGCATTCTTACTGCCTCTCGAAAATATTTAACCAAAAACTAAATCAATTTCAAATATATTTTTAATTCTAACTCACAATTGTAAAACTATCAATAAACGTATAATATTAATATCAAAAAAATAAATAAATAAAATTGGAGCCGTCCCTCTGTCTTTCCTTACCTCTCATGACTTTGACCCTTTGAGGGATTACAAGCCACTTATTTTGTAGAAAGACTCTCAATCTGGGTCCGTGACGTTTCTTCTCACAGTCACACTCAGGCTTTGGCTCTGCAGATATCACAGCTGTGATGCTGCATCTTTCCGTGTGTCCTGGAGGATCATTTGGTCCCCAGTTTGCCTCATGCTTTGATGCCTTGATGAAATTGACATCTGCCAGTCTTTCCCACTAAACATGTTTTTTTCCCCCCTTTGTAAGTAATAAATTACCTTGTGGATAATTTAAACTTTGAATCTATGGAAACATTCTGTTCCTCATCAAACACTAAACTTTCCATGTATATATCACATAATCTCATGGTTTCTCTTTTACCCTAGAGGTTGTGATCCATTATACTTTGTTCCTTTCCCTATTTTATATTCAAGTTGATCCAACTTTGGCAAGTGGGAGCCCCTCCTGGCATTATCCCCATCGTGTTTAAAGCGTTTTCTTTCTGTTTCAACGAGGTGCTCCCTCTTTGTCTTGATTACTTCCCCGGCCCCAGCCCTGGAATGGGCCACTTCTCCCTGAGTCCTGTGTCTTTTCGGAGGAGAATGATACTTAGAAGCCAAGATCTGGGCACTGAGTGTGCTCATCTTGATTGCAGTGTTGCTCCTCCCAGAATCTTTGGGTAAGCAGAACAAGGAGATATGTTTGCATATATGTGTGCACGGGTATACACACGCAGCACACTATTTCTCCAATGTGTGATTCTATCTGGAGAGAAGGAGACGATAGGAGAGATGCTGCCACTAGGGTTAGGATCCTGAGTGTCTGGTTCTCCCGTGACTTTTTGCTTGTTTGTTGGTTTATTGGTCTATTAGTCTGCTTAAGTTGCCACAGCAAAATGCCACAGCTGAGTGGCATGAACAATGGAAATTTGTTCTCTCATAGTTCTAGAGTCCAGAAGTCCAAGATCAAAGTGTCAAGAGGGCTGTTTGGCTTCTCAATAGTCATCTTTTGCCTGTGTCATCACATAATCCTGTGTGTGTGTGTGTGTGTGTGTGTGTGTGTGTGTGTTTGTCCTAATTTCCTCTTCTTGTAAGGACACTAATCATATTCTGTTAGAGCCCACCCTCATAACCTCACTTTACCATCTCTTTAAAGACCCTGTCGCCAAATATAGTCACAGTGAGGTCCTGGACTTTTCTGACTTCGACACATAAACTTTAGAAGGACATGATTCAGTCATAATAGTTTACCAGAAAAATCAATATCCAATTTGGCAAAAGTCTATGTGTTCTAAATCAAGAGAAGTTAAGCTTAAACAAGACCAACAAGTAATAATAAAGATTTATGAGGAAACAATCGAGATGGAAGTTCCCATTCTTGTTAGTGGGGAAGCCCAGTCTAAACTGGGCAATGGGCCAAATCTGCCCTCAGCTCATGACCTCCTTCATTTCAAGGCATTTGCAGGTCCAAGGGGAGTTTGTTCTCCCTGGTAATTATCACATGGTTATTTAAGATGCATTACTTTTGAGGGTTTTTTGTTTTGCTTTGTTTTGTTTGGGGTATTGAGATTGAGCCCAAGACCTCGCTCAAATCTAGGCAGGTGCTTTACCACTGAGCTACCTCCCCAGCCCTTTTAAAATTTTATTTTGAGGCCGGATATTGCTAAGTTGCCCAGGTTGGCCTCAAGCTTGCAATCCTCCTGCTTCAGCCTCCTCAGTTGCTGGGGTTACAGATGTTGGCCACCCTACTCAGTTTAAAATGCATGACTTTTAACCTTCAAGCTAAGCAAATACGGAGAGTTTTGCCTGTTGAAAATTTTATTCTTGTTTCACAGAATTGTCAGTTCCACTGACAATCAAAAGATTCACTTTTTTTTTTTTTTTTTTTTTGGCACACTCATACATTGCTGGTGGGATTGCAAACTGGTGCAGCTAATCTAGAAAGCAATATGGAGAATCCTTGGAAAACTGGGAATGGAACCACCTTTTAACCCAGCTAACCCACTCCTTGATCTATACCCACAGGACTTAAAAACAGCACACTACAGGGACACAGCCAAATCAATGTTTATAGCAGCACAATTCACAATAGCTAAACTGTGGAGCCAACCTAGATGCCCTTCAGTGGATGAATGGATAAAGAAAATGTGGTAAAGATACACAATGGAATATTACTCAGCATTAAAAGAGAATAAAATCATGGCATTTGCAGGTAAATGGATGGAACTGGAGAATATAAGGCTAAGTGAAGTTAGCCAATCCCAGAAAACCAAATGCCGAAGGATGTCTCTGATTTAAGGATGCTGATTCATAATATGCTGTGTTGTCAGGGAGGGGGAGAGGATTAAATGAACTCTAGATAGGGCAAAGGTGAAAAGGAGAGGGAGGTAAAGAGAAGAGGCATAGGAGTAGGAAAGATGGTGGAATGCGATGGTCATCATGACCCTAAGTACATGTAAGAAGACACGTATGGTGTGACTCTACCTTATGTACAACCAGAGACGTTAAAAATTGTGCTCTATATGTATAATATGAATTGTAATGCATTCTGCTGTCATACATAACAATTCAAAATTTTTAAAAAAGTAAAAAATTTTAAAAAGATTCACTTTTTTTATCATTCAAACTGAATTAGATCAGAAACAAATTTATCACCATTTATTTCCATCTCATTCCCTCCCTCTCCTCTTCCCCTCCCACTTTTTTTTTTTTTTTTTTTTTTGCAAATATTCATTAGACTGATACCAACAACCTCAAAGCCAACTAGAAAGCTATTTTTAGTGGAAAATTTTTTTCATCTTATCATGAATTTAGAAGTTGATCTTATGGTTAACCAGATTTTCATTATTTCCTTTCCTACTCTCTTTTGTCTCCTTCTTGTGGCACAATGTTTGAAAAAGATCAGAGAGTTTCTTCTTTTCACCTGGGTTTCAGTATTCTAATGAGATAGCATTGGGGTGGGGGGAGAAAATGTTAATGTAAAAGTAGCTCCAGAGGTGGATTATTTAGGCATACCCCATGCTCATTTCCATTTTGCCCTTTGTAAAGCAATGTGCTAGTTGGCCTTCCCTGGTCAAGGTTGATTCCTGTTTGTCGGGAGAGATTTCCACATGGCTTCTCTGCACAGGAGCAGCCGCCCAAGCTGGGGAAGAGAGAGTGTGCAGAGGACACATCAGGCTGAGAGCTGGGCTCACCCCCTCTGCAGGGGCATTTGGGGTGAGCGGCTGGGTCTCAGGGAGATTCTGTTTCCTTTGTTATAAAATGAGTATCATCTCCACCTGCCAGGGAGCCTAGCAGATAGCAAATGCTCAACAATAACTGAATGTTGAATAATTACGTGAATTAAAAAGAGATCACATTGGCACAAGCTTTAGCATGTTGCCTCAAGGATACAAAAAATTTTGCAATGATACTCACTAGCCCAAGAGTAGAATCAGAAAGCAAGGCAGTTTAAAAAAGGAGAAATAAAAGGGAATAAAAGGCAAATTTAATTATATACATACATATGTGTGTGTGTGTGTTGTGTGTGTGTGTGTGTGTGTGTGTGTGTGTGTGTGTATAGTGTCTTTGTCAGTTCAGGCTGCTATATAAGATTTCCATAGACCAGGTGGCTTATAAATAGCGGAAATTTATTGCTTACAGTTGTGGAGGCTGGAAGGTTGAGGTCAGTGTGCTACCATGGTTGTGTTCTGGCAAAGGCCCTTCCTCTGGTGTGGTTCCAGTGTCCATCCCTAAGGTTCAATTGCAAACCAAGGCATGGTCTACAGGGTGGTGCTACTGGGAGGGAGTAGAACCTTCGGAAAGTGAGGTGCAGAGGGAGGTCCGTAGGTCATTGGGGATGTTCCCTCAGAAGGTAGTTTTTTCAAGACCCTTTGGTTGAGGTTTGAGTTTGGCCCCACCCAGTCCTCTCTGCTCCCTAGTTGAGATGTGGCCACTTGCCCCACCACGTGCCCTTGCCATTGCCACCCACTGTCTGCCATTCACCACGAGGTCCTCAGTAAAACCATTGCTACAGCCATATCCCAAACATCCAAAACTGTGAGCTAAATAAACTTTATATCTTTTGAAAGTTAGCTGCCTAGGCTATTTTATGATAGTAATGCAAAGCTAATTTATACAGCTCTCTTCCAGGCTTCAGACTTTAGATTTCTTCCTGTATCCTCACACGATGGAAAAGAGATCAAGAGAGTAGGAGCAAGTGTGCTCTGGTTTCTCTTCCTCTTGTTATCAAGTCACTAATCCCGTCGTGAGAGCCCCACCCTATGACCTCACCTCACCCTCATTACTTCCTAGAGGCCCCCACCTCCAAATACCCTCAACATGCAAGTTTGAAATTAAGTTTCCAACACATGGACCTCTGGAGGGACATGTTCAAACTATAGCAAACTGCACCCCACTTCCTGTGGGTGAACCACCCTATATCATCCTTGTACTGATGTGGCAGATGCCACAGGACATCACTTATTTTGTTTTGCATTCTGGACTGACATCCAGTCATCCAAACCCAACTCGTCACCCTGAAGAGGGATTCTGTATCCCCCACGCCCCCACATCTTGGTGAGTCAGCCTTGCCTGTCACCACAGGAAGAATCAGTTTGGGTGGACAACACTTCTCTCTAGTTGGCCGGCACACACTGTCCCACATAAATAAAAGGGCACTTCATCTTCTTCCTTCATAGAGCTCAGATGTGAGTTATGTTGAAAGTGCTGTTCCCTGCAGTCTGGAAGTATTCTGATTTTTGAATTCGACACAGCAGAAATGGTTTGAAAGGTCGAAATATAAATAGGTTCTATTATTTCTCTAGCAACATGAAACACTCCTTGCAAGTCACTGTATTTTCTTCTTTCTCTTCTACCTCTTCTATTTCAACCTTGAAAATTTTTCACAAGCCAAGATATGCTAAGTCATTTGTGTGTAGTATCTAATTTAATCTTTAGTCCAGTTCTATGAAATTTTGGTCTTTCCAATTTAAAAATCAAATACTTGGGGCTGGGGTGTATCTTAGTGTAGAACATGCGCTACACTTATTAGTGTAGATTATGCACAGGGCCACGGATTCAATCGCCAGCACCCAAATATGCACGCATGCACGCATGCACACACACACACATAAACACACACACACACACAATAGTTATAACATTTTTAAAAACGAACATCAGATGTCCAAGTTTTAGTGAGTTCAATCATTTCCCAAGTTTGTAAGTGATGGGGTGGAAATTTGATTCCAGACCCTTCTCAGCTGTGGTCCCTGGTTGAGGAGAACCATGCCCTTGTCCTCTCAGAGGGGACCTCTTGGGCTCCCATAATCTGGATCTTTACCTGCCACCAGGGCCACCAAATCCAACTTGGTCCACCTGGACAGCCACATTTCAGTGATTCTTTAGAGCTGTTCCTATTGTTCCTCTCCAACTCTCCACTGTTTGTCCACAGTCTCAACTCCTTCCTTTGGTTCTGAAGTCTGTACCATCCGGCCTCAGCTGCCCTCTCATCTTTATTGACTAATTTCACCTTTACCCCTCCCCAGAGCAGACTCATTTTTCACAACTTTTCCCCCATAACACCCCCTACACATGCACACACACACACACACACACAGGTATATGCATGTATACATACACATGCATGTAACCCCCACACATATCCCTGCACACCCACACTCCGACATAAACACACACAAGCACCTTTACATACAATGCACTCCTAGTACATACCATGGCCACACACACACACAAACACAAACATGCTACATACACACAAACATGCTACACACACTCACACCCTGAACACACACATCTGTGTGCATATGTTCCTACACACATGCTTCCCTACATACATACACCTCTGCACATGTACCTATGTACACACACAAAGCACATACTCCTCCACACTTGCCCTAAACACATGCTCTACATACACACACATAGCTGTGTAGACTCCCTACTGCACGCACACACACACACACACACACACACACAGGCACAAGTGGGTCATATCTGTTTGAATATGGATGAAAAGTAGAAACACTAGGGCCAAATTTTATCATTGAACAATTCCAGTGACTGACGGAGGGAAATTTTCTCTTTATGAAACTATTTTTTTTAAATAATATGATTTGGCAATACACATATACTGAAAGCAGCAAAATCATATGAGGTAATGTGATCAAGAAGTTCTTGTGCAGAGGAGACATTTTAGACTCTCTAAATAATTAGTGTAAATAACTGCTATTTATTTTTAAAAGAGGAAGAAATCACCTCTGGGTGTTCATTTTGCTTTTCAGTTTTTTTTTTTTTCCCCAAAGGATTACAGAATTGAATGCATGGATTTGTTTCTAGTTGGTCACAGTGAGAAAGTGTTATGGTCCCTTTTTATGCAAAACTGCTTTTCTTTTTGGTATTATTATTATTATTATATTACTGTTGAGTGGTTTTTTGTTTGTTTGTTTGTTTGTTTTTGTTTTTTTGCCAGGCATCACTTGGTTTTGTTTTGTTTGTGATGCTGGGGTTTGAATACAGGGCCTCAGGCTCACTGGACAAGTGTTCTACCACTGAGCTACACTGCAGCCCAGGATGCTGCACTTTTCTGAGGGTGAAGAGCTGAATGAGAAGTTTTTAGTTGGTCAAGTGCCACCCAACCTTTGCAAGATGATGGCAAACACTCAGCGATTCTGTCAAGAGACATTCTCACACTGTTGATCATCATTAACTTAGGAAGGGGGACCTGGGGAAACTCAAAATACTTGAGCCTCCTTGAGCTTTCTGAGCGATCACCTACTTGTCTAACGCTCCTTTCACCTCTGCCAGGCACGGTGGTGCATGCCTGTAATCCCAGCTACTGGGGAGGCTGAGGCAGGAGAATCCCAAGTTCAAGACCACCTTGGACAACTTGGCAAGACCCTATCTCAAAATAAAAAAATAAATATAAAGGACTGGGGATGTAGCTCAGTGAGTACGCCTAGTTTCAATCCCCAGTACCACAAAAAACCCAGATAGATAAATAAATGAATTAATAACATGAAATGAAAACAAAGTTTCACCTCAAAACAAATTATATCAGAAACCTTTATATTAGGACAAATATAACTTGTTATCCTCAAATCAATGTGTTTGATATTTATGAGGAGAGAAGAACCCTGCACAATAAAACCATTTCCGATGTGTCAAATTTTATAGTGAGTCATGGGTCTGTCCTACCAGATAAATGTAACAGGACATCCTGTAGACGCAGTGCAGTTTTTCCAATGCTTCTATTTTTTTTTTTCCCCTTTTCTGGCTCTGTACAAAATGCAGAGGCAGCTACACATTAATCTAATACTAGAACACATTATAACTTTACTTGAAATTGCACGCAAAAGGAATGTTAAAGACACTTTTGGAAGATTACCCTTTCTGATAAGAGTCCCTGACTTGATGGATTGATTGATTATTCTGGAGATTGAACCCAGGGCTTTTTGCATGCTAGGTCAGTGCTCTGCCACTGCGCTACACCCCTTTTCACTTGTTAAATTTTGAGATGGGGTCTCACTAAGTAGCTGAGGCTGGCCTTGAACTTGTGATCTTCCTGCCTCAGCCTCTCAAGTAGCTGGAATTAGAGATATGTGTGCCACCGCACCTAGCTTTGATAGTTATTCTTTCCTGCTATTTACTGACTGTGTGACCTCGGGTATTCATTCCTTATCCCCTGTGAGCCTTACTTCCTTATCTGCAATCTAGAGATTGATGAGGCTGATTGCAAGTCATTTTTATGAAAAGCAAACACAAAAACATAAAGCAAATATTCTGCCCGACATGTAATGAAAATGAAGCAAGAAGCAGGTGGTAGGAAGACCACAAACTCTTGAGTCAAAAAGCCTGTGTTCCAGGGATGAGGACGTAGGTCAGTGGTAGAGCGCATCCTTATATGTGTCTGTAATCCCAGCTGCTTGGGAGACTGAGGCAGGAGAATTTGCTGGATCCCTGGAGTTCAGGGGCAGCTCTGGGCAACGTAGTCTGTGTTCCATCCTGGAACCCCTGACGAGTTTAACGACACCGGACCAGGATTGTTCACTCCTTTGTGCTTTAATTTCCTTACAGTGAGATATATAACAAAAACGAGCATGTGAGTTTTAAGACAGCTTGGGAAACCTAGCAAGACTGTATCTCAAAAAAATAAATAAAAATAACAGGGGCATTGCTCAGTATAGTAGAGTACTTATCTAGCATGTGTGGGGCCCTGGGATCAATCCCTAGTACTGAAGATTAAAAAAAAAAAAATGCACATGAAGCTTCCAATCTGGCTTGTCGTGCCTTTTCTGGTTCTCGTTCTTTTTATTTCTTCTTCACAGTGCTAGGGATTGAACTTAAGATGCTCTAGCATTATACTTATACCTTATGTATAACCATAATGTTCTAATAAAAGTATTAAAAATAAAATTAGATAAAAGAACTAGGGGGAAAAAGGTCCAAAGCATAACATACATCCTAAGGCAGGCTGTACATAGACACAGTTATGGACATATGCATATAAATACAAATATAAAATCATTATTTCTTCAACTTTGTTTTATAAATTATGCTAAAATTTTAATTTTCCTCCTTGATCTGTCTTTTATATTTTAATTCTTTATTTTCCTAGTTTCTTGAGAGTAAGCACAGGAAGAATCTTGCTATGGCTTCAAAATAGCAATTCCATCCCTAAATCTATATCCAAAGTGACTGAAAACAGGTATTCCAACAAAGACTTGTACACAAATGTTCATAGCAGCACTATTCACAACTGCCCAAAGGTAAAAACAACCCAACCCAGATATTGATCAACAATTAAGTATTTGAATAAACAAAATGTGCTATTCAGTTATAAAAACAAAGTATTCATACATGCTACAATATGGATCACCAGGCATGGTGACTCATGCCTGTAGTTCCAGCTACTCAGAAAGCTGAGACAGGATCACTTAAGCCCTGGAATCCCCTTAATCTGTGTTTACCCTGATATGTTTAAATTACAGTAATTAACATAGCCTATTTGGTTAGTTTTCAATCATTATCTGAGCCCATTTGTCTGGTAAATCTTTCTATTAGATTTGCAAACTGGGTTCTGCCAAAGGGACCAATAAGAATTGAAAAATAATCTCTTACAACTATATATACTCTATCAGCAATGTACCCTCTTTAGCCAAGCATGATGGTGCATGCCTGTAATCCCAGTAATTTAGGAGGCTGGGGCAGGACAATCAGAAGTTTGAGGCCCAGCCTCATCAATTTAGCAAGACCCTGTTTCAAAAAATATATATGTATACACACGTGCCCTCTTTGGCCAGGTATTTTCAGGTTTGGGTCTCAAAATGTTCTTACTTAAAGGAACTTAGCACATTTAGTGTTGATTTTTCCAGACGTCACAAGCTTTTGTCTTTCTGTTTAGCAGAGGCATCTAGTTGGACTGGTTTGTAAAAGCTGGTGGAGGTCAAATATCCTTACTAGGGGATTTTCTTACCACTTCTCTTGTTGCACTCGAACCTCGTGTGTTGCCCTTATTGAAGTGAAAAGCTCTGAATTGCCCTAAGCAAAAAATATTGTTAAAAGAAAACAGTCTGGTACCCATTGACAAGCCAGCCACAGAGCACTGTGACAATGAGGAAGAGGAGGAGGATGAAGATAATTAGGACCTGAAGAGGACATTTAGGACATGGACGAAATGAATGACTGAGTTACCTGGTGATAGAGAGGTCACTGAGCTTCTTGTCGAGGTGCACACGGACAGCAAGGAACAGGATGGGGACCAGTGAGTGATCAAGGTAGACAAGGCAGAACGGCCACAGGGCAAATCCAGGCCAGCACAACCTATTCTATATCCCCACTGCAGAACCAGCTGGTGGACACAGTGTCTGAAAGCTCCTTCTTGGGCACCTTCTCACCAGGACCTGGTCTCCTTGACTCCTCCCAGGCCACCAGTGTGTCCTTGAATCCCCAGAGCCTGATCCCACCCCACTTCCCTGGCCAGTGCCTCATCCCTTGGTTGCCAGGTCTGGCTTCTTTCTATTCCTCTTTAATAAAGATACAGGACTGATTCTCTCCCTACAAAGAAAGAAGAACGTTTTCATTCATTAAGCGCCAAGAGAGATTGTGTAGTAATCTCATTTAATTTCCAGTCTTTATTTTTTAATCAGTACTTTGTTTTATTTCCAAATACTTTGTTTTATTTTTTAATCAATACTTTGTTCTATTTCCCTATAGTTACAATAAAGATACAGAGAGCATTAAGTACCATACTATTTCAGTATGCTGAACGGTATAAATCTGAACCTGTAAAACACGGCAATGACCTTTCTTTCCTGGGCAGAATGAGCTGAGTTCCTGGGGCACATCATCCAAGCTCTCTGAATCTCAGGTCTTCATGCCTATACTCCTCATGACGATGTCCCATTCCTTACTCAGAAAGAAGAACCTTGGCCCCACTCCCTATGCAGTAAAGGGCTCTATTCTAACCATGTCTCCATGACTCCTCTTTCTAGAAAGGAGTCTGTTGGATTCATACTCTCTTAAGAGAGGGCCCATGTACCCTTCCAGACCATGATCCAGGTACCATAAACCCCAAAGTCCTCGTTCATGTGTTCCCGAGCAAGTCAGGCATATTGTAGATGAGATTAACCTTTCATGCAGTAGATTTTATGTAAAAAAAAATTAATTGCTTTCCATGGTGTGGGTTGGTCATATCCAATCACTTGAGGCCTTCAGAGGAAAAGACTGAGCTTCCATGAGGAAGAGGGAATTCCGCCAGCAGACTACTCCTGGACTTGGTTTGCAATATCAACTTTTCCCTGGATCTTCAATATGCTGAACTGTCCTGCAGATAACAGAACTGCCAGCTTCCTCAATCCCATAAGCCAATTCCTTTAAATTAGTCCTTTTCTTTTTCTAGATAGAAAGATATCAAGAGATTTCCTATTGATTCTTTTTCTCTGTTAGAACCTTGAGTAATTAAAAATAATTCAAAAGGATAAACCACATTTTATTTGTCACTTGATTCATAGGGACTAGACAGGTGGTATTTGGACCTCCATTTTTACTGTCATAAATGGTTCTATAAATATTAGTGCTGAGCTTGAATACTTCCATAATTCCCATTCTATGGAATGCAGAAGACCTATACATGTGTGCTCTGTGGTTAGCTATCATTATCACTGTATTATTGAAGGAGCTCCTTGTTACAGGATTATGAAACCTTGACATGAGACTCAGAGAAACACCCTTATGACAGAAGAAGGGGAGGAATGGAAAGACACTGTGGAAAGATCACAGGCTAGCTTAGCTAAACCTAGACTCTTAGTCAAACCTAGACTCTATCTCTCACTAGCTGTGAGCAGTCTGTGTGATCCAGGAAAACTTTCCTAAACGCCCTGTGACTCAGTTTTGCCAAATAGAAGACAGGGTTAATGGCATGTGTCTCAAAGATGTGGATGAGCATTATATATGTAATGTACACAAGTGTTTGCCCGGCTGGAGATTCAACCACCATTAACAGTATTTTTTCCCCCACAGGCAAAGTGTTGCCTCTCTGAGCACCCTCACAAGGGTAGTATTCTCTTGTATCACACTCATCTGTCATTCAGCAAACTCACTCAGTACCTCCTGCTTACTTACACTGCCCTTAGTACTTAGGATTCCAAAACAACAAAAGAAGAGTTCTGGATCCCCTCCCAGGTTCACTGCCCAGTGTAGAAGCTCTGTGTAGAGAAAAAAAATAATGAAAATTAAGGTATAAAATGATGAGTGTCAACATGTGGTAAAGGCACTTTTCCACAGGACTTCCAGGAAGCAATGCAAGGTAGCGGGAAAAGATTTATTTGATAATGTGACATTTATGCTGGTCCTTCAGTCCTGTAAAGATAAGAAAGATTTGGCCACATGAAGATAGAGGGCAAGGGCAGCCTGTAAGTAGAAAGAAAGATGCAAGGGTATCTGCCAGGGCCTAAGCCGCATGAAGATGTCCTCCATAGCTTGAGTGCTCAGAATATTAGATGACCTCTTTTTCTTATCTCTTCCCCCACATCATGTCACCAGCACGTTATGCATGGATTAGGGAAACTGGGTCATTTGACTATCTTCATAGGACTTGTACCAGCTAGATGTGACTCACCTTATAGATGAACAGAGTCAAATGAAACATAATTTATCCAGAAAGAATTTCTTTTGACATCCATGAGCCAGGTAAATGAGTCATTAGTTCAGACAAAATTCTCCTCATTGAATAGTAGGGCAAATAAATACAGCTTTAAATTCTAACTTCATAAAAATGTTTTTCTTCTTGTAACACTGAACCCTCTGACTTCAATCATATCTGAAGAATCCCTAAGAACCAAAAGCCATATGTCATAGCAGGGTGTATTTTTAGGAGAGTGGTATTCTCAGAGCTCAACAATAACTGATCAAAACAAACAGGACTTCCGAGGAACAGACACACATAAACTATTTACATCAACCAAAAGACACACCCAGAGGAAAAGAAAACCAGATGCCCACTCTGGGTTGAACTCTGTCATTTATCAGGTGATTGATATTTTACTGGGTGAGTTAGAGGAACGCTCAAAATTTCTGGAAGTATTCTTCTGGAAGTGAGGTATGGAATGAAAAATGGCTATAATGAAAACATAGAGGTCTCCCTAGCATTTTAGCTAGGCACATGACCCATCACTCGCTTTTTGGTCTGACATCTCCTGGGAAGATAAGACACTAGACCCATGTTAAAGCACACCACTACCTCTTCACACATAATCAGAATCTACAGATTTTTGCTATGAGATCATTCTCATTCCACACCAGTGGTGGCCATGTACAAGAAGTGGTCATAACCAAGGTTCATTATCAGGCTGGTTGAACAGTTGAACTGCTGATGCCTCCTACCAGGACACAAAGGAGAAGTAGCATTTGAGGCCACTGAGAAACTGGTCACTAATCAAACACATACCTATATACATGCATACATAAACAAGGATGAAGTACTGACCAATGCCAATAAAGGATGTTACCAGAGTAAAAAATCATTATCAGCATTACATAAATATCCTCATCAGGCTATACCTTCACCTGATGGCTGCCATGAAGTTGCTTTTGTAGAATTGAATACAGCACGCCTGTTGCTGCTGGCACAAGAGAGGTGCTGAGCAAATGGAAACAAGGGCTGACTGAGAGGGTTGGTGGGTGAATGATGAATGAGGGGCAGTGGCATTAGCCAGAACCCAATGGTCTCTCATGGTTTGTGATGAAAGGTTACAATGGGTGAGTTGCAGTCACACAGGGTACCAAAGCTTAGGGAAGGAGGCGGGGCTTGTTTTCATACTGGAAAGGGGACTTAGACACCATGTGTATCACTTCACGCTCACAGTGTAATTTAACTGTCCATACCAGTGGCCAAGGCAGCAGCACATCAGTGCGCACAGTTCCAGGCACCTCAGTGACCCGTGACATTTCTGTCGACTGTTGGGATGTCCGCAGAGACATTGCTGCAAGACAACAGTTTTATGAACATCAAGCATTTCTGAATTCGAACCATCTCAGTAGGTGGCTCTGAGAGGGCTCTATTCAGATGAAGGTTCGTGTTTTCCCCTTGGACCGCAGGTCCCCAGGGTATCTCTCAGCACACCCATCACCTTGGCATACCTGTTGGGACAAACACACACTTAGCGTCTTTACCAAGATCCACAACATCACTTTGCTAGCCAGAGCTCTGTGACACTGCGTTCAATTCAAATTCCCCAATCCTATTTGATCCTGGATACCTTTTCCACTTAATAAATAATACTCAGTCAATGTTTGAAAAATTTTGTTTGGTAGTAATGTACGCATAAATAATATTGTATAATAGTTATTAACACTTTTCTGTAGCCTAAAAGGTTTCTGTGAATTTTCTTTCTTTTTTTAAAAAATTCATTTCCCTAGTATCTATAATCATTTGTGCTAAAGTTCCTCATTTTCCTTGGTAACATAGGTTTAATTTTTTCAGTCCTTATTTTATTACTTTATAATGTACACATACATGATACCTTCTTTCTCCTTTTTTAAATATATGCTACTCTCTCTTTTTCTTCCTTTTTGCAGTATTAGGGGTTGAATCCAGGAAAGAGAGAGAGATTGCTACCCTTACCAGACAAAATACAAACCCCAAAGGCATGCCGTCGGTGACCCACTCCTCCTCCAGGGACACCCTACCTGTCTACAGTTACCACCCAATTAATCCTTATCAGGGGATAAATGCACTCATTAGGTTAAGGCTCTCATAACCCAAACATTTTACCTCTAAGCTTTCTTGCATGGTCTCATACATGAGCTTTTGGGGGATGCCTCATATCTTCATAATACTTCCCTTGAATGACAAAAACCCAATTGCAGAAAGTTCTTTTTATTCAAAAAAATCATGGATATAGCATGTTATGGTTTGGATATGAGGTGTCCCCTAAGAACTCAAGTGTGAGACAATGCGAGATGTTAAGAAGTAAAATCATTAGATTATGAGAACTTTCACCTAATTAATCATTAATCCACTTGAATAGATTAACTTGGTGGTTAACTGTAGGCAGGTAGGGTGTGGCTGGAGGAAGCAGGTCACTGGGGGCACTTTGGGGGTTTATATTTTGTGGTTGGTGAGAGAAGCACTCTCTTTGCTTCTTGGCTGTCAGGGCCTGAGCTGCTTTCCTCTCTGCCATGTTGTTCTGCCTCACTTGGGCCCAGAGCAACAGAGTTCATTCACCATGGATTGGACCTCTGAAACCATGAGCCGAAATAAACGTTCCTTCTTTAAGTTTTCTTGTTGGGCATATTGATTATAGTGACCCCAAAATGACTAAAATATACCATTTGACCATCATCACAGCCATCATTGATTCAGGCAAGAATTCCCTATGGATGCTAACTAATATTAGTGGGCAAAGGTTTGATGAAAGACAGGAAACTTACAGTATCGAATTACCTCCCTACAAGATATCGGTTACTTATTTTTTTAAATATTATTTTAGTTGTAGGTGGGCACAGTGCCTTTATTTTTATTTACTTATTTTTATGTGGTGCTGAGGATCAAACCCAGTGCCTTACCCGCGCTAGGTGAGAACTCTACCACTGAGCCACAACTCCAGACCCAAGATATTGATGACTTATTAAAGGAAAAACAGTGACTTCAGAGCAGAAAAATTGAGAAGACATGCCTTTAACCAAGTGATCAAAGTTAACCTCACAAATGATGGCAGAGATAGAGCCCCTGTGCCTCCTGATAGACTGCATCCAAAATACAGCAACACAGCACATCAGAGTAGTGCTAACCAAAAGGTATAACCTGACGCTATCATGAGGAAGTATCACATAAGCCCAAACAGAGAATTCTACAAAATAACCAGTCTATGTTCTTTTGAAAATGCTAGCTGGGCATGGTAGTGCATACCTGTAATCCCAGTAGCTCAGGAGGCTGAGACAGGAGGATCACAAATTCAAAGCCAGCCTCAGCAACAGCGATGCACTAAGCAACTCAGTGAGAACTTGTCTCTACATAAAATACAAAATAGGGCTGGGGATGTGGCTCAGTGGTGGAGTGCCCCTCAGTTCAAATGCTCATATCGTGTACCACAAAGACAGATCTGTTCTAAATTAAAGATAAACTAAAGAAACATGAAAATCAAATGCAAAGTGTAAACTGTAATTTTCTTTTACTATAAAGCATATTTGCCGCTGTCTGGCTGGGCACAAGATCACGAGCCACTCAAACAGGAACAAACTTTATTTGAAAGAACCGCCAATAACACGTCCGCCCGGGAAGCTTCCCGATCCACCCACGCGGTGTTCTCCTGCTCCTTTCCGGAACTCCAGCGCAAGCGCCTCCCCGGAATTCCCTCCTACTGTACTTTCCCAACCAATGGGAACTCTCCAGGAGTCCCGCAGCAGGAGTCCGGTATCCATATGAATGTAATTTTTAACATAATCATATCATCTCAATGGCTAGCTGGCATCACCTTTCAATCAAAAATGCCATGCATCATATTAATTGGCTGTGGCTCCCAGCATCTCCCCCCTTCTGTTTAATTAAGAAGCAAGTAATGTGGCTAGGGACCGTGCCTGTTAGGTTTGTCCAATTCAACATATGGTTCTTACCCGTCATTGGAAAACTGACCTTTAGGCGTCAGCCTCCTGTCTTAGGTTGATACCATTGCAATTGGATCATACCCGTCACTGACTACCGGTCCAGCAAATAGCCATAAATTGTGGATAGGCCTATGCACCAGTGGGGGGGTGAGGTTCTTTGCCTCACCTCTGTTGGCCCCCAGATTTGGCCTTGGTGCCAGTGGGGGGGTGAGGTTCTTTGCCTCACCTCTGTTGGCCCCCAAAATTAGACCATCACTAGTAGAAGGGAGGAGGATACAGAAATGCCACAACACCACATCAATTGACGACTCCTAGGGAAAATTGCATCACTGGTGACACATCAGCAAAGATACGCCAGCATTACCATAATTTGTTGTATCAACGGATAGATCACAGTGCATACAAGTGATACATAGTCCAGGCAAGTTTTGTAAGCAGTTCAAAGTGGAGGAATCTATCAATATGTCCATTTCCTCCCAAGATCATTGATATATCAGTTTATACAGTTTGTTGTGATAATTATCGAAGAAGTTGTAGTTTGGTTTCATCTTTGTCTTCACCGGCACTGGGATGAAAAATAAGAATTCTGACAATGATGTTAAAGAGAAAAAGAAAAAAAATGTAACATTTTAACAGGTACTAAGAAAACATTTTTTTTTTTTTTTTTAGAACAATTTACATTATCTTGAACAGAATTATTAAATATAATGAAAAGGAAAGATGAAAATAAACAAACAGATTTGTTAACCTGCTTATTTGTACACATATTAAAATAATTTTTAACAGCTGTTTACCCAATTTAAATTAAACCATTAAAATGACGTGAATAATAAAAAGTACTTGGATCCATTTTTTTTTTTTTTTTTTTTTTTTTGAGCACTCCTCATATATGATCTATGGACATACGCACATATAGACACATAACACAAAACAGAAGTGTGCACATATAACATACAACACATAAGACAATAGTAAAGGCCTTGTAGTTTCACCTAGGTGAAATCTCCATTGCAATGTTAAAAACTCCACAGTTAAAAAATAAAACTGATCAGAAAAACATCAACCTAGGTCTGTATGAGCTCAAAAATAAAATAGAACCTATGATATGGAAAAATGCAATAATAAAATAGATATTGAAAAAAGCATCCTGGTTAATCAGTCGCAGATGTAAGAATGGCCAAGCTGGAGTTCTGGATATCAGCTGTTATGGATTTGAGTCAAATTATCTTCTTTTTGATCTGTAGAAATCGTTTTAGTTAGTCTTTCTGGAATCCAAATCGGCTGCTGTTCTCCCTGTGGAAACACGCAAACAGAGCCCCGACTCCAGACAATTACTGGGTCAGGACCTTTCCATTGTCCTGTTAGAATATCTTTCCAAAGAACTTTAGGCTTATGCACATTTTTTGGATACATATGCCTTTCCGCAGCACTAAGTCCTGATGAATCCAAATTTAAAAAGTTTAGAGTAAAGAGGGTTATTTTAAGTTTATCTTTGGGGGATATATACCCCTTTCCAATTCCCTCCTTTTGTTTTAATAAGTACATTTTAATAGTTTGATGAGCTCTTTCAACTATGCCTTGTCCCTGTGGATTGTATGGAATTCCTGTTATGTGAGTAATGCCAAATGATGAGCAGAATTGTTTAAAAGAGGTAGAAGCATAACCGGGACCGTTATCTGTTTTTAACTGTTTTGGAACGCCCACAGTGGCAAAATTTTGTAAGCAATGAGCTATAACATCTTTAGTTTTTTCTCCGGCATGAAGGGAGCCCATCAAAAATCCAGAAGAAGTATCAACTGTAACATGCAAATATTTTAATTTTCCAAATTCTGGCAAGTGTGTGACGTCCATCTGCCAAATATGGTTAGGTATCAGTCCTCTAGGATTGACTCCAAGATTAACTTGTGGTAAAAATGTCACACAATTTTGACATTGTTTTATTATATGTCTGGCTTGTTCTTTAGTTATTTTAAAACGTTTTTGTAAAGTATTAGCATTGACATGAAACCTTTTATGAAAATTTATAGCTTCTTCTATTGTGGAGAAAATATGTATGTCATGTGTAGATTTATCTGCTAATTCATTGCCTAAACTAAGGGCTCCAGGCAATCCTGTATGTGCCCTGATATGTCCTATAAAGAATGGATCTTTTCTGTCCCAGATTAGACTTTGTATAGTGGAAAACAAAGAGAAAACAGTAGAAGAAGGGGAAATCCTACCTGCATCTTCAAGGGATACTATAGCATTAACTACATATTGACTATCAGAAAATAAATTAAATACAGAATCTTTAAACATCATAAAAGCTTGTAATATTGCATTAAGCTCTACCTTTTGAGCTGATTGTTTGGGTACTAAAAATGTAAAAGTTTGATCAGGGGTAACTACTGCTGCTGTACCATTATTTGACCCATCAGTGAATATATTTGGAGCATTCATGATAGGGGTCTTTCTTGTCATTTTTGGAAAAACTACAGGATGCTTAGACCAAAAAGACAACAAAGGATTAGATGGCAAGTGATTATCAAATGAAACATTAGATTTACACATGATTATTGCCCAAGTATTTAACTCATTGGCTAACTCATCAATTTGATCCATAGTATATGGAGTAATAATTTTATTGGGAGAAATCCCAAACACTCCCTTTGCTGCTTTTATTCCTTTGAGTATTAATTGTCCTACAGCCTCAGGATATCTAGTAAGAATAGTATTAGGAGAATAAGATAAATGTATCCACAATAATGGACCTTTTTGCCAAAATACTCCTGTAGGAATATTTTTTGTTGGTAGTACAATAAATAATAAAGGCAAACTTATATCAATTCTATCCAAGTGCATATTTTCCATATATGTTTCAATGATTTTTAATGCCTTTCTTGCTTTAGGCGTTAGCATGCGGGGTGAATTTGGATCTGATGGACCTTTTAGGATATCAAATAAAGGTCCTAGCTCTCCTGTTGGTATGCCTAGATAAGGCCTTATCCAATTTATGTCTCCCAATAACTTTTGAAAGTCATTAAGTGATTTGAGTTGATCTACTCGTATTTGAATTTTTGGTGGACGGACCATGGTTGAGGATAACAGGACTCCTAGATAATTAATTGGAAGATTTAATTGTACTTTATCTATTGCTATCTCTAGATTATAATTTTTTAATAAGTTTGTAAGTGTGGCATAACATTCCAGCAATATGTTTTTATCTTTATGTGCCAATAATACATCATCCATATAGTGAAATATTTGTAGTTCAGGATTTTGATTTCTAAGTGGTTGGATTGCTTTGTTAACATAAATTTGACACATAGTTGGACTATTAGCCATCCCCTGAGGGAGTACTTTCCATTTATATCTCTGATCAGGACCTTCATGATTTAGTGCAGGGATAGTAAATGCAAAATGTGGACTATCCTCAGGATGAATAGGAATTGAAAAAAAACAATCTTTAATATCTATAGCTAAAACATACCAGGTTTTTGGTAAAGCAGACAATTGGGGAATCCCTGATTGAGCAGGTCCCATAATAACCATCTCATTATTAATGGCTCTTAAATCTTGTAATAATCTCCATTTACCAGATTTCTTTTTAATAACAAAAATGGGAGTATTATGGGGAGATATGGAAGGTTGTATATGTCCTTTCGCTAATTGTTGTTTAACCAGATCATGGGCTACTTGTATCTTTTCTTTAGTCAGGGGCCACTGAGGAACCCACACTGGTCTTTCTGATTTCCAAGTAATTTTTATTGTCTCAGTGGCCCTTTCTGAAAATCCAACCCATGTCTGTCTGTTCCTTGATCTATTTGAATTGGTGCTGCTATATTTTGTCCTTGTTTTCCTAATCTTTTTTCTTTTTTAAAACCTTGTTTAGCCCTAGTAGTGGGCGCATTAGGATTGATGTTATTTGTTAACGTTAAACCTAATTGATCTAGGACATCTCGTCCCCATAAATTTATAGGAAGATGATCCAATACATATGGCTGTATAGTTCCCTCACATCCTTCAGGATCCTTCCAATCTAATACCATTGCACTTCTATGGGGATTAGTAGCCACTCCTAGGCCTCGAAGCGTTTGAGTGGCTTGTTGTAATGGCCAATGTTTTGGCCATTCCTGACTAGATATGATGCTAAGGTCTGCACCTGTGTCCAGTAGCCCATTAAAGTCGTATCCTTGAATATTTAGTTTTAGCATGGGGCGAGAATCTAAATTTAAAGACAGCATAGCCCAATCTACACCTGTGGAGCCCAATCCCCTGGTACCTCTTTCTACAGTACGACTAGAAAATTTATCATGTAGGCTGGGTATTATTAGTAACTGTGCTATTCTATCCCCTGGTGAGATAACTGATATGCCTCTTGGAGAACTAGCTATAATTTTTATTTCACCTTCATAATCGGGATCAATTACCCCGGGACTTATCATAAGTCCTTTTAGTGTGGAAGAACTGCGTCCCAATAATAAGCCTACCGTTCCTTGGGGAAGAGGTCCTTTTACTCCTGTGGGAATAATTTGAATTCCCATCTCTGGAGTTAGTACTGCTCTTGCGGAGGCGCAGATGTCCAGCCCTGCGCTCCCTCTAGTTTGTCTGATGAGGGATTTAATGGATAATGTGTCCTGGGCACTACCTTGATGGTGCTGTTGGGTTCCTCCATTGCCCCGTATATTTGTGGTTTTGGGCCCCGGAGCATTGGGCCCTCCAGTCCGTTTTTTGGCAATGGAGCCTGATGCCTTTCTCCACGATATCGTGGGTAAACACTTGATCCTTGTCCGTTTTTTGATAACGGAGTGCCCTCTATGGTAGTTTGAGAACGGCATTCATTAGCCCAATGTCTCCCTCTACGGCATCGTGGGCAAATACCTGGTATTCTATTTCTTTGATACCTAGCTTTGTTAAACCCTCCTCCTATGGGACAATTCCTTTTAAAATGTCCTGTCTGATCACAATTGTAGCATGTTTTTGGCCTGGCATCTAAAGCCTGTTGTACTGCTGCTAAGACTTGTCCTTGTTCATTAATGTCTCTACATAATTTAATATATGTGTTTAAATCTTCATGTTTCCATGGTCTAATGACCTCTCTGCAGCAACGATTTGCTTGGTCATAAGCCAGTTGTTTTATAAATGGCATTGCTTGTTCTACATCTCCAAATATCCTAGAAGCTGTCTGAATAAGCCTATCTACAAATTCAGCGTAAGGTTCGTTAGTTCCTTGTATTACCTTAGATAACTGTCCTTGTAAATCTCCATGCCCCTGTAAAGTTTTCCATGCCCTAACTGCATCTGCAGCAATTTGTGCGTATACACCAGGATCATATTCAATTTGTTGCCGTTGACCCTCATAAGGTCCCTTTCCTAACAACATCTCCAGATTTCTTTGAGGGTAACCGGCTGCTGTATTTCGCCTAGCTGTCTCCATGCAGAATTCCTCATTGGCAACCTTCCATAACAAATATTGTCCTCCATTTAGCACAGATCGACACATGTTAGCCCAATCTGCTGGTGTCATGTCTAAGTTGGTAATAGATTCAACCATGCTTATGGTGAAGGGTGCTTGCGGGCCATAGGTTGTTACAGCCTCTTTTAATTGCTTTACTGTTTTGAAATCTAGAGCGCGATGAATTCGTTGCCCTCCTGCCTGCTCAAGTACAGGGCATGCTAGTCTTTGGGATCTTGCCTTAGGATTTTGTGCATTAACTACAGGAATTGAGGGCCGCTCAGCTCTTACGCCCTCTGGTGATAGAACGGAGTTAGTAGCAGCCTCCTGTTGTAACTCCCCAACTGATGGTCGTTTTTCCTCTAAGCTTTCTTTCTTCAAATTTTCCTCTGTCTGACTAGCTGGAGAGACCTTCTCTTTTGCTTGACCTGACATGTTTTCTACCACAGTTTGGACCTCTAACAATTTACTTAACAGTTTTTCGGTTTGTTTTTTACTAGTTTCTAATCTACTATAAAGGTAACGCAACCCAGTTAGGTAGCATAAAACAAAGCCGAAACAGAATGAAACAAAAACGGAGCAAAGAATAGTTGTATCAATTTTCTCTTTCTCCGGGCCAAACAACTTCAAGCCTTGAGCCAACCATTTTTCCCAGTTTGCCTGAGAAAATTCTAGGGATAGGCAGCTTGAAACAAAAACAAAATAAATCAAAAGAAGAACACATTGTTTTTTGAAATGGTCACCCATTCTGTCGCCTTCCCTCAGGGGCGAGCAATTTTACTCACCTCCAAGCTTCAGGCGCTCCCCGTACAGGGCCACCAGTTGCCGCTGTCTGGCTGGGCACAAGATCACGAGCCACTCAAACAGGAACAAACTTTATTTGAAAGAACCGCCAATAACACGTCCGCCCGGGAAGCTTCCCGATCCACCCACGCGGTGTTCTCCTGCTCCTTTCCGGAACTCCAGCGCAAGCGCCTCCCCGGAATTCCCTCCTACTGTACTTTCCCAACCAATGGGAACTCTCCAGGAGTCCCGCAGCAGGAGTCCGGTATCCATATGAATGTAATTTTTAACATAATCATATCATCTCAATGGCTAGCTGGCATCACCTTTCAATCAAAAATGCCATGCATCATATTAATTGGCTGTGGCTCCCAGCACATATTATTAGGACAATTGCCAATATTTGAATAGGATCTATAATTTAATTGTCACATTCATATTGATAAATATGTCTCCATTTTTAAGAAATACACACTGAAGTATTAAGGAGGTAAAGAATCATTATGTCTGTAACTGTCATACAAGAGTCCACATAATTTATACATAAATGGAGAAAGAGAAAGAAACGGAATGTGTGCTCATGGATACAAATTGATTAAATGTGAACAAATAGAGAATCTGTCTGAAGGATATACATGATTTTTGTGTTTTTTTGGGGGGTGGGGGGAGTATTGGGGATTGAACTCAGGGGAACTCGACCTCTGAGCCACATCCACAGATCTTTTTTATATTTTGTTTAGAGATAGGGTCTTGCTGAGTTGCTTAGGCCCTTGCTAAGTTGCTGGTACAGGGTCATGATCCTCCTGTCTCAGCCTCCCAAGGTGTTGGGATTACAGGCATGCCCCATTTTGCCTGGTTGTGCTATTTTTAAAATATTTCCTATAAGTTTGAAATTATGTCGACATCACAAGTTCAAACATGAGTTCCCAGACACCATAAAGTCCACCTAGAAAACAGGCTTGGCACTTTCAGAATTCAAACTGGGTACAGAGCACATACTAGGATCTGAGTCAAGCTTGATTTGAGGAGCTGGACATCCTTGCTGAACAGTGAAAGGTGGAGGGAGGTGGAACTGGTCCCAGTCTCTCCTTTAAAAAGAAGCAGAAATGAAGTCACAGTGATGTTCCCTTTTACCTTCTGGACATTCCCCAGCAGACACCAGAAATCTCTAATCTGACTGTATGAGACAATTCTTAATGAGCAATCTACTATTTTGGTCTAATTACCACACAGCACAACTTGACATATCATTGAATGTCAGAGTAACTTTGTTGTAAAATAAGTTTCAAACTGTAATTATGCTATTATTGTTACTACCATTAGTATTTGGCTCCATTTTAATAATTTATTGATCCGGTAGCTTGTTTATTCCTTTACAATGGCAAAGAATCGAGAAGGACTCAAGCTAGATTTTACCATGTTTGCTTTTGGGAATGCCATGCCGTTTTTCTGGTATTTCGGGCAGAGAAGTCATTGCAATGTAAGGATACAAGCTTTGATGTCAGAAAGAACAGGGTTCAAACCCAACCCATTCACTTTGGCGAGGTGAATTTGGGCAAGCCACTTGCCCCTTGTGAGGCTTTCCTATCTGAAAAGTGGAGGAAAATAGAGCATGGTTATGAGGATTGAGGTTTTAAAATAAAACTACCTGCCCAGTGTCTGGCTGGTGGTGGTTATGAGAGAAAGCCACTAAGATTATCTTCTTTCTAACAAAACTTGCACAAACCAGTGCTTCCAATTCCCTTTGTAAAACAAATAGGGGCTCCGGTTGTGGCTCAGCGGTAGAGCTTGCCTAGCACATGTGAGGCACTGGGTTCGAACCTTCAGGACCACATAAAAATAAATAAATAAAATAAAATAAAGGTGTTGTGTCCATCTACAGGTAAAAATGTATGTGTGTGTGTGTGTGTGTGTGTGTGTGTGTGTGTGTATATACACACACACATATATGTATATATATATATTTTCATGTATATATATATATATATTTAAAACAAACAAATAACAACAAAAGACTGCTTCCTCTCTTTCAGCAAAGTGAGCCCTGTACTCTCTGGAATACTCTTTCCAAAGTCATTCTTTTTCTTCCAATGCCAATTGTGACTGTATTGCAAACAGGCAATTTAATAACTATAAACTTAAAAAATAGGAGTGACAGAGTTGTTTCTATATAAAACCAAATTGAATATTTGGAAATAGCCATAGGAAAAATGGTAAATGCAAATAATTCTGCTAAATTAGCAGAATGAAGCAGAGGTGAAACAATAGAGATCGTGTGAAGAGATGGCTTTACAGCCTCTTCCCCCACTTCAGCAAATCTGCAATTGGAAATCAGAGATGAGGTATCAGGATGTGCTCTAGGTAACCAAAATGACAGAGTGCCAAGTTCAGAATTCATGCTTAGAGGAAACACCTTGTTCTTACACCAATCATTGGCAGTAAATGAAGGCACTTAAGGTTGAAGTTTAAGTAAAATGTTTGACATGCTTATATCATTTGTAGAATTTCTCCACTTTAAATAGTCTTTTAATATATTAGTCTCCAGTGCTTCAGATGAGGGCTTTTCTTATTTTATTAGGAATGTTGGTGACATATATATTGACACTCCCCTCCTTTTAATTTTTGGTAAATATACCCCATACTCTCCCAGGATGTTTGGTTGAGACTCTTTGCCAGTGGTTCCCAATCTTTTTATTTTATTTATTTTTTTGGTACCAGGGATTGAACCCAGAACCCAGTGGTGCTTAACCACTGAGTCACATCCCCATTAGCTTTTATTTTGAGATAGGATCTCACTAACTTGCTTAGGGCCTCACTAAGTTGCTGAGGCTGACTTTGAACTTGCAGTTTTCTTGCCTCAGCCTCCCACGCTGCTGGGATTACAGGTGTGTGCCACTGCACTTGGCTATGGTTCCCACTCTTGGTTGCTCACATGCACCTATGTGGCCTGAAAATCTCTGATGAGTTCCCCTCCATTGACTTTGATTTCATTGGCCTCCATAAGGCCTGGACGTGGGCATATTCTAGCAGTTCAGCTGATTCTAACCTGCTGTCAGGCAGGGTTGAGCACCTCTGTTCTGTTTCCTATTTGGGCCACTTGGGGCTTGTGGATATGTTGGCAAGAGTCAGAGGAAGACTCTTTGGATCAATTTTGTCTTCCCCAAAGGGAAGCCAGAAAGCTTGAGCAAAAATTCTCAAGAGTCCCTGCACTGGCCTTAGGAGTCTGGACCCCTAGAGGGTGGATCCCAGAAGAATGGCAGTATCACCAGGGAGAGTTCACATTGTGGCAGTGGGATGGGCTGGACATCAGGTGATGTGAAAGGATACATTGAGAATGCCCAATTCTAGCAGCAGCAAGCACCATGTCAGGCATGTGATGACGATGGATGGTCATCACATACAAGAGAAGTTCCTTGAGGTCATTTCATTTTCCTGCCAATAGATGATGGGATATTCTCATAGTTGATTCTCATTATTTGTGTTCTATGTTATGTTCTATGAAGTTACTGTGAGCACTGAATTAGCAAATCCTGAGCCATTGCTCCTAGCGAGAAATATGGAATTAGTTTCTTATGAATCTCTGGCTGCAACATTTTCATTAACTTATTGATACCTAACATTGTTTTATGTATGTATCTGCTTAATAACATCTTATTTAACAGACTGCATTAACTTAGAATTTGCAGCCAATAGTACTATGACTCATGCCTGAGTGAAGCTTATCTAACACACATATTTTCTCCATAAGGCACATCCCAGCCTCTTGTGCCTGGGAACACTAGATAGAAATTCAGTGCTACGATTGGAGACCATTTCCAACAGCAAAATCATCAATCTTAAAAGGCACAAAAAGGTGGAAAACATGGTGATACATCAACTTCAAAAAAGATACTTGTTTATAGTATGAAAGTAGAAATTAAAAAGGCAGAGTATCATCTTGCTCATCTTAGCTGGGAACACAGAGAATGGAAGACTCAACATTTTCACTATTCTGCAATATGCATATCTACAAATGAGCAGGCTAGTGTTGATCTTGGGCTTATAAATAAAATATAGGAAGTAGGTGAATTCACAAATACAGTACCTACAAAATGAGGAAACACTGCTCATAACTGTGCATTTCCACACTTCCTCCTCCATCCTGTAAGTCATATTCCTTTTTTTTTTTCTTTAAAGTCCTGCCTGACCTGTCAAGGCAGCCTTTGTTGATCTGCATCCTGCCTCCAATCATTCCATTCGGGGCTCACTTTAGAGAATACTGTTGGGACAAATCAACCAATCAATTAACCATTCAGTGGATATTAATGGAGTAGTTTAAAGCCTTCTGCAGAACTTTGAGGATGCACAGTGGGAAATAAGTAAGTATAAGAAGGAGTGTCTTCCCAAAGAAGAGCTACTATTTACTAGTTTTTGTTGTTCTTATTGTTGTTTGGAGTACTAGGGATTGAATCCAGAGGTGCTCTACCACTGAGCTACATCCCCAGCCCTTTTTATTTTTATTTTGAATCAGGGTCTCCCTAAGTTGGCTTGGTTGGCCTGGAATTTGTGATTTTCCTGCCTCATATTCCAAAGTAGCTCGGATTACAGGTGTGTGACACCATGCCTGGCTATTTACTAGTATTTGAGAAGAGAAGGCAACACATGAAAAAAAGGTGAACAATGCCAAAGTACTAAACTTTAAAAGGGTCTACTTTAAATGAATTGCCTGCTATAAGTAGTATAAATGTCTAGGGGAAAAAAAGGCTACTAGTAAAAGCTTTAAATAAAGCTTTCTTGAGAAATGGGACTTTCGTTGGACTGTAGGGAGAAAAGACAGATATATGGAAAATCCGTATTCAAGATATATGAATAGAGCTTGAGAAGTGTGAAGGGAAATGGTTGTTGCTTCAAAATAAGAATAAAATCTTAGGTAGGATGCTTGCATGTGAGGAGGTAAAGCAGGGGAGCTGGGTGCAAGCTCAGGTGTGGTTGGTGCTTTATTCCTTACTCTGAGACATTTTACCAAAAACACTGACAACATTCCAGATGGATATTTTCTTTTCTTTTCTTTTTCTAATTTTTTATATTGTGGAAGAAACCTAGAGGTGCTTTTATCACTAAGTTACATCTTCAGTCCTTTTTATTTTGAGTCAGTGTCTCTCTCACTAAATTGCCAAGGCTAGCCTGGAATTTGAGATCCTCCTGTCTCAGCCTCCAAAATCACTGAGTTTACAGGTTTACACTGCAGTACTGGGCTTCCAAGGTAGATTAACATACAGAAGATATTTTGTATCTGTTATTTTTTGCCACATGCCTTTAGCCAGCATCTCAAGGACTCATTGGTAGTGGTAGATAAGGCAAAGTATTTGAAAGGTTATTCTAAAGAAAAGTACAGGATATGGACCCTAGGTAATGAACTGCTTCACAGGATCCTTGATAGATTTAACTCATAGGCTCATCACCTTCCCAACATAATCCACCCACTACTCTTTAGCAAAAAACTGACTACCTACCAGTGACCATTATAAGTGTAGATATCCTGTGTTTTTTTTTTTTTTCTTTTCATTTAAGGAAGTATAGTCAAGTGTGGCTTAGCAATGGGGACATGTCCCAAGAAGTACAGCATTACATGATTTTGTCTTTGTGTGAAAATCAGAGTGAACTTACTCAAACCTGGATGGTATAGGTCAACCACTAGACATGGCCTCTTGATGCAATCAAGAGGTGTGGTAAGGGGCTGGGGCTGGGGCTCAGTGGTAGTGCACTTGCCTGGCATGTGTGAGGCACTGGGTTTGATTCTTAGCACCACATATAAATAAAATAAAGGTCTACCAACAACTAAAAAAGTATTTAAAAAGAAGACATAAACATCAGATGGAGAAAGCTGGTGTTGGCTAACAGAGCACACTGTCAACTTTTCTTTTCCTAAATTTATGCTCTAAAATAATAATAAAAATATAGTGTAGTAAATTCATAAACCACAACATAGCTATTTATTATCATTATCAGGTGTTTTATGCTGTACATAATTGCAGAGCAGGTTGGTCGATATCATCACAAACATCTGAGTATTGCCTTTTGCTACAATGTTGCAGGACTACAATGTCATTAAGGTATCAGAAATCTTGTCAGTTTCTTTATAATCTTATGGGACCACTTTCATGGTCGCCCAAAACATCAAAATATACAGCCTAAATGACTGCGGTAGGCAAATTTTTGTACTCCTTTACTAATAACAAATGATTTGCTATATGGGATTTGGTACAAGGTGGCTGCTTTGACCAGTTGGACTGTAGGTGGGACCAACCTCTTAAGAACATTGTTAAGAAAAGAAAGCAACCCTTTAGAGCAGTGTCTGGCACTCATCTAGCCTTAAGTGTTTGCTCTTATTAGTACAAAGGCCAAGTTTCCTATGGTGTCCCAGTCACTTCCTTGTAAATTCTACAAAGTAGTACAATCCCAGGATCCCAGGAAACTGGAGCTGGCTTGGAACAAGTGGGCATCCACAGTGACTGAACCTAATTGTACGTTTGGGATGTGTAAATGGCATTTATCCAGTTGAAACATGAGCTTGAATATGCAGTCCATTCTTTCTTTCAGCAAGCACTGGTTAGGCATGAGTTATGTGCCAAGCGCTGGGATACCTGTAGGCATGCAGAGTTAGCCTCAACTACAGCACCCTAGGTAATGTGAGCCCTCTACACAAGGCATTTCATGAGAGTTAAGCGTTCTTCTCTTCATTTTCTAGGGAGAGAACTGAGGCTCTCAGAAATTTTTAGTACTTGCCAGGCATTTAACTCAACAGCCATCCCCACTTCCCCCTCCACCGCCCCATCGAATGACCTGGATATGTCCGTGAACATTCTTAAGAAACTTACTCTGTATTGATTAAAAAACAAACAAACAAAAAAACCCGAAAACGCTATGAGACCCTTGGTAACAATTCTGCTCTCTTTCTCTCCAGAGAACTCCAAACGTTGAGCGGGGTCAGAGCATGCCCCCCCTCTACTTACAGGAGCACCCCACTCCTAACACTTTGAGCAGTTAGATCCGAAAGGAAAGGAAAGGAGATGCGAGAGCTTTCGTTGTCCCTTTGGGTCCCTGGGAGACCTTCAGTCTATCCCTAGACCTTCAGTCTAGTCCCTTGGACTGTAGGATCCAAGGCTACCAGGTTGCACGGTGGGTCGCCAGGTTTCTTTGCTTTCAAAGCTCTGCGCGACGGCCACACCAAATACCAAACGGTCACTTCCCCGCCCTCCAGGCGCAGTATGCAAATCCGAGCACCAGGAAGTAGCTGGGACCTCTCGGCCGAGCCCAGCAACAGCCAGTTCCTCTCCCACCGTGCCGGCCCGCGCTGCCTCTCGCTCCCCTGCGGCGGAGCCTTTGGGCCCGACGCGCTGCAGCCTCCTGACCGCTGCAGGCGGGGCATCGGTCACTCCCGATCCCGAGCCTGCAACCCCTTGGCCAAGTGTCCGGCGTTCTCTGCCCGCAGCCCCTCACCAGGAGGGCTCCTCTGGGCTGTCCTGTCGCGCTCCCAGCTTTGAACTCAAGTCACCGTGGAGCTCCGCCGCCGCAGACCCGAAACTTTCACCGTGAGCGGGTGAGTCTCCGGCTTGAGCTCGGGGGCCGTGGTGGGGGGGGGGGGGGCAGAGCAGGGGCCTGGAGGGACTGGGTGGGACCGCGGCTGTGCCACCCGTTGGAGCCCGGGTTGCGGGTTTAGCTCCGGACCCTGGGCTTCGGCAGGGGCCGCGGCAGCAAAGAGCGCGCGCCGCTTCCTGGCCTCCCCAGCGCCCGTCCGCGCTGGTGGAAGCACACAGATGCTTTAAACCTGTGGGTGACCCGCCCCATAGTGGGGGCAGGACGTGGGCGCGGGCGACCGCGGGCGGCCTCAGGTGTCCGCAGCGCTCCCTCCCGCAGAGGTGCGGTGGAGGTGTGGGCACCGGGGCGGGTGCACCGCGCACTCCTCCAGGCTCGGGCGCCGGGGCCGGCTGCTGTCCCGGTTCCGTCCACTCGCAGTGCGCCGCGGGGAAGCCCCTGTCCGCGCGAGTCCGCACGCAGCCGGGATCCCCGGGGGAACTCCTTGGATTGAGCGATCGGGTCTCACCACTGGGGCCTGGGACCCCAGAGGTGAGGAGTGGGGTTCAGAGCGGTCCCCTCTTTCGGACCTGCGGAAAACTGCCCTCCTTAGCGGCCCCTGGGAGGATGGTGACGTCGAGCGGCTGTGGTGGAGACTGGTGCTCACTCTCCCACAGAGCCGGCTCCTCTCCCCCTGCAGCCTAGCAGTCGGACGCTCTGGCTGGAGGAAGCGAGAGTTATTTTAAGAATTCAGGGGTTGCCTTTCCTTCGCGTTGGGGGATGGGTGTAAGCTCCAGTCCCCACTTTCCTGTGATATCTTGACCAACTGCGCCGGCTTCTTGATCCTGTGCATTTGTAATGTTTCTTCTAACAACAGCCCCACTACCCTGTGGACTAATGGTTGTGACTTTTTAAAAATTCATTTTTTATTTTTGTATATCCGTGGTGTGTGTGTGTGTGTGTGTTGGGGGTGAGGGGGTGTTTCATCCAACTTCTCTGCTATCTTAGAAACCCAAGTTGGAATATAGGACTTGCAATCTCCCAGCTGTGCATGAAGGTGGCCAATTATTGAAATTCCCTGTTTGATTTTTCTCCTCTTTTACAAGTGCCTACCTACCTCCACAGAAAACCCCTAGTAGGTACGTGGCATTCCGTAAATGGTACTGTTATTGTTATTTATTGCAACTAATTCTATTAATAAAAAAACGAGACTCCTTGGTTCTTCACAGTTTGGCTATTTTAAACAAAAGACTATATGTCTGGTTTAGTTTCTGACCTTACTGGTAAGTTGCTTAATAAACACTAGAAGGCTTTACTGTCTCAAAGCAGGTCCAGAGCTGGACATGGTGGTGCATGCCTGTAATCCCAGTGGCTCAGGAGGCTGAGGCAGGAGGATCAGGAGTTCAAAGCCAGTCTCAACAACTTAGAGAGGCCCTAAGGCAACTCAGTGAGACCCTGTCTCTAAATAAAATATAAAAAGGGCTGAGGATATGACTCAGAGGTTAAGCACCCTTGGGATCAACCCCCAGTACAAAAAAAAAAAAAAAAAAAAAAAAAAAAAGAATGAAAGAAAGAAAGAAGGAAAGAGCAGTTTCAATAGTCTAATGCACCCTAAGAACTAGCCAGTAAAGATGTTTGACCCTTGTATTTTCTGCCCCTAGGGGGCTCTAGGGATGTTCTCTCTGTGCAGTCAACACCTATAGCATTGCTTAAGGAATAGACTTTGACAATACATGAGCTTATGGAATTCTTCCAGAGCCAGGGTGAACCCTGATGGGAAATGGGCTGAAGCAGGGGATATCTAGTTGTTTCTCCATTCTCATTTGGAAGTAAGAAAGTAAGCATTTTGAGGCTTCAGAAATTTAATTGAATCCCAAGAGCCTTTGATGACTGAGCTTCTTTGGCTATAATGGGGTGACCCTCTTGCTGAGTGAAGGGTAGAGGGCAGTGGATGTGAGGTAAGAGAAAACAGGAGCCGGGAAACCTGAGTTTGGTTTCTTTCACAGTTTACTGGAGCTGTGATTTGAGATAAACCAATTAGGCCATTGAATGAGCCAGTGTTTCCTTCATAGCAGCAATTAGTCATACTATGGTTCATCCACATGTTTATGGGCTGTATTCTCCACTAGATTGGAAGCTCCACAAGAACACTTTTATCTATCTTGTCCAAAATGATAGCCTGGTGCCTGGCACATAGTAGGTATTCAGTAGAGGTTACTTGGAAGAAGGAAGGAAGTCCTGCCAAGGACATCCGGAGATGAAACAAAGCTAGTCCCTAAGGCATTTGAAGCCTTCTGGGAGCTTTCTGTCCAGGAATTTGAGGGACTTTGTTGAGCAACACTGGTGTTCTAAATGGAAATGTCTGTTCAGGACCGGTCTTCTCTGCTCTATCTGTGGAGTAGCCACATGTCCCCTGATAAGGTAGTTGGCCCAATCTCTTTATCTTAGGATCTTCTTTGTTGCAAAGGTATGCAGAGACTTTGTATATCCAGAGACTGGCTTTCTTTCTTTTCTTTAAAGCAGAAAAGTGGTCTGGCATCATGTTGTAAATCAATGTCTTTCAGTTCTACCTGGATTTGTATTCAGAAATAAATCACCAAAACACCTGAGATTCCAGTTGTTTCTCATGCATATGTATAATTAGCACTTAGCAATATGAAACCATATGACCATTTATACAAACCTATGCTAATTTTATAAATAAGAATATAGCAGGTACATGCCCATGGCATGGGACATGGTTGCTGCTGCTCACTGGCCCTGAAGTCTCTGTGATGCATGGATTAATGCAAACAGTGAAGGGCCACCATGGTCAGTTGGACTCTGGTCAAGGACACACTGAGAGCAAACATGTCCTCAGATATTTCCTGGACAGGTCTTGACAGTGTTGGTGCTACACCTTATGCTTTTCCAAGGTGTTGAAGTTTCCTGAACCCTGACTTCATTTGAACCTTTTATTGTCTGTATAGAATAGGCAGAACAGATAGGGAAAAGGAGATTCAGGAGCTGGTCAAGATCACAGGCTAAGTGGCACCATTGGGTGTAGTAGGTATGTTCTGGCTGTTCCCTCTTGTCTACCTTTGGACCTGTAATAGGTACTTAAAAGCAAAGAAACAAACTTATTATTTAATATATATTGTAGAAATGGAGAAATAGGGAATCATGAAGTCATTGTCTTTTATCACTGGGGATTTACCAGAACTAAGTAGGTAACTGCTCAAGACATAGAAGGAGACCCCCATTAAGTTGAGCACTTGATCTGTCCCTCTGGAAATGAGTTTCTGTGTCTTTCAGCACAGCCTCCTGTGTGGGGGTATGGATAGGGCATCTCCAAAAACTGCTAAGGTGACACCTATGTAGCTATTTTCCAAGCAGCTCTAGTGACAGTCTTGGTGGCTGTTAAGATGTTTATTGGTTAGTACAGAAATGCCCAAGGAACATTAGGCAAAAGTGCTTTAAAGTGCTTCTCCAAGAACCCTACCAGCCTTTTTCTATGGTTGTTGTAACAATCAGAGCATCATTCAAGGTAAAAATATAAGGTTAGGAGACAGGGCCTATAGCATGCATGGTAAAATAACACACATCCCATTGTATGCTCATTTGCTATGTGCAAGACATCACTCTAAACCAATATTCTTATAATACATATTCATTGCCTTCCATCCTTTAAGTCTGTTCATGGAAGAGGAAGTCTTTTTTTTTTTTTTTTTAATAGTCAGAGATACTGAAATGTTCCTTACAGCTGCTTAGTTTCCTGATTTAAATTGTGAAACTTTGAGTTCACTCTATCATCATTTCTAAAATTTATTTTGAGTAAGTTCCCATTTGAGGGGAGACACACAAGGGTAAAAATTAGCATGGAAAGCTGCCAAGTGAGGGATGAGACATTGTGTAACACAGACTTTCTCTTATCTTTGGCTTAAATTAGCTGGAAGAATTCTCTTGAAATTTAGAATAGCAATAGGTTTGTCCAAGGTAACAAGTGTAGGGACCTGTAATAGCCCTTATTCTTTATTTTTTGGACTTTTTCTTCATTTTTGTTCCATTCTTCATTTTCCCGTCTTACTGAATAAGCCATCAACATTCATTATTTGCCACTAAGTGATTTCTGGAAAGTCATATTTATAATCAGGATATAGTTTTCCTGGGGCAGCTCTCTCTCAAAGTGTTGTTTGTTTTATTAACACTTGATATATTTCCAATTCCCCCTTCTCTCTCTCTGTTCGTCAGCTCTTTTTCTATCATCTAACAAAGCTTCTTTCAAACCAGGAATAGATAGGACATGAGTTTGACCAATTATGGGAAGAGATTATCAGTTAGTCTCATTATTATAACTCTTCATTACTCATCATACTGAGATCGCTCAATGATGTCTGACAAAACGACAAAACTAATGGGGATAAAATTATAGCAATTTCCTAATGGTCTAGATTCTGGTTTGTGGAGTTGTAGAACATTGGGAAGAAGTCTTCGTGGGTGTGTAGCTCGGAGTCTTTTAGTTTGTTTCATTTCCTTTTGTACAGTTAGTACTTCAGACAAAGTCAAATGCTGCTCTGGCTTTGAGCAGTCTCACCTCTCTCTGAGCATCTACAATCCCTCTTGTCAGACTTTATTGACCCCCAAATGGTACTGGTTGGAAACTCCTTGAAAATGTGTTCCTACTTCCCTCCCTCAGATCCAGAGTGGTAAAACTTTGGGTGGGGAGCTAGGTGCCTGTGGGCTTCTCTTGGGTGCTGGTGAGAGTATATAGGGAGTCTATGGGTCTGTGTTCATTCTGCCTCTGCTTGAAGTAACCAGGTCCAGTCTGCTTGGTGTTTGGACCTTGTGGGTGCCTCACTCTTCCTGTAAATGTTAACCCCCCCCCCCCAGGGAGGGGAATGGAGAAGCTTGTCTGTCAGGGGGCCTCTGGAGAAGGAGGACCACTTCTGCTTTCCACGGGAAAGCTGTGTCACTTGAGAACAGAACTGCAGCCTGAGGGAGGAGCCCGAGGGAGGAGGGGCAAGGAAGTGATACTTCCTCCTGCTCCGAAGCCCTATGCCCAGTCATAGCCTGCAGCCCCACCTTGGCCTCCAGAGTTGCTTTTCCCATAGCATTCTTCCCATCACCCCTTTTCTGTCCATTTTCAGTTTTTCAGGCAGAAAGGAAAGAAGGGGGGATGGAGGGAGAAATGAAGAGAGGGGAGATAAATCCACAGTCACCAGTCTACATCTCTCCCAAGCAAAGGCCACTGTGGCCATACTTGATTTATTTTATTTTTAATTTTTTAAATTTTTATTAGAGCTTTAGGGTTATACTTAGTAGTTGGATTCATCCCAACATGTGGGCACAGAAATCATTTTCAGTTCACGATTCTCCTCTTTCCCTCCCCCTTTTTCTTCTATTCTCCCCACCCCCATGCTTGATTTTTTTTTTTTTTTTTTTTTTTTTTTTTTTTAAACAGCAACAGAAAGATGTGCATGTTGGAATTCCCCATCATGGAGATGATTGCAAAACTCTAAGTAGATATTTTGCAATCATTTAATGTTCAGGCAATATAATACTTTCTTGATCCTAACCACAATAGTTGAGGGCTATTTTGAAAATTACTTGAGCTATAGCCCTTTATTAAATTCTTGGGAAGGAGCAATGGCTCTCAAGCTTCTTGTCAGAGTCTAGAGCAGTCCTATGAGCCAGGCTGGTGAGCTGCACCATTTTTCAGGGTATAAAATACAGAAGTGAGCCCAGATATTGCACAAGCCCTGTCCAGGAAAGAGGTTTGTTAAAACAAATATAAATTAAGATACAGCCACACAGTGGAAGAACCTGTAGATGTCCTCAGAGGTAGCATTCAATTATACATTTTTTTTTTTTTTTTTTGAGTTACTTGGCTTTGAACTCAGGGGCACTTTACCACTGAGAAATATATCCAGCCCTTTTAATTATTTTATTTTGAGACAGTATCTTACTAAGTTGCTAAGACTGGTCTTGAATTAGTGATCCTTCTGCCTCAGCCTCCTGGATTGCTGGAATGACAGGTGTACACTTCTGTGCCTGACTCATCATACTTATTAATATGAAAAAAAATTTTAAAAGCTGAACATCAACTGATAAGTAATACTCTGATGCCATTTCTAAAATAAAATATTCATATATAGGACACAACCTATAAGCTCTCTCTATAAAAAATTTATACTGAAGTTATGTTTTGTGTGGGGGGGTGGTGGTGGTGCTGGGATTGAACCTATGGCCTTGTGTATGTGAGGCAGATACCCTACCAACTGAGCTATATCCTAACCCCAATACTGAAGCTTTAATAGTGGTTATTTGGGGGTGAATGCTGATCTTTTCCCATTCATCCATCTATCCATTCATTCTCTCTCTCTCTCTCTCTCTCTCTCTCTCTTTCTCTCTGTCTCTCTCTCTCTCTCTGTCTCTCTCTTTCTCTCTTTCTCTGTTGGGATCCAACCTGAGGCCCAATACATATAGAGAAGTATTCTACCATTGAGCTACATCCCAGCCCTCATTTTTATTTTTATATTTATTTATTTATTTTTTAGCTGTAGTTGAACACATCATCTTTATTTTATTTATTTATGTTTATGTGGTGCTGAGGATAGAACTCAGAGCCTTGCATGTTCAAGGCGAGTGCTCTACTGCTGAGCCACAACTCCAGCCTCCCTCATTTTTATTTTATTTTATTAATATATATATATATATATATATATATATATATATATATATATATATATATTGTATCTGGACACAATGTCTTTATTTATTTTTATGTGGTGCTGAGGATTGAACTCAGTGCCTCACTTGCGAGGTGGGCGCTCTACCTCTGAGCCACAGCCCCATTCCTCATTTTTATTTTTAAAACAAAAAGTATCACTTGTGATTTTAAAATGGCAGATAAGGAGCAATGAAATGAAGCTAAGCTGGGCTCAGTGGTGCACTCCTACAATCTGAGCCACTGGAGAGGCTGAGGCAAGAGGATCATAAGTTTGAGGTCAGCCTCAGTAATTTAGTGAGATCCAGTCTCAAAATAAAGAAAAACAAAAAGGCCTGGGGATGTAGCTCAGTGGTAGAGTACCCACTCTTGGGTTCAATCACCAGTACCATGAATGAATGAATGAATGAATGAACGAACGAACGAATGAACAAATGCCTGTGTGACTTCAGAGAGGCCTGTAGGAGCAATCAGGCAACTTTGAATTTAGCATGGCCAGAATGAAGCTCATATGTATATACAGTTGTCCCTGGATATTCCTGGGGTATTGGTTCTAGGATTCCCTGATGATCCAAAATTCTAGAATGCCCACGTCCTCGTTTATGTAAATGTCATACAATGAGCATATAACCTATATGCTTCCTCTCATACACTTGAAGTCATCTCTAGGTTACTTATACACTGTAAATGCTGTGCAAATAGTTGTTAGACTGTATTATTTAGAGAATAATATAAAAAAAAGTTTGTACATGTTCAGTACAGATTGTGTGTGTGTGGTGCTGGGGTTGCAACCCAGGGCCTCGTGCATGCTACACATGTGCTGCACTACTGAGCAGTTTCGCCAGCCACAGATGCAATTGTTTTCTGTATGGTTTTTGTCTGCAGTTGATTGAAACCATGAACATAGAACTCAGGGATACAAAGGACCAACTTATAATTGTAAGCAGACCTGCCCTAGGAGAGCTGATGGGCCAGGAAAGTTGTAAACAGAATTTTTTTTTTTTTTTTTTTTTTTTTGATACTGAGGATTGAACTCAGGGGTCCTTTAAAATGAGCCACATCCCCATTCTTTTTTATTTTTATTTTGAGACAGGGTCTTGCTAAGTTGCTAAGGCCAGCCTCCAACTTGCTATCCTCCTGTGTCAGCCTCCTGAGTTGACACCACCATGCCGGGCAGAATGTTTTCTTCAAGAAGCTTCCACTGTTATGTTTAGTGTTCACTATAGAAGCTCTTTCCTATGCTATTGTTATTGTTATTGTTTGTGGTTCTGGTGGCTGAGCTCGAGGACTCACTTCCTCATTGTAGGCACTGCTCTCCCATTGAACAGCATCCTGGAGTACCACCTGTGAGTCAGACACAACGTGAGGAATGGGGTACAAATCTGCATGTATTGGTGGGAATTGGGAAGGAGAGGCCCACAGGTAGGGAAGAAGAACCTGACTGAGAAAGGACAGGATGGGATCCTGCAGGGAGCAGTGCTGGGATCTCTCAGTGCCTCTTCACCTTGCTCTGGGCAGCTGTGATAAGGCTTAACAGGTAGGCTTGGAGAGTCCTTGGCAATAATACCAATGATGGCTTTGATCCCATAAATGAATCGAATCACCAGAGCCTTTTAATGAGAAGCCATTAAAACAAAAGGCAATTTCTTACTAGCCTTTTTCATGACAAAGCATTTATGATGTAGCCAAAGAATGAAAAGACATGGACACTCCTTTACTTCTTTATAAAGGTAATTGAGCAAGAGACTCCAAGGGACTTCCCCAGAGATTGTCTGGGAGCTATAAAATAACATTTATTGCTGTTTGTCATGAGAATCAGAGGCTTAATCACATAACGGTCACCTGCAAGTAGGTACCTGAAATCTGCCCTAAATAATGTTGATCTTGCCCTAATTTTGCTTAAAACTTCTTGGTGACGGCAATGTTAGTGAAGAAACATGCCATTTGGAGTAGGTTATCTACATTTCTGGAGGATTACTAGTCTTTTCCATTCAATTTGAAATAGGAGAATATGCTGTAATATATCAGATTGGCATTGGAATTATTCTTTTGGTTTAGAGTTTATTAAAAGCATCACTTTCACTAGAAATAGCAATATTTGGTTCAAACCAAGCAGCCAGCTGCATTTCAGGCACAGCATATTGAACGTCTACCATGCTCAATGCCTGTGAGAGACAAGGAGAGATAATATATCAAAGAAAAGTGGTCTACTAAGTTATATCTGAATTTCTGTCTAGGCTTTACCAATTTATGACTTTGGGCAAGTTAGTTAGTCTCATCCTTTCTTCCTTTAAAAGAAGATAATAATGCTACATTCCGTAGTGCATGGCTGTAAATCCCCAGACACTCGGGAGGCTGAAGCAGGAGGATTTTATTTTGAGGCCAGCCTCAACAATTTAGTTAGACCTTGATTCAAAATAAAAAAAGTAAAAAGAGCTGGGGATGTAGTGGAAGAGTACCCCTGGGCTCAATTCCCCAGGACCTAATGATAATAGTAAGTATAATAAAATTATTATTATTATTAGACACTGGGGATTATTATTATAAATGTCTCCAGTGGCATTGTTTCTGGTGCACAGTGGGTGAGCTGTATTTTACTACGTGACTGAGCACTTCCGCCTTGGAATGGGGGAATCCTGTTCCTTCCTTCCATTAACAAACAGATAGGGAACAAGAAAGGTTCAAAGTCTAATGGGGGAGGCATCACCATCTTGCCTGGGAAGTGCTGCAGTATCAGAGAGGGCACAGGGACACCAAGAGTGTGATCAGTGTTGTCCTAGATGTATGTGTGTATATATATGTGTGTGTGGGAGCAGCAATAAAGGGGTCTTGGGGCTGGGCTTGTATCTCAGTGGTAAAGTGTTTGCCTAACACACGTGAGGCACTAGGTTTGATCCTCAGCACCACATAAAAATAAATAAAAACAAAGGTATTGTGGCCACCTACAACTAATACACACACACACACACACACACACACACACACACACACACATGTTTATAAGACAATATGTATATTGAAAAAAGGGGGATGTCTTGGTCGGTGATGGCGCAAACATGGTGATCCAGCTGGTTTTGTAAGGGGAGAAAGAATTTTCCAGTTGCTGCCTGTAAGAGAAATGCAAAGATTTAAAAGCCCAGAACGGCTGGAGCTTCATCCATTTTAAATAAGGAGGGGCTTCATGACCTGGGGAGTGACATTCACATTTGGGAATGGTCACATAATGCCTGGCTTCAAGTGAATTTTTAACGCAGAGTTTATGGTCATGAAGGTGGCACGGTTACAGTTGTTTTGTCTTTCTGGACCACATTGATCTTTTGAATTGTTTGAAGTTGAACAGATGCCAAAGGTATAAACAAGAAATTTTAGGGTAAGGTGAATTTTGTAATTGTCTGTAAGCCTTTGTGAGTGTGTGTGTGTGTGTGTGTGTGTGTGTGTATGTGTGTGTGTGTAATATGATGCTAGAGATTGAACTCAGGGCCTTGCACCTACTAAGCACATGCTCTGCTCCCAGTCCCTATGTATCTTCTACTCTATGGTTTTCAATTATTTTTAAATTTTTAAATTAATTAAGGTAACCACTGATGAAAGGCTTAATTGTAATTTTCCTTAAATTCCATTACACATGAATAATCTTGGACTTTAACTTTCAAGAATTTAGTAGAAGAAAATAATTCTCCATTGCTTTGGTGAATGACTATATATATATATATATATATATATATATATATATATATATATATATGTATGTATTTTAATTGTTGATAGACCTTTATTTCATTTACTTATATGTGGTGCTGAGAATCGAAAACAGTGCCTCACACATGACCACTGAGCCACAGCCCCTGGTGAATGACTTTTAAATGTTACACTGTTGTTGCTTTGATGGATCATCAACAAAAGCTCTTCTGGGTACCCTTTGACAAGTGATTTGTCCCCTTCTGTGTCCAGGATCAACCACTGGGCTTTCAGAATCACCTGTGTTCCTTGCTGGCCAACATTAGAATCATAGAAATTTATAGAATGTAGAGATTTACCGAACATATTACACAGTCACTCCATGGAACGCTGGCCCTCAAAGGTAATTCTCATGCAGGTGACAGAGTTGACATCCGGAGGGCATGCTGACAGGCATATTACTGGGATTACCCAAAGTGGCTCATTTCATTTTTGGAAGGTATCTTTCCATTTTTTCTGTTGCAATAACAAAATACCTAATACTGAGTTGAGTAATTTATAAAGAAAAGTGTGTGATTACACTCCTGTAACCCAGGGACTGGGGAAACTGAGGCAGGAGGATCCCAAGTTTAGGATTAGGCAGACTTTGTTTCAAACTGAAATAAAAAGGGCTGGAGATGGAACTCAGTGGTACAGTGAGGCCCGAGTTCAGTTCTCAGTACTGCAAAATATCAGAAAGAAGAAAGGAAGGGAGAAAAGAAAGGGGATGGGGAAAGGAATTTACTACAGTACTGGAGGCTGTAGTACTCTTCCAAGAGTATGGCACTGGTATTTAGTTGGCATCTTACAAGGGCTGCCATGGTGCCCGATAACATCACATGCCAAGATAGAGCAGGTGTGCTTGAGACAGTTCCCTTCTATTATAGAGCCACTCCTGCAAGAACCCACTGTGGATTGACCCCCACCATCTCCCGGAGGTCCCACCTCTCAGTACCATTAACATGTGACTTTGGGCATTCATTTTCCTAGGCATAAAATTTAGGGCACTTATCTATCTATCTATCTATCTATCTATTTATTTATTAGTTTTTTAGATGGACACAGTATCTTTATTTTATTTTTAATGTGGTGCTGAGAATCAAACCCAGTGCCTCCCGCATGCTAGGCGAGCGCGCTACCACTTGAGCCACATCCCCAGCCCTAGGGCACATATTTAAACCAAAGCAGAAAGCTGTGGATGTAAGCAGGATGCTTTTCCTCTCAAGCCACAGTCTTCTGCCCTTGGAATTTCTGCCCCTTGGTTCTAGTTCTGCCTTCTGGCAGTTCCCCACATTTGAAGTCAGCCCCTGCCTTGACCAAGTAACCACTCTGTGTGGTTTTACGTGTAGATGTGCAGGGGTGTTACTGTCTGCCCGCCCAGCCCTCTTGCCCTTCCTCCCCTTATCACAGAACCCAAGCTTCATAGGATCCATCTCCCTGGACATTCTGGTAGAAGTTTTCTCCATCCTCGTGCACAGGATGCCCCTGACTGGCCAGAGTTCCTGTTCCTGTCTGTAATTGGTTTGTGAATGGATCTGCTTTGGATTAATCTGTAAAGTCATGTTCCATAGACAGTCCTGAACTATAAGAATAAAAGGAGTGGGGGAGGGAGAGAAAGAGTGACAAAATAGAAGTGGGAGAAATAAACAGAGAAGTGAATGGACAAGCAAGGATTGGAGCAAAATCCTGCAAGTGATCTTGGTTCCTACTTCATGATATTCAGAGTTTGGCTGTCCACTCTGTGCTGCGTCTACTCACCCAGATTGGTGTGGGGTTGATGATAATTGGGCTCCATAACCACAGTGTTTTTAAAAGTGTGTGTTTTTATTGGGCACAGTGTGTTGAATGCTATTGGGTGCTTTGGAGAAGTAGGAACCTGTGAGGTCCTGCCCTAGTCTGTTGTGCTCTGTTTTCTCGGGGTTGTTCACAAATCCAAATGCTGAGAAATTAATCTTCTTTGGTTGTGGGTGGTACAGTTCCCGTCTTGCCGTCTATATAGTAAAAGGAAGGCAGTGCAGGGTAGTGGGTAGAGCACAGGATGCGGAGTTGGTCACACTTTGAGCCTCAAATCTCCAGTCTGTCCCTTCCTAGCTGTAGGCTGCTAGCAAGGTGCTGGACCTGCTAGCCTCAGGGTCCCTGTATTTAAACCTCAGACATTGGTAGTGATGGTTGCAGATTGTAATAGGTTACAAACTAACCACATAAGAAACACATGGTTGATGGTAGTCATTGTTATTATGGAAAGAAATTTGCTTAAAATAGTTACTATAAAAAAAAAAGGCGGGGGTAGTGAGGATATGGTGAAATTGGAACCCTTGTACATTGCTGGTGGGAATGTAAAATGGTGCAGATACTAAGGAAAACAGTATGGCGGTTTCTCAAAAAATTAAATATAGAAGTGTCACTTGATACAGCAATTTCACTTCTGGGAATATACCCGAAAGAAATGAAAGTGAAGTCTTGCCGAGATAGTTGTACTCACCTTCATTGAGAGTTATCTACAAAATCAAAGGATAGGAACAACCAAAGTACATGTAATAGATAAAACAAAAAGCAGTATATCCATAAAATAGAATATTATTCAGCCATAAAAAGAAGGAAATTCCAACACTTGCTACGGTCTGGGTAAACCTCAAGGACATTATGCTCCATTAAATGCGGGTAGTCACAAAGGACAAATATCACTCTTATATGAGGTCCCTAGACAGAAGTAGAGACAGAAAATAGAATGGTGGCTGCCAGAGGCTGTGCCAGGGGCTGTGACACAGACAATTATTGTTTAATGAGCCCAGAGTTTCTGTTTTGCAAAATGAAGAGAGTTCTGGAGATGGATGGTGGTGATGATTATACCACTGAATTATAGTCTTAAAAATAATTAGTATGTAAAATTTATCATGTGTGCCGGGGTGGGGGTTGTGGCTCAGCAGTAGAGCGCTGGCCTTGCATGTGTGAATCCCTGGATTTGATCCTCAGCAGCACATAAGAATAATTAAGTGAAATAAAGGTATTGTGTCCAACTACAAATAAAAAATAAATATTAAAAAATGTATCATGTGTGTATTTTAAAAAATGACTTTAGAAGAATGATGTTGATGAACTGAAATGTGTACAAAGAGACAGGAATGATCCTGAGCACATTTCATTAAGTTTGATAAAAATGCCTTTTTCTGCCTGGGGATTTGCCTACCAAGCAGACTAGGGATCTGTTTTTAGCTGAGTGTGTGTGTGTGGGGGGGGGGGTAACAGAGTCTCTCACTAAGTCACTTAATACAAGGACTGTGGATTTCTAACTGACAAAGTGCCAAACTGGCAGTGATGTGAGGTAGAGTGAGATGATGGAGAGTTTTACAAAGGCAGAGATTTGGGGTCAGAAAGTAAGGAGGAGCTTTCTAACAGATCGGGCTGCCTGTGGGGAACTCAGCTGTGGTACAGAGGATGCTTGTGCATCCTTAGAGGTCTTTCAGCACAGGATAAGTGACTGTCCTACAGGGCTTCTTAGAGTAGGCACGGTGAGTTGGCTTAAAAAGCACTCTCTGATTTGACAATACAATACTGCTATTTCTAGATGTGTAATCATGGATTCCATTTTTTTAATTTAAAATTTAATTTTATTATTTTCTTATTAATTTATTTTCTTCTTCTTATTTTTAGTTGTATATGGGCACAATACCTTTCTTTTATTTATTCACTTTTATATGGTGCTGAGGATCCAACCCAGTGCCTCACACATGCTAGGCGAATGCTCTACCACGGAGCCACAACCACAGCCCCTATTTATTTATTTTGCTGGGAAATTGAATCCAGGGCCTCTTGCAAGTACTGTTAAACTACGTTCCCAGCCCCGGAAAGAATATTTCTCATGGAATTGTTCCTCATAGGTTTTTGAGTTGTTGTTGTTGTGTTTTTTTTTTTTTTAAGTTTTCTCACTGTGAGAGTGGTTTTTTTTTTTTTTCTAAAACATGACACACACACACACACACACACACATAGAAAAGTATAGAAAACATTGTAATGCATTTCACTGTCATATATAAATAAAAAAAAATTAAAAAAGAAAGAAAAGTACAGAAAACAGAAAAGTCCAGGTCAAGCCAGACCTTCTCATAACAATTGGCAGATCCCCAAGCAGAATGAAGGGGGACCCCTTGGAGCCACTTGAGCCATGCTGTCTCCCCAAGGGCATCTACCACCCTGCTTCTAGTTTTAGTTGAATTTTCAAGGTAGGCTTTTCAATACTGCAGCGGAAGCAGTTGAAAAGCACCACAAAGCCAGTTGGTTTGGCAGATGAACCCCTTTTCAAGCTGTGGGTTTGGCTGCGTCTGGCATCTCTGCGTTGGATTTCCTGACATTCCACTGGGAAGGGAGTCCTGGACCTGCTGTAGACCCTGGCTGTTCGGTTGCTATTTCTCACACTTGAGTTTGACCTAAGCCTTATTTAAATACCTTTTTATTCATCCTTTAATTAGTAAAATTATTTGGCAGGAGCTATTCTTAGCTTGTTTTTCTACCCAGGTCTGCATGACTAAATACATTTATAAATGCAAATGTGTGGGTGTGATGGGGTGTTTTCCACTGACCCAAGATAATCAGACATCCTGCTGACTGACATCCAGCCAGTCTCTGCACAGGCATTTGAAAGCACTAACTGGCGCCATGCGTTCAGTGATGCTGTATTCAGTAAAATAGGACTTCTTTTTTCAGATGTTAAGGACCAGCTCCTTTCTGACCAAAGGATGGTTCAGCTTTGCTTCATGTAGTTTTGATATTTATTTTGGTTGGGGGAGAGAGAGAGGAAGAGAGACATAATGTGACCTGTGGAATTTATTAATCCATGAAGTAATGCTTTATTTATTCATCATTCAGAAAACATTTCTTGGATACTCACTACTCATGAATATGCATGGGTATGGCTTACAGTTATATCCATTAGTTCTCAATAGCAGAATTGTTCCATATATATAGTTGGCCCTTCATATTCTTGGGTTTTGCATCCTCAGATTCCACCAAATTTGGGTCCAAAATATTTTTTAAAAAGTTACGCATGTGCCAAATATGTACAAACTATTTTTTCTTTTTGAGTCTAAGCAATACAGCTATTTACATAGTGCTGACATAGTATTGGGTATCATAAGTCATCCAGAGATGATTTAAAGTACATACGAGGGGCTGGTGCAATGTCCCACATCTATAATTTCAGGGACATTAGAGCCTGAGGCAGGAGCATTTCAAGTTTAAGACCAGCTGGGACAACTTAGTGAGACCCTGTCTCAAAACTAAAAAGGCTGGGGATGTGTATCAGTGTTTGAGCACCCCTGGGCTCCATCCCTAGTACTGCAAAAAACAAACAAACAAATAAACAGGTAAAATAAAACACATGAATAAAAAAGTCTATGGGAGGATATGTGTAGGTTATATGCAAATGCTATGCTACTTTATAAATGAACTTGAGCATCCATAGATTTTTGTATCTTCAGGGCACACTGGACCTACTCCCCCACTGATATTGAGGGACAACTATACTCAGAAAATTAAAACATATTAAAAAGTAAAATGAGGAATTTAAATTGTTTCACACAAACTATGAAGAACATACCAGGCAGTGGAGTATCAAGGAACCCATCTTTTTGTGAAAAAGTTCCAGGTGTGGTTTGGAATAATCACACCCCAGGAAGACAGTGGTCTGACTATCTGAGCCCCTCAATCTCCAGTTTAATACCGCCCCTCCCCGCACCAACCACAGTTGTTGATATTTGGCATCTCTGCGTTTTCATCACTGTCTCTGTGCACAATCATGGATGTCACAGAGGATTTGAACAGGAGTGAATCCTGAGAATGGAGGGAAATGTTGGACTCCAGAACCTCACCAGAGCAGAGTCATTTCCAAGTGAAGAAGTGAGTTCCCCAGTTGGAAATCAAAGAAGAAAAGATGGGGAAATGACTTGGCCAAATTGCTTACTCTTCTTGTTGAAGAATGTCGGACATGGGTTAGCATCAAGATAGTGCCTGGTGAGATGTGCTACACTGTGAATTTTGGGATGTTCTAGGTAGTAAAGGGATGTCAGAGTTACGGGCAGAAATTCAGGAATTGGGTTCTAGCCCACTCTGTTGAATATTAGTCTTGGGACATTAGATAATATTCCTTAAATCCTCCAAGCCTCATTTTCTTATTACACAAAATAGTAATAACAGCTATTAAATTAGTGGGCTTCATATTACTTACTATAACAAAATATCTGATGTAATGTATTTAAAAAGAGAGAAAACTATTTTGGCTTCTGGTTTTAGAAGTTCCTGTTCAGGAATGAGTGGCCTCATTGCTTTGGGCTTCTGACTGGGCAGCACATCATGGCAGGAGCACTGGTGAATTGAACTGACCACCTCGTGAGCCAGACACAGAAAAAGAGGAAAAGACCAGGTTCCACAGTTCCCTTCATGAGCATGAGCTAAGGACCTGGCGCCTGTAACTCCCAACCTCCTGTTAAATGCCCCTGTAGCTACATTTTTGCCCAACTTCCTGAAGGTCTACAGCGCATCCCAATATCACCACTCTGGGGACAAAACCCTTAACACATGGACCTTTGGAGATCGCTTATCCAAACTATAGCAATGCCTGAGAGTTCTCTGAGGGATCTAGCTCATTATGCAACATTGGCTATTTATTTATTCATTTATTTATCTTGCTGTGTTGCCCAGACTGCCTCAAATTTGCAATCCTCTTGTCTCAGTCTCCCTATTTCTGGTATTAACGGAGTGCACCACTGCACCTGACCTGCAAATTCATTATTTTTTTTAATAGTTCATAATATATTTTTTTTAAATCTGATAGATCCTATTTTTAAAATTTGTCCTAATTAGTTATACATGATAGTAGAATGCACTTTGACACATCACACATAAATGGAGTGTAACTGCTCATTCTTCAGGTTGTACATGGTGTAGAATCACACTGGTCATGTAGTCATATATGCACATAAGGTAATACTGTCCAATTCATTACACTGTCTTTCCTACTCCCCTCCCCTCAACCCTCCCCTCTCCCCTCCCCTCCCTTATAGTGTTATGGCAAAAGGCAAAGGGAAAACATTTTCTTTCACTATGAGATGGTTCTTAAACATTCTATGGGGGATAAAGCAGTTTTTGTTTGTTTGTTTGTTTGTTTGTTTGTTTGTTTTGAGGAGGATAAGTGATTCTGAACATCACTGAAGTCATTTTTTTTGAACCTGAAAGACTGGTTGCCCTGATATCATATAAAACAGTTTTTTTTAAAGCCAATTTTATAGATATAGAAACAAAGAACAACAATTTTTGCCTAATTTGGTAGAGGTATTCCCCAGACTCCTTGCATCCATTTTAATGGTGAGGAAGTAACTGCCACCTAATTGGCTGGATGGAGAACCATGCTACTTGAGAAAACTGGCTTTGTACAGGTTCAAAGTCCACGTAGAATCCTATGACTAACCGCCCACCAATCTTGGCCCAATTTCTCTTGATACAGAGATGAGGAACAAGTATCAGTATGTTAGAACTTTGATTTATATGACCCTTATCATGCCATATAGAAGAAAAATCAGGTTTTAGATTAAGGAAAGTAAAGTTCTCTGTATTATGTTTTAAAAGGTATTCCCCAACCCCACTGACAATAAATTACTGGCTAAGTTCCCCTGTCTAAAATGCTTGGAACCAGAAGTGTTTGGGATTCCGGATTTTTTTTCAGATTTTGAAATATTGGCATATGCAAAATGAGATCTCAAGAGGGGACCTTACTCGAAACACAAAATTCATTATGATTCACATATTCCTTATGCACACAGCCCGAAGGTAATTTTATACAGGATTTTTAGTGTACTTCTGTTTTGACTGTAACCCATCCCATGAGGTCAGGGGTAGGATTTTCCCACTTGTGGCATCTTGTCGATGCTCAAAATGTCTCGGATATTGGTGCATTTCTAATTTTTGAATTACAAATGCTCTACCTGTTGATCCTTCTCTAAGCCTAGGTTAAAGAAGCCTTGAGAGCAGGAGTCTGCATTTCAGTGCTGAATAGACCTCTGTCTTCCTACAAGATGATTCTGAGGGCCACTCTTGGAACTCTCTTCTGTCTCACACTTCAAAATTTGCTTTTTCTTCCTTGTTTTTCCTCTTAAGTTGAATGGAAAAACCTACTACTTCATGCATCTACCAAAATATTTCAACAATTTAGTAAAGGAATCTAGTACTCGAAGCCTTCAGATTCATCAGTTTATTAAAGTTAGTAAACAATTTTTTTAATAGAGCCTTATAGTTATCCATAATAGTTAGGCTCATCCTGACAAACTCATCCCTGCATGGAACCATTTTTTTTCTCTTTTGAAAAGAATAGCAAAATGAAAATGAAAATATCTTTAATTTTAAGAAAAAAAAAATTTTTTTTGGTCTGCTGATTCTGTTTTGTCAGTAGACTTTAATTTTTGCTGTACCAGCCAGCCATGGTGGTATTCACCTGTAGTTCCAGCTGCTTGGAAGGCTGAGGAGGGAGGATCGGCTTGAACCCAGGAGTTCCAGACCAACCTGGGCAACATAGCAAGTCCGTTTTAAAAATTTTAATACATGTAAACATTCATGTGACCACCATTGTAATAGGGATCCAGAACAGTTCTGTTACCCACCAAAAAACTCCCCTGTGCTCCCCGCATCCCCATCCCTGGCAACCCCTGATCTGTTCTGTCACTATTGTTTTGCTTCTTCCAAAATGTCATGTAAATAGAATCATGATATTTGGGACCTTTTTTGTTGATTTTTTTTTCCAATAATGGCTTTATTGAGATGTATGCCACACACCATAAAATTCACCCATTTAAGAGTACACAATTCAGTGGTTTTTAGCTTATTCACAGAGCTGTGCAAGCATCACCACAATTTTAGAACATTTTCATTATACCAAAAAGAAATCCTGCACACATTAGCAGTCACTCCCTGTCTCCCCCAACCCTTCCTTTCTCCTTGCCCTAGCCAACCACTCATCTGCTTTCTGTCTGGACAATATGTTCTAGACAACTCTATTTAATTTTTTTTTTCTTTCGCACTCCTGGGAATTGTACCCAGGACCTTGCACATGCTAGGCAAGTGCTCTACCATTAAGCTACCTCCCAGTCCTTTTTAATAACATTTTGTACATGGCTTTTGATGTTTCCCAGACTGAACTGTTTCCAGTTTTACTAATTTAACTTTGCAGAATTTCAAGGTGTTATAGATAATGTGATTTTTCTAAAGTTTAATATTGTTGGATAGGAACCATTATTATTATATCTTTTATCAGGAACAGTACTGCAATAAAACACTTTTTCTCTTATTGATCTTCTACTGGAAAAAAATAAAAATAAAGACCTTCTTCATTGGACTCCTCCAGGATGTAAAGGCCAGCATTGTTTATTCCTGGAATGAACATTCATTGGAAGGGAGTTTCTGAAAGCTGAGTCTCACACTTTCACACTTTTTTTTTTTTTTTTTTTTGTAGTGTTAGGGATCAAACCCAACATCTTGGGCATATGAGGCAAATGCTCTATCACTAAACTCTACCTCTAGCCCTGAAACGTAAGTTCTAAACCTGAGGGTCACACTGTGGACATTTTTAATTGCCACACTCTGCTGTCCACCCATCCTTGCTGCCTGAGATGATGGCAGTGCCCTACCTCCCAGGTTTACTTTGGGGGAGTCATTTCAGTGAGCCCCAGCTCCCTAACTTAGAGAATTGACAAAATTACAGCTTCTCAGGGTTCTCCCAAGGTTTGATGCATGCATGCTTCTTAGCCATTCCCTCTTAATGAAAGGAAGTGTCACGTAGGACCAAGCGTAGGATCCAGTCACAGGACCTGGCTCCATATTTGAAGATAGATTCCCGTTTCTGGAGGTATATAATCTTCAGCAAGTCACTTAGCTTCTCATTGTCTCCCTGTGGCCGTCTGTTACTTGGTGAATAATAATAGGAGGTCATTTTGAAATTTCACTGTGTTCATTTGTGTGGATGTACAAACACAACAGAGACTTGATAAAAATATAAACTTTTTTTTTTTTTTGATAGTGGGGAACCCAGTAATGCTCTACCACTGAGCTAAATCCTCAGCCCTTTTTATTTTGAAACAGGGCCTCATTGAGTTGCCCAGCCTGGTCTTGAACTTGTAATCCTTCTGCCTGAACCTCCTGAGTCTCTGGGATTACAAGCATGTGCCATTACACCTGGTGAGGCTTAATAAATATTTAATATTTGCTTTTCTTTTTCTTAAAAGTCGTATGATGTTTAGGCCCTAGGAATTGTTAAGGAGCTTTTCCTGTGCAACTTTGTAGAAATTAGTGGAAAGTGATTCCCATATTTTTGTGGGGGTTTTTGTTGGTTTGTTTTAGATCTTGCTGTTACCTAAGCTGGTCCCGAACTCCTGTGCTCGAGTTATCCTCCTGCATCAGCCGCCTGAGGAGTTGAACCCAGCTCCCATACTTTTAAAATTTGCAATAAGTAAAGCTTTTGACAAGATCGTGGTCTTCTGAACTCACATGCATGCTTGGGCTGGAGCCAGCACTGCATTTCGTGATGTTTGCAAAAGCATAAAAGCAAAGTGTGTTGCTAAAAGGGAAAGAATGTTTGCATGAACAAAGATAGACAGTGGAGAAACCCACAACAGGATGATTTGTTTTCCACACATTGTTTGGTCTCCGTAGAAAGCAAAATAAACTTTCTGGCTCATAAGCCCTAATGTCCTTCCAAGGAGGAACCTAAGCCTTCTGAGAGTGCATGATGACTTATGCCTCCTGACTGAACATTAGCTGATGGTGAGCCACATGACCCAATCTGAAGTTCTTTTCTTTAGATGAAAGATTAATCGGTGGGGACCAAGGAGAAAAAGAAGCTGAGAAATGATTCTTTTGGGCACAGAAGGGGAAAATAAGTTTCTTTCTTAGTGGAAATTATTTTTATAATGGTGCCATCATAGTTATTATTTGTTTTACTTTTATATCCAGTAATAATTAACTTTCACATAAAATATAATACAATTGCAATTGTGTATTGAATGCATGTCCTCTGTAGAAGATCAATTCCTCAGAAGGTGTGTTATTGACAGTCTTGTTACCGATAAGGAATCTGAGGCACAGAGATAATAATTTGCTTATTTAATGACTAAGTAAATGGAATGTGAGTCAGCCTGCTTCCCGAACTGATTTGCTTTTTTTTTTCTTTTAACTTTGAAAGGTTATTTTTTTTAAAAAATCGTAATTATAATATGTGGATGATAATGTCCCTGACTTTAGTTTTAATCAAGTTGACTTCTGAGAGATTAATAATGAATATGATACTGCAAATATTTATTGAGCACACACCTCATTCCTACATTATTCTAAATTCTTGCCAAGTTTGGATTCATTTAATCCTCCCAGTGACCTTATGATATAAGTACAATTATAATCCCTTTTATGCAAATAATATTGGTCAATGAGGTAGAGGTGGAACTTGAACCCAGGAAGCCTGGCTTTGTTCAAGTTAGCTCTACATCTACATGAATCCAAGGTGCAGCCCCTCTGATGTGAGAAGACAAATCCAGACACTGCAAACCAGGTAGGATAGCCTCAGCAAGAGAGCCTCCAGTTCTGCCAATTGGGTGCACGTTTTACTGTGACCACACAGCTGACAAAAAGAAATGAATTCATTGCCATTGCATGGAGGATTTAAGCATTAAATCAGGAGTTTAAATCATGATCTGGTGGAGCCATCGTCTGCATTAACTTCAGCTGACAACTCAGTTCACCTCTATTACAACGGTCACTATTTGTTGGTAACAGTTTTCCTCTTCTGGCAAAACAAATAAAGCAACTGATTTGTTGTTATATTAATCCCGATTGAATTGAGCCTTGTCTTCATTCTTTCTCTCTCTCTCTTTCTCTCTTTGCTAAATATTTATGTAGCTTGTGTTTTTTCTCCCCATGAGACAGTAGTTCTTTGCTATTTTACATTTTTATAACTCTTTCCCTTAAAATGCTGCTACCTTGGACTTTGAAAAGCTGTTAAGGTTTTAGTTAATAGATTACTAACAGCAAACGGAGGAGTATGTGATTGAGTGAGTCACTTGGTCATTCCCTTTTATTTTCTTCCTGGCATTTGAGGCAACCTGTTTCTGATGCCTGAGCAAACCCTGTTTATTACTTGGGAAGTGATGGAATCTCTCTGGCCACTGCTTTCTCCCAACACTCAGTGCTCTGTGGCTGAATGTCTCTTGTGTGGTATTCATAATATTCTATATACAAATATTTCCATTTTTTGATGATAGCTATTTTAATAGAATAGCAGTTTTTTTAAAAAAAATGGGTAAGAGTGCAACTTTTCCTCCAAAGAGGAGGATGTCTGCAGATTCCTGACTTCCTTCCATTATTCAGAGTGTCAAGGTGCTTCTTTAAGTAAAACCCCTATTGTCTCTTGTTGTCTTATCCTGATGAAGTCAGTGGAAGTGGAAGTGTTTTGACATTGACTAGAACTTAGAAGAAATTGTTTAATTGCACCATTTAATCTCAACACCAAGGCTTGTAGCCTTGTATTTATTCTTGGGCTCATGTGCAAGATTTTTTTTTTTTTTTTTTTTTGTATAACCCATAGTCTAACTGGAACTACTTCTGGTAGTTTTCTTGGATTTAATAACTCCCAAACATAGCCATTTAAGACTTGGCATTGGGTAGAGGTGATGTGTTGTTCTTTCTATCTGTGTGGTTGGGAGAAGAGCTGGGGGGTACAGTTTTCTTTCTATCTATCTATCTATCTATACATTTTTGTAGCTACAATTGAACCCAGAGTCATTTAATCATTGAGCCCCCCCTTTTTTAATGTTTTGAGACAGGGTCTCATTAAGTCCTTAGGACTTCCCTAATTTGCTGAGGCTGGCCTCAAACTTGCAATCCTCCTGTCTCTGCCACCTGAGTTGCTGAGATTACAGGTGTATGTCACCATTCCCAGCTGTTTTTAATGCTAATTCAGAAGGATTATGGGGCAATTACCCACCAGGGTACCTGAAGTTAAACCATCCCTGCTTTCTGTTGCTATGATTTGCAATTTTGAGGTGCAGATCAGGGGTTGGGTAAGGTTCCTTTCACTATTGGACTATGCATTTCATTCTTTTGCAAAAGCAGGGAAGGCTGGAGCCTAGTGGGTTTCACTCAACTCTGAATGCTCATTCGAGTCAACAGGGAGCAAGCTGGCTGCAGTGGTGCATGACCATCATCCAAACAACTCAGAAGGCTGAGGCAGGAAGTTTGCAAGTTCAAGGAAGCCTCAGAAGCTTAGTCAGAACCTCAGCAACTTCTCGAGACCCTATCTCAAAATAAAAAAGGATTGGAAATGTAGCTCAGTGTTACAGCACATATGGGTTCAATCCCCAGTGCCACAAAGAAAGAGAGAATCTCAATGGGAAGCATGGCTGTTCTCTCACAGGTCCTACAACCCGGCCAAGGCGGTGCTATGTCGGGGAGTGAGACTGTACTGGCATAGTTCCATCATAACTACATCACTTAGTAGGTTCTTTTTTTTCCCTTTGTTTGTTTCTTTATTTTTTTCTTTTTACATATAAGAAGTAATTTGATGTGTTCAAAAATGGGGTACCTGGTTAGTCAGGGGCTGGGATGGTGCGTTCGCCCTGTGAATTCTGCTAAGGTACCTCTTCTGAGTTGCTCTTTGTCTGTCTATTAGAATGCCTTTCCAGGATTTAATCAGGATTAGTTGTGAAAGACTGGAAAGCACTTTGTTAAAAAAAAAAAAGAAGGAGGAGGAGGAGGAAGAGGAAGAAAGAGAGAGAAGGAAGAAAAGAAGAGAGAAAGAAAGAGAAAAAGAAAGAAAGAAAGAAAGAAAGAAAGAAAGAAAGAAAGAAAGAAAGAAAGAATGAAAGAAATGAACTTCATGTAAAATTCCATCTTTGGAAGGAGCATAATCCAGCCTGCCTGAAAGGGAAGGAGTAGCCCTCGAAGAAGCCAATAACCTGCCCCTGAGAATTTTTTTTTCCCTCTTTCTATCACAAATACTTGCTCAGTGAGACATTGCTATCTCTCAAAAAAAAAAAAAAAAAAAAAAAAAAAAAAAGCCCAATGCTGGTGAGGACGTGGGAAGACCAACATGCAAATAGGTATAGCTACTGCAGGAAGCCTTTAGATAGTTTCTTGTAAAACTCAACAGATGTCTCTGTCACAATCAAGGAATTCCACTCGTAGGTGCTTATGCAAGAGAAGTGAAAATGGATGTCCACAAAAGAACATGTACAATTCTGTATATAGCAGCCTTAGTCATTCTATTAAAAAAAGAAAGAAAGAAAGAAAAGAACTGTGGAACTATCCAAAATTTTCTTGGTCGGAAAATTGCTTAATTAAAAAAAAAAAAAAAAAAAACCTGCTCAATGAATTTTGACATTCCAATAAAATGAAATACTATGACTCAGCTACAAAAAGAGGTGCTGCTCTATGCAACAACTGGTTTCCTCTCAAAAACATTACATTCAGCAAAAATAATTCAGACAGCAAAGGCTATAGCTTGTGTGAAGTTCAAGGATGGGGGCCAGTGGGGGAGGTGACTTAGAAGGGGGCACAGTGGGAACATGAGAAGATAGGAATGAGGGTCTTATTTTGGAAGATGGTTATATGCCGGGGGTACATCTATCCAAACTAATTTCAGGGAGAGTTAAGTTCTGTGCTTTTCACTGTATGTACATTTTGGAGGGTTAAAAAAAAAATCAATTTTTAGAATTTTTTTTCATTGTGGTAAACATAGAATTTACCATTTTAACCATTTTTAAGTGTGTGTTTCTGTAGCATTACATGCAGCCACATTACCACCACCTGTGTCCAGAACAGTCTATCAATATTGCCTCAGTGGGAAAAAAAAAAAAAAAATGACTAAGAATAATGTCAGATGAGGAGATCCAGTTAGCCTGGAACTGAGAGGCTAATCTTGTGCTTCCATTAGGCTGATTCTGACATTTGGCTGTCTGCTTTGATCTGTGGCCCAGAGTGTGTTGATGTACCTCTGTGGTTGCACATGCTGTGTCTCATTAGTGTTCCCTTCAGTTTACCTCTTTCTCTTGCTGTTCCCTGAGCTCTTGAGGGAGGAAGGTGGACACCGTCTTGCGCATCCTCCTGTCCCTGGCTCTTGGTGTGAGGAAGGGGTTCTGAGAAGCATGCTGAATGTCAGATGACCCCAACAGCAGAAGTTGACTTGCTGTATTTCCAAGGTTTCCCTAGAGAAGGTTGAGTGCCCGTGTTTTGCACAATTACCTGTCTGAAATGGCTTGACACACTCTGAGAATTTGGAGTCCTGAAATCGGAGCATTTAGTATAACATTTCTGGAACTGTTGGCTTCTGTATATCATATTGGCTCTGTCTCCCTACCCCCCACCCCATACTTCTTTCAGGACTCAGCTTATGAGATCCAACACAAAAAATCACTACCTATAATCTTCCCTTCCTCCTGTTCCTGATGGCTTCCTGCCCTGTCTGAAAACTGTCCATCTAAATAACATCAAGGGCTGGATGACCACTGCAAAGTTTTTTTTATTCTCTTAGCTTATAAGAGTTGAAACTAAAACTTCAATTTTTACTTCTTTAGAGGTTCCAACATTTCCCAGAAAAATAGGAGGATTATAAATCCTGGATTATTGCATGCTGCTCAAGGACCCGGTCACATGGGTTTTTAGCTGTGCAGTGGTGATTCACAGGCAACTCCTTACCTCTTAAGCCTGAAAGCCAAAAATAGTGTTACACATGATAAGGGCTACCATTCCCTGTCAGCTAAGCTGTTTATACCTTATAATTGTAGGTTCCAAGTCAGACATAATTTTCAATATATGTTCAGCATTTTATCCTTGGTCTTTATTTTATTTTTACTTCTTTTCTTCACAATAAAGCTATCAGTTTAAGTTTAAAAAGTGTTTTGCTTAAGACAAATGGGCCCCTGCTTTCAGCTCATTTGTGATTTTTAGCTTGTTGCAGTTGAATTAGGTTTATGGCACCTCTGCATTCATACCAACACCTTGGTTTTTGGCTTTCTACTAGGTTTTTCAAATTGCAAGGTTAAAATACAATGAAGCAGTGCTCGCTTTGGCAGCACATTTACTAAAATTGGAATGATACAGAGTAGATTAGCATGGTTCCCGTGCAAGGATGACACCCAAATTCATGAAGCGTTCCATATTTAGAAAAAAAAAATACAATGAAGTAGGGCCTGGGGTTGTGGCTCAGTGGTAGAGTGTCCATTTCGCATGTGTGAGGCACTGGGTTCCATCCTCACCACCACATAAAAATTATTTTAAATAAAATAAAGGTTTTGTGTGCATCTACAACTAAAAACATATTTTTTTAAAATGCAATGAAACACTCAAGTACTTAATTGCATCATCTATCACTTCTGCACAGACTTGAGATGAGGCTTCTGATGATTTGGAACTCTTAGGAATGGCAGCACCACTGGGCAACGGGTAGAAATTTGCATTCACTGCTTGGTGGAACTAAGTCTGAATTTGGTGCAGGAAAGATTCTTTAGGGGTGTCAACAGATTATTTTAAAAATTAGGCATGCAAAGGGGAAGAATGTTTAGAATTTCAAGAAATCCGACTTTACAGATGGGAAACTTAGTTATTTATTTGTCAGCCAATAGATGATATTGAGAAGTTCTGTGTTCTCTGGAACAAGAGTCACTACTCTGCAGTGCATGCACTGCCAGTGGCAATGCAAAGACAATATACGAATAAATACTCAGGCTAGATTAAAGTGTCTGAGGAATAAAGTGGGCAAAGGAATAGAGGGCATGTGCGTATTGGGAGGCTACTTAACTTGACTGGTAGTGGGGGCTTTGAACTGTGATCTCAAAGAGGAGGAAAGGGTTCTAGACCAAGGACACAGCAAGATCCTAAAGAGGACTAAAAGCTTGGACATCTTTAGAGAAGAAAGGAAGGTTTGTGGCTGAGGTCAGAGGGTGAGAAAAGTTGGAGACGTAAGCAGGGCCCTTGCCATCCTCTCTCACCCTCTCCATCCAAAGACCCTGATGGCTTTGATAAAGAACTTGAATCTTATTCCAAATTCTGAAGAAAGCCATGAGGGGTTTTATTTAATTAATTTACTTATTTTTTGCAGTACTGAGAATTGAACCCAGAGCCTCAGGCAGGCTGGGCAAGTAAATGCTCTACCACTAAGCTACATCTTCAGCCCTTGGGAGAGAGTTTTCATTAGTAGAGGTTCAGACATGCAGGGAATGTGGGAGCATCTGTCAGATTTAGCGAATAAAAATACAGGCAGCCAGGTTAAACTTAAGTTGTAAGCAACAGATTCCTTTTAGTATAATTAACTATGTCTCATGAAATTTTGGGGATGTATATACTGCAAAATGATTTGCTGTTTATGTGAAATTCCAGCATATCTGTGTGTCCTATATTTATCTGACAATCCTCCCTGCATGAGCAGTTGGGCAGCAGAGTTGAGGAGGGGTCAGTCTGGGGTTTAGTTTTGTATGTGCATTGAATGACTTTTCTGATCAGTTGGTTTTGGGGAGAAGAGAAATCAAGGAAGATTCCTGGATTTTAAACCTCAGCAGTTAGTGATGCCTTCCATTGAGAACGAGGAAATGGGAGGGAGTGGATGTGAGTGTGTTGTGATATGGACAGGTCTGATGTCAGAGGTATAGATGTCCAAGTGGAGATTTGGAAGTTTGATTCTTCATAGTCTGATCCATTTCTATTGACCTCTTCTAGTAGTCTTCTCTCTTCTTCTACTAGTGTTTTCTGATGTCAGAGGTATAGATGTCCAAGTGGAGATTTGGAAGTTTGATTCTTCATAGTCTGATCCATTTCTATTGACCTCTTCTAGTAGTCTTCTCTCTTCTTCTACTAGTGTTTTCCTGGAAGGAGAGGTGGAATTCAGAGCACAGGGTGTCGGGGGCAAACACCTTCTAAACAGACATTCAAACCCAGCAAAGCTGCTGTTTGGGAGAGAAATGGTGGTTAAAATAAATATACTTCAAAGAAGTTGGACTAAAAAGTATTTTGGTGTATCACAGATTTCCCTGTGTGTTGTCTTTTTTGTAATATATCTTTAAGGATAAATTGCTGAACACAAGGTACAAAATTTTTGCAATGAAGTGATTATGCAGGCAGTCAAAGAAAGAAGAGAAATTAGTCTCAAAATTAGTGACAACATTTACAAAATCCAGCACAAGTAGACCTCACCAGGCCTGCACTTAAGTATTTTTTAAAATTTTAACCCAAATAAAAAATTCTTTCATTATGAAGGGGAAAAACCCAGGTGCATATAAGCACAGTTGAAATATTGCATCCCCTGATTGAAAGAGAGATCTTTTTAAAAAGTGTACTACAGATATTATAATTTCTCTTTAAACAGCCTTGTGTAAAATATCTATTCACCTTGACTTTGTTCTTATATAGTAATGAAATTCCATAATTAGATCTATACCTTGTATCACCAGCATTTAACCACCAGAAGGACAGACGATGCTACTTCTTAGACATTGCATAGCATGTGATAGAGTTAGTGGAAGATCTGCCTGTGGGAGCCACTTCATTAGATAAAGATAAATATTTTGATTACAGAGGTTTTATGGATGTAAAATTGACCCAAATCCAGATAATGTTTTACAAAAATCAAAACTAGACACGTTCCATGTTGTTTTTCTTTTTCTGTACCCCCTTCATTAGAAACTTGTTAACAAGGGGTTTTGGTGCACAATTCACATTAAGCTATAAGTGGTTAATAAAATTTGTCATGTTGCTGTTTTTCCTTAGGAGACAAAGTGTCCTCTAAGTCAAGTTCATATAAGAATTACCTGTAGATGGTGGGGGTGTAGTGTAGCTCAGTGGTAGAACACTCGTCTAGCATGTGTGAGGCCTTGGGTTCGATCCCCAGCACCCCCAAAACAAGCAAACAAAACAAAAACAAAAATACACATACAGTGTATATATATATATATATATATATATATATATATATATATATATATATATATATATATAAAAGTAAAATTACACATACATATGAACTATCTGTAATCCTTGCTATAAACAAATGGGTTGTGGCTCAACGATAGAGCTCTCACCTAGCATGTGCAAGACCCTGGGTTCTATCCTCAGCACCACATAAAAATAAAAATAAATAAAATAAAGTACCGTGTTCAACTACAACTAAAAAATAAATATTAAAAAAAAATGCAAATACCTACAACTCCCATATGGGGTTCAGTTCAGGATACTGCCTTGTGTAGGGCCCAAGAATCTTTATTTGTAATGTACTTCCTGGCCATTCTTGCAAAGTGGCAAATATGGATAACCCTGGCTTGAGCAAAAGGATTCAAGCTGTCAATTGTTGGATCTCATCTCTATTAAAGATATGAGTGAAGACGACTTTAGAGGGGCTAGAGGAGAAATAATTGCACAAAAATCATTTTACTCATGAAATAATACATCAAGGTGTATGGAGGGGCTGGGGTGTGTCTTGGGCAGCAAGACACTAAGTGAATACAGACCAGTCAACCATCCTAAATAAGCAGGAATTCGGGAGAAGGCATCTGTAATGTCACCTGGGGACTCAGGACAGTTTTCAGAGAGGATGTGGCTTGTGTCGTGGGTCATTTGAAGGAAAAAGGAGGTTGTTTATATGGGGGGGGGGTATTCCAGGAAGTGAGCAGGTGTCACAGCACAGTCTATGAAAGACCGTAGAGTCCTAGGTTTCTTTTTTATTTATTGATTTTTTATTAAAAAATAAATGGCAGCGAAATGCATTACAATTCTCATTACATGTATACAGTACAATTTTTCATATCTCTGGTTGTATATAAAGTGTGTTGACACCAATTCATGTCTTCATACATGTTCTTTGGATAGAGTCCTGGGTTTCCATGTGGCCTCTTTCTAGCATGGGGTGGAAGGACATGAGTAGCTTACAAATGAGCAGGAAGATAGGCTGCGATGGAGGAGTTACATGCTAGGCTCTTTTGATGGAGCAGCAGGCAATAAGAGCGACAAGTCTGTAGTTGTTTGGGGAAGATAACTGGAATAGCAGTGAGAGGGCGGAGAATGGGGCAGGGCTTGTGGGTGGAGAAAGAGAAGGATAATGGGGAAACAAGAGAAAGGAACACCAGGTCGAAGAGTTTGGGGTACAGCTCTGCTGAGGTGTCAGGTATGGCAGGGTCCTCAGGTAAGCCTATGGAAGGAGAATTGACACCCAGGAATGGATCCCGAGAGGAACCAGGGTATAAGAGGAGGCCAGTCCTGCTGTTCCCCAGAAGCATTTTATGATTTGATATGACATATGCAGAGATGAGATGTTTTTTTTTTCTGGGCCTTGATTATATAGATAGATAGATAGAGAAAATTATTTACTATATATTTCAAAACCTAGAAGAAAGGATTCTGAATGTTTTTATCATAAAGAACTAATAAACAAATGTTGGAGGATATAGGTATGTTGAACCTGATTTAAACAGTATATAATGTATTGAAACATAGTGTGGCTTTTTTATGTGTTTTACACATCAGTTAAATAAAGAAAAAAAAGAAATATACTAAGACAACCTTCATACTTTAGAGTGTAAATGTGTGGTGAAGGTGCCAGTGGAAGAAGGAAATAAGAAAATGTTCTAATTGGCTAATGTTGAGAAGTGTTGGTTCCTTCTGTGCTCAGAGAGGCCCCAGGCAGGGGATCAGGCCTGGTTAAATCACAAGCCCCTTCCGCCATCTGTATGTGCTCCATGACTTGTTCAGTAGAGATCAGGGAGGAATCTTAGGTGGGAATCCAGACTGCGGGATCACTTTGTTGATTGAGTTCCTTCTACCTCGGTGTCCACCAGCCTCCCTCTTTCCTTCCTCTTATGAGAAAACACTATTTTAGAACCCAATCCTCTAGATTTACCTGCTTCGTAAAAGAAGGCAGGCCAAACGAGTTACCATTCTTTTAACTCCTTGCTTCCCCTGTTCATTTTACTTATAACAGTGGAGCCAAGCTCCACGCAGATGTTAGAAAAGGTGTACAGTTCTAGTGGGTTTGTTTCAAATGGGAGTCAGGGTTGGCTAACCTTGAAATTGGCTCTCAGCCATCTGTTTGTGTGCCTGGGTTTCACCTGCTTTGAATCAGGATGATATCGTCATATCCAATTAGACTGGGGGAGTACAAATGGTTTTGTTAATTAGATGAAAAAGTGACCTTTTATAATACTTATCCGATTAGCCATGGGTTCAAGGCTGTACTCTGCAAAAGCCTTATTGCTCCCTGTCCTTCCTTTTGGAAATCTGTCTTCCTGCTTCATCTCCATCATGCTGTATGCAGCTGCCCCGTCTTTCTGGCATTTTGGAACTGGGAGCTGCTTGCCTTTCCTACTGCTGTTCTTCTGTGTTTCTTTGCCTGATGTGTTGTGAATATTCACACTGCATTTACAGCTATCATGTCTCTGCTCGCTGGGTTTAATTATATTATCTACGGTTTGTTTAAATCTATTGAGTTTTTTTGGAAGTAGATACTACTGTGAAATTAGAAGCAAAGAAGAAGATGTCTTTGAGATCCTGGACTAAGATCTTAAAGGCTGGAATTCTTTTTTTTTTTTTCTTCCACTTTGCTATGTCTGAGCCACAGCACCTTGAACATTACTCTCTTGTCTGTAAACTGAGGAGGCTAGAACTTGAACTTCAGCGGTCTCAGAATCCCCTGGAGGGTTTGCTCAAACACAGATTGCTGGCTCCATCCCCAGGGAGCCTGATTCTGAGGGGCAGCCTGAGAATCTGCATTTCTAACATGTTCCCAAGAGATGCCGATTTGCTAGTCAAAAATGACTCGGTTGGAGTCTTTAATTGCTCCTAAATATTGATTTTTACCTTCTTCTGTTAGGCATCAAGGGAGGACTTACTGAAACATTTCTATCATGGAGTTGGTCTTTCCATTTCTTCCCTCATCAGGTGTACCTATCTGTAATATTTCTCTTGCTCTCGCAACCTTTTTGCAGTCTCACTGTCATGATTCTGTTTTTCTGCTCCGACAGCCCATCCTACCCACTCAGAAGTCCTCTACCTGTTAGCACACAAAGGCAGTATCATGGGCTGTTCACAGGGTGGAGCCATTCTGGGATGAACAGCAGTGGACGTGGGTCCTCCTTTCAATTGTGCAGCCTGAAGTGTTGTCTCTTATTTTAATTTTTGCAACACTCTCTGAAGAACAAATGGTGCTTACCCAAGAATGTGCATCTGACTCTGGCTCATTCCTCCACCCTCAGTCTTGTTGGGAAAGTAGTTTTGTCTTCTTAAGCCTCAATTGTCTCATATGTTCAATGGGTGTAAAAATAGCATCTAAACACTTGGTTCAAGGATTGAATGAAGCAGTCGTATAAAGTGCTTAACATAACATCAGATACGTGTTAAAATAATATTATCAACTACTCTCACTGGCACTGTTTGAATTGCAAAACAAAGTCAGAGATGTTGATAACAATATACCCTAATAAACTGTGTGCCAGGATTTTCAATTACAGTTCACTTTCACTGTTAAATGGGAAAAAGAACATATACCTGCTTCTTACACAAGTCCAGTAAAACTTATCTTAATATTAACTAAATTTTCTCCACTTAAAAAGAATAAGAAAGACTGGACATATAGTTCAGTGGCAGAGTATTTGCCTAACATGTACAAAGCCCTGGGTTCCATTTTTAGTATTGGGGGCAAAAAGGCATTTATGGATAAAAAAAGAACAGAGATTATGATCTCTAAACTAAAGAAATGAATATTGAGTTAACACATTCTTACTCCACATCATGAACTCTAAGACATGAGTATTTTTACATTTTAATACCTCTAAACTCACAGTTAATGATACCTTAATATTTTAAAAGGTAGTCATACTTTTTCTTTTTAAAAAGTGGTATATAAAATAATAGCATAAAAAACAGTGGTTCAAAGCCAGGCGCAGTGGCACATGTCTGTAATCCCAGCAGCTCAGGAGGCTAAGGCAGGAGGATCACCAGTTCAAAGCCAGCCTCAGCAAAAGTGAGGCCCTAAGCAACTCAGTGAGACTCTGTCAATAAATAAAATACAAAATCGTGCTCGGGATGTGGCTCAGTGATTGAACTCCCCTGACTTCATTCCTTGGTACTGCCCCCACCCTGGAAAAAAAAAAAAAAACAGTTGTTCAGTAAAATATAGAACTTTGAGTAAGTCAGTTTGGTAATGCTACTTTATAGTAAATTATCTCTTGTGATAGTCTCATTTGTTAACTAAGTCTTCAGAAAAGAAATTTTACCGAGTTGATCACTGGTGAAAAAAGTAATATTCATTGGTTTTGAAGAAACTCATTTTATGTTTTTTTTTTTTTTTTTTTTTGAGGAGAAAGAAAATTGAATGTGTTCAGTGTTAACATTTCTAATGTCAGTCAGTTGGAACTGTTTTCCATTGCAAACTATTAAATAGCTCTATTTTCTAACTTAGAAGTAGTATTTCTGAGGCGAAACCTTCTACTTCTGGACTTTGTCAGATTATGGACTTTGGGTAATTCTAAAAGATCACCCCTGATCTCTGAACATGATCATGCTCCAGAGGGGTGTGTGCGGATGTAGATCAGCAACACCATAAGGACAGTTATTTGCATCTGAGAGCAGCTCTGTGGTCTGGGATGCTGGGAGGGTTGTTCTGGGTGGGTATCCTGTCTTTGACAATGATTCCTGAGTGCCAGATGTGAAGGAAGATATAAATCGCTCGTCATGTGCCGAATTTCACAATAGTTCTCCCACCCCCTCCACTGGGCCACCAGTACAGTCTGACCTCTGTCTGGCTCCCATCCTAGAGGGGTGTGTGGGAATGGTGACGTGGCTTTTTATTGCTATGCACCGTACTGAAATGTCACCTTAGGTTGAGTGTGTGTGCTGTGGTTTGGGTATGGTTTGAGAGTATCCACCAAAGCTTCCCATGTTGCAATTTAATCCCTACTGTGAGATATGGAGACGATTGAGGTTTAACCCCACTGTGGGGTCTTGAGGTGGGGCCTTTGGGGACTGATTAGAATTAGAGAAGGTCCTCAGGTTGGAGCTTCCATGATTGAATCCTGGTGGCTTTATAAGAAGAGGAGGGGAGACCAGAGGGTAGACATACACCCAGGTGTGCGCTATGTCTCCTGCCATGTGATGCCCTAAGCCATATGAAATACCTTCACTCTGAAAGCAAGAAGGCCACTAGCCAATGTGGTCCATTGACCTTGGGACTCCCAGGCCATGAGCCAAAATAAACCTCTTAATAAAGTGACCCAGACTCAGGTAATTCCTTATAATGATGGAAATGGACTAATATTTTGTGGGTATATCTGTGATATCAGACAGAAAAATAAAACATCAGATTTCTGTTAATTTGGGGGTGATGATTGAAGTCAGAGCATTCTTTCACAACTTGTTTTTCAAAGATTTTTATATCCTGTGTACATACCAATAATATGTTGTTCAAACTCATGGAGTGGAGAGAGGGGAGAAGAGAAAACAGTGCAAACGAGCTGCTACAGGGACTGAAAAGAAAGAAGAATGAAGTTTTCTAAATACCTGCATACAGGAGTCCTCCATGAGCATGGAGTTTTGAATAGACTCAGCACCTGTCTTGTAGGTATTTCCTCCTCTGGTTGTTAATCTTGTGATATGTCCAAGAAGTGAGAATGATCGCAGATGCAGAGATACATAGAATTTGAACTGGAAGAAATGGGTATTTGCTTGACCAATTTGTTTTACAAGGGAGGAGGAGATAATAGGCCCTAAGAAAGCGAAAGGATGTGTTTAAGATGCTTCCTGGTAGATGGTGTGACAGATTTCTCCTGACTTCCCAATCTGTTTGCCAAATATGATTACATAAATGAAAACTAAATGACGTGCTGTACCAGTAGACATTCTTTGGGTTTCTACGGAAACCTCCTCTTACTGGCGTCAGCAAAAAATGAGGAATTTATTGGAAGGAAGCTGAGGTATTGCACACAATTGCACAAAACTGAAGGAAGAGCTGACCAGGCAAGACTGCAATGGGAAGGAACCCGGGGTGGGGGTGGGAGGTCATGGCAGCAGTAGCTCATGAATCTGAACTCAGACTATTCATCACTCCCTATTTCTCTGATCCAAATAGGAGACTCTGCTCTTTCCTCCCACAGAGGCTTCAGCGGAAGCAAGATGTGCTTATACTGGCCTCCTGGACCCACCACCTCACCTCATTCTCTCTTGTTACTCTGCTTCTATTTCTTTATTGCCCTCCTTACCATGGAAAAAATCTATGTTCACTTGCATCTCCGTGAATATCTAAAAACACAAAGGCTAAGACCTAACCCCCAGAGATTCTGATTATACTGGTCTGAAGTGGGACAGGGGTGTGTGCGTTTATCTCAAAAGTCCCTGTGTTGTTCAGTTGTGTAGCCAATGGTAAGAATTCTGGCCTTCTGCATTGATGGGAAAATTACAGAATGTGTCCCGATACCCACTGCAGCTGAAAATGTGTTTGAATGAATTGAGAATGACAGATCTAGAAAGGGTTGTTCAGGAACAATAAGGCATTTGTGGGTCACCACACATGGGTGACGTTGACCAGAGTACTCCCAGGCTGAGAGTTTGGTAGGTGCTCTGAATATTTTATCTCAGTTTATCCTAACTATGGCCTTGTGGGTTAGGTAAGCAATATCCTCATTTTCCAAATGTGTCAACTGACCCTGGAGGAGAAAGTGATTTCCTAAAGTGGACCAGTAGCTTGAGATTCAAATTCAGCCCATGCCCACAGTTCTTTAACAAAGACAACCATGGGGCCAGCTGACTGTAGAGGGATTCTGACCACTGCTTCTGGGGGATGCCCACGAAGGGTTATGCCAGAGCTCTGGTGAAGACTGTCCAGCTGCATTGAGGTCAAAATTGGGGTAGGTGGATCTCCACAGCACAAATGATGTCAGTCAGACATTCCTGACTGCAAAGACTGCTATGTGTCGGGATGTAGTGCTAAGGGAGTAAGAATATTTAGCAGAAGTGATAGGAGAGAAAGAGGATCTCTGCTATTGCAAGAAAAGCAGAACTTACTTCCCCACAGGGAAAATTAGGGGAAATATGAAGAATGTAAGTGTGCAAGAGTCTGACCCCATATTTTAAAAAAAGAAAGAAAGGAGGAGGGAATGAAGTTTTTTGATTTTTTTGTCTTTTTAGGAAATTGAGATATGACTAGTGTTTGCTCTGGAGTTTAGGTGAGAAGAATAGAAAACATATAAGTACAAATGAACTGGTAATACAGTGCTTTTCCTAAAAGTAATGGAATAGATTTGGGGTGGTGTAGGTTGGTGGTCAAGTGCATGCTTAGTGTGCACAAAGTCCTGGGTTTCACCCCCAGCAAACCCTTCTGGGGAAGAAAATATCAGTGGACTAGAATAGGCTTCATTGAGAAGTCTGAAAATTCTCTCTTCTGTTAGGGCAATTTGGAAATGCACTGATTTTAACATGAAGGGGTAGGATGGACCACAGCTGTGAGTTTCTGGAAGAAAGAATCTCTAATCCTTTTGGGCTTAACCATTAGGCAAATTTAGCTTCCTGGTTTCAAAAAGAGAAAACACACCCACAAAAAGAAAAACTCAGGCCCATGGGAACAAGAAACTTCCTCCTATGAAGGCTGCTTGAAAAATCTTAATCTTCCTCCTGAGAGGCCAAGTCTCCTTCCTGCTCAGCATGAGGCAGGCTGGGGAGGCATCCAAGAGGCTATGGGGTGCTAGGGAGAGAGGATGTGCCAACCAGGTCGAGTTGCGGAACACACATTGGCTGAGGTGTGAGGCTTGGAAAATGGTTCTGTGGGTGAAAGAGGCTGCTTTGTAATTCTCCATCCACCTGGGAAAAACCAAGGGATTGTGTGGCTTTGCCCCGTGTCCCCCATTCTTTCCTTCTTTGTCCCTTCTGTTTCCATGAAACATGACTGGAAAGGTGGAAAGAGAAAAAAAAAAAAAAAACGTGAAAGCTAATTGAAAAAGAAATATCTGCAGACGAAGAACTCATTTTCCTGCCAAATGTGGTGTGGGCCGTACACGAAAACTGTGGGGCCAAATAATCATAAGGAGGGCCAAAGTTTGAGAAGATCTGAAATCTGAACTTCTTCAGTTTCAGTAAAGTGAATAGAGAGCTGGAGATGAGGAGGGGTGCATTAGAAATTTTCTGGAGTGCTGCAGTTGTTAGCGGAATCCACACTCAACAAAGGTTCTGCGGCAATTTTAGTAATTTTGTTTGTACCAGAGGTCATGGGAGGGAGCCTTTCTTCACTTAAGTATGGCAGTGTCACTCTAATCTGGCTTCCTTGTCTTATGGGAGAGGAAAGGAAATTGGTAAGTAACACATTGTTTACTTGCTTTGAGAAAAGCATTTAACATCTGCTATTTCATTTAATTCTCACAGCAGCCCTTGAAAGAGGAGCATTATCTGCATTCTACAGAGGAGGAAAATGAAGTCTGATTAAGTAACCTGCTTGATGTTTATATGGCTATTAATAAATAGAAGAACCAGGTTGGGTGCAGTTTTCCTCCTGTTCCAAAGTCCTTTGAGACTCGACTTTAAGAAAAGAAAAAAAAAATTAATTGGTAGATTTTCAGCACCAAATTTTTGAAAGCTCATAGCTTCTCAGTGAATATGGGGTGATGGTGTAATATGTCTGAAACCAAAATAGTTTTGGGAACTGATGTTTATTAATCATTTGTTATAAACATAGGAGATTGTGGCTAATACATCTATTTACAGAATTGCTGCTGACCACAAAATATAGTCCATAGAATGTCTAACTTGCTTTCATTCAGCAAATGGTGTTTGTTGCTGATTTGGTACTGTTTTAGTCAGCTTTGCATTGCTGTGACCAATATACCCAACAAGAACAAGTTAGAGGAAGAAAATTTTATTTTGGCTTGTGGTTTCAGAGGTTCAGTCCATGGTTGGTCAACTCCATAGCTCTGGGCCTGAGGTGGAGCAGAAAATTATAGCAGAAGGGTGTGGGAGAAGGAAGCTGCTCAGTTCATGAAACACAAGAAGCAGAGAGAGAGGTGAGGGAAGGAGGGGGCAAAGAGCCAGGGACAAGGTATAGTTCTTCAAGGGCACACTCCCAACCATTCATCCAAATTATTAATCCATCAAATGAATTCATCCACTGATTTGATGACAGCTCTCATAATCTAAGCATCTTATTCTGAACATTCCTGCATTGTCCAACACATGAGCTTTTGGGCCTACCTCCTATCCAAACCACATTAGGTACATGTATGTTTTGGTGGTGGAAGTGGGGTGATCTATAAAGAGGGAAAATAGATGGTATCTATCCTCCAGGAGTTTATGTCTAGTTGAGAAGAGAGAATTGTACACATGTTCACAGATAAGAGCTCTGCTTTAGTTTGTGTAAGTGTCCCTCAAAGGCCCATTTGTTAAAGGCTTGGTCAACAGCTTATAGTGCTATTGGGAGATGGTGACCAGTACATTTAGGGACATTAGGGACATGTCCTCGAAGGAGCTATTAGAACTTCTAGGCACACACACCCTTCTGTCTCTCTCATATTCTCTCTCTTTCTCTCTCTCTCTCTCTGTTCCTAGCTACTTTGAGTGAATATCTTACTTTGCCACATGCTCCTAGCCATGATATACTTGCCTTGCCACAGGCTCGAAGGAGACTGAGCCAAGAGACCTCGTACTGGATGCTCTGAAACCATGAGCCCAAATATAACTGTCTTCCTCATAAGTTGACTGTCTCAGGGATTTTTAATAGAAAGTAGACTAACAAAGCTCCATAGCAGACATAAAATCATACCATAAGATCTGTCTTGGGATTTGTGACTCAAGTCCCGGGTGAACCGTAGAGAGAAGAAATCAGAGGGAGAGAAAGAGTGAACTGTGGGGGACCAGGCAGGGCCGGGTTTGGGTTACAGTTGGGGGGACTGGTAGGACTTGCCTAAATGGGAAGAGCCTGCATGACTAGACATGAAGGCTACTGTGTTAATTAATAGAAGTATCTGTGACAGAAGTCTTAAGGACAAAGCCACACAGGTGATGGCACGGAGGGTTGGCATCAGGTGGTAAGAGACTGGAGTAGCAGGTTGACTGTTTGAGATATTCTCCTATTGGCAATGGCAGTGGTGTTTATTGAAGTATTGAAGGTGATAGTAAAATAATAATAATAATAATAATAATAATAATAATAATATCATCTAGTGATTATTGAGCATTTATCCCACTTTATTCAACAAATGTTTGTAAAAGTTTCTGAGTGTGAGCACTGTACCTTGCACTGGAAATACATGGTGTTCAAACTTGGCAAAAGTCCTTGATCTCAGGGACTTATGTTTATGTGACAGACAAGCAGATGATAAAATAGATTATTCTTCTACTACTAAGAGGGTAGTGGGTGGGAAGGGTATAGGGTAAGAAGCATCATAATCTCAAAGCCTGGATCTGTGAGTCATCATATTAACTCATCAGCTGAAAGAAAGAAGGCAGCCTTTGAAGAATTTTGAATAGAAAGTAACCAGATGAAAATATAATCTTAATGATAGCATAGCAAAGAGTAGGGAAAGATGGATGCTATCAGGACCAGTGAGGAGGCAAAATCATTCAGAACAGTTATCCTAAGATGGATCTTTTAATAACTAATATCATGGAGGGGTCTAGTAGGAAGAGAAGACCAAAGTAATGGAAAAAATAAAAATTTACTATTTTTCTGCTGTATGCTTTCTCGTAAGCCTAGAAACCAGGCATAATTATATTGCAAAAGTGATAGGGCTTGATGGTTTTTGTTCAAATGAATAAAATGTAACATAGACTTGTTAAAGATGACTGAGGTTTTGAGACTTGAGTGACTAACACAATGAGAAAAGTAAGACGTTTTCGATGAGAAAAAGGGAAATTCAACAGAATTTTCTGACAGGCTGTTTAAGTAATTTAAGAATTTCTAAAACATTTGGTATATCACACAGGTATAAAATTATAATGTATTTGATTATACTGTTGATATTTTCCATGGTAACATTATATGATCACTTGAAATGTTCACTTGTATCTTCATTTTCCTTAAATAATTCAAGTGTTGCATCTTTTTTAAAAAGTGTTCCCTTATAAGGGAAAAAAAAAAGTTTTTGAAACCAACTGGGTTGTCTTCTAAAGGATTAATCCTTTTTGAAAATCCATAGTTTCTCCCTCTAGTGGTGTAGGCAATATGGAAGGGGGGGGGGCGGAATGGTGGGCCATGTGACCAGGAGCTCTGTTTCTCCTTCCTGGGGTGCACTTGACCCCACATGCTGCTGCCTTTCCTCCTCACCCATCACGCCCCAGTGCCTGACTGCCTCATCCTGACCCACTAGTTGCTGCTTCGAATTTTTGAAAATGACTGGTTCACGTTTCTCAAGCACTCTGCTCACAACACTGTGAATGTACGACTTTCAAAGGCGACCCTAAAGCAGAAGGAGTTCCATTTAGTGAGTAATGAGGTCCAGCAAACCTTAGTGAGTTTTGGGTATAATGATATGGTACATTTGAAAAAATAATAATGCACACGGAAAGAAAAAAAATCATGTTTTTATATTATTATTAAATGACCACAATTGCTCACAAATGGGATATGTACACCTTTCATATTTCTCAAATATGGGACACATACCAGGCATGGCCACCTGCACTCTTTTGCTCCATGTCACTTTCCAGGTGATACTTGCTTTTTTTTTTTTTTTTTTTTTTTTAATCATAGAAAGCACAGTCAACCCAATTTTATAAAGATATGATGATGCTGAAAGGGGCATATCATGATCTAGTGTCAAAATGGAACAACCTTGAGCTAGAAGTGCCCATGCTGATAAAGGTCTTTGCCTTTCCCTTGAAAACCCGGAATATCCAGGAGTTTCCCTGAGACGTCACTGTTGTGCCCTGGGATGCCTCCACACACAGTTTGAGAACCACTGTACAGGCCTGTCCACCACCACCTCTTTTTCTCTCCTTAATCTTATGACACTTCTTGACCATCCCCATTTTGAAGAAAATAGCTTTGGATGCAGCCCTGTCCTCCAGTTTCCTCCTTTCCATCTTTAAATTCTTGAGTTTAAAGGAACTCTTGGTCACTTCGTTGCCCGGCACTGTACTGGTCAGCCACTTAGTAAGCCATGGCTTTGGCTTCCAGCATAGTCCCCGAAAGGTTTCCAATTCTCCCTCCGCCTTATTTCTTTGGTGCTTAGAACCTTGGCCCAGGTTCAAATCATTGCCTTGCTTTGACCATCTACTTTACCACCAGCTCATGTATTTATGTGCCAAGCTTGAAAGAGAAGAATGTTCTATCCCTTTGTCTTCTTTCAATACATTTATACTCCGGCACAACCCCCAGAGGATGCGTGCAATTATAAGCTCCATTCGCACAAGAGGGAACAGGCCAACCTAATGCCAGGACATCAGAGGGAACCGAAAGACACCTGTAGGCATGTCTTGTCTCCCAGGTCCTGGGAAAGTCCAAGAGGCCTTGTTTGGTGTGGGTGATAAGTTTGACTTGATATGTTTGACTTTCAACTTTTATGATTTTATTTTCATAAAGGTAAAATATTTGCTGTTAATTGTAGATACTTTCAAAACACAGAAGAGAAAAGTAAAAACGGATCCACTGTGGAAGCATAAATGTGTTAAAATGTTTATCTCGATTTAATTTGATTTTGAGAGTCCTTCCAAATGTTTTCATGGAAACATAATTTGTATAGAACAGCCTTTTTGCAAAAACTTACATTATAAATATTTTCATTTAATTGTGTAATTCCTTTAGCCATTCTTAAAAAATAAATTCTTACATTACATAATATATAAATAATATATTATGTAATGTAATATATAAATATATAAATAAATTCTTACATTACATAAACATACACATATATATAGTTTCTGTGTTTAATATATTATTAATTTAATTAATGTTTTGGTGCTGGGGGCCAAACCCAGGATTGTGCACATCCTGAGTGTAAACTCTATTGCTGGGCTATCCCCCAACCCTAGTATATCTAAAAATGATTCTTATCACTTTCAAGGCAATAGCTTTCACATAATTTTAAAATAAAAACAACTAAAAAGCTTTAACGTAAAATAGCAGACTCCTGTCCTCCTGCCCAGATTTTCTCACCAGATCCAACTACTTTTACAGTCAATTTTAATAGTTCTAAAATAATCCATTGCATGATATTATATAGCTTATGTACTCACTGTCCATCCCATTTTTACCTAATTAAGTTATTCAATGTAGGCATGTCTTGTCTCCCACATCCTGGGAAAGTCCAAGAGGCCTTGTTGGTGTGGGTGATAAAAAATATTAAAAGTAGTGGTTCAGTTAGATTACTAATTGCTGATAAAGGTCTATTCACTATGCAAATTTATAGAGAGATTGTGTGTGTAAACTCAGGGATATATTATCAGGTGTACTTTGCCTTGCTATTTTATAAGCCTAATCTTATTGTACATGTCATTTATCGTCAATACTCTGGGCATAGTATTGGGAACAATGACTTTATCATTAAACATTAATAGATCTTCCAGCTCTTACCAGTTACTTCCTCAAGCTAAAACTGTAGAAGTTTGGGAGTTGAGCCAAGAAGTTTTAATGAAATTTCATGATATTTACTCTTTCTTCTCCTTTTTAAATACATGGGGTTTTGCTATGTTGCCAAAGCTGGCTTTGAACTCCTAGGTTCAAGGGATCTCTAGCCTTCTGTTGTATTTTAAATTATAATTTTTAATGCAAAGCAGGTAACAGCCTATCCTGGATAGTTGTAAAAACTACTGAGAGTTAAGAGGCACATTATGTGAATATGTTTGTTTATTTATTTTTTATACTAGAGATTGAGCCCAGGGGTGCTCTACCACTGAGCTACATCCTCAGTCCTTTTTATTTTTTATTTTGAGACAGAGTCTTGCTACGTTACTTAGGGCCCTGCTAAGTTGCCAAGGCTGGCCTCAAACTTGCCATCCTGTCTCAACCTCCTGAGTCACTAGGATTACAGGCATATGCCACCACTCCTGGCTGTGAAATTTTTCTTGCAAAAATATTTTAAGGTAATGGTGTTTTCAAAATTGAGAATTCATATTCTGAAATACTAATTCAAAAGTATGTGGATTGCTACCTATTGTGTCACAATACACTTTTCAAACATTAATGGACATTTTACGAGTGGTTTTAGATTTACAAATAAATTGAGCAGATAGTACAGAGTTCCCATATAGACCTCACCAACCCTTCTCCCCCACCAACCAGTTTTCCTTTTTTTTTAAACATTTTTTTTTTTTTTAGTTGTAGGTGGACACAATATCTTTGTTTTATCTTTATGTGGTGCTGAGGATCGAACTTGGTGCCTCATACATGCTAAGCGAGCACTCTTCCTCTGAGCCACAACCCCAATTTTTCATATTATTAACATCTTGCATTAAGTGTGGTCTATTTGTTACAACTGATGAGCCAATGTTGATATATTATCATTAAATAAAGTCCAAAGTTTCAGTATGGTTCACTCTTTGTCTTATGTATTCTATGGATTTTGATAAGTGCTTAATAATATGTATTGATTATTACAGTGTCATACAGAATAGTTTCAGTACCCTAAAATTTGTTTTGTCTGTTCATTTCTCCTCCAAAACCCCTGGTAACCATTCATCTTTTTATCACCTCCATAGTTTTGCCTTTTCCAGAATATCTTATACTTGGAATTATACTGTATGTAGCATTTTCAGATTGGTTTCCTCCACTTAGTAATATGTATTTAAGGTTCCTTCTTCTCACAGCTGTATAGCTCATTTTTTAAAATGTATTTATTTATTCTAATTTGTTATACATGGCATTTCAATTCATAGTACACATATAGAGCATAATTTTTCATGTCTCTGGTTGTACACAAATTAGAGTCACACCAATTATGTCTTCATACATGTACTTAGGGTGATGATGTTCATCTCATTCCATCATCTTTCCTACCCCCATACCCACTTCCTTCCCCTCCTCCCCTTTGCCCTATCTAAAGTTCCTTCATTCCTCCCATGTTCCCCTCCACCCCCATTATGGATCAGCATCTATGTATCAGAGAAAACATTCATCCTTTGGTTTTGGGGGATTGGCTTACTTCACTTAGCATAGTATCCTCCAACTCCATTCATTTACCTCTAAATGCCACAATTTTATTCTCTTTTATTGCTGAGTAATATTCCATTCTATATATATACCACACTTTCTTTATCCATTCATCTACTGAGGGACATCTAATTTGGTCCCTCAATTTAGCTATTGTGAATTGTGCTGCTTTAAATGTTGATGTGGCTGTGTCCTTGTAGTATTTTTTTTTTAAGTCCTTTGGATATAGACCAAGAGGTGGGATAGCTAGGTCAAATAGTGGTTCTATTCCCAGTTTTCCGAGGAATCTCCATACTGCTTTCCAGAGTGGTTGCACCAATTTGCAGTCCCACCAGCAATGTATGAGTGTGCCTTTTTCCCCACATCCTCACCAACACTTATTGTTGTTTGTATTCCTAATAGCTGCCATTTTGACTGGAGGGAGATGAGATCTTAGAGTAGTTTTGATTTGCATTTCTCTAATTGCTAGAAATGTTGGACATTTTTTCTTATACCTGTTGATTGATTGTATATCTTCCCCTGAGAAGTGTATGTTCAGGTTCTTGGCCTATTTATTGATTGGGTTATTTGTTTTTTTGGTGTTAAGATTTTTGAGTTCTTTATATACCCTAAAGATTAGTGCTCTATCTGATGTGCATGTGGTAAAAATTTGCTCCCTTTCTGTAGGCTTTCTGTTAACCTCATTGATTGTTTCTTTTGCTGAGAAGAAGCTTTTTAGTTTGACTCCATCCCATTTATTGATTCTTGATTTTATTTCTTGCACTATAGGAGTCTTATTAAGGAAGTCAGGGCCTAATCCGACACGATGAAGATTTGGGCCTACTTTTTCTTCTATTAGGTTCAGGGTTTCTGGATTAATTCCTAAGTCTTTGATCCACTTCGAGTTGAGTTTTGTTCATGGTGAGAAATAGGAGTTTAATTTTATTTTGCTGTATATGGATTTCCAGTTTTCCCAGCACCATTTGTTGAAGAGGCTATCTTCTCTCCAATATATGTTTGGGGCACCTTTGTCTAATATGGGATAACTGTATTGATGTGTGTTTGTCTCTGTGCCCTCTATGCCATACCATTGATCTACAAGTTCATTTTAGTGCCAATACCATGCTTTTTTGTTACTGTTGCTCTGTAATATAGTTTAAGGTCTGGTATAGTGATGCCACCTGCTTCACTCTTCTTGCTAGGGATTCCTTTGGCTATTCTGGGTCTTTTATTTTTCCAGATGAATTTCATGAATGCTTTTTCTATTTCTATGAGGAATGTCATTGAGATTTTGATTGGAATTGCATTAAATCTTTTGGTAGTATGGTCATTTTGACAATGTTAATTCTGCCTCTTCAAGAACAAGAGAGATCTTTCTATCTTCTAAGGTCTTCTTTAATTTCTTTATTAAGCGTTGTTGTTTTCCCCTATTGTCTGCATGTACCACAATTTATTTATATATTCATCTATTTAAGGATATCTTGGTTGGTTACATGATTTGGCAACTATGAATAAAGCTACTATAGATGCCCCTGTATAGGACACAATTGCTGTGTCCTGTGGTAAGAGTGTGTTTAATTTTTAAAGAAACTTTAAAATTGTCTTCCAAAGTGGCTGGACAGTTCCATTTTTCCCTAGCAATGAATGAGGATTCCTGTTACTCTGCATCTTTGGCAATATTTGGTGTTGTTAGTATTGGATTCTTGCCGTTCTAATATGTGTGTAGGAGTCTCATTGTTGTTTTAATTGGCAGTTCCCTGATAACATATGATATGGAGAATCTTTTTATATACTTAGTGTCTGTTAAGGTCCTTGGCCCATTTTTAACAATTGGGTTGTTTGTTTTCTTATTAATGATTTTTAAAGAGTTTTTTTGTATATTTTCTATACCAGTATGTTGTTGATGTACTTTTATTATTTATTTATTTTTTTAAATTTATTTTATTTATTCATTTATATGTGATGCTGAGAATTGAACCCAGTGCCTCACACATGCTAGGCAAGTGCTCTACCATTGAGCCACAACCCCAGCCCTTGCTGAGCAATTTTAATTTTAATGAAGTCCAACTTAAATTTTTTTCTTTTGTAGATAATGCTTTTGATGTTGTATCTAAAAAGTTGTTACTAAAACAATGGTCATCTAGCTCTTCTCTAGTGTTATCTTCTAAGAATCTTAATAGTTGTGCATTTTAAATTTAGGTCTGTGATTGTGAATGGTGTCAGATCTGGACCTAGATTATCATCATAATCATTGTTATTACTTTTTTGCATGTGGATGCTCAACTGTTCCAGCACTATTTGTTGAAAAGACTGTCCTTTGTTTGTTGAATTACCTTTGCTCCATTGCCAAAGATATGTTGATTATATACTTGTGGTTCTATTTCTGGGCTCTCTATTCTGTTCACAATATCTTTTTAAATAAGTTTTGTTTTTGTTGTTGTTTTCAGTGAAAATAAAGTCTACTAGTACCTAATCATGATTTGACCCTTAGTTCTCTTGTGAGAGATAGGATAGATCATTTCTCCTATTGCTTTCATCTTTATCTTGTGAGAATAGTTTATATTTAAGTATACTGTCCAGATGATGACTTCCTTATAAAAAGTTCCTGGGTCTGTTTTAACAGGTAGCAGTCTGTGTGTGTGACTTAGTGTCTGTCTGTGTCCAGGCTGATTGGCAGGTATCTAATTAGGCATAATTTCTGATTATGTCTCTTACATTTTATAATGGGATATTAAATCTATTTTACATTGACAACTAAAAAAATATTGTTCTGCCTCAATCTGTAATAGCATATCAATATTTGAGGTTTGTACTAACAATTAAAGCATCAGGATTAACCTGGTGTATTGGTACTTGCGTGTCATCCCAGCTACACAGGAGCCAAGGTAGGAAGATTGCAAGTTCAAGGCCAGCATGAGTAACTTAGCAAGACCCTGTCTCAAAATAAAATAAAAAATGCTGGGGCCATAGCTCAGTGGTACAGCACCCCTGGTTCAATTCCCAGACCTACCCATGCAGCTTTTATCAGTGGACAGTTGGCAGTGTGGAGAGACATTTTTGGTTGTCACAAGTTGTAGTGAGGGTAGGAGGGTGGGCTGAGGAGTTTAGATTCTGCTAAATATCCTGGGAAGCCCCCACAACATATAATTTTCTGGCTGGAATGTTAATAATACTGAGGTTCTAAAAGCTCTTTGTTGAGAAGCAGATTTATTTATATCCACAGACGGGGTTTCCTCTCTGCACTGGCTTCTAGATAAGCTAGACTTTACATAAGCTGGACTTTAATAGATTTGCTATCTACCTCTACAACTGTGCAGAAATTTATGGTATGATATAATATGCAGCAATTGGTTAGGTGTTTTGAGCTTAGTTTCACTTATTCCTGAATTCATAATAGTTTCTATTATGTTACATGCATTTACTTAACATGCTCTAACTTTTAAAGTGAGACATAAATATGTAATTATATATATTGCTGAACATAAATGGCCAGATTTTTGGTCATAAAAGCCTGAGTCTGGAACCAAAGTTGATGTTTAGTAACTCTTCTTGGTTGTATATATTTAGGTTCTGCTTCTGATTTCCCCTTCATGTCCTTTAAATGGCCTGTTTCCTTATCCTGCATAAGTTTCCATGAGCTCATCTTGTTTTCATAGTGTTCCCTTTTATTGTTAAGAGAAACAAAGCCAAAAAAAAAAAAAAAAAGAGAGAGAGAGAGAAGAGAAAAGAAACTCACTTGTTTCAGCAATCCACTCTTGTCTTCCTCTGCTTGACATTGCTCAACTAAGTATTATGTAACAGGATGGGCCATGTAGTAGGGGCTTCATCCTGCACACTAATCCTGGGTAACTGGCACCTAGAACTATCATGGACTTGTTGACAGTTCTCCTCTCTTATAGGAGGTCCCTCTGACTACTTCTGTGGCTTGATTCACTGCAACCTCCTAGCTCCCTCTCTCTCTCTCTCAGCTCACTATTCTTACAAGATCTTTGCATGGTGGCCTGTTTCTTCTATCTGGTCCCCCTTTGAGATGCTCAGCTATTATCCAGAGCATACTCAGGCTCATCTCTTGGATGTTCAGAGGTTTTCCTTACACCTAGTGAGAATCTTCATGGTTGACATTTTATTTTCTTTTAAATTCTTAGCAAACCATGACTCCAGCTGCACCTTCTCTAAGTTCCTTACTCCCACAGACTATCAGTGTTTGAAAGACCTTGGGCCATGAATTCAGGTCCTCTTGTTTAAAAGTTTTAAAACATGTTTTTCATTTTTGTGTAAGTTATATATATATATGTGTGTTTGTGTGTGTTATGTGTTATGTGTGTGTATTATATAAACATATTACATGTTTTATATATCACAAAATTTTTCTATATTATATAGTATATATTGTATAATGTATGTAGTATTATATAATGTATTATACTTGCTATAATATTGTATATGTTGTATTCTGTATACACATACCATATTTATTTACAACCTGTATATGTTTATATTATATTTATATAATAAAAATATATTATATACATTCATATGTATATGGTAAAAGTAGAAAACATTTTTAACATTTTCAGAATAAGGGGAACTGAGTACAAGACCTAAGGGACTTTAAGTTCACATACTTATGATGGGAAAATTTAGAAATTTGGAAAAACAAAAACACAAATATCTGTAGTCCCATTACCTATAGATAAAAATGATCATATTTGGGCATATTTATTCCTAGACATTTTATCGTACAGATTTATACCTTTTTCCCTGTCACAAAAATGATATTATTTCATATATATTCACATATATATGTGGCACACATATACACACGTATACTGTTTTCATCTTTTTTTTTTACTTAAATTTACTGTGAATCTTTTTATGTCAACAAATATATTTGTAAAGTATTTTAATAGAAACACATGATTCTTTAGTATTGCAGAATCATGCGGTGGATAAATTTTTCAAAAGCTGAAGAACAATTTCATGGTTTATGAAATGTTCCAGTTTACTAGTGAACTTATTTCTTTTAACTACTTGAATATTGTTTCTATTCTTTAAAAAATTCTATCATTTTCATATCCTTCTGCTATTTCTTCAGCACTGATGTTTGCTTCTTCAGTAAAAAAAAAAAAATTAAGTTTATGTTTAAATTTAAAATTGGAAGTATCAAAGAGAAAAAGGAAGTGACCAATGTATTCCCAACACATGACATGCTTAAAATTTAGTTTGTAAGAAGGAGAAATTAGGATGTGTTATTTTGGCAGCTGTTTGCAAAAGCATTTGATATTAAGGATAGAACCATTCCGAGGTGTGGGGAGGGAGTGGGGACATGCAGATCAAGACCAGAAAGAAGCAGAATACTTGAACTCAAATGTGCTAAAAAATATGCCACCAAGTGGAAAAGTTTAAAATTAAAGTCCTAAAAATATAAGGGTGGGTAAGGTAAGAAACAAATAAACTACAGAAATAACCATATCTCCCATTATCTGATAAGAATTATTACTCATGCTATTAAAACAACTCCAACTGATACAAGCCAAAACAATTGCATCTAATATGAAATTACATAAACCTCACAGATGGTTAAAAGGTACAAATTTTGGTGAATTGATCAACATACAAACTGAAACCCCAAGAGAACTGAATTTTAGTGAAGTTTGAGAGCTGATCTGCGCATATATAACTAGTGACCAGCATGCCTTTTTCTGTATGGTATTTAAAATAGTCTCACATAGGTATCCTTTTATACAGAGCTTTGAGTGTAAAGTAATTTTCTTAGAAACAATTTACTCCTAGAAGTGTTGGTGGTGTGTTAAGAGGGGCATACATTCTAAAGAACTTTAATGTGTATTGTCACTTTAAAGATTATATCATTTGCCCTCCTGTACCAAGCCCAGCAATTTCATTTTATGGCGAGGAAATTTGAGTCCAGAGAAGAGAATGGTTTTGTCTGTAGTTATAGGACTGTCAGGCTGGATGCAACAGTGTAACTTCCTGATTCCTACTTCATGCCGACTTCTTATCCTGTCTGTCCCTTCCAAGCCAGAGACAAATTACTCTCAGCTTCACTGTATAGACACTCAACTCCCAGGCATTTGTCTTTATATACTTCATTAAATGTTTTACAGTTCTTTTCTGGACCTATTCTAGCAAATGCTGTGATTAAAAAACAACAACAACAACAAAACAAAAAAACAAAAAAACAACTGTACCTAGTGCTATAGTAAGGTTCTGATATGGACAATTTGCTGTTTTATGAGTCATTATTTCAGAATATCTCAGCAACAAGTTAGCCGTATGTAATTTGTGTTAACCAGTCACATCATAGCTCCGCAACCCTTGGATCTTCTTGTGGCTGTGCTATATCTCTTATGGCAGAAAATAAAGAAGTGGCTTCAAACCAGATACCTGCAGACATAAATGAAAATGTGCAAGATTTGGAGTGCAAAGGCATAAAGAAAATAAAGAGGAAACCATTGAAAATATATATTATAATCTTTATTTGTTAATTGCATGTATTTGGCATTTTTTAAAAGAAGTAAAAATAAAGAGGAAACAAACTTTACCATGTCTCTCGTCTTTAGGGTAGAGGGCATTTTAAAAATTAATTTTTTTGATAAAGTCCATATGCTGTAAAACTCACCATTTTAAAATATTCAATTCAGGGGTGTTTAGTATGTTCTTAACGTTGAATACCATCACTACCATCTAATTCTAGTACCCACTGCATTTTATGTGTAGCGATCTGGCCAAATTTATATACCGCAGCACAATTTTGGAAAACAACAAAACAAACACACACATGCTGTGTTATTCTCTCCTCAGCCCTCTGAATAGTAGCAGAAGGGGAACCTCCCTCAATTGCCAATAGGGTTTTGCTATTTCTGGTTGAAATAGACTGCTTCCCACGTGACTCCATTTCTTTAAGACAAGAGCTCAATCCTTCACATTTCTCCTTCATCACTTAGCTTCATGACAACATTGTAGGGACAGAGCTGCTCTTTCGCTGTTTGCAGAGAGAAGCCACTGATTCACCTCACATTCCATGCACATCTGTGGTCTCACTGGGTTGGTCCTGTCTGTAACTAGTTGCAGAGATTGCACAGGGCTCTGTTGTTTTGGGGTAGTGTTATATGGACACTGAAAAACTTCTAGATGCCCCCCCCAAAAAACCTTCCGCAGGCTGAGGGAAGAGAGCCTCACACAGCATCTGACCTCCCTCTTGTGTCTAGGGATATACACCCCATAACTCTACTACATATACTTGCAGCCACTTCCCACACCACACCCCCCTTTTCCATTTGACCCCTAATAGTAAAAGTGGTGGGACTGGAAGACACCCTGGATGCAGGTTCAGTCCCTATACTTCCCACACTTCTTCACTCTGCTCTCTCACTTCTTATAAGTCAAGGAGTGCTTTGCAATTTTAGGATTAGGGGAAAGGGTGGGCTTAGGTTCTCCATCTCAGTCTGACCCTTGTGGCTTTGATCGGTAGCTGGGAGAAAGCTAATTCTTTCATGGACTTTGTTTCTCTTATCGGAGTCTCATTTCTGAAAGTGAAGTAAGAAGGAAAGCAATTGGCACATGTCTAAGGGTTTCTATGTTGATGGGCAAGGTGAATCTCCTGAGCTATAGACTTGATCCTGGAATGCAAGTGTGAGAGCTGGAGGACACTGTTACAGGGTTGAATTCCTATCAATGACCCTTCCATCAACTTGAACCTGCCTTTGAAGTTCAAGATCAAGTTTGGTTTGAGATAGATACCCCCATCTCTGTTTCCTTGGACTTCCTCTTCTTCCTCTTGTCTTTCTAAGCTCCTTAATTAGGAAACTGTTGGAGATGAATCTCACCCCACAGAGAGACAAAGACTTGGGTGGATAAAGAAGTGCAGCTTTGAAGCCAGGTGGGCCAAGATTCAGTTTTCCCAGAGACCTGGATTACCTGGTTCAGAGTCCTCTTGGGGCTTTGCTTTCCTTGTCTATGAAATGCCAGGCACAAAAAAGGTCGCTACTTATTCATCTCTTTTCTCCCTCCTGAGCCCATCATCTACACACCCTCATGGATGACTGTGGTTACTCTGTTTGCTTCAGTGAGTGGCCAGTTGCTATTGCAAGGTCAGGAGAGAGAAGATCAGAATTCAGAGCCCCCAAGGAGCCTTTGGATGAGTAATTCACTTCTTGCTGGGAAAACTTAACTCCATTAAAGCATTCAGTGTAGGAATTTGTGGCAAAGAAAAAAAAGAGATTTTAGTTTCTTTTTGGTGAGTGCTGGAATAAAGGCAGAAAATGTGTAAGTCACAATAAAAACAAAACGTGGTACCAATACAGTGTATGTTATAGCTCTTCAAAAAGGCAAGATGTTTAAATTATCAGGGGTCAAATCCTAGTAATTTCCTTTTTCAAAATTAAAAAAAAAAATTTTTTTGGAGGGGGAGGGTTTCTAGGGATTGAACACAGGAGCATTTTACCACTGAGCCATATCCCCAGTCCTCTTTCTTTTTTAAGAACAGCTGAGTTACTGAGGCTGGTCTCCACCTTGAGATCCTCCTGCTTCAGGAGGGATTATAGGCATTCGCCACTGGGCCCAGAGTAATTAACTTCCTTAAAATTTTAAGATTTAGGAATATGTGGACCAATTATAGAAAAACATTCTAGGATTCATAAGAAGAGAAGTCTGAAATAGTCAGATTTCATGGGGGGAAAGTGGCATCCAATTTCCTAGTTTTGATTCCTTTAAGGTCTGCTAAGATAAGCAGTATATAATTTAAAAATCTTTGTGTGACAAAGAGGTGAATAGATGTAGGTAGGAAGACTTGTCAGTTTGCCCTAATTTCTTTTTTTTTTTATATAGGGATAAATTTCTCAGTTCTCTATATACATTTTATTATAGACATAATTCAAACACTTTATGTGCATTTTTTTTATTATTTTAGATATTGTGCCTTCTCTTTACATTGGTTGCAATCAATTGGTTGCAAATTACAATTTGGCACTTTTTTTTATTGTTGGTTGTTCAAAACATTACATAGTTCTTGATATATCATATTTCACACTTTGATTCAAGTGGGTTATGAACTCCCATTCTTACCCCGTATACAGATTGCAGAATCACATCAGTTACACTTCCATTGATTTATATATTGCCATACTAGTGTCTGTTGTATTCTGCTGCCTTTCCTATCCTTTACTATCCCCCCTTCCCTCCCCTCCCCTCCCCTCTTCTCTCTCTACCCCCTCTACTGTAATTCATTTCTCCCCCTTGTATTATTTTTCCCTTTCCCCTTGCTTCCTCTTGTATGTAATTTTGTATAACCCTGAGGGTCTCCTTCCATTTCCATTTGCCCTAATTTCATGAAGGATCCCCTGATGGTGAATATCTGGATGGGTCCTGTTTATAATATAAACAATATTAATGTGAACATTCTGGTGCCCTTTACAATGTGGCTACAGAACAGGTTCCCAGAAGCAGAATCCAGATGCACAGTTGTTCCTTTGAATATTAGGCGCCATTAGGCATTTGTGCAGATCTTACCTGAGGCTGTAGAATGGTACCAAGGAGTTGTAGTTGTTATCCCAGACTACAACTCCTTGGTACCATTTTTTTTTAATCACTCTTTTAATAGACTAAGGCCCTTAAATGAGGATGAGCCACCCCTATTGGATATTTCTCTCCATGAGAGAAATTTTTGCAAAGAAAAGTCACCAGTCTCCCATTTTGTTTTCTTTTCCTTCCTTCTTTCCTTCTCTCCTTCCTTCCTTCCTTTTTTTTTTTTTTTTTTTTTTTTTTTTTTTGCACTGGAGATTGAGCCCAGGGACACGGCACCATTGAGTTATATCCCCAGTCTTTTTATGTTTTATTTTGAAGTTCTGCGTTGTCCAGGCTATCCTCCAACTTGCCATCCTTCTGCCTCAAAACTCCCAAGTCACTGGGATTATAGGGGTGTGCCCACAGCTACTAGCTGGCTCCCATTTTCTGTGGGTGTTGGTGCCTGTCCCTTAAACCATGCAGTTGAGCTTTTGCAAGAAACATCTCAAGAGCTGTATTTGCATATCAAACCCTTAGTGAATATGACTATTTTTAACCAAAAGTTTCTGCATATTAAACACACCTTTTATTTACAGTTAAAAATGGAGAGAAACATTGCCAACAGTATCATCCACAGCACTTTAAGTTCATTAAATGCAACTTAGAACTTTTATTGGGGACACAGTTCTCAGTGAGGAGCCTGGTCCATTTCCTCTCGCCTGCAGTGTTAGTGACTCACGCTACCCCCCTGGCCCTTCCTGCCAGCAATTCAGGGCAAATGTACAGTTCAGTTACACCAGATCTGTTACCCACAGTGTAACCACGTTTGCATTCTCCTCTTTTCATTGGCTCTGGTTTTCTGTTTTCATTTTATTAACCTTGTTATTGATTCCTTTGTGGTAAAGCATTTCATATCCTTCTGAGCAGGAGGCAGGCTATGAAAATAATGCCTGTATTTAGCATTGTTAATGAAACATGAGTTTCAAAATAGTCGTCATATGACAAAATGTAAAAGCACAGTTTGTGGAAATTAGCCTGCGTATCAGATTTTATTTATTTTTTAAATTTTTGTTCTGGGAATAACACCTGGGGTGCTTTACCGCTGAGCTACATCCCCAACCCCTTCTTAAAAACTTTGAAACAGGGTCTCGCTAAGTTGCTAAGGATCTTGGTAAGTTGCTGAGGCCGACCTCAAAACTTGTGATCCTTCTTTCTTAGCCTCCAAAGTCACCGAGAATACAAGGGTAGACCCCCACACCCAGCTGTATTAGGTTTTAGACCAAAGTAGTTTGAGTGAGGCCCAGCTCCAGCGCTTACCAACTGTATCTCTGGGCCAGACATTTAACCTTTCTGAGACTCAGTTTACTACCCTGTAAAGTGAGCACAGTAATACCTTGGGCACAGGATTTTCTCAAGGATTAAAGGAGATGCTCAGCCCATTCTGAATGTTTAATTAGAAAATACTAAGATGCAAATCATTGTAAAGTGTAGTTCATAGTTCTCGGAAATGAGTAGTAACCACTTTCAAATTTTTATCAAGAACAGATTGTATTTTCTGGTCTCTTTGCCCAGTATAAGGAATTGCAAGACCTGGTCAAAATTTGGCATGCTGATTGCCATGTCATAGGAGGTGCTCTTGGAGGTGTCTTTCTGAACTGCAAGGCGTCAGACACAGCTCCGTACCAGCAGGGGTGAGCAGAGGCTGGTTCCCAGCCATGAGACCATGCTAACTCTCCATATGGAGGGCGTTTTCAGTTTTGAAAATCTACAAGGTGTAATTAGGTTCTCAATTATCCATGGTGAGAGGGAAATACGTAAACTAAGCATAAGCAAATGACAATCTCTTGATATGGTGCCCTTGGTTGACACCCGCCCACATCCACTTGGTTTTTTGCCTTCACCCTCCCCCTTCTCAAGGTCACTGCCCTCAGACAACTGGCCATCTTGTCTTTTTCTGGATTTCTTTGGCCTCTGAGGATAGATTTCCCTCTGCTAGCCTGTGCTCACCTTCTTGCAGAATTCTGTCTCAGAAGCAGAGTTCTCCACACGTCATTCCTGCTCAGAGAATTCTCTGTGGCTTCCTGCTAAAATGAAGCCCACACTGTATGGCAGGCCACATAAAGAATGCCTGACAACAAACTTCTCTGATGACGTCTCCTGACTTCATGGACGCACACCAAGATTCTAATAAGCATTTTCTAACATTTTTTTTTAAATGGCTTTTGTGTAGTTGTTCATAATATCCACTTATTTTCTCCCATCCAATTTTTAACTTTGGAAATTTCAGATCTATAGCAAAAGATGAAAAAATATGCCCTTTCCCTAGGTTGAGCAGTTTTCAAATATTTGGACCCATCTGCCCCTTTTCATTGTGGCTGAAGTGTTGAAAGTCGCAGAGACCTTAACCCTTACTCCTGCTCATCTCCGCCTACATCTCCAAAGATGTGGACATTCTCCTTTGTATCCACATGTAAAGTCTAGCAACAATCCCCTAGTGTCCTGCTGAAACCAACTGAATTTCCCCAATTATCCTGGCTGTGCATTTTAGATCTCCCTGTTCTCCCAGGATTCAGCTAAAATTCGCATACTGTTCCTGTAGCTTTTTCTTCTCCTCTTTCTTTTCCTTCAGTGCTGGGGATTGAACCCAGGTCCTGGCACACATTAGGCAAGTGCTGTCTCACTGAGTTACACACCCAGCCCTCTAGTCTCTTTTAATATGAAATAGTCCTGCCCCCTTTCCTTTCTAGTAGACGTGTCCCGGCAAGTTGTCTTGAGAATACAGCAGATTCTGGATTTTTCTGATCATCTTATTCCTCTCTCCCCTGTATTTCGTACAAATTCTAAGTTAGTTCTAGAGATCTCTGCTTCACTTGCTGCATCTCCATCTCAGAAACTTTAGCCTATGGGGCAAAAAAAAAAAAAAAAAAGTGCTGTTTTGAATTAAAGAAGTACTTGCTTCCCCTTTATTTTGGGAACTACAGCTCGCTAGTTTCAGAAAGAGGTGTGGCTGTCCTACAGAGGCTTGTCCCCCAGCTAATGAAATGATAAACAAGTCCAAGTTCCCAGACCAGCGGGAATCCTGCAGGACAAAGTGAGAGCTGGGCCCCTGGCAGCCAAGGGGAGTGGGGCCCAGTTCTGAGAGGAGCTCTGGAGGTTTCTTAGCACAATTCCTTCCCCATGAGGTACTGTCTGACTCACACCGCCTTTCCCCCAAACTCAGTCATCTTGCTCTCCTCTGAAGTTCTAGCACCTGGCCTCAAACTTTGGCAGCACTCCAGAATTACACAGGGAGAACCGTGGCCCCACTGGACCCCAGAATAGTTTTCTAGAGTGTGTCGAGTGAATCTATTCTGTGGGAATCACTGCTCTGTAGGACCTTCTAATGGAGATGATTTTGCTTTTAAAGGGTAGTTTCAAAGGTATGCTCTAAGGCAAGAGCCACCTGGTTCAAATGTTCCAAATCTTCTCAGTATCCAGAGTGCTCTGTGGAGTACTCTGCCCATCCTAGAATTAAGTAAATGAAGCAATGAACAGGTTTTTATGTCAGAAGCATGGCAGTGTCATTCTGCATGGGTCAACACAAGCCCTCCGCTCACTGGGATGGCTTTTCCTCCATCGTCCCATCTGCAGTCCTGGCTTGCAGTGCCATAACTATGTCATTTGTCAGCTGGTTTCTAGGCTCAGATATCTTTTTTTTTTTTTTTAATTGGTGTATTATCATTATATGTAACAGTGGAATTCATTATGCCATATTCAGACATGCACACAACATAATTTAGACTTGATCATCCAGATGTTCGTACAAGCATCTTTTCTACCATACCTGTCTCTTTTATTTTCAGCCTTGAGGGAAGGCCACCACCATCTTCCTGGGTCCCAAGCCACATTCAGCTGGAGCCAGGCTCTATAGACTCTAACTCTTACTCACACCTGCCTTGAAACCTCAAGCCCTCTCACCTTCACCTTGCATGCTATAATATAGATGGCATATGCCACTTGTCTTCAGGATAAAAAAGCCAAGTCATCAGCACTGTACCAGCATGTGCCTCCTCTCCAGCCCTGGCCTTCCTGCTCAGTCCTGGACTAAAGGTGTAATTTTGTTGAACCAGTTTGAAGGGGTCACGCTATGTTGAGGACACCGCGGTTGCATGTGAAGTTTGTTCTTCCTGGAAACCCTCTGCCGACCTTTCAACTGGCCAACATCCCTCCCATCACAGATCATTTCCTTCGGGAAGCTTCCCAGACCGGGTGCTTTTCCTCTTATCTGAATTATGTGTCCTCTCTTAGGTCTTGTGCATCCTCTGTCATTGACCCACCCCATTGTGCCATAATTCGAATTTACACATTTTTGCCACAAGACTATGAGCCTATTTAGAGGAGGAATTATGTCTGGCTGATAAAACATTAATGTTCAATAAATATTTTTGAATCAACAAATAAATGAATGAGCAAGCAAACCCATTTGTCAACAGTGTCCACATTTGAGTATGTTAATCTAAGTATGATGAAGAAGAAAAGTACTTCCTTTTATTCTGCTTCAGCAAAGAGATTTTGGAAGCCAGTTCTGGAATGGTAAAATAATGTCCTTGCTTTTCTATTCCGACAGGAAATATGGGATGTATAAAATCAAAAAGGAAAGACAATCTGAATGACGATGGAATAGATTTGAAGACTCAACCAGTACGTAATACTGACCGAACTATTTATGTGAGAGATCCAACGTCCAATAAACAGCAAAGGCCAGTAAGTAGATAGTCTCAGGGAGAATTCCCACAGCAGGATCCAAGCATGGCTGCATAATTTTAACCCCAATCTGTGATATATGCATGCAAAAAAAATCACATTGATTTCTTGGGCCTCAGATAATTTTTGATGTGCTTTGTGACTTAATCCTTTGAAGAATGTGTAAACCTTTAGGGATGACCAGGCCACTTATTGGGCAATAAACAGGCCTTTAACCACATTTTTATATGTGGAGAAAAACATCTTTTATATCATTGGTGAAGAGACCCCAATGCATATATAGGCTGTATGACTGAGGATAGGTAACAAGATCAGCAGAGTGGTGCGGAAGCACAGGAAAATTCTGCATTCAAGTCAGAAGCTAAAATAGGTGCTCATGTCTTTTGATGTATCACATTTTATCCAACTGATTCAGAAGAGTATAGATATTAAAAGAATCGTGATTTGTTATAATGAATTAAAAGATTAAGAAAAGCTCATCTAATTCTGCCTCATCTTTGACACTGATAAGTCAGAGTTAGTTAAAAAGCAGTGAAGGGCTGGGGTTATGGCTCAGTGGTAAGAGTGCTCACCTGGCATGCGTGAGGCACTGGGTTCAATCCTCAGCACCGCATAAAAATAAAATAAAGATATTGTGTGCACCTAAAACTAAAAATATATATATATATTTTAAAAGTAGTGGAAATGAAGAATGACTATATAATACTATTATCATATGTTTTCTGGATAGATAAATTAACATGTATTATGTAAAATTACTTTTAGAAAATAAGTTCACTCAAATGGTATAAGATTATTAGTAGCTTTAATAATTTAGTGATGATATAAACATACATATAAAAATTTAAGAACATACTACCCAAGTATGTAGTGATATAGGACTATTTATTACATAAATGTGATTAACAGAAAATAAAATGAGGAATTCGAGTTACAAATAGTTTTCTTATAGACTCCACAACTCTCATAAAAAGGATCTGTTTGTTTCTGGCACTAACTGCTGCAGAATTTATATGCTTTAATAACCCCAATTTTTTGGTCTGTTTTATTTTAAAATGATGAATGAATATGTCTTTTTTTTAGAAAAGCAGGGTAGACTCATATACAATTACGTGCCATTTTCTCCTCTTGTTCAGAGTCAGGGAAATTAAAATCAAGTTAGAAAGCAGAAGTAGTAACATGTTTGAAATCTTTCAATTCCCTCATGTATACCATAAGTATTTTAGTCCTTGCCTTCTGTGGTCACAGATGCCCTCACTTCATGAACCAGTTCTTTTGGCCTCATTCCATGGCCATAAATAACACTCAGCCTTGCCAGGTGTGCCAAAATGCTCGCCATGAATTGATTGCAAGGGGAGTTTGATGAGGGGGTGAGATGGAATGGATGTGATTCTCAAGTACACTAAGAATAGCTATTTTAAGGAAAGATCTAGGGCAATGGTGTAAGAGTTGCATATATGTGTTTTATTTATTTTATTTTATTTTTTTATAATATAAATAATGTATATTTCCTTTTTAAATGCTCCAATAAAACGACACTATATTATGAAGTAGTCACTTGCTTGTACCTGTATGTAGAATCACCTTGTGTCCCAAAGCCACAAAAGGCAGACTGGATCACATACACTGTAAGTGGTGGTGCTCTTGGTGATAGGATTTTTTGAAATAGTTCTTTGGTTTTCAGAAATAGTTTCTGAAATAGTTCTTCGGTTCTGGAAAAAAGTACAATTTTTTCTTGACGTATATGGTAGATATTTTCCTGGAAAGATCAATATATAATGAAACTATAAAAAGACCTTGTGTTCATATTAAATTGAATTAGGTTCCAGGCTCAAATAATTATGAACAAGTTTTGTGCCCCTCTCCAGTGACAAACTTGAAATTATTTAGGATGCATGATGTTTATTTCTTGTGTGGGATGTCTTGCCCGTTTCAGTGTAAAGAACATCTCTGGTTCTAAAGTCTAAAATGACTGTGGGGCTGTTTCCTCTGGACGCTCTCAAGGAGAATCTGTTTCTTTGCCTTTTCTAGTTTCTGGGGGCTAGCTGCACTCCTTGGCTTTTGACCCTCTCCCATGTTCAAAGCCAGCAATACTAACCATCACTGTGACCTCTGCTTCTACTGTCACATCTCCTCCTCTGACTCTCCTGTTTCACATCTGAGGGTCCCTGGATTATACCGGGCCCACCAGGCAATCCCCATTAATCGATGTGTTTTAGTCTTAGAAAAAGTATATTCGAAAGGGCTGGTGGCATATGCCCTGTGGTCTCAACTACTCAGAATGTAGAGGGAATCACTTGAACCCTTGAGTTCAAGACCAGTTTGCAGGGCAACATAATAAGACCCCATTAAAAATAGTATCTTAAAATGTTTGTACATTAACATGTCTGATATTTTCCAATCAGCTTGCTGCTTTCAGAACTACTTAGTTTCTTACCTAATTATTTCCTCTAAATCATATGAACTAGATCCTGTTTGCTAATTATGCAAATCAAAATGACTGACAAATCAGCGTAAAATTTCTTGAAATTCTTGAAGGATAACATGGACCCACAGATTTTCCGATACCTTGATGAATCATGTTCCCTCCTTAATGAATTAGAGATGTTATGGGCTGACTTTCATCAGAAATTTAAATTTTACTACAAATCATTTTGGTCCCATCCCATGAAATCACTTTAATCAAAGAGAAATGGAAACATCACATGGTTTGCAGTGTAGTCCCCTATTATATACCACCCTTAGAAGAGGTCATGAGACCTTGCCCAGCCTCATCATGCATTGTGAGAAAAAAAAAAAAAAAAAAAAAACTTTGGTACTTGAGATGGCCTTTTATACTACCAGGTCCTACCCAATAATTCACCTTCCAGGTTCAAAGGCAGGGGATGCCATCTGTCCTCATGATGGAGTTGAGGTCAGCCCAAGAAAGTCTGGATCAGTTAGGACATGCTGTAAGTTGCTAGTGACAGCCCTGACTGTGTTTAAACAAATCTAGGAAGCATGGAAATGGGCTGATGTGACAATTCTGAAAAGTCACCAGGACCTCAGCCACTTTCTTCTCTCCCTCAACTGTCACTGGCATTTGGTTTCTGTGGCTGCTGGGACTCCAACCTTCAGTTGTTCCTAGGCAGAAAGAAGGAGGCAAGAGAAAAGGTGAGGCTTTGCCAAAGCCCTACACAACCATTGAGCATACGGAAATGCTACCTCTCAGGTCTGTGTAAGGGGCTGGAGGGTCTGGAGCTAGGCGAATAATATGAGGGTTGTGTTATCAGATAAAGGCAGAATTACAATGAGGTGAGCATATAGCAGCTCACTGACCCAAGCTCTGATCACTTCCAGCCAGCCTGGGTGAATGACAGCTTTTAGAAGGAAGATGGGTTTCCCTGAGCCATGTAGGCAGTGGTATTGCTCTCCAGAATTTCCTCTCTGTACTGCTCTTCTTTCCAGCTTAATAAACCAGCAAATCCAAACCGCATTTGCTACTGTTAGAAAAATGATATACCCCACTAACATGAGCAGAAAAGGCTAAGAATAATTTTTTTCCTAACAAATATTCTCTCATAGGTTCCAGAATCTCAGCTTTTACCAGGACAGAGGTTTCAAACAAAAGGTATGTTTTCTTAGTAGCATAGTTACTGTTTTTTTTCTTTATGTTAGAGTCTTTATAAAGTAGTTGCCCTAGAAGTTTGTATTTATTTTTCAATGTGGAAAATAAATACACATTACATCTTAACAATTTTAACCATTTGTAGAGATAAATGGTGGCCTGCACATTCACAATTTTTGTACAGCCACCACTCTTATCCATCTGAGAGCCTTTTGGAGGACTTTTTCCTCTTCTCAAACTGAAACTCTGTACCCATTAAACACTAATTTTTCATTTTCCACTCATGGCTGCTCCTGGCAACCACCATTGTATTTCCTATCTCTATGAATTCAATTATTTAGGTACCCCCGTATGAGTGAAAATATAGTATTTGCCCTTTTGTGCCTGGTTTATTTAACTTAGCATCATGTCCTCTATTCATCTATATTATAGCCTGTGTCAGAACCTCATTTCTTTTTAAAGCCAAATGATACACCATTGCATGTATGTGCCACCTTTTATCTTTTTTGGGAGGGAGGGAGTACCAGAGATTGAACTCAGGGGCACTCAGCCACTGAGCCACATACCTAGCCCAATTTTGTATTTTATTTAGAGACAGAGTCTCACTGAGTTGCTTAGTGCCTCGCTGTTGCTGAGGCTGACCTTGAACTTGAGACCTTCCTGTCTCAGCCTCCCCAGCTGCTGGGATTACCTGTGTGTGCCACAGCGCCTGGCTACCCTGTATCTTTTCATCTATCAATGGACATTTAGGCTGCTTTCACATTTTAGTATTGTGAATAATGCTCTTAGGAACATGGGTGTTCATAACTGGAAAGCAGGACACGTGGTTGGAGGTCAGTATGCCTTGCATACTGAATACTGTACCCAGTATGTACACCACGTTATTTTGCAGACCTGGAGTTCTGCTAGGTAGGAAGTTCACATGCTCATCCAGTTACCCCTCTTCAGCACTTCTTCTCATTCTTTGTGCCCCATGGGGATTAAAAAAAAATCTTTTTTTCTGCTGATGGATTCTGAAAAGTCTTCACTTGTGTCCTTCATTTTCAGATCCAGAGGAGCAAGGCGACATTGTGGTGGCCTTGTACCCCTATGATGGCATACACCCTGATGACCTGTCTTTCAAGAAAGGAGAGAAGATGAAAGTCCTGGAGGAGTAAGTGTTCCCAGGCCACAGCTCTGGCCGTAGGCTCCCACAGACTGCCCCCTGGTTTTCTTTCAGGACCAGGGTGACACCCAAACCCACTTCTTGCAGTGGGCATGAGGTCCCTCAGCCCTTCTGCTGCCAGTAGCCCTCAGCATGGGAAAGGGTAGGTTCAAAGTAGTTCCCTTGAAAGTCCAGCTGTGAGCACGCTCTGGACTTTTCCCTTTGAGAATAGATCCTGGTGTAATTCTTCACCCGGCTGTGCCACCTTAAGAAATTTGAGTCTGTGCAACACCTGCATGGTCTTTAAGTGGTCATTTTTATTTGGTTGTATTGCCAGATTCAGATTGGGTTTATGGGCCCAGTTGGTTTGATTTCTGAGGGCATGGTACTACAGAGCCCTAGTGTTGGACTAGCTGTGCTCAGTAGCAACAGCGTTTCTATAAAGATGCTTGGACAGTTCATTTCCTTGACTCCTGCGTTGCTGACTCAGACATGTGGCCCTTGTCAGACCACAGGGGCACAGGACAGTGAGGAGAATAAGGAACTCTGAACATTTTAATTGTAGCTTGCTTCTCCTATTGATTTTGCATGAAGTGTCTCCCAGATTTGCCAAATAAGACTAAAGGAGGGGGAGACTCCCTTATTGAGAGCAGGTTTACTATTGGGTTGGACATGAACTTGAGCCTCAATTTGGCCCTTCCTCTTGATAGCTCTGTGACCCCAAAAAGTCACTCAAAGTCTATACTTGGTCATCTTTGCTTATGAAACTAGAATGACTGTATATATCTCATAGGGTTGTTGTAAGTATGGCATGTGTATGTCTATATATACAGTCCCTGGGTATCCATGGGGTACTGGTTCCTGGACCCCACTTTGATATCAAAGTCTGTGGATGCTCAAGTCCCTTATATAAAATAGCTCAGAATTTGCATATAACCTCCACAATTTGCCTGTTATACTTTGAATCACCTCTAGATTACATATAATACCTAATACCATGAAGAATACTATGTAAATAGTTCTTAGACTACATTGTTGAGGAAATGATGATAAAAAGAAAGGTCTGTACATGTTCAGTACAGGTGCAAATTTTTTTTAATATTTTGGATTTTTGATTGGATGAATCTAAGGATGTAGAACCTGTGGATATGGAGGTCCAGCTATATGTGTAAATACAGGATGGGAGTGCAGTAGGCATAGTGGTAGTTGTAGTTGTCCTTCATGCATTCCAGATAAGGATCCTCCAGGTACATTTGAAGATGAGCAGAGTTGGGACTTGCAGAGAGACCCATTCTGTTCCTCCCCCCTTCATGGGGCCACCTGCTCCTGCCAGTGCTGGTTAGGGCTGTAGCACGGTGATGAGACTTACCTTCTTGGAATTGTTTTATGGGCTTTCTTTTTTTCTCTCTCTTTTCTTCTTGGCATCTGTCTCCATGGAAACTACATATCTTAGCAAAGAAGTTTATAACACTTGAACTGTGACCCATTATTCTCTTGTCTCCCTTTTCTGTGAGGATTCTAAACATTTCATAGCTATCCTAGGGGAAATGACAAAATATTTTGCTTCTGCAAGATGGCAATCATTTTTACCAACTATTTTTTCTGCAGCATCTATCACAACAATCCACATTTAAGTTATAAGGCCATTTTCCTTTGCTTTCATCCCTAAACATATTTTTGTACCATAAAGGGGAATGAATTTTCCCATTGGATTCTGAGATTCCAGAGATGCACCCCCCCCCCCGCCACTTCCCTCATCCCACAAAATAAACACCGTGAGATGATGGCTGTTGTAGTTCTTGAGTCTTACACATAAACCATTTCTGATATGTGTTCTTATTCCAGGCATGGAGAATGGTGGAAAGCTAAGTCCCTTTCAACAAAGAGAGAGGGCTTCATCCCCAGCAACTACGTGGCCAAAGTCAACACCTTAGAAACAGAAGAGTAAGTTCTTATGTCATCACCCCCAGTGGTGGTGTTAGCTGCACGGGGTTGCTTGTTCTTTTATTCTCCTTTTCCTTCCCTGGAACATAACAACTATGAAAGTGAAAATGTCTCCACAGGTGGTTTTTCAAGGATATAACCAGGAAAGATGCAGAACGACAGCTTTTGGCACCCGGGAACAGCGCAGGAGCTTTTCTTATTAGAGAAAGTGAAACATTAAAAGGTGGGAAGTGGCTTAAGACTACTTTTAAAACACTACTTAAGAAATCGTTTTTAACTCTCTATATAAAGTATGTTCATGCCAAATTAGGCCATTATCCATGAGCTCTCTTATTATTTTTTTTGCACTATAATTCTTAATATACCTTTATACCACCATTTATCATATCTTTGTTTGTATATAAGGTATGTTAACACCAAATTCACATCTTCATACATGAATTTTGTATAATGATGACCATCTCCTTCCACCATCCATGCTATTCCCCTTCTCTCTCCCTTTCCCTCCCACCCCTATATAGGAAATTTTTAAGAAATCATTTTTAGAAATGGCTAGAACTACTAAAAAAAAAAAAGATATACTAAATTCTGGTGGTGAAATGTTGATACTTTGATAACAACAAACTCAAATGATTCATTTTAGTAGTAAAAAATAACAAAAGCAGCCACAGTTGTGGCCGGGTCTGACCACACTTCTTGCTTGCTGATTTGTCTTATGGTTCTTATTTATAGTAAATCCTGAAGTTTTAAGAGAAAGAAAAATCAAAGTAATTTTTCTGTTCAGCTAAAATTTTTTTCCCAGTAATTACCCAGGGGTAATTTACCACTGAGTTACATTCCTAGCCATTTATATTTTGTATTCAAGACATTTTATATTTTGCTAAATTGCCTGGGTTGACCTTGAACTTGGGATCCCCCACCTCAGCCTCTCAAGTCTATGGGATTACAGGTGTGCATCACCCCACCCATCTCAGGACAATAATCTTTTAAAACTGTCACAGAAAAGGAAAACGGCATGTTGGCAACGTGCACAGCAAACATAGTACTAGCTTCGTTTGTCAAGTAGAATTTTTATAGGACTTTTCAAATCATATAAATAATTGGTTGTATTTTTTATATATTATGGAAAAAATGTGTACCATTATTTGCAAAATATAAACATACACTTTACTTACACTTTTTCCCCCATAGGAAGCTACTCTCTGTCTGTCAGAGACTATGACCCTGTGCATGGTGATGTTATCAAGCACTACAAAATTAGAAGTCTGGATAATGGAGGTTATTACATCTCTCCACGAATCACCTTTCCCTGCATCAGTGACATGATTAAGCATTACCAAAGTAAGTAAAACCTGTAGGTGGAACAAAACAGAACATGTTCATTATGATAACTAAAAGGTATCAGATACTATTTTTGTACTAAAGCATTTTATTTATCTTTTTTTAAAGTTGGCAGATCATATTTTATAATGGATTCTAAATTAAACTATAATTAAATATACAGACACTCCCTTATTTATGATGAAGTTATGTCCCAATAAACCTATTATAAGTTAAAATTGGTATACATTGAAAAAAGCCTTTAATATACCTAATCTACCAAATTTCATGGCTATGCTTAGTCTCTTTTAAATATGCTCAGAACACTTTCATCATTCTGCAATTGAGCAAAATCTTCTAAATCAAAGCCAGTTTTATAATAGAGTGCCTGGAAAACTCATGTAAATTTTTTAGCACTGTACAAAAGTGAAAAACAGAATAGTGCATGGGTGAGCTTTCACATCATCACAAAATAGAAAAATCCCAGTTTGAACTGTTATGCACTGAAGACTATCTGTACAAAGTCAGACTTGATCTTGGTGAATGATCATTCCTGCCTAGTCCATGCTACTTAATATTCAAAATCTGAAATTGCTTAGAGAGAAATATATATTGTTTTTTTTTTTTTTGGTGGTACATTTTTTTAAATTAATTTTTATTGTTGGTTGTTCAAAACATTACATAGTTCTTGATATATCATATTTCACACTTTGATTCAAGTGGGATATGAACTCCCATTTTTACCCCGTATACAGATTGCAGAATCACATCAGTTGCACATCCATTGATTTACATATTGCCATACTGGTGCTATTGTTTTTATATCATGCCAGTTTTACAGTGTGTCCAAATAGGTGAAATAGAAATGCAGATCTGTATTTTTGTGTGTGTAAAAGTAATGTATACTCTTGGTAGAAGAAAACAAAACTAATACCACAGACATCTTTAAAAATAGCAGGTCAGTATTCTTTGTCTCTAGTGTCACTTTCCAGCCTGGGAAGGCTGTGCTTATGACCTTTAGGTCCTTTGCCTATGTGACTGATATCAGGTGCAGTGGTTGTCACTACTGCTTCTTTCTACCACTTGCTCTAAGAGAATGCACATGGAAGGTTTGCTCAGGTCCCAAAAGATGAGAGAACAAGGGACCTCAGATTTCGTGGAGTCCTTCCTCCCTGTTATTCCCATCCATTTAGGGCTTCTAGCAAAGTGCTGAGGGCTTACAGTGCCTGGCCCAGTTCTGGGATTGGGGGAGGTGACATGACAACATCCATACCTTTTTATCATGTGCAGCTTATGTGGCCTCAGGAGTCTGAACACATTCTATTAAGTATGACAACCTGTCAGTCTTTGTTTGTCTGTTTACTATATTGCTTTTGTTTTTGTATTTTAGGAGTGTTAGCAAGTAAAATCAAATGTTTTGAATTGTATTTTAAGAATTTAGAAAGTCATGAATGTGCAAAAGATACCTCTTTTGGCATTTTAGGTTTATAGGCTATGGCAAGATAGACATTGTAAGATAACAGTTCAAGATTTTTTTTATTAACACTAGCAAAGTACAAAGTATGTACCATTGGTTCTTCATCTTTGGTGGGGTGCTGTTAGGGATTGAACTCAGGGGTATTTGACCACTGAGCCACATCTTCAGCCCTATTTTGTATTTTTTTATTTAGAGACAGGGTCTCACTGAGTTGCTTAGCAGCCTCACCATTGATGAGGCTGGCTGTGAACTCGTGATCCTCCTGCCTCGTTCTCCTGAGCCACTGGGGTTACAGGTGTGTACCACCACGCCCGGCCTACCTATTGGCCCATCACACCCACAAGTTCTACATCCAATAATCCAATCATCCAAGGATCAAAATATTTTTTTTAAATTTTGTATCTGTACTGCATTCATTCTAACTTAATCTTGTCATCATCCACATAACAATACAATATAACAATTATTTGCATAGCATTTACATTGTGTTACGTATTACAAGTAACCTAGAGATGACTGAAAGTATGTGGGAGGATGTGTATAGGTTATGTGCAAATACTATGTCATTTTATGTAAAGGACTTGAGCATTTATGGGTTTGGGTATCCACAGGGGTCCAGGAACCAATCTCTCATGTATTGCATTTCTTAATCTTTGTTTTCATTTCAAATTAGAGCAATCAGATGGCTTATGCAGAAGATTGGAGAAGGCTTGTATTAGTCCCAAACCACAGAAACCATGGGATAAAGATGCCTGGGAAATCCCTCGAGAGTCCATTAAGTTGGTGAAAAGGCTCGGTGCTGGACAGTTTGGGGAAGTCTGGATGGGTGAGTATGGCTCTCTGGGGCTGACATCCTCTCTACAGGGGATGACAAAGAAGGGCTCAAGCCAGTTTCTTTCAGCCTCTGAGCCAGACACTAGATTGTGTCAGAAGCATCATTTCTTTTACTTTCCCCTGTCCACCTGGGGCTGAGAACTACCTTGCAGAATCTATTGGCTTCAATTCTTGCTCTTCCTTCTGACTCAGTATTTTCTTCATGTTCATAAGGAAAGGAGTGGTGGGTGTTTACGTGAGTGTTTCGTTTGCTCTTTCATTGGATTCTCTGGATGTACATTTGCATCCATTTAGGTTTAGAATCCACTGGCTTAATAGGTAATCTCACATTTTTTTTGCAGTTTGAGGGTCAACAAGAAAGTTTCCAGAGCAGAGCACAGTAGCACATACCTGTAATCCCACCTACTTGGGAGGCTGAGCCAGGAGGATCTCAAGTTGAAGGACAGCCTGGGCAACTTAGTGAGACCCTGTTTTTAGTTGGGCATGGTGGCACATGTCTGTAATTCCAGTGGTTCGGGAGGCTGAGACAGGAGGATTGTAAGTTCAAAGCCAGCCTCAACAATGGTGAGGCACTAAGCAACTCAGTGAGACCCTGACTCTAAATAAAATACAAAATGGGGCTGGGGATGTGCTCATTGGTTGAGTGCCCCTGAGTTCAATTCCCAGTACCAAGAGAGAGAGAGAGAGAGAGAGAGAGAGAGAGAGAGAGAGAGACACCCTGTTTTTATTTTGAGACAGGGTGAATAGCTATTTCCATGGTAGAGTACCCCTGGGTTCAATCCCCAGTACCACCAAAAAAAAAAAAAAAAATTTTTTTTTTTTTTTGAAAATGCTCAAAGTCCCATCATTTAAGAGTTCTTCTTTAACACTATATATCCTTCTCAGCCTGGCAAGAAGTGCATCAGTACCATTAATTAGAAAGTTAGTGGCTTTCTCCAATGAATTCTTTTGACTCGTGTCTTTTTCTAAAGTTTTTATAGTGAATATGAGTTTGTTTTGTAATAAGAATTAAGCAGTTTTTTTTTTTTTTTTCTGGAGTCTGTACACATCTGACTGGATCACTTTCTCTGTGCCAGCTTTGTGTTAGTGAAAGCAAAAGTGATTTCCAAGCAGAAGGGGCAGCTGGCTTTTAAAACTGCTCCAGCCCCAGGTGAGCAGGAACTGAGAACTTCCAGCCAACTGCAGCCACGGGGTATGTCACTGCCGTGCAGAGACTGTGAGGGAGAGGTTCCCCTCCAAAACCCCGGGCCCTGGGACCATGGCTTGGTATACTTTCTCCTGGAGCCAGAATGTCTTTTAAATATGGGAGTTGCTTACCCAGCCTGTAATTATTGCTTATTGCACTTTAAATCTGAGCTCACAAAATTGGTAGAATTCAGATGACTCATAATTGTAACACTTCACATTCTTCGTTTTGGTTGGTTTGTCTCAGAACTGGCTGGGAGTGTCCATTCCATGAGTGCTCTTGGTAGAGGTGGTCCCTTCCCGCATGTGCTCTGTTGCTTACATCACCATATCATCCTCCTCCTCACTTCTCTCTTTTTAACAGAACGTAAATGAATCATTTACGTGTAGTTCCAAAATAGCTTCATCAACCCCAAAAGAAACATCATACTCGTTAGGCAACAATTCTCTGTTCTCCCCTCAGACCCTGGAAACCACCATTCTACGTTATATCTCTATTGATTTGTCTATTTTAGGTGCTTCATATAAGTGGAGTCATAGTGTGTTTGTCCTTTTGTGTCATTTAACTTATTTCACTTAGCATAATGTTTTCAGGGTTCATCCAGTTATAGCATACATCAGAGTTTCATCCTTTCCTGTGGCTGAGTAATATTCCATTGTATGGATATGCCACAGCGTTTTTATCCATTTATCTGTTTATCCACTGATGGACATTTTTCTGCTATGAATGTTTATGTACGAGTTACTGTTTGGACACATATTTCCATGTCTCTTTGTTTTATACAAGAAGTGGAAATACTGGATCATACTGGATTTGTCTATGTTGAACTCTTTGAGGAACAGCAAAACTGTTGTCTGCTCATTTAAAAAAAAAAAAACACGATTTGCCATCTTCTTTTTACCCCTTGAAAGATTTTTATTTGTTTATTTTTCCAAATACACAGAAATAGGGGCAGGAATAGTATAATGAACAAAATATACTGTTCACCTCGATTCACGAGTTGTTCATACATTGCTATATTTGCTTCATCGTGTATGTAAGTGTGTGTGTGTGTGTTTGTGTGTGTGTGTGTGTGTGTGAGACACACATGTTGTTGAGCCACTTGAGACTAAGTTGCACACATGATGACTCTGTACTCCTAAATTTCTTAAGCATGGGTTTCCTCAGATCAGGGCCATTAACTTACACAACACAGCGATCACATTCAGGAGATTTAACATTGATACATAACTACTGTCTGACATAGAGTTCATATTCAAATTCAAATTTCTCCCATTGTTCCAATAATGCTGTTGTGACCATTTTCACTAACCTCTTTTCCTCAGTGTATTTGCACTTAGTTGACATGTCCTTAATCTCCTTTTTTGGTTTGTTTGTGTGGTTTTTTCCCATTGTTGTTTTGGTTTTGGTACTGGGGCTTGAACCCAGGGGCGCTTTATCTTGTCATTGTTCTTTAGTTTGAAACTAAAAAAAACAATGAAAATGTACCTGGAACAGAGCATGAGGACACTGTACAGCCCAGACTTAAGTTGCTGAGTTTAATTTCCTTTAATCTGGAACAGCCCTGTGTCTTGTCTTCATCTTATGACACCCACATTTTGTAGAACACCAGCCAGTTGTTTTGTAGAAGGTCCCACAATTTGGATTTCTCTAGTGCCTCTCCTGGTGTGGCTCAGGTTGTTCCTTGGGGAATAGGACGCTGTGTTCCCTGTGATCATCAGGAGGCACAGAACACTGTTTGGTCCTGTTCTTGCTGATGTTCTATTTGGTTTTAAGGCAGTCCACCAGATTTCTCCCTGGTGACTTGTAAGTCCCTTTTTAAATTAATAAATAATCCCCGGGAAAGTCTTCAGAACGGTGTAAAAGGAACTTTCCCCAAAGAGCTGTAGCACAGCATGCTCATTTTTTAATTCTCTGCCCTTTTAGAAGCTGCAACGTCACTCTAACGCTGCGTTCTTTCCTCCTTGCTTAGCTCCCTAAGCATACCTGCTCTGACCTCAGCAGCTCACATTAGGAGCTTCCTCTCCCTGGCCTTTCTTTTCAAGGGTTATCTCTTTATTGAGAGTTCTGGCAGGAAAACACATTACCCAAACTGCCTTTAATCCAGGTCTCTGCATGCTCCCTCCTCTATGTTCTTAGTGCATTTTTGCATGTTTGACTCTAAGTCTGGGCTGTACAGTGTCCTCATGCTCTGTTCCGGGTACGTTTTCATTGGTTTTCTGACTTCATGCAGTAGCACTATGAGAAAGACATTGTTGTCATCATAAAAAAAATGATTAAAAAAAAAAAGATTTAAAAATTCACCTAAGTCACTCAAAGCAATGAGAGAGCCAGGCTGTTCTGGCATCTCACATAAACCCTGGACTCATTCGTTTCCTAAGCTATCTACAGGTGAACTTGACTTCTCTCACCTTGGTTTCCATGTCAGTGAAATACGCAATCAATCATGTCATCAGCTGTCGAGAGGAGCCATGAGATGTGTATCTGAAGTGTTTCCCAGAGTCTGGCTTTGTGTGCTCCGTTTTTTATTATTTTCATTTTTGCATGCTTGGCTCTAGTCACTGGAAGCTGTATTTTGATGGATTCTTTCCAGTTTCCATCATGAAATCCAACTATAAATAAGGAAATTAAACCATTCTGAGGATATTTGTCCATGAAGGAATTGCATGTCCACCATTAAGAGAAATGTAGAGGAATTTAACGGGGGTGTGTTCATTCCCCTAAAGGTAGTCGTCCTGCATATAAAATGATGGTTTGGAATTTTGTTCCACCTTTTCAGGTTTAGCTATGAAGCCCGGATAAAGGCAGAGAACTGTATGCAGAGGGATAAATCACCTGTACCTGAGAGATAAGTAACAGGAAGCCAAGTCCATGCAAGTCCAGTTGCTTGAGTAGATTATGTATGAGTTGTATCTCAATTAATGCTGTTTTAAAAAGTGCAGTTGCTATGTCAGAAATGCTATTGTCAGCTGCGTGGTCAGTGCAGCTTCCAGAGGGTACCTGGTGAGGGTCAGGGCAGACTTTATCTCGTGCTTCTCTGTACCAGTCAGGGTCAGAGAGTGTTAGAAAACTTAAGGGTCCTCAATAGTGAAACAGGAAATTGGCTTTTTCCAGGGGATTCTTTTGGCTCATCAATCTTTTTCTAAAGTTTTGCGCCCTTCCTCCCCCGCCCTGCTGATCTGGGAAGTTATCAATTTGAGGGGAAGAGATTAAGATAATTCTCTTGTATTTTCTTAACATTTTTTTTTTTGAGGGCTTCTAGCAAATAGAATGATAAACTCTCTACCAGCTCCATGGTGGTAGTACCCAAAGCTGACATTTACCTGCCCAACTTGCCCATTCCAAAGAAACCAAGGGTTGAACCAGCAGAAAACCAGAAACAAGGCTGGGGACAGGGGAACAGACTACACTGAAGTCAAATCATGTACAGCCCAGTTCTGTCTTCAGGACTCAAGCCTGTGCTAAAATTGTGCACCTGGACTTTGGCCACATGTGACTGAAGTTTGAGAAAATTCTTTGTTTCCACTGCTCATTCCCCCTGTCCACTCCTCACCCTTTCCTGCTCACGGGCTTTTACTGTGCCATATGCTAAATGTTTGCCCTTTGATTTTAGAGAACTTTAATTTAGCATGCTCCCAGGTGCCTGGGAGAAACTGGGGTTTAGAAGTGAGGAGTGGTAGAGTGTTGAAAAACATGTAATTTTCCTACCCAGTGTGTTATTTTAAAATTATTTTTAATGGTACATTATTATGATACATAATGGTGGTATTCAGTATACCATATTCATACATGCACATGACATGATTTGATCGCTCTCATTCCCCAGTATCTTCCCTTTCCCTCTCCTCCTCCCTCCCTGTTTGTTTATTTTATTCTACTGATCTCCCTTTTATTATTATTACTATTATTATTATTATTATTTTAATTAGTGCACTATGATATGATTATATAGAAGCAGGGTTCATTGTGTTCTATTTATACTTGGACATAGCACAGCTGGGTAGATTTTGTTCTCCAGTACTCCCCATCCTTCCATACTCTAGATTCCCTTCATCTACTCTCTCAGGTAAAGAAAAGGGGTGGGGAAATCACAGATGAAGTCTCATGAAAACAGAGTGTTACTTTTTATTTAAACTGCCTGAATGACAGCGAAAATCTTATGAAAAGGCATTGGATAGATTTGCTAATAATGATTTTTTTAAATTGTGGGAAAGTACGCATACTTGTATCTTCACCATTTTTAAGTTCACAGTTCGGTAATTAAGGACATTTGGTGTTGTGGCCCTAACTTCCAGAATTTCTTTTCATTTTATGAAACTGTATTCATTAACACTAACTTTGCTCTCTCCCCTCCCCAAACCCATCAGCAACCACATGCTACTCTGTCTCTATGAATTTGACCATTCTGAGAACCTCAAATAAGTGTCATCTCACAGTATTTGTCTTTTTGGTGACCATCTTATTTCCTTTAGCATAGGATCTTGAAGGCTCTTTCCATTACAGCATGTGTCAGAGTTTCTTTCCTTTTCAGAGCTGAATGGTGTTTCCTCCTATGTGTGTTATCAGTTTATCTATTCATCTGTCAATGGGCACTCAGGTTGCTTCTACCTTTGGGCTATTTTGGATAATGTGGCTATGAACAGGGATATACAGATGTCTCTTGGAGACTCTTTTAGTTATCATGGGTATGCACCTGGGAACAGAATTTCTGGATCTTACGATCTTCTATTTGAATAATTTTGAGGAATCACTGTACTGTTTCCCACAGTGGCTCCATCAGATGACATTCCCTTTGAGAGTGCACAGGGGTTCAGATTCCTCTACATCCCCATGTTATTTTGGGGGTTTTGCAGGGATGGTTTATTTGGTTGATTTACTGTTTTTTTTTTTTTTCTTTTTTTGACAGTAGCCATTTCAAGAAATGTAATGTGGTAAGTGTCTCATTGTGGTTTTTAGTTATACATGGACACAATATCTTTATTTATTTATTTATTTATTTATTTTTTTACGTGGTGCTGAGGATCGAACCCACGGCCTCACACGTATGAGGCAAGTGTTCTACCACTGAGCCACAACCCCAGCCCTCATTGTGGTTTTGATTTTTATCTTTCTTATGATTAGTGCTACCAGCACCTTTCTGGGCATACTGCTCATTTTTGTGTCTTCCTTGGAGAAATGTCTATTCAAGTCCATTGCCTTTTTTTTTTTTTTTTCCTAGTACTGGGAATTGAACTCAGGGATACTTTACCACTGAGTTACATCCCCAGTCCTTTTTCTACTAGACAGGATCTTGCTAGTTGCTGAGGATGACCTCCTACTTGCAGTCCTCCTTAGGTGCTGAGATCACAGGCATGCATCTCCACACCGGGCTTATTTTTTAGAATCTTATTGCTTATTTATACTAGTAATGTTTTAAAAGAGAGAGGTAGAACAGCTTTATCCGAAATGGGGATAAAATAGAATATAACATATTGTAACCTGTGTGCTGTTGAGTGAAATCATATGGATAAGCAGTCTAGTTGACCGCATTCAAAGAATGGTAATTATTAAATATTTAATATTATTATAAAGAAAATATGGTAAATTAGTATAAGAGCTATAAAATAGAAAAATTACCTAAGATTTTCCCTGAACAAAAGTTATTTGTATCTTTAAATAATCTTTTTTTTTTTTTTTTAATTTTGGGATAATGGTGGATTTGTAGGTGACGCTAGGAAATAATACAGAAATGAAAGCACATGCTTACACAGAAATTTATACATGAATATTCATAATACCATTCATTATTGAGAATAGCCAAAAAGTGGAAACGAACCAAATGTCTATCAAATACTGAATGGATAAACAAAAGGCGGTACACCTATTCAGGGGAGTAGTCAGCAAAGTAGAGAGAATAAAGAACTGGTGCATTCTATGGCCTGGGTGATTTTAAAACTCTATGCTAGGGGAAAGAATCCCACACAAAACAGCCTGTATTGTATGTTTCCATTTATATGAAATATCTAGAACAGGCAAATCTATAGAGACAGAAAGCAGGTGACTAGTTGCCGAGGGGTAATCAGAGCACAGTGAGAGTGACTAATGACTACCGTATCTCTTTTAGGGGTGATGAAAATGTTCCAAAGGTGATTGTGCTGATGGCTGTACAATTTTATATTTTAAATGGGTAAATAGTAGAGTATATGGATTTCAATAAAACTGAGAGATATATATGGGGGGGGCGGGGCACAGTGGGCTCCCAGTTACCAAGGAGAGAAAACAAAAGAAAATGAAAGAAGAAAATTTGACCTTAGATCTTTTCCCAGTAAAGTCTGCGAGTTTGGCTGTCAGCCAGGAAATCCCTTCTTAATTACTGAAATAATTTCAATCTGTTGAGCACAGGAATACTGGGAATAAAAGCAAAAGAGTAGTGATTGGTGATGCTATTGCTGTGTGTCTCCATTTGACCATCCAAGGGCTGGTGGTGCAGCAAGTTTTCAACAGTTTCGAGCTGTCAGAAATTGGTTTTTATTTCTCATGTAATAAGCAGGATAACTTTTCTCGTTAATAGAAAAAAAAAGCAACCAATCTAAATCATATCATTGTCAGCCAAGTGAGTTCATTTTTGTCAATCATGAGGAATTGTTCATAGGCTACCTGTCACATTTTATGGTCTGACTTTTTTTTTTTTTTTTTTTTGGTTTGAAATACAGAGAACAAATACTAGGAAGTGACCTGTTCTCTGGGGAAAGAGGTTAGGTGGGGATAAAAGAAAGAGGTGTCCCTGCCGCAAGCTGTTTCCTCCTGTTTGTGTGATCCTCTTGACATCTGACTTGGGCGACATATTTCCTCTGGGGATTCTTTTATTCCCAGAGAATTGTCCAAGCATTGAGGAGATGGATGCTGTTTCCTCTTACCGCTTGGTCTATGAAAAGACTTTGTGGGAGAAGGGAGACCTTTTGAGTTAGAATTTTGCTCCATACATTCTTATTTGAGCCAACTACATTGAAATTAATTACCAGCCAACTTCCAGGCAAATGCATGCCCTCCACTTTGTGGTATGTGGGCACTTTGTAACAAGCCAGTCATGGCTGGAATTGGGAGTTTTCTCAAGTTGTCACATCATCTGTCTTTGTGGCCAAGTGAAACTCCACAGGAAGTTCTTTACTACCTTGAAAATATTATTTTTAAAAAGCATTTTCGTTCTGCAACAACAGCCCAGATCTCCAGGTCTGCCCTTCATGGAATCTTCAACGACAGGGGAGTATCTCGTAAGGTATGATTTGATCCTTAGTGCTGAATGGAAACCCTGCCTCTGGAGGAAGGATGAAGACCCTGGCTGTTTTCAGTACCGCAGCCTGAGAGATCCCTGAGCAGAAGCTGCTGCTCTCTTTGAGCTGCGGGACACAGCTGTTTAGACACTGTTGGTCTCCAGCTCCTTATCAGCATTTTTAATGTCTTCAGCAGCTGCAGTATTTCCTGGCCAGTTTTTCCCTTAACCCTTGGAATGCACTTTTTTTTTTCCTTCATCCTTTAAAAGTATGTAAATGTCTCCATAACCCCCATTATTTGTAAGATGACAAAAGAAGAACAGTCTTGTTTCTGTAACTTTTATTACCATGCAATGTAATGAGAAGACAGGAAAGTGCATAACACACAATATTCAACTTCATGAATAATCACAAAATGAAAGCTTGTGTGCCCACCACTGAGATCACAGGGAGGAAACTTGCCAGGCCCCAAATGTCCCCTTACCCCTCCCCAATCACAGCTTTGCATGTTCCCCACAGATATCTGCTACTCTGACCTTTGCGATAAAATTTCCTGGCTTTCTTTCTTTCTTTCTTTATTTCTTTTTTTTTAAAGATTGAACCCAGGGCTTTGTATTGCTAGGCAAGTGCTCTACCCCTGAGCTATGCCCCCACTGATGTTTTTCTTTTTTAAATAGTTTTACTACTTTTATATTGGTGACATATGTATCTCTAAACAATATGGTCGAGTTTGGCTTGTTCTTGAACTTTATGTAAATAAATTGTACTGGATGTGCTCTATTACACCTGGCCTCTTTTCCCAGACATCTTTGTGTATTTCTTCATGTTTTTCGGTTCAACCATCGTCATAGCTATATGGTGTTTGTTGTATGTGTATTCCGGACATGTAACAGTTTGTTTGTTCATTTCACTCTTTCCTGTTGAAACTGGAGTTATTCCCAGGTTTTGGCTACTAGGCACAATGTGCTTGGAACAATTTTTGTGCTGGTACAAGGGTGTGTAAGCTTCTCTAGGGTGACTTGGAATCAATTTGCTGGACTGTAGGGTACAGTCAGCCCTCCATACTTCCATGTCCACAGATGCAAGCCAACTTGGATGGAAAATATTTGAGGAAAAAAATTGCACTTGTATTGAATAGGTGCAGACCTTTTTCCTTGTCATCGTCCCCTGAGCAATATACGAGGCATTTACATTATATTAAGAAGTACAAGTAATCTAGAGATGATTTAAAATATGTGGGAGGGGGCTGATGTAGTGGCTCAGTGGTATAGTGCTTGCCTAGCATGTGTGAGGCACTGGGTTCAATTCTCAGCTCCGCATATAAATAAATGAATAAAATAAAGGTTCATTAACATCGAAAAAAATATATTTTTTAAAAAAATATGTGGGAGGATGTGGGTAGGTTAGATGCTAATGCTGTGTCATTTTATACAAGGGACTTGACCCTCCTCAGATTTTGGTATCCTTGAGTGGTCCTGGAATCAACTGCCTGCAGATTACCTAGGGTTGACTATTTATGAATCTTCAACTCTACTAAACACTGTCCAGACTTATTTTCCAAAGTACTGGTCTCGGTTTAGATGCTCACCAGCAATGTGTAAGAGTTCTTAATAGTTTCTTGCTTGACCAGTAGAGTTATACCCAGAAGGATGTGGCCAGAGCAGCACAACTGGTACATGGTCCCTTGGAAGGAGGCTACTGTCAGCCCCTTGGGCCCCTTGGGATATCATTGCAAAAGTTTGCAATTCAGTCTCACTGATGCACAGAAAAGAGCACAGAAAAGCACCTAAGGAGGCTGTCGCAGGGTCTTCCCATGGGCAGGGGCTCACCAGCAGTTGATATGGTCAGGCTGGGCAGTGATTTTTTTCTTGTGGCTTTATTTGCATTTCTCTGATTACTAATAAGATTGAGTAACTTTCATCCATCTGTTAGTCACTGGAATTTCTTTTTGAGATGCCCACCCAAGTCTACTGATTTTTCTGTTTTACTTACTGTTTTGTAGGAATCATTTACAGATTCTGGACAGTAGTCTCTCTTCAGTTGTATTTGTTATGGAGAGTGTGTTTTCTGGCTATGTTAGGCCGCTGATAGACTCACATAACTGAGGATCTATTTATAAATGAAAAAAAAAAATTGTAAAGGAATCTTCTCGATTCACATATAATTTTAAAGGGCTTTTGTTGGTGGAATTTACTTCTAAATTACCTTCAAGATCGGTAGAAAAGGCCACATTGCTTATAATCGTGCATTTAGATGGCAATTCAACGTAATATGTTCATGATTCTGTTACTTGACGTAGGTTGTAGCTTTTGAACAGGATATGGACAGTTTAATTTTTTCCCCAGCTTTCTATTACGATCTTCTCCTTATGTTCTAACATTTATTTTATACTGAGTTCTTCATTTTCCTATAGGGTGCTATAAACTATTGCTATGTATAAACCAAAGTAAAACAAAAAGGAAACATTTTAATAAGTAAATCAATCTTTTTATTTTATTTTTTTCAGTAGTTGGGATAGAACCCATGGCCCTGCACCAGCTGTACCACTGAGCTACACCTCACCCCTGAGAAATCAGTCTTCATGATCAGGGATGACTAAATGGCTATAAACTAATACTTTTTCTTGCCCATTTGAGAGTTTGAAATAAAAAATAACTACTTTTATTTTTTAAAAAAAAGATTCGGTCTCATTGACAAATTTATTTAAAGTAGAAAAGAATAAGAGAAAATGCAAGTCATCCCAAATTCTACCACCCAGAGGTACTCTTGGTCTGACTGAGCCTGTCATCTTTGTTTATTATACACATACAGATGTTACTGTGACCCCCAAAGGGGAATTACCACTTCCACAACACCTTTTTTAGGACAGGTACTTGCAAAACTTCAACACACCAGGTAGCAGTAACCCATGGGAAGATTCCAGGGTATCACCAGCAGCACCTCCCTCCTCAACTTCAGTTTTTACGCTTCCAAAAGAACCATGGAAACCGAGACAAAAGGGAAGGGCATAGTGATCATTTCTATTTCCGCTTTGCCAAACCGCTGAGGAAAGGGTTTTCCCAAGAGAAAAATCAGAATTAAAATTCAGCTCCTTTCATTGAGCACAGAGTCTGCCTAGCTTATAAGTTAAACCATGCTGGGTTTTCCCCCCTTTCATTTATAATAATTAAAAATAAATAAATGATACTAAAAATATAAAATAGCCCATAGTTGCACCCTTGGAGATAGCCAGTATTCATTGTGTACTTTGGCATATTTTCTTCCACATCACATGTGTGTGCATGTGTGTGTGTGTGTGTGTAGGGATTATAAAATACATAAAGCTTTTTGTTTATTTTGGTCTTGGATAACATTTTTTTTATATTTATTTTTTAGTTGTAGTTGGACACAATATCTTTATTTCATCTATTTATTTTTATGTGGTGCCTCATGTGTGCTAGTTTAGCACTCTACCGCTGAGCCACAGCCCAGCCCAGCTCCTGGATAACAGTTTTGAACCAGAGGAAAATATGAGACCTCATGCTGGAGTGCAAATAGATTCATTTTTACTATTATCTTATAAAATCCTTTGATTTTGAATAATTTTAGATTTTTTATAAAGAGAGTATGAGAATTCCCAATTGTCCTTCACACAGCCTCCCTGATTTTAATATTGTCTAGTGTTTTATCTTGGGCTCTCTCTGTCTGTAACTAAATATTTGTCTAACTCTGCCTCCAAAGGGAAGTTTTTAAATTTACCACTTGACGTGGCATGCCCTGCTGTCTTTTGGCTTCCTAGGTTACTATAACAACAGCACCAAGGTGGCCGTGAAGACCCTGAAGCCCGGCACCATGTCTGTGCAAGCATTCCTTGAAGAAGCAAACCTCATGAAGACTCTTCAGCACGACAAACTGGTGAGACTCTACGCCGTGGTCACCAAGGAGGAGCCCATTTATATCATCACCGAGTACATGGCCAAGGGTGAGTGGTCCCAAAGCCCAGTGCTTCAAAGGATGTCTGATCCACAGTAGAACGTTCAGATGCTCAGAGAATACTCAAATAATTTCAATTGAAAAACAGCATGTTCACTACTGAAAATCAGGAAATATTTTTTCAAAAAGCATTTTCATAGGCCTGTTCATCAGAAGTAATCCATGTTATCAAATTGGTGCATAGTCATCCTGTTTTCTCTGCATCTGCCTACAGATGCCTATGAGCCCAATAATAATATCCTACACCTATCCTCTCTCTTAAGACTGCAATAAACAATTGTCAAATAAATGAATACACATTTCAAAGACGTCCTTGAAATTTTAAAACTAGCTCATTTTTTTTTTTCATTGACATTATCTAGTAGATGTTCAAGGTGTCACTTAAAAATTTTTAATCAATTGTTTGGGGATTTGGCTTCATGGTAGATTGCTTGCCTGGCATACAAAAGAAAGTTAAAATTGAGTTGAATTCTTATGAATCATGGAATCTCTGAAGAAGAGTTTCCAAGCAACCTTCTTTTCTTCTTTTGTTATCACCTTCAAAGACAGGACTTTATATTACCAGCCTTCTTTCTTTATTCACCTCTGATTCAGTAGAGATACTAATAAATTCTCAAATAATTTTTTAAAATGTCTTCAGAAGTAATGAATGAAGAGAAGTAATATGAGCAATAATCCAAAATTAAGTCATCTCATACATGGTGAACTTTATAGTGTGATGTCATAGCCAAATAGGTTAGAAAGATGAATAGTGTATTTTCTTATTTAATATCTGTTAATATTTCAGCATAGCATCAGAGTCCTTCCAAAAATGGACATTGTTAAACAAACAAAACCAAACTAAGCTTATATGGCCTGGGTTGCTATAGCCCAGGAAATAGGCTCAGGGCCAGACATTTGTAGGAGTTCAGCAAATATTATCAAATTAATTAACTAATTGCATTCTAAGTAATATATATAGATATAACTTTTCCTCATAACAATACCTAGCATTTATTGAACACTTACTATGTACCAGATGGTTCTGAATACCTTGTATGGGTGATCTTACTCAATCTCTTCAGAAATATGAGGGCTAAGAATATTTCCTGTGTAACATTTATTGAGCCCTTTCTACCTGCCAAGCACCACGCTGAATGCTTTAAATCTATCCCAAGTACATCCTCACAAGACCTCCAGTATAGCTACTGTGCCTATTTTTTGGAGACTTTGCTAAACTCAGTAACTTGACCAAAACTACCCAGGAGGTTAACTCTTATAAGTACAGGGGAAAAACAGGTCTTGTTTTAGACATGATACCACAGGAAATAAAAGAGTTTTTCTGTTGACACACTCCTGTTTGGGTAGGCCAAATATCTTTTTTTTCAGGGTAGAGTTCATTTATCAGATACTCTTTTTTAAAAATTTATTTATATATGGCAGTGGAATGTATTACAATTTTTATTTGAGGGTCTATGGCATGTACAGAGCTCTGTACCTTTTTCAGATACAGATGGGCGCACACCTGTAATCCCAGTGGTTTGGGAGGCTGAGGCAGGAGGATCATGAGTCCAAAACCAGCCTCAGAAAAAGCGATGTGATAAGCAACTCAGTGAGATGGTGTCTCTAAATAAAATTACAAAGTAGAGCTGGGAATGTGGCTCAGTGGCCGAGTGCCCCTGAGTTCGATCCCTGGTACCCGAAAAGAAAAAAATAAAAAGATATAGATGAGGGTGAGCCTAGCCTGATGTCTGCTAAAGGCAGGTCCTTTATGAGGATTTACTTGCCAGCTTTCTATTCCAGAAGAGCCCACTAAAGATCAGGTGGATGTAGCAGCCTCATTATGATGGCAGATACTCTTAAAGCATACAAAGAGAAAAGCAGTGTCTGTCATCCTCTCTCCCCTGGATCATGCACTATGTTTAACAGATTGGAAGGGACTGGGTTCGACCAGCATCAGGAAAAAGGCTTATAACCATACAGAACTGCAAAGCCAATCACCTGTCAGTCTTCCCCGATATCATTGGATTTTGCCTGGGATTTTCTTCTTGCATGTTTCAACTACACTGCCTTGTTCTTCCTCTGTGAACAGGCAGTTTGCTGGATTTCCTCAAGAGTGACGAAGGTGGCAAAGTGTTGCTCCCGAAGCTCATCGACTTTTCTGCTCAGGTAAGGTCTTCAGAAGCCCACTGAGCATGCAATTTTGCAAAGACCTTTCTGCTTCGAATTCATGATGAAATCACTGTTCCAGGGAGAAGAAATTTCTGGTGAATAGTTCCTACTAGTAATTATGAGACAAAGACCTTCCAAAGTACACATCCTTGGAGATAATAATGGGACTTTTCACATGTGTCCAGATTTGACTTGGATATCATTTTTTTTCCTTTCTATTTTTTTTGGGGGGTGGGGGAATATCGTCTTTTATAAGACAGGTAAACCTCTTTATGCTTATATCATTTCCCCACAAATCATAGTAAGAGTGCTGAATCAATCAATTTGCTTAGCTTTTTGGAGAGGCAATTCCATACAGTTAAGAGCAACTTCTAAATCATGCATGTTTCTTTAAGTTCTAAATCTAAGTCTCTGGTACTTTTAAGTCCTCAGCATTCTTGGAAAAGCAGGAACTATGATTCCTTCTCTTTTCCTGCTCTTTCTCTTCTCACTCTTTCTTGTTGGGCTATGTTGAAAGGATTCTGAGAAATATTCATTGGTAATGGTTTTGGTACTAACCTAGAAGTTGCCCATTTGTTCACTTTGGAATCCCATGCATCCTGAAGTGTATTTAAGAGCAGGGGCAGATTACCCAGAAACAGAGCCATTGTGCCTGGTACATCAAGGAAATGCACATATGAACAATGCCAGCTATTGATTTTTAATAGTTTCATCATATCTCTTAGTCATGTTCAGTAATTGGCTTGATTTATTCCTCAATGTTGGCCATGGGTTGCTTATTCTGGGAAGGTCATGTACCATAAAACCCAATGTATGAAGCAAAAGAGACTTACAGACATCTAGGGAAGGATAGGTGGCCTTTATGATCTTCAATTTTAAAATTTTATTAATTTTTTACTGGTACATTATGATTTTATGTAATAGTGGGATTTATTATGTCATTTTATGCATGCACATAATTTGCTTAATCTCCTTCCCCAATACCTTCCCTTTCCCTCCCCCAATCCGCTTACTCTACCAATCTCCCTTCTATCATTATCATTTTAATTAGTATATTATCATTATATACGTGAGCAGGATTCACTGTGGTCTGTTTGTACATGAACATTGCATAATCTGGTTGCTTTCATTCCCCTATACTTCCCCATGCCCTCTCCTCCTCCCTCCTGCTTGGTCCTCTTCCTCATTTCTGTTGGTCTGTCTTCTATTTTCATGAGATCACTTTTTTTTTTAATTCCTTTCTTTCTCAGCTTCCACATATGAGATAAAACACTTGACCCTTTTAATTTCTGAGTCTGGCTGATTTCATTCTGCTTGATGTTTTCTAGTTCCATTGTTTTACCAGAAATGAGATCATTTCATTCTTCTTTACGGCTGAGTAAAACTCCATCGTGTATATATACCACATTTTACTTACCCACTCATCTGTTGATGGACACCTAAGTGAATTCCATAACTTAGCTACGGTGAATTGGGCTACTGTACACATTGGTATATACTATAGGATGCTGATTTTAGTTCCTTTGGATAAATATCACCTATTATTTATTGAGTCTAATATGCTCAATCCCCCTCTTCTATTGGTCTGTGATCTTCCTTTCTTATTCCCATTTTTTTCCCTTGGACCCGCTTTTATTTGGACAATCTTTGAGGCCTTCTTGGGAAGATGAGATCAAAGGAATGAACGGAGCACACTGGGAAAGTGTTTCAAGTCCGCTTGAACACATACTCTGCAATATTGTAGGCAGAGCTGGAATTCAACATCCGGAGTAGAGTTTGTGTCCTGGATCTACGATTCAGTAAATAGCTGTACCACACTTTCAGGAAGTCCTTTGCCTCTTTGGGTTGGTTTATGTGCCCATAAAACAGAAATAGTCATTCCTACTCTGTGAAGATGTTGAGGGTCAAACCATGTGAGCTGATATGGATGCACGTGCCTCAGAGCTTGTCGGTGGATGCTGGGAAAACCTGAGGCACAGCAGTGCCCACCCTCCCAGTAAAGGTCTATGAGGAAGTTCATCATCTCAATTGCTGGAAGTTGGCCAGCTTTATAGATTCATACTTCATCTGGGTGGGAAATCCAAATGTGATCTAGAATAGCACCATCTGACATAAACAAATTATTGTGGTGAAGCAGGTTGGGGTGGGGTGGGGGGTCTGTCAGCCCTGCCTTCTTAACCCTGTCCTTGAACTCCCTACGTTGCCCCATGAGCATTTCCGCGAGACTCCAGGGATGCCAGGTTTGAAGACCACTGCTCTGCAGCAAAAGGAAGGGTAACATGTTTGGGTGCAGCTCTGGATCCCATGTAGATAGTGGGGCAGGAAATGAAGAAAGCAGAAGTCTGATAAATTTGTATCACATTTGACACAGATAAATGAGGCCTCTACTTGAGTGGTGGCTTCGATGTCTCCTATTGAATGAGAGCCTTGAGGAGTACAGTAACAATTTTTCATGCTGGACAGGGATGTCCGGGAGGCCTGAGTGGTCCTCACCATTCCAACCATTCTAAGGGTCTGATTTGTGCCCGCAACACTACAAGGTAGAAACTGCACACCTCAGGATGTGTACTATACCCAGAGAATGACTTCTTTTGTTGGGTGGCTGTTTTGTGTTTGATTTTTGCATAGGTTTTTCTCATAAAATGTTATTGTGGCATAGTCAAAGTTGTTAAGGTCCAAGTCAGGTCTTAATTAAAAACCACGTTTAATTAAGTTAACAGAATATGGATGTTTTAACTGAAAGATCATGTTTTAACTTTGCAAATTACCACTATAATCAAACAATAACTTTTTCTAACTTAGAAACAAGTGGGGGAGGTCACTTTCTAATCTTTCATAGCTTGCAAGGAAGATGATCAGAGTCTGGCACTGACCATGACCTTCAGACTGTGGATTTCAGGCAGCCGGAATGGACTCTGCTGTGATAGGACTGAGCCTTCCTGGTGACAGGAGGGACAATCAAGCCATCAAAGCTGATCTCCATCCAAGCCAGTTGACCAAATCCAGATAGTGGTGGATGAGTGCTTATTTTCCTGTCCCAGGGTTTCTTTCCTGGCAGTGGCCCCTGGGTAGAACTAATAGGACATGGTGGGGCATACAGAGTAGTTTCAGTGAATGGATTGATAGTGTCAGTGGGAGAGCACAGGTCAGCAGCAGCCAGAAGACCCTTGGCATGTGGAGTCAACACAAAATTCATTCTTTTTTCTTTTCTTTCTTTCTTTCTTTCTTTCTTTCTTTCTTTCTTTCTTTCTTTCTTTCTTTCTTCTTTCTTTCTCTTTCTTCTTTTTCCTTTCTTTCTCTTATTTCTTTATTTTCTTGAACCCATGGCCTCATGCATGCTAAGCACATATTTCACCTCTGAGTTACACCCCCCAGCCAAAATTCATTTTCTTTAAAACCAAACACTAGCTCTTTCTGAGTTCATCTTTGTTCAAGGTGCAAACCCCACCTAAACTCTTTCCCAGTCCTTCCCTAAAGGTGGAGCTGGTGAGACCACCTTTGGCCCCACCCTGAATTATTGGCTTCATGTACTTGTGACTTTTCTTCTTATAATACCCACATGAGGGGACCTACCTTTGACGACAAGCAGTTGGGCTTCTCTGCTTCAACCTCAGTCTCAAATCACATCCCTCACACATCCACTTTCTGTTAACTGTGCCTGGCACCTCACCCAACTCTAATACCCCCAGTTCCCTTTATACCTTGCAAAAATTCTCTATACAAAAAAAAAAACAACAACAACTTTGTACTTTTACCTCTTCCTCTGAAACTAGTTAACTTTGTGTTAACTAGTTAACTTTGTCACTTTTCCATAGTGAATAACTTGAGAATAGTTAATATTCATAAGGCTGGCCCATGCTGATAGCTGGTGCCCAGATACTTAGATAATCCAACCTATTCTCCACATTTCCCCCATCCTACTCTTTAGGGTAGAAATTTAGGGATATAAATCAGAAAAAAAAATGGGCATGTCCTTTTGATATTAGAGTCCTAAATGAATAATTGGTAGGTTGTACAATATGTTAATGCTTGCTTTCTTTTATGTAAGCATTGTCATTAGGATCCAGAGTTGGCAAACTGAAAGTTCACAGCAGAATATTGCTAAAGTCAGCCATTTCTCACAGCAAAAAAAATTGGTTACTGGGAGTAGAAATAAGTAGGTTTACTTAAGTGCATCCCCAGAAGAAGAAGGGGACAGACTGAGGGGCAGAGCTGGGACTTTTCCCACTGTTTCTGTCTGGCCTCTTCCTCCGTTGTCCCATGACCCACTTCCCCATGCTCTACTTTTCTCTCCTCCACCTCCCTACATATCCACTGAGACAGGAAGTAGCTGGGTGCACATGACAGCCTCCCAGTTCATCTGAGAGCTGATGTCATCACTTCCTGTCTCAGGATGAGTTCTGAAATGCTTGTCAGAGCCTAAGCATAATCCTCACCTCCAACCATCCCTCCGCTTACACTCCTTCTGCATTTGATGGAGATGAAGAAGGTTGGACTAGATCAAATTTGTCCACTGCTTTTCCTCCTATCAGAGTTAATGATTTCCTCAGCCTTTTTCTCCCCAAAATGAAGCAATTTTGTGCTTTTTTTTCTGTATTAAAATAAGAAAATCGCCCCTTTGCAAAGTATGTTGGACATTTCAGAGCAGAGACTGCGTATCCCTTTCAGCCTTTCCCCCAGATAAGAGAAGAAAGCTGAATTTGGAAAGGAGTGAGTTGGAATCGGTGGGAATTTCCTTTACCAGACATGAAGATGGAATTATAGACTTGTAAAACTGAGAGGAAAATATAGTGCAGAATTCACAGTGACACATGGAGGTCAGATAAATCATCTTGTTATTCAGACCAAGTGAATCAAAGCATTTGTTGCTGTTTAGTGGCAATATCTCTGAAGTGCTGACATGACCGAAAATGAAACAGACAATTATCTTTGAGCAAACTGCAATAAAAACTGCAAGAGGAGAATAGTTGCTATAATCATGGAAACAAGTAACACTGATTTTGAGTTCCTTCAAGTTAATAAAGCACTATACCGCCATTGTCTAATTTGGGCCTTGAATGTATTTATATGTTATTTAACCAATTTTTACAGATAAAGGAAGTAAACTTGGATTTGTCCGAGGTTATAGAGCTAGTGGGTGGAATTGCTGGGACTTGATCCTACATCTTCTGACTTCAGACTTCTGGCTCTTTCTCTGCATCTGAATGTTATCCCATGATCAGAGCTGCTCCTGTGATCATTTTGCACCCGACAACACTGTGATAAGCATTTTTCCCCTTTGTAAATTTTACCTATCAGAGTTAATGATTTCCACAGCCTTTTTCTCCCCAAAACATCTTTAGTGTAAAGATATAGATCTTTCTATCCTGCAGCAATCATACTTAGGATATGCCACATTTGAAGTTGGAAATTGGTAAAACAAAGAAGGAAGAAAACCTCAGTCCATCCATGTAACTCTCTACCTTTTTGAGTAGGAAGACCTTTTAACATCCGAGCTTTTAAGTACATCCTCATTATTTAGATCAGGAATCCTTTGTCATAAGTCCAGGTTGGGACCTCCCCAGTCCCACATTAATGGTTGGTAGTGAATCTGGCCTGAAAGATCCAGAGGTGGATGTTCTCAAGACATTTCTAGAGTGTTTGCCAGCATCATCCAAAGTGGGACTCCTCAGCCTGTCTCCTTGTAAGGAACCTAAGGGGTAAGTTAGGTTTTCATTTTGTCTGCTCAAGGCTATTCTCCAACATCACCTCTCTATCACCTCCACTGCCCCATAATACCATCATATTATATATATACACATATCTTGTTATATATTCATACCTGAACACAATATAACAATATATATTTTATTTATTATTTATTATCAATCAAAGGTTAATATTAATAAAGGTTTTGAAAACAAACTAGCTGAGGATGAGGATGTTTTATTTATTTAAAATGTCCCATTTAGTTTAATGAAAGAAAGAGGGAGTTGCACTGAGATATTTGATGAGACTCAGTGTCGGGTGGAAACCTCCTGATCAACCTGGGTTCTTTTTTTCCACCAAGAGACCTCATCTCCTTCCCTCTCTCTTAATCTCACCTCTTCACACAAGATGTTCAGACATGCTTCTGTGTTGATGTCTCTGCACTTCTGTCAAACAAAAGGGCCTCCTCAGAAGGGGAAAAGACTGGCACTAAAGTGGAAATCAATTAATTCCATAACATAGTCTGAACTGGGTAAAGGGGCCACATGACGATCAGGACATTATGTCCCCTTAGTGTGCATCATTAAGGAGCTGTTGTTTGGAGACCATAGCTTTCCCAGCGTATATCTTATACAGCAGATCATACCTTTTAATTTTTTTCTTTTAACAGAGTGTAAGAAATATTGCCATGATTTTGTAAATGGAGCTATAGATGATGTTAGTGGTGGAGAAAACACTGTGCAGAGAACAGGATCTTCCTTCTGCCTGGGAAAGTCATTTCAAGGGCCCAGAGTTCTCATTTCATCCTTAAGATGACAGGCAATGTCAGGTTTCTAGCCTCAATTCTACTATTCCATGACTGAGAAAAATCTTCTTTTACTGTATGGGAATCATAACGATTTTGAGCACATTCAGATGGCATTGATATGAGATATGTAAGTTACACTCTAAATAAAGGAATAGGAATGTATCACATCAATGTAGTGCCCAGATGGCAGGCATATGGGTGATTTATCTTTTTTTAATCAACATATTTTAACTGATGTATAATGATTGTACATGTGTATGGATACAGTATGATATTTTGATACTTGTATAAAATGTGTGATAATCAAACCAGGGTAACTAACATTTCCACCTCCTTCCTTAAATTCTCATTTATTTGTGGTATGAACATTCAACATCCTCCCTCTTACCTATTTTGAAATGTCCAATTAACTAGTGTTAATTTTTTTCAACTTCTATTGTCTTTTTTTAAATTTTTTATTTGTTTTAATTAGTTATACATGACAGTAGAATGCACTTATATACTTTGATATGTCACACATAGATGGGTTATAATTCTCATTTTTCTGAGTATGCATATTGTAGAATCACATTGGTCACACAGTCACATACATAAAGTAATAATGTCTGTCTCATTTTACTATCTTTCTTATCCCCACATTCCCTCCCTTCCCCTCCTTTCACTTCCCTGTACCTAATCTAAGGTAATGCTATTCTTTTTTTTTTTTTGCATTACAATTCTTAATACACATATATACCACAATTTTTGTATCTCTGTATATAAAGTGTGTCGACATCCAATTCAAGTTTTCATACATGTACTTTGTATAATGATGTCCATCACATTCTAGAATCCTTTCTAATCCCCTGCCCCCTCCCTTTCCCACCCACCCCTCTTCCCTATCTAGAATTCATCTATTCCTCCCATGTTCTCCCTCCAAATCCCACTATGAGTCAACCTCCTTATATCAGAGAAAACATTTGGTATTTGTTTTTTGGGAATTGGCTGATTTCACTTAGCATTATCTTCTCCAGCGCTATCCATTTACCTACAAATGCCATGGTTCTATTCTTTTTTTAATTCTGAGTAAAATTCCATTTTGTATATGTGCCATATTTATTGTTAATTATAGTCACCCTACTATGCTATAGAGCACTAGATTTTTTTTTTATCCAATGTACTGCAATTTGGGACCTGATTCTATTTATCTGTTTTGAATAATGGATTTGTCTGTGACTTACATTGGCCATGAAAACTTATAAAATGGACATATGAAACTAGAATCAATTTCACAATTACAAAACTGCATGCAGTTTCTTTCTGAAAAATGGAAAAAGAATAGGCAATTGTCATTTCAAAATAGTATAAAACAGGAACTCTTTTTTTTTTTTTTTTGGTAGATAGGGACAAGATAGCAAACAAGGCAGAAAAAATTGTTCTTGTTTTAATTTTGATTAGGAAACTTTCTAGCACCAATAAGAAACTTTTAGCTAATATACAGGAGAGGTAGTAGTATTTTTGGCCCTTGTGCCAAATCTGCCTCTTATCCTGATGTTATTTTGCACAGGGTGGCAATTTCTGGTCAATGCTAATGTAAGTTACAAAACAGTTTCCCTTTGGAAAATCCTGCAAGGCTAAAATTAAATTAAAGTAGCTTAGATATTGGCAAAGGTCATTACCAGCTGCTCCCATAGAAAGTGGAGGTGAAGGCACTTTGAAGGGATCAGCAGTGTCAATTCCAACAAACCTTTGTTTTAGACCTGTGGCTCCCTCGCCCTGTGTCCCCCTCACCCATGCTGTGGTTTTCTCCCTCCCACAATGTGCACTGAGCTTAACCAGGCTCTGCTGGGAACAGGATGAACAAGGCACATCCCCGCCTCCAGGAGTGAGTGGGTTGATGTAGGAGGCAAGCAGATAACAGGAGAGATGGTGGACTGTGGCCAGAGCTATCCGGGAAGGCCCTGGAGGCCACTTTTAGAGCACAGGGGAAGGACAGAACCCAGAGGGGCAGTGTCTCAGGCAGACAGCAGGGCTTCCTGGAAGAGGTGATCCTAAGAACCAGGCTCAACCCCCCTATCTTAGGACGGTGGGTAGACATAGACGGGGGTCTTTCATTGCAGGAGCATAAGGGCACAGAAAAGGGGACCCAAGGGATTGCAAATGGGAGCACATGATGAGAATGTCGGATGGGAGGACACCCAACAGAATAGATGTGGACATTAAGGAAATTGGAAGCATCATCAAAGCTGAGTTATAGAGGAGTTGTGAACTCTTTCATAGATAACTCCACTTTGAAAGCGATCATATTCAGCAAATAGTCTACAAAACTTATAGTAGTTTCTCTCTTTCAGTTACATTTTACCTTCAGTAACTAGTCAATGCTATTTGGATTTGGGTAATACGTATTTATAGCCACCTGCCCCGCCCTGTGTACGGACACATATTCTCTCTTTTTTTTTTTTTTTTTTTTTTTTTTTTTGTGGTGCTGGGGATTGAACCCAGGGCCTTGTGCATGTGAGGAGAGCACTCTACCAACTGAGCTATATCCCCAGCCCAATCGGACACATGTTCTCTTTGGAAATTGGTCTGTTTTGACTATTGGGGAACTTCAGGCTCTCTACCTGTTGCTCTTCTTCAGGAATCATTTTTTTTTCCTTTTTATTGATACATAACAGTGAGATTTCTTGTTATATATTCATACCTGAACACATTATAACAGAATAATTTAGTCGATTTCATCCCCCAGTATCTCCCCTTCCCTTTCCACCTCCCTCTCCCCCCCTTCCCCGTTTTTGTGACAAAATATGTATAACATAAAATATACCGTTTTATCATGTTTAAGTATAATACAGTTAGTGGCATTCAGTCCATTTACATGGTTATGAAACCAAACCATTCATCTCTAGATCTCTTTCATCTGCCCCAACTGAAACGCTGCACCTGTTAGACACTAGGTCACCTTGTGTCCTTGGCCCCTGACAATACCCTTCTAGCATCCATCTCTATAAATCTGACCATTCTGGGTATCTCACCAATTGGATGGTTTTCATCCCTTCAGTGAATTCCCATCATACTTAGAAAAATTCTGGATGGTCCATGGGTACGACTGGCCCCCAGCACCCTGCCTTCTTCAGCTGTGCAGCTCACCAAGCTCTTTCCTGTCTTGGCAGCTATCCCACACCCACTTCCTAGAAGCAAACACCCATCGCTCCATGCCACACATCCTTCCTGTCCAGAGATGACTCCCCTTCCCTTCCCACTGAAAGCAGTTCCATCCCAAATGCCCTGCCCACTGCATTCTTCTCTGTCTTGACACCGGTCCATTTCTCCTGGAAATTTCTTCCAGAAATTTAATTTTTTTTTTCATAAGTCCTTGTTTACCTTTGTATCCCCAGCACTTAGCACAGGGCCTTATATTATAGTAGGTGCTCGATAAATATTTGCTAATTAACCCACCACTGAAGATGGGGACTGTCTACATTTAATTTAAAACCATACACTTTTAATTCTCAGCCTCCTACCGTTCTGAATGAGTGACTAGAACACATGTGGTTTTAGAGGTTCTCTGGGTGACTCTTCAGGTGTGAATAAAGCATGTTCTTCCTTGTTCTCTCACCGGGGGTTTACTTTCCTGCACAAAACTTCTGATTGGTCAAAATAAAGTGAGACGAAAAGAAGGAAGTAGAATATGAGCCTCTGAGCCACTGAGAAAAGACAAAGAGTCGCTCTGTTTCACATTCCTTGTGCCATAAAGGACACCAGGAGGCATGAGGAATTAAAAATGAGATCTTTGACTCTGAGGCTAGTGGTGGCTGCATTGAATGTGAAGGAAAGAAAAACCACACCGGAACAGGTTTTTCCTCCCTTTGTGTCACTTGGGGCCTTTGGTGACCTCTTCTTGGTGCTGAGCAGAGCCTGACTCTGCATCTCCCGGGGTGAGAGCAAGGCCAGGATTTCTAGTCCTTGGGAATTTTTCCACCCCCTTCCCCGGCGTCTCCAACGGAATGGCCCAGGTCAGAACCAGCTCCTTGTATGTTGGTTGACTAGGATGCTCTTTGGAGTGGGTGTTAGTGGTGCAGAGTGCAAATCAGGGTGTATTTTAGCTGCAATTTCCTTGCTATATTACAAGAAAATGCACTGCTTGATCCTCTTTGCCAGTTCCCATCCTCTACCTCACATCCCTGGACTCCTCCTTCAGCTCTGTGACTCAGAGCTGTGACTCAGCTCTGGCTCACCCCAGCACAACCCCGGTCATCATCTGTAGTGATCTATACCTTCAAACTCGGGCCTAGTTCCTTGACTCCCGTCCCCCTCCCCACTGAGCCACTCCATGGTGTGACCAACAACTCTGCCCCCTCCATTATTTCCATCTCATCCCATCACCTCCCTTCTGTTTGGTTCGCCCTCTAGGACTCCAACCCACCAATCTAGCATCTGTTCAGCTCTTCCAGTTCCTCCTGTCCCATACCTCCACCTGGCTCATGTTTTCCTTCCCTTCTTCCCCAGTTGATACAGACCTCTTTGCCTCCTCTTTGCCACGTGTGCCTGATAAAATCCCAACCTGTGCAAGCCCCACTTTCCACCTGTTTGGCCCCAGGTCCACCCAATGAGTGTGGTCAGGATTTATAGGACCTTTGGCTTTTTGCTCTTCAGATTCAAGACCTGAGGTGCCTAAGTGTCCCACTACTCATCTCCACTCCATTCCCTGTCCCTCAGTCCTAGGCAACAGTCTCCCTTGCAGCTTCTCCATCCCCATACCTTTCACTCCTCCAGAGTTCCCAGTGGACCCTCTTGCTGTCTCTTTCCCCGAGAAAAGAGAGGTCCGCAGCAGAGAGCTCCCCTTCCTTCCTCCGTGGCCTGCTCCTTTCCACCCTGCTTTATGCCCTGGGTCCTGTCCTCCCTAGATGATGACATTGGTGTCTCTCTCCTCCCTGACACATATTTCTTCACTTGGTCGCATTCTCTGCTCTCCCTCTTGCCCTCACTGGCCAGTTCCTGTTCATTTCCCCAACAATCAAGCGTAAATTCAGAATCCTCCAACCTCCTCTTCTTCCACACTCCACACGTGGTGAGATCTCCTAAGGGATCTCATCTTTTTTTCCTAGGGCTGCCAGAGGGCTTAAAATAACAGCAGTTTACCCTCTTATAGTTCTGGAATGGATTCTGGAAGGAAGATATCAGCAGGACTGTGAGCCCTACATAGACTCTCGGGGGAAATCCTTCCTTGCCTCTTCCAGCTCCTGGTGACTCCTGGCTGTCCCTGGCTTGTGGCAACATCACTGCAATCTCTGCCTCCATCTTCCCATGGCCTTCTCCTCTGACACTAATGACATCAGTCGTTAGATTTAGGGCCTACCCTAAAACCAGGATATTATTTTATCTCAGGATCCTTAATTAATAAAACTGACAAAGACTTCATTTCCAAATAAGGTCACATTGTGAGGTTCCCTCTGGTCATAACTTTGGGGGCACACTTGATCCAGTGCAGCTGTCTACACTCTGACCACTCTGAAGTTGACATTTCCAACTCCAGCCACTGCCTTGAGCTGACTGCTTACTGGGTTTCTCCATGTGGATGTGGACCAAGCACGTCAAACTCAATACACCTAGTTGAGTACCTCTTCTTCCTCCTCCAAAACCTATCTAACCCATAGACATTCCCCCTTCCATTGATGGATAAGCCATCCTTCGGATTTCCAGGCCCCAAATCTTGAAATCCTTCCTGACCCTCTTCCTCTTATATCGATTCTCCAATCCTGCATCAAGTCTACTTCCAAGTAGATTCACACTCCTAACCCCCCACGGCCATCACTCTGAAATAGTTCCAACTAGCACATTCTCTCAGGATGAATTACCCAGTAACTGCCTAATTAGTCTCATACCTCAGCTCTTACCTCTCCTGAGCCCAGAACACTGCATTTAGGACATCAGTCATATCAACACCCCATTTACTCTTTGCCTCATTCAGGACAGGGCTGAGGGCCCCATGATATTTGCCTGCATTATTAGTTACATCACAGATTAGCTTCCAGAAATTACTTCTTCCCATAAGTTTGTATTCTCTTCTTCGTGTGGAAATCCATGTTGCCGGGTTTCACATACTTATCGTGAGGCTCATCTTAAGTTCTTGTTTAAAAATCTACAAATTTCTGGATCTGGTTATCCGTGACTAAGTAGCATCTAGGCCAAGCCACAGGAGTCTTATGAGCTTGGATGAGTCTGGGAAACCCTGCTGTCAAGAATTGGCTGAATTGAGTAAGTGATCATTTTCCTAAGTCATAGCTTACAAGTAAGTTTCTTTTTCTCATCATAAAACTACAGTCACTGGGGAAGAATTATTCTGTCACCACATTTTATTACACCCAGTAATTAGCTGCCCAAATTACTGGGCGCAGATGTGTTTTACCTGGTAGGCTGACGTCTTCTTCCTCAGATTCAGTCGTTCCTGATCCCAGGCTCCAGTCCCTCCTGATTCCATATTTTTTTCAGAAAGGGAAAATGCAGGAAGGAGCAGCCACCGGGGAACCTTACAGGCTCCATCCATAAACACATGTTATTTTGAAAACTCACATCAAAAGAGTTGAAACATAAATAAAGATGATTGCAAATCTGTTTCAGGTGTATTTGGAATTTGTCAGATCTCATTACACTTCCTTCAAGTCTGTCACAGGGTAAATAAGTCAGGGATTGTTTTCAGAGTTTGATGGCTGGCTTGGCATGGGAATTCTGTTTAGCCTAACAAAACTCAAGGTCTTTCTGTTTTAGTTGAAATACAGCATAGGTGCTACTATTTTTTTTTTCTTTTGTGTGTATGTGTGTGTGTGGTTTTTTTGTTTGTTTGCTTTGTTTTGTTTTGGGTGAGGGGGATTGAAACCAGGACTTCTAATTTTTTTTTTTAAGTTTGAGCATTGATAATACTTCAATGATTAAAGAGGAAAATGTAATTACACTTGTCATTGATAAACTAAAAACCTTATTATATCCTATCTGCTTGGACCCAATTTTAATAATTCTAATGCATGTTCCCAGATACCAGCATAGATTGTGGACTCTTTTCCCTGTAGATAGTATTTATACAGTTCTTACAATATGATTTATGTTGCAACTCGATAGCTTAATTCATCTTGATCATCTTTTCATATCAATACAAAATGGTCTCTCTCATTTTTTTTACAGCTGCTTAGTATTCTCTAATAGAGCTGTCCTATGACTCATTTAACGATTCCCTTGTGGATGGATATTTTTGTTGGTTTTGTTGTTGTTGTTGTTGTTGTTGTTGTTTTTGGTGGGATTTCTGTCCTTATTGTGGGTTTTTTTGTTGTTGTTTCTGCTGTAATAGTATATACACATACATGTTTGTATACTTGGACAACTATATTTGAAGGATAAGTTTTTGGTTGTAGAGCTACACCCAAAGTGTGTACACATTTTAAATTTTGATAATTTTTCCCAAAGTCTTTCAAAAAATGAGAGTGCCTTTTACTTCATCTTCTTGTCAAACTAGGCATCATCATCCTCCTTGAACGCAGTCCAGTAGGTGACATTTTTCATGCATCATTCTAAATAAATTGTGTTTATTTAACAAGAATGAAGTCAAGCTTCTTGTCTTTATTTGTTGTTTACAGTTTATTTTTCTGGAACTTTTTATTTTTATTTTGGGGGAGATGGTACTGGGGATTGAACTCAAGGGCACTTGACCACTGAGCCACATCCCCAGTCCTATTTTGGTATTTTCATTAGAGACAGGGTCTCACTGAGTTGTTTAGCAACAGACTCGCTTTTGCTGAGGCTGGCTTTGAACTTGTGATCCTCCTGCCTCAGCCTCCAGAACCACTGGGATTACAGGTGTGCACCACCGCGCCCACTTGTTTATGTGGAACTTTTTGTGTGAGCCCTATCCACATCTTTTCTATTAGCACGTTGCTGTCCATCTTTTATTATTTAAATTACATCGTTTTTAAAACTATACCTTAGGCTTATACTGTATGTGATATTACACATTTATATGTATTAAACTGAATATGACAGCTTTTCATTTTTTATTAAAAATTCTATGAACACGTATGTACCTTTTACAATTCCAACGAGCATATCATCATTTCCTTAATGTTCCCTTAGAGACAAACATTTAGATCATCTCCAGTTGTTTGCTGACATAAATAACAGTGCAGATCATTTCCATGGACAATCCTCTCCTTGTTTTGCTGTGTTTCCTCTACCACTGACCCCCCCAGTCTCCAGGTAACAAGATCAGAGGAGGAGTGTTTTTACATTTCTTGAGAGTCGCAGCTTATTTTCACTGAGCAAAACTTGGCTTGAGTCGAGTGAATTGTTTGTCACTTTGAAACATTTTGCATTACCTGTTGGGTCAGTTCACATTCCACATCAGAGAAGACCGTGATTCAGCCTGTCCTGCCTGTCTCCAGGGGAAGCAAGTACGCATGAGCCAACTGCTCTTCTCTTGTTTCCTCCCTCGCTGGGATAAGTTGAGAACATTTTACTTCCTTCTCCTTTTAAGTGATAAGCGCAGCTGATTAGCCACAGAGCAAGGGGTAACTCACTTAGATTGTTGCAGTGGTAGCAAAAGAGATTACTGATCCCAGAGTGTCCTTTCCTCACTGTCCTATCCTGCGTTCAGAACTAGTGAGTCTCTTTCATGAATGGGAGGGAAGGGAATCATTGTAGTTGGTCTCCTTTTCACCTTCATGAACCTGGTACTATATATAAGGGAGCCTCTATGGGCTGTTATTAGAAGCAGAGTCTAGAACCTTCTCCTGAGGTTGACAGCTGTCAATCAGGAAAAAGAAGATGGTAACCTGTCAACCTGCAGACCCATGAGTGTACCTAAGATTGGGCTTGTGTGCCTCTCTGTGGGCTCCCACTATCCCTAGGCTCTCAAAGATCAACTCAACTATTTGGCATTTCACAATTATGAACCTAATCTTGACTTTAGTCTTTTTATTTTTAATAATAGTATCAGAGCTGTGGGTATAGCTCAGTGGCAGAGCATGTGCTTAGCACATACAAGACTCTGGGTTCAAATCCTAGTACCACCCACACATGTACACACAAAAACTTACAATTCAGAAAAAAAATTAATAATACAATAGTAATAATTAGTTCCATTTTGCTGCATGGAAAAGTTGAAGCTTGGGGAGGAAACTTGCCCTGTTTTACATAAACCCGAACACATTCCACAGTCCCTGATGCATAGCCCCAAGTGTCAAAGTCTGAGACGTCATTGGTAATCTGTCTGCCTTCTACGAGAACCAGACTATGTATTAACATAGTCAGGTTTATGTCCAGAGTTCTGAGTCTAGACTTAAGAGCCAGCTAGTGGGAGGAAGTTATAGGAGAAGCCTTTTAGCCACTTCCTCTTTGGCTGGGTCCTACTGCAGTGTGGATTAGGCCCTCCCATGCAGCCTGCCACCCTGCGGGGTTGATAAGCTCTGACTTCTCTCCCTGTAGCCAGTATCCTTTGAGAGGTTCTGCTCCAGCTGAAAGCATTCAGCAAAGGTTTTTCTTCTTCTTTTTGCTTTTTTTTTTTTTTGTAATAAAATAGACATAACATAAAGTGTACCATTTTGACCATTTTTAAGTGTACAGTTCGGTGGCATTAAGTACATTTACGTTTTTGTACAGCCATCCTCACCATCTGTCTCCAGAACTCTTTCCTCTTCCCCAACTGAAATTCCCCAACTAACTTCCAATGTGCCCCCTCACCCAGCATCTGTTAATTAACCACCCTTTTGCTTCCTGTCTCTCTGATTTTGACTATTTGAAGTACCTTGTGGAATCTTAACCGTTTTTGTCTTTTTGAAACTAGTTTCATTTATTCTAATATCATCAAGACTCACCCATGTTGTGGCATGTATCAGAATTTCCTCATTTTTATGGCTGAACCTGTTCCATTGTATGTACAAACCACATGTTCTTTATCATCCATTGATGGACTCTTGCACCATTCACCTATTGTGAATAATGCTGTTGTGAACTTCAGTGTACAAGTATCTGTTCACAGGTACTTCCATTTATTTTGAGAGTTGGAATCAGTGAAACATATAGTAATCCTATTTTTAACTCGAGAAACCATCATCCTGGTTTTAAAAGCAGCTGCACCATTTGACATGCCTACCAGTAGTGCATGGGTTTCTAACTTCTTCACATTCTCACATTTGTTATTTTCTGGTTTTTGATAATATCCATCTTCATGGATGTGAAGTAGTCCAGTGTGTTTTACACAAGAGAAATTCTATGAGGATTAGTTAACAGTTTTTTCTTCTTTTTAAAACTTTTTGCTAAAGAAGGTGATTCTCTTTCATGGACACTTAACTCATTTAAATATGGTTATTTGATGAAGCTATCTTTTTAGAGATCATGTCTCCCAGAAATCCTTGTGTGTTGTTAGATTGATTACATTATGATCAGTTGCAGAAATCTCCACCAGCTCTCATCTTTTGAAAATGTTTGCCCATGCCAAACTGCCCTCATCTTTGAACTGTGAAGGTAGGCTGCCTGTGAAGTTTAACTTGGGCAATTGTAAATGATGTAATTCTTTTTTTCCTACTGTTAATTTAGGGAGCATTCTATTTTTAAAAGAAGCAGCCAGTTTGGATGACTGGTTGAAAGTGCAGATGGGGGAACCAGCCAGTCATGGATTCAAATCCTGGCTTTTCTGGGAACATCATAAGTTCTCCAAGACTCAGCCTCCTTGTACTATGAGTAATACCTATTTCATAGTCTTATTATTTGGGGGAGAGGGGTGCTGAGGATCAAACCTAGGGCCTCATGTATGCAAGGCAGGCACTCTACCGCTGATCTCACAGTCTTATTTTAATGAACATAAACGCCTTATGCAGTGCCAGGATAAGTGGTATCACATAGTAACTAACGTCATCATCATCTAAATATAAATATCACTACTTCTTGGCATTTTGCTTGGAAAATAATAATATTATAGTAACCAAATACAGGTAAAACAAGAATTTCAAGAAATTTTAATCCCAAAAAAGATAAGAATGCAACCATGGCAATGAATGAGCTCTCTTTTCTATCCCTTCCTCCATTCAAATTTCAGTGTGTAGTGATCCAGGGTGAGGAATCAATATTAATAGAAAAGTGTTTCTATAACTATATGCTATAAAAGATGCTGTCATATTTGGTATGTAAAGGAGATAGGTGCTTACTAAAACATTATTTTTGTAAAGTCCCTGTTTTATGTTGTTGTAGTTAGATAGTCTTTTGAGATTTGGGATCAACCCCCGGGGGCTCCGGATTAGAAAAGAGTCCTCAAAAAAGACTGTGGGTTTACTCAATTGCTATTCATTTTTCACTTCCAACTTATAAATGTTATAATTTCACAGGCTCTCTAGGGGTTTTCAATGTAATTCATTATACGAAATTCTTTTTCTCAAGCATAGGAAGAAAATATATGGAGAATAAAGCAAACAATGCTGTAAGAACAGGCAAAGCGACAGGAAAAATCAGATTTTTATTCTTTCCTGCTTTTTGGCAGATTTTTTAAATTTAATCTTTCTCACTGCTTGTCTTGATGACAAATGTTTTCCAGCTAGCCAATTCGAAGACAGGTTACATTTTCAGTTCCAGTTTCTCATTTGGGCTGGAATTTCCTGGGGTAGATTTTAGCTTTGCTTGAGAGATCACATTCAGCTCCTCCATGAGGTTCCTTTGATTCCTTTTTTTCCCTCAGTCATTTGACTCAAACGTGGGTGCCTCTCATTAAAGGGGGGCGGGGGGGTGCTCACCAAACTAGACAGGCAGTTATTTGCCAATTTCTCAGGAAAGCCATAGTAGTTAGAATGAACACAAGAGCACTCAAGCAAGACTTCCAGAGCCAGGTCATCCACACAACACTTCATTATTTGTCTAAAGCATCACATAGCTTCTCGGGTGACAGCAGCCAGGTCTGTGTGCTGAGCCAACAGTCCACAGAGCACATGCAGGACAAGCCAAATCATGGCTGGGAGCCAGAGCCGTGTGTAAGGGGAGCTAGAAGCTGCACTGTCTTGGGTGCTGGGGTCGACAGACTCCTCCTAGGGCATTTGGGGAAAAAAGGAGAAAAAGATGAATGACTTGGGTGGTCATCATTAGCAAGAAAGCCACTTGCAAGAGGGGATTATTTGAGCTTTGCTTAGGTTTGTAAAATGTAATTGAGATTTCTCTCTATAGTCAAATTCCTTGCAAAAGAAGTACATGTTGTGCATTACCAAGGGCCTTCATTGTTAGGTATTTCCCACCCAACATCACTGTACTATGAGCCCCCAGCATGCTCACAGGAAATTTGCTTCTCAGAAAGTGTATTGATGATATGAAGTCCAAGTTCATTAGCACAGAAGGACCAGTGTAGTCTTCCTCAGAGCAGTGCTGGCAGGGGAGTATGTGGGGAACTTGCTGAGACCACGCAAAACGTGTACTCCTCATTTGGGGAATAGGGACACAGACTCTATTTAAACATTCATGGACAGGAAATTTAAATGAGTGTGCTCAACTAAGATGCTCCCAAATTTCTGGTCTGATTTAACTTTTTTTGACTTTATATCCTGCGGGAAAAATTATTTTCAAATAAATGGATCTCTAGAGTTTGTGTTCTGTCCTCTTCCTACCCATCACAAGAGTGTGCCTCTGTAAGGGTGAGGGGCAGGGGTGGTAGAAAGCAATGGGCAGTGAGCAAAAGCTGTGATGCTGTAAGAGCTGTTGAGAGAGAGACCAAATGCAGTCATGCTCTGCATGACAACGTTTCTGTCAACGGGATAGCTGCATACACAACCGTGGTCCCATGTGATCATATTGCCTACTGACATCGTAGCTGCCTTAGTTTCTGTAAGTACACTCTATGATGTTCTAACAATGACAAAATCACATAAAGACACATTTCTTGGAACACGTCCCCATTGAATACACCAAAAAAATAGAGCCGCTGGCAGCATTACCACGTAGTTATGCAGCATGTCCAACAGATGCTCAACAGAGTCCCAGCTTTGATCCAGCTCGCCCACCAGCCCTGACAGTTGGGTCTTTCACCTGAAGAAAGCCGCACGTTTTTTTTTTTTGTTTTTTTTTCACCCACTGTAGGAACTTGAGATTGCCTCTGTTGGAAGGTTGACCCTTTCTGTTTCACAGCTCTGGGGTTGGGATACCCAACTTTAGCCTATCTCTGGCTGCACAGGTACCTGTGACCCTCCTGCTGTGGAAGCGCATATGTTCAGCTGATTGGGCTGCTGAGGAAGTTCAGCTGATTGGCAGTTGAAGCAGTTTAGTTGATTGGGCTGCTGAGGACATTCAGCTGATGGGCAGCTGATTGGTGGTTGAGGAAGAGGCAGTCCAGGCTGGCTCACTCCTTTCCTTGTCCCCATGCATTGGAAAGGCCTCTTTGTGGGACCCACTTTTTTATAAGACAGAAAGTCTATTTATCTAGCATCTAACCAGATGAGGCTGTCCTTTGACTCAGGAAACATCATTATTGTGATCTTCTAGAATTTTTCACTGGGTATCAGATGCCAGGAGTTTCACCTGCCCAGTCTGGGTTGCTGGCTGGTGTGGACCCCTGTGGTTCACTGTCTTATCTAATTGTTCTGTCCTTCCTCCCGGGGCTACAGTGTGCTCAGCACAGGCGTGTTGAGTGTGTTCCACATCATTTGCTTCAGTCACAGGCATCTTCAGGTGACAGCCATCAGGCTCTACACTCACAGCACGGCCATTTTGCACCTCCACAGTCTCCTTTATGGATTTGCTCACTAAACTAATTTTTTAAAATAAAAGTGAACAGAAAGGGGCTGGGGATGTGTCTTAAGCGGTAGCGCACTTGCGTGGCATGCGTGCGGCCCAGTTCGATCCTCAGCACCACATACAAACAAGATGTTGTGTCCGCCGAAAACTAATAAATAAATAAATATTAAGAAAAAAAAAAGTGAACAGAAACATCAAAGAAGAAAATGTCACCTTCATGTGTTTTCACTAAAAGTACAAAAAGAGGAACTAAAAATGTGTTTGCCATGCTAATTGAGCAGCACATCTCAACTACATCAGTTGACTTTAAACCCAGAGGGTGGAAACCTCCCTAACAGTAATCTTCCTTCATAAATATTCTCACTGCAGGTTGTGGGGATGCTTTTCTATTTCACCTTTCCAGTAAATAGCTTCACCCATAGACTGAGAGGGCGTTAAACATCAGCACAGGAGGGAAAGAAACATTTTGAAAGCCTTCTTGAGCTCCCGTTTGTAGGTGGTTTAGAAAGTTGGGGTTTTCTTGTGTTTGTACACCACTGGGCCCAGCGTGGTGAAGCTGGTGTGGCCCAGGATGGAGCCTCTTCAGATTTGGAATCAAAGGGTTGAATCAGTTCCCCAAACCCTCTAAGTAATGCCAGAATGCCCAGAGCTATGACATGGGAGAGGTGACTGAGGTTCTTACTCTACATCTCCTATCTCTGACCCATAAGGCTCATGGGGTCAGGTTGTAGGAAAAGCCACCTGTTTTGAACTGTTGACATACTAGGAATTCTAGTAAGTTATTCCCAGCACTTTAATCATCTGCCACCTTGCCTCCCCCAATTACCTCCTTCTCCTTAGCCTGGGCTCTTTAGGATGACCATATACATCCTGCTTGCTGTTTTATTTTTTATTATTATTATTATTATTAGTAGTAGTAGTAGTAGTAGTAGTAGTAATGGGGATTGAATGCAGGCCCCTTAACCACTGAGCCATATCCCCAGCCTTATTTTGTATTTTATTTAGACACAGAGTCTCACTGAGTTGCTAAGCACCTCGCCATTGCTGAGGCTGGCTTTGAACTCACGACCCTCCTGACTTTGCTTGCTGTGTTCTTACACCAGCTTGCACTGGGATTTCCTTCCCAAGCATTATGAGGACAGCAGTCCACATGGGACAGATGTTCATTGACAATATGTTGAAATCAAGATTTTGTTCCAGTTCCCCTAGAACTTTAAATCCTGAAATAGCTAAGCTCATGAACATACAATCTGGTACAGTGCTTCTCAAACTTTAATGTGCTGGTCATGAACCAGACTTCCTGTCTCAAGGACTTATAGAGGTTCTTAGCCTGAGTGCATGTCTTGATTCCCCAGGGAGGCCCCACTTCTAAAGATACAAGTTTAATTAGTTGGGGTGGGGCCCAGAGAGTGATAATGTGTAAAAGTTTCCCATGTGATTTCAACACACAGCCAAAGTTAAGAAATACTGGCTTAAGAATTAACATTTAATTTAACTGTAAAATGCACAGAAGGGAAATTAAATTCACTTCCAAACCATGGCAATAACCTGTAGCACGATTCTGGGAAAGTAATTTCCTTTTGGCCCCATCAAAGTTCCAAAGAGAATGACAGCTATTGCTTTTTTAAGACATATAGGGCTATCTGGATGAAAGGATATTTAATAGCTTAAATTGTTTTTATTTTAATTTTAGTTGTGGTTGGACACAATGCCTTTATTTTATTTATTTATTTTTATGTGGTGCTGAGGATAGAACCCAGGGCCTCGCACATGCTAGGTGAATGCTCTACCACTGAGCCATAACCCAGCTTAATTTTTGCTAGTTGTTTTCATTGTGACCTAATCCTAGCCAAGAATATATCATTCATGCATCTCATTTCTCTCTTTTGATTCATAGGACAAAACTGGTTTTAAACAATCTTTGTTCCCTTAGCATCTTTAGGCAATGTGTCTTAATAATTCATTAGTGCTGCTATAACAAAGTACCACAAACTGGATAATTTATAAAGAACAGAAACTTATTTCTCAAAGTTCTGGAGGTTAGAAATCCAAGATCCAGGTGCCAGAATTTGATGTCTAGTGAGGTCCTCTTTGTTGAGTTTTCACATAGCAGCAGAACTCTGTGAAACTTCTTTGATAAAGACTTTTATTCCATTCAGAAAAGAGGAAGACCTCATGACCTAATCTCCTACATACTATTGCACTGGAGAGTGAGTTTCACAAATTTTGGGGTATGCATTCAGACTACACTTAGGTACTGGGGGAAAATCATCCCCAAGTGAGAAAAAATTGGTTCTTTAGAGGTAAAGAAATCGTATTACGATGGTTTGTGGCCCTCCAAATTTCAAACATACTTAACACAATATTATTTATTTGTGTTTAATTTCTCCTGTTAAGAATAAACTAACTTTATTTTTTTAAATTTATTTTCAGTCTTGGGGATTGAACATAGGGCCTCACACTTGCCAGGCAACGGCTCCTTCTGAGCTCCATCTTCAGCCCCAATTTAAATTTTAAAATGAAATTTTTCTCCATAGGGGAGTGATAATGGAGGAAAAATATTGAGAAACACTGTTCTGGATTGTTCAGACAAACCAGGCTTTGTATGTACTTCCAAGTTGGATGTCCTGAACTCCCGCTGGGGAGAGTTCATGGTGCCATTTCTGAAGGGTGAAATGTGGCTTACCAATGGTTGAATTCTAGGTGGAAACCTCAAATGTCTTTTTGTCTCTTCTCAATAAAGAAGTAGTCTCTCCATGAAAATTCTGGGTTCCAGAAGCTTCTATAACCAGATTGTCAATAACCAGATTGAACTCTCTTACACATGTGACATTGTGGAACATGGACTTGGAGGTCAGACACACCTGATATAAATGGTGCTTTCGCTCTGGCTTTTGGCAGGTCCCTTGATTTCTCTGAGCCTCATTTGCATCTGTTTGGTGAAAATAAAGCCTAGCTGATAGATTTTTTTTATTAAGATGAAACATGAATTGGGTATAAAGGATGTAAGACAGGGTCTAGTACATAAGAAGTGCTCAGTTAATATCTACCTATCTACTCATCTACCTGTCTCATCATCATAGTAAGATACTCTGAGCACAAAACCATAAAACTGTTCTGAATCCAGTAGATTCTTTTCTCATCAGACTTGACTGATTCTACATACCTCCCACACCAGGGGTCTTTTTGAGCTACTGGAACAATAGGAAGCAGGAGGCAAGGGCTCTTAGCTGGCAGGGTCCCCATACAGCAGAGCCTTGGTTTTATGTATTTATGGGACAGCTCTTTCTGCTGTGCCAATTGCTAAATGGCCCTGGGGAAGGAAGAAGGAATTTCATGAAAGAAGAGTTGATCCTAGATTCATTAGCCTGATTTCTTCCTGCTATTGCAAAGTGGGGCCAAATTTACTTTAGCCAAAAGAAATACTAAAGCCAAAAACATAAAATTTAAAAATTAAGGTTTTTTAAAAATAAACCAAGAAGAAACAATGCATACAAATCAGGGAAATGAAGACAATGAACTAATTTTTATGCAAGAAGAGAGTCGCAGTATTTATGAACCCAAATGCAAGACATACCTGAACACTTTTTATTTTGCTCCCGTGTCTCTCATTTATTCAACTTGGCTAATCTATTGTTTCAAGTCCTGTCTTGATAAACACTCTAATTATTTTTTGGAAGCTGAGCTCCTTAAAACCCTGTGGTGCAGAAAGGAAAGCCAAAGTAAACACACACTTGTTGCAAGTCTATTGTTATTTCAGAGAATCATTTTTATGTTCTCTCATTTTTTCTTTTTCTTTTTCTTTTTTTTTTTTTTTGGTTTTCTTTTTTGCTTTGGTATTAAGGATTGAACCTGGGGCCACCTTACCATTGAGCTATATCCCCAGCCCCATTTTTTTTCTAAATATTTATTTTTTTTTATTTGCAGTTGGACACATACCTTTATTTTATTTATTTTTATGTGGTGCTGAGGATCGAACCCAGGGCCTTGCACATGCTAGACGAGAGCTCTACCGCTGAGCCACAGTCCCAGCCACCCCAGCCCTTTTTAATTTTTATTTTGAGGCAGAATTTCACTCAGTTTCCCAGACTGGCCTTAAACTTTGAATCCTCTTGCTGCAGACTCTTGAATGGCTGAGATTACAGCCCATTTTTTAAAAATTCATTTGGATGTTATGTAAATGCAGAACTTGAGTAGAAGTAATAAACCTTATCAACAAATTCCTGGAATACTCCTATGTTTTATCAGCCAATCACTGAAATTCATCACCATCTATCATGTCCATCAAGGATGTGAGTTCTTATTGTCACATTTGTGGGCTTAGTCCATGTAGCCTGCTGTGTGCTGTGTGGAGAAGCTTCCTGCACAGGTTGCTACTGTCAACTTCAGTGTCAGGTCTAAGCTGAGATTTCAGCCAACTTTGGGGTTTTGTTGTTTGTTTGTTTGTTTGTTTGTTTATTCCTGGACCAGTTTGTATATAATTACTGGAATGTCAGATAAGACAAGTAAGAAATTCAAAAGGCGGAATCACCAAGGAGTACAGACAGAGGCCCAAAGAGTATCAGCAGCTCCTACCCAGCTGTTCATCTCCTCTTGGCTCTAGAACCAGCTTGGGTGAATTTCAACCAGGCCTCTTGCTCTGTCTCCCAAAGCCCAAACATTCAGATCCATTTTATTACAATTGTATCCCCCCATTCTTTCCCATGGGCTAGTCTGATCTTCACTCTCCACTTTTCCCAGTTTTGGGCTCTCTCTAATAAGTCTTGTTGAAGTTAAGGTTACAGCAGACAAAGGGAATCAGAATGCACAGCTCCTGCATCCCAGCCTCCACCAAAATCACCCACTGTGTCATCACCCATTTCAGGATTGCCAGTTCCAAAATGAGTTAGCCATGAACTTCTCCCTGTCCTTGCCCCTGTGCAACACTCCCACTGTGGATGTGCTGAAATTTTTCCTAGAGAAAGTCACAGCAATGCTCTACCTTCACCTGGGTTCTCACTTTTGCCCACTTTTTTTTTTTTAAGTTGTAGATGGATACAATATCTTTATTTGTTTATTTTTATGTGGTGCTGGGGACCGAACCCAGGGCCTCACACATGCAATATAAGCACTCTACCACTGAGATACAACCCCACCCCTTTTTGCCCACATTTTGTGGACTTCCCATAGAGGCTATTTGAATATTTTCCAGAATTCGATAAAGATGGCACATCTCCTGAGTGCCAAGGGCTTGTGAGTATTGGGAGGAAAGGCAGGAGTCATAGTCACTGCCATCCAGACCTACCTGATCTTTTCCTTCCTCTCCTTTCCACCCTGCTCAGCACCTGTCCCACTTCTAAGATTCCTTACAAGGACAGGCTCCCAGGTCATTATGCTTTGTCCTATGCTCTGTACTGAGATACAGGAACGGATATGCCCTACACATGTGCCAGAGGGTTACATGCCTACAGTGATTGAGGACAGGCAAACCAGTGAGGATTGGGGATCCCTGATGGAAATCTGAGGGGACTGGGGTGCCACAAGACTTCTCAGAGATGAGACATCTCAGCTGGGACCAGCAGAATGAAAAAGGCAGGTATAAGGCACAGGGAGCAAATGTTCCAAGCAGAGGCCGGGTATGTAGAAGCTAGGATACCAGAAAGGTGGTCTTGGTGAGGAGCTGGAAGGCTAATCAAGGGCAGATCCTGCAGGGCTTTTCAGTAGTGCTAAGGAATCTGGACAGCATTCCTTGATGCCCATCAGAAGTGCATACTAGGATGATCAGACTGTGAGAGGGGTGTTGAACAAACTTTATAGGAAAGATTTTTATAATCACAAAAATAACCCTTGCCAAATTCCTGCAGCAGTGTGCTAACAACATAGTATTAAAACACCAGTTCTGATAGTATTAAAACACTAGTTCATTTTCTGAAGAGACTTGGTAACAATGTTGAAGTTTTAAGTTAACACAAGCGAGAAAAGATGTAAGGTGTGACTTTTGGCCTTGGTGTATTTATCTTCTGGTTGGCATAATCATAAGCACATTAAAGAGCATAAAAATAATGATAAAACTACAATCAGTAGCTGGAAATGGTTTTTATGCAAACTGACCATCTAGGGTAAGTAAAGAGAAATTATGGAAAAGGACTTGAGGGAAGGAAGGTTCACTAAGCGGAAGATGAGCTCAGGTAGCAGACCAGAGGGGAATGAAAAGCAAACCTGGAAATAAGGAACTGGTCCTTTGCTAAGCAATAGGGCTCGAAATTGAATTTGATCTGCATGATCATGCAGGCTACTGCTGAGGACCGTGGAAAGTCCACTCTTCTGAGCTGAGCTGCAGAATTGTTTCATTGTGAAACAATTCTAATTACAGTTTTCTATAATTGTTTTAGCAGTAATAACTAAAGGGTTCATTCTTTCTCCCACCCCACCATTCTTCCCTCCCTCCCTCCCTTCCTTTCTTCCTTATCTTTAACTACAATTTTTAAATGTCTTTCTTAAAAACCTGATTTTAGAGCCATGCCACTTTTTCTGTTCAGCACTGAGTAGTAGTTTCTCATACCCCTTGTTACTGTTCTTTTTAAATCTTTGATTCCTTCCCACTATCATCTCTGTTGTCAAAGTGAATCTTTCTGGTCATCCTGGAGAGACTGTGCCCAGAGAACCTGGAGAGCCGGTTCCATGAGCTGTTCATTAACTCAACAGAGGGGTTGTGTTGACCAAGGACAGACATCCTGTTCTTGATATCCTGTTAATTTATTTATATTAGGTCACTTTCTCCAGCTCTATTGTCTTTGTGTGGGCTACTACAGCAAAATACAATAGAATGGGTTGCTTGAAAACATATTTAGTAGGCAGGCATGGTAGCATGTAATCCTAGATGTTTGGGAGGCTGAGGCAGGAGTTTTGCAAGTTTGAGGCTATCCTGGGAAACTAGTAAGACCCTGTCTTTCAAAACAAAACAAAACAAAACAAAACACCAGACATAATTCTGGGGACTTTGAAAGTCCAAGATAAGGCAGCAGATTCAGTGTCTGGTGAGGACTCTCTCTCTCTCTCTGGTTCATAGACAGCACCTTCTAGTTATATCCTTACTGATGGAAAAGCCCAGGCAACCGTCTTGTGTCTCTTTTATAAAAGCACAGTTCTATTTATGAAGGATCTGCCCTTTTGACCTAACCACCCCCCAAAAGCCCCACCTCTTAAAACCATCATGCATCAAGTTAGAATTTCAACATATGGATTTCAGGGAAAACAAGCATTCAGACCAGAGCATGTGTTTTCTGATTTGAAAAGTTGGATAATGACATCTGCATATCAACATGTGAGGATTTAGTAGGGTCTTAAAAAGCTTCTCCACACATTAGTAAAGTTGAGACATATTGTTATTAAAAAAATTTTAAAAAGAGACCTCCATTATTGGAGACTTGGTTGGGGGCATGGTTATTTCAGAAAAGATTCAAATAACAATTGTGATTTACCCACTGACTTTAAAACTTGAACCATTAGAATAATATACACAAAAAGGTTTCAGGAACTTAATATTTTTTTTTCCTTGATGGTCCACTATGATAACCTACGCTACATACAAAAAGAGAGCCTGTTTCTGTTTTCAGATTGCAGAGGGCATGGCTTACATCGAGCGGAAGAACTACATCCACCGCGACCTGCGAGCAGCCAATGTCCTGGTATCTGAGTCACTCATGTGCAAGATTGCAGATTTTGGTCTTGCTAGAGTCATTGAAGACAATGAGTACACAGCAAGGGAAGGTGCGTGCTGACAGCCTCTTTAAGTGTTTGGTTATTGTCTCATTTTAGTTTGCTTTTGTCTTTAACAAAGCAGTTACAAAAAATCATTATTTAAAAAACAACTGGTACAATATTCAAGATATCTGTGAATGGTTCTATTATAATTATTTTTTAAAAGTCAGTGATCTCCATGATCTCCATAGATTAACTTCATCAGCACTATCATTTGTATTTCAATTAAGCAAAGCAAAACAAAAATAGATTCCACAAGATCAATAGTCTTTTTTTTTTGCATTATATGGTGGAAGTTTTTCACTCAAATCATGAAAGGTATACACTTTTCTTAGCTATAGAAAAAATATTTGTAAGAACAATTCTGGGCTTTATATCTGGCTTTTTTTTTCAATTTGGAGATGAATTTAATTTGGCAATGATTTTGTTAGCCTCCCCCCCACCCCACCCCCCACATATACATATTCTGGCCTTTTAAATACAAATTAAAATAATGGACATTATTACAGACCCAGAATTAAAGGTAATACCCACAAGAATATTTTGCTTCACTTTCCTACATTCCAATTGTATGTGAAAACAAAAAGTGTGTAGAGAGTTGTACATTTCCCAGGCCTGGCATATGGTTTCGCCAGGCACACGGTTGGGGATCCACTGGCCTTCCCTATGGTAGGATAATGTTGTTGCACATGATCTGGGCATTCTGATGCTCTTGCCCCCAAAAGTGAAGTGAATATTTTTGCAGTGCTACCATCTTACAGTGAGTCAACTGCTTTCTTAATTTTCCTAAGCATCATTAAACAAGGATTATTTTTATTTTAACCAAGTTATTTCTGGAGGATAATCCTAAAAGTTTAATATGTTTTGTCCTAACAACTGAAAGAATAGTTCATTTCTGTATGGAGTAGCATCTGAAATCTCTTTTGGCTCAGGCTTAGCTATAGTTGTCCACAAAAGCGTAACAATAATTCTAGCTGGGGATGTAGCTCAGTGGTAAAGCATATGTTAGCACACATGAACCTTTCCTTCGATCCCCAGTGCCAAATAAACAAGTAAATAAAAATAATATGTAATAAAAGATATGTATATCCCATGTAAACAGCACAAAATAGAAAAATGGAAATTGTTCATTAGAGAAAAACTGAAATTCTTTTCTTTTTTCCTTTTTTTTTTTAAAGATAGGAGTCTCCTATGTTGCACAGGCTGGCCAAGAACTCCTGGCTCAGCCTCATGGGTCATTGAGACTCAACCTCATGCCTGGCTCTCAAGAAAATCTGAACACTAAAGATCTATGCTTTAGAGCCTGGTTTTTAGGGGCAAACAAAAACGTAGAATAAATTTCTTTATATTCCCTGTCATATTCTTTTATGTTTCAAGTAGGCTAGATATAATATCCCTGGGAGATGACACAAGAAACTTTGCTACTAAATTGGGAATCGAAAGAAGATGCAAACATTTTTATACAACATTTTGCACCATCTCCATTTTATTCCATATATATGTGTGACGTGTTTAAGATAAATAATATGAATTTTTTAAAAATCAAAAGGGCAAAATGTGAGGGTTCGTGTCCAAGACTTGTTTACGTTGAGATGCTCAAGTAAGAGTCACCTGTCTTCGTCCCTAGGTGCTAAGTTTCCTATTAAGTGGACAGCTCCAGAAGCAATCAACTTTGGATGTTTCACTATCAAGTCTGATGTATGGTCCTTTGGAATTCTCCTGTACGAAATCGTCACCTACGGGAAGATTCCCTACCCAGGTACTGCTTGCTTACCAATTCCATTCAAGTAGTATACATGAGAATAGAGTCAAATTTATGAAGGCATCTACTTTAAAAAATAAAATAAAAAATAAAGAATAAGCACTTTGTACTAGAACTTGGCTTTCACTGTCTTCAGTGCCAAGACACTTCTCTGCCTTCTTTGGGTGCATACTCATTTTTTACTAATTAATTCTACCACTTCTTCAGTGCCTAGAGCATGTCTGGTACTGTTGGAGGTGTTGAGATGAGACTGGATTAGACACAGGTGCTCCTCCAAGTCTGTGCCCCTCACAGAGGAGGAAACAGAGCAAGTGAAGATTTCCAGTGCCTTCTGACTCGTTTTGGAACTGAGGTTTTGTAATAAGTACTGTGGAGTCTTTTCTTGTTCAGAAAATGACTGCCAACATTTATCAGTGGGCCATCCTGCTGATCTTTAACTTATGGGTGTCAGTTGGAACATAAGATTCAGTATCTGCTGCTGATTTTTAACTTATGGGTGTCAGTTGGAACATGATTCAGTATCTCCAGATTCCTAACACCTGAAGCCCACAGAGCCAGATTCTTCACATCTCTTCCTTTCCCCTGGGTCTGTGCTGACGTGGTTAATGGGGATTTCTCCCAAACCTTCACTTTCTTTTTAATGTTTGACTTTTAACAAAATCTGTAGATGAGTTAAAGTTACACCTTTAGTATTTCAAATCATTCTTTCATGAGCTGGAAGCTGGAAAAGGCTTTAGGACCTAAGAACCATGGTGGGTGTGCTCCAGTCACTCCCGTTGCTGTGGGGATGGGCCACAGAGAAGCAGGGACAGGGACTACACCTGGGAGCAAAGAATTTCAAAAGGCAGAGAAGTGCCTTGGCATTGAATACAATGAAAGTCAACTTCTGCCTGCAACAGAGGGCCAGTGGTCTCAGGAAATCCCTCTTGTGCCAGCATTTTGTATTCCAATTGCCCCTGGCTCTAGACACTGAAATTAATAAATTAACACTGTTGTAAACTAGGAAATATATTTCTGATAAGCCCTGATGTTTGGCATTATATTTCTATATCTCTCCTTAGACCTATATCTGTAGTTATATCTGTTTGAAGTGAGAAAAAGATTGCATATTCAGATTATCTAACTGATCACTACCTGATAAACAATAACCTCATATAATAATGTAATGTAACATATATGCCATACCACACATGACGCTCAGCAGAGGCCTCTTAGGTTCAGAGACCTCTGACTGGTAGCAGAGGTGCTTCCAAACTGAGACCCACATGTCTACTAAGACTTTCCCCTCACCCCGTGTGCTCTGTGTCCAGGATTTGGAATATTTGGGGTGCAAATCATAAATATAAAATAACCAGTAGAAAAATAGGTAGATTCACCAAAAAAGTATATATGGTAGAATTAATCAGAAACCATTGCTTGGGGTGTTCTCCAAATAAATTAAACTATGTAAGGATTAGGGATGTGAGGTACCTCCAGGAGGTGTTCATTATCATTATTCCTGATTATTCAATCAGGAGGACATCTAGCGTTGGGAATGATGAGAAGAACTGGCCTACTTACTTAAATATCAGAGGACTTGATTTATAGATATCATAGAAATTGGTGAACACTGCCAAAATATGCCATTTTTCACCATTATAATTAAAATGCTCTACCATTATAATATGCTCCCCTCATATTGAGTTATTTAAAAAGACTTTATTTGCACAGAAAAGTGCTGGACATTTTAGTCTTTTTAAAAGTGCTTTAGAAGTGATAGGCCAAGTTTTGCAAGACTAAAAAAAAAAAAAAAGGAATAAAAGAAAAAAAAAACAAAAAAAGAAATAATAAAGCCACATAAAAAGTGAACACATAATCATAAAGGACAAAGACTAAAAGGTGCAATTTACCAAAATGATATTATCCTTGAGCAAAAAGATAATAGGTTATATCAGTTTTCTTCTTGATAAATTTCTGAAGTTTCTAATTTTTTTACCATGACATTTTTATTAAATAATATTATTCTATCTAAGTAATATATACACATTAAAAAGCCAGGTAGTGAAAAGAGGCTTCTAATGAAAAATTGCCACAGGCCCCCCACCTGTTGATGCTTCTCAAAGAGAATCTACTTTTAGGAGTTTTGGGTTATTTATTCTACTATTTGTGGCTCATAGTTCTAAATTATTACACAATCAAATCTAGAGTAAAATGAGTTCCTTTTCCCATTTTACTTGTTATTAAACAAGATTATAGTCAAGGTCCTTCCATGTTATGGCCTTTGCCACAGGGTCCCATTTTTTCGTTTTTAACCTTTCTTCTCATAATCAGTCTTCTGTCCTGAACTCCCCCTCCCTGCTGAGCATGGAGCTTCTCCATTCAGTTTGTCTTAAGTCTCTTTTCTGTTTCTATAACAGAATACCTGAGAGTGGCAACTTATACAAGAAAGAGGTTTATTTTGTCTCTTAGCTCTGAAGGCTGAGAAGTCTAAACATAGCACTGGCATCTACTCAGCTTCTAGTGAGGACTGTGTGCTGCTTCAACTCACGATGAAAAGCAGGAGGGGAAAAGAGCTCATGCAGAGGAGATGAAACAGGAAGGGTGGCCTCACTAGATAACAACTCACTCCTCTGGTAACTAGTGCAGTTCCTCAAGAATGAAGAGGATGTACTCCTATGAGAAAGTCGTCGTTCTCTCTTCATAACCTAATCACTAATGACCTACCTCCCAACGCCATCATAAAGGCAACCAAATTTCAGGGAGTTTCACAGGGAACACACCATACTCAACCCATCACATGGTTTTTCCAACATTACCTCAGACACCACCAGGCAAGTTCTGGGTACCATTCTCCCTGTGGCCACTGTCTTCACCCTCCCTTAAGGGGTTCCGGCCACTCCTTTGGGAGCCCTCCCAGTGTTTGTCCCAGTGGGCCGTCCTACCTGTTATCCCTCTCTGTGGGCATTTTAGTTATATTTTCTTCCTCTTGGCTCAGATCACTCTACCTCTGGCTGCCAGATGTCTCCTAGTTTCATCAAAGATGAAGTTTAAGTTTCTATTTTTTGTTCTCCATTTTGGGGTGAAATATAAGGGGAAAAAAATGGAAGGGGAGGCAAAAGATCCTCATTCCATTATCTTAAAACCAAAACTGTGATTATATATTTCTATATGAATTTTGTAAAAAGAAAAAGTCCCTGGGTACAGGGTTTTGATTTGCTTTGTTCATATAAAGAGAAAGGAGGTTTGAAAATGACAGTGTTCTGAAGCATTATATCTTTCCTAGCAGTCTTCTGCCATGTGTACCTAGCATCTTAATGCCATGTGTGCATCAGAATTTAAAAAATCATCCTTGTGAATTTACTACAAGACATTCTCAGCAGAAAAGAGAAAAAAGAATAAATAAAAATAATAGTTTGCCTTTTTGGAAAAACTATTATTGAGTAGACAACTATGGTTAAGAGGTGGCTGGTTCTCATTCTCTCTCTCTCTCTCTCTCTCTCTCTCTCTCACACACACACACACACGGGAACCCTGTATCTTTAAAGACTGTTATAATCTGTGGAACTACTGGGTCCCCTCTCCTGTCACTAACCCCAATTTCTTTCTAACCTCTGTTGAACCACATTTTCTTTCTTCCTGTGCACCTCTGCCAACTTGTAGTATCTGCTAATTCCTGATCACTCCAGATACCACTTCCTGCCCCCACCACCTAGGGTGTCTTCCCCATTGGGCTGTGTGCCATTGATATTGTCTCTGCTTCTCTTACAGCCTTGTGCTTTCTTATAAACTCTAGTGATTATCAATAAGTAACTGGTCAAAGACTAAAGGATAGAACATGAAATTGCTTGTCTAGTAAGGCAATCATCAGCTAATGGGTGTTTGCCTTCTTTAACCAAACCACAGACCAAGTGCTAACTAACAAGTTTAATCTCAGGGTCTAATTAAGGTCTCACTCCCCATATTTTTCTTTCTTCTACAAAGACTTGTCATTTAGTGATTTGTTTGGTTTGTTGACTTATTTGTGCCTAAAAAGATAGAGTTCAGATTCTTTCCACTTAACTCCTTTTATCAAGTTAAATTCTCCGGACAGAATGGAGTATGTCTGGCCTTTATCTGCATCACTAACAGCTTCCTTCAGAGTTAGTGAGGACTTTGTGCTCACTAATAAGGATACAGAAGAATAAAGAAGAAAATATCTGTGGTAAGGTTAGGGGGATCTGGCAAGGTTTATCTTCTGTGGGCATATTCTGAACTTTTATGCAACTGGAGGTTTTCACCGAAAGAAGTGGAAGAGATATTCCTAACCAAATTTGCAGTTCCAGTTCCTGTTTACATCATTCGAGAGATTACCTCCATCACGATGCTAGAACTTCACCCAAAGTCCATGCTTTGAAGGATGCCGAGATCAAAGCATAAACAGAGTTGGTTTTATCCAAGTCCTCTCTGCTTGACTGGTAGATGGCAGTCTTGTCCCAGTGTCTTCATGTGATCGCCACTCTGGGCCTGTGTCTTAATCTCCTCTTCTTAGAAGGACACCAGTCGTATTTGATTAGAACTCATCCCTGACCACCTCTTTAAAGGTTTATTTCTAAATACAGTCACATTCTGAAGGACTGGAAATTAGGACTTCAACCTAGGAATTTTAGGAAGATACACTTCCACCTGTAATAGATTTAATAAAACTTTTTTCAATCACGGGTGCAGGATGTAACTAGCAAAAAGACTCCTGTAGTGCATGTGTGCCCCTCTTGTCAGGTTTCTAAATGTCTTTTTTTTTTCCCTTTGGCCTTAGGGAGAACCAATGCTGATGTGATGACGGCCCTGTCTCAGGGTTACCGGATGCCCCGCATGGAGAACTGCCCAGATGAGCTCTATGACATCATGAAGATGTGCTGGAAAGAAAAGGCAGAGGAGAGACCAACATTTGATTACTTGCAGAGTGTCCTGGATGATTTCTACACAGCCACGGAAGGGCAGTATCAGCAGCAGCCTTAGCACTCAGGGTGACTTGTCCCTCCATTAGGAATGGCTGCCTTATTTGGTGAAAGAAAGTGACAGTCACTGGTTGCACCAGTTATCTCACATGCTGCGATCATCTGCCATGCCTGATTCCTGAAAGTAGAGGCTAAATTACTCAGGAAGCTCACGGTGAACATGGAAATGTATTCTGTTCTCTTAGACTAATGCCCAGCAGGATACAGCTTGGACCACACCTTAGCTGGTCACCTTGCTCTGCAATACAGAATACAACCTCTTAAGAAGAAAACACCTGTTTTCTCCAAAAGTGCTCCCACACCAACCCTGTCTACAATTGGATGATTCAGAGACCGTTGCAACAAATCCCCAGTAAAGCAGAACTATACTCATTTTTAAAAAGCATAAATAACCAGATGCATAGCCTGACATTTTGTATTTTCTTTGTGCTTTGCCTTACTTAAAAAAAAAAAAATTACTAATCCAACCTGTTAGATATTACAGATGAAGTCAGCAATTTAAAAATGTCTTTCCCAGATTTCAGTGTTTTTGGTTTTGTGGGGTTTCCTGCCCAGGAAATCTTAGACCTTTAAACATTTTCCTTTGATGAACGCTGATCAGATCCGAGGCCTATGGCAGCCCCAAAGTAGCACGTGCGCTCTGAGCGCCCCCTGCAGGAGCGCCATTGACAAGCACTCACAGCAACTGGGGGGCCCATGGAATCCCAACTTCACAGAGCTGGCCCAGACCTCCCAGGGCCAAGGGAAGAACCTGGGAAACTGCTCGCTCTCTCTCTCTCTCTCTCTCTCTCTCTCTCTCTCCTCTCTCTCCTCTCTCTCTCTCTCTCTTATGGAGGAATATTTTTAACAGTGTAGCTTTTTCAGTTCCATGATTTCCTAAATAAAGACTTACTTGACAGTGCCCTTTGAAAAACAAAATTAAGATTTTAATCTTTGAAGAGCCTTATTGGGTTTTCTAAGACATAAGCATTTCCTTTGTTGTTTCAGATGATTTGAATATTATTTTAAGAATCAAATACTAATTTTAGTTGTACTCTAGAAAGTAAAAATGCCATATTTGGGGCTATTTTTTGTGATTAAGCAATCTTTTCTAAATTGTATAAGATGTGTGTGAGACTATTTATACGTAAAGATATGAAGGAAAATTAAGTGACTAAGGAAGCTCTTTGAGCAGCTGTGACAAACGACCCCGGATGTTTTGTTTACTTGATTTTTGTACTCAGCTTTGGACAGAAACTGCTGTGTCACTTCATTTCACTTATGCTGTTATGTATATACCTAATAATTCTATTTTTTTTATTTTAATATACCTGGCCCAACAACCTCTCAGGCTTTTTTCCCTGTGTTTAACATTTCAACTATTGCCACTGTAAAACTGAGTACCAGTTAGTAGGAAGGGGGGAGAGAAATAACTCTATATAAATATGTAATAAAAACTTGCAGAAGTTCTACCTCCATTCTTTGAGCATTTCAGGTTGGAGAACTGAGGAACTGACGGCTTGGATGCCTGAACATCCCATGATAGGGACCAAATAAGATGTGTCTTCAAATGGGCTTTGTGAGCACCATTTATTTTGCATGTTTTGTTAGGTCCTGGTACCTCAGGGAAGGAATCAAATATTGTACTTTTCTCTTAAGTTTTAACTTCTGTTTTTCTTCTGCGATTGTTTAAATGTCCTTTCTAAAGTATTCTAAGATTCTTCATTCACAAGTGCCATATTCACAAAGACAGAATATTATCATATTTGCACGGCTAGTCACAATGATGATTCACAATGGTAAGTTTTCTATCTATACCCACCCTGTTCACATTTTACTTCACAACCACATGTATTCCCCAATATATTACATAGAGAGGAAGTTTAAAGTATCAGTAGGACAAAAAGAAGTCTCTAGAAAATTACTAAAAATTTGTCTTCACTTTGTTCTGCTTTTTACAATTTGGTGAAGGAAAGTGACAGTCATTTTTTATTTTTATTTCTCATTTTTTATTTGACTTTCCCTCTCAATCAAGCATTCGATTCTTTTCTCTTCTGTCAGGAGCCATCAGAGATACACACTTCCTCTTCTCAAGGAAATGCTATGCAATAGAAGTAGGCAGCCTGTCCCTAGAGTTTATCAAAAGTTAATAAAAGGAGAAACTGTTTACACAGTGGATAGATCGAGATTATAATTATAAATTCATTTGCAATTCTGCTAGTGGTGCCTAATTTCCCTTTATTCTTCCCCTTGCTCTCATAAGCTACATCCACTACAGGGGTCGTAACTGCTAAAATGTTCTTAGCACTGAAACACCAGCTTCTGATACATTCAACTGAATTAAACAAAATGCTCCTACTGCTGGGTTCCCCAGCACTTCTGATTTTAACCACTGTGTTCCATAGCCAGTTCATGAACGTTTCCTATTTCCCAGCTAAAAGCACGTCACAGATGAAATCAAACTTCCCACTTTTCCTCCTCAATATCTCCTTTATCAGCTCCTGCCTGGTGGAACAGAGACCCCACATTTTTACTACATGAAGTTTTTAGATTAAGTGAAGCTGAGCCTTGCCGTTCATGCTGATGGAAAGTAGTGAGTATAAACACATGAAGATACTTATACATCTACCAGGACTCTCTTTGGTGCTCTGGCACTTCATAAAAATTATCTCTTATACAATACACTGAAAGATCTGGCAGGCTATATGTTTCACAACTGAGAAATAAGGTTCTTTAAAGCCACAGAAAGAATAGGTTAGCTTTGCTTCATATTGTTTTCTTGTGAAATAAAACTGGTGAAATTATTTTGGAGCAGACTCACCCTGATTCTTGGGTGTTCTGAGTCAACAAAGGTATTACAAGATACTCCACTGGAGTCCACATAGATGTGAAGGAAAATGTTCTTAAATCATTTTTGGTGTGGACAAAATGTCACACAAGAGCTAAACTCACCACTTACACTTTTAAAGAATTGTAGGGAATACATTTTTAAATGAAATATTTTGATAATATTTTTGCTTTATTTCATGAAAGTATATTAAAACTGGTTAAAATTTTATCTCAGCAAATTCTAGCCTGATACATGTGTAAGAAGTAAGTCTTCTGATTTGATTTCCTGTGTTCTTATGAGTACATTAAATACTGGTGGAGAGCTGAAAATGTCACAGAGTTCTCAAGAGTATTTCCCTTCAGTGTGGAAATGACAAGAGCAATCTCAGTGGCCTCAACATTAAGAAATAATCTAGATTGAGTGATGTACAATCTTAATACAGAACTTCTAGAATCAAAAGTGGCCTTTGATCTATAGCAGCCCAAAGCAGGCAATGTCACAAAGCAAATAAATTATCTGTGAATTTTGTTTATTATTAACTTTATACTGTGCATGGACAATAGGTCCTTATCTGCTACCCTTAGGGCCAGATGTGTTTTTAATTTCATTTTTAAAAATTATTGAGTTCAATCCCTGGTACCCCCCGAAAAAATTTATTGATACAATTAATGTACTGAATATTTAGTGGCAAAATTTCAGTGAACACTAAAAACACATAATCAAATAAACATTCCTGCAGAAAAATGCAGGAGTATTACACTAAGTGGGATAAATGTAGCCTATAAATAGATTCAGGTCAATTTTTGTCATCAAATGAGTTCTTTAAAAATATTTTGGCTTGTGGAGTGTGTGTTTCAGAATTGTGGAATAGGGATGTAGACCTATACCCTGACAGGTTAAAGAATGAGCAGGACCTTTTATATATCTGCAGTACATTAGATTCAAATGAAGCACATGGAGTGGGTGAAGTGCTCAAACCCATTTTAGTCTTCATTCTATTTATTTTTAATTGGTGCATTATAGTTATATGTCTAATTGGAATGAATTGTGACATATTCATACATGCACATAGCATAATTTGATCAATTTCAATAGAGTAGAGTAAGAGGCTTAGGGAAGGAGGGAAGACAGAGAAAGTGCTGAGGATTGAAATGAAGAAAATTATGCTATATGCATTTATGAATAGGTGAAAATGAACCCCACTAGTATGTGTAACTATAATGCACTAATAAATTTTTAAAAACCATTTTAAGCAGCTATGTTCAAAGATATAAAATATTTATGCTTCTCTTTCAGTTATTAATATAACATCTGATCCAATATTGCCTTGGAGAAGTCGGGGGAAATCTGGGTGTTTTAGTGGGCCCCAAGGTACCTCTAGGAGCCACGACAGTTAAGGAGTACAGTTATATGTAGTTAGAGCTCAAAAAAGCCATACACACCCATAGATGCTCTGTCATCACATGAGGTCAGACCACACAGGGCATAACACTACCCTTGGAAAGTCACTTTGGGGTAGGTAATGGAAAGTAACTGAAGGGTCAGGGAGCCATTGAGAGCCACAGCACAGACGTTTCTTGATTTGATAGGAGGTAACAATGGAATCTTTTAAAACCATTTGCTCTGTCAAATGATTGTGTTCTGAATTGCCGTGGTAAATTTATTTTTCCAAAGCAATCGTCCCTAATTTTTTCAATCAAAATAGGTTCTCTTTGAGCTAATAATAATCATTCAATGCAATGCTTTATGAAGCCCTTCCCTGTTACAGGAATTACAGTGGAAATGTGATGGACATGAATATTCAACCTTAAATTTTCTACTTTATGTGACAAGTACAACAATGACATAAGGTAGAGCAAGAAAACTGTTATGAGGGAGCAAAAAACAGGTATAAAGCATGAGGAAGATCATTCCAAAGAGAACACAGATCCGTTAGAAATATAGGACAAGGTAAAGAAAAGAGACTTCCTAAAAGTGAGTGATGAGTGCCCTGATCCATCCTTCAAGTCAGGTTTGATCTTAAAGGATGGATCTGGGTACTAGCAGCCAAACAGGACACTGCTGGGAGAAGCTTCGGGAAAGGTGCAGCATGGGAAGAGGCAGGGCAGGAAGTATGGCCACATCAAGGGACAGGGCACTCAGACTGGTACAAAGAGAACGACAGCTCTCAAGCTTGAGTGTGCCTCAGAATCTCCTGAGAGGCTCTTGACAGCAGATGACTGGGACCAACCCTGGGTTTGGGGTCTGGGGTGTAGGTCTGGGATAGGACCCAAGAGTGGCAGCTGATATTGCTGGTCCTGGACCACATTTAGAGACCCACGGAATATAATGGTTCTTAAAAGCAGGAAAACCTGCTAAACCAGAAAAAGGTCACATCTTGGAGAAAACAGGGAGTCCCAGATGAGGAGCAGATCTTAGACCACAGTGGTGGCAGCACAAGATGATTGAGAGAGCCTCCTAAAGGGGAACACAGCCTAAGGGGTGTACCACAGACTCTGGGGCCACATTTCCTGGATTTTTTCCCCAGTTCTGTTCATGCTCAGCTACAAAGTGGGGATTCTAATTATATTTACCTCAGAGTGTTATTATGAGGAATAGATGTAGAAATATTTCATTAGGAGCTAAGACATAGTTTAGACATAGTTAAGTCAATATGTTTATGAAATATAAACATGAAGTCAAGATGTGTTGAATCACAATGTTAAGTGCAATGTCAGAAAAGCTCATTACGAAGTCTAATCAGCCAGTAAATGGTGTGAGAAACAGATGGACAGGAAAACCAATGAAGAAGCTATTATGGCAGTCCCCATGGAGAAAAAAAAAAAAAAAGCCTGAACTATACTTGGGCCTGCTATGGGAGACACCACAGTAGCAGACAGTCCCAACATGCAGATGAGATTTCTCTAGATTTGGAGCTAGGTGCATAAATCTACTGTGCTTTTTAAATTTTTATTGTTTTACTTTTTGTAATGCTAGGGATCAAACCCAAGGTTTCACACATGCTAAGCAAGCATTCACTCACTAAGCTACATCCTAGACTTGTTGGATTTATTTTATTTTTTAAGTTTTTCTATTTTTACCTTTGTGTTTTTAACACACACTCACACACACCACTTATAATATTGTTTTAAGTATTTCAAATTATAACCCTGAAGAAAAGTCAACCAGAAAATTGGATTTTGGAGATGACAGATATCATAGGTTGAATTGTGTCCTCCCAAAATGATATGTTGACATCCTAGGACCTTATCATGTGACCACATTTGGAAATAGGGTTGTTAGAGGTGTAAATTAGTTAAGATGAAGTCATACTGGAGGAGTATAAGCCTCTAGTCCAATATGACTGGTGTCTTTATACGAACACCATGTGAAGAGACATGCACAGAGAAAAGATGATGTGCAGACACCAAGGAGAAGATGGTCATCTATAAGCCAATGGGAGAGGCCTAGAACAGATCCTTCCCTCACAGCCCTCAAAGGTAACCAACCAAGACAACACTTCCATCTAAGATTTCTGGCCTCTAGAACTGTGAAAAAATGAATTCCTACTTTTGTAAGTCTCCTTCTTTTGGGTACTTTGTTATAGCAGTCCTAGCAAACTAAAGTAGCAGCCTAGTGAAATCAGGAGTAGCTGATTAAAGACAAATTTTGTGGAAAACAGAGAACTAGGGATAATTTGCAGTGAGGAAGAGCGCAGCTGGGTGCTATGATTTGGAAGTGTTTCCCAAAGGCCCATGTGTTAAAGACTTGTGGCCAGCCTGGGGCACTGTTGGGAGGTAGTGAAACTTTTAAGAGGCAAGTCTACTGAAAAGAAGTTAGGTCATAGGGGGCGGGTCTTAAGGGAATGTTAGGACCCCAGCCCCTTCCTGGGGCTCTCCTCTTGCTCCTGGTTGCCATCAGCTGAGCAGGTACTCCTTAGGCATGTACCCTGCCATGATATACTGTACCACCATAGGCCCAAAACCACAGAGCCAAATGACCATTTACTGATACCTCTGAAACCATGAGCCAAAATAAAACTTTTCCTCTTTCTAAGTTGATTTTCATCATAGTAACAGAAAGCTGATTAGCACACTGGACCAGAAAGAAAAAAGAAATGATAAAAAAAAAAAAAAAGATTGCTAAAGCAGAAACCAGGAAAGCTAAGATGGCATGTTCTCTAGGGTCCTGGGGATGAGGGCTCCATGGAGGAATAGATGGGCAGCAATGTGTTTTTAAAATGTAGGATTTTATTATTATTCAAGTCTGGTACAGCCAACAGATCAGTAGACACCTGCCATTGAAAATACAGCTTATTACACACAGTTCTTAAGAGAAGGGGTTGCACCATGCCATGCAGGGTCACATGGAGAAGCACCAGTGTTGGTCAGAAAGCAGAGGGAGTAAGGGGAAACATGAGCAAGGGCCTTTCTGCAGGAAAGGCCAGGCAAGGCAGAGCAAGCTGGCTTAGGACTGACTAATATGGATCTTTTCCATTGCCTCTGGAACAGAGGGACTATCCCTAGCTGTCTAATATAAAACCCTCAGTGCACTGAACCCAGGAGAGCTAAAAGTATCCAAGTCTTATTCTGGATAGCTGCTCAGTATGTATTAGGAAAGGAAGTATGAAAAACTTAAAAATTCAATTAAAACTCTCAACTCCAAAGAGTTGGATAACAAAATTTTTTTTCTTATTAATGAATAATGTAACACAATATCCCTTATGAAGAACACCCACACACCTCTAGAACAAAGCCTATTAAAAAAATAGAGCCATCACAGAAGAAGAGATATGAATGGTCAAAAAATATATGAAAACATGTTAACATCTCTAGCAATTAGAGAAATGCAAATCAAAACTACACTGAGATTCTATCCCACTCCAGTCAGAATCACAATTATCAAGAATTCAAGTAATAATAAATGTTGGCAAGGAGATGGGGGAAAGGTACACTCATACAGTGCTGGTGGGGCTGCAAACTGGTGCAACCACTCTGGAAAGCAGTATGGAGGTTCCACAAAAAAACTTGGAATGGAACAACCATTTGATCCAGTTACCCCTCTCCTCGGTTTATATCCAAAGGACTTAAAATCAGCATATTGCAGTGACGCAGGTACATCAATGTTTATAGTGGTTCAATTCATAATAGCCAAGCTATGGAACCAACCTAGGTGCCCTTAAACAGATCAATGGATAAAAAATGTGGTATATACACACAATGGAATATTATTCAGCTGTAAAGAATGAAATTATGGCATTTTCCAATAAATGGATGAACCTGGAGAATACCATGCTAAGTGAAATAATACAATCCAAAAAAACCAAAGGCCAAATGTTTCTCTGATATGTGGATGCTAATTCACAACAAGGGAGGATGGGGATAAGAACAGAAGTCCATTGGATTAGACAAAGGGGAATGAAGGAAAGTGGGAGGAGATGGGAATAGGAAAGACAGTGGAATTAATTGGACAAGACTTTCCTGTGTTCATATATGAATACATGACCAGTGTAATTCCATATCATGTACAACCACAAGAATGAGATCCTAATTAGAATAAGTTATACTTCATATGTATATACTAAGTCAAAATACACTCTAATGTATATCTAAAAGTAATGAATAAAAAAATAAGAAAAAAAAAGCTAGGGTCATTTTCTTAGAACACAGCATAATCCTGACTCTGAGGAAGAAGAAAGAATTTTACACACTCTTCAACAGAGAATTTGGGATGACTTCCCCCAGATATATATCCTAAACCAACATTTAGCAGTGTGCATAAGGTTTTAAATCTGAATGTAAAATCCCAGAAATAAACTCCCATGTTATTACATCAAGGGAGGCAAAACTAGGATTGAACTTCTCTCCCTTAAGAACAAAAATAGTTTTAAAACAACACAAGAAAAAATGATAAAATCTGGTTTTGTTCCTTTAACCTAACCCATGCCTAGAGGCAAGAATCTAGCTTCTGATGCTCTGGTATTTTCAGGCATCAGTTAATTTTGTGATGAACATTTGGGGTAGTATGATTAAGCAAAAGTCCGAGGGAGATCCAAACCCCTACAGAAGGCTGTTGCTTGGCCTGCCACTGTTCTGTTCACTTATGTGGGTCATGAGTGCATAGGTGACCAGTACCGCCTAGAAGATGGATTCAATTTCTCCTCTTGTCTTTATTGAACCAAATTGGATTAAACCAGTGGCACAGTCTCAGCACAGTAGTAAGCATGGGTACTGAGAAGGGCAGAACCGGGCTGTGAATAGACTTACCATTTCTGGGGAAATTTTTACTTCTTATTAATTGGCTAATTTGTTTAGATTTTCAATCAGGGACCCCCTTGCTTAGCTGCATAGTCTAGACAATATCTTTTCTTTCTCTTGGTTAACATCATACTATTCACCCAATTTTGAAAAATTTTGTATCAAGAGCTTTAAAAAATATTGATGTTATTATTAGACCAAACTCAACTTCTAGAAATCTTAAATATGCAAAATAATGTAAAACTGTTTAAATAAGTTTAGACTCAAATGTTCTCATTTCCTCACTATTCAAAAATATTGAAAACTTGCCAAGTGTAATGGTGCATGCCTATAATTTCAGCTACTTGAGAGGTTGGGCAGGAGGCAAGTTCGAGGTCATCCTGTGCAACTTAGTGAGACCTTAAAAGGGTTAGAGATTTAGCTCAGTGGTGCAGTGGTAGATACCCTTCCCTGGGAATTGTTTAAAAAAAAAAAAAAAGACACTCTAGCTGAGGGTGCAGCTCTATGGTAGGACTCTTGCCTAGTATGCACAAGGCCCTGGGTTCAATCCCAGCACCACACTCACATGCATGCACATATGATAGAAACTTTGTAAATGGCCAATTCATTCAGCTATTGTTTTATTCAAAGTCTGCTATGTATTTAGAGTTATGCAATGCACTGAGAATACTTATGAGTCAATTTTATTCAATTGTAAAGAAAAAGTTAATTGAATTATGGAGAACACTTTTTAAGTGATGTGTGTGTGTGTGTATGTGTGTGTGTGTGTGTGTGTGTGTGTGTGTATGAGAGAGAGAGAGAGAGAGAGAGAGAGAGAGAGAGAGAGAGAGAGAGAAAATGTCCATGGTGTATTATTGAGTTGAAATAACCAGAACATTCCATTTTTATAAATGATTAGAACCTTTAAAAAAAAAGAATGTCTGAAAAGTATGAAAAATACTAAAAGTGAAAGAAGCAAAGAAGAAAATAAAGTACTTCAAGAGAACTCACTGAGATCACAACAAAGATTGAACAAAGATTATTTTTTCTTTCCACTTTCATGGGCCTTCCAATTTTCATTATTATAGATTACTTTAATAATGGAAAAAAGAAACACACAATAATGCATCTAAATCTTACTTGAAGAATGAACAAAATCTATTAAAAAGTAAAGAAGTAGAAGCTCACATGACAGGGGTGTGCCAAAGCAACATGAGAACAAGCTAAGAGAGCTCCTGAGGGTCGATACTAGAACAACTGAAGTAACAAAATAAAGTAGTGTTGGATTATAACCCAGAGTGTAACTTAAATATCCAGAGTCTAATAGGAAGGAAGGGAGGGAGGAAGGGGAGGGGAGGGACAGAAAGGGGAGGAGAATCTTTTCCCAGGCAGAAAAATTTTAAAAATTTATATAGATACACCATTCTTCAAAGAGCTGAAGCATGACTTCCCACCCCTTCAGTGTTCATAATGCACTTTCTTCCAAAGAACACAGTATGAAAAGGAGAGAAAAGGTAACTTCACAGCAGAAAAAAACTGATAAACAATTCCTCAGCAGGCCATTAAAGTCAATATCAGTATGCATATGTATAGTATGTAGCCTTGATAAGATGTGGTCCTTCATCTCTGTGGTCTTCATCCTAAGCACCTCATGCTAATCATGAAAGGAACATCAAATTCCAAGAGCATAATATTTACAGTAGACCACACCAAGAACTCTCAGAAGTTTCTAGTTTACTCAAAACAAAGAAAGTATGAAGCAAGAGGCAAAAGAGACAAGATAGTTAAATGGAATGTAGTACTCTGGATGGGATCCCAGGATAGCAAAAAGGCACAATTTACAAACTAAGAAAAGCTAAATAAAGAATGGACTTCCATTAATAACAATGCATTCCTATCGTTCCTTTGTGTGACAGACATACTATGATTGTTAGATGTTAAGGGCATATAGAAACTCTCTGTACTGTCTTCATAATTTTTCTGTAAATCTAAAACTGCTCTATAAAATCAATCTTATTAACAAGTTTATTAACAATAAACAACAAAAGTCAACATGTTTCATGGGTTAGTTCTTGTACAACGAAGCCATAGATTTACTATCATGTCGAAGACCTTTATTCAACATCTCACTTAAAGTTACCTCATTAGCTGGGCTGGTAGCATACACTTTGTAGTCCTAGCTACTCAGGAGGCTAAAGCAAGAGGATTCTAAGTTCGAGACCAGTCTGGGGAACTTAGCCAGACCCTGTCTCAAAATAAAACTTTAAAAAGGCTCTGGGTTCAATCCCTTATATCACCCAAACAAAATAAAACAAACAAAAAATCACCTTATTTAATAGGTCCATGTTCATTTTAATTGTAGATGCTATTTATAAAGTTAATGACAAAAAAAGTAAAAGGAATAAAGGATTTTTTTTTTTCTCACTTTTGGAAAGCACGCGAGAAACCAAACCTTGAAATAGGCTTTAAAGATCTGTATGCTTGTCAGTTCCCCCAGGGAACAGCGCCATCTAGTGTCCTATCACATAACAAACAATGCATAACCTAAAATTCTGAAAAGAACAATGAATTGAAACCATGCCCCCCAAGAAAGTACATTAAAGCTCAAATGATTTCTGAGTAATCAAATATAAATAACTGTTCAGTTTACAGCTTAATCTTAAAATCTGTGTATAAAATGCCTATTTCTGTTTTCAAAAATTCAGTCTAAAAATAATGTGCATGAAGGAGATTTTATCAGAAATACAAACTCACAAAAAGTATAGTAACATAGTCACATTTTTCAAGCTGGAAAATAACTTAATCTTTTAAAAATAGCAGATCTCAATTCCAAGTGTCAGTTTAAGAACCTATAAAACTCTGACAAGTGAACATTGTTATTTAACTTTAATCCAACACTTATATAAAGTTCCCTTGGTGGATAAATTTATATTTGTTTTAATATCAGAATGTTATTCATAAAGTTATATTTTTATTAAGAATAAACAGTAAAAAATGAAAAAATGGACTCAATTAAGGTCTAAAATGTCTCAAGTAAAAAAACTAAAAAGTCAAATAATATATATTATTTTTGAACCTGAATGACTTTTCAAAATGTGTCATAAAAAGAAAGAAATACAGCTGAAATAACTGACACCTTTCAATTGCAAATAACCAACATAGCAGTTTGCCTACAATATAAATGGCCAAAATGTACTTTTCCCCCTTATTTCCTATATACTTGGTGTAGAAAACAGGGGAAACCATACTGTAGTTATTAATTTGAGTACCACTTCTTGCCTTTTTCTTTTTTTTAATACCTTTATTTATTTATTTTTATGTGGTGCTGAGGATTGAACCCAGTGCCTCACATATGCCAGACAAGTGCACTACCACTAAGCCACAACCTCAGCCCCAAATTCTTGCCTTTTTATGACCACAAAGAATGGTCCTTGAAGTGATTATTCTCATCACATCTTGGATTAAGAGGCATATTATTGTATTTAGACATCATCCTCTAGGTAGAATTAATTTTTTGTTTTGTTTTTCAAGATTTCACTAAGATTTAGCTGGTAGAGAACTTACAGGCCCTGATGGCAAGGTATCAAGGTTCTAATTCATTCTAGCTTTTGTGAGTTTGGCTTTTCATGTAAAAACTATTTTTAGGTTTGGGCCCTAAAAGTTTTCCTAAAAACAAGAAATTTATGGCCCAACTTAAATGATGATACATAAGGTATGATATGTCTGCTGCTGATTTGCCCCATATCCAGCTATTTTTAAAAACAATGAAAGCAAGAAAACAGAAAATGTTCTCAAATGTAAAATGCATAGTAGAAAGTTGAAGAATATTTTTTCCTAAAAACTATAAAAAAAATTCCTAAATTTTTTGTTGTTGTTGTTTTAGCCTCAAAAGAACTACAGTAGCACCACAGTCCAAGAATTTGGATATAAGTGATTTCACAGCAAATGTGGTGACTACTAAGAACTACCCCTCTTCAACTGTGCCCTTGCCCTATCTCCCTTCTTACCTGGAAGCTTGTAACTTGTACCCCACTCAGGGATTACTCCTGTCATGTGCAGATTCCCATGCAGTCAAGGCTGCAATGGAACCAGGGGCAGGAGAGCTCCCCGGAGACAAGTGCCTTTTACTCTCCACAGCTCCAGGTCAGTGAAACTCTGGGTCTCATCTTTATTGATGGTACCACTGATCAGATGACACAAACAAATTTGGTTTTCCCTGGTATAGGGAAAAAAAAAAGATTGAACATTTTCCCATTGATAGAAATATACAAAAAGTGACACAATATAAGAAAGTGATGACTCTTAATAAGAAAATAAAAATTTGAGACAGTTGGTTGTTTGGACTGATTAGCAATGGCTCTAACGTGTACTGGGAGCCTGTGCTGAAATAAAGTTGCAGCAATTCACAAATCTCCTCTGGAAGACTCTAAACAGTGCAAACATGGAGAACACTACAGACAAGGCTACACGTAGAATACGGGTGACCAGTGTTTTAAAAGAAAAGCTTTAGAAAATTAAATTTAATAGTTCATTTGAGCAAAGAATGATTCATGAATCAGGCATCAAACACAACCAAAAGAGGTCCATAGAGCTCCATTTGGAAACAGAGACTATGAGTATTTATAGCAGGAAATAAAAGTAAAGTACACAGATAGCTTGATTGATTATAGCAAAGCCTTGTCTTAGATGACAGCCTGTGATTGACTGAAGCTAGTTGCTTGTGATTGGCTGAGATCCTCTATCTGTCACAAAGATTGACACTCCTAAGTTAGGTTTTGGTTCCATTGGGTACTAAATCAGCTTGCATCTTGTTATGTTGAAACTTAAAGCAAGGAGATAGCCTCCAAGATAATAGCCTTTTGCTTATTTAATTTAACACCTACAACAAGAGCATCAGGCAGAAGGCCCCATCCAGTAAAACTTCCCCAAAAGTCCCTGGGAGCAGGAGTGTAGTGTCTTCCTCCTGCCAATTTATAATGGGCCACAATTATTTTAAAACAATTTCAGAAACATTTTCCTTTTCACAGCATGAGTTCATCAGAACAGCTGGCATCATTTGATCCCATCACTTTCCTTCCTGATGAGGCAGGGAAAGGCATAAGCTGAGCAAACATTCAACAGAGCCAACAACTCACCTGAGGCACCAGAAAATATCTCATGACCTCCTAGGACCCAGAGAGTGAACAAAGCCTGGGTTTTATGATAACCCAAGATGGACAGATTCTTATTTTATGGCAACACAGTTTTTATGACTATGAAGATTTTGCTTTTATCTTCTCAAACTTCAGAATGCAACAAAGAAAAATTGGAACCAATTGTGTATCATCAATCTAAAAAAAATGTGGGTCATAGTGCATTTCTTTTTTTGTCTGTGTTATAAATGCTCTATACTCAGATGGTTTTCACAGATTTAAGGGTTTCCAACCATCTTGAGACTTCTTGGTGTCAAGGATGCTAATATTTGGAGAGAAGAGTGAAAATAAATCTCATCTCTTCTTTTATTCCCTTATCATGTAACACAACATATATTTATATCAGTATTTAAATATTATTAATTTTTATCTTTTATTTATTTATTTTGTATGTGGTACTGAGGATTGAACTCAGGGCCTCACACATGCTAGGCAAGTGCTCTACCACTGAACCACAGTCTCAGCCCCTTAAGTATTATTAATTTTATGTCATAGTATTTTAAGTTATGGATAATCAAGAGAAGAGTCACCATCTTTTTAGAGCTTTACTTCCTCTTCTGGAGAAGGGACTAGTATGTTTCCAGTTGTAGGCAGGATAGTTGTGTTATGTAAGGCAGAAATATGACATTAGAATTGTCATTATTTGGAGATTAAGCTAGATTTAAAGAGATGTAAATATGCATCAAGTTGACAAGAGATGGGCTTATGACACTTAATTTTAGTTGTCTACTTGACTGGGCTGAGATACTCGGAATTTTGGTGAAACATTTCTCCATGTATTTGTAAAGATGTTTCTGAAAGAGATCAGCACTTGAATCTGTAGATTAAGTAAAGAAGATCCACTCTCACCAATGTTGGTGGGCATCATCCAATCCATTGAGGGCCTACATAGAAATAAAAAGCATAGGAAGAGCAATATGCTCTCTCTTCTTGAGATGGTACATCTATCTTGTTCTGCCCTAGGACATCAGAGCTCCCAGTTCTTAGGCCTTCAGATTTCAGGACTTGCACTGTCCTCATTCCCCTAGGCAAGCTTTCAGCCAACAACCTGTGACTTCCATAATTGTGTGAGCCAATTTTCATAATAAATGTGTGTATGTACATGTGTGCACACACACACTTACATACATGCTATTGATTCTGTTCCTCTGGAGAACTCTAATACATCCACTAGGCATATTTTGCCAGGTGTTAGGTGGGGCTCCAGCCAAGTGAAATATGACTTCCTCCTATGAGGCAACCAAGCACAGTTAGACCATGATATGGGAACACTTTTCACTCCTCACCTGTACCCTAGACCCAAGCCAACTCACTATAAATGTCCTCTCTTCTGTGCTGAAGGCCCGAAGGACACCTAAGGATGCTTTCCATTCAATGGTGCTGCCACTAGGTCCCTCATGTGGGTTTTCATCCTGTGAAACAGGATTCTCCTCAGCTCCAACTTTCTTGATTTCTCCAAATATGACTATAAGGCTCTATCTGCTTTAAGATTTCTTACTATAGAGAAGTAGAATATTAGGAAGTAAGAAGTCACAAAGTTCTGGCATAGTGGCCACTGGTCTGTAGTGTTCAAATCCTGACTCAGCAAATAGAAGCCCCAGTAGACTTGAGACTTCCCTCTGTGGTCTCTTGAGCAAGTGAGTTTTTAGCATGTATACCTCTTCTTCTCTCCCAATATCAAAAGGGACAGTGGGTTTAGTAGAATGTTCTTTGAACAATAAGGACATTTATGAAAGGATACATCATGTCCTCTTTCATAAATCAAATCGTAAATTGATTTAAAAATAAACAATTATAGACAATAAAAACATTTTCTGATTAAAATGACATATTTCAACATTACAGTTCCTCATTTTTTGTGGGTTTATTGTATAATAACTAAAAGAACTATTCACTGATTTTGCAAAAATTTATACATAACTGAAATTATAAAAATACCCCTTAATAATTGGGTAGATTTAAAATATGGTCATGACTTTCAGTACCTTGGGCAGGTGAGTCAGGGTCACAGAGATTTATAATTGAATGAGGTCTGGGAATACCTCACTGCAGGTGTGAACACATGCCCACCTACTGCCCATGCAGATTAATGACCAAGAAGTTATTTTATTAAATTTTCAAGGAAAAAAAATGCCCCTCAGGAATTTCTTCAAAGTTGAAATTAAATTGTGTAATGATTTTAATTTGCTCTAATAAATTTTATATAAATCCTAAATCCCTGTGATTAATAAAAGCATATAAAGGAACATTGTGCTATGTTAATTCTGGGATCTGATAAAGAACTAAGGAGACATTCTCAAAGAAGTGGGGTGAGTGGAGAAGGCAATGAAAGTCCTAAGAGCTGGTCTAATGCCACAAGTGGTCAGGGAGTTCCAGGAAAGGATCTACATTCTCCAGTTCCAGCAAGATAGCAAATGAGAAGAAATGCCATAGCATCCTGTTCAGAAGGACATGGGGAAATGAAATTTGAGACTTTGGATATGATTCCCCAAGCTTCTCCAGAAGATCTGAGAAGGTAAAAAAGAGAGATGAACTCAATTCCAGATTTCCTCATTACAAAGTATTATCAACCTCCATAGCATCTTAGGAGCCTCAAGCAAAGCAAGAGAGCAAATACACAAAGCAATGTGCACCATTCCATAGAGCTCCTCTTGGGTGAGCATTCAGGACATTAGATCACAGATCTTGCATGAAGGATTCCAGGGATAAGGAGATGCAGTAAGGAAATCATAGATGTAGTCAATTCAGTTTGTTTCCTTGGCTCTCCTATCTGTTTTAAGGTGAGAATGTTTTATATTTTTTTTAAACTCAGCTAATTATTAATGTATAATCTTAAATGTTCAACTCAATGAGTTATGATATGTTTATACCACCATGAACTATAAGTACAATAAAGATGTGGAACTTTCTGAGATGTTCACTTATGTCCCTGACCCTGCTCCAGGCAACCATTCATTTAACTTCTGTCACTGTAGTTTTGCCTTTCCTAAAATTTCACAGAAATTGAATCATATGGCACAAAGACTTATTGTTTTTAGAGAATGAATTACCTCATGGGCTTACCTGTCCCTTCCTGGGTCTCTGTAGCCTTGAGTAGTCACTAGGGCTACAAAAGATCTCAGTTAGAAATGAACCTTGCCCCTAGTGTAAACAAGGGGTGGGGAGTCTTGCATATTTGTCAGAAGGGATTAACTAGAAGATTGCCTTTGACTATCATATCATAGGTTAACTTGAACAATTCTTCACTCTCACTTTCCAAAGTTCCCTCACCCAGCCAGGTATGAGGAGGGAAGGAGAAGATTGGCATGGGGCACAGGAAACCCTGTCTGACCCAATATTGGGGCTCCGAAAATCATCCATGATAAGGTCAGACAGATTGTGTGGTGAGAGGGAGGGGAAAAGCCCCAGCACACAAGTTGGGCTTATTTGTTTGCTTCCCTCCCCCAACTCTGCTAAATTTCACATCAACTTATGTTCTCTTCAGCTAAAGTGCTTTGTAAAAGACTTATCCAGAGTGAAGAGAATGGGAGGAAAACTCTTCCTCAGAACTGAGTTCATAAACTGCGGAAGCTGAACAGTGTGATGTCATTTAAAGGAGAGCACTTTGACAGCCAGGATTGGCCAAAGAGAGGCCTAATAGTCAGGGCTCCCACCCTTCCCTCCACGCAAGAAGAAAATGTGCTTTGGGTTGAGATATTTGGGCCACAAGTGGGAATCCTCAAGAACCACACAAAGATTTAGAAAGAAAAGCCCTCTAACCAAATCAGATTGTTCAGATTCTTACCGATGCCCCTCCTTCCAAGAGGGAATTAATAGAACCAGAAAGTAAAAGAGTTGACTTTTGTTTTGTTTTCATCTCCTCTAGAGAAAGAGATAGAAATGCAAAGTTGTTGCTCATCCACTGTTAGCTGCTGTGTTGTTGAGTGTTTTATATCCATGTTTTCATCAAATGGAGAAAAATGAATCAAAAGTGTTTTTCCTCTTTTTTTTTTTCTTTTTTGGAGAAGGGAACAGCTGACATGGGTTAATTATAAAAAGTAAAAGATGGAAGAATAAGGAGGGGATAACAAAAACTAACAATTTATCAATAAAGGTAGCCATGTTATAGAGAGCATGTTCTGGTGATCTACCATCTTTAGGCCACATAAATTATATAAGATCTATTGATGAGTTCTTGAATTTTGGGATCCAACAAAAGAAGATGGAGTGTTCTTTGGAGTTGTTAAAGGATATCCAGGATTACTCTAGCAAGTCAATCTCAGAATCACCAGAGAAAGAAAGAGTCATAGTAAGCCAAGAAAGGAGAGATTTGGGGAAATTAAGGGCATTCATAGGTGAGGGGAAAAGAAAGATTATGGATAACATCTGTTAATACTATTTATTTAATGGGAATTGCACTTAATTACAAAGGTAGTATCCTTGTACATAGAATAATCTTATTAACTATTATCCTCTGTGTAAAATATTTAGGCTCTCTTATTTCATCTGAATGTACAGACAATGGCCTGGTCATTTGTAAGCAGGTCCATAAGATATGAATTATCTGTAAAGGATTGGGGAACATTTGAGTTCTAACACATAAAATCTCCCTGTATATTTAGCTCCCACAAAAAGTGAATACTTTTTTGGCACCTTCTTAGCCTGGCTCAGTTCCTTGACTCTTGTCAAACAGCACTTCAGTACAAGTAATACATCATAAGAAAAAAAAAGAGTGCTGAACACTATTCTGTTTCCATATTTGAATCATTGCTAATGTTAGTGATGAAAAGGGAATTGCTTTTGCCAGCCCTTTCATTGTGAAAATAAACACATTCCCCATCCAGTTCAGCAGGTCATCCACTTGTTTGGATGCCGTTGTTTTCATCCTTATTCTCCAGATCCTATTAGTCTCTGGGAAAGTTCATGTTACTTCTTTACCTTCATCTTTAAAACTTTTATGCATGCACATCAGATCCAAATGCAAAACAAAATCACATTATCTTTTCCAACCTAATTAATGCCTTATGCTGGCAGATGGGAAACTTAAAAAGAATTAATTATTTTTACAGTCTAATGGTTTATGCTGTAAACTGGAACCTTAAATTACAAAGGATTTTTTAATTGCAAAGGATTACAAAAACCTACACATATCATGATACTTGTGCAATGGCTTGATAAACCCTTATCCTATCTCAAAATAACAAAAATTTGTCTAAAATTACTATGCCCAGCTAATTTTTATTAGTGTTAAGGTCACTATAGTAATTTAGTAGTTACCTTTCTTCATGCTTTCCTTTTTTATGCATCTGAATTTTTTAAAAAATAGTGTATTGATAGAAAAATATTAGATACACAAAGGCTAACAGATTAGGAGATGATTTCCATTGAAAGGATGATTTATTACAGTTGACAAGAGGAAGAGTCATATCATGCAATGAGGAGCTCTAAAGAAAGCCTCATGTCAGTCAGGAGGCAGAGGGAAAAGGGGAAACTGTGGTTAAGAGCCATTATTGTAGTCTCCATAGGAAGAAATGGATAAGGCATAATAAGGAGGTTTAGGATTGACTAGTTTGAATAATTTTGGTGCACTCTGGGGCATACAGCCTGTCCTACTTTTCTAGTACCTGGCCCTTTGGTAATTAGGGCAAGGGAACAGTGGTCTGGGATGTGAAATCCTGACAAAGGAAGTGGAGAATGTGGGCTCTGGATTTGTTAGTTTATATTTGAAAATCACAACCCCAAAAGGAGGATTCCTCCCAAGAAGTAGGAGAGTGGAGCAGAGGCTGGAGACCAAGGCAGCCTTAGGCATATTATATATTGTTCAGGACAAAGCAGGTTCAGCATATATAGGTAGAGCAGATGTTACAGCATCAAGTTCACAGAACTGGAAACACGGTTAATAAACTAAGTTTTAATTTTTCAAGGGGGTTGGGTATTATCCTTTTAATCTAATCTGAAAATCTTTTAGCTTGTATCTTTTTACTATTCATAATTAAAATGAGTAAATATAATTGGAATAAAATTTACCATCTTTATAAATATTTTCTATTTGTTACATTTGTTATTTTCTTCCTTTTATTCCATCTCTGGTTTTAATTAAGCATTTATATCATTCTGTTTTCTCTCTCCTCTCTGGTACTATTTATGTTTGTTTTTAAAACACATTTTAGAGATGCCCTATTTCATAATATACTTTTACAACTAATCGGTCTATCTTCAAATATTCTGCTACACTGCCTCATGTGGAGTACTGACACTTCATGACAGAGTATTAGCCAGTTCCTTCCTCCCATCCCTGAGACATTGCTTTCATTCATTGTACTTATCTGTATGTTAAAATACCCAACATGTTATTATTTTTCTGAGCATTTATGTTTTAGATGTTTCAATTAAATAAAAGAATTCATTTACTCTTTGTCTCATTCTCCCTAGCTTTATGTAGATCTGAGTTTCTTACCTACTCCTCTTCTTGTGACCTATTTTCCTTCTTCCTGAACACTTTTCTTTGACTTTCAAGGGTTGATATCTGGCAATAAATTTCCTCAGATTTTTTTATCTGAGAAAGGCTTTATTTCCGCTTTCTTTTTGAAAGATAATTTTGCTGGATATAGAGTTCTAAATTTATATTTTTTTCTTTCAACACTTCAAACATTTCACTTTGTTCTTTTCTTGCTTCCATAGTTTCTGAGAATTCTAATTTCCATCCTTGTTCCTTTATGGGTACACTCTTCCTTCACCCCAACATACCTCATCCCCAGCATCTTTCAGGTTTTCTTTGCCTTCAAATTTAAACTGTCTGCAGCTTAAATATGATTTGCTTAGTTGTAGATTTATTGTAGATACTTGATGTTATCTAAGGTTCTTGGATTTGTGATTTGGAATCTGTTAATATTTGAATTTTTTCAGATATTATTATTTCAGCTATTTCTCCTGCTCCATTTTCTCTTTATTTTCTTTCTGTTGTTCTACTTATGTATATGTTACACCTTTTATAATTCATAGCTCTAGGATGTTCTGTGTTTTTCACTTTGCCCTGCAATTTGAAAAATTTCATGACCTATCTTCAATTTTACTGATTCTTTTCATCTAGTGTATTATTAGACCATCAAAGACAGTATTTATGTTACTGCAATTTGACTCTGGCAATTCCATTTGGTTTTTCCTTAGAGTTACTATCTGTTTATATTACCCATTTATTTGTACATATTATCTACTTTTTTCTATTAGATATTTTATCATATTAATTATTTTAAATTTGCCTGCTGACAATTCCAATATCTATGTTATATCTGAGTCTGGTTCTGATGGCTACTTTGTCTTTTTGTCTTTACATTCTTGTCTATGGCACAGCTTGTGAATTTTTGATGAAACGGGGTGCATTCTTTGTTAAGTAATATGAACTAAGGAAAAGGCATTTTGTGTGAGGATTGCTTTTCTTCAGCTAGAAGTTGGGCTATGTTGTTTTTGTAGCAAATATAGATGAGTCCTCATCACGCTTGTTTTTCCTCCCTCCTGGTTTTGAGGCTTCTCTTTGATCTGCTATTTTTGCAACTCCTGGTGTTTCTGATCCACTGTTATTATTACTATTAGTGTAGTGGGAGTTTTTGGTTGTCCTGTCATAGGAATGTGGTTTTCAGAAGTGGGAAATATTCCAGAACCTTTCCTGTGAGAACCAGGTAGGATTCCTCAAGGAAAAGCCTATAAAAGTGTGGGACTCCCTTATGGCTACAACCCCTTGTAGCTTTTCACTCTCAGGCCAGTCAGCACTCAGCCCCAGAAAACTGTCAAAAAATTACTGTTCAAATATTCCTTCCAACCTTTAGAGTCTGGTTCTCCAGGTATCTTTCAGTTGTGCCAACTCTCCCCCAACCCCACACCGGGGTGGTGGTTTGCCCTGTGATTCAGTTCTCTAATGGGTCCAAAAAAGTCTTCAATTTTCAGTTTTTTCAGTTTCTTTTTCTTGTTGTAAGGAAGAGAGAAATGACTTCCAAGCTCCTTACATGGAAAAGCAGAAAACTACTTTAACATTTAAATTGGAATCCTACTACAGATTTGGCTTTTAACAATGCTACAGCTAGGAATGAAAAATCTCTTTTCCTGAATTCAATTGATTTTCATAAGGCCCATCGGTAGGAGTAGAATATTTGAGAACTAGATAAAGAATATATTTAAAGCAGGTTTAGGAATACAGCAAATCAGAAAGGAATCTATCAATAGTAGGGCAGTCTTACTATTAACATCCAAACTGGGACACTTTTGAGAGTACAAAAGAGAGATTTCACTCGTTGCATGGAAGAAACAGACATAAACTAGAACTGTCCCAGAAAATTGGATTTCTGAAGCAGCCTTACTTATATATATTCTATATAAAAATAATAAAGATCAAGATATTCATTTGGGGGAATTCATTTCTATTTTCATGCTGATTTTTATTACTTTTGTAGTTCTGTGCATCTTATTGAATTTGAGAAACTATATACATTTATTTTAAAGTGAAAAGTTACCATCTATTATGTACTAGAACTTTCTAACAAAAAAAAATCTTTATTTTATTGAAAGTTACTAGATTCTTTGCTATAGCAAAAATAAAAAGAAATTCTAATACTTCTCCAAGCTTGTTAACACTCAGGTTTTTAGGCAGAATTAAAACAAAAGGAAATCTTCTTGTAATTACAGAGCATCGCTTCTACTGATATTTTATAGATAGAAGAGGAAATAAAGAGCTATACACAGAAGCACATGCCTATAATCCCAGCTATTTGGGTGAAACTGAACAGGAGGATCATAAGTTCAAGTCCAGTCTGGGCAACTTAGCAATGCCCTGTCTGGAAATAAAATTTAAAACAGGGCTGGCATGTAATTCAGAGGTAGAAGTGTTTGCCTAGCAAGCTTGAGACCCTGGGTTCAATCCCAGTACTGAAAAAAATAAAGAGGAAGTTAGTGCATTCATTTAAGGATCATGGAAGAATGATTTCTCTTCAATATAATCAGAATTCTAGAATTTCAAAGTCAAAGGGCTACTGATATCATTTAGTCTAAAACTTTATACAGAAGCAACTGAGTACCAGAAAGGATAAATTATTTTCTTAAGAATAAACTTGAGAAAAGAACAGGAACTAGAATGTACATCTTTCACTGCGAAGTCCTGTGACTTTTTAACGCCATGTTGAGTGTTGATAGATAGAAAGAAAGCCAGGTAGACATACATGTAGCTATAGATATATAAAATCACAATTTGAGTGCTGCCATTATGAGATTATCAACAACCACTTTGACTATCTCTCATGCTTCCAGAATACAATGATCAGAACCTGTCTTCAACATGCATCTTCCTTTTATTCATTGATTTCATGGCTCATCACTTGATATTATTCTTGATAATATTCTCCACTACCAAAGGTGGGTGTAGTGATGCATGCCTGTAATCCCAGCGACTTGGGAGGCTGAGACCAGAGGATTGAAAGTTCAAGGTCAGCCTGAGCAAGCAAATTATGGAGGTCATCATCAACTTAGTGAGACCATGTCTCAAAATAAAAAAATAAAAAGGACTGGAGATATAGCTCAGTGGTAAAGCAATCCTAGGTTAAATCCCCAGTACCCTCCCCCAAATAAATATATTTTTTCCTCCACTCCCTTGTCATATCTTCCACAATTGTTATGCTCTGATAAGCCTTGATTCTGTATCAGTTAAAGCAATTTGCTTACCCAGTGTCTAAATCTTGATGACCATGGGCAACTAGAAGAAAAAAAAACAGAGCACAATGACTTGTGTTAGTGCCACTAACAAGGTCTTACTACCCCAATAATTTTTATTGTTTTTTTTTAAATCAGTTCTAGCCTCTTCTGTTCTCCCCAAACTTTTTCAAACATTCTCTGTTCTCTTTCAGCTTGAGATCACCCAGATTCCTTTTACTTTGCATGTGATACTTTCTCTTATTCACAAGGAATCCTCTTATGGGAGTTTACTGAACTCTGGACACTCAGCAAGTAAACTGCCTTGCCAGCAAGCCTTGTCCTTGCCTCTTTGCCTTTTAGTTACAACAGTGAAGGGAAGAAGGGTTCCTGCTCCACTCCACATTCAACTCTCAACCTGTGTCCAGATTCCATCCCTCCCACCTGCTCAGGAGCTTCATTCATGACTTGCCACTGCCTTCTACCTTCTTGCTCCCCCTTGCCTCTTTTCCACCTCCCTTCCACAAGCTCATCTGGGAAATACCAAAGTCCCCTCTCCACCATACATTGCTGTCCTCTAGTTCTTGCTCTTTTACCTCCTTTACAACCAAACTTCCCCAAAAGCTTTGTGTGTGCAATCTCCATTCCTTCCTCTTCCTCGGTCTTCTACAGACTACCTCTCACTGCTACCTCCTCTTTACATACATTTTTACTTAATTTAATGGGCTCTTTTATTTTTATTTGTCCCGTGGATGATACCTTCCTCATTCTTGAAACACTTCCCTTGGCTTCCCTCATTCCATAGTCCCGTGTTTTTTCTTGATCACACTTATGGATTCCTTCATTCTCAGGACTGGCATCCTCCAGGGCTCCACACAACCTCTCATCTCACTTGATATCATCAATCTGAACCTTTCCTCCATCCCTCAGACTGTCATTATCAACTATGTGCTACAGCAATTTCTATATTTGCATCTCCATCTCAGATTTCTCTTAACTTTTAAATCCACTTTATCTATCTAACAGGTATCTCTACGTGGACATCATATGGCCACTTCAAATGTGTTCAATCCAGCCCCCACACTCTCTTCAGTGGTCTCTGTAAATATTCAAACACTTCATTGTTCTTTATTTATCCTTCCTCAGATTCAACCCATTTCCAAAGATAGTAGATTCTACCTTTGAAAACTTCTCATGGTAATAGAGCTGTCTCCATTCTGATGTTCATGTTCAAGTTGTTCCATGTCTTCCCTGACTCCTACAATGCCCTCTCCTCCATTGGAATGTTCCCTCCCCACCAATTCATTCTTAATGGTCTATCTGATTATTTTATACCTCTAAGCAAAGTCCTTTGTGTTCTTCCCTCATCTGAAGATAAAATCTTTCTATCTATCTATTTATATGGGGCGGGGGGGTACTAGGAAATGAATGCAGGGTTGCTTAACCACTGAGCAACATCTCCAGCCCTTTTTTATATTTTTTTTTTAGAGACAGGGTCTCACTGAGTTTCTTAGGGCCTCCCTAAATTGCTGAGGTTGGCTTAGAACTTGAAATCCTCTTGCCTCACCTCCTGAGCTGCTGGGATTACAGGCAAGTGCCACTGCATCCAGCTAAAATCTATATCCTTTACAATAGAGTAAATCTGATGCATGATCTGGCCCGTCTTATCTCTCCACCCATATGAATTCCCAATCAGGAATCTATCTACACTTAACTTCGCTCAGTTCTTTAACAAGCCACACTCTTCATCTATGAGCTAGTTTCTCTCCTGTTCTGCCATTTGGCAACCTCCCTCAATTTAATTAATTCCTTCTTATATTTTGCATTACTAATGAGCCCTTGGAAAATTCTAAAATCCAAGTTAGGTAAAATAACTAGCTTTGCATTAAAAAAATTACTAATTAAAATGAAAACATATTTTTATTATAATCACATTGAAATTTATAGAAAAACAAACCTTGCCTTCAAACCTTAGCCTTCTTCCTCACATGGAACCAAAAGTTTAATATATTCTCAAAGAATTCAAGTCAAATGTAAAATGAAATAAAATGACTTCCAAACACTTGCAGGGGTAAATCTTCAGATTGTGTTAGAAATCACAACTAACTGAAAGTCTGAACAGTTTATACTAGGAAATAGAATCATTTTTCTTTAGATAATAGTGATAGCTAGAGGACAAAGCATTTTCTCCCCCACACTGGGAATTGAAGCCTGGGTACTCTACCACTGAGCTACATTGCCTATTTTTTTTTTTTTTTTTTTTTTTGAGACAGGGTCTTGCTAAACTGCTTACGGCCCTACTAATTTGCTAAGGTTGACCTCAAACTTGCAATTCTTTTACCTCTCCAGGATTACAGACATGTGCCACTGCACTTAGCAGAGCATTCCATTTTTAAAAAACATAGAAATATGGCAACTACAATGATTATTTCTTTAGATAGGCACATCCTGAACTCAAGTGGGGGTCATGTTTAGAACTTTTTGTTTACTAATTTGCTGTGCTCCTAGTATGTCCTGAAATATCACTTTGGTTGTAAGTGCATCTTTACTTTGTGCATTCATGTATCATTACTCTTTTGGCAAGGAATTTTTATATCATATTTCCAGAATTATTCAAGGTTAGGATCAAATCACTTACCAACTGGCAAATGGGAGCTGTCCCCTTTGTTTCTCTAGGTCCCTCACACTTAATAGCACTTAACACTCTATAGACATAATCTGACTTTATTATTTATTTATGTGGTGCTGGGGATTGAACCCAGGACTTGTGCATGTGAGGCAAGCACTCTACAAACTGAGCTATATCCCCAGCCCCGATAATCATACTTATTGAGATAAATATGAACATGCACTTTATTGAGAAAAAGAAATACAGATGATCCATAAACAATATACTGCAAGTGGAAATCTTTAAGGGAATAAATAAAAAAGTACAAAATGAAGTTTTCACCTGTTGTTCTGGAACAACTTGGAGAGGGAGTGAGGGAGGGAGTATTTCCCAAACATTGTGCAGAGTCCTATGTACAAAGATATGCAGAACAACATTGTGTTGGAAAATAACAACAAAAAAGAAATGTAAATATCTACCAATCGAGTGTCTTAGTCTGTTCTGCATGCTCTAACAAAAGAATGAATGGCTTAGAAACAACAAAAAATTATTTCTTATAGTTTTGGAGGCTGAGAGTCTATGAACAGGGTGCCAGCAGATCAGATTCTGGTAAATGCCCTTGTCCTAATTGCAGACTGAAGTCTTTCTTATGTATCTTCACATGGTAGAAAGAGGACAAGAGAATGCTCTTGTTCTCTTCTATAAGGTCATGAATCCTACCTCATTTTCTTAGGAGTTAGAGGGGTAACATCCCAGCCTATCACACCCTCTTTTGTCCAGAAAAATCAGACATAAACATGTAAATATTTGCCTACAACTTCAAAGTGAAGTCTCTGAAGCCTATCAATAGATTTCTAGAAATCCAGAGTCTATAAGGCTTTGTAAAGGAAGAACTCAGGAAAAACAGCTAAACCTGGATAATCATGCACATTCTCCTGCGTTTAGTAGGTTTGTAGCCCCTCAGATATAGGGTAGTCCTCCTTTATTCATGGGGAATATATTCCAGGACTCACAGTGGGTGCCTGAAATCTTACATAGTACTAAATCCTATATATACTGCTTTTTCCTATACATACATACCTGTGATAAAGTTTCAAAAAGTATAGTAAATACATAAATCAATAATACAATGATTTATTATTATCAACTGTTGCTCTTCATTTTAGTGGTAGTGTTGTGAAGTGTCCCTAATATAGCAATTGGCTTCCTATAGGTGTACCACATGTCCATGCATGTCCTCCTGGAGCAGCATAAGAGCATACAGGAGAATCAAGTCTATCTGCATAAGGATAGGGAAAATCTGGACTAGCATCCATTAAAACAAAACAAAATAAAACAAAACAAAACCCTTAATTCTTAATTATGATTAGAATAAAAGATTCTCAGATAAATAGAGATTATAGCAGTTTCAAAGAGGCCAAAATAGTCAATTGCTCCTAAAGAATTAGAGATGATACTAAAACAGTCAGTCCTTAGTTTTCAAGGTTCTGATAAACATGAATTTCAGTTCTGACAGTTTAGGTGAATATAAGTCCTCCAATAACACAGTTCAAAGATTGGTCATCTTGACTTATTCATTGTAAGTAATTGCACAAAGTACAAACTTTATTGTTAGCTATTTGGTCCCTAAGTCACTAAGTAAATAATATGCACATAATAATTAATCATACCACTTCTTTCAAAGTTTGGTAATTGGTCATTGCACATCTGTTATTTGGTTCTTGCAGGAACAGCAAAGACAGCTATGGGTAGTTGCATTGCCTCTTGTGTTTCCCAGTGATAAATGCACAGGTAATTTCAGAACAGGAAATCAACCAACAATCATGAAAATGCATCAAGGAAGTACGTAATAATTCTAGAACTGAAATTTAAATCAGACATAAATGGAGTTATTTATAGAAGAAAGAGTTAGTTTTGGGCATGTCAACCCTTCCAACATTCAAAAGACTTTAGACATGCAGGGGGACTTTGTGGAAGCAAACTTAAAAAACATGAATGAGGAAAAGTACAGTTGGCTATACATAGCCATAGGTTCACATCTATGAATTTAACCAACTGCAATATAAAAATTTTCAGAAAAGATTGGATAAGTACTAAATATGTACCAATTTTTTCTTACCATTATTCTGTAAACTATACAGTGTAACAATTCTTCGTATAGTATTTTTGTTATATTAGGCATTACAACTGATCTAGAGATGATTTAAAGTATATGGAAAGAAGGTGGGAATATAGTTAAGTGATAGAGCACTTGCCTAGCATGTGTGAAGCCCTGAGATCCATCCTCAGCACTGGGGGGAAAAAAAAGTAAATAAAAGACTTAAAGAGTATACTGGGAAGATTTGTATAGGTTAATGCAAATACTATATCATTTCATATAAAGGATTTGAGCACCTGCAGATTTTGGTGTCTGTAGAGAGTTTTAGCACAAATTCTGCGTGGATAATGAGGGATGATTTTAGTTGTGACAAAAAGAATAAAGATGTCCTGAAAATGATATCATAAAAAAAAACTTTATATTAATGAAAATCTAGAAATAATTCATGACATCAAAAGCAAAAAATTATAAAATGTTGGAAGCTGATTCAAACTATGAAGAACTATAAACATTTGTCAAGACAGAAAAACATGCTTATAAATTATGTGATGTGAAAAAGAAAGTAAGCACTGTTCAAACTATGATAAACTTTTTCAACAAAGAAACAGAACATTTAAATTCTCAATGTTACTAATGTTTGGGATCATAGTACATCAAATATTAGTTTTACTTTTCATTATTTTTCATTTATAATTAACATTTATCAGTAATATTTATAACTGACAGTAGAAGACATTTTAATGTTTGATAGAAATTTTACAGGTCATAGAACTATCATAACTCTTCCCATTAATTATTGAGATCCTTTTGCATATTTTCAGCTTGCCTGGTCATTTCGGTCTCATGCTACTCTGCAAAGGATTATCTTTTTTCTGAGAGTGTGTGGGGGGACAGGGGGAGGGTTAGGTAATTGAGAGTGAATCTAAGACACTTTACCACTGAGCCACACATGTCCAAGTTGTACTTATATCTTTCTTAGATAAAATGGGAACTATCAGTTTAAAAGACATTTAAGAAACACACCAATGAATCTGATCCTGATTCAAAGAAATAAGCAGTAAAGAATAAAACAAGAAAATTTGAACACTACTTGATACTTAATTATATTTATGAAATTTCTATTTTTAGGTGTGATGGTGGTATTTTGTTAGGTTTTTAAAAAGTCCTTAGAATGACATCAACTCAATATCAAAATAGGAAACCCCAGCCTTTGTTTGTCCCTGGAGAAACTTTTACTTAACAAAAATATATGGACAGCATTGCCTTTGTGAGAATTTCAGAAACCAGTGAAGATGTTGCTGCACCCATATGGGTATGAAGCCAAGAAGAATCACAGTAAGGTACATAGGAAAGTGTATTGCGTTTGCCTACCAGAATCCTTCCCTGTGTCCCTCATAGCATGTAGTAGTCAGGACAAAACTCCCAACTCCTGCTTCTCTGTTAGGAAGGAAAGAGAAAAGTGAAACATAAAAACCAACATTCTGGTTTCTGTCTTGCCTAACCCAGAGAACTGAGAGGGATAAGCATGTAGTTTGGATGTTAGGTTGGGGACTGCTGAGGACAAGGGTGCATGCCATGTGAACTAATCCAGGAAGATTGCAATAGTGAAGACATGAGAGAAGGATATTATGACTTCTGAGAAAACAAGGGCAAGCCTCTTTTGACTAGTACAAAAACTGGCCCCAAAAAAGATACATTCCCAGTAAAGATATGAGAGGTCCTGGGGAATATGCAGTCAGGCGGACTGATGAAGGTCTTTCCCTTTATGAAATCAATCCAATAGAATTGAAGATATGGCTGTTTTTCAAATGTGCAAATTCTAACAAAAGATCACAAAAGCATACAAAAAGAAAAATGGCCTAATCAAATGAATAAAGCAAGTCTTCAGAAACTAACACTAAAGATGTAGAGAACTATAAAGAATTCAAAATAGGGCTGGGGCTGTAGCTTAGTGGCAGAGTGCTTACCTAGCATGTGTGAGGCTATGGGTTAGATCCTTAGCACTGCATAAAAATAAACAAATAAAATAAAGGCACACTGTCCATGTACAACTACCAAAAAAATTTCTTTAAATTTTCAAAATAATCATGATAGAGAACCTCACTGAGCTAAATAGAACACAGACAACAAAAGTCAAAAGAATGATGCACTAACAAAATGAAAATATCAATAAAGAGATAGAAATTTATAAATTATTTTAAAAGGACAAAATAGAAATTCTGGTGTTGAAAAATACAATAACTGAAAAGTTCACCAAAGGGTGGATATATAAAGGAGTAGAATTTTTGTATATGATTGAAAGTTAAATTCTATAAATTATTATAATTTTAAGATGTTTTATGTAAGATGTTCCCCACGTTAACCACAAAGAAAATACTTATAGAAGATACGGAAAATGAAATAAAAATGGAATCAATGTATGTCACTACAAAAATCATGAAACACAAAGTAGGCAGTAACAAAAAAGACAAATAGCTATGAGACAAACAGAAAATAATGACAACAGTCATTCATTATCAGTAATTGCTTTAAATGTAAATGGATTAAACTCCCTTCTCAAAAGTAGACATTGGATAAATGGATTGTTAATAAAGATCCAACTATATGCTGTTCAAAGGAAACTTTACTTATTCATTTATTTACTTATGTATGTATGTATGTATTGGGAATCGAACCTGGTAGGAGAGGAGTGCACTGAGCCACATCCTCAGCACTTTTTAAAATGTTTTTTATTTTGAGACAGGGTCTCGCTAAATAGCTGAGGACTTCGTTAAATTGTTGAGGCTGACTTCCAACTTGCAATCTGCGCGTGCCACCATACCTGGCTAAGAGACTCCCTTTACATGTGAGGATACACATATGTTGAAAATAAAAAATGGAGAAGATACTTTATGCAAAAGGGAACCCAAAGAACAGGGGTGGTCCTACTAGTGTCAAGCAGAACAGAGTTTGGTTACTAGGGAAAAGCTTCACAACATGAGACCTGACAATTATTTTTTTAAATAACACCAAATCACAGGCAACAAAAGCAAAAATAGACAAATAGGACACATAGCATTTAAAACATTTTGTGCATAAAAGGACACAATCAATGGAATGAAAATAAAACCTAAAGGAGAAAATAGTTTCAAATTGTATATCTGATAAGGAGTTAATATCCAGAATATATAAAGAACTCATATGTCAACAATAAAAATAATTTTAAAATAGACAAAGGACTTAAATAGACATTTCTCCAAAGAAGATAAAGAAATGGCCAATAAACATGAGAAGATGCTCAATTTCATTAATCATTAAAGAAATACAAATCAAAATTACAAGATATCCTCCATTTGTGTACAATGTGTCAAAATGCATTCTACTGTCATGTATAACTAATTAGAACAAATGAAAAGAAAAATAGAAGGGAGACCAATAGAATGGAAGAAGGTGAATGGGGGAAGGAGGGAGATTAAGGGGAGGTACTGGGGAATTAAATTGATCAAATTATACTCTTTTATTGTGTGCATGTATGAATATAACAAATAAAAAATAGCTAATAAAAAACCCCACAAGATATTATCAGATACTCATTAGGATAATAAGTATAAAAACAAAATAAAACATCAAGTATTGGTGTGGATATGAAGAAACTGGAACCCTTGGTAGGGATATAAAATGGTGTAGCACTTTGGAAAACAATATGAAAGTTCCTGAAAAAATTAAAAATAGAAATACCTATTTGATTCAATAATCTCACTTGGTATATATATCCCAAATAATTCAAAGCAGGATCTCAAAGACAGCTGAATTCCCATAATCACTGCAGCATTATTCTCAATAACCAAGAGGTATGAACAACCAAAATTTCTACCAACTGAAGAATTGATTTAAAAAATGTACATATATACAATGGAAAACTATTCAGTCTTAAAAAAGAAAGCTCTGCTACACAGTACAACATGGATGAACCTTGAGGACATTATGTTAAGTGAAGTCAAGTTATTCACATACAAAAATATTCCATGATTTCACTCCTTTGTAACATTTAAAGCAGTCAAACTCATACAAACAGAAAGTAAAATGGTGGCTGCTAGGGGTTAGGAGCAAGGAAAATAGGGAATTAGTGTTTAATGGGATAGTTTCAGTTTCATGAGTTGAAAAAGTTCTGGAGATCTGTTCCTTTGCAATTTGAATATGCTTAACACCACTAACTTTTTTTTTTTTTTAAGGCTCTGTTTTTTAGATTTAGATACTAAACTAATATATAGTAAAATATATATATCTGGAAATAATATGTCTGGAATTTGCTTCAAAATAATCTGAGGGTTGTTTAGAAGAGTGTGCAGAGTTATACACAAGGTCAGTATTAGTAGTTGACTATCCTTAAAGTGGAGTGAGTGGGTTCATTATACTATTTTCTCTACTTTGGGTGTTTATTTGAAAAAAAAAAAATCAACCCAAGATTATCAAATTGGAAAATAAAACAATAGAAGTACTAGAAGAAATCAATAGAAGTACTAGTCAAGGAGGTCTCACAGAATGTACGATGAAAAAAAACTAAAAGAACATGTGGAAGAAAGGTAAGGGAAATACAGGACTTTTAGAAGGTCATGCAGTCAATAGGAGTCCCAGAAAGAGAAAATTGATAAATAAAGGGCAGGGCTAAAATAATGAGGTATCTTTTGTACATCAGATGATGTTATTTTACTCCTGATAGGAATATAAAGGGGCACAGTCATTTGAGGGAAACAGTTTGGTAATATAACTTAAAATTTAAAAGTCCCATATCCTATGACCAAAAACGTTTGTTTAAACCATTCCAGAAAAACATTCATATGTGCAACACTTAGATGCTTGTTAAATGTTCTTAAATAATTCTTTTCATATCGGTCACTACACACACACACACACACACACACACACACACACACTCTCACAATGTAAGCCATGATTCAAAAATTTAACTTCCAGGAATACTTCCTATAGCTATAGTTGTACAGGTGAGAAAAGACATTAAAATACTGATTGAAATAATGCTTTTAATAGCAATGAAACTGGGTATGTCTTGAAGTCCATTAAAGAGGAAGCTGGTTATACAACAGAACATTCATTGGAAGAATGAGAAACATCTCCCAGTTATAAAAAAATTTAAAGCATATATACACAAGGATTATTATTCAGCCATAAAAAAGAATGAAATTCTTTGTCATTTGTGGTAACATAGATGAAACTGGAGGATATTATATTAAATAAGTCAGGCACAGAAAGACAAACACTGTATGTTATCACTTGTTTGTGGAAGTAAGAAAGCTAATTTTAAACAAGGCAGTAATGGAAACTTACAATCCCAGTTACTCAAGAGGCTGATGTAGGATTGCTTGAGTCCAGGAATTCAAGACAAGTCCTGACAACAGAGAGACCCCCATACACACACAGATAAGCTCATTTAATAGTAGAGTAGAATAGAGGTCACTACAAGTTTGGAAGGGAAAGGATGGAGGGAGGTTGGATAACTAATACCAAAATAGTTACATAGGAGGAATGCCAATACTTCTAATACTTTTTTCCTTTTCCTAATACTTTACAGCACAGTACAGTGATTACTGTTCACAACTTACTATATATTTTACAAAGTAAAAGAGGAATTCATAGGTTCCCAACACAAATGATAAATGTTTAAGGAGGTGAAAATGCTGATCACCCTGATTTAATCATTACATACTATATGCACAGATTGCATTGTACTCATAATTACATGTAAGACTAAACAATCAAAAATTAATTTATAAAATACTTGCTTAGCATTGTTGAGTTTGTATTGTTTTTAAAAATATTGTATCATTTGTATTGTTTTAAAGAGAGAGGTTTTTATACCTAAGTAGTAAACTAGAATACAGTATATTTTGGGAGGTGGAATTTTTTTAAATGAATGAAAAAAAAATAACCATAATATGTAAATCAAAAATAAATGTTTAGAGAACAAAATGTAGGATTCAATTCTCTCATTATGAGAATTTAATTTGCTATGAAAGTGAAATATACTATTCTAAGATGAAAGAAATAAAGATTAATTTAACTCATATTACTTTCAAAATATAAAACTTTGGTTTTACACGGTTCTCTAATAGAGATGGGCCTGCTTCGTCACTTCTATGTGAAGGAGAGTGTAGGTAGAAAGACCATGTCATTGAGATTCAAATACATATCTCAAAATAAACTTACAATTTAACTCAATATCACTTGTCAGCTTGTACACCGGGTCCTATGGGAACCAAGGTCCAAGTACAAGAAATTCATGCCTTTAGAAAACCAGTCATGATTTAATTGCAAAATGTCTCCCAGAGACGAGATAGCATATATGCTTTTAATATAGATAACTATTAGTATCCTCATTTGGCACATAAAAACCAAGGCTTAAGTCATCAAATAACTTATACCCAAATAACTAAATTTGGAACAATCTGACTGCATACCAGGGCTTTTCACATTTGCATCTTCTTCCTATTCATTTTCCATCCAGAGCACACACAGATCTTCTGAGGACGTCAGATTAAGAAGTCTGATCCAGCAATGAACAGTCACGGTGGTTTTAGTTTCCATGGTAATTGCTAGGTCATATTTCTAAAACAAAAGCAAAGCAGTATTCTAAATCCTAAGGTGACTGATTAGAGAGGTTTCCATTTTAAACCTTCCTTTAACTCCCCCTCCATACAAAAACCTATAACGTTCTAAAACCCGGAGCATCCATGGAAAAATGATATGCCATTTATAGTAAAATGGATAGAACTAGAGACTTTAATGTTAAATAAGACAAACAGAAGATCAAAGGTCATATGCTGTCTCTCAAATGTGTAAACTAGAGAGGAAAAAGAAATCTGGAGGGGTCAAGGATCCCATGAAACCAAAGGGAGATCAGTAGAGAAAAGGGACCAGAGGTTGGGAAGCAAGAGGCAGGTGGGGAATGATACTGGCTAAAGATTGTTAAATTGTGTGCATGTACCAGTATGTAACAACAAATCTCATCTTTACCATAATGCACCAATTAAAAAAAAAATGAAACCAGATTTATATATAATAGGCATCATTACAATTGAACCCATCCTTTCTTTTACTCCAAACCCCTGCAGAGATTGTTTCCAAGTATGCATTTTTAAATGTTTTGAGAAACAGCAGTTCCCAACATTTTAAGTGGTGTATTTTAACTGACAGGATTCCAGAAGTATTACCTAAAGCTTTAATCCAACTCCTTCACTTATTTGTGAAGAAATTCAACTGCTAAAAACTCATAACTCCATAGAAGCTGTAAAACTGTTATCTTAGGATTCACTGAAATATTTGTCATTCTACTTTGGCTCTAAGTGGCTAAGTGTTTTCATGGAATTAAATTTTTTAATCAGTTCTTAGGAGACTGAACAAATTTCATCACTTTCTATGTTGCAATATACTGAACATTGTTAAAGCTGCTTCTGCTGGGCACGGTGGCACATGCCTTTAATCCCAGCTATTCAAGGATGAGGCAAGACACCACAGTTAGAGAGCAGCCAATTTACTGAGTACCTGTCTTAAAAATTACAAAAGGCCTGGGGGTATAGCTCACTGGTGTACTGCCTGCCTAACAGGCTCTAGGTCCAACCCCCAATACCAAGAAAAATATAACCAAGTCTCTATCTACTTGAGAACCTTCCATAACAAGTTTAGTTTTTAAAATGACCTGAGCTCTCTAGCACTCCATACTGCTTAAAATTGGGCTACCTCTCTGTAGGCTTGATTCCTGGTCTTTGATTAATGAGAATCCTTTTTCAAACTTTCTCTAGGAGAGCTAACCAAGTTCAGGTTTTCTAATAAAACCGGGCCATTGCTTTCCTCAGGAACCTAACTACACCATATCTCATAACTTCCAGAAATAGTTATGGTCCAGTTTTGACTATTCCTCAAGCTGATAATTTGTTGAAATCCACTAAATTGCAGCTAATCTCAAAAAAAAAAAAAAAAGTTTTATAGTTCAAATTCACATTTAAAAATATTGAATTTGGGGGGGGGCTGGGACTGTGGCTCAGCGGTCGCCTAGCACACAGGGGCCCCTGGGTTCAATCCTCAGCACCACATAAAAATAAATAAAACAAGGGTATTATGTCTGACTACAACTAAAAAAACAAATATTAAAAAAACTGAATTTTTTAAGTCTAGTAACTTATGACATATGCTCCAGATTTATTTCACTTGAAACCCTAATAAGTTTGGTTTGAAAGATTTATTTAGACACGTCTACTTTTGAGCACAGTTGGATATTCATAGGAATTTCAGCTTAAGGTTTGATTTTTTTAAGGATATCCACTGATAAGCATAGATGCTGGAACCCAAAATATAACCAATATCAATTCCCAAACATTTTGAAAATTAAGTACCAACAAACCAGCAAAGCTAGGACTGTAAATTATTTCTTCATTTTCCCAATTTACTACCTGCCCACTATAGCCAGCCACCATGTTACATAGAACTGCACAATCAATACAGTTTCATACACTAGAGTTAGGGGAATTCAGTTTTCAGATTTAAGTAAGGGCAAAAATACATTGGTTTGGTGGTTTCTAGGAAATGGTTTTGATACCTGAAAAGCAAGGTAAAATTAATAACAAAAGCCAACAGAATTTAGCAACTGAAAATCAATTTATTAAAACAGTTGACTTAGGCATCTGCAATGGTGACTTCGACTTCCACTCCTGGTTCAATACTGATGGAAGTAATCTGTTTAACAATCTCAGAAGGGCTGTGCAAGTCAATGAGTCGCTTGTGTATTCTCATCTGGAACCTATCCCATGTCTTGGAACCTTCACCACAAGGTGTTTTTCTTGTAGTGATCCTCAAAGTCTGCAACAAAAGACAAAACCAAGTGTTTTTTGCATATCCCTGAGATGTCCGGGCAAATTACTACTTGAAAGTAGACTTGTGCATTTGAGAAGGCATTATTTCTTTACAGTGACACGTTTCCAGATACCACTATTTAAAAATACAACTGTCTTTACCCCGCCCTTACAGTCTGTGTCGATAAGGACCAGACTGTACCCCAAGACTGTCACTTCAAACACTAGACGCTACAAACCTAATTCCACCAGTTTTTATTTGAATCTGTGGACCCATAACAACTACTTCCTGTTATTTATTTTACCTTGGTAGGCATGCGAACAGGTCCTTTCACTTTGAGATTCTTTTCCTTGGCGCCTCTGATCAAATCAGCACACACTACAAGGAAATACATGCACCTCTCAGTTCATTAAAATCAATTAAAACCCGTTTAAGAAACTTCAATCTAAGTTGGCTCAGAATAGCGTATAAAAACTATCACCATAATTCAACACGGTAGGTATCTCCTCATCGCCAACGGTTTAAGGTACGAAAAGCAACGAATGTCGAACAGTAAACCAAATACATTGCTTTTCCTCCAAATGCCTCGCTCCCAAACGATTCAACCGACCTTTCTCGAGCGACTTCACGTTGCGGCTGGTAAGGGTAATTCTGATTCGATGAATTGCCACTTCTGGTTCCACGGGTGTCTTTCCGGTGTCTTTAAATGCCTGTTATCACACATACGAGATAAAAAAAAACTAACGAAAAAGCAAAGAAAAAGCAAAAAAAAAAAAACACTCAAACCTCAGATTTTCTCCATTGTTTCACCAGTAACATCCCCGGATCCCACAACCACAGCAGAAGCCCTATGCCGGCCAAGTGATACCAGGCTTTCGCTGCCTCCTAGATCCCGGCAACCACTCCAGCATTCCACCGGCCCACGGCTGAGTCCCACTGGCGCCCAAAGCCGCGCTTCACGGTTCCTCGGCTCACCATGGCTGCGGCGCAGCTTCCTGACCGACTTATTCCTCGGCAAGAGTGAACAGCGGTGAGTCAGGAGCAGAAGCGGGCAGAGGACTCCTCCTCCGCACCAACAACCGCGTCGCTCGCTAAAAGGAAAGCATGAGGCTCGGGTGGCGATTTTATAGACCACCTGCATCCGGGTTTCTCAAGCCCCGGAAGCGGAATAGCTCCGCGCGCTGAAAAGGAGACCGCACGAAGCTGGGCTAGAGAACCCGTAGAGCTGGCGGGAAAAGTGCGCCTGCGGACGCCCCCTGCTGTCCAGGAGGAGCCAAAGCCCCTCGAGGTTGGGTCCGGGCTCACGTATCTGCGCACGTCCTCTGGCCACCTGGCAGAAATGACGGGCGACGCTGAAACCTGAGAAACTACCTCTGGGGCGTTCTCCCTCGCCCTCGGGTAAAAGTGCAAACGACCCCTGCGGTTTCTGCAGTGCAGATTTTTGTTTCTGATACAAAGCCAACCAACTCACTGTTGTGTGAACTAGTAACTTTTCTGAGTTAGTAACTGACGCGGCGTTTAGAAAAATGAGCCTGACGAGTCAGATCTTTGGGTGGGGTGGTATGGGGTAGGGGGGGAACCCAGGGGCTCTCTGCCACTTGGTTGTAGCCCCAACCCCTTTTGAAGTTTTTATCTTGAGGCAGGGACCTCACTAAGTTTCCCAGGCTGGCCTTGAAGTTGGGATCCTCCTGCCTCCGACTCCCAAGTGGCCAGGGTTACAGACCTGAGGCACCAAGCCCTGGCTGAGATGGGCTGAGATACAGGACAGAAGGGAGAGGAGATAAACTCAGATTACTTTACAGGTGAAACTCCCAGCGAAAGGAAGTATTTGTTCCTACCCACCGAACAGGTGAGGGACACAGCCCTGACCTCTCTCCCATCAGAGCTCTTTCTCCACATTTCCTCTTCTGCTTCTTGTGGGTAAATTACATCTGAAACTTTCATCAAATAATAGCGTTGACTTACTTGCTTGGTGGTAAAATTAACCTGAGTAATAACTCGGTTTTGTTTTGTTCGAGTCAAAAAAAAAAAAAAATACACACACACATACACACACATTTTTAGGGTTTGCTGCAATTTAACAATAAATTTAATGTTAAAATTTGCATACTTTCTAGTTCCAATATTTTTTAATGTAAACTATTAGCTGTAACTATTCTATTGGTAGAAATGTGCCACACACAAAAAAAATCTGAAAACCTTATTCTAGAAGCTGTCATCTTCAGGCTTTAACTTATTGATATGTTTATCTGCAACAAATAGACAAAAATGCAATTGCCTAGCTCCCTAGGATATGAAAAACCACTCCTGTATTTACTACCAAAGTTGAATGTAGATCTTCAGAGAGAGTGTACCGTGACATTCATGTTTCACACAGATGTGAGCTACTTCAATAAGTATTGAAGGAAAAAGTAGAAATTAGCAGTAGCAAAAAATAAAAGGATGCAGAATTCCACCATTCTGAGATAACCACTGTTTACATCTGTAGATATGTATGTATCTTTTAAAAATGGGCCCCTGCCCTATGGACAGTTCAAGTCACATATGGTTTATCAGAATAAATATACTTAGAGCAATATCTCTTTTCATGACAGTGTCATCATGAATTATATAGATGATTCTTTCATTTGTTGAACCAGTCTTCTATTTACAGACATTTTTCCATTTTTCATTCTTATAAACAATACCATAAGGTACATGCTGGTAGATTAGGGTTTCTCAATCTCAACCCAATTGGCATTCTGAGGCGGATAGTTCCTTGTTTTGGGGGGGCTGTCCTGTGTATTGTAGGATGTTTAGAAACATCTCTGGCTCTTACCCACTAGCTATCACTAGATAACCCTTCCTTCCAGTTGTGATAATCAAACATGTCTCTAGACATTGTCAAATGTCTCCTGTAAGACACAACTACTCTGCCCCATTGATCTGCAGTGTTGTAGATCAATCTTTTAGCTCCTCCTTGGCATCACATAATTACTAGATATTCTTATACACTGGATGACTTAATCAAAGAATAAGTTTTTAAATATGTAAGATTAAATTAAGTAAGTTGCCCTCTGGGAAAATTGTACCCCCAAACATATTTCTCCCAGCAGTATAAAAATTCAATAAATTAAATATATATTTCATTTTAACTTTTAAAATATTCCTAAGACCATTATGAAATATGTATTTTCAATCTCTCTCTCTCTGTAGCTCTTCTTTACTAATTTTGGAAGTTCTTTTAAAATCATCTTATAAAACCTGTATACTGCAGGGTGGGTCTGTAGATGGCCACCTACTGGTATTTTGCTGCAATGACAGTATCATCCTACAATTTTTTTTTTTTTTTTACAGCCATAAAAATGATTTCATTCATGGTTAGATTTATGAATGAATTAACAAAGGCAAGTTGTCACATGAGTGTGGATTAGTCTGTTTGGACATTATATTATTTTGAATTTTGGATACAAATATAATTTTTCAATGTTTGAATTTCTTCCGTCTGAAATTTAAGAATAAAAGTGGGTGCAAACTAGTATGGCAATATATAAATCAATGGAAGTGTAACTGATGTGATTCTGCAATCTGTATATGGGGTAAAAATGGGAGTTCATAACCCACTTGAATCAAAGTGTGAAATATGATATATCAAGAACTATGTAATGTTTTGAACAACCAACAATAAAAATATATATATAATATTAATTAAATAAAAATATATTTTACCTTAAAAAAAAGTGGGTGCAAGTTTGAAACTTTCTCTCATGATTGCCCATTTTGTATTGGTCAGGGAATGGACAACAGAGGTGATTTCTCATGGTTTCCTAGGATGAAACGTGAGGACTGAGAACAATACTCATCCTGTGATAGCCAGCACTGTCAGAAGTATTCTTCAGTCACTCGATCTTCACATAGACCCCTGGAGATAAGTACTGTTATTCATACTCGATTCATGAAATGAAGCTAAATAATCTGTCCAAGGTCCCAGGAAAAGCCAGTGTTTGAATCCATGCTGTCTCTTTTTTAGGCTCTGCAGTCAACCCATGTGCTGCACTCTCAGATATTTTAGGGCCCATCTTTATTAGTAGTGGCATTACATCTGAGACAAGTAAAATCGTATTATATTAACCAACATGTCCTAAAGGACTTTATGTATTTCACTATACAGTACTCCCCACTTACCTGGAGAGGATATGTTTCAAGACCCCCCAGTGTTTGCCTGAAACCTCAGATAGCATAGAAGCCTATATATATTATGCCTTTTCCTACACATACAGATATACCTATGAAGAAGTTTAATCTATAAATTAGGCACAGTAAGTGAATAACAGCAGTGGCTAATAATAAAATACGATAATTATAACTAGAAATTGCAATAAAAGTTTGTGAATGTGGTCCCTGCCCCAAATATCTTTATTGTACTGTTCTTGCCCTTCTTCTTGTGATGATGTAAGATGATCCGATGCTGATGTGATGAGATGAAGTGAGGTGAATGAAGTAGGCATAGCATTAGGTCATTGATGCCCTTTGGATGATACATTGGGAGAAGTGTTAGGTGATCCTGGCTAATTTTCCACTTAATATTTTTGGATTTTTTTTTTTGTATGTACTGACAATGGATAACTGAAAAGCAAAACTTTGGATAAAGAAACCACTATAGTTGAAATCAGAAATTACTGAATTATTAAGTGCCCCCATTATGAGGTAGTTTGCCCATTTTTTAAACTCACTCATTCTTTTGTTTGAAGTTCCATAAACAACCAAGGCCAGTTAACTCTATTTGCTTCTAAAAATCATTTTACTAAAGTAAACAATGAAAAAAAGAATGAGGAACACAGTAAGATCTTTTTTCAAGCATGAATCATCTGGAACACGGGTTAGGTTGACAATTTTTAGTCATAATTAACCACAGAGCTCACAGAATTCTCTGGGGGTGGGATTTGAATGTCTTCTCTAGGCACCCTAGTTTCTCTTTTTCCCTCTCTTGTTCTTCCTCTCTGGCCTGCATACATCTGAAAGTCACCCGTCTACCTCTATTACACAGTGCAAGTTCCTAGCTCTAAGATGACTTTCAGAAGATTTCTACTGCCACACTTTTGTGATCCTGATCTCATGCAGAGGAGCTAGAGATATTCATATCTATCAGTCACTCTAACTAGGCTTGTGGTTTTCATGTTGTATAGAATGAATACCACATTTTAGAAATCATTTCCACCACTTGCTTTTCTTTATGAGAAGATTGAATCTTTGGCTCTCCTTATACACTGATTCTGCCACTTGCTTTTGTATGTTAGATAGGTTCTAGCACGGCCACAATGTTCCCACCTCCTTTTATCTCAGGCCTTGTGTAATTCTCTCTATATGGGAGCTTGTGACTTGCTTTCAAATACTAGAATTTGGCAAAAGTGCTGGAATGTCACTTCCATGAATAGAATGAATCAGTTTTTGACTTGTCTTGCTAGCAAATTCCTCCCTAGCAACCTGCCCTAGGAAGCTGCCCTAGGAAAAGTAGGAATTTTCTACTTAAAAGTGAAAGAGTGAAGGCTTTTCCCTTCAAGATCAGAAACAAGATAAAGGTGTCTGCTCTTGGCACTTTTATTCAACATTGTATTGGAGGTTCTAATCAGGGCAATTAGACAAGAAAACCAAACCAAAGAGATCAAGATTGGAAAGGAAGAAATAATACTATTTCTAGTTTGTACATAAGATTATTTCATGTATGGAAAATCCTAAAAATACACTAAAAACATCTATTAGAACTAACAAATAAGTTCAATCAAGTTATAGGACACAAAAATCAGTTGTAGTTCTAAACACAAGCAATGAACGTTCTAAAAATAAAATTAAGACAACCACATTTATAATAGCATCAAAAAAATAGTGAAGTAAATTTCACAAAAGAATTCCAAAACTTATACTCTTGAAAACTACAAATCATTGTTGAGGGAAATTAAAGAAGACATAAATAAATGAAAATACATCCTATGTTTATGGATTGGAAGACTCAATATTGTTAAGATGATAATGCTACAAATTTACCTACAGATTCAATGCAATCCCTATCAAAATCTCAGAGTTGACTTTGAAGAAATTATCAGGTGATCCTAAACCTCATGTGGAAATTATTAAATAATCTTGAAAAAAGCAAAACAATTGAAGGACTAACAGTTCCTGACTTAAAAACTCTTTAAAAAGTTAAGCAATCAAGACAGTGTAATCATGTCATTAGGACTGATGTATAACTAGCTGGGTGGTATAAAATTGAGAGTCTGGAAATAAACCCTCACATTTATAGTCACTTGTTTTTTAAGATGGATGCCAAGACAATAAGGGGATGAGGGAATAGTTTTTCTACATGATGCTGGAACAACATGCAAAAGAATCAAGTTGGACCCCTACCTCACACCATAAGAAAACCAATTCAAAATGGACCTACCACCTCAATGAAGGACTAAAGCTGTAGAAGAAAACATAAATCTTTGTGACCATAGATTTTCCAATGGTTTTTTTAAATAAGACACCAAAAACATGAGCAACAAAAAGAAAAAAACATATATATATTGGATAACATCTGAATTAAACACTTCTGTTTAGCAGTGGACACTCTCAGAAAGTGGAAAGACAACCCACAGAATAGGAGAAAATATTTGAAAATCATATCTTATCAGGGACCTTTATATAGAATATATAAAGAACTCTGGCAGTTTGATGAAAACAAATGATCCAATTTAAAAATAGCCTAAGAATCTGAGTAGAAATTTCTTTAAGGAAAACATAAAAATGCCTAATATGCACATGAATAGATGTTCAACATTATTAACTATGAAAATGAAAATCAAAACCAAAATGAGGTATCACTCTATACTCACCAAGATGGCTACATAAAACTCAAAAGACAGATAATCTGACAGTGTTAGCAAGGATGTGGAGAAACTGAGAACCCTCATACAGTGCTGGTTGAAATGTAAGACAGTACAGATATTTGTGAAAGCAATTTTTTCAGTTTCTCAAATGCTAAAATAGAATTACTGTATGACCCAGGAATTCCACTCCAAGGTATATACTCTAGAGCAATGAAAACATGTCTACAGAAATCTTACCTGAGTGTTCATAGCAGGATTATTCATAATGGCCAAAAGATGGAAACAACTTAAATATCCATCAACTGATGAATAGGTAAATAAAATGTGGTGTATTTATACAGTGGAAATAAAATGAAGTTAAGTACTAATGCATGTCACAACAGAGTCTAAGCTTGAAAAACATTAAGCTAAGTGAAATATGACAGTTAAAAAAGACTATAAATTATATGATTCCATTTATATGAAATGTCAAGACTAGGCAATTCTATAGAGACAAAAGTAATTAGTGGTTGCTTAAGGGCTGGTGGGAGGAATGCAAGTGGAGTGACTAGTACAGGGAATTTGGGGTGGGGTAATGAAAACATCCTAACATTGATTGTGATGATGGCTGTACAACTCTGTGGACACACTGGATGCCACTGAATTGCATACTTTGAATAGGTGAATGGCATGTATGTGAATCATATCTCAATAAAGCTACTATTTAAAAACAAGAAAAACAAGTAAATTGAGCACCGATTTTATAAAATGGAAGCAGCCAAGGAATATTTATATGAAATGTTTTAAGAGAGTATTGGAGAAGTTTGAAGTTTGAAGTGGAGACAACTCTCAAAAACCTTTTCTTTAAATAAGAACAATTTAATTTTTTTTGTTTTTGCTTTTTATACCTTTATTTTATTTATTTATATGCAGTGCTAAGATTAGAACCCAGTGCCTCACACATGCTAGGCAAGCACTCTACCACTGAGCCCCAGCCCCAGCCCCACAGCCTTTTATTTTTGACTTCTAATTATAATAAAAATGTAACATAAAAGTTATCATCTTAACCATTTTTGAGTGTGCAGTTTAGTAGTGTTAAATATATTTGTATTGTTGCAAAACAGACCTCCAGAAATATTTTTATCTTGCAAATGTGAAACTCTATACTATTAAATAATAATTCCCCTTTCCTCCCAGCCCCTATTAACCCACATCCTAATTATGAGTTCAACTACTTTGGATACCTCCCATAAGGGGATTCATCCCTTTGTGACTGGCTTATTTCACTTAACATAATGTTCTCAAGTTTCATTTATGTTGTAACATGTGACAGAATTTTCTTTCTTTTAAAAGTAGAATAGTATTCCATTGGATACCACACTTGCTTATCATTCATTCCTTGATGGACATTTTGATTGCTTGTTGTCTTCTGGGAGTTTCATAGTTTTTGCTCTTATGCTTAAGTGTTTGTTCTGTTTTGAGGGGTCTTTTTGTTTGCTTGCTTTTTGTTTTTGTATACGGTATAAGATAAGGGTCCAACTTCAGTCTTTTGTATATAGATATTCAGTTTTCCTGACATTATTTGTTAAGAATATTCTGTTTTCCATGAGATGGTCTTGGTTCCCTTGCTGAAAATAATTTGAACATATATGCTGGGATTTGTTTCTGAGCTCTCTATTCCATTCCATTTCTCTGAGCTCTCTATTCCACATTTTGCATATTCATTCATCCTTTAACGGGCATTTTGATTGCTTTTACCTCTTGGCTATTGTGAATAGGGCTGTGATGAACATAGGTGTGCAAATATCTCCTCAAGACCCTGCCTTTAATTCTTTTGGCCACATATCCAGAAGTGAGATTGCTTGATCATGTGATAATATTATTTTTAATTTTGTGAAACTGCTATTCTGTTTTTCATAGTGACTCACCATTTTTCATTCTCATAACAGTGCAAACGTTCCAATTTTTCCAAGTCCTTGCCGACACTTGTTACTCATTTATTTATTTACTTGCCGTATTAGTAATTGAACCCAGGGCCTTGCACATGCCAATCAAGCACTATACCACTGAGCTTAGTACCACTGTACCATCCTAACCTTGTTTTTATTTTCATAGTGATTATCTTAATGGGTGTGAAGTGATATCTCACTCTGGTTTTGATTTGTGTTTCTCTGATGATCTGTAATGTTGAGAATCTTTTCATATGCTTGTTGACTGTTTGTATATCTTCTTAAGGGAAATGTTTCTACAAGTCCTTTGCTCATTTTTAAATCAGCCTACTTGTTGTTGAGTTCTAGGAGTTTTATATCTATCACCTATGTAAATATAGAAATAGACGTATGGAGATACTCATGTAGATAAATTATGGGTGTCTTCTTATAAGAGATGTGATATGTAAATATATGCCTTAGGTTGTCTTTCACTATCTTCATTCTGTCCTTTGATGCACAAAAATTTTTAAGTGCAATGTAGTCCATTCGTTCATTTTTGCTTTTGTTGTGTTGCTTTTGGTGTTATATCCAAGAACTTATTGCCAAATCCCATGTCATAAAGTGTGCACCCTTCATTTTCTTCTAGGAGCTTTAGAGTTTTAGGTCTTATTGTTAGATCTTTAATCCATTTTGAGTTAATTTTTTTATGTGATTCATCTTTTCACATGGGATGTACAGTGAGCCCAATAACGTTTGTTGAATGAGTCTTTTCTTTGTTGAAGATAACATGACCATGTGCATAAAGGTTCCCCCACCCCACCTCTGTATTCTGTTCCATTGGTCTTCTTGTCTGTTTTTATGCCAGTTACACACTGTTTTGATTAAGGTGGCTTTGTAATACATTTTAAAATCAGGAACTGTGAGTTCTCCAACTTTGCTCTTTTTCAAAATTGTTTTGGTTCTTTAGGATTCCTTGATTCCATATGAATTTTCAAATAAAATTTTCTATTTCTGCAAAAAATGCCACTGGAATTTTGATAGGGATTACATTGAATCCGTAGATTTCTTTGAGCAGTATGGATATCCTTACAATATTAAGTCTTCATATCTATAAACACAGAATATCTTTCCATTTATTAATACCTGTTTTATCATCTTTCATCAGTGTTTTCTTGTGGTATAAAGTCTTTCACTTCCTTGTTTAGTTTATTCCTAAGCATTTTGTTCTTTTTTGATGTTATTATAAATGAAATTGTTTTCATAATTTTCTTTCAGATTGTTCAATATTATTGTATACAGACACAAGTAATTTTGTGGCCATTTATTTTTTACCTAGGTATTTATATGATAAAGATTTATAGAAATCAGAAAACAAGTTTAAAAAATGAAAAGAGATATTCACAGTTCCTCAATTTCAAACAAACAAAACTTTGTTTTCATTCTTTTCTCTCTCTCTCTCTCTCTCTCTCTCTCTCTCTCTCTCTCTCTTCTCCCCCTTTTCCTTTTGTGGTACAGGGATGGAACCCAGGGACCTTGTCCATGTTAGGCAAGTGCTCTACCTGTCCTCAGCCCTCTCTGTATGTTTTCAGAAAAATTTATTGAATTTCAAATTGTAATCACACTGAATAGACGATTCTGTACTCTGCCCCATTCATTTAGCATTGTAAAGTAGCCATTTCTATGCTATCATAATCACCATAACATTTTGAATCGATTGTTCTAATTGATTTAATATTTTGGACATTTTTCTTTTCTTTTTTTTTTCCAGAATAAACAGCTCTGTTGACTGTGTCATCAATTAAAACGTTTACTGGGTAGTGTTTCACAGGATGGATATTCAGAAGCATAATTACTGAGTCAGTGAACATAAACATTTTTCAGGTTCTTGACAGACTGCCAAACTGCAGTTCTTTCCCAAAAGTTGTAGTGATCTACATCGTTACTAACCATGTATGGAAGATCCAGCTTTACTACACCTTAATTAGCATCAAGAATTTTGTGCATGTATTTGTGTTTTTTTCAAGAGCCCTTATTTTTAATGTGCAACTTTTCAAGTACTTTGGGGATGACATCTTCCTGTTTTCCATGTTTGTCTCCTAAATGCATTTTCCTTACTATGAATTTACTTTTCAATATTTTTTGTCCACTTCTCTTTTAGAGCATGATTAATTTTTTCATTTTTATTTGTATGTATTCTTTGTATAATAAAAACATGGACCTGTTGTTACATTTTAACCAAGTATTTTTCTCAGTCTCTTGTCTGTACTTTACTCATATTTTAATATTCAGGTTATATCTTCTTTTGTAATTAAATCTGGCAGTCTCTTGTACAGTTTTCCACTGCTTTTTGCTTAGAAATTCTTTCTCTCCAAATTTATAATAACTTCTCAATTCTGTTTTCTTCCAGTTTTACATATGCTCTCTAATCCATCTGGAAGTGATTTTGGTATGTGGTATGTAAAGTATTTATTGGAAAAAATATAATTTTAGTAAAACTAATGGTGGTAGGCTAGAAGCTCTTTGAAAACAGGAAGCATGTTTATTCACTCTTGGGTTTCCTCAACTTTCCCAGACAGAAGCATGACTACACCCAGCCTCTGTTTCCTCAGGCTACAGCAGCAGCCATCAGGAAAGATGGCTCCTGATGCCTTCCATCTTTTCTCTCTGCCAGGAGACATTAACCACCCTGACATCTTCTCCCTTGTCCACATCTTCCACCCTAAATCTGCAGAATTAGGGAAAAGGATACCTTTTGAGGGGACTCCAGAAATCAGCTGAGGCCAACAGCGCCCCCTGGTGCCTGTTTCATTTTAATTGTTCCTAGGACCTTACACTCTCTGGACTGGTCATTTTCCAGAGAGGCCTTAAAAGATCCTTCAACCCCGGGTAAGCTGAGATAGTTTGCTCTGACATTCTCTTCAGGGAAACTTCTCCACGTATACACCTCCTCCTCAGTCAAGGAGAAGCCATTATTTTCTGGTTGCCTTTTGGATATGGAGATGTGGGGCCCAACTATTAACCCAACTTTCTAGAGATCGTTTATAAGAAATCTTTGAGGCTTTGTACAAATAAAATTCCAATGACATCTTCCTGCTACCCCACTAATGCCTAAAGTTGTGAGTTCCAACTTCTGGGTTCACTCTGGAACTCTCAGTATAAAGTTAAAACATACACATACACACACACACACACAGTGTTATCATTCAATTTGTTGCCTAAGGAGGAATTCATAAAACATGAAGAGTCGGTAGAGTTCAAAGAAGTAGAGCCTAGAAGTAGTCTTCAAATCTAATTAGAGACAATATGTGATAGTGGTCTCCTTAGAAAAATAAATTATTAAATCTATCTGCCCCCTTTTCTCTTCTAACACCCTAATGAGGTGTTAACAGATACTAGAAAAGCCAAAGCAAGGATGACAAGAAAGTCAAAAGATAAGATCTTCACCAACCCACTAACCAAATACTGAAACCTAAATTCAGCTGACTTTATATGCGGAATTGTCCCAGTGCTGAATCATCCTAGCTCAAGTTACAATAGCAGGAGACTAAAGATACACTCCAATAGACCATTAATGGCAGTTATGTGATCTACCATATAGACTAGTAGGATCCTTGTTACATTTGAGAAATATGAGAGAAAACAACAGGTTAATTTTTTTTTGTCTTTTTTTTTTTTGGACAATTTATTCTTCAGATTGTTTTGTGGCAGAATCCAAATTTCTTAAGGGTTTAAAGTAAAGATTACTCAATGTTTGACAAATGTTTGGTCAGACGGACTGTACAATGTGTTCTAATGTGATTCACTGTTCCTGAAAGTGGGAAAATCTACTTCCAGTTCTTAAGTCAGGAAAATTCTGTAACTTGACCCCCTCTGTGAGGGGACATGCTTCTGGCATTGGTTGCCATTATTCCCTCAAGTTTTTTTTTTTTTTTTTTTTTCCCCTCCTTTCTCTTTAAATTTCCTCTGGCTGTGCTCGATTATTCCATAGACCTTTAGATTTTCCCTCTTTGTAATCGGACGCCCTATTCAGCAGTGTGCAGGAAGCTGTCTCAATTTACTTTGGTTCTTCTCAGCTGCCTCTGCTTTCCTGAGCTCAATGTGTGTCTTGTTTCATCCTCTAAATTTTCCCTTTTGAGGGCGCTTGTACTATTTTAATATTTTTGTCAAGAAAGTGTGGTTTTTTTTTACATAATGAGTTGATTAATATATATCAAGGTAGTCAAGAAGAATATTTAATCTCTTTTATATTGTTTCTTAAAACTCATATTGCACAGAAAAAAATTGAAATACTCCCTATGACTGACCTGAGACACACACATGCACAAACATGCACACATACTAATTTTCTTATTTTTAAAATTTAGTTTTAATTTTTATCAGTTATACATGAACAAATAGTGACATTAGGATTCCTGCATTTAAAAAGCAGGCCTCAAGGATGCCAGACCGAGACTCTTGGAGTCTCTTGGATATTTTAAACTTCATCTTGCTGTTGTTGGTTTGGTATATAAACCTGCATCTCCCAGTAGCACGCTTATGTGGATACTTCTTGGGTTTTTTTGTTTGGTTTGGTTTTTGTTTTGTTTTGTTTTGTTTTAAGGCATGACTTATTACCTTTCCTTTTTGGAAAATGAAGATTTTAATCTTTTTCCCCACTCTCATCCTTAGTACATCCACTCAGTTCACCTCCATTCATCCTTTCATCATAGTTACATGGAATGAAACTCTGGTCGGATCAACAATGTTGCATCACTTTATCTATATAAGGCGATTTTACATTGTACCATTTGTTGTGTGATATTTGCCTTTCTTTTGTTGCTCAAACTTTTAGTTTCTCCTCACTTTAATAAATATTTTGCTTCCTTTCCTTTGTTTTTTTCTGGGTTCCTAGTTAAGTTAATGTCAAATTCTCTTCAAATTGTGGAAACATTTTTTCAGTCCTCTCAAAACACAGGGATTCTTCCCTAGTGCCCCGTCCCCCGCCACCTCCCCACCTTATACCAATGTGATTCTATAACATGTACAATCAGAAAAATGAGAAATTATACCCCATCTGTGTACGATATATCAAAGTGAATAAATGCATCCTACTGTCACATACAATGAATTAAAACAAAAAATTAAAAAAAAATAGGGATTCATCAGTTTCATTTCCTTTGAGTCCTTGGAACTGCTCTAATCTGTGCAGGTCCATAATTGACAGTCTCTGTTCCTCATTCATTTTTATCTTTGGGAATTCTCTTTGTTTCTCTGTTGAGTTGTATCTGTTTCCTGGATCCCATGTTTTCTTCTTTCTTGATTTATGCTCTTGCCCTGAAGAAATACCATCTCAAGTAGCTTCCTGAAACAGGGAACATAGGAGTAGACTTTTGAGATCATGCATGTCTGAAAAAGACTTTAGTCAACCTACAGGTAGAATCAACAGTTTGGCAGGGTATGGAGTTCTAAGTTGGAAATGATTTTCCTTCAGAATTCTGGATTCAGTGGCCTCCATTGTCTTTTTTTTTTAAAGAGAGAGTGAGAGAGGAGAGAGAGAGAGAATTTTTTTTTTTTAATATTTATTTTTTAGTTATCGGCGGATACATCATCTTTGTTTGTATGTGGTGCTGAGGATCGAACCCCGGCCGCACGCATGCCAGGCGATCGCGCTACCGCTTGAGCCACATCCCCAGCCCCCTCCATTGTCTTTTAGCATCTTTATCTTTTGCCTGTGACCTGGTATTTTTTTTCTAACTTCTGGAAACTTGTAGGACTTTGCCATTGTCTCCACTGTTTTAATATTTCATGATAATATGTTGCTATAGTTTGGATATGCTTTAATTATGTCCCCCAAATTCCATTGTGATTGAAGGGTTGGTCTACAGAGTGGTGCTTTTGTGAGGTTGTGGAAATTTTGGGAGGGTCTTGGGGGTATTGGGGTTGTGTCATCAGAAGGGATTGTGAGATCCTGACCTTTCTCTGACTTCCTGTTGAGCAATGTGAGTTGTTCTACCCACAAACTTATACCATGAAGTCATATAGGTGATGCCAACAACCAATCAGTTTGAACCTCTAAAACTGAAAGCTAATGAAATTCCTTTTATTTCTTAAGTAGCCTGTCTCAGGTATTTCATTGAAGTAATGCAATGTTGACTAATCCATATACCTTCTTTTAGTCTGTTTTCATTTATTGTCTGGGCAATCAAGACATCCTTTCAAAACTGAAAACTTTTGCTTCTCAAGTGACTCTTCGATAATTTTCTGTCCCCCCAACTCCCCACCACTTATGTTATTTGGATGTATGACTTAGGTTAATCTTTCAAATGTTTTCTCTTTGCTATTCTCATTATGCTTTTACTCTGCTGTCTGAGCAATTTCTTTAGCTTTATGTATCAATTTTAATGAATTTTTCATTTATATTATTATGAAACTCTTCTAAAACCTTTGCTACTTTTTAGTTGTTGTTGCTGTTTTAATAGGATCCCATGTTTGCTTTATGTAGCCAATAGCTACTTTTATGTGTCTCTGAGGATAGGCAGTATTTTTTATCTTCTCTTTGATATTCATATTCAAGCCTTTACTTAAAAATAAACTATGCTGTCTTCTTCTATTTAAGAGTAGAAAGCACTAAAAATATGATTGCTAATACTGCACATGTAGATGGACCTTTAAGAATTAAAATATCAATGAAAGTTCTTCGCTGTCTTACTTGGGAACCTTCCTTGTCACTATCTTTAGGTCCATTTTCTTGGATTAGTCATATTTTCCTGCCTAGAGTATATTAACTCAGCTGTCAGATGCCAAGACTTTGGGGCATTCTGTGTTTGACTAGGTTGTACCTCGTTTTCCCCCTCTACTGACTCAGGATTAAACTTTCTGAGTTTCCCTGCTTCCAAAATTTTGTTCCTATAATGTTCTCTCTCATCCGCTTTGTCTTTGTGAGTTAATGCCTTAAAAAATTCATTTACTTACTCATTTATTGGGGAAGTTAGGAGGGAGCAGAGATAGATTAGTATGTTTTTGTCCTTCCTCATAGTGAATTTCCAATATTTTCCAAGACTCTTTGTCAGGAAGTTTTAAATTTGGAAATGTATTTATTATATCAACAATGAAATCAGTAGAGATGGTCCCTGATGATGTTTTTGCCTCCACCATGGTGTGGAAGTGATACACATTCAGTAGAAATCATACTTTGAATTTTGAATTTAGATCTTTTCCCCGTTAGCAACATGCAGTATTGTATTCTTTTACGATGCTGGGCAAACACAGCAAATCCCAAGTCCCAGTCAGCCATGAAATCTCAAGGAGAAACAGCTAACACTATACAGTATATTGTGCTGCTAAGCTCTGATGTTTGGTAGTTGAGGAATATTCGTATTTCTTTCTACCTGCCTCTCTTGTCCCCCAAAGCTGGGGATCGAACCCAGGGCCTTGTGCATGCTAGGCAAGTGCTCTACCATTGAGCCAGCCTGCCTTCCTCCTTCTTCCTTACCTTTTCTTCTCTCTCCCTATCCCTCCCCTCTCTTTCCCTCTTTTTTTCCTTCCTCCTTCCCTTTTTCCCTCTCTCTTTTATGGTGCTAGAGATTGAACCCAGGGCCTCATGCAGGACAGTCAGGCTTGCTACCACTGAGCTACCTGTTCTCCCCTCCCCAGGCCAACATACTGTATTTTCAGTTTATGGTGATATATTGGGATATAATCCCATTGTAAGTCAAGGAGCATCTATATTTACAAAGTCTTAAATTTAGTGTCACATGACATCTTCAACTAAAATAAATAAATAAAATCATATCTTGGATCTATATTTGTGTTTTTGCAATTACCACTGTGTTTGGCATGGTGCTAAGGATATATTGGATGATAAATGCTTGCTGAATATGTGACTACATGAATACGAATTATTTTATGATCAAGCTTGTGTAAATAAAAGAAATAAATATACATTATAATTATTTCCCTTTTTTCCAGCCTTGGGCACTATATTTCTTATGTGTCTTTTCTGTCTCAATTACACTACTCTAATGCCCTCTGTAGTAAATTTCTTTATGAATTAGATAAATTGTTCAAACATTTGAAATAATGAAGCTAAAGGTACGGTATTTCCTGTCACAACACAATCCCAGGAGGTAGGGTGTAACAGTTAAAGACGTAAGTTCTGCCCCCAGCACTTGGCTGTGTGACTCTGTGCAAGTTACTTACTCTCTATGGATCTCAGTATCCTGATATTTTAAAAAGAAATAATAATAGTAAATAAGTTATTTGTGAATATTTAACTTTATTACTTATATAAAACACAGTTCTTGGCACATAAGGCTACTGATAAATTAAGATCATTTGTATTTCTATTTCAGTGAACTAATTGTTTATCCTTTGCTCTTTTTCTAACCAAATTCCAGCTTTGATGATCATGAAAAATTATGATTTTTTTTCTGAGCAATGAAGAAAGTAATTACCAGAGTGATAAATGCTTGGAGTGCAGTTCAACAGAAATGTGTGACAGAGGGCTGTGACTTGAACTGGGCACGTTTTGGTCTTTTCCCTTCAAAGGCCATGGCCCTGTCAGCTGTACTCTGCTCTGAACCTGAGAAATCAGTCAGAGAGGAATGAGTTTCGTGGCGTGGTTCAAAGCACTGTTGCCATGATTCAGGGGGCTTGAGGGAACGTGGATGAGGGGAAGAGCCAGTAGTGTGATTTACAAAAGACAGGAGCAACAGGGAAAGTGGATTCAAGGCGTTTCAAGGTAAACAACTGCAGACTTCTGACTTTTTATTCAAATACTTTTTATATTAAATGTTACTATTTTTGATCAGGCAATATGTTGATATGGTTAAAAAATCAAATTAATATAAAAGGCATGCAGCATAAACTCTCATTCCTGTCCTTGCCCCTGGGTGTTTCTTTTCCTTATCTTAGAAAGTGGTTTTTACTTTGTTTAGAATTTCCTTCTAAAGTTCTCATGCAAATGCAAATAAATAGGAATATATATTCTTATTTCTCTTCTTTTCGCACACATCACAAAAGCATAGTGTGGCATATCCAGGTGCATTCACTAATCTTGCACCTTGCTTATAATAAAAATATTAATGCAGATTTTTTGGTAATAGTCAAAGGTTTATTCATGTGCATATAATGTTTTCTTATATAACTGTGCCATAATATAACTGATACTTTTTTTTTCTTGGACTGTGTGTACGTGTGTGTGTTGTGTTTGAACCCAGGGCCTCATGCATGCTAGGCAAGCACTCTGCCACTGAGCTACATCCTATCCTTTATTTTTTCTTTTAAATTTTATTTTGAGACAGGGTCTTGCTAAACTAGCCAGGCTGACCAAGAACTTGTGATCTTTCTGCTTCAGTCTCCCAAGTAGCTAGAATTACAGGCATGTACAACCACATCCAGATATCTTAGCCAGTTCTTACTGATGGGTACTTGACTTGCTTCTAATCTTCTGCTTTTACAAAAATGTTATCATGAATACACTTGTTTAGAAATCTGTGAACATAAATTTCCTAGAAGCATTATTGGGTCACAGGTAAGTGATTTTGTAATTTCAGTAGATGTTGCCGAATTATTTCTCCTAAAGTTTATAACATGAAGTTCTACTAGAAATACCTGAGGGAACCTAGTTTCCCATGCCTCACCAATTGTACTTGTCAAATTTTTGGATTTCAGCCCCCTGTTTTTCATTTGGGAAATGGTGTCATGGGGCAGCTTTAATTGTCAATTCTCAATTCTCATATATTTAAGATCATTTCTATTTCTATTTCAGTGAACTAATTGTTTATCCTTTGGTCTTTTTCTTACCAAATTCCAGGAGCTTTTTTCAATGTTAAGAGATTAGCCCTTGCTGTGATATGAGGTACAATAATTTTTCCCAATTTGTTATTTCTCTCTTGACTTTATATATGCTGTTAATTTTTTTACATGCAGATATGTTCCCTCCTTTTGTAGACGAAAGTATCAGTTACTTCTTTTATAGCTTTAGGAGACTTTCCCACTCTGGTATTATAAAGGAATTCACTCTTTCCTTTTGGTACTTTTTATAACTTCTTTTTTTACTTTTAAATCTTAAACCCATTGAGAATATACTCTGATTGTATAATGTGAGGTTTGGTTTTAACTTTGGTTCTAGTTGGCCAGTTAGGTGTCCTAACATAATTTTATTGAAAAATCCATCTTTTTTCCCCACTGTCATAAGACACTATCTTTATCTTATACAAAATTCCCCTCTATACATGAATCTTTTCTTTGGACATGCTTTTCTGTTTCAATGGCTTCTGTACTTAAACAGAATGCCCAATATTTTCATAATTTAGGTTTTATAGTACCCATCAATATCTGATAGAGTTACTGCTTTCTGGCTACCTGCTTCTTTCTGAATTTTCCTGGCTTTTAAAATTTATTTTCCATACAAATTTTATACCAGCTTGTCATGTTTTCAAATTAAACTTATTTGTAACTAATAGATTTAATTGGAATTGTTTTAATCTCTAAGTTAATTCAAAGTAAATGGCCATCTTTATGGTGAATGAATATACTTATTAATAAAACATTTTTTCATTTGTGTTCTTATATACTTTATTAGAGCATTTTAAAGTTTTCCCCATAAAATTCTGCATTTTTTATCATTTTGCCTAGGTATTTATATTTTAATTTTGTACTTTAACTTCAAACTTACAGAAAAGTTACAAGAATGATACAAAGATCTCTGAAATCCTTTAATTCAAGCAAGATCCTTTAGTTGTTAAATCTGACATTAATTTTTATCTTGTTACATATTCTGAACCATTTGGGAATAACTTGCAGCCCAGCTTCATTGCTCTTTTAGTATTTTAAGTGTTTGCTGAAAACAAGGGCATTCTGCAATGTCCTTTTTCATTGTAGTTACTGAAAATCAATAAATTGATATAATACTACCATCTAATCCAGCAACGCTCTTCAAATAAATTCATCAGTTGCCCTGATAATCTTATTTTAGGGCTGTGATCCTATTAAGGCTGTAGTGATGCACATCTGTAATCCCAGTGACTCAAGAAGCTGAGGCAGGAGGATCATAAATTCAAAGCCAGCCTTAGCAATGTATGGAGACACTAAGCAACTAAGAAAGACCCTGTCTCAAAATAAAACATAAAAAGGGCTGGGGTGTGACTCAGTGGTTAAGCGCCCCTGGGTTCAATCCCTGGTACCAAACAAAACAAAACAAAACAAAATAACCCATCAAGGATTAGGTGTTGCCTTGGGTTGTCAAGTCCTATATGCAACAGTTCTCAGTCTTTCCTTGTTTTTTATGTTGATAATTCACAGAACAATATGCACTTGAATATTGTTTCCTTATGATTTGGGTCAGGTCACTTATCTTTTGTAGGTCTACTACAGAAGTGTTGCTGCATTGTATCAGAAGGCACGTAATGTCGATTTATCTCATTACTGGTAATATTAACTAAGATTTCTATCTGTGTATTTATTTACATCACCTGTAAGATAACGTTGGCAGGACATCTCCCTTGAGATAATTAATAAGTATTTTGTACTTATTAGCAATAAATATTAGTTCACATTCTATTGTAAGATAGCACTTTCTTTTCTCCCATATTTATTTATTTAATTATATCTGTATGGATTCCTATTTCATTCACTATAACTATTTTTTCCTAATTAATTTACTATCATTTATTATCTTGTTGTTGTTGTTATTTTGTGGTACTAGAGACTGAATCCAGGGAATGCTCTACTATGGAACTATATCCCCAGCCTGTTTTTTTTTTTTTTTATTTTGAGATATGATCTTGCAAAATAATCAGGGTTGGTCTATAATTTGCCATCCTCCTGCCTCAGCCTCCTAAGTAGCTGGGATTGTAGGCATTCATCACTGCACCTGACTCTTTAATAATTATATATATATATATTTGTACCAGGGATTGAACCCAGGGGTACTTAACCACTGAGCCCATCCCAAGTCCTTTTTTATATTTTATTTTATTTATTTATTTTTTAAAATATATTTTTTAATTGTTGATTAACCTTTTTAAAAATTTTTTATTTTTATATGGTGATGAGAATTGAACCCAGTGCCGGTAAGGATGGCCTTAGGCCTGAGCCTAAGCAACTCCATTTTAAAAACTCCAGTTTGAAACCTGCAGTCTCACCAGGCACACCTAACAGAGCCCTCCAGCATGGCCCTCCTCACCCCAATAAGGGGAAAGGCGAAAAGATCAGGTTGGGATCACCAGCCCAGATGTTTTAACCCTAGGGTAAATGATGTCACTGACAGATCTGGTGGCAGCTGATAAGGATTGAAAGGGGGGGGGTGTCAAAAGCCCCCAAATTTGGTATAAATAATGGAGCAAATGAACAGACATTCAGGCAGCTGACAATAATGCCTTCATGCAGAGAGCCTGATGTGGACCTGGACTGACATCCCAACACGTTTCATCTTTTGTTGATCCTCTGCATTTTCCTCATCACCCTCAAACTCTGCAGCCACATCTTGACCCTGGTGAGAGCCGCAACTTCTCCTTAAAACCCTCTCCTCAACTGGCTGTCAGCTCCACCCTAGGAGAAGCCTGCCTTGGTTCCTGACCTGATCACCATGGTCTGAGTGCGTGTACATCTGCTGGACTTAAAGCCTAAGGCTTGAGACTTTTGATCTGACACTTGAACTTAGCATGCAGAGGGAATGTCTGTCATGAGCCTGTCATGATTAAGTGTGTTGCAGTGCTTAGACTTAATTAAGAATTGTTTGCTATGAATTGATTATGTCTATTGCAATGCCTAGCATTAAGGATTGTCATTTTCATATTAAGAACCTATAGAGTAAAAGTGTATTGAGTGATTTGAGTGAATAAAGCATTGACAAAGGCAGAAGTACATGGACATTCTTTATTTCTCCCCCTCAACTGCATAAGTCATACCTTTTGCCATCACAACAGTTCCTCACATGCTAGGCAAGTGCTCTACCACAGAGCTACAGCCCCAGCCTTTTTAATATTTTATTTATAGACAGGTTCTCCCTTAGTTGCTTAAGGCCTCGCTAAATTGGTGAGGCTGGCTTTGAATGTGATCCTCCTGCCTCAGGCTCCCAAGTCACTGGTATTACAGGTGTGCAACACCATAGGTAGCTCTTTAATAGTTTTAATGCTCCAATTATCTCAAGTTTGGCCAGTAGAAGACTCTCAAGCTAGATCCTATGTCCTTTGATATATTACTATCATTCCTAGACATTTCTTTATTTGGAGACATAAATGTTATAGGTTCATTTTGTACTATCTGGAATCAGTCATTTCTCCAAAGAAGCCCTGTTTTTTTCTTTTGTTTTCTGTTGTGAATAATTAAGAGTTCATAAACTAAAAACAAAAATCAGAATTCAGAAACTAAAATCTGTGGTAAGTCTACACAGAATGTGGTTACTTTAGGTCCTGTTGAAGAACAGAGCTAGGAAACATTTATATGCATATACATATCCATGAACATACATTCATGTCTATTTCCATCTCTACCTATATCCCTCTATCCAGCTGTTTTTATTAAAAAATATGAGTTTATGAATTTATCCTCTGACCATGGTATCTTCAACCACATAGGCTATGGCTGTGTCAGAGAGAATTTTTCTTTTTTATTGCTATTATAAAAGAAATTCTCTTCTTTTATAAATTCTACCTGGTTTCTGTATACATATTAAAGTCTGTTTATTTCTGCAGGTTAATTTTTTATCCTGCTATTATATGCAATTTCTTACAATTTTAGTTTTTCTATTAATTCTGACTTTTTTTCTCAAATATACATCCTAAAAATAGAATCTGCAAACAGATTTTTTTCACTCTTTTTACAATTTTTTTTGTCAAGTTTATCTTTTAAAATATCATTAACCAAGAAAATGTTAAATGATAGTAGTAGTAATGGGCATTCTTATATTGTTCATGAATATAGTGGGATGTTTCTAGTGATTTCTTAGTAAGATAGTGGCTATTGAAGTATGTGTGTATTTTAAATCAGGTTAATGGAGTATCCATTGATTCTTCTTTTTTAGTTTCTTTTGTCAAATATCCTCTTATCACATTTTTATTTTTTCTCTTTTTTGACCTATTAATGTGATGGATTAATGGATTTTCTAATAGTGAACCATTCTTGCATCTTGGAAGAAACCCATATAATTAAATATATTGTGTCCTTGCTTTTAAAAGTTGACTATGATTCTGCTTGCTAATATTTACTTAGCAATTCTAAACTGATAGTTTTAAATGAAAGATTGATCTGTTTTCTTTTTTAAAAGCAGTCTTTTATCAGGCTTTGATATAAATCTTGTTCTTAAAAATTTTAGAGGTTTTTAGAATAATTTGGATAGCATCAAGATGACCTGGTCTTTATTGGTAGAAGCTAGTGGAACTTGGGTTCTAGTGTTCGATGGGGTACAGATTAGACAACCCTCTGTTTTCTTCTTTAAAATTGGTCTGTTTCTACTTTCTGTCTTCATTGGGGCTACTTTGGGTGAGCTGTCATTTCCTAGAAAGTTATATATTCTTCAAGGTATTCAAATTTATTTCTATAGTTATGCAAATTTTCTTCTAAAATATAAAGACAATCCCTATTTCCACCATATTTTATTTCTAATTTTATGTATGTGTGATTTAGTTATTTTAAGTTAGCTAGTAGTTTCCCTGTTTTGTTGATAGTCAACAAAATATTCATTTACTTGTTATTTGAAATCATTATCTGCTTTAATTCCTGTTTTTAAAATTTCCCTTAGTTTATTTTTGGTCCTTTCCTTACTTCAAAGCATGTGCTTAATTCATTTATTTTTTTTATTCATAATACTACTTGGGACTATGAATTTTCATCTCCTTTATTTTTATCCTATGGGTAATAATATGTGTTTCCATTATTTTTGCTCTCAAGAATTCCTAACTTTTGGTTAGCATTTCAACACATATCTGTTGTATTTTCCATGTATTTCCTTAATCCTAGACAATATCTATTTGCTACTTCTATGAGCAATGCTATCATTGATAGCTTGTGTCTCTTCCCCATTATAACTTAACTCAGTCTTAATTATATTTTTTGGTATTTATCTTTGTATGGTAAATTATATATATATATATATATATTATTCTGATTAATGTATCAGCCTTGAATAATGGCCCTCAACTCTTTGCTATTACAGATGGGCAGTCATGTGCCTTCTCTACCCCTGTCAGGGTGGTCTTCTTATAACTCAAAGACTTCCTTCATCTGCTCTTTCCTTTCAAACATAGCATTTCTGTGGGTTTCTCCTTGAAGCCACAACTTTTTCTCTCCCGGAGCAAACCGGGCTCAGGAACCTTCTGAGCCTCTCTTGTATTCCTGCCCCCACCCACCAGGGTGACCCTCTCATGTTCAACAGCTGAATTTTATTCTCCCTTTCTGAGCTCTGCCATGGCTGAATCCTCCTTCACACCTTTTCTTCCCTCTTTTTCTACCAGCTCTTGGAAGCTCAGCTCTGTTTGATCTCAACTCTGTTCTCAGGAATTTCTTCCTCACCTTTTGCACTTCTCAGTGGCTCCTGTTCTTTAGGGTATTTCATTTGGCAGGGCTCTCTGGGACCTGTCACTGTTGGGTCCCACTGTCCTCCAGGAGCTTCTATTTCGGCTCACTGCCCTTTTCCTATGGGCTCAGTCACCTTTTTGGCGTCACTGAGTGCATCACTACATGTGTTCTGGAGTTTGTCTCCTAGTTTGATTATGGGGGTTACAGTTTTGCTCTCCCTTATTCACCTTGACATTGTGTGGTTTCCAGGAAAAGGGAAGCTATTTAAACCTAAGCTGTGGGTTCAACTGCATTTGAAGATGCATTTTATTATACTTATCCTATTAAACATTATAGCTTAACATAGATTACCTTAAACATGCTCAGAACACTTTCTTTACCTTTTATTTGGGTAAAAATCAACTAAATTAATGTAAAGTCTATTTATAATAAAGTGTTGAATAGTTCACAGAATTTATCAATACAGTTATCCCTCAATATCTTCACAGGATCTATTCCAGGACCCCCTGAAAATATCAAAATCTGTATCTGAGGATACTCAAGTCTCTTATATAAAACAATGGAGTATTTTCATATAACATGTGTATGTGTTCGTATGTACCTTAAATCATCTATAGAGTATTTTTCTTTGATTCCTAATGCATTGTAAATGCTGTGTGAGTAATGGTTATACTGTATTATTTAGGGAATAATGGCAAGGGAAACTGTACAAGTTTAGTAAAGATGCCATTTTTTTCCTGAATATTTTAGATGAGTGGTTGAACCTAAGCTGTGCGCATATTCTCTCTGAAAGATAACTTTGCATTTTTTTCCACCTTTAATAGGCTATCCTTATATAGCTCACTGACAGTTTGTTAATGAGGTATATGGATATGAAACCCCACAAATACAACTATACCTGTATCCAGAGAACCTGGCAACACAGTACGCTGTTGAGTGTTGATTATTTGCCTCACGATTGTGAAGCTGATTGAGAGCTGCAGCTTGCTGCTTCTGCTGCCCAGCACAGGGAAAGGTGATCAGACTGGAGGTCACTCACCGTGGAGATCTCAATTCAAAGTGCTGCAAAGTGCCTATCACTTTCACACTATTATGAAGTCAAACATCAGAAGATAAATAAACCATCATCCGTTGGTGACAGTATTTGTCGGTCTCACTCAAGCTCAAGAGTGAGTAGCATTCTGTCCATACTACCTGGCCATAGAAAGCTCACTTTTGCTTCCCCAGAACAGTTTTAAACTGTAATTTTACTCTGTAGAGCCCCTACCATTAACAAATCTATACGGTGGTGAGTTTCCCCAGCTTCCCTGTTTCCTACTTATAAATTTGTCTATAGTGGCAGTTGGGCCATTTGCCTCAATTCCCATCTATGGGAAGAAATGCCCTCTTTCCAGGACTATAGTCTTTCCATAGCTACTGCCGTCTATGGATTTTTGAACTCTATTATTATTATCTTTGTCTCCTCTGCTTTCTTCCACAAACATACTTCCTGTATCCTATAACTAAACTAAGCCAAACATCCAAACCCATTTCTGTCTCTTGCCTCTTTTGAAGAGTTCTGTTTCTCCTTTCTTCCTTCACAGTCCGTGTACCTCCTCCATTTCACCCCCTGCCATGAATTCTCCCAGTCATTGTACCAGCCCGGCCTGGTACCATGCCCCAACACTGCTGTCACTAAAAGAAAGTTTGTCAAAGTTGTCCCAGGACAAGATCCAATCACCTTCTCCAAATCCTACATATAGCACCCATTATCTTGACTTCTACATTGAAAATCTGATTCTACCTATTAGTTCTGTCAAATGTTGAACTTCACTATTTCTTAGGGATATCACAATTTTTTTTTCCTCAGATCATCCTTGTCATCTACTTCTGAGCCCAAATTCCAGGTTAAAAAAAAAAGTTAGCAATATTTTACCAAACTTTTCTGTTCATGACAAAGTACAAATTAAAATATTATAAATTATTCCTTTAAAAAATAAATTTACTCACTGGGCATGGTGGCACATGCCTGTAATCTCAGGAAGGCTGAGGCAGGACATTTGCAAATTCAAGACTAGCATTAGCAATTTACTGAGGCCCTAAGCAACTTAGCAAGAACCTGTCTCAAAATATAAAAGGCTGGGGATGGGATTCAGTGGTTAAGCACTCTGTGTTCAATCCCTGGTACCAAAAAAAAAAAAAAAAAAAATTCGATTTGTTAATTTATGTGTTAAGGTCATTACAAAGTTTTTTTTTTCTTTTTTTTTTTTTAAGGGGAGAACAGAAAGAACACTTTTTAAAAGTTTTTACTGATTTGGTATGGGAACAAGTAAACTTCTTAGTATGAATTTAGGTGATAAGGAAGGGACATACTAAATTCATAAAAAAAATTTGGTATTTCTGCAATGGCATTCTGTTTGAGACAAATTGTTTTTTTTTTTTGTTGTTGTTGTTGTTTGTTTTGTTTTTTGTTTTGGTGTTTTTTTGGTCAAGAACAAATTTGAGTAAGTACAATGCTACGGAACTGGCAAAGTAAGCACCTGGACTCTGGAAAGCAACGCATAAACTAAAGAAAGGAAATAAGGTTAGTTACAACAGTACAATGATGACAAGCTTTGTAGCTCTATTTGTCTTAGAAAAAGCACTAGAGACTAAAAGAGTTTCTAGTACCTTTATTTTCTAAAAATCTGTCCTGCCTATATGTTTTCTTCTACATGTCAACTTTTAAAATAAATAGAAACAAAGAGGAAAGCTTATCTTGACACAGGTTTGGAGTCAGCCCATTTCAGCTTTTAAAGAGTTCAGGTCCACGGAGAGGAGTTCTGCGCTTGGCCTCTGCAAAGCACTTGTCCTCCAGCAGCATTTGATGATGCTCTTAAGCCTCTGCCCAGAGACAGAGTCCATGAAGACAGCTGCTTCAAGAGATGGGCGGAGATTATATGCCACCACCGCATAGAGCACGTACTGCCGCTCCCCAGAATAAGGCACCTCCCTGGTAGTCATTTGCCAGAGAGTGATAGCAAAAGAATAGATGTCAGCTTTGGGTGTTACCATTTCTCCTTTCAGGAGCTCTGGGGCTCGGTGGGTGTATGTGCCTCCTAGGTGATAAGGGGGAACCTGGAAGCCCCGCAGATCTTCCAGCTTCTCGGAGCAACCAAAGTCACCAATTTTACACACATCCTGCTCACTGATCAAAATGTTTGCTGGCTTCAGGTCCAAGTGCACAATGCCCTGAGAGTGAAGGAAACACAGGCCATTCACAACATCTAGGGAATACTTTAGACACTTCTTCAAACTCAGTTGCTCTCCATCTAAGCAGTGGGACTCCCCAGCCTCTTCCTCAGTGTAGCCTGTGGCACCATAGATGACTTGGTGTAAAGTGATGTTGCCCCCAAACTCCATGATTATGGTACCTAGACTATTGGAGTCTGCAGGCGTCCGGGTACTTGCAGCCACAACCCGAACTATGTTGTCATGGTGCAGCCTTGCAATGTTGAGCTCAGCCCAGAAGCTTCGCTGGGAGGCTCGTCGGTTCTTGGTGCACTTGTTCACTTGCTTTACTGCCACAGGAACACCATAGTAAGTCGCCTTGTACACGGAGCCAAACCCTCCAGCTCCCAGCTTTTGTAGCAAGCACACCTGTTCCCAGTCAATGGAGCACCAGGCCAGCCGGGGAGGCAGCCTTGGGGCCCGAGGAGGAGTGACTCCCAGGAAGAGCTTCCCCCCTTTCCCTGGGAACTTAGAAGGGCTGCTGCAGGGTCGAGATTCCAATGAAGGGGACAGCTCACCAGGGAGGTAGTGTCGAAGAACTAAAGGGGAGGGCATCGCACATTCCTAGAGGAGACTTGAGACTTGAGGTGCTCCAGAATATGAAAAGACCAGGAAAAGCTGCAGGAGTTTGGAAGCATAGGTGACTACTCCTCCCTCCACCTCAGCGCTTTTCTTCTCTTCCTTGTTTTCTCCAAATGAGCTATGTCTGTGCTATCACTCAGCTAGGGTTTTTTATCACATGGTGGGGGGCGAATCCAAATGAAGCCCAACAATCCCTTTCAGATGAAAGAATTGCCCTTCCACCCTTAAAGTGAATTCTTTTCAAAGCAACCTCTCACAAGATAAATAGCACTGAGCTGCCCCCCACACTCACCTTTCTTTTACAAAATTTCTTTAATCATAATAAAATGGGCTTTTTTTCAACTCTAATCTGATGAATCTTATCAGACTTTGGACAAAATTACAATGAGATTGTTGCACATTTTGCAGGCTATAATGATCATTATGTTATTCTCCAGCTGCATTCAATTGCTTCCAGCAGTTATTGGCTCCAAGAGTTGAAATACAAACAGCAGATATTTGTTGAACCACTTACCAGGATAATTAGGTGCAACATTCATATGAATTAAAAATTGCAAGCTTGAAGTAATTAATCGGAACAGAACTACTGATACAGGTCAAAATACACACCACCTCAATTCATCAAGGGAAAAGAGAATTCTCCGATACTCCCTCCAGTTTAAACAGCAAATCAGTAAGGCCTCTTAGCACACCTTGACTTCCTAACAACGCTTCTTTTTCTTTAATTTAGCCCACCCAGTAAGCTGACTTGCAAAGGAGATTCTAGACTTCGAAGCAAATGAGTTACAAAAATTTTGAAGTAGAGTTGGGGGAGAAAAAAATAATAAAAATAATTGTTAGTGATGATCAGAGCTTCACATAACAAATATGGAGCAATTGTAGGAGAAAAATCCAAAGAAATAAAAAGAATCACTGGTGTCTGTTTACAATGTAATAAACTAGATGTTGACATTAAATTCGGGGTCCAGACATCAAACTATAAATTATTCCTTTCTGATTATTATGATAAAAATGAATTTTCATGCTATATCTTTGGAAGTTTAAAGGGTTAATAGTATTACACAGTTTGTTAAAACTCTACACACGCACAATTGTTAGGACCTACATTTTTCAAATTAAATGATAAAGTTCCCTTCTTGCACATAGGTGATGTATAACAACATTTTTATGATAACAGCCATGTGCTTCAGAAGTTGGTTCTGAGAAGGTAAGTTAACAAATTTCAGAGCCATTTTTATAAGCTATTTGAAGTACACATAATCCTAAAAGAGGATTTCTATTCTGTGCTGTGTGGCTTAGTGTGTCACCTTATGTATATTTAACTTGTTTGAGCCTCAATCTTCTCATGTAAGAAATTAGGATAATAATACTTATTAAAATAGACATTATCTTGGAATAAAACTTGGACAGTTCAGCCCAGACTAACTCCAGACTAACAACATCAAAAATGTAAAATAAAGTACTAGCTGGTGTGGTAGCAATTATCTGTAGTTTTAGTTACCTGGAAAGCTGAGGCAGGAAGATCACTTGAGACTTCAAGTTCAAAAATAGCCTGGGGAGGACTTGGTTGGTAGAGCGCTTGCCTCCAACACACAAGGCCCTGGGTTCAATCCCCACCACTGTGTCCCCCTTCCCACCCCCCACCCCCCCACCCAAAAAAAAAAAAAAAAAAACAGCCGGGACAATGTAGTGACTCTCATCACAAAAAAAAAAAAAAAAAAAAGAAAGAAAGAAAGAAAAAAAAAGTAAACGGGAGTATTTTAGTAAAAATGCAGTTCTTTGCAATTGCACCAAATCCCAAATACAAATTGATGATAATGAATAGAGAAAAAAAGCATATTAAGCTTATATTTCTCTAATAAGTCTGTTGCAACATTTCTTCATTAGTTGAAAGCAGAATCTACATTCTTTATTTTTTTCTTCCCTGTGAGTTTTTACTAAAATTTAATGTTTAATGCTGTTTTTTGTTACCAAATATATGCATATTATACAATATTTTGGATCTTAAAAATGGATAAAGCCTTAGCATGGTGTTAAAGAGCAAAAGCTCTGGGACCAGATGGCCTAGGCTTCTTACCATCCCCCTGCCTTAGTTTCCTCACTTGCAAAATGAAGAAAACATGCCCACCTTAGCATTGTTGGGAAGATAAACAGCTTTAAATTCTACTAAGATTCAGATTTATATTAGGAAACACCTAAATGTTAGTTACGAAATTCATAAAAATCCGTATAAGAACGGGTTTATACCCACAGGAAACATTGACTTGTGAGATGCTATTAGTTGAAAAGTGTCCTAAGGGGGTTGAAGCAATTTATATTTTTGTAAGTTAAAGTTTTGAGTATTTTCTGCTCTTGTATTTTGGAATTAAAGACATAATGGCACGTTGGTATGTATCAAAAAGACATGGTTGGTATGTATAAAAAGTGTGGAGGTTTAACACTAATCTGATCAAATGCTGTAAACCTTTGTGATCCCCAAAGACAAGAAGCAAAATTTGTGGTGGTAACCGGATCGATTCTAAAACAACACCTGGAATTGTAAAAAAAGCGAAGGAGAAAGAGTAAAGGGTCTGTTTGCACCTCCTGATGAGCCTCTTAGCTTTAATTTTTCTCCTCCTTTATTAACATGCTTCAGTATCCGGCAAAAGACGTGACAATAGATACCATAACTGATATTTCACTTATTTGGATTTTAATCAAAGAAACCGAGGAACACTGATTGTTGGAGAGAGTCCTCATTGGGGGGAAAGCGGGGAACTTGCTCCGCGCTCAGCGGAGACTTGCTCCCGTTCTCGGGGTTCCTGGAGCTCATGCCCTTGTGGCGCAGAAACGGAGAAGGTAGCTTTTCCTTCCTTGATTCCCAAGCACCTGGAAGTTCATCTGTTTCGGTTCAGGCAGCTGGACCAGCCGAGGTCGTTGCCTCCCCTGCGCTGCGCTCGGCTCCGGAAGGCCCTGGCTGCTGCGGGGTTTGTGCGGGTCTCCTCGCCAGCGCATTCCCGGGTCCCAGGGCGCAGCAAGCATGTGGATGAGGCCGCCGTGCCCTTCAAAGACCACCAAAGGTGCGCCCAGCTTCCCTTCTGCATACACAGTAACTTTTCATTGCAATTCAGAGTCATCACGTAATCTTTTGGAAGACATTTTTAAAAGGCTATGAAACTCAACAGGCGTTCCAACACCCCACTGATGACCGCCGGGACGCAACTGGCTACGACCATGTTTGCGCAAGCGCATTGCATGAATCCCGCGTCACCACGGCGGGGACTGCTTCAGTGATCTCAGGTTACAGCCCAATTTCAGGATGGTGAAATTTGAAGGCGTTCTTATAGTGCAGCGACTGTTGATCTGTGGCATTACTGTTTGCAAACAAGAATCAAGGTGAATTCTCTCTTGCCTGTTTTAGAACTAAAAGATCCAAATGTAGGTGAATACATATTTATACTAAAAATTCCAATACAAAGATTATAGAGTCAAACTTGAAAAACATCTCTCTCTCTCTCTCTTTTAAAGTATCTTTCTATTTATTGATATTACTTGGAAATTTGAATTTTATATTTACCAATACAACATAGATCTGTTTCCCTGTCAGTAAAGTGCTTGCAAAGTTACTAAAGTTTTTCTGTGATCAACATATCATGTCACGCAGATCCAAGTTTTGTGGGACTGTGGATTGCATGAAACGTGTCCCAGGACGTAATCTGTGCATGCTACCTAATTCTGGCTGCTCAGGGAGGTTGGTTGCTGCCATATGGATTGATCACTTGGATTTTGTATATATATAGAAAGATATATAGTTTTACTTCCCTAAATACCTTTTAACTTGAGAGGATTTTAAGACATTCAAATAAATGTCTTTCAAACTGGTTTTAGAGACCTTCAAATTTAAGATATTTTGCAGTTTTCTTATATGCTTGATCATAACATGTTCATTGGTGTTTGCAAATGTACTTGATTAAAATTTGTTGTCTTGAATGACTGGTCACAACTTATGGGATCATTCTATTGGTATTCTCCCTTAAGCAAGAAAGTGCTAACTTATTTAATATGTATTAAATTCTGTATTTTTTTACTGATGTAAATAGGACAAAATAATGGCATATTTAATTAAAGTATTAAAATAATGTAATCTATTCATCATCTTTACTCATGTTTATGAACATTTTTCTCCTGTGTATCATTGAGTCTATGTATCATGGTTGGACTCATGGCTTTTTATAGATTCAATGTGATCTAATCAACTACAATAATTATTTTTTATTGCTCAGAGTTATACTTTGGCCAGTGGGTGGACCCTGTTGTGTTCTTTTGTTTGTTTTTGGTGATATAGGGGATTGAACCCCCTGAGCTACATCTCAAGTCTTTTTTATTTTATTTTTTATTTTTGAGACAGGATCATGCTAAATTGCTGAGGCTGTCCTTGAACTTGGGATCCTACTACCTTAGCCTCCTGAGTAACTGGGATTACAGGTGTGTACCACCTTGCTGTGTTCTTTTGACACAATCCCATTGATCTGAAATTGTTATTGTATTTTGGTACAGCAAACTGTCCCGGGCTCATAACAGTTCATAGAGCTGAGCATTTATCCAGGATCCTGAAGAGAAGACATTAGAAACCATGATCTCAGCATTAAATTTAAACATTAGATTTTTTTCCCTTTTTTTTTAGTTATAAATGGACACAATACCTTTTATGTGATGCTGAGGATCGAGCCCAGTGCCTCATACATGTGAGGCGAGTGCTCTGCCACTGAGCCACAATCCCAGCCCCTAGATTTGTTTTCTTAAGACCTTTGTTCCTACTTCATTTTAGCAAGCAGAATTAGAAACCATTTTCCCTCCTGCTTTCTCTTAGACTTAAAATATTTATTTCAAATTAATATAATTACTTGTTTTGTTATATCACAAAATTATTAATTAAGGTTTAAGGTTTTCTACAGTTATTTTTATTTTTACACTGCATGCCACTAGGAACATGTAGTCAAATTACTTTTTTTTTTGTAGAGTCATTCCTAATAATGCATTCTGTAAGACTGTATTACTATATAACATATAATTAATTGGTTTCCAGGACTGGGAAGTTATCAATATAACAGCGGGCAGTTTTCCTAGAAGGTAGTGGTTTTCAAGATAGCCTTTTCAACAAATGCTGCTGGAAAACTGGAAATCCATATGCAACAAAATGAAATTAAACCCCTATCTCTCACCATGCACAAAACTCAACTCAAAGTGGATCAAGGACCTAGGAATTAAACCAGAGACTCTGCGTATAATAGAAGAAAAAGTAGGCGCTAATCTCCATCATGTGGGATTAGGCCCCAACTTCCTTAATAAGACTCCTATAGCACAAGAATTAAAACCAAGAGTCAATAAATGGGATGGAATCAAACTAAAAAACTTTTTCTCAGCAAAAGTAACAATCAGTGAGGTAAATAGAGAGCCTACATCTTGGAAGCAAATTTTTACCCCTCACACATCAGATACAGAACTAATCTCTAGGGTATATAAAGAACTCAAAAAGCTAATCACCAAAATAAAAAAAAAGAGAGAAAACAAATAACCCAATCAATAAATGGGCCGAGGACCTGAACAGACACTTCTCAGAAGAGGATATACAATCAATCAAAAAATATATGAGAAAATGCTCATCATCTCTCTCAATTAGGGAAATACAAATCAAAATTACTCTATCATCTCACTCCATTCAGAATGGCAGCTATTATGAAGACAGACAACAATAAATGCTGGTGAGGATGTGGGGAAAAAGGCACACTCACACATTGCTGGTGGGACTGCAAATTGGTGCAGCCAGTATGGAAAGCAGTATGGAGATTCCTTGGAAAACTGGGAATGGAACCACCATTTGACCCAGCTGACCCTCTCCTCGGTCTATACCCAAAGGACTTAAAAACAGCATACTACAGGGACACAGCCACATCAATGTTCATAGCAGCACAATTCACAATAGCTTAACTGTGGAACCAACCTAGATGCCCTTCAGTAGATAAGTGGATAAAAAAAATGTGGCACATATACACAATGGAATATTACTCAGCAATAAAAGAGAATAAAATTATGACATCTGCAGGTAAATGGATGGCGTTGCAGAAGATAATGCTAAGCGAAGTTAGCCAATCCCCAAAAAACCCAAATGCTGAATGTTTTCTTTGACATAAACTGACTGACTCATAGTGGGGTAGGGAGGGAGCATGGAAGGAATAGAGAAACTCTACATAGGGCAGAGGGGTGGGAGGGAAACGGAGGGGGCAACAGGTTAGCAAGGATGGAGGAATGTGATGGACGTCATTATCCAAAGTACATGTATGAAGACACGAATTGGTGTGAACCTACTTCATATACAACCAGAGATATGAAAAATTGTGCTCTATGTATAACAAGAATTGTAATGCATTCCACTGTCATTTATGTTAAAAAATCAATTTAAAAAATTAGGCAACAATTTAAAAAAAAAGAAGGTAATGGTTTTCAGCCAAGAGATTTTTAAGTTTTGTGATACTCAGTCCCTGGAGGATGATAGATAACTATTGTCAGAGCCATCCTTATAATATGAAAGGTGAAAGGAAAACCAAGCAAATGAACTTCCCAAGTTCTGCATAAAAATTTCATTTAGCCATCATCTGATCCATATGTATTTATCAAGTGTAATATTATGTTTAAGATTCATATGTACAATTTCTGGATGGGCAACCAATTGTCTTTTACTGTTCCATTTCTGGTAATATTAGGTCCTGAATAGTTCCATGTTTCCTTAAAGTTTAATTTAGTAAATATTAAATGGCATTAAAGACATTAAAATTTATTATTATTAAAAATATTTTAGTTGTAGATGGACACAATATTTTATTTATTTTTATGTGGTGCTGAGGATTGAACCCAGGACCTCACAGGTGCTAGGTGAGCACTCCACCACTGAGCCACAACCCCAGCCCTAAAATATATTATTTTATCTTTTTAAGTTTTCCTAACTTTATATTATCATATAATATAAAGCATTTTCCTAACTTTATATTATCATATAATACTAAGCTTACAATGTAAAAACTAAAATGATTCTCTCAATTGATTTTTATCATAATCCAGTGCTAAAATCTTTAATATTCCTCTCTCTATATAACTTTTTCATATATGTATGTGTGTGTATAAAATTTAATGCTGCTTCTTTTGCAAAGTTTTTTTAAATTCAATTTCTTCCTACTTGGAGCCTGTAATCTAGATTTATCTGAGGAGAGATTAACTAATCTTTATCTATTTTAAAATAGTCAAATATTCTGCCTAAACTTCCTAGACAGGAAGTATTCTAATTATTTTTAGGGTGTGCCTTCTTAATGGCGTGAGGATTTTAGTGTAAGTGTTTTGAGGCTTAATCTTATATGAGATTAAGAGGCGCTTTCCGGTGAAGCTCCTGGCATACTTAGCTGGCATCTTTGCAAGTGGAACACCAGGAAACTTGTTAGGATTCCACACAAGGCAAGTTTAGGTACCCTGAGGACAAAGGAGGAAGAACCCAGTTATTAGGTCTTGAGCTCTTACTGAGGTGGGGAGGCTGAATCATTTTTGTTATTCATACTTGAGCAGGAGATGGAGAGACACCTTTTGGAGAGCGTCTCCCCCATGTTCATCTCAACATTTTCCACGAGGTTTTGGTCACTTTCTTGGCACTTTGTGTCAGAACTTTATCTTTCTATCTATACCACCAATTAACCTGGTAAGCCTGGTGATTTCCCCAGTTTTCCTTTAGCTGTTTCAGATTATCATAGTTCAGGATCTGTAAATGAGAAATTAAATTTGGTGTCACCCTGGTATACCTAGAGCAGATTTTACAGACCATTCACTATGATGGCCCAGCACAAATTGTGGAAGGCTGGAAATGCCCTCCTGACCTACAGACAACGAAGTGTTCATGTTAGACTGTCTAGCCCCGGGAGGAACATGGAATATTAAATCCTTTTATTGGATGTTATAGGAATGATATAATAGGGGGTGTGAAACTGAGGCTACACAAAAAGATATGATATACTTAAAAGATATGATATACTTGAGATTAGAGCCTTCTGAACTAAATAGAATTAAGCCTAAACATGACATTCAGAAGAGCAAAAGACAAGTGAGGAAGGGAATCCAAAAGGAAGACAAGAGACTAACAAAGGTCAAGAGACTCATTCTGTAGTCTCTTGACTGAACTCAGGTTTCATGTCACTCCAAATTCTTGTGGAGATAAAGATCATAGTTTCAAACTTTACATTAAGACTCTGTCATATACCGTTATGCAATGCAAAAGTGGCATTTTGGGTAATGACAGACTTTATATACAATGGTGGTTCCATAAGATTATAATGCAGCTGAAAAATTCCTGTTGTCTAGTAACATCTTAAAAAAAATATATATATATATATATATATATATATTTGGGCACAATACCTTTATTTTATTTATTTATTTTCATGTGGTGCTGAGGATTGAGCCCAGAGCTAGGCAAGCTCTCTACCGCTGAGCCACAACACTAGCCCCTCTAGTGACATCGTAATGCAATGAATTACTCATATGTTTATGGTAAACAATGCTGGAATTAGCAAACCTATTGTACTGCCAGTTATGTAAAGGTGTAGCACATACATTTATGTACAGCACATAATACTTGATAATAAATGACTATGTCACTGGTTTATGTACTTGCTGTTATTATTTTTATTATTATTTTAGATTAGACTCTTATTTATAAAAGAAGAGTTTACTGTGATGTTTTATGTATTCCATGTTAGCCAACAGCAGCCTCATCCATCTCATATTGTGTCTCTTGATGACATCAAGAAGCCGTGTTGCAGGATTGATCTCTACCATTTAGGTTTGCATAAGTGCACTCTCTGATCTTTACACAAGGATGGAATGATGCATATATCAGATGCTGTTCCCATGTGTGTTCCCATGTGATGCCATGTGTGATTGTACTAATGATCTGTATACAAGAAGAAGAAATGGAAAGGTATATAGTCACCATCATTTAACTCTCCTATCTTCTTAGGGTCTTCAAGTTTTGTTTGGTCTGTTAATATTGTGTTTGTGAGACAAATAGGGACCAAACATGAGAAACTAAGTAACTTTAGCAACCCATTTACTAGGTTATCCAGAACACTTCTGAGAATGAATTTTCTCTGTGCAGGGGTTTCCTGTAAAGCAATGCAGAGTGTGGGAAAAGGCACCCGTGTCATAGTGGGGCTATGGACACTTCTGAGAGGGATGAATGGACTCTTCATGAAATGATATCCTCGAGTCTCAATGAAGGATACCAGTACACATTTTCACATTTTGCTATACATTTCCCTCTTATTCACAGAAACATTTGAGTTAGGCTTTTGTACTTACTAGATTACTATAATGTAATTTTAAGATACTATAGAATAGTCTCTTGCCAGCTGCCCACGCTGACAAGACCAGCTGGGTTCAAAAGAGCTGGCTGCAACATTAAGATAAGAAAACATTGAAGAAATCACGCAACACACGGACATGAGTTTCTCAGATCAAGAGTAGGATGGCTCTGAGACCTTAAGGGTCAACTGGGAAACAAAGCATGCACCTGGAATCTCTTTATTTTTATAAGAGCTACCCACCAAGGAGATTCAATAGAATGTTCCTCACCAAATAAGACAGGGATAAGATTTCAAATGTGGAGTCTTGCTTGGTGATGTCTTGTGGTCAGCAGATTGATTGACATCTTGGCAAGTCACACCCATCTCAGGTGCTGTGTGGGATCACAGGCAGAGCTAGAGGAAAGGCACACTTATATCACACAGCCCAATCAGTGTGCAATGCCAGACCTGTCCCCTCCTATAGCTCCAGTGCACAGAGCTCACACACACACACAGTCTGCGAATGACTCTCGACAGTAGTCAGCTATTTGTGGTTTACATATTCTAATTATTATTAACTGTTGTAGTTTGGATCTGGAATGTCTCCTCAAAAGTTCACACGTTGAAAACATGATCCCCCAATGCAGCAAAGCTCAGAGGTGGGCATTTAAGCAATGATGGGGGCCCTGATCTTATCAGTAACTTCATCCATTTTCTGGATCAACCATTGGTAGATTAGTGGGCTACTGGATGATAACTGTAGGCAACGGGGGCATGGCTGAAGGTAGTTAGTCATTGGTGATGTGGTCCTGAGGAATGTATCTGTTCCTGGCCACCCTGTGCTGAGCAGCTTTCCTCTGCCAGGCCCTTCCACAGGCACGATCTGCTTTACTCCAGCCCAGAGCAGTGGAGTGTCATGACTTTGGACTGAGACCTCTAAAACTGAGCCAAAATAACTATTTCCTTTTCTTCGTTACTCTTGTCAGGTATTTTATTTATGGTGATAAAAAAGCCTGACTGCAACGTTGACAGGTTTTTTTTATAAGTGATAGACCAATAACCAAATAAGAGTAGATTGATTCCTGCCACAGTTGAATTCAATTCCACATAATCCAGCTTTTGCCACCACTAGTATTTGGTATATGATCAGATGTCACTAATAACTTGAGTTCTTTCTGGTCCCCACTTGCAGCCCAACCCAAGTGTGGGACAGCTATATAGTAATTTGCTTCCATGGTTCCATAGGAAATAATGGACAATCTATAACTTGTGTCATTTTTCCACCAAAAAGAATAAATATTGTTATCACATCAGCCAGCTTGTTGATCCAGCAAAAGTAGAATGGTGATTCCAGTTTTGAATAACAGCCAGCATCAAAAAGAGACAAGGGACAGGGATACCTGCTGTAAGATATGAAATTACTTATAAGTCACCATGTTGAATGATTTTGGGCTTTAGGTTGTATTGTCCCACTACTTTCAATTTATAAGTCTCTGTTCTTTCATTTGATTTTTGTGTAATTATCTTCCATCCTGTCTGCATGTTTTTATCCTCCCCCGATGGATGTTTTGTCAGTGTAATGGGTGATTATAATATTTGGATCTAGTTTAGGCCATCAGTTTAAATTTCACTGCACTGTTACATTATGATATAAAGCTGGGAAGTGTATACTTCAAATTATTACTGATTGTTGATGATACCAACAAGGAGAGAAAAGATTGCATTGTTCTGATTTCATAAAAGTTTACAAAAACTAGGCAGGGATTTAGTATATTCTGTCAATACGGAAACAAAGTCAGGCACAACATCAACGGCAGGAGCAGTACCATTCAATATCCTTTAATACACAGTTAACCACTGTATTACTTAAGATTCCTAAGTCCCCATGACAGAGTTGAAAAGAACCTTAAGCAACCTTAAGCAAAGAGAAATTCACTGGAAAGATTTTGCAGGATCACAGACTCAGTAGGAAACTGAAGAGCCATGGCTAGAAGTGGGCAAGGACTGAGACCCATCTAGAAAACTACGGAGCAGAAACCACTATAGAAGTCCCAGTAGATCAGTATGGTCAAGATGCCACCACTGGACTGAATGTCCCTCAGTCATTTCTTTAGTCTCAGAACAGATCAGTCTTCAGGCCAGTTCTGTTCACTTTCTGACTCCCTGGCTGTATGAGGGTGGAACCTTTTGAATGTGGGTGGAATCCTTTGGCTTCCTTGGTGGGAGGCAGGCACTTGGACATTTCAACCAGACTATGAATATTTGTGGAGAATTAATTTCTCAAATGGAAATTGAAGACTGGGTAATGGGCATCCAAAGGTAGCAAATGTTGTCTACACTCACCTGGGGATTGATCTCTGGCAATGACCTGGGCAATGGAGGGAGTGGAGGTGTAGGATACTCTAGTGTATCTCATTCCTGAATTCAGCAGCAGTGACTTTCAGTCCTCTATGTCTCTCATGATATTTCATGTTTATAGTTTGGGTTGAAGTAAAGAATTTCAAAGACTTCTGTTTTGCATGACCTAGTAACAGTCCCTTCCAAAATGTGCTCTTTGCTCATTCAGACACTTTCTCCCTCCATCCATCTCTCCCTTTCCCTTCTCCTCTCATGTTTACTTTCATCTCGGGACCATAATGAACTAATTCTCATGTCATTTTTAGATTGGGAAAACTTTTACAGGCTCCTTCACGGACCTATCTGGTCCACCTGGGTGTTGGTACAAATCAGTCATTTTGGACATAAACTTCTCTGTCAGTTCCAGAGGTTAAGAACATCTTCATGTTTATTAGGGTCTCCAAGACTTGCTTATCATTATGTTCTCTTTCTTTAGCCATAATGATTGGCTCAGTGTTTCTCAATTGCAGGAAGTTTTCTAGGGTAATGAAAAAACAGTGCTTTGGGGACAGAGTTTGCCCGAGAGTGAAGTGAATGAAGGAGAACACAGAACAAAGACTCTGTAAAAGAAAGATGGATACTTTTCAACTGTGTTTGAATTCTTAGAATTAATTCTGCAGAAATCTAGGACTTATGGACAGAGAAGGTCTGTCATCCACTAAAAACAACAATAACAAAATACCTTTGGAGAGATGATGGGCATAGTGAAGTCCTGACAGTGATTGAGATGGACTTTCCCCACAGGTTAATGAGGTATGTGCCACCTTGCTAACCACCATCTCCCTTCCTAACTAGTTCTTACTGCCCATAGCTAACTATTTTCCATTTTCTTAGCTCTGTATTTGAGTATTTACCTTCTATTTCTACACCTCTGTAGTTCCTCTATTTCAAAGTAGATTGATATTCTAGCCAAACACATAGCTACCCTCTTGGGGCTTTTCTTTATTATATTCCTTGAGTTCTATTAATTTCTTTCTTGGTTTAGATCTACTTTTTCCTGAATTCTACTTCTTCCTCCCATTTTGTTTATTTATTTATTTTTGTTTTGGTGAAGCACATCTTTCAGTAGTTTACTGAAAAGGGGTGCGTTGGATATGACTTATTTTAACCCCTGCATACCTGATAATGAATTTTATTCTGATATTTGATGAATTTGGTTGGTCAAAATTGTATATTGAAATTAATTTCCCTCCAGTTTTAAGAAGAGCTATTTAGAAATCCAATGTTTTCTTTCTGATGCTTTATCCATAGTTAATTTTCTTTGTGTGAAAGTTTTTGGGCTATTCTCTGGATTATATATCTATTGTTGCATCATAAATTACTGTGGAACTTAGTGGGGGTTATGTTTCTCATTTATTACCTCATTTTTTTTTAAGTGGTCAGGTTTTCAGTCTAGTTTAGAGCTAGGCCCTCTGGTTCAGGGATCTCACAACACGGAAATCAAGATTTTTGGCCAGGACTGCAGTAAAGCTCTTTATAATTAATATGATTTTCTTTTGCTTTCATAAACTTCTTATCAGAACCTATGCAAGCTAGAAGATAATTGAATAATCTTTAAACTCGTGAGAGAGAGAGGAAAAATAAGCATCAGACTTTTATTCTATAGCAAAAATATTGTACAAAAATGAAGATAAAATAGACTTCTTGAGGCAAACAGAAGCTGAGAGAATTTGCCTGCAGACTTGCACTATCAAATGTTAAAGGAAATCCATTAAAAAGAATAATGACACAAGATGGAAACATCCAACACATGAACTTTGAGAGACACACGCAAATCATAGTATTAGGCCTTCTATTTTAGAAGGCAGGAGTCAGAAAGAACAAATGGAAAATGACTCTGGTATCCAAGAGCTGAGTTTTCTCCTAGAGCTGATATAATAGGGCTGGGCCAGTTTGCTGTACTTATGACCTTTCATGGTGGTGAAGAAAATACCAGACCTTCAAAACTTAATGGTTATAGAGAGTGTTCTTAAGAGACCCAGTGTTTATTACATAAGAGGCATCTCAGCATCTTTCTTCATAGAGATTGGAAATGTTGGGCCTCAATGGCTTAATGCTGGGTTATGTGATTAGATTGGAATTTCCCAAAGGGATACTGCAGATCAGCAAGGAGATAATGCCAGAGTTGCTCATCTAGCCGGGGAGGCATTGGAACCATGCTGGCACCAACTAGAACAAGTTTCAAACTTTTAATAGTGCTAATTCAATAATGTGGCCAGCAGGCAGGTGCTAACCATCTGGCAATCTAGACCCTTCCTGTTCTGAAAGCAAGTATAGGAAGGCTAAGATGAAGCCCAAGTCCAAGGGCTTCAATTTAGAACAGTTTGTGGTTCTCAGGAGTAAAAGGAGATTACAGATAAAACTCTAATCTGGAAGATTGTTTTCTCCCTCATGACTAAAAAGCATGTTTTCTTCAAGTTGCTGAATAATAACTGAATTACATTTCCTTGGATATATTCAAAATGTTTTTGGATTTTATTTTATTTTTTTATTAACATAAGTTGTGCATATTCTTGGGATTAAGTGTGAAATTTCAATGCAGGCATAGAGTTTGCACTAGTCAAACTGGTCGTATTTGGTGTTTATCTACCCTCCTCCCCTGACTTCTCAATAGCTAGTAATCATTGTTCTATTTTTTTTTTTTTTTGAGAAGCCTAGAAAAGAATGTTATTTGAAGTCTAACACTCATGAAATTTTATTAACCTATTTTGTCTCATCATCACCAATGTGAAACACACATAGAACTTTAATATAGTGTATAACATATATTACAATTATATAATATAATTATATAATAATAGTAGTCAATATTAATTAGTAAATATTAATGAATATTAGGTAATTGATATTACTCAATACTGACAATACAAAAAGCTCTAGATTATGATTTCCAACCTATTTTAATGCACCTGTGTCAATTTTATTAAAATATTCACAGAATTGAAAACTTGGGACCTAATGAGTTAAAGGGAAGTCAATTAATGACATAACATTTAAAGCTTAGGGATTGTATCCATTCCCCTCATTCTGCACTGAAGTGATGAGGAAGAATTAAGGAAAATGACGAATGTGCATAGAACTTTGCACTCAGCATTGGAGCCTACAATAGACTAGTGCAGTGTGCCTACATACAAGATGCATTGGCCAGTTTGTTATTTCTTGTTGTTGGACTTGATGAATAGTATAATCAGATATGTGGGGCAGAGAAGGGCAAAGCCAGAGTTGCCTTCATGTGACCCCTGTGATTTTAAATTTTGATTGAATGTCCCAGGATATTTCTGGGGCACCTGCCAAATTCCAGCAGTTAATGGAAAAGTGATTAGGGCTATTATTTGTCTAGAATTGTTGGTTTAGATGACAACAAATTTTGGCACAAGAAGCACAAAGACTGAGAAGCTGAATCTCTCGGGGTGGGAGAAGTGGATGTGCAGTTGTCTGTGGACAAACAAATTCTAAAATCTATGGGATACATGGGGTGTTACTTCATTCACTGAGAGCTGATCCTGCAAAAAATTGCTGTCACCAATTATTCCTGAGTTCTATTAATTACAGGAAATGTATGATTTATAGCAATTATAAGAGACTCAAAAAGGATTATTCTTCAAATTCTAAACCACTCAGCACCTTCATTTGGTTTCATCGCACAAAGGCAGTGACACTCTAAGCAATTAGTGCATACTACTAGGGCCAACTCTGCTCTCCACTGTGGTCTCTTGAACCCTTTGAGGTGAGGTAGCGAGGGGGACATGTAGAATAGTCATAGCACAGTTTTTTGAATGCAAAACCCAAATTTATCCTCCCTTACTCTGTTATCCATATGGATGTCATCTTTGGTCCTACAGGAGTTGTTCTGAACTGAGATGAAGAGAAAAGAAAGAGAAATTGCATTCACCCAAGTAGAATCATGGGACTCCCAAATTCAAATTCCTGTCCTTTTGGGGGCTATTCCCTACATGTTCCCAGATGTGTGAGGTCATGTATTAGTATGGAATGTTTTCTTTTGCCAAGTCACAGGATAGCTCGCTAACTTTGGTTTCATAAAGGTGATTAATTATTTCATAAAATAGAAAATATAGAAGTCAATGGTCAGAGTTGTTGGAATATTTAATGTCAAACAAGTGTGCCACTTCATGTTTGGACGATGTCTATGTGAATTCAGTCAGTGCATCTATATCCAGGGATGGAAGCTGGAGGGTATGGAAAGATCTAGCTTTCCCAGAAGTTGCTCATCCTATTCATTTGGTAGTGAGACAACTAGGTCATCCAACTGCCATTAGTTGCAAAGGTAGCTGTAAAAAAATAAAAATTGGATGTGTAACTTCTTTTTTTCACTCCAGTTTGAGGCAGGCTGGAGAGTTTGGAAAGAGTATACGATTTTCAATGTCCTTAGTGCCTGCGTTTTGGTGCACTTTCAAGTATGAACCCACAGTAGTGGTCTTTCTGATTTGTACTCATGATTGTACAGGGTGCTGTGGGAACATTTAGCAGGAAAGCTGAGCTGGCCCAGGATCTGGGGAAGTAGCCCTGAGGAAATGGCAATTTAACCCCCAAACTGGGGGAAAATAGGGAAGAGTAGCAAGAGTGTTTCAGACTGAGCAAATGCCATCTGTGAAGATTTATAAAAAGCAAAAGATTGTATTAGCTCTGTGAACTGAAAGAAGTTTTCTGCAAGAGAACATCAGAAGAGCTGGAGAGAGTTTTTAGAATTGGGATTGGAGGAGAGATGGAGGCAGGATTGTGAGCACCTTTTAAGCCATTTCAATCAATTTTCAGTTATTAAGTAAAATTGAGGTTATATAAATCAAATATTAAGCCCTGAGTAAAAAAGTTTGCTAGATAGGAAAGCCTATCTGTTAAAAAGTCTCAGGAAGCTCTTGCTATGAAGTTTAGGAAGAACTGGGGGTAGGTCTTTTACAGCCAGAAGACCATAAAATGTCTGTCCCTGGGAAAGATAGCCATGATCAGAGTTGTGTTCACTGTCAGGTGACATCTACTTATGCTTGTGTTAGCATTAGAGTTGTGTGGTATTAGAATGCTGTGTATTTGGCTAGGCATGATGGTGCACACCTGTAATCCCAGTGGCTCTGGGGGCTGAGGCAAGAGGACCGTGAGTTCAAAGCCAGCTTCAGCAAAAGAGAGGCGCTAAGCAACTCAGTGAAACCCTGTCTAAATAAAATACAAAATAGGGCTGGGGATGTGGCTTGGTGGTTGAGTGTTCCTGAATTCAATCCCTGGTACCAAAAAAAAAAAGAATGTTGTGTATATGGGGAGCTTGACAACCCCTGCCCCAGGACAGACCCAAGTGAGAACAAGTTGCCCAGTTAGGGCTGCTCCAGTGTCAGCAGGAAGGGACTGACTCAGGGCTCATCAGCATTAACTTCAGCAAATCACAAGCCTTGGAAGGATCTTACAGTACAGATTTGCATTTTTAGAGTCTTTTGGTAGTGATCGGAGAATGAATTGGATGCAAGGAAGAGTGAAGGAAGACAGCTAAGTGGGAGGGCATTCTATTGTCTCCAAACTGTGCTAAACCAGTTGTTGAATCCTAATCCAGGGCTGTGGGACTGTGAGGCACTCCTAGAGGTTTAGAATTGTTTCAGAATTTTGCTGTCCTACGTCTAGCTGGAGGAGCGTGGGGATGAATTAAAGATGTGAACCCTAACTTCACAGAGTTCTACTCAAAATGGGGTATCAGGCTTCCTACCCACCAAGGTTACTAGCAGATGGCACATGCAATAGGATGACAACAAGGGTCCTTGAGAGCACCAAGGAGGCAAGCAGATGAGAAGGGGCCTCTCTGAGCACGTCACTCCACCAGAGCCACGCTGTGGATGGTGGTTCACAATTTTGGAAACGTTTGGGTTTTCAGATCCCAGCTGATGGGGGCTTTTCTGTCATGTGCAAGCTGGACTTCGGGCCTGGGATTTTGTGACTAGTTTATGCTAAAGAGTTTCTGAATGGAGAAAGAGAGGAAGGATGGATGAGGAATTTAGGGAGGAAAAGCTGAAATGTCACTGCCATGTTCTTTGCAGTTTTAGAGATTCCAAAAGTTAGTATGATGGTCTGTCTGTCACAAGTGTCCTGTCATTGTTTTGCTAGTATTTTTGTTGGCATTAATGGTGATCTTGTCAACTATTTATTTCTTTAAGGGTAACACCCTGAAGAATAAGAGCTCTCTTACCCCGATATTAAAATTCTTTTAAAATTCTCTTATAAATTTCTAAAAATTAATAAAGCCATCCAAAGAGTTTTATGTGAATTATAGCCATAATATTTAGAAATCTGTTAGATAAAAAGATTTAAATTTCTATTTATTAGAAATTAAAACTGAAAAAAATTAAAAATATGTACAGATGCTCCTTGATTTACAATGAGGTTACACCCCAATAAACTTGTTGTAAGTTGAAAATATTGTCAGTTAAAAATATACTTAATCCAAACATACCAAACTTTATAGTGTAGCAATATAGTGCACTGTAGAATCTCACTTTTTTTCTTTCCAATCTCATGACTGACCATGGCTCACTGAGAATCTTATTGCACATCTCCATCCAGGAAAAGATCAAAATTCCAGATTTTAAATTCAGTTTCTATTGAATGTGTGTTACTTTTGCACACCATAAAGTATTAAATCCTAAGTCAAGCAATCAAATTAGAGACTATGCTTATTTTGAAATATTTATTTATAAATAAATACAGATATTTAAGTAGTAATAAATGCTTTACATGTTAATATGTTATAATAAAAACTATTTTGCAAGGTAAAAACAGTAAGAAGAGTGACATTATTTTATATACAACAGTTACTATTATGGTATTATGTAAAAATGTGGATGTGTAACCGATGTGATTCTGAAATCTTTGTAATGTTTTGAATAACCAATAAAAAAATAAAATAAAATAAAAAAAAAGAAAAAAAAAATAGAACCATTCATTTATAAATAAGTGTCCATTCTGAACGGGAACTATAATGATAGCTGCCTTTTCATCATTGCAAAAATCTATATTATGAAATTAAAAAAAAAAAAAATACCTTTAAATGCCGCAGTCTGGCTGGGCACAATTCATGAGCCACTGAAGCAGGAACAAACTTTATTTCTGAACTCCACCAGCACACTCTACACACGCTTCCGGGAACTCTCCCGAACGCCACACAGCTCCTCTAGGAACCAAACACCAACCGGAAATCCCGCCTCCGGCACTTCCCCAACCAATGGGAACTCTCCGGGAATCCCCGTGAGAACTCCAAAGTAGGAGGTAGAGGCGGACAGCAGGGGTCTAATATACACAGCTTAACATAACCATTATCATCTCAATGGCTTGCTGGCATCTCCCGTTCTGGCAAAAATGCCATGCGTCGTTCGGACTTGGCTATGGTTCTCAGCATTTAAAGTTCTAGTTTAAGAAAAGATGGGCTAGTGTTGTGGCTCAGTGGTGGAGCGCTTGCCTAGCACATATGAGGCACTGGGTTCAATCCTCAGCACCACATAGAAAGAAGTAAATAAAATAGAGGTATTGTGTTTATCTATAACTAAAAATAAATAAAAGAAAAGACAACTAGGAATTGGGCACACAGTAATTCATGCTTCTACTCCCAGCAACTACGGAGACTGAGGCAGTAGGATTGCAAGTTGGAGACCAGCCTCAGGAAATTAATGAGGCCCTGAGCAACTTTGTGAGATCCTATCTTAAAAAATAAAAAGGACTCAGTTTTGTGCAGTGGCCTATGCCTTGTATTCCAGCAGTGTGGCAGGCTGAGGCAGGAGGATTGCAAATTCAAAGCCAGCCTCAGCAAAAGCAAGGCACAAAGCAACTCAGTGAAACCCTGTCTCTAAATAAAATACAAAATAGGGCTGGGGATGTGGTTCAGTGGTCAAGTACCCCTGAGTTTAATCCCTGGTACCAAAAATAAAAAATAAAAAACCAGGGCTGAGGATATAGTTTAGTTGGTAGAGTGTTTGCCTTGCATGTATAAGGCAAAGGGTTCAATCCCCAGCACCACGCACACAAAATAAATAAATAAATAGAGAAAGAAAGGAAGAAAGGAAGGAAGAAAGAAAAAGATAAATAAAAAGGACTGGTGATGTAGCTCAATTGTAAAATACCCCTGGGTTAAATTCCCAGTACCAAAAATAAAAAATAAAAATAAATAAAGGAAAAACCAGATTTTCATGCCTATTTCTGTGTTCATTCTACTGTGATATATTCTTTTGGTTGAACACCATGAAAACAAACTAGTCTCAGAGAAATTCTGTTACTTTTAAAATTTGCATTCTCAAATAACTGGGTATTCTACTCTGATATTAAACAACTAAAATTGGCATGTGGTAGTCATGATACCTTCCAGATATTGACATGTTTCATTATACAACGTCAAGAAATCACATTTGTTAATATTACCACTGATCTTTTTGGAAAAATAGTAGGAAGCCATCAAAATCAAGTTGCTGGTTAAACATTTTCTCAAATTTTAATATTCTCTTGAAAGCTCAGTGTTTATCATAAACAACACTATTTGTGTTTTTCTAGAAGCAAAGGCACACTTCATTTTACTTTTTTTCTTTTTAATTAATTAATTAATTAATTTATTTATTTTTGCATTACAATTCTTAATACACCATTATACAATACTTCATCATATCTCTGATTGTATATAAGGTATGTTGACACCAAATTCACATCTTCATACATGTATTTTGTATAATGATGAGGGTCTCCTTTCACCATCCGTGATATTCTTCTCTCTCCCTTTCCCTCCCACCTCTCTTCCCTATCTAGAGGTAATCTTCCTCCTTTGCTCTCCCTCCCAATCCCATTTTGAGTCACACCCCCCCCTCCCGTATATCAGAGAAGACATTCAGCATTTATTTTTTGGGATTAAAAAATAAACTTAGCATAATCTTTTCTAATGCCACCCATTTCCCTGAATATTACAGGGACACAGCCACATCAATGTTTATAGCAGCACAATTCACAATAGCTAAACTGTGGAGCCAACCTAGATGTCCTTCAGTGGATGAATGGATTAAAAAATGTGGCATTTATACACAATGGAGTATTACTCAGCAATAAAAAAGAATAAGATCATTTTACTTTTGAGAAAACATCCACTAAATACCCAATTATTTTTAAAATTTTCTTTATTTGTTCTTTTAGTTCCACATGACAGTAGAATATATTTTGATATACCATATATACATGGAATATAACTTCCTATTTTTGTGGTTGTACATTATGTGGGGTTACACCAGTCTTATATTTATATATGAATATATCAGGGTTATATCTGATTCATTCTATGTCTTTCCCATTCCCATCCTTCCTACCTTCCCCCCAATCTGGTGAACCTCTACTCCCACCTTCACCATTGTAAGTCAGCATTCATGTATCAGAGAGAACATTTAGTCTTTGGTTTTGGGGGATTGGTTTATTTTACTAAGCATGATAGTCTCCAGTTCCATCCATTTACTGACAAATGCCATAATTTCATTTTTCTTTATGGCATATTCCACTGTGTATATGTACCACATTTTCTTTATCCATTCATCCATTGAAGGGCACTTAGGTCATTTCCATAGCTTAGCTATTGTGAATTGAGTTCTATAAAAATTGCTGTGGTCAAGTCACTGTAATAGCCTGATTTTAAGTCCTTTGGGCATATACCTAGGAGAGGGATAACTGGGTCAAATGGTGGTTCAAAGTTTCCTGAGAAATCTCCATACTGCTTTCCAGAGTGGTTGCACTAATTTTCAGTCCCAGCAGCAGAGTGACCTTTTCCCCACATCCTCACCTCCATTTATTGTTGCTTATATTCTTGATAATTGCTTTTCTGGCTGGAGTGAGATGAAATCTTAGAGTAGTTTTGATTTGCATTTCTCTAACTCCTAGAGATGTTGAACATTTTTTCCTGTATTTGTTGACTGATTATCTAAATATCCAGTTCTGATTAACCATCATTAGTCTGTTATTTCCAGTAAAATGATGTTCCATGAAATAAAGAGACTGGTTCATCTTGTTACTTTAACAACTGCCCAAATGCTTTTGCTCAGGACAATAGTCGTTCATCAGTGTAGAGTAGATGTGCCTCACATACACTTCCTATTTAATCACATAGAATGTTAAAATAAGATGTATACAAGGGTTGAGATTCATAAAAGCAAAATATTTTGGACTTTTTCAGAGTCATTCATAAATGAAATTGCCTTTGTGTGTGTGTGTGTGTGTGTGTGTGTGTGTGTGTACACGAACACGCACACGTGTATGAAGAAAACAATGTTTACTGGTATAGGTTGGTGTCACCCCCTTGATTTGTGCTAAGGCACCCACAGTTCCACCCCTTTGCTTTTGCGACGTAAATGCAAATATCTACAGAATAAAAAAGACAAATTCAGTTTTGATCTTGTGGAGTTCCTGAGAGGGACCCTCAGAGACCCCAGGGGAGCTATGCGTCACACTTTTGTGAGTTGCTGGTGCAGACAGAGAAGAGAAGAACATTAAGCCTCGGGTATTTCAACTGTTAGAGGTTGGGTGGGAAAGGAGGATCAGTGAAGGAAACAGAGAAGGAGTGGCTAATTATATAAAAAAAGAAAACTAGGAGGAATAAAATGTCATTATCAGCACGAAAGACATCAGCACTGGTAGGGAAGTAAGCCTGATTTCAGTATATTTAAAACAGGATAAGTATATCCGATTTTTCTTTTGTTTTCTGTATCCTGAAGGTTTGACATCTGGGCCTTGCTGACTGTGAAGAAAAGGTTGATCCCAGGGTTAGCCAGTTCCTAGAGAGAGAGAGCAGCTCAGTGAACCTTTCAAATAAAGAGCAACCAATCCAAAGCCTGCCCCCAACAATCAGACTTCAGGTCACTGTCCCCTGCCCATACCCAGAGCCAGCTACCAGATGACTGGGAACAGCTCTGAGCCCCAAAGCTTGATTCAAAACAGCCAATCCTAACCTGCTCATCCTGCCTCGCCTGTTTCTTTCTATGGAAGCTATGTACAGGCTCGCACCCTGAGTTGTTCCCTCTCCCTTTGGTTCCTGGGAAACCCTGGTGGCTCTCTGTGACATGTTGTGCTTCTTCTTTGGGAACTGTGAGTAATAAACTATTTTTTCAATGACAATTATTTTCTGATCTGTTGGGCTTACCATACCTCAACATTTTAATGAAAATACTACATCTTAAAAGAAATACTGAAGCCCCGATGGTTTCACTGGAGAATTTTTCCAAAGATTCCAAGAAACTTTTATATCAATTCTTCATAATCTACTTCAGAAAACAAACGAGAAGGGAACACTGGGTATAGCTAATTTTACCTTGATATCAAAACCAAAGCCACTATAAGAAAAACAATAGCACAAGAGCACTTCAATACCATTCATGAACATTACTGTAATAATAATAATAATAATAACTACTTAACAAAAGGAATTCAGCAATATATACAAAAATCGTATGCCATGGCCAAATGTATTTTATTGAAGGGGCATGCAAGCTGAGTTCAATATTTAAAAATAAATGTAATCTACTATATTAACAGACAGAATAAGAAGTCACATCAGTATCTCAATAGATGCAGAAAAATTATTTGAAAAATTTAATTCTCATTCATGATAAAACTCTTTAAAAAGTAGGGCTAAAAGGGCCTTATTCAAGTTGATGCAGGGCATTTATTAAAAACAAACAAACAAACAAACCAAAAAACCCTACACTTTATAATGTACTTAATGGTGAAAACCAATCCAATAAAGCAAAAAAATAAAAAAATAAAAAAAAATAAAAGAAAAAGTTAAAAAAAATCAGAAATAAATAGTAAAACTGCTACTATTTGCCAGTGATAGCCTTATTTATGAAGAGCCCCCTCCATCTACAAAAAATAAAAATAAACCATAGAAAGTATATGAGTTCAGGAAGGTCACATAATATAATACACAAAATGGTTGCATTTCTATACAACAGCAATAAAGATATGTATGTCCAAAATTAAAAATACAAGCACGTTTACATATGGTAACTAAAAAATGAAGTATCAATACAAAAAATTATAAAATGGAAATGAAAGAAATTTAAAATGATCTTGGTATGTGGATAGACATCATATACATGAATTAGAAAACTCAACATAGTAAAGTTGTCTCAAATTGATATTCAGGTGCCACACAATTTCTATCAAATTCTCAGAAATTTTTTTTTATAGATCTTAGCAAGATTGTTTATTATAGATATAGACAAGAGTATTCCAAATTTTATATGGAGCTTCAAAGAAGACAGAAGGGCTAAAACAATTTTGGAAAAAAATGAAATGGGAAGAATTAGTCTACTTCATTCTAAAACATATTCATATAGTGATGATAATCAAGACCATATAGTATTGGTAAAGGAATAAATGCATAGATCAATGAAGCAGAATGGAGAACCCATAAATACATTTATAAAATACGCTTGCTTAGTTTTTGAAAAAGACCCAAAAGCAATTAAAAAAAAAGGAAAGCAACATGTTTAACAAATGATTGCTAGAACAATTGGATTATAAAGGGAAAATAAAATGAAATAAACATTTTCTTAGATCTCACAATTTATACAAAAATTAAAATGGATCAAGGATTTAATTTTTTTTTTTTGTACCAGAAATTGAACTTAGGGGCACTCAACCACTGACCACAACCCCAGGCTTTTTTGGGGTGTGTATTTTATTTAGAGGCAGGGTCTCTCTGAGTTGCTTAGTGCCTCTCTAAATTGCTGAGGCTGGCTGGCTTTGAAGTTGAGATCCTCCTGCCTCAGCCTCCCAATGCGCTAATTTTTTTTTTTTTTTGGTACTGCTGGAGATAGGACCCAGGGCCTCATGCATGCTGGGCATGCACTCTACCATAGAGCCACATCCCCAACTGAGGAAATTAAATGTAAAATATAAAACTATGAAACTTGCAGGGAAAAGCATGAAACCTTGGCAAAATTTAAGTTTATGCCAAATGTTCTTAGACTGCATACCAATAACATGACCCATGAAAGGAAAAATTTATATATTTGACTTCATAAAAATGTAAAACTTTTACTCTATTAAAGAACTTGTTTAAGGGGATGAAAAGAAAAGCTACAGACTGGGAGGAAACACTTGAAAGGACTGGAATCTAGATTATATCAAGAACTCTCAAAACTGAGCAGCTGAAAAAAAAAAGAAAAAAATCCAATTAAAAATGGGCAAAAAGACATGGAGAGACATTATAGTGGTGAGGATTTACTGATGATAAGCAATCACAATTGAGTATATTCCATTCGAGAAACTCACTATCATTGTAGATATTCACTCTCTCCCACATCCTGGTTTGCTTTCATTTGCAAATTTATTATCACAATATATATTTATATAGTTATTTCTGTGTTTCTTTATCATCTGTCTCCCTTTGGCAAAACATGGGTGGGGAACATGTTTTTCCACTTTAAAAAAAATCAGGTCCAGAATTGTGCCTGGCAGGTGGTAAGCACTCTGTAAATATTTAAGGAATAAATGAATCTACCCTTGCAAGATGGAACTCAGCTATGAGCTTAGACATAGGGCTCTGGTCTTTTTTTTTTTTTTTTTTTTTTTTTAATTTAAGTCACCTTTTCATTCTTGCCTATAGTAATTTTTTTAAATATATTTTTTAGTTGTAGTTGGACACAATACCTTTATTTTATTTATTTATTTTTATGTGGTGCTGAGGATAGAACCCAGTACCTCGCACATGCTAGGCAAGCTCTCTACCGCTGAGCCACAACCCCAGACCCTTGGCCTATAGTAATTTAAGACAATTTTCTACCCCTTAGGTCTTGGTAATTAACATTTTGTTAGAATACTATCCATTTACTCTAAATTTTCAAAGTATTTTCAATAGATTTAGATTAGTCTCTTTATAATTCTTTTGCTCTCTTCTTTATCTCTCTTTTTCTTTAAAATCATCACCAAATTAATCTACTTTGGATTATTTTTGTTCCAAATAATTAGTTTTGCATTTTTTTCCTGTTTTTTAATAGTATTTTTACCTCACTGAATTCATCTTTATTTTATCTATTTACTTTAATCTGATTTATTTTCTTTTTTCTAATTTATTAAATCAATATATTAGTTCTGATGAAGATTAAATTGTTATAGCAAAGGGATCCCCAAACCCCGTTGTTGTTGTTCTTTCACAGAAGAATCTAGAATAGATAGGTGGTTCACTCCACAAACACACAATATGATCTGCCACTCTCTAAAGTAGAGGTCAGTGCACCACAACAAATCCTACCTGTTCCTGTTCTTGTAAATAAAGTTTTATTGCAAAGCAACCACACTGATGAGTGGTATCATGGCTTCTTTTGTCCTACAATGGCAGAGTAATTATGGAAGAGACTAGATGACCCACAAAAACTAAAGTTATAGACTCAAGTAGCTTTTCCTTTCTTTCTTTGTCATGTTTCAACCTTGGCAGTAGCCACTTCTTTCTGTGTCATCAATCTAATTTTTTCTTTGTTTCTTCTACATGTTTACAGATAGTAAAAAAGGAAAATCAATTGATTTTTAATCTTATTTTATCCTCTGGTTTTTAATGTGGCTCTTGTAAACAATAAGTATAAGCTTTTAAAAAATCTATTACAATAGTGTGTATCTTTTTATAGGAGAATATCTCATTTATTAAGTTTGCATTCACATGGATATTCAACCTTGTTCCAAGTTTATGTTTATTATTTGTATCAGGGTTTCCCAGAGCAAGACACACACACACACACACACACACACACACATACACATTACATACATTTACAATAAGAGATTGACTCACAATTATGAAGGCTGAAAAAAAATCCATGATCTGCAGCCAGCAAACTGGACACCAGTATAGCAATGGTATAAGTTCCAGTCTGAGTTGCAGACAGTGTCCAAAGGCAGGAAAAGGCTGAAGCCCCATCTCAAACACAGTCAGGTAGGGATAAAGTATTCTTTCTTACTCATCCTTTTATTTTATTCAGGCTTTCAATGCACAGGGATAATGCCCACCCATGTTGAGGAAAGCTATCTGTTTTACTTAGTCTACTAATTCAACTGTTGACCTTATCCAGAAACATGGTCATAAACACATCCAGAAATAAAGTTTAACCAAATATCTGGGCATCTCATGGACCAGTAGGCTGGCATAAAAAAGTGTCCATCAGAAGCACACTTCTTGTCAACTTGACACCCATATGCATTTCCTTAAACCAGACCATACTTAATCTCCAAACAAAGGTAATAACAAAGTCATAATTCTCCCTAACATGACACAACTTTCCTGACTATAACCAGAAATGCTCTAATCCTTTTCCTAGCAGAGGAGTTCAAGTTTTAGACTGACTTTACTCTTTCTCTTGATATCTCATACCTGAAGTACTATGGTTAAAATGCTTATCAGTACTTAAATGTTATGACATAAAGTCAATACATGTCAGGTTAAATGATAAGGGACTAAGAGAAGGAATATCACAAAGGTATTTATACACACACAAACATGATTCAACGTGAAATAAAAAGGAATGTTCAAGAAAATAATAATCCTTATTTCTGTTACTAGTCACATGGTCATAGCTGGCATTTATCAATACTTACTTCCATTACCCATTCCTGCCTTCAGCAAGTACCTCAGCTGTTTTTGTTCTTAACATGGTGGTAAAGAACCTGAAAATCTGGACCCTTAGGAGCCCTTCCCGTAATGAGTTTCAGTTTTCAATTGATCTTAATCACAGGGTACGGTGATACTAAATGAAGCCCTAAGAGATCTCCTGTATTTCAGATATTTTTTCCTTTAACTCCATTATGGAGTGGTGGTCCAATTTCCCTTTCGTAATCAGAATCAGTCACCCAGTATCTTAGTAGCTCCCTTTTCTGCCAGTTGATTTGGAGGCATGGAAATCCCAAAGTGTCTGGCAACAGTTTTAACTTCCAATTTCATGGAATCATTGATGTGTCTCCCAGTAAAAGTACTCCTCCCTTTGGATGTAAGACCTCTAGGCCAGAAGAGCATAAGGTCACAGCAAAAATTTTGCTAGCAGGTCACTAGGGATAATAATGAGTGGTACTATTCCCATTTCCATCCCTTGATTCTAGGACCCATGTATCCTGTCTATGGAAGAAACAGCATCACGCGTTAAACACTAATTCAGAGCTATATTAGATAACTTTCCATTACTAGAAGGAAATAACTGAGGAAATTAACTTATAAAGAGAAAAACTATTTAGCTCATGGTTCTCTAGGTTCTAGTCTAAGATCAGTTGGTCCTGTTGCTTTAGACCTCTGGTGAGGCAGCAGATCATGGTAGGAAGACTGTGAAACAAAGCCACTCACTCACCTCATGGCCAGGGAGCAAAAGAGAGTGAGGAAGAGATACATACATACCCTTTCAAGGGTATGTCTTCAATGATCTAAGGACCTCATACTATGTCACATATCTTGAATTTTGTCAGTTATTTCCCATCTTTTGCCATGCAAACATCTCATGTTGTTCCCACCACCTCCTAATAGCATCCTGGGAACCAAACATTTAACACATGGACCTTTGTCTGAACACATGCAAGAGCATATGCAGTCTAATGGACAACCTTGTCTCAGTTCTACAAAGTCTTATCACCTTACTGGTGCTATAGCTGAGTATTCAAAAGACCATTCTATCAAGTCAGCTAGTTCAAGATGCTGGGAACATAGTGATAATAGTGAATTCTGTGAACATGAACGCATTGTTGTGAAGTGAGTCCCTTGGTCAGTAGCAATACTATGTGGAATACTGACAGGGAATAGGCATTTTGTGGTCTACAGATAGTAGCTTTGGCAGAAGCATTGTCTACAAGGAAGGAAGTGCATTTCCATAGTATGTGTCTATTTCAGTAAGAACAAAACTCTGCCCCCTTCATGATGGAAGCAGACCAATGGAATTAACCTGCCATCAGGTAGCTGCCATTATTCTCCCCCAGGTGCCATACCAGGGACCCAAGGTTGGTCTTGGCTGCAGATTAGTCACTCAGCAGCAACTGCCGCCAGGTTGGCTTTGGTGAGTGGAAGGAAGTTCATATTGCAGAATTCATGCACAACCTCCATCCCTGCTACCATGGCCACTTTGTTCATGAGTCCACTGAAAAAGGACAGAGGTGGTTGGGAAAGAGGCTGACTGGTATCCACAGACGGGTCATCCTATTCATTTGATTGAACTGATTGACTGAAAGCCACACTTTGGCTCACATGAACACAGATCTCTTCACACTCTTTTTGTACATTCAGAGAGCTCTGTCCACATACCTTGTCTTCCAATTTCTCTATCAACAGTTTTCTAATCATGTTCCTTTCAAATCCCTGGCTACCCAATTTTCTAGTCATGTTTCTTCCAAGTCCCTGATGATCTAGCCACACCACTGTCCATAGACCATGACTTGGTATACAACTGCACGTTTGGCCATTTCTCCTTATAAGCAAAGTGTGCCGCCAAGTGTACTGCTCCAAGTTCTGTCCACTGAGAGCAATTCCCTTTCATTGTTCTTCAGGAATGCCCCAGAAAGAGCTGTAGTGCTGTAGCTGTCTACTTTCCAGAGGTACTTCAGGCATATTACAGAATTATCTGTAAACTGGACTTAGTCTTCTCTTTCTCTGTCATTGAACCATTAGGAATTCCCTACAAGACTGTAGGTACAGGCTGGGAGAGAGAAGGTAGAGTAGGAGGAAAGGGGACAGTGGGCATTTGAGCCTCTTCTTAATGTAACTTACTTAAAGTCTTCAGGACCTGCTCAGACCCAGTTACTTATATACCAGTTTTATTTGATGATAGCATACTGCTGTGCAAGCCCAATTTTATGACTTGATGGACCAGATAACACCCAGATCATTATGGGCAGTTTGACTGATGGTAACTTGATGGCCCGTGGTAAACTTTCAGTCTCTATTAAGGCCCATTTTCAGACTAAGTTGTTTCTCTAAAGGATAGTAGTTATATGCAGTGACTGTTGGGACTTTTCTCCAAAATCACAGGCCTTCCCTGTGATTCACCCACAGGGGTCTATGAAATGTTCTAAATGGCATTCCTATTTGCTACTGATAAGGATCTGCTGGGTCATATGGCTCAAGTGGCAGAGCAGCCTGCACAGCAGCCTGGACCTGTTACTGAGCCTTCTGTTGATCTGACTCCACTCAAAACATACAGCTTTTTGGGTCATTCAGAAAACGGGCTTGCATAACACACCCAAGTGATAAATCTAAGACCCACTAGGCACGGTGCTTCTTTCTCTGTTGTACGAGGGTACCAATGCAATAATAACATCCTTCACCTTAGAAGACATGCCTCATACTATTGGATCCCTAGAAATTTCACTTAGGTAGGGAGCCCCTGAAATTTTGTCAGTTATTTCCCATCTTTTGCCATGCAAACATCTCATGAGTAAGTCATGAACAGTTGCTTCTTGCTCCCTAGATCCAGTCAGCATAATGTTATCAGTGAGATGAAGCAGTATCTGGTCTTGATCATAATCCCCAAAGACATGATCCTCAATACCATAATCCATAGTGCTGAAATTCTGAACGATTAAAATCCTCAAATTCTAAAATTCTTCAAATCACCATTCTGAAATATTAAAATTCCAAATATTGAAATTCTGAAAACCAAAAATCCCCAAACCATAATTTTTTTTTTTTTACTATGAAAAAGGTATATGAAAGGGGTAAAAAGCTGAATTCTAGGGAAGGGTTTGGCTTTGAAATATAGCAATGATGAAAACTTCAGTTTTAAAATGCATCATTTGTCTGCATTGGCATTCCCTCCAGTGAATAAAATTCCAGGAGATTTTAATAAATTAAAGTTGTGTTTGTCTGAAGAAGGCAGTGAAGTTACAGATTGGTTCCAAAATAATTATGAACATGGTAGGAGAAGACTCTTCCTCAATGGTATTGATGTTCAATCACTTGTATTGTTTTCTTCAAATATATGCACGTGAAGTAGAGTTCCACGTGTCCCAAACAACAGAAGCACACAAAGTGGGGAAATTTAATAGGAAATGTTCATGCCATTTTATACTGAGCCACAGAATAATTTTAAAAGTAGTGCCACATAGAAAGTAAATGGGGATCTATTCTCCAAGGAGAGCCATGCCCTAAAAGAAAAGAAAAAAAATCCAGCAATTTATTGTGATTCAAGACTTCAAAATATTTAATGATTGTGAAAGTCATTATTTGCCAGCTCTTATGGCAAACCTCTGTGCTATGACCTATAATATCTCCCCTTAATACACTTTTTTGTTCATCAAAATTTTTTTCTTCTTGGAGTATTTAGTTTTTTATATTATTTTTCTTAAGATTTTTTTATTCACTCTTTAAATTTCCAGCATTAACTTTTATTTCTCATGATTTGTATTTATTTCTCAAGATCCTGCCTCTTTTGGTAACTGCATACACGGTGGTGACCCACCATGGTTTTTGATTGATCACTTTAAAAAACTTAGGTTGTCTGTCACAGTATTTCAGATGACCATTTATATATATATATATATAAATACACACACATTTTTCTTTTTGATATGTTTCTCTTTTTTGAGTCCTCAGCTTTTATTTTTTAATATTTTTTAGTTGTTGACGGACCTTTATTTTATTTATTTTATGTGGTGCTGAGAATTGAACCCAGTGCCTCGCCCATGCTTGGCAAGTGCTCTTCCATTGAGATACATCCCCAGCCCTGGTCCTCGGGTGTTTTTGATTTATAAATATACTGCTTAGTTTCAGGGATAACTGAGAGGAAAATATTTATATAGTTATGTCTGGTGTTTAATTAAAAATAATTTTATGTTCATTTCAGGTATGTTCTTTAACAAGTAAAATTCGATGCTTAGTTTTAAAATATTTTTGGTAAACTCTTTTTTTGCTGGGCATGGTGGGGCACACCTGGAATCCCAGCAACTGGGGAAGCTAAGGCAGGAGGATCACAAGTTCAAAGCCAGCCTCGGCAATTTAGTGAGGTGCTAAGCAACTCAGTGAGACCCTGTCTCTAAATAAAGTACAAAAATGGGCTGGGGATGTGGCTCAGTGGTTGAGTCCCCCTGAGTTCAATCCCCGGTACAAAAAAAAAAAAAAAAAAAAAAAATGTGTCCACAAAGTTTTTTTTTTTTTTTTTGTAAATTGATGTGTGTGTGTATGTATGTATGTGTTTATATAGAATGGTGGGTTTCATTGTGGCATATTAGTATATATGTAAAAATGTAATTAGATCAATTTCACACCCCAATATCATCCCCACACCTCTTCTGATGCCTTCCCCGGATTCCTTTCTTTTCCCCTGCTGTCTCCCTTCTACTTTCATGGTATCCTTTATTTTCCCTTAAGCTTCCACTTATGAGAGAAAAAGTGATATTTTTATGAGTCTAACTTATTTTTCTCAAAAGTATGGCCCCATAAGACACTGATGTATTTCTTTATGAATATAGTTCCTTTGCTCATAACTGACATATCTATGGTACTATTATTAGAATACCCAAATGTTTATGCTTGCAAAAATCTGTTGTCATTGCCTATCTTATTGTATAAAGTGGCTTATGAAATGTTCTGTGTGTTTTTTATATGTTTCTCCAATCAATCCCATTTAAAATATAAATTTGAAAAATTAAACAATTTTTTTTTCTAGAATTATGTCTTGGGGATTTTGATCTCTTGGGACTTCAACATTCAGGATTATGACATTTGGGATTGTGTCTTTCATGTTTATTACCCAAATTCACTAGTATAATATATATTTTCTTTTTTTGGAAGGAAAAAGGCAAGTTAGATCCCTCAGAACTCAATTATGACAGAAGAAGGGAGAGTAATATCCCCTTAAGGCAGGACAGTGGAGGTGTATTGCTGGCTTTGCCGGTTAAAAGCAAGCCACTTATTTTAGTTTTTACTAATAAGTATTTGAGGGGAAATTTTTGTCAGATCAATAATTATATGCCAGGTACCAGGGACTGTGTGATTTTCCTCATTGAAACCACGTCTTGTAGAACAGCTGCAATCACAGATTTTATTTGATTAAGTTTATGATGATCTACCATTATTCTCCAAGATCCATCTGTCCTCTGTACAAGCCACACAGGTATCAAGTGAAGATGCAGAGTTTTTAAGTCCTTGGATAACTGGAGTTGGACATGTGTGTGTGTGCGCGCGCGCACACACACACACACACACAGAGAGACACACACGCTTTTTCTCATATATTCACAAAGAAAGAAAACTTCAGGTCAACCTCTTTCTTGAAAAATTACTAATGTTGTATTAGTAAATCAAATCCAGCAATATATTGAAAAGAAGAATATCTCACAATCAAATGAGATTCATCCCAGGATTGCAGGGCTAGTTCAGCATTCAAAAATCAATCAATTCAACTCACCATAGGAGTTGTTTGAATGAGAAAAAAAAAAAAAAACCCAATCAGTGAATGCACAAAAAGCATTCAGTAGAATTCAACATGACTAAATTAAAAAAAAAAAAAAACTAACACAAAGTAGGAATAGAAGATAATTTCCTTAGCTAATAAGGGATATTTATGAAAAATCTTTAAAGAGGAACAGAGACTGAATGTAAGGATGTTTTCAATTATCATTTCTCTTTAGCATCAGAATCAAAAGTCCTCGATAGTGTAATAGGCAAAGAAAACAAATAAAAGGCATAAAGGCAAGAAAGAAAGATATAAAACTGCTTTTCTTCACAAATGATATGACTCTGTAGAAAATCCCCACAAATCTACACATTCACAAAGAAGCCAGTTTATTGCTAAACTGAGTTTAGCAATATCATAGAATATAACATTAATATTCTTATAAACCACCAATAAACAATTGGAATTTGAAGTAAATATCACTTATAATAGCACTAAAAAAGTACTTAGGAAAAAAATTGTACATAGAAAATTACAAAACATCAATGAAAGAAAATTAAAGGTCTCAATGGCTGGAGAAGGATATTGTGCTCCTCAATTGGAAGACTCAATATTTGCAATATCAGTTCTTCCCAAATTGATTTACATGTTCAACACAATTGAAATAAAAGTCTGAGAAAACTTGCATTAATAAGCAAAAGTGCTCACTGATTGAACAAATAGGAAATTCCAGGAGAGAAAGAGAAATGTTGAAAAAAAGAGAAAGATTAAAAATACACAATTGGCAGTGTGGTGGTGCACGCCTGTAATCCCAGGGGCTTGGGAGGCTGAGACAGGAGACCTGCAAATTCAAAGTCAATTCAACCGTGAGGCAAAAAAAAAAAAAAAAAAAAAAAGACAAGTTAGATCCCTCAGAACTCAATTATGACAGAGTTGCTAAGCAATTCAGTGAGAACCTGTTTCTAAATAAAATACAAAAATAGGGCTGGAGGTGTAGCTCAGTGGTATAATGCTCCTAAATTCAATCCTCGGAATAAAAGACTTTGTTCAGAGTTATGCAAAAATAACAAACATTAAACCATGCTTGCAAAGTATGGGTAGTACGTGAAGAAATCATAAGAGGGCTTGAAAAAGGACAGTTTGTGAGGAAAAGGCTCCAGGAGGTGAGAAGATAAGAATTGATGTAGGGACTGATTCAATGGACGAAAATAATTGGTTATTTTTGTGTTCAGATAGAAGGGGAGTCATGTGTGACCAATAATAAAAACTGGAGGAAAAGGGGCTATAGGGATCAGTGGGATGAAGACTTTAGGTTAATTTTCCATGTGGAAATTAACAAGGGAAAGAAGTGGAATGATTGGCCACTCTAATTCACAAAAATAAGGTGGGGGGAAAAACACTTAAAGTACGTAATAAATATAGAATAAGATAGAAGAGTATAATCATATATAGTATTCTAAATATGAATGAAATGATTAACTTCAGGAAAGATTAGGTGAACTATTAAAAGCCAACAGTGAGGTATCACATGAAAAAATAAATAAAGCCAGTAAAGTCAGAGTGACTATATCACAAATGTATATTGATGCGTTTGGGTTTTCCCGCAGTACTGGGAATTGAACTCAGGGGCACTTTACCATTGAGTCACATCTTCAGCCCTTTTAAATTTTTACTTTGAGACAGGATCTGCTAAATTGCGAGATTAACCTGGAATTCTTCAATCCTCCTGCCTTAGTCCACGGCTTCTCTGAGATTACAGGGGTGCACATTGATCCTGGCTATTGCTATGTTTGGATATATCAGCATGATGAGGGCAAACTAGGAGGGCCACAGATGTAAGATAGTTTCAGTTGAGATAAAAAGGGTAAGAAAGCCACAACATGCAAGACCTATAGCAGTAAATTGCCAGGTTTCTGTTCTCCCGACTAAAAGGCTCAGGGGTCACTCCAGTTCAACTGGGCTAATTGGGCTGCACAAAATAACCACACAAGAGACACAAATACCTTTTTCTTTGGGGTCACTGTGATGGCTCCTCTGACCTTAAGTGTCCGCAGGAAGAGAGAGAGAGAGAGAGAGAGAGAGCACCCGCTGATCCCTTTTATTGAGGAGAAGCTATTCAAATGAGGCAAGGGGTCAGGTTTCAGGGGGCTGAGTCTATCTTCATGATGTCCACTGTCAGCAGGTTGACTGACACCTGGGTAGGCTATACCCAAGGGCACAGTAAGAAAAGGGAACACACACAAGGCACTTCCATGGGAGATTGTATCCTAAACAGGGCAAGGGGTTATATTACAAAGGAACAGGTGAGCATAGCTTCACCCATGGGGCTGTAGCAAGACACACCCATGCATGAGACACTGACCCTTGAACCCAAGAAGGGTAGGGAAAGCTCTGCCACATTTCTGTGACTCAGTGCCTCAGCACCCAGCCCAGGAGTGTGACCCAGTCACGTGCAAGGTTGGTCTCCCACAGTAAATGATGAGAATCTATAGGGATGATTTTTTCTGGCACTCCCAACTCCCCAACATGTTCAGAAATGACAGGAGCATTTGTAGTGAGCAATGGCTCTAGTAGAGATGGGAAAGTGAGTAGGTACGTCTCAAAGATACCTACTACTCTTTATAGAGTACCACCTACTCTTTATAGAGTAGATTAGATATAACAAAATGGAGGGGAAAAGATTAGCCCCATTCTCCTCCTCCCTTCTTTCTGAGACTAGAACAACTCGAGTTCTAAAGGCAAGTTTTCTTTCAGTAAAGAGAAAACCGCGTCCCAATCTCACATATTAAGATGGAGTCAAAAATTTAAGCAAAATATTAGGAAATAGATCTCAGCAGTGGATCAAGGACAAGCTGGGATTATTCCAGGAGTAGAAAAGTGTTTCAATATTCAATAGAATTATTATCAGTAAACTAAAAGAGAAAACCCATACAGATATATCAATTGATGTTGAAAAGGCTTTTCCTAGGAGTCGTCAGCAGGCAAATTTGTTAATTCTTGAATGTAATATAGACCGGAGGGGCTGTCGGTGTCAGGAGTGGGCTGATGCTCGCTTCACTTCGACGCTGTCCTCTATTTCACCAAGGTCCCTCCGCAGTCCAGAAGACCTGGACCCGGAGCGCTCCAGAGCCGCAGGACTTGGAGACAGCAGTCAGGTGCAGCCCAGACCTGCCCGCCAGGGAAGCACGCTGCGGGGGAAGAACGCGCCTAGGACAAGCTGTTTAGAGACCAGGCCCCCATCTCAGTAGGGCAGGCCAGCGCTGCTGCAGAGGGCCAGCTGAGCATCTCGGAGGGCGGGGCTGGACCCGGGAGAACTGCCAGGACCGCTCCGCGTCAGACCACGCCCACGGCCCTGGGGGTCTCGAGGTCCCTGCGCATGGTTCGTGCCCTGGCACCACGCCCCAAGCTAGGAGGGCTTGGGCGCTGCCGCCTATGAGCTGTCGCGCAGGCTGGCTGTCTCTATGGGTCCCAGCACTCCTGGCCGAAAACTCCATGTGAGCGATATTTAAAGAATATTGTTGAGTAAAAGGTCCGTTTGTAGGAGAAACGTCTGAATTTCCCCAAAATGTGACATCAAATATATTCATTATCAAAACTCTAAAGCCATTTCGGTTAACATCAGGAATGAGACGCCAATGCCTAACATCATTGTTACTTATTATTTTTTTCAGAGATTTTAGTAAATTCACTAAACCAAGAATATGAAATGACTGGCATGCATACTAAAAATTTGTAAAATATCAACTTGCTTATGACATGAATACACATTTTAGTAAGCTGAAGAGAATAGAGGGGGTAAAACCCGATTTGAATAATTGTGCAAATTTCGCTAATAGGATAGATTCGTTCAAATAAATCAACCGATTTTTAATGTTCTAGCAATATAAAAAAAACCTGGTTGTGAAATGGAAAGAACAAGCTTTACAATACATAGAAAAAAAATTTAACCAGAAAGGCTCAGAGCCAATATTAAGAATCTGTAATATTCAGACCCTAAACAAAATCTTCAAAGAATGGAAAGGTCTTCCATGTTCTTGGATGTAAAGATGTATCCATATTATGTCAATTCTTTCAAAATTTACATCTAAATATATTGCAATTTCCAATTAGAATAGATTTAGGGGGAAAACAGGTTTTGTCGGGAGCTGCCACCTAGGAACCCAGCGCTCCTTAGCCTTGAGCAATGTGAATGTGGAGATGTGGCAAGCCAGCCATGGGCTGTGTGTGTGTGTGTGTGTGTGTGTGTGTGTGTGTGTGTACTATGAGCATTGAGCGCACAGGGTGGACTGAACCCATTTGTCCATCCGTTTGGGCTGGCAACATAAGTGCCTTTCATTTGCTCTGCCATGATCCCCACACAGCACATGAAATGGGCGTGGCATTCCTAGATGTCAGTCAACCTGCTGACTGCAAGACATCAGGAAGTCAGACTCAAGCCCCTGAAACCTGACGCCTTGCCTTATTTGAATGTCTTCTCCCCAATAAAAAGGTTCAGCAGGCTCCTCACTCTTTCTTGCCTGCCTTGCCTCCTTTGTGGGAGCTGGGTCAGAGGAGCCAACACAGAATCCAGTGAAAAAGATATTTCTCTGTCTCTGTGTGATTATCTCATGCCAGCCTAGTTCACCTGGAATGACCCTGACTGGTTTAGTCGTGTGTTGCGACAAGTGACTAATGTTAATATGTACAATTACTGTTTTGATGACTTGTATTAGTAATGTTTATTTAGAAAATTTTACTGAATATACTGTAATGGACTGAATGCTTGTGTCTCTCCTCAAATTCCTAATCCCAGAGTGGGTATTTGGAGGTTGGGATTGTGGGAGGTAATTAGGGGATGAGGATGGAACCCTCACATATAGGATTAGTGCCCTTATAAAAAAAGAAGCCAGAGAGGCTGCTAGCTTTTTCTCCATGTAGGATATAATGACAATTGGCAGTCTGAAACCCAGAAGAAAGCCCTCACAAAAACTTGACCATGCTGTAAAATTAACTTCAGATTTCTAGTTTCCAAAATTGTGACAAATAAAAAAATTTTTTTTTTTCAGCACCCAGTCCAAGGTACTTTGTTATAGCAGTCCAAGCAGACTAAGACATAGGTTTATAAATTTAACATATTTAGATGAGAACTTGTACCAATGGTATTATGCATTCCTGTTATGTCCTTGAATTCCTTACATATTTCCAGATCTTAATAATGAAGGTAACAATATGATAGTAACATCTATCTGGAAAGATAAGCACATAGAAATAGCGATTTAAAGTAGAATGCATCTAAAATGGTCATCTTCAACCATTAGAGAAAGGTAAATAAATGTAAATTGTGTTGCTGTTTTGGAGAGCATCCTGAGTGTGTGTGTGTGTGTGTGTGTGTGTGTGTGTGTGTGAGAGAGAGAGAGAGAGAGAGAGAGAGATCCAGCACATGATCAATTTTGATGTCTTACGAAAGTTTCAAAAATAGTCGATATTGATTAATCCCTCATTTCCATGCACCCAGGTGACTTATAGTTGTTTCCTTTTCCTGGGATCTCGCTGCTGCTCCTGTGCCTCTGGGCTTGGCCATGCCTGACCCCATTACTGGGTCTTTCTCAATGTTACATTTGCATCAAACAGTTCTGGAATTGGGAACTTGGTACCCTACAAAGACCTTTCCGCTCAGGGCTTGGGGGGCTGGGGAGTAAGGGCTGTGCAGTATGAAGAAGTGGTGTAATTCTCTCTCCTACTTGTTCCCAAGTTTTCATCATATTTCTTTCTTTTTTTATTTGTTTGTTTAAATTATTTTTTTAGTTTTAGTTGGACACAATACCTTTATTTTATTTATTTATTTTTATATGGTGCTGAGAATTGAACCCAGCGCCTCACACGTGCTAGGTGAGTGCTTTACTGCTGAGCCACAACCCCAGAGGCCTTCATATTTCATCATGACTGCAGTCTTTCACAAACACACCTGCATGCTCAGGTGATGCTAGGGTGAGGGATCAACAGAGATCGGAGTGTGGTTCAGTAGGCACAACAGTCCACTTTCGAGACCAAATCCCCATATTGGAGGCAAAGAAGGAGGTGCAGTTTTAATTATTTTTGGGCGGTGGGTACCAAGTATTGATCTCAGGGACATTCAACCACTGAGCCACATCCCCTTCCCTATTTTGCACTTATTATTTAGAGACAGGATTTCACTGATTTGCTTAGTGCCTTGCTATTGCTAAGGCAGGCTTTGAACTCAAGTCCTCCTCTCTATTTACCTCACAGATTGTGTCTTTTGCTGAGAAGAAACTTTTTAGTTTGAGGCCATCCATTTATTGATTCTTGGTTTTAATTCTGGTGCTATAGGAGTCTTATTAAGGAAGGTGGGGCCTAATCCCACATGATGGATATTAGGGCCTACTTTTTATTTCATTAGATGCAGAGTGTCTGGTTTAATTTGTATGTCATTGATCCACTTTGAGTTGAGTTTTGTGCATGGTGAGAGATAGGGGTTTAATTTCATCTTGTTGCATATGGATTTCCAGTTTCCCCAGCACCATTTGTTGAAGAGGCTATCTTTTCTCCAGTGCATGTTTTTGGCACCTTTGTCTAATATAAGATAATTGTAATTTTGTGGGTTAGTCTCTGTGCCCTCTATTCTGTACCATTGGTCTACCAGTCTGTTTTAGTACCAATACCATGCTGTTTTTGTCACTATTGCTCTGTAGTATAGTTTAAGGTCTGGTATAATGATGCCACCTGCTTTACTCTTCCTACTATCTTAGCAGGAAGAGTAAAGCAGGTGACATCACTATACCAGTCCTTAAACTATAGCTCTAGCTATTCTGGGTTTCTTATTTTTCACGATGAATTTCATGATTGTTTTTTCTAGTTCTATGAGGAATGCCATTGGGATTTTGATTGGAATTGCATTAAATCTGTATAGTGCTTTTGGTAGTATGGTCATTTTGATAATATTAATTCTGCCTATCCAAGAACAAGGTAAATATTTCCATCTTCGAAGGTCTTCTTTGATTTCTATCTTGGGAGCAAATTTTTATCCCTCACACATCAGATAGAGCACTAATCTCTAGGGTATATAAATAACTCAAAAAGGTAAGCACTAAAAAACAAAATAACCCAATCAATAAATGGGCCAAGGACATGAACAGACACTTCTCAGAAGAGGATATACAATCAATAAAAAAATATAAAAAAATGTTCATCATCTCTCACAATTAGAGAAATGCAAATCAAAACTACTCTAAGATATCATCTCACTCCAGTCAGAATGGCAGCTATTATGAAGACAGACAACAATAAGTGTTGGCGAGCATATGGGGAAAAGGCACACTCATACATTGCTGGTGGGACTGCAAATTGGTGCAGCCAATATGGAAAGCAGTATGGAGATTCCTTGGAAAACTGGGAATGGAACCACCATTTGACCCAACTATCCCTCTTCTTGGTCTATACCCAAAGGACTTAAAAACAGCATACTACAAGGACACAGCCATATCAATATTTGCAGCAGCACAATTCACAATAGCTAAACTGTGCAGCCAACTTAGATGCCCTTCAGTAGATGAATTGATAAAAAAAAATGTGGCATATATACACAATGGAATATTACTCAGCAATAAAAGAGAATAAAATCATGGCATTTGCAGGTAAATGGATGGCGTTGGAGAAGATAATGCTAAGTGAAGTTAGCCAATCCCAAAAAAACAAATGCCGAATGTTTCCCTGATGTAAGGTGACTGACCCATATGGGGTAGGGAGAGTGAGAATGGGATGAATAGATGAACTCTACATAGGGCAGAGGGGTGGGAGGATATGGGGGGGTTAGCAAGGATGGTGGAATGTGATAGACATCATTATCCAAAGTACATGTATGATGACACGAATTGGTGTGAACATACTTAATATCAGAGATATGAAAATTTGTGCTCTCTATGTGTAATAAGAATTGAAATGCATTCCACTGTCATGTATTTAAAAAATAAAATCAATTAAATATTAAAAAAAAAAAAGATGCTTCTGTCTCAGCTTCCCAAGCTGCTGGGATTACAGTCATGTGCCACTGTACCTGCCTAATTTTTTTTAAAGTAGGCTCTTGAGTATACATACAGTCCCTAACTTAAAAATAGTTTGACTTATGATTTTTGACTTTACAATCGTGCAAAAGCTACAAGCATTTAGTAGCAGGAACTGTACTTTTTTAAAAAAATATATTTTTTTAGTTGTAGATGGACACAATAATTTTATCTTTATTTGTTTATTTTTATGTGGTGCTGAGAATCGAACCCAGTGCCTCATGCGTGCAAGGCTCTACCACTGAGCTACAACCCCAGCCCTGTACTTTGTTTTTAAATTTTGATCTTTTGCTAGGGTAGCTAGAGATATGTGGCCCTGTCCCTCTGGTGCCGAGTAGAGGCCGGAAGCTGCAGCTCCATCAGTCATTTGATCCTGAGGGAAACAATCTACACCACAGTGTACTGTGTTGCTGAACTATTATGTTTGGTAGGAAGATGTCTGTATTCCGTACATTTTCAACTTAGGATATTTTCAACTTACAATGGGCTTATCATAAATTGGAGAGCTTTCTGACCAAGAGCAGGAAAACTCTTAACATTCACTCCTTGGGCACTCACACTAATAGAAAGTAAGCTACATGAAAATAGAAACTTTGTCTTGTTCAATACTGTATTCCCATTGCTTGCAATAATGTCTGGCACACAGTAGGTGCCTAGTAAATGTGAATAAATGAATGGATCCTGTTCATCAGGGACTCACACCTTAGGCTGAGTCATACTTGCTACTTAATCTAGCTCCCCAAATGTGTATTGTTTTTGGTTCCATGTCTGCAGTTTTGTCCAGATGCCTGAAGTGACTCCCCGTCCTTCTTCCCCATAGCAAGAATTTGGGGATATCTCCAGATTGCTTAAAAACATTGAGTTTAGCTGAGCATGGCGGCACAGGCCTGTAATCCCAGCTGTTCCGGAGGCTGAGGCAGGAGAATTGCTAGTTCAAAGCCAGCCTCAGCAACTTAGTGAGGCCCTAAGCAATTCTGAAGATCCTGTCTCTAAATATAAAAACAACAACAAAAAAGGGTTGGGGATGTGGCTCAGTGTTTAAGTGCACCTGGTTCAATCCTTGGTATCAAACAAACAAAAACCAAAAAAACTCATTAAGCTTTCCAATATTGCTGTTCCTCTAGACTTGCTCTCCCCCATATGTTGGGTGTTCTAGCTCAAACTCCACTGCTTCTTGTTATGTGGTTTCATGTGTGTGTATTGCCAAAGGGTTAACAAAGGTCTTTCATTCCTTTTCCGTGTTTTGAGAACATTAGAATTACACTGGAGTCTACCCTTTTGAAAATACTTTGTAAAAAACCATCAATAATTTAGATTTAGCCAAGAATTATTTGTATCATTGTTTACCACTTTATCTTCTGTTTTCTGGAGATGTATTCCATTTATTTCTTTTCTTTTTAAGTAAAAGGAGCATAATTTACTTTCAGAACCCTGATGTGTTAGAACTCAACTTTTGTTTGAACATCTATTTCACAATCAGGTTTAATATGGCTTCACTGACTTCTATCATTCTGTTTCAGGCAGCTGAAGTCATGTCTCATATCCTTTTAAGTTGTAGAAATAGGGGACTATAGATTTCCCCCCTTTATTCTCATAAATCAGAGGTGGAGATTCCACAGTGAAAGACTTTGAAGGACAAAATCACAAAATTTAGAATCCTCAAGGTTTCTCTAGCTTTGTTTCTAGTAGTGAAGAGATTTGAGTGATTGCCTATAACTTTGCTCACTTGTTATGCAGAAAGCAAGAACAAAATGGAGTTTTAAGTGTGATCATAGAATCTTGACTGTATGAAATAAGCTTTCATATAATTGAATTGTCAAAATTATTATTTTTTATTATTTTCTAGGATCAAATTTTCAAAGAGTAGATTTTTTTAAAAATTAAAATGTGATTTGAATCTTGAAATGGCTAAGAGTTTTTTAGGTAAGAGCTCTATTTGCCCTTCATCCAATGGGTATGTGCTGATTATCTGCCATGTTTGGAACTACGTGGATAGGGTTTTGCCCTCAAGTGCTTAGGCTAAGCAATGCCCTGAGATCTAATAAACGGTAATAAATATTCAGAGGGAAAATAAGTTGCTATTCAATGGGTGAAGCCAGAAGTAGCTTTATGCAAGAGAGACCATTCAGGACGGATTGGAGAATAGATAAGATTTCCGCATGTGAAATTCATGGACAGGAGGAGAAAAGAAAGTATCGCATGGGTGAAGAACAAGACACTGAAGATGAAAGGATGAATGAGAACAGGTTCTGTTATAAGGACCAGAGAGTAACTCCATATGAAAAAACAGGAGAGAAAAAAAGAGGAGTTGGGGGAGAGAGCAGATGCTGTTAAGAATGGAAGGAAATTTTTAGGGTCTTTCAAACAACTAATTTGAAGCTCTCTCAATAAAACTAGTACTTAGGAATATAGACATATTACATGAAAATTTATGACACAAAATACATAACTAGTAAATAATGCTTTACCCCTTTGAAAGATAACTTAGAAAACAGGGACTGCACTGAACTCACTTTCTTGGAAACTTCAAACAAAATGATCCTTAAGAGGCATATAGGGTTTGTTTGTTTTATAGTCACTGATTGCCATTCATTCTGGGGTAGGGAAAGCTGACACATCTTAAAATCTTTAAATAGGGCACCATTGCTGAGGTTATTAACCTACTTACACAATGAGCATTCCAAGGGCATGAAAGTCTGGTTACAGGAATCTGCTTAAAAATGTCATCAGGTGTGATTAGTACTAATAGATCAATTACATATTTTTAGAAACAGAGAAGTTTGCTAACATTACAATGAGATGTCCAGCTGCACTTGCAACACTTTGAAAAGAGCCTCAAGAAAGATGATGTCTCTCTAATGAGAAAAGGAATAAAGTAAAACCCCTCCAAAAATTCTAAAACCATAAAACAGGAAATGTCTATTTTTATCTGAGAACCTTTACCCTCAAAACCCCAGGGCCTTGACTGTGGTATTATCACAAATGGATCATCTGTTTTTGAAACATTCAGTTTATAGAAATTCCCACTTGTGCATTTATATACACATTAGCTTACATTCCAAGTATGCAGCTATTGAGTAAAGCAAGGTTAGCTGTTTCAAGTCTTGTTCATTAGGTGAAAGATTCTTATCTGAAATAATGGCAAAGACATTAAAAAAGGATATTTTCTGAGAACAGTTCCATAGATACAATCCCTATGTTCTTTTCTATTCCTTTTCTGAAGCTTACATGCTCTGTGCTCTCCCATAAGAGGATAGGAAAAAAAAAAAAAGTGTTTCTACTTCCTTCTAAGTAAAACCAGCTCCTGTAAAGGATGACAGTTGAAACAAGGTTGTATTAATCAGGGTTCTCCAGAGAAACGGAACTAGTAAGTATACAGAGAGATGTTTAAGGAGGTGGTTTACATGGTTCTTGGGCCTGGCAAGCATGTATCTGCAGTACAGGCCAGCAGGCTGGTGACACAAGGAAGAGGTGATGTCTGAGAACCGTCTGGGGTGGGGGGCAAAATTCCCTCTAGGGGGACCTCAGTCTGTTCTCTTTAAGGCCTTCAAGTGATTGGATGAGGTCCACCCATCATATGGAAGGTAATCTGCTTTACTCAAATCTACTTTCAGGTTAATCACATCTAAAAAATGTCTTCATAGTGACATCTAGACTGAAGTTTGACCAAATACTGGGTACTAAGACCTAGCCAAGTTGACAGATAAACTATTGTACCAACCAAGAATCAACATTTTTAGAGTAGATTTTCTATTGAATATTAATTCTTGGTGGAATAGAATGCACTTGAACTTGACTTTTTTTTCTCTTTTACTAAAATTGCCTATATTTGAGCATTTTTGATCTATGAAAAAGGAGAACTTAGCATGGCTCCATACGTTTAGACTTTCTCCCCATATTTGCTGCCATCTTCATTCCGATGCTTGGTCAGAAAACAAACTGCTCCTTTCTATAGAGTTGACCTCTTTGAAATATCCCTAAGTCTTAGCACAAAGTGATGCCCTTTTGCTTAAGAAATGATTGTTGAATAAATGTTCAATTAAGGAAAAGTGACAGCAAAGACTCAGCTGTCTATGGCCAGACTGAACTTTTTCCTCTTTTTAATGGTTAACTATTAGAATGAACTTTTCATTCAAAACTTGTGGTAGTCTCTCAGCCCCATTGCGTCTATGTTGCATTAAGTAAATTGCATCTGATTTTCCATAAAGAGGTTTATATCTTAAATGAATCAATCCCAAACATACTTTTTAAGAGTAGTCCATTCTTTGGTACTTTAGAGAGCAAAAGCATTTTCCTCTATAAACTGTCCTTGCGGTATTTTCACATGAGTAGATTAAAATAAAAACTTATTTAGTGTCAATTTTAAGAAGTGACCTGGTATCCCTTTCAGATATGCTGAAATTAGGCAAAATGAGGAGCTGTTAACACTGGAATCACTGTCTATCATCTTTACCCTTTGAAAACAAAGAGCGCCACAGGAAAAGGAAGAATTTGTTCTATCATATCCAAAGAGGTGCTGTGAGATATATGACAAACTATTTCCATAGTTAGTTCCTGGACAGGTATTAATTGAATTTTCAAAATTAATATTTCTAGGGAGCTGCATTACTGGCTATTTAACTGACAAGTTTGAGCTGAAATGATAGGTGTGTGATTAACCATTTTGGTCCACATGAATTGTCAAGAGAGCTTTCTTTAGTAAAATTTTAGGTAAACAATCCCAGGGGAATTTCTAAGAGATTTATAGTACTGACACTAAGTGCTAAAGAAATGCTAAATGCCAATTGTAGCACAAATAAGAAGTTACTTTTTTTTTTCTAATTCTAAATTCCCCTAGAATAAAGTTTTGACTATTTTTTATTTATAATTTCTGAGCTCTCTCTAAAGATGTGAAAATTTTAAAACTCATCCCCTGCCAAGAATCTTACATTTACTTAGAAACTTACACTTTTCAAATGAGAAACTACTTATAATTAGAAGTTAAGAAAAAAATGTTCTATCAGTGTATCACCTATGAAAATTTCAGGAATATCTACATTATCTAAAGGCACTCTAATTTTATTCATATATTTTATGGAATTTACATTTTTTTCTTACCGCAAACATAACACTGTAGGCCACAAGAAGCTGCAGTACTATTATTGTTTAATTAGCAGCGAATTAATATTTTAAATCTGGGTATCTGGACAATATATAGCCTGCTTCTCTGGATGTGAATGTTTAAAATGTAGTATCACTGCAGCTCCATAATGTGATCGCTATTTTACAGAGCTTATATATATATACACACACACACAAATATGATCTTTGTCTATATTTTATACAAATACAACAGTAGTTTGTGAATACATTTTAAGTACATGATATACATGATAAGCCACTTGATTTCCCAATATCACAGAATAGCCATTTTAAATGCAATAAAAATATACAAAATTCAGTCTGGAATGCAGATTTTTTTTCTTTTCTATTTTGACTCAATACTTTGCCATTAGAACATTTTTAGAGTACTAGTCCAAACACTTTTTCATTAGCTAAAAATACATTTTCAGCAGTCCAGCTTATGTTCAGGCATGATGCAATCCATTTCCTAATGGATTCCCAGTTTTTGTTAAATTCAAAGGGCTGTTAGTAACTTACAGCATGTTCTTCACTCCACACTCTAATATGAAGCCCACTCTTCATTCTGAGTCAGTCACCTTGTGGACAAAAGCTGGGTTTGTTCTGATAACATTTGCATGTCCAAGATCTCCTTTTGCAAGTGCACATGAATACATTGTGGTGGTGTAAAAGTTTGTTAATGACAAATTAAGTCACAGTATAAAAATATATTGTACACCTTTACACCTAATGTAGTCTTTTTCCTATGGATAAAAAAATACAACTGAACGAGACAGAGAAGTTTGTAGCACCATGAAGAGTTGTATCCCAAGTTACATTAGCAGCATGATCCAACATAATATTGAAGGAGTGTTTCTGAGGAGACATTCATTCTGGTTCACCTGTACCACTGAAGCTTATACAATGAAGTGTTTATACATTAGCAATAGTTCTGTGTCATTTCTAGAGCTAGAAAACTTATCAAAAGACACTGCCTTCCATCCTCAGAGGACTGATCATGCTGATGAAGTACCTGAATGGTGATTTAAGTGTGCCATTACCAAGACTGGTAGAATTATCTTGTTTTATATGATCTCCAAGGAGTTCTCCGTGGTGTTTTAAGCACGAATCTACACAACACAACTTATATAAATCTATGTAATCAGAATAGCCTATCTGTGTTGTAGACACGGCTGCTGACACAGTGAGAAAAACAAGACAAACTCAACTCAAGCACTCATTTGTCAGAGACAAGTCTGCCATTGCTAATGACGAATACTCAACGTTTAAAAGATCTCCTCCAACGTCACATGGATCTCAGTAGGCTAGAAGCAACTTGGGTGAACTGGTATTTAACTTACGTACTGGGAAGACAGTGTGCTTTGAGACACGTAAACCTTGTAAAAAAATAAACCATTGTAAAACCTTATGAAAAGACACACACTGATTCTGTGCAATATAGCAAATTGATAAGAAAACACTGTAAAAATGTACCTGTTTAAAATACCATCTACCATATTTTGTACACAAAGCATTATATATCAAAGGCCTACATATATATCATCTAATGGCACTTGAAACAAATTATAATAAGTCTTAAAATAAAAGGCATAACCTATAAGAAAGTTTCTGTAAAGGTTTAGATTCATTTTGAAAGTGCTATATCTTGTAATATGTGTAGTATAGAGGTTGACCAAGCTCTATTTTTTTTTAAAAAAAATATTGGCCTATAATATGTGTATTGCTCACTAGATGAACGATCCTGAAAGTATGTACTCTATAACATTCATTATTAGCTTAATAAAGCAATCAGCTCTGGCTCATGTTTCAGTCAGTATATGGTTTTTAAAAACCGCTACTGTCCAAATTAACACAATATATCACTATATTCCACAAATGACTAAGAAAAATAAAGCACAAGCAACAAAGAGGCAAAAATACACAGCTTGAAAGAAACACTAGATAAAATTAAAAGGATGCACAAAGAGTGATGTATGACCAGCCAGGATAAAGTTTTTAAAAACTGAACTTGATAATAGGATCTTAAAATGAAAGTTTTAACAGTGACCAATAGCAATATAAACATGATATTTGGATACATCAATGGGTAATATTGCTTACAGTGCCAAGATCCTTCCACATTTACACTTCTGTGTTTGTGACCTAGTTTGTACACACATGTGGAAGTCAAACTGAATGAGGTTCAATATCTTGTCTGAGCTCCAAATTCTACACTAAAATATTTTTATTTAACGTTAATCCCACCCCCTTTTTAACCAAGCTAAGGCACTACCAGAAATTTCAAGGATGATGATTCTGGCCACTGGAGAATGAAAACAGCATTGGCAATAATCATCCTTAATCTACTTCAAATAAAAACAAATGACAATTTTTTTTTATCTAGAAAAAGAGCCAATTCTGTGTTACATCCTTATTAGAACATTGTGCAATTAATATAACCAAGTCTGCCTCATCTTTCATAGAAATTCTATCAAAAACAGTTTAGTGACCACTGCAGTCAATTTAAAAAAACGAATTAGCTGAATTCCCTCTTACTTTGAAGTGTTATTTCAAGTCTGGGGCAATAACAGGCAAAGAGGTGCATATATGAAAATTAAGACTCCATAATTTTAACACTAGTGCCCTGGAAGATGTGCCTCCATGTCTTTGAATCCATGCAGGGCAAGTATAGGTTTAAAAATATATATATACATATATGGCGCCATTCTCCATTTCTAAAATGCTTTATTTCATAAATCCTGGTACTCCCTTTTTTTTTTTTTAATTAGTAGTGAAATACAGCCCATGAAGGCCATCGTCTCAGTTCATTAATTTGATTTATTTTTAAGCAAATTTCAGAATAAAGTAGTGCTTCCACACTTGCTATTTGTGATCTCTATTTAAAAATTGGTTTTCTACTTATTTGTGCTCTGTCACCAAATTTCTTTTTTCCTTTTTTATGGTGATTAAAAGCAATATTGAACACTAATCATTCAACTAAAGATTTAGGTAAGCAATCTGTTTCATAGAAACTAAAGGAAGCAGTAATGAAGCAGAGCGAAAGCCTACTTTCAGAGCAAATATTCTCCTAACCAAAAGCTTAGGAGCAGTTTGAAAATTTTAAAAATGTATTTCCTTATTAACATATATAATTTTAATGCCTTTGGAACACACTTTTTTAATAAAATGTAATTTTTCATAATAAAATTTAAATACATAAGTATAAAAACTACTGCTCCTAGGATTAAAAATAAAATAGGAGCAATGATAAAATATGAAGAGCCAAAGCTCCTTCAGAGAGCAACTTTGATTCTATGAAGTGCGATATACGTGTGTATATATATATATAAAATATGTGAAACCCCCATTTACATTATTACAATTTACAGTTCTCCACAAATTATACTCCCAAATATTTTAAATAATGTATTATATTCAGTAATCTGCACTCATTTTAAAAAATTCTTGGTAAACATTGCAATTTGCAGTGATAATTGGCCCTACAAAAGGGAAACAAGCTCCCATACAGGGCTAATGAGTGCTCAAAAATATCTTTCTTTTCTTTTTTAAAGAGATATATACTCTTCTATAAACCTTCCCCCTTTCCCCTGCCCCCACAGACGGGGTCCCACAATAAGGTGTTAAGAAGTGCTTAATAGATATGTTTCTTAGGTTGATGTCCCAAATGACCCTTTGAAAAAATATAATGATTATACCATTGAAAAGATTATGATAATTATCTAATGTGAAAAAACCCATAACTATTTTATTCAGTGAAAACAATATTCTTGTTTTCACATTCACTAAGACAGTGCTTGTTTTACTTTACTTCATTTCCCTACAAATTCAACTTATTTGCAGTACTTCTCCCATTTCCCAGAGATATGTTAAAGTGGGGCTTTACTGTATATATTTTTAGTTACTCAAAATTTTATGGTAATTCCTTAAATAGTTTTCTAATACATTTAACTTTAAATTCTCCATCCCGAAATAGCAGGGAAAGATGGATTTTTAATGAATAGTAAAGATACCATGGGGCAAAACTGTTATTTTTGTTTTCTGCTTTGGCTCTTAGAGAAAGAAAGATGTATCAAATTCAGCAAGAAGGGATGTAAGTGGTAATGTTTTTACTTTACTTTTTTAAAGAGTCCAGTTTTCAACCCTGGCAACAGCAGACAGAATCCCTAGGTAAGTTCCCAAGTTCAACTGTGTACTTTATACCTTCCTTTCTGCTTATGAGTCTATCACACCTTACAGGCTGAGTCTACTCTGGGATTAACACACCTACTGTCTATAGTTCCCAATGGCTCCAGATTCTGGACTAACTGTGGAACAACAATCCAAATAAAACTGTTGGTACACCTGAGCCACCCTCTGGTTGTGAAGGCTGGTATAGATTAAAGAGAATTATCTATATGCTGACCCTTGAAGGCTCCAATGCCATACACTATTAATATTAAATGGAAAGATAGCTATGAAGGCAGAACCGTGGTCACTAATTAAGGGCTGGCTCCTATGTAACACAGAATGCTGTGTTACCTTACTAGGAGTCTTTTTGCTTTAAATACTGGTGCTTTGTGTTTTGGTTTTATCTTCTTTTTATGCTCATAAATTATTAGCAAATATTTTAGCCAGACAATAACAAATTTTCAAAATATACTGATCTGAAATTATAGTATGTCTAGGAAACATCTGTTATCTCCCCAAACTGGATTCTTAAGTCATGTAAAACACTTGATTATGAATCCATTTCATGGCTAGTAAAAATTTTAAAACTCTCAAGTTATTCACATACATTTTGTAAAATTTACATTCTATTTCATTTTTTTTTTAAATAATGAGCCAAATGTCAAAAAGAGCCATTGTTACTGGATAAAAACAACCATTTAAGATCTAAAAGTAATCTGAACATGGGACTTGTAAAACTTTATTAATAATAATGGCTTTCCTATATGAAATAAAACTCTTTAAGACTATGACAATTGGCAGTGAATCAGGACAAAATACCCAGGTAAACATAACTGAACACAAATGGTTCCAAAGCTCATTTAAAAAGCTAGTTTCTATTTTATACTGGCTTAATGAAAACTGGTATTATACAAAAGCAGAAATTTCTATACTGTCTTAAAGTAGGCACTAAAATAAAAAAGATCACCTAAGGCAGGGCTACACATACATTTCTGTAATGAATTCATGTCCTAGAATCTTACTGAAAAGCCTGATGGAAACGTGGCAGGGTGGTGCTTGTGCTTAAGCTACTTGTGAAAGCTGCTGACAGTGAGTGCAGAGACCCAAGACCTATAGTGTTTGCAGGATCCTGAAGATCCTGTGTCTGTGGGGGTAGCTGGGAAACTGAAGAATGTGCTTCGTCTTGGGAATAGCTCATTCCGAGGCTCCCCACTGAGATAGGATTATAGGGAGGACCATTTAAAGGTATGAAATTAAACAACTGAGAAAAATCCAATGCTGGTGTGTTGAGAGGGTCACTGATAGAGATTGAACTTTTTGATAAGGAGAGGTCCCCTGCACCATCATCTAGGGACCCATTCTGAGGATCCAACCCTAGCTTAGATGATGATGCTTGAGAATCCTGGGATGAAGAGGGCATGCCACCTTGTAACTCCATCAGATAACTCTCAATTTCCCCCTTTAATGGCTGTTCTTTTTCAGGAATAGAAATTGCATATGAGGTAGAACTGAATGGATATTTGAAAGATAGGTGGTGAGAGGGATGAACAGCATCCATATCTATTGGGCATGTCATTCCTAAAGGTAAAGTTGTGATCATTTGATGGGCAGATCCCGAGCTCTGCATGGACTGAAATGGAGTGTTATAGAGGTTTAACTGCAAAGTGTTTGTGAATGGCTTTGATAACAGTTCACTGGAAGGTAAGGACATCACCGGAAGGAGCTCATCTTTTATAGGCACAGACACATTGCAGGTAAATGGATCCAGGAAGTCCACTGGTTCAGTTTTGACCTTTAGAAGCTCTTGATTGTGGCTCTTCTTCATATGTCGAGTCAGGTGATCCTTTCGTCCAAATCTCTGTGCACAGTACTGACAGAGGAAGTCCTTTCTTCCAGTGTGCACCACCATGTGTCTCCGGACATCCTTTCGGGTGTAGAACCGGCGATCACAATGCTCGCACTGGTGCTTTTTCTCTTTCACCCCCCCAGATGACTTGCCTGCATGAGACTTAAGGTGCTCCAGAAGCACTCCTGTGCTTTCGAAAGTCTGCAAACATACCTTGCAGGTGAGGTCGCCGCTGGTTGCTGCATGCAAGGCCAAGTGTCGTTTAAACCCAAGCTTGGTATTGTAATTCTTGCCACACTCTTCACACTTAAACGTCTCTTTGTTGGGGTCATGTGTATGGAGGTGATTCTTCAGATGATCTTTCCGGTGAAACATTTTCTCACAATAATTACACTTGTGGGTTTTCTCAGGAGAGTGAGTAGCCATGTGCCTTTAAACACAGATATATTTTGTAAGTAATTGTCACAATGAAAATGGCATGTATTCACTTTTCAAATGGGCAGCTAAAACTACTATGCTAACACAGAACTTCCCTTAATAATGGAATCTGCTCAACTTACTATGTACCAAAAGGATAGTTAATATACCTAAACACTGCAAAACTTGAGCCATTTAAGTTGCCACTTTAATTTTTGCTGGTTTTTAGCTATCATTACAGAAGCAAATGAGCAAGACTGAATATACTCACGTAAATGTCCATACCCTTTTCTTGTCGTAATTTTTTTTCTACAAACAGAAATTCTACTCTCATTAAGCATTTTATTTAAAAAAATCCAAAGACACTAACACAAAAGTATGTGATTTAGAATAGTAAAAACTAGCCATTGTCTAATCTACTTAACATTTCCTTTCTGCAAATCAGCTGAAAAATGTGTATACAAATACATACGTTTACAATGGCTTCAAATGGCCAACATAAGAGAAAATATAATCTGAAAGACAAATAGAATTTAATACCTTTGTAATTTGTACTTAGAGACAAAGGCCTTGGTGCAGTCTTGTTGTATGCACTTGTAGGGCCTCTCTCCTGTGTGAGAGTAGGAGTGAACCTTTAATTTCTCAACACTGTTAAAGGCCTTGTCACACAGTTGGCAAGGAAAGTTTTTTCTTGGTTTGGTTTCACCACGCTTACGTTTCCCTGAAGGGACTTTCTGGGTATCTCTTACTTCTGACAAATCACCAGGAATGACAGTGGCCATCGCAGCCTAAACCAGGCCTTCTTGTTGGACACTTGGGAACTGCCCAACTCCACTAAATGATATAGCTTTAGGTGGCTTCTCAAGTTTCATGTGGTCGTAAAAGAAAGCAAAAAGGGACTGGAAAAAAAAATAAGAAACAACTAGTTTGTAACTAAACTCAATTTTAAAAAATTTTATTTGCTATGTGATGCTTTTGAATTAAAAAAGAAACCATAAAATGGATTCAGCTGGTCCAATGTAATATCTGTAGGTTTCTTTATATTGTCAAAACATATACAAATGCATTGCTCAGAATGAACAGTTCATACATACCCTGACATTCCACCTGACAAATGATGTACTTAGGCATAGCAGTAGTGATTTCAGGAACTCTCAGGAAGCAACAAAACATGATTCTAAAAGTGGCATTATTTAGCTTCAATTTTCACAAGGGGTTAGAAAACATAAATCTGACTAAAAATATAAAAATGTTTCAGCAAAATGTTTGAATGTGGAAAAGTCATTTTAATTTATGTCTGTCAGCTCTAGTCACACCTGTATTATAGGTACAAACAGGCAACTGAAAACCATTGAGTCTGTGGAAATACTTAAAGCCCAGACATTAAAGGCCTGGAACAGTAGAATGCACCACCCAAAGTGAAAATGTACTCTTTAAACCAGTGTCATTGTACTCTAAGGGATCCCAAGTCAATAATAGAAATGATTTATTTTCTTAACAAATAACATTCTTGAAATGATAAAACCTTTCAATGTGTTATTAGGGAAGAACATAGTTCTTTGTCATTATAGTGGGAGGGAGATGCTTAATGCCCTTCAATATTTTTTACATTAGAGAATGATTAAATTCACTGGACACAGTGAGCTTAGTAGATCAGCTGGAGTTACATTAGGCATCCCCCAAAGCTAAGGGGGGTCAGCCTTTGACACACCCCTAACCTAAGTGCACCACACCTGCTGGGACTTCCAATAGCACACAATACCTGTGCATGAGTACATCACTACAGACTTAGGTTGGCAAAAATGTATGTCAGATATCAGAGTTTCAATTAATTATTAATGCTGTGAGAAAGAATCAAAAGTATATATTGTATAGCAGAGTATGACTTTTAAAATTTAAACAAAAAATTAAAACTGAATTGAAACCTACATAGACAAGCAAATATTATCAACTATTACTCAGATTAAAAAAAACTAAGTCTCCAAAGATCCAACTAATGTATAAATTAAATAATTCTTTAATGTTTCTTCAAAGTAGTTTAGTGAGGTATTTTTAAGAGGCCACATAAATGATAATACCTGCAACCTCTTTTAAAAAGACCTGATCTTTAAATTGAAAACTCAAAGGTAGCTAAATGATGATTACCACTACGAACTAATTGGATTTTCATCCTATTATATATTAAAAAAATGGAAACCAACTTCCTTGTATTTTGTATTTTGGTATTAGACTAACTCTTGCCTTCACAAACTAGGTCTATTATCCTCACTTTCAGATTCCAGTTATACTTTTGCAGAAGCTCTAAAATAAGTACATTATGGTAAACCTAAGTATATGTTCCAATAGGTCTTTTTGTATTTAACAGAGGCTATCCCTAAGCAGACAAAACACAGTAATGATCCACTAATTTGATTAAAGTGATAAAGCATATGTATGGTAAGCTAATCAAGTGTCCTTTCTTTTTGATTAGGTAGATTTCATGCTGTTCAAATTGTCTGAAAGTTCTCCTTGCAGTTTAAAAGTGACACTAACATAATGCAACTGACACTACCAATGCTAACATAATATGTTCCCTCTGTTTTAGGATTTTCTGAATCTTCAAGGGTTGTTCATTTCCTGTTATATCGTCATTCAGAAGACAGCTTCTCTGCCTCTCTCAGAAATTAGACCTACACAGCTATTTTGCTGTAATCAATAATGGTATTATAAACTCTAAAAAAAAGTTCTGTCATGGCAAGAAGAAAAAACTAATTTTCATTCTTTGATTCCCTAACACAATGCTTTCATGAATCTTATTAGAACAATTTGATCATTTTCCAATTGCAGAATCAAAATAAAATGGAGTTTCTAACTGGTATCTGAAAATACATCAGAAATTGGTCATAACTGTCATTGTGTTATAGAATCCAACTCTAATGAAGAGAATTTCAGTTGGGAAAAATATCTTCTATGTTATTGGGAAAGAAGTATGAAAAGTGCACTACGAAATAGTATATAAACAATTTGATTATATTACATTGGTGATACTCAATATGGAACAACAAATGAATGGTAATCTTTGATGTACATACTGAGCAATGAAGACAGGCACTAATATCAAATATTACACTTTTCTAAGACCAGCTGAAATTTTTTCATGGCTGATAATAGCTTTTAATCTTAATATATTACAGAACTCAAATTAGTTATCATAGGTGCATTAAAACTACAGAATAAATATAATGTTGTGAGCTCAACATCTAATAAAAGACCATATTCACAATAATGCATATTAGCCAATTATTTTAAAGGTGCATGCACAGTATTATAGTGATTTTTGTTCAATGCATACCTGATTACAGATGGAAAAAGCCTCAGATTTTGATCTTAGCCAGTCCCATTAACTCTTCGTGGAAGAGAGTGGAATCCAATTCTTCCCATTTTGGCTAATCTATGGGGAGAGAAAAAAAAAAAAAAGAATGGACTACACTCTAAATGGAACTAGTATGTAAACGACAGAAAATAAAAGATGAAAGAATTGCAATTGCATGGCACATGCTTACATTCCATACTCTGCTGATGAGTCATGCATTGTCACCAATTGCATATTTTTATTAGTTCTAAGCACATTTACATGAACAAATAAATGCAGAAATAAAAATTAAAATAGTATTATCTAGATAAATGTAATTTGTGATGCTGAATGACTCCCTACTTGTTTCCCAAATTCAATTTAAAAATTAAAAAAATAAAACTAACTTGTCTACATAGAGAAATGGGGATTAGAGTTACTGTTTGTAAAATAAACTAATCAAAATTTCATTAAGTTTAATATTATGGAAGAGATACACTCAGGTCCTTCTTAGAAAGCACATCTGAAACCACATCAAAGAACCATGGCCTTCTGGTGAAAGCATTCCAAAGCACTCCTGTTCACACTGTGTACGCTTGTGCAAATGGGGCTTCTCAGAGCCACACTTGTTACTTTTAATACCTGTCAATTTATTTTTAAGAATACTATAAGGATTGCTAACATGTAGCAACAATTCTGTACTGTTAGATTTCAAAAACATGCAAGGAAAATTAAATACAGATTTGATACAGGAGGAGGAGGATTAGGAAGAAGCATCACTTGTTTTACAAGATTATTGTTGAAAAATCTTAAAATAGCATACAAATTCCCATCAGTAGCATGATCTTCAGTAGACTGAGAGCATGCTTAGGAAAAAAAAGTGTTAATTCTTGATTGTACAAGTATATATGAAAATAATAATGGTCAAAAGGCAGAAATACCTAGTATTATCTATTATAGAGAGTACAAGGCATACAGAGATTAGTAAACTCTGCATATTCTAAAGATAAACATTTAGAAATCATTATTTACAAGACTTGAAATATAAATCAAGTAGTTAAAATACAATAGCCAAAGATTAAGTAAAAATAACTTTAAAGTTCTAAACAACAACCTAATAATTTTTCTTGAAATGTAATTTTTACATACTTTATGATTTGATGATATATTAAAAATATTAATAGAGGACATTCAAGCATCATTACAAAAATACTAAGGGCATATATGAAAGCAGCATTATTTTCACAGTTTAAAAGACAAGAAAAATAAAAATTTAGACCAATAAAGATACTTTAAAAGTTAAAGCAAAAGCTCCATTCTTTTGTAAAGCACAGGACATGCATAAATGGAAGAACTGAATTATGCACATCAAAACTGCAAAATGATAAAATTAACTTTGTAAATACTTACTTGCCCAGGGAACATAGTGAGTTTTGGGTGGGGTAAGTAAGAAATGAAAGACCGTTTTGTATATTATGTTATTTTAATAATATAAATACCTTACAAGTATAGTGTGTTTTCACCTCTATTACCTCCCTGGAATTCAGTGAGTCCAAGAGGTGGATGCATTTATTCATCACCACTGCCATTTTAAGAAAGACCCATAGGAGTTGAACAATTTGATGGCATAATGAGAGGTTAAGAAGGTGCTTATATCCTCAAACTTCTATTTCATATATATTTTACTGCATTCTATAACGAGGGTAGGTTAGCAAAACAATTTACAAGTAGATAAATCTTGTCCCCATATTTAAAAAGATCAAGAGAGAGGGTAACACCAATTTTCTCAGAGCTGCTAAATATCTCCAAAAGGAAACAAACATAACATTTAAAAAGTGTAAAAGATTTTAGAAAGTAAATTTAACTATTAAAATAGCTGGTATAACTGAGTGGAAAATGATCTAGAGAGAAAAAAAAACTAAAACCAAAGTTTATTAGTAAACAATAAATTCATACGTTTTTTTCTTCTTTTCCCGAAAAAATATAAATTTTATTGCATCCTGAATCCATATAAATTTTTTATTTATGTATACTCTTCAACTGTATTTTATTAAAAATCTTAATGTCTAAGCATTTCAATAAAAACTCATGTATCTTATTTTGAAACAAAATAATAAAGCTATCATTTTAATTTAGTTATTCCAGTTACGGTTAATTTCCCTATGTTCAATCTATTTAAAATTCTTGAACTGCCAAATAATTTCAAACAACTGCTAATTATTTCTCCAAGGAAAATCAAGAACTGATTAGAATTAATTATTATTCACCTTGCATATTTATGTAATCCTAACTAAAATGTTAACTAAAATTATCGATGTGTTCTCTCTTATAGGAACATGAAAAACTTTTAAAAGTATTGGGATTACTGTGTTCAAAAGTTTGAAATATATTTATTTGTTTTTCTTTTCTACTTTTTTTGAAAACACATCAAAGATTGGTTATGCATCAAAGATGCTTTTCAAGTCATGAACATTCTTCCTTTACCTTGGTGTGAAGATTTGTGAAAGAAGTAGAAAATACACAGACCTATTTTAAATTGCTCTCAGACTCAAAAGCATTTTTAGTTTTTGTTGATAACCACAATGGGCATTTTTTCCCCCTCAGAATGACTGAATGCACAGAAATAGTAGTTAGAGGGAATACTGTATGACTGTGCACACATACAGAGGTTTATCTTCCAGGCTTTTACATTATTCTAAATGTAAAGTAGTGACTCAAAAAATAAGCAAAAAATAAATAAATTACACATCAGATGGCCTATTAAAACCAATTCTGTGACAAAGAACAGGACTATTTTTAAACGGTTTCTGTATTTTAAAAAAGTTCATAGTTCTCATAGTTACTTTATTAATAGTTGTGAATTTTTATAATACTTACCAGGATCAATAGTTCTTTCACATTTAAATGTCAAGTGGGGACAAATGCTATCAACTGTCTAAGTTTTATTCTACCTTATGCTAACCATCAAATATCATTAGTAAACAATGCAAAATATGTCAACATTTGTTTGAAGCATGTTTTTCATAGAATATACCAGGTAGATTACAAAAGGAAACTTACCAGTTGATAATATTTTAATTTACATGTGTGAAACACTAATAGAGTTTTGAAACAATATGAAAGAAACTGTTAGTAAGACAATGAAGACAGTCAATTTTGAAGGACAAAAGCATACTTAGAACTTTTTTTTTTTTTAATAAAACAACCTCAATGATCCTGTACAATAATTTGTAGCATTCAATTTCCATAGGTTTGTAAAATCACTTATTACTGAAGAATAAAAAAATTATACTATTAGAAAAGCCCAGGAGAGAATGCACAATTGACCACAGGCAGCATGGGACAGGGCTATGTCAGTTTTATTCACTGTTGTTTTCCACAAAAATGCAATAAAATAACTGTTGAATGAATGAGAAAAATTAAAACCTGCAAAAACAATGACCTTTAGATTTGCTCAACTGCCACAGAAGACATAAGGTAGAACATGTGTGTTCAAGTCAAAGTTGGGTAGCATGGATATGCTTTGGTTTAACCAAACAAATAAACCAACAGAAAGGTATTTTGTCAAAACTTAGCAATTATTTAAAAAGTCTTAGATTAAAATAATAGCAATTATAATAACAAAAAGCTGTTTGAAATACTTATTTTGCTTCAGAAAACAAGCATGCTCTGGATGATTTTATTACTAAGGAATCAACTAGATGAGTAGATAACATTAACTGAGCCCCCTAGTACAAATTTCCTAATAAAAACTTGGTGGCTGTATTGGTGCCTGGAATAGAACAGGGAAGATGATGTGACACTTGGATGGGGCTGCTGATCCCTACAGAGAATAGAAAAGAGCCAGAGTACCTGTGAAGCAGGAAACACAGCAAAGATGTGCATCTAACTCACCTGATTTCAGTAGGTCCTCAAAGACCTCATTTTATAACCAGAATATGGAAAACTACAGTATTTATTTTTCTATACTAGATATCATAGTTAGCTAAAATAAATAAAAAATAAAGAGATCTTTTACAAATTAGTATATTTGATATTTTTCAGCTTATTGTGAGCAACTCATTAAAATGTAATTCTAGACAATCTTTGGAATTTACAAAAGAAATTAACCTTACTGATATTTAGAAATATCTTACATTTAATATAAATGTAATAAAAACTAAAAAGTGGAGGGAAATTGCCAATCTATTTGTTTTTAAGAACTAATAGAAAATTATCAATGAATTTCAAAGCTAACATTCCCAAGTTCCAAGAAATCCCAACATAACTTCTCTTATTTACCAAACAGGAGTTTCTGTTAAGGCCATGTGTTCTCTGGATACCCACAGAATGAGTAGACAACTTGATGAAGGTTTAATAATGAAACAAATATTATGTTCCAATTCAGAAATATATTTCTTCCTTTTTAAAAAATTTTATGGGATGAAAATGCCATGTTGAATTAAAAAGGTTTTCTTCTTTCTTAAAGGCTCTCTCTGATCTATAAGTCAGAAGCTAGCATTTCATTTTAACTATTGTGTGTGTGGGCCCTATGATTCTATGTTCTTATCAAAATAAAAAAATTAAAAACAGAGGGCAAATTGGGGTATTTTCATTTTCTTCTCATAGGGAAATTAGTTAGTATTTGCAAATGGAAGGAATTGTGCAAAAGGGAAGCAATGATGCCTAAGAGCAAAGAAGTGAAATTATAATAAAAATTGTTTAATCAATACTTTAAAGAATTTTCTGAGCTTGTAATAAAATTTATATAAAACATTTCCAGAATATTCATAATTCAGCTATTTCTATGATATAGGCAGCCCAAAGGTTGTGTACTGTAAGTTGTGATACACTTATTACCACTAACTTCCCTAAAGTTTCTGGAGATACAACAAAAATATTTGACACCAATTATAAAAATGTTCACATTGAAGTGCCCTAAAAACCCATTCTTATATGGTTAATTGCCTAATGCTGTTAAAATCATACATACAGGATAATGCAGATTTAATGTTTCAACTCTCAAGCACACACACTAAATCTGTCTACAAATTCAAATGAAAAGGTAGAAATCAGATGCAATGTAAGAAAAGTGCTAAGGAAAGAAAGTATTACTTAGTTACAAAAGCTCATGCGGAGAAATTAGTTTTAAGCCATCTCAAAACAATGCACATTTTAAATATGGGCTACTTAAGGAGATATATATGTTGTCAGATGTTATATGCTCATGTTCAAGTAGCACTAAAAATGTAATGAAAACAGAATCCATACCCAGGTAAAACTCTGTACTTGCCATCAACCTCTCCTAAATTGCACCATGTGGCTGTCCAGGGTAAAATCACTTTTGGAAACAACCACTTTTATTTACTACCACATAGCTGAAGGTAAACACGCAAAACTGTCAAGTTAAGGATGGATGGCCACTACTTCCCTCAGACTCCAGAGGACCCTGGGGCTTCCCCTGGCATGCACAATTAAAGAGAGATTTGATATTTATATTCCTTGATCAATTCCACTTGTATGAGAATGAACTTGAAAATCTTCCCTTTCAGAATTTTTTAATCCCAGTATGGATTGGAAGGCTCTTTTGAAATGACCTGTCTCTCCTCTGATGACCATAAACTCATCTACAAAAAGGCTACTACTCATCTTTGTAACCCCAGCACCTATCCAATGCCCCGGCATGTAAAAGACATTTGATAAATATTTGTTGAACAGAATTATAGTCCATTTCAGGGAATTTCAGGAATCAAAGCAAGCAGATAAAATGTGTTTCAGGGCTCCTGAAATCTCAAATAAGTTATAAAGCAAGCTCAGAAGACAAACCCAATAGAATTAAATGGTTAGTGTGCTCTGGAAAAGGGGTAAGAACTTAGTGGCATAAGAGAACCACCTGGCAGTCTGTACTGCTTCTGTGTTGGTGACAAGCATTCTCTGCTTCAGCAGGCCTTGAAAGCTAGGGGGACTCAGGCACATGCTACTCAGAGGCTAAATGGGCAAGGAGACAAACCTGGCCAGCACTTAGTGGACTTGCATTTTCAGAACATTTCTGCCTTCAAATATTCTGTTCCAATAACTCCTTAAGCATGATTGACCATGATTTACTGTTTGGAAATAGACAATGAAGTTCTATGGGAGGGAAAAAGGAACAAAAGTAAAATTGTAAATCTTTAGAGAGGATGTTCTTCTTGTGGAATTAAAATGTACGAAAGGGTGATATTAAAAATATCAGAGATAAATTTTGACTGATTAGATACAGAGGAATCTAAACAGAAAACCCGCATAAATGGAGTTTAATCTCTGTAAAAGTAATTTTTTCCTCCTTTTTCTAGCTACTAAAAAATAGCTTCATGAATAAGTTTAATAGCTATAATGAAGTACAAAAAGTAAAGAAAATCTGTAATTCATAACACTAAAAAACCATTAACTTTTTAATTTAAAATATTTACAGTAAATTGATGGCTAAAAATTTATGCTAACTTGATTTTAATGCTTAATCTCCATAGAATGTTGTGTTTATTAGAAAATGTTAGCCAAATTAATTTATGCACATTTAATTTGATTGTGAATCTCTGTTTATATGTACTGTGAGGGCCTGCCTGGCTCTCCGCCCAAGTCTTCCTTTCCTCCCCATGGTGGGGTCCCCGTTTGCCATCAGTGGAGAGTTTAAGAGTTTGCGCTCATTCCCTGGTAGTTGGCACACTACTATTGTTTTTCCCTAGTCTCTCCATCCTGGGGGTCCTGGCCTCTAAACCCCCACCCTGTGTTTGAGGTACTGCTGACAGACTTACCTGGTGCCAAATCCACGTATACCTGGATTCCCAAATATTTCTACACTTTCATTCTGTGCTATTGAGCCACATCTTTACATGTTGGGAAATCTAGATGCTCATGTGTGTCCTCTTCCCAACAACCCTAGTCTTACTCAAGCATCTGCCCCATTGCAGGAAGCAGATCTAATCCCCTTCTCCACTAGACAACAGTTAATCATATCCTCCCCAGCAGACAGACATCTAGTGACAGCACAGGATACTCTGCCACTCTAAGCAAGATTCAGAGAAGGAAGACTCAATTAAGAGTTCATCTGGGGACTTTCTGGGGAAGATGAACAAACAAGCTTTTACAGCAGCCTACACATTTTGTGCAGAGTGAAGAAGACTGCTCATTGCCTTCCATTAGACTGCAACTACTACTGAAGTTGTGCTGATCACACTATACACTGGTGGATCCTAAAATTGTAAGTGGCATGCTTATTATGTGGCATGCTTTTCAAAGTTTTTAATATTATATCTTACATTATTTAGAAACTGAAATAACTGATCACTTTGAAAGTCATGCCATATAATGATAAAAGCCACCTACCTGAGGCCCTGCTCCAAATTCTAGCAAGGCAATCTTACTAACAGATCGTCACAGAATGAAGCATTCTGGGTGCCAAATACCGCCAAGGCAGCACCAAGAGGCAACCTAAAAAGAAAAGAAGAGTTAGTTTGAAATTCCAAAAGTCAGGCCCAATCTGGTTAATGGCATATGAACAAACTTGTTTGTATACATTATCACTTATTCTTTGTCCTTTATAAGGAAAAAAAAAACCCACAAAAACAAAACAAAAACCTTTCTTAAATTCTGTTAGAAATAAATGTGAAACAAGCAAAACATTTATAGTACATTGAAAAATGAAAAGCAGACAATTACTATCTCTCTATATATTTATATCTATATCCTCAGAATCACAATTATTTTACATTAATCATATTTTTATTCAGTGCAATATTATTCCAAGTTAACTATCATTTCTCAAGTCAGTTGCTTATTTTCTTTTTATTCTAAATATATCCAGTATCTTCTGTGGGAGAGTTTTCAGAACAATTTTTGGAAAAATCTGTGGTGTCTATCTGAGCAAGGGCCACGGAAAAATCCTGCTCAACCAGTGCTTTCCTTGATTTCTCTGTTCACTCAGAAAGATACAAACAACTGAGTATCCAAAGGTAGAAGCAGAATAAGGAACTGGGGAAAATTTCTAAGATCCTGAGTTTGTCTTTATGATGTGAATATTACATTTCCAAGTGAATTCCCAGGAACAAGTCCATCTACAATAATACAAAGAAAAAAATGTTTTCTCAAGTAACCTGTGTTTTGGGTTACCTTCTATGTCCTTCTATTGGTGCATATTATGAAGACCAACCTTTAGGAGCAAAAGAGGCAGAAAATCAAGGCAGAAAAGGATGCCAGATGTTCTCTGCAGAACTGCGTCATGTCCCTAAGTTAGAGCTGATGCTCAATTATACACAGTACCACTATTAAAATTAATAAGGGGGTGCTGGGGCTGTGACTCAGTGGTAGCACACTTGCCTGGCATGTGTGAGGCACTGGGTTTGAATCTCAGCACCCCATATAAATCAAATAAAAATAAAGGTCTATCAACAAATAAAAAATTGTTTAAAAAAGATTAATATGGGACACTGATGTAATAAGTATTACCAACATCTAGCACTTACATTACAGATCTTATCACTATGGCTACTGACAGACACAATTCCAATTCTCTTGGAGTGGGAAATCTAGCTGTAGCTGCAAAGTATGCATTTTTGGTCAAGTTAAGAAATACATCTGTTAAAACAAATGGTATTGGTGTGGTATATCAACAGTTAAAAACAATATTATATGGCCTGATCAAGTACCATAGAAAGTTAGAAAAAGAAAAGAACTCTATGAGTTTTGGATGATTTTTGCATTGAAGAACGTACAATTAAGAAGATGCTTCCGCCAATATGGAAAGCAGTATGGAGATTCCTTGGGAAACTGGGAATGGAACCACCATTTGACCCAGCTATTCTTCTTCTTGGACTATACCCAAAGGTTCTAAAAACAGCATACAAGAGGGACACAGCCACATCAGTGTTTATAGCAGCTCAATTCACAATAGCTAAACTTTGGACCAACCTAGATGTCCTTCAGTGGATGAATGGATAAAAAAAATGTGGCATTTATACACAATGGAATATTACTCAGCACTAAAAATGAATAAGATTATAGCATTTGCAGGGAAATGGATGGCATTAGAGAAGATTATGCTAAGTGAAGTTAGCCAATCCCAAAAAAACAAATGCTGAATGTTTTCTCTGATATAAGGGGGGTGACTCAAAGTGGGGTAGGGAGGGAGAGCATAGGAGAAGATTATCTCTAGATAGGGAGTAGGGATGGGATGGAAAGGGAGGGAGAAGGGGAATAGCAAGGATGGTGGAAGGACGCAGTCATCATTATACAAAATACATGTATGAAGATGTGAATTTGGTGTCAACATACCTTATATATAAACAGAGATATGATAAATTGTGCTATAAAGGTGTATTAAGAATTGTAATGCAAAAAAGTAAGGGAGCTCATGTATAATGGCATAATTTGGCGTGAATATACTTTATATACAGAGTTATGAAAAATTGTGCTGTGAATGGAAAATTATGAATGTAATGCATTCCACTATTGTCATATATGTAAGAAATAAAAAATAATAATAAAAAAAGAAAACACTTCCCCAGTTGGGCGCAGTGGTGCATACCTGTAATCCCAGAGACTCAGGAAGCTGAGGCAGGAGGATCAAAAGTTCCAGGCCAGCCTCAGCAATTTTGAGATGCCCTAAGCAATTTAGTGAGACCCTGTCTCAAAATAAAAAATAAAAAAAGGACTAAGCATACAGTTCAGTGGTAAATCACCCCTAGGTGAAATCCCCAGCACAACTCCTACCTCCAAAAGAAGAAAAAACAGGGAAAGAAAAATTGTGTGTGTATCTGGGGCGGGGGGGTGGCTAATAGCCAGAAGAACTCAAGGGTTAGAACTGCAGATTATGGTAGACTCTAAGATGACTGTCTGGCTGCAGTGCAGTTCAGTATAGTTTATAGATTTTTATAAGAATTCAAATGAGTGAAGTGCCCTGAAACCCCAATGGTTTGGGCATCTTGCACTTGTGTACTCAGGGTAAGAAGTAGGCAGTTATAAAACATTACCTTGATAATTCATTTCTAAAAATTAAAGCAAAAAATGAGAATAAATTTAAAACAAAGATGTTCAAATTTTAAGAATAAAATTGGTAATAACTAATAAAAGGGGTAAAATATATCTATATGATAGAAGAACTATGTAACTATTAAATATCATGCAGTTTAAGATTATTTAATTACACAGAAAAGAGCAGTTAAAGAACATTGAATAATATTTAATATGGGAAAACATATAATGTTAAAATTTCAAAAAAAAGTAGGACACAACATTAAGCACATACACTGCAATCCTAACTTTGTGACATATGCTAGCCCTCTTCCCATTGTAATCACCTTTAAATGTACACAGGCAAGTTATAAATGTAACATAGGCAAGATATAGGCTTTATGCTTTTCTGTATTATATAAATGCCTTACTTTTATAACTAAAAAATAATTTTACCAAAAAATGTTTTTAACAAATGTTGCTGGAAAAGTTTGATGTATATATACCAAGAAATGGACCTGGAGCCACATCTCACACCACATACAAAGCTTAAGTCTACATCAGCACAGACTTAAGTAAAAAACCCAAACTATAAACTTTCTAAAAGAAAACACTGGAAAAATCTCTGGGACAGTCAGTCAAAAATTCTTTGGTTACAACACCAAAAGCACAACCCATAAGTTAAAAATTAATAAACTGGATTTCACCAAAATTTAAAACTACTCTTCAAAAGACCCTGTTAAGAGAATAAAAAGACAAACCACTAAGACTACAACAAAACCTTTACAAAGTGTATATCTGATGAAGAACCTGCATCTAGAATATATAAAGAACATTCAAAACTTAACAGTAAGAAAACAACTCCACTTAAAAATGAGTCAATGATTTGAATAGACATTTTACCCATAAATACATATGGATGGCAAAAAAAACATATGAAAAGATGTGTATCATCATTGGTCATTAGGGAAATGCAAATTAATATCACAATAAAATCTTTTTGTGGTTCAGTATGATTTAGTTTTTAAGCCATCATGTGCCTACCTCAAATCTTGTTACACTGCTGGCTGGCACATTATACATCAGATTTAAACAAACAAAAACTTATAAAACTCACAAGGAGACAATGCTATCCATTCACTCAAATGACCAAAATTAAAAAGACTAAACATCTGACCATATCAAGTCTTGTTGAAGATGTGAAGCAAGTGGAATTCTTATCCATCACTGATGATAGGGTAACAACAGTATTATTCCATTGGAAAACAGTTTGGTGGTTTTTACAAAAGTTAAACATGGACCTATCATATAACAGTCATTTCACATCTGTGTATTTACTCAAGAGACATAAAAACACACATCTTCACAAAGACTTGTATATGCATAGTCACAGTTTTGTTTATAAAAGTCAAAACTAGATATGACCCAAATGTTCATAAATTTGTGAATGGATAAACAAGTTGTAGTAAATTCAAGTAATGGGCTACTAAATGGGCAATAAAAAGGAAGGAACAATTGATACATTCACTAACATGGATAAACCTCAAAATAATTATGCTTAATAAAATAATCCAGGTGAGAAAAGAATATATAATGTGTAATTCCATTTATATGAATGTGTAGGAAGTACAAAATATATGATAGTGACAGGAAGTAAATCTGTGGTTATCTGGAGACAGGAGGTAAGATAAGAGCTAGGACAGGGAAGGACCATTCAAAAACAGGCATGAGTAAACTCTTGGGAATGATGGATATGCTTACTATGTTGACTGTGGTGATGGTTTCAGGGATGTATATGTATGGCCCAAGTAGATTCAGTGTCCATATCACACAAGTACAATTTATAAAATATCAAATTATATCTCAGTAAAGCTATAGAAAACAAAAAATGGCAAGGTTTTCATATTGGAAAAACAAAATTAACAAGGATGAGAAAAACTTTCACAGGAATTTACTGAAATATGAAAAGAAAACTTTCTGTAAACTATTAAACTAAAATCCTTTATAAGGACAATGACTGGAAAAGACCAAAATCTCTCCTCCCCATTCAAAGGTGGTTGGGGGTAAGGATGTGAGGAATAGAGGCTTAAATATGAGTAACCTTCAATCCTTACTAGGAAGGATATATATCTAGGCAGTTTTTAGGGCCACATTCTCAGCTGTTGAACTTGGAGGAAGCCAGTGCAGTTCACCTGTTGCTTACGAACTGGCATATCACACTACATGATTTAAAGGCTCCAGGAATACACTCTAACTGGAACTGAGATCTACAGATAAATAGTTCTGGGATAAGTTTCATTTATCAAATACCAAAGGAACTACCAACTGAAATGTCTGCATTCAACCTTCATAGAGCACCTTTAAATATAGAAGGTCTTTTACTTAACAATGGTTCAATTTATGATTTCTTGACTTTGCAACATTGAGAAAGCAACCCACACGGCTCTTCTAATTTTACTTTCTGTGCAGTATTCAATAAATTATATGAAATATTCAGTGTTTTAATATAAAATTGATTTTGTGTTAAGAGATTTCTAACTGCAGGTGAATGCAAGTACTCTGAGCACATTTAAAGTAGGATAGGTTAAGCTAAGGTGTTCCATAGGTTAGGTGTATTAAATTTTCAACTTACAGTATCTTTAACTTATGATGGGTTTATTGGAATGTAACTCCAATGTAAGTTGAGAAGCATTTCCATATTCATTAGCAGTAGCTTAGAAAACAAGAAGCACCATGCTAATTAGGAGGCTTGCATCTGATTAATAAAATAAGAAAGTTAACTCTGGAACCTAGATAAAAGAATAAGTGCTGGTTAATCATGAGCAGGTATTCCAGGTAGGGGAGTCGAACTATATGATGGACCTGGGTAGCTTTAGGAGATTCACTATTTTTGGAGCAAATTTTAAGAGACACAGACTGGAAATGGGTGAAGGAATCACATTACTAGGGGCTGAAACTTCTAAAATTATTCTGATAATTTATAAATTGTCCTGAAAGTAGGTGCATGTACAACTTGCTCTTCCTACTCCCATACTACTGTCCCTGTTTTCAGATTATTTAAAACATATCCAATCTTTGTGTGCCTCTGTTGTTTTCTGAAACAGAATTAGTGGTGATCTTTCAAATTCTATTTAGGTTATTATTTTTTAAAAAGAAATTGTGAGCTTCTAAATTATACACTCACTTAGACCTATGCAGAATTTGCTGATAGATAATTAACAAAAAGGGGTTCAAACCATCAGTATGAATTGTTGGGTTCCTCTCTCTTGAAGCATCAGCCTATCCTTCTCCACTGCCTGATAATTCCTCGGTTTGCCTCCAACTCTGGGCCCTTTCCCTACTGTGACCAGGGACATGTTACAGAGAGATCTTTTCATAATCTCAGGCAGTACAGTTTTAGAAGTCATATTTAAACAACTCCTTTAAAACTTACTGGAAGAAGGTCTCAAAACATCTTTGCCCAGATGCAGAGCAAAAGCAGTGAGTGAAGAGAAACAGTAGTGGAGAGGCAGGCTGGCCTTTGAGACTCAGAACTGGATCTGACTCCTGTCTGACCCTCACAATCAGTTTAACTCTGGACAATTTACTAAAACTCTCTTCAGCATTTTCCTCTGAAGGATGGGAATACTTACCTTGTAGTACCATGAGAACCAAGTGAGGTAGGTAAACAAAGTGATGTATTATAAAATCTCTAGTATGGTTTTGAAGGCTCTAAAAATGCAAAACTTTTATGTTCACTGTTACTCAGAAATAAGTGCTGCTCCAAAAAGCCCTAATGTGGACTTGAAAAAATAAGAAGCAGTTCCCCCGACCCCTGGCATGGGCTCTTACATGGAATCTTAGTCAAGGGAAAGACAAACCAGAACACCCCACATTAAAAGTGATTATGTGGTGAAGTGCATACTTTTGATCTTCTCATCTCTGTAACACAGGCATGGCATATCTCAAGTTCTATGATAGTTACGGTCATAGACCCAAATCACAGCTTAAATAAAACCAATTCACACGTGCAGCTGGCAGTCATTTTTTGAGTTAAACTGAATGGTAATTTAGGTAATATGTGATAAGTCCATCAAAAGTTGGACAAACCCTTTATTTTTGAGCTTAACTGTGGTTGGTAAAAGATTGTAATACACTTGTAACTGTGAAAATATAATTACAAAAAAAAAATCAAGAAAAAACTACATATATATACATACATATATATATCTAATAACCAAAATTCCACACTTTGAATTATACAACATGAGATTTTCTGTTTTGCATAACCTCTCAAATTAATTCCCAGCTTCATTCTTCTGAAACTGAAGCAAGGGTTGGCAAGAGGATATGGAAGAGAATCCCATCATGTACAGACAAGATGTTGGAGGGATTAGGCATGGATGGAAGGCACAGGGAAGAGACCAGGTTCAAAACTCGAAAAAACATTAAAATGAATTTATTCAGTTAAGACTCCTATCACAAAGAAGGCTGTTCTGCTTGGCAGTAAGTTCTCATAGTTTTAAAACAAGGTATGATACTTGATGTTTCTATATTGTTATGCTTCTTTTATTTTTATACTCTTGCTTATTCCTTGCAGAAGAAATGTTTAGAAGGCAGATGCAATTTTAACTGAGTAAATTTACATTAGATTCACCTTGTCAAATATTTAGCACCAACACAGTGAATGTCAAATTTATCCAGAGGTACCTGTCACAATGTTGGACTTGCTTTATCTGCTTTAATCAATTTTACTGGCATTAATCACAAAGAAATGAATGATAGATGTACCTTCCCATGTATTTACCTGTGCAATATTGGACATAATTTTTTTTTTAAGTTCATGCTGCCTGCTTCTTTTTTTAAATTTTTTTTTAATATTTATTTATTTTTTAGTTTTCGGCGGACACAACATCTTTGTTTGTATGTGGTGCTGAGGATCGAACCTGGGCCGCACGCATGCCAGGCGAGCGCGCTACCGCTTGAGCCACATCCCCAGCCCCTGGACATAATTTTTGACATTCTGAACCTTAATGTCTTTAAAAGATCCTAAAAAGAGAACAATCAATACTTGATTAACTGGATAAATGGGAAACAGGATAGAAGACCAGATAAACATGACTAAAACAAAATAAGTCACTGATGTATGCTAGTTGAGTTTTTTTTTTTTTTTTTTTGCTTACTGAACTCAAAACTTATTTGGATAATATAAAACTATAAATTGATCTCTTGTGATTTCAGAAGTAATAAGAAATAGCACAGAAACTCTTGGTTCTATCTGTAGTACCATCAGTTGGTTGCTGGTGAAGGCTGCAGAATATTAGTACATCAGAGCAGGATCTTGCCTTTTATTGCCCATTTCTGTATGCCTAATACCTAGAGCATGGAAGTTCATAGGTACTCAAATATTTTTTGCATAAATAGAAGGGAAAAGAGAAGAATGGGGATTTCCATACTGCTGGTCAACTGGATCCATGAAAGAAAAAAGTTCCTTGACTGACAGAATGCTTTAAGTTTGAAAATTCTCTTGGATTTTCCTTGAGTATCCAGCTATCAAGATCACATTGTTTTCTTTCTTGGTTTGGCCCATTCTCAACAGATACCAGCACGCTGCAATCACTGTGCCATCTTGTGGTTGGATCTAGAAAGTTCGTCTTCCTCAACAGACCACACAGTCCCTCTACCTGTACAGAGAGGTGTCAGGAATGAGCTACAAGAGCAGACTTACCTACCGGTAAAAAAATCTCTATCATTTAATTTAACTATCAAGATATAATGAAGAACACAAAGATTAATTGGTCAGCAGTTCTACAAAAAGGAGCTTGGAGTCTCTTAGGGGAAGTATCCCCCAAAGGTGTTTATAATTGATAATTATTGATAACATAAAATAGAAAGGTAGAAAATGCCAGAGAATAAATATAGATTATGTACAATGAAAATATACGGAAACAAGCTTTGGAGGAGGGAGTTTGAAAAGGAAGAACCAAATGAACTGAGTAGGAGGTAGGATGTGGACCTGTGCTTGTGAGGTTGAGAGGTAGGCAGTGCATCCCAGAGAGGGGGAGAAGCAGAGCAGGGCAGGGCCTGGGGAATATGTAGACTAGGGTAGAAATGGTTAGGCCTCCCTTTATTGGAGCCAATGGTATCTTATGAAAGGAGTGGGCATGAGGCTGTAAGAAAAGCCTAGCTGGGAGCAACAGCTATGATAGGGCCACTGACTTCAACAATAGAAGGGATAGGTTAAGCTCTGCTGTGTTTATGAAATCAATCTGGTCTCGGGATTACAGGGTCACATAGACTAGCTCTGTGGTCTTGGGTAAATAACTTACTCTTTTTTTTTTTTAACATTTCAGTTTCCTTAGCTGTAAAGAGGGGTAATCAAACCCTATTGAGTTGTTGTATGCAATTAATTAAATCATGTATAAAGCACGTATCACAGTGAGTTGCACTCAGTAAGAATTTTACTAATGATAAGTAACAGTCTTATGATATAGATCTTGAATAGAATCTTACTTAACTCTCCAGTGAAGGTTTTAAAGATCAGTTAAACACTGGAGGTGAAGGGAGTCTGTGGCAGAGATGCAGAATACCACAGGAGAATGGGGAAGGAGCCAGGAGAGGAGGAAAGGAGAAACTCTACCACTCAGAATGGATGGAAGACGGAGTCTAGCAGAAAGGTGGAAAGGCCATTGAGCAGGAGGAAAACCAGTGAAGGTGTCCTCCCATAGAAGCAAAAAGAAGAGAATGTTTCAAGGGAGCAGCAGTCAAGATAGACAGACCTTGCTTCCTTTTGATTTAGTTACACATAAGCTTTCGATAATCTTGGAAAGAACTGTTTCAGGGGAACCAGATTGGAGCCCTGACGTTGAAGGCATACCACCAATGAAATCTGATGCACTAAGCATTCCTCACTCTTGGGAGAGGAAGGTGTAGAAAGAACAGAGCTGTCGCTATTTTTTGTTCTTTAAAAGATGGCGGAACTTTGACATGTTTAAATGTTAACAGGAAGGATCAGGTGGAGATAGAAAGGCAAAGAAAAGGATTCACATTACCTAACAATTTACTTAAAAAAAAAAAAAAGATTCAAATTAGCACCTCAACTATCTGAGGGATGCCACCGAGGCATCCAAAGTATTAGGACCACTCAGAAACCAATCAGAACACAAGGAGAGAGGAGTTGTGTGAAGATGCTGAAGCAAAAACTGGGCCTAGCACAGAAGGAAGACTCAGTAATCAATTCACTTCAAAGAGGAAAAGACACCTAAGTACAGTTCAAGGATAAACAGGTGGTGATCCAGTGGACAAACAGGTAGCATTCCAATAGAGGCAAGGGCAGGCATGTATAGCCGACTAAGGAGCTGGAGGACCTCAGGAATGTGGTACTGTCGGGGGAAGGGAAGGCAAGCTTTAGAGAGAGAACTGTAGAGCATGAAGAGTCAAACCTTGACAGGCCCTGGATGCACGTTACTTTCTAGGAGTGTGCCAGAACTAATGCTGATACATGGCACTTCACCCAGTAATGCTTGAACAATGGTTTCCAGTCATCTGGTGGTCCCAGCAAAGAAAAGGTCAGGGGAAAGAATTCTTCTGGGATGGGGAATAGAAAGGCAGGAATACAGAGTGGTTGACGGAGCAGACTGTCCTAGAGCACCAGCCAGAGCCAGCTTGGCGGCAGGGAGCAAGTGAGACCAGAAAGAGAAAAGGAGGAATAAATTCTGGTGAGAGAGATGCAGGAATCGGCAGGAGCAAAGGTAAATAATATGAAGATGTGGTCAGCAAGGACCATTTGAGGATTCAAATTCAGAAGGGTGAAGCAGGGCTAAGCAATGATGGTACACTGCGAAGTATTATATGAATGCGAGGAATTTTTAGTATGTACTGTTATTTCAGAGCATCTTGATTGACTTCTGAATGGTCCTAATACTTTGGATGTCTCAACTAACATCCTTCCAATAGTTTAGGTGCTAACTGAATCCTTATTTTTTTAAAAATATCTTTATTTTTATGTGGTGCTGAGGATTGAACCCAGTGCCTCACACATGTTTGGGAAGTGCTCTACCACTGAGCTACAACCCCGACTCAGATTATCATTTTTTTAAATTGCTGGGCAATGTGAATAATTCCTCCCTTAACTTATCCACTTTGCATATTCTGTGTAATTCAGTTGGCAGGTGTCCCCACCCCCAACATAAACTTGTAGTACTAATATACAATAGCAATATCAGTGATCTAAAACATAGTGGGGCTAACACATAGAAGAAACATAGGCTCTGAACAGCCAAAGTAGATCTTACAAATCCACATACGTTGTGCGTTTATTACTGAGGCACAAACCATGAGATATTAGCATCAGTCCTTCCAGCAAAATAGTTAAGTTCTATTATTGAAATTTTTTGTACAGGGAAGACTAGCAACTCCAGAACAAAGGCAATTGTAATGATGGAAGCAAGAGATGACTACTAAGAAGGCAAAACTAAAAAGATAAAAATATGTAAAAGAAATAAAGAAGTATAGACACTGGCAATAGTTAAGCGATTGTGGCCCACATTGGGGAAGGTTAAGAAATGGGCACACTCCTAAATACTACCAGTGACCAGAAGTCTTTTTCTAGAGTCAGATTAGCCATACAATTGGCATGCCAAAGAAGAACTGGGCATTTATCTTTATGTCCACTCATTTTATACCTAAGAATTTAACATAAGAAAATAATCTGAGATGCACATAAAGATTTATACACAAGGTGCTTATCACTGCATTGTTTAAAGATTGGAAACTAATGACATGGCCAATGACTGGGAGAAAATTATATAATCTGATGCTTATTCACAAAACAATCTAGCTTGTGAGAAATCCACACAAATAACACATAAGTACATGGGAAAATAACCTTTATATGACGCTAGGTTTTAACAAATAGAATATAAAAGAAAGAAAACCCTAGTTTTTAAAAAAATATTTTTTAGTTGTTAATGGACCTTTATTTTTTTTATATGCTGTGCTGAGAATCAAACCCAGTGCCTCATACATGGTAGGCAAGCCCTCTACTACTGAGTCAACACCCCAGCCCCTCCCATTCAGTTTTAAAGGAAAAAAAAAGGAAATATCTGTTAGTAATCAATGTGTGTTTTCTGAGGGGAACCCAAATACTACTTCAGGAATAAGATTCCATTTAGGTATTTTTGCTATGTATATGCTATGCTATCCTGATTGCTTATGACACTTACTTCGGTATTTACTTCTTTGACATTCAATTTTTTTAACTCTGCATTCTGGAAGAATATATTTGGAAGCAAAAAAGTAGAGCAAACTTATAGAACAAACAGGGGTTATTGGAACACGTCAAAAGTACAACAGAGATATAATAAGCAAAATCCAAACTTATAGCAACTGCTACAGGATAAAAATAAGAACAAAACAAAAGAAGCATTTCTTTAACTTTTTCTTTTTCTCTCAGCAGTGTTAGGGATAGAACCCAGGGGCCTCACAAATGCTAAGTAAATACTCTACCACTCATCCAATGGCCAGCCCTTCAACAAAGAAAAGCAAAATCTGTGGGCTAAAAATCAACTAAATCTATCTATGGACCTTAATGGATCTGAACCATACTGTTATGGTTCCTATGTGCTGTCCCCCAAAAGCTCACGTGTGAGACAATACAAGAAGGTTTAGAGGAGAAATGGTTGGGTCATAGCCTTAACCTAACCAGTGAATTGATCCCTGATGGAATTTACAGAGTAGTAAATGGAGACAGGATGGGGTGTGACTAGAGGAAGTGGTTCTTTGAGGGCATGGCTATGGGGTATATATTTTTGTATCTGGAGAATGGATTCTCTCTCTGCCTCCTGATCATAATGTGAGCTGCTTCCCTCTGCCACACTCCTCCACCATGATGACCTGCCTCACCTCAAACCCTGAGGAACAGAGCCTGCCTTCTATGGACTAAGACCTCTGAAACCATGAGCCCTCAAATAAAATTTTCCTCCTTTAAAATTGTTCTGGTCAGATGTTTTAGTGACAGCAGCAAAAAAGCCAACTAAATACATAAAAATTGATAAAAAAAAAACCCCAAACACAAAAAACTTTTTGAAAGACACCATGGAGATGTGAACACTAAGTAGATACCTGATGATATTAAGGACTATTTTTTTGGGATGTAAAACCTGTGTTGTGATTTTACCTTTAAAAAGTGTTTTCACATTTTGGAAATACCAAAACTTATATACAAATGATATGAACAACTTTACATCAAAATAGTCCACAGGCCAAGCACAGTGGCCAATTCCTATAATCCCATCAACTCTGAAGATTGAGGCAAGAGGATCACAAAGTCAAGGCCAGCCTTGGCAACTTAGCAAGAGTCTGTTTCAAATTAAAAAATAAAAAGGTCTGGAGAGCTAGCTTAGTGGTAGAGTGTTCCTGGGCTGAAACCCCAGTACCACAAAAAAATGAAATAAATAAATAAATAAATAAAAATAGTAATAAATTTAAAAGTTCATAGGAGAGGGCATACACATGGGTAGGGCATGGTCAAAACACAAGTTGCTAAGGTGATGAATATCAAAATTGGGTCTGGTATGAGGACTCACTCTCCTGATCTTCCTATTTTTGTATATCTTTAAAATATTATATAAAAAAGTTAAAATTATCTCTAATGGCAACATGCCATTGTAAGATAAACCTAGTAAGTAGAAATGTGTTACAAACTCAGAAAGTTCTTGATAAAAGCTGGCTGACAATGACATAGACAGAAATGATTCACATATAGGATATGGCACAACTTCTGGAAACTAAGGAATATACACGATTATTTTTGAAACTTCAACCTTAACATAAAGGTCACAGGCAAGTAAGCAATATTCCACTCTACTGAAATGAAACATTGATTTCTTTGAGTTCCAGACTAATGTCCAAGAATCACAATAACAAGTAATTAGGAGTCATGGCCTTTCAATATATAAAGGAGATGTCCTCGACTGCAGGATGACTTGAGTAGGCAATGGGTACACTGTAGAGGAGGGACCTGAATCTTGTAGCAGGAAGATTAAAAACTAGAGAAAGCATCTGCTGAACTTGGCAGTGGTATTGGGTACATGCATGTGTGCACCGACACATGTGTGTACATGTGTTATCAAGAGGCCTCTACCAAATGGGATCCTGGCCAAAACTGCTGCAGTGGAGTGGTGATGTGGAAACCTGAATTCGTGTGGTTTGGCAAAGGAGGCCAGGATGTGATGGCCTATAGGAGACATGCCAGATAGAGATGGCTAAGCAAAGGCTGTGAACCATCATGGTCTGAGAATCCTGAACACTGTCACTGGCTGAAGACAGGAGGCCCATGGGGCCAAATACAATCCCCTATTCAATGGGACAGGGAAAGAGATGATGATCCTTGGAAAGGTGAGAAGAGCTTCTCTACAGCCAAGACGGAGAGTGGCTAGAGTACAAATGAAGTTCAACCACAGTACATTTTAGGATTTTAGGGAGCTGCTAGAAGGATTTAATGGCATTACTATGTGGAGGTGCCCTGAACAGTAAGCATGGAACAAGCACTTCATCAGTCAGGTAATACTACTGTTCTAGAGAAGGGAGGTTACTCCCTAGCTCACCAGATCAGTAACCTCCTGTCTTCACAGAAGTCAACCAGCCTCCTTGTCCAGTCAGGGAGAACAAGCAGGGGAGGTGGCCAAGGAGGCTGGGGCCAGATGATGGAGCCAGTATCAGGGCCTGGTGGAGGATGTAGGTGGGCAGAGACACTTGAGAAGTGTGCACTAAGCAGCTGCAGCCAGTGCTGAGCAGGTTGCCCTGCTGAACCAATTTAGTTCAGCTCCGAGTAGGTAGGAAGCCTGCAAGGCCTAGTTTCCTTGGAAAATGGGAGATAAGAGAAAGCCAGAGGGAACCAGTTCAATCCCGAAGGCTCGGGTGATAAGACAAGACCCCAAATCATCAATGTGAGTCTCTTCTTTCAGCAGTCTCTGCTTTCGTCTTGCAAAACTTTCTGAATGCTGATGGTGTGCAGGTGAGGGTGACATAAAGATAAATAAGACCAACTCCCAATACACCGTTGTTGTAAGGTAAGGCAGGCTCACTGCTATCACAAAGGTACCCCAGGAGGACTCTGGGAGCATGAAGCACCATGAATTGGCCTGAAAAGATGCTTGCCTGGAGAGATGTGGGGGTGGGGGGAAGACTCTGGGGAGTCAAAAGCATGGTGGGTTAATGTTTCCAGTAATAACCTACTGTGCTGGCTAAACCAAAGATTTCTTAAATCTATAACTGTCTACTTACAACATGGATGTGGTTCACAAAGCACTTTAAATTCTGAGGAAAAGAATCTTCCAGATGAGTGTATGATACCTACACTACTACTACACTTAGGGTAACAGGAATGTGGTATGAACTTCTGTCTGGAGATCTGTGACTGGACAAGGACAGGCTGGAGCTCAGGGTGTCTTCAGCACCCTAATGCTGACTTCCATTTATGGCTGTCCCTCTATGGGAAAATCCAGTAAGGTGTGAGAACACATCATTTCCAGGAACTGAACAGTACTCTCTGCTTCTCCCAGCCCAGTCATTGGGGCAGTGATGAAAGCACCAGTCACAGATGAGCTGCGTGTGCCTCTCTGGGCATCTCCTCTTAATGCCTGCTGTTTACTATTCTTTGCTTGGTCCACTTCTCTCCCCTCTGTGGGGGGAGGGAGCCTGCCTTCTGTGTTTGCCTCTCTTTCTCCTCCTGGCATGTGTACATGCATGTGCATTTTCCTCTATGAATTTCCATCCCCTCATCTAAATGCATCTATGTATGTGTGTGTGTGTGTGTGTGTGTGTCTGTGTGTGCGTGTGCACATGCCAACTCCCTTCTGAATTGCTCTTATCTGTTGACTTGCTTTCCACCTTGGGGTATGTGCAGTCCCCCCAGCTTCCTTGCATGTGTGTGCACACTTCCCTCTTCCCCTCTGGGTCTGTGCATGTCCATCTCCTGGGCCCCATCACACTGATGTGTTTGGGTCCCTCTTTCTCTCTGGGAGTCTCTCTCCTACTGAGGGCATGTCTGTTTCTTTCCTCCCACTCTGGGGGTGTCTCTTTTCCACATCTGGATTTTTCATGTGTACAGACCCTTCTGGGATGAGTCTCTCCCCAGTCAGTGTTTAGTTAACACAGTCAGTGTTTCTCTTCCCCTCACCAGCAGGAGTGTGTCTCCCCTCATATCCTGGTGTGAGAGTAATTCTCTGACCTGCCCAAACTGGAACATGCCTGTCTTGCCCATCTTCTACCTTCTAAACCTGTGTCACACTCTCCCCTATGACCAGGTGTGTTTTCTCCTTTGGAGATCCTACGGGTAGGAGAAAGATCCAGAGTCATTTGTGCATCTCTTTCCCCTCTATGGGTATGAGCTCAGTGTGCATCCTGTCCTCTCTATGAGTCCGTCTTTCTCTCCTGGACTGAGGGAGCAGGCCAGGCCTCCTGAAGGTGAAAAGGGGAAGACGGTGAGGGAAGGTTGTGTGAGAGATCATTAGTCTCAGGGAGCTGCTTTCAAAGATGCTATGATGCCTTCCAGGTGCTAGGATCCTGTAGACCCAGGCAGAAGATAACAGGATGAGGATAAGGATAGAGGAGACAGCCAGTCTGCAGAAGGCAACCCATGCTCTGCTTTGGAGCACCAATGAACTATGTGCTGACAGTCATCACAGAGAACACGGGACATCCTGCGGGGAATTTCTCTGGCTGGTCCCCACCCTCACCTGCTCCCTCTGTCTCCAGGATGCCGAGTCCACCTATACCATGCCAGGGGGCCGCTGTCTAGAAGCATTCCCCCAGATTTTTCCTGAGATTATGCTCCTTCTCATCACTCAAGTTTCTACACAAAAGTTCCTTTATCAGGAGATCTTCCTGTACACTGTCCAAAGGTCCCTTTTCTCCAGGCCCCTAACACTCTTTACCCCTGTATTCCTTCTTACTGTCTTTCTACCATCTGCCACAATCAGAGAGGACCCTGCTGACTGCCTCCTTTCCTCAGTCAGGGCATAAGGCTTAGTGCCTGACTTGTGGCAAGCACTTTGAAGATTCTGCTTAAAGCCTAAGACAAGGGAGGAAAGGTGTCCTGCATGTAGAGAATTGTGATGTAAAGAGGAAAAGAATAATGGAGAATTGAGAAAGGAAGAGATGGAGGCTTTATTAGCAGGAAGCTGCAAGTCATGGGACAGGGAGTCAAGGCTCAGGAAGTGGAGAAGACCTTACAAATCTTGAGAAATGCCAACAAATTGGTGATTCAGAAGAGGTGGAAGAAGAAAACTGCAAAGAAAGTACCACAGAACAGCACGAGTTTGTAGAGCTGTGGAATATTACAGAACAGCCACGTGGAGGTAAAAAGTAAAACACGCCACCAGATTTGATGCCTGGGGGCTACTGATGGGTATCTGATGGGTGTTTCATTTAAACCAGGCCATCCTAGGCCTCAATTTATTCTGAATTTTAAGTCAACTTAATTTTCCTAATCCATTCTCCCTGCTCAATGCCTTCCACAGTACATAGTGCAAACTCCTCCAGGTGGTGGTCAGGCCTCAGCACACCTTTCTATCAACTTCCCTTGCATGGCTGCCTTACAAGCCATCCTCTCCAGTCTGACTGGTCTTGGTGGGCACGGAAAAAAAGCACATGTGTCCTCTTAAATCTCTGCTGAAGCCATTTCTTTCACCCGAATGACATCCTCTCTTCTTTCTTCCTATCTCTCACTTAAGCCTTCTTTAAAGCCCATCTCAAGTTCTACTTCTCCCTCCCTCCAATACCTATTGTTTTCACTCTGTATCATTCATTAGACATTTTTAAATACACTGCTTTGTGATCTTTTGTACATTAATTAAGCATTTTAAAAAGGAAAAAGGAGAAGGCAAATGTAAGTATCTTAAGAATGGCACAGGGCACTCTTACCACTTCTGGTTCCTACTCAGCACAAGAATGAAGTTTTAATCAATGGGAGGCAAAACAAACATAAATCACATTCTCTCATTGTAGAAGATATCAATGGTTGATAACTGATGACTGATCACTCAAAGTAGCAACATGAGTCTAAGAGTTGGGCAAAGGCAAGAAACTAAGCGTCTGTATTTATATTTTATTTTTTTTAAATATTTATTTTTTTAGTTGTAGATGGACACAATACTTTTATTTTATTTATTTTTATGTGGTGCTGAGGATTGAACCCAGGGTCTCACACATACTAGGCAAGCACTATACCACTGAGCCACAACCCCAGCCCCGTGTTTATATTTTAAATCACAGTGTAAAATCTTGTGATTTTAGACAAATCTTTTATATTGTTTTATTTATCAAAATAAGTTTAGCAGGCTCTCTCTCCCTCTGGAGATGGACCATATTATCCCTTGGATGTGTACTTGCTTTCCTAAAAAAATCTCTGTGTCTCTGGGGAAGGAAACACACACACACACACACACACACACACACACACACACATTTATCTCACATCTAGTCTTACCTTAAGGTTACTAAAAAGAACAAAAAAATAAAATAAAATGAAGCACAAAATTTTTAAAGTTTTTTTCTTTCTCCAGGCAATAATACTCCTATCCTGATTCAATATTTAATCATATTTCCCATGTTGATTGAGTTTTTTTTTTTAATTTGAAAGTGGTATTTCTGTGTGTTGTGGAGAAGAAAAAGAGAAATCCCTAATCCCCCAAACCTATGGAGAGAATTATATGAACAACAAAAAAAAGATCTTGAACTTGGAATTTTATAATCATAGGGACAATACTGTGTTCTGTATTGAATTCTTTTCAACTCTGCTGGGCGGGAAGATCAACAGTGGCATTTTTATCTTAGAAGCCTAACACCTAAAATTAAACCAAACTAAGCAATACTTTCAATTGTCACCATATAGAATTACATTGTTTATTGAACTAAAACCATTCACAAATTTAGAAATGTGGACTCATTCTAAAATCAGAGTCAAAAAATGACTTTCCTAATAGCTTGTTTTAAAGCAAAAATTAATAAAACTGTGCAAATCACATTAAAAGTTAAACCTAGTATATGTACTTTACACAGGCAGAGTTAAATCAATAAAACTGAGATCCTTACTATAAAACAAAGTTTGGATTTATATCTCTAAAAACCTCCTTTAACTTAGAAAGTTTGTAAATTTCCCCCCAACTCCTTATGTGTAGCTTAAAAATAAGTAGACACACAGTACTTCCTAACTTGAGCTACTTATTTAATGTAAAATTTATGCCTGAAAATTTTATTTCTGTAACTTTAAAAATATAATAACCTAAATATGCATATAATTTAGCTTTATACTAACAAATCAATTTATAATAATTAGCTTCTATGGACCATCCACTCTAAAGATTGTAAAAAGTAAAAATTCCAATTTCTGAAACATTCATGTTTCTTGCATATGCATTATGCCCTCACTTCCTATCTTACTGTTTGCTGTGAAAGAGAAATGAGATAATATAGGTAAAAACAAAGACTGTGATCCAGGCAAAGTATTTCATTGCTGGAACACAGTATTAATACTCAAAATATTTTGGGTGATATAATTTAAAAGTCATGTTGGCTAGTGATTCGGGGAATAATTTAACCAATCAAGTTAAGTTTCTTTTTCTTTTAAGCAGAAACAGTCTCTTTTTTTGTGCTCATTTTTGGTTTTGTTTTCACTACAGAGAACTTTTAACTAAAACTTGGCTATATTAAAAAAATGTTGTACTATATCTCTTGTCTTTAATAAAGGACCAGAACCTCTGCTTCCTTATTTGACCAATTTCAAGATAGATTAAAAAAAAAACTTGTCTAATTCTACTTTATTTTAGTGAAATGACAGATGAAACAGAAAGGTATTTACCTTTAAACATGTCCAAATTTCACTTCTGGCAGTTGAATACCATACTTCTGAACTGTGTAACTTTAAAAAAATCTAGGTTTATCATCGCATTAAACACAGAAACAGAATAACCACAAAGCCTTTTATGTTAATCTCAATACACATGCTCACTTTCCAGGAGTGGTTTTGGGATGTTATCGCTTGATAATAAAGCACAAAAAAGAAGTGCATGTAGTAGAGGCACTGCCAAACACAGGGTGGCAGCACTGAGAACAAAACAGAGCCAAATAGCAACAACACTTGGGATGGCCAATGGAAGCACACAAGTGTGTGTGCCTGAAATCTGATTAGAAAAAAAGTTCTTAGACACACGGGTGTTTTGGTTTTAATTAAGAAATTCCTTTTAATTCTGGCAGAGGTATCATGCATTGTAGAAAAGCTATTATGAGTCAGCCTCTGAATGGGATCAATTGCACTTCTCTCATAACAAACTGCTTTCTCTTCCTCTTCCTGCACTCACCAATAAAAGATGAACTGAGTATGATTAAATTTAAGCATCACATCAGACCCAATGTTTAAGTTGAGCAATTGCATCTCTAGTATATATTTAAAAATATAACCCAAACTATGATTAAAAGTGTTCCAAGACAGGAATTTAAGAATAGCCTGATCTTGGGAACAGGAGTACTTTTAAAAAAATAAGAAGTACTTAGAAAGTTAAAGAGTTTTAAAATAAATGTCTGCATTATTTTATAATACCCCAAAAGAAGAGCTCTAAAGAAAAACAACTACAATGGTACTTAAAAAAAACCCTAAAATATCAATGTTAGCATTAAATACTTAATGATTGAAAAATTCAAATACAATAAACATTTACCTAATTATTACCCCCATTCATCACCATTTTTCTTTGAAAAATACCTAGAATAGTTGATTATACCAAAATCTTGTAAGTAATTTTGGCTATTTGAAAAAAAAATATTTTTATTAATTGTCAAAGAAGATGTTGAGGAACTTCTGTAGTCTGTCAACAGACTTTTATATGTATTCACTTTGTTTACAAACTTCTAAGCTTAAAAATAGATTCAGATACAAAAATAATTCTTTTGATTAAAATTCACATACTTTAGTAGTAAATCAAGATACTTGGTTAAATATTTTAAACTTTATTTTATGTGTAATTATATGTACTACTTGATAGTTTTATTTTCATTTCAGCTTGGGTTAACAATTATGGTAATATATTTTTAAATGTGATGTATCCCAAATTATTCCTGATGAATATCTGCCTTTTCTTAAATCTTTTTCTTAGAAGTAAACTGAAGCAAATCACATTAAAAGCTAAACCTAGTATATGCACTTTACAGAGGCAGAGTTAAATCAATTATTTGCATGACAGCAGCTCTGAGGATGCACAATTTTTATGAAGCAAGAAAAAGAAAGCACAAAATGTCTCTAACCCCGTGTCTGGTGTGCCCTTTCCTTCTTTGAAACATTTCAAATTCTTCCAAATAAGAACTAGTAGAGCTGCTTCTGTACTGTTGGTATAATTAACCAGTTTTATTTTATGCCTAATTCTGTATTAATATTGAAATCCTATGCATTTGAATAGTGATTTTTTTCAAATAAAATACTACCAATATTAGAAGAGAAACAAACAATCTAGATTGAAATTTTACTCAATTGCTATTTCAGACAATAACCAATTTCCTAAACATATGAAAAAGATTTTCTTAGATGTATTTAGAATACAGTTATAAAGGTACAAGGAAAGCAAATTCATGTCTGGGATGCAGCATATATTCAGATAGGCTAGTAATATTTAATATTTATTTTTAAGGTTATAATAGGTCTTGTCCAAGTATAGAAATTGACAATTTTCCTATAATATGCAAATTTATAACAAATTTAGTTTTAAAGTAATGAAGCTAATTTCTTTGAAATGGAAGACTTTAAAAGAAATTATATTTAGGAAATGCAAAAAGCAACCTAAGAAAGGAAACACACTCCTATATAAAATGGTATTTTCACTTCATTGCCTAAAGATGATAAAAAATAAAATCTACTTATTATAAATCATTTAGGGCATGCTAAAAAGCAATGTTGGCTCTATGTAATTCTAGCATTAATACAAGAAAATAAAATCAAGTTATTGAGAAAAATCAAGCAGACTAAAGTTCAACTGGTGCTATGCTGAACCTGCACTCTTGAACTACCTTGTTTCCAAGTTTGATTTTTTAAAATTTCCTGATCAAAAACAATTCAATCAACGTTTACTAATGTATCTTCAAGGAAACAAAACTGACAGCATTTTCTAATTTTGCTTTTTAGCCAAGGGCTAAATTCCTCATTCTCTAATTGATTGCTAGTCTAATGTTCTCCAAAGATGTAACTTAAAAGGTCTAATGTCTAAATTATTGATTAAAGGGATATAATTTTTAAAAAATCAGATGGCAGCCCTTTAGCTGTATGATTTTCCTGAAGTTTAATATTCTTATATTCAGAAACTAAAAGATATGAAGTCATAAATAATAGATATGTGCAACTCCACTATTGGTTTGAGACAATAATTCAGATACTTAATAACTGAAATCTAAAATGAGACTCTCATTCTCAAAAAAGTTAGAGTTCAAGATTCACATTCTACCACCTACAAGGTAGAGGATTCTGATGCCTTAAGGAAAAGATGCCTCCTGCACTCTCATAATATTTTCTAATACTAAAGACAACTTCTATTCCAGAATATAACACCAACAGGTTTCATTTCTCTTTCAGAAAAATCAATTGTTAATAAATGAGAAAGAAAAGTTCCTTTATTCAGCCACTATACACCTAAAAACATTCAAAAATTAAGAACTTTGTTTGTGAAATGTTGTCTTTATCTTATGAAAAGCTTTTGAAGTGTTATTAAGTCTGTCAGAAATTTAAATTGCCCCAAGGAAGTCCACAGAGCAAACTATTTTTAGACTGAAGTTTTAAAATTTATTTCACTAACTTAAAGTTTTAAGCTTTCTGATAAACAGTGAAGAAAACAATTTTCTATAGTTTATAAGGTTCTCAGAACATTTCACTCAGGTACACTTTTAAAATAATCTTCAAAATGTTTTTTAAATAGCAGAAAATGATTTTTCTTATTTTTTAAAAAAATAACTTCAAATAATTACTACAAATTATTCTTACACTTTAATTTAATTCAAATCTATGAAGAAGGAAAGGCTTGGGATTTATTTTTTAAAGGACACTGTAAATCTAGCAATTTGATTAAAAATATTCTCTGATAGGTTCCCCCCAATTGTCATGCTTATTTTTTAGTACAATTATTATTTTTGCTTTATAGTTGGCTATTCTTTACTCACATATGTTGAATTTTAAGTTTACCACAATTGTTATTTTATTCTGAAATTCTTACTTACCTAGTTCTTTACCATCAATTTTGAGCATTTTAGTTTACACTTATGCTGTTGTTATACACTTTCATTGTTTAAAACTCTTATTTTAAAAAGGCATCAAAAAGACATTTTTACTTTCTAACACTTTCACATTTCTAAGTTTTCTATGTTTTAAAATTAGGGAAAGATTCCACTTAGAAACAAAGCAAGGAAATGTTTTAAGCAAACTGCTTTTCCTATTAACCTAGAATATAATTGCATAAATTCACTCATTCTACACATACACACACACACACACACACACACACATTTCTTAGGTAGTCATCTCAAATTCCCAACACACACTGTGGTTAGTTTTAATACCATGATCCTGTAGTAACTCTGTTTACAAGACATCCAGGGATTTTAAAATACTAACAATTTTAATGCAATATCACACTACTTCACTTTTTAAAAATGAGATATTATTTCTGTTGTATAATATTTTTTCAATTCTTTTTTTTAAAGCAAAATTCTTAGAACAACAAATACCAATACATATACAAAATTAAAAAAAAAACAAAAATGTTCCAGTGTCCTTGATAGTCTCACATCACTATATCCTAGTCAATACCACCCTGCAAAGAGGAGGCAGGGACAGGTGTACAACACTAAGTAGAATGTAAACCATAGGCTAGTAGGCCAATTAAAAGTAAAAATCAAATTGTACCTCTGTAATAATTTCTACTAGGCTTTTGTACCAGTATATTTCTCATAACTTCAAATGTTAATTAAGTATACACCCTACACCAGTATTCTTATAAACCATTTTAATCTGAAATTTTTCATTTAATTTCTCAAATTAGATTTTATAATTAAATTTGCAAATGAGATATAAAAGTTTCCCTAACATAAAGGAAAAGCATTAACATACTGAATTTGGGTTTGGAAATTTCAAAAAATTTAGGCAATGAAATAGATACAAAAAGCAAGAATTAGTTACCTCTGAAGTGTTCTTATGGTAAAATATAAAAGAATTCTCATACATGAATTATAAAATCATAGTTAACTTTACAGTTCATCAATCTGATGTACCCTGCCCTTACATTTAACTTATTTGTAAATACTTTTCCAAGGCTACCTAAACACTTACTAATTGGTTAAATACGCTGCCTACATTAATTCCTGTTAAAATTAAAGAAATTAAAGGTTCACCTTTGTTTTTTAGCAATGGCTGATTTTTTTTCAAAGTATTCAATGTTCCAGAAAAGGTGTTTATTAGTTTCTTAAAACATTTAAGATCTGGTTCAAGGGACAATTTATAGCCATTTCACTTTGAACATATTCACTATCTTAGATTTTGTTGTACAGATTCAGTTTTCTCCCTTTTCTGAAACTCTTCCTTCACCCAACTAAAGAATCTAAGATGTTATCAAAATTTAAAAAATTACAATTATTTCTTATACATTTGCAAACATATAAAAAAGAACATGCATTCCAAGCAATGTAAGTAAAATTATTCAGGTAAAACTTATCTTGATATTTGTGTGTATGTATGTGTGTTTGTGTGCGTGTGTAACAGGTAGTTTTTCACATATCTTGATTTTTCAAAGAATAAGATTCTAAACAAAAAATATTAAAAACATTCCTAGAAGTATGACTATTTTTCATTATATAGCTCAAGAAGCAAATGATTACTAAAACAAAACTTCAAAGATTGCTATAGATATGTTTTAGTTGTCTGGCTTTTCAAATCTCAGTTAAGATAAGAACATTACATTTAATTTAGAAAACAATAACTTAATCCTAAGAAAGGTACATTTCCAGAATACCAAACCAAAATATATTCAGTGACAACAAGGATTATTTTAAAAATGAAGGGAAATTCCTCATATTTGATTGATATTAAAACACAAAGAATATCCTTAAAATTTTAAAACTATATTGATAAAAGAAAATTCACTGATTTATTTAGCTTTAAAATGCCTGTTTATTAAAATACTTTGGTTATAATAAATGTATAATATTTTGTCAGTATTAGTCCATACTTATAAAATCATCTTCCAGAGCAGCTAAATTCTTTAGAATTTAGAATAACAAAATTAGGCATATAAATTTCAAATAAAAGTATTAATCTGTGAGTTTTCTCCAAATAAAAGAGCATTCTGGGATTATAATATCCTTAGATTATTTCTTTAAACTGGTATAATTTTATAGTAGCTTCAGACAAAGGATGTTCAACAGGTAATATTTCTAAGGTCATCAAAAACCTTAGCACAACCAATTCAAATTAGGTATTATGCTATGACCTATCTAAATAACTCTCTAAGGAATTATAGATTTCATATTTGTGCACTCTGAGTGCATTTTCTAATATAGGCAAGTAACTAGTTGTGTAAAACCCAAACAAGAATGTCATAGTAAGGGGAAAAAAAGTAAAAAAAAAAAAAAAAAAAAAGTCCCACAACACCAGCACTTTTATTTAGATTGACAATAACCTATCCATAACTTGAAGTGTGAACAATCTAAACAGCTCAATGATTTAATATAACTGGAAGAAATGCTTTCCCTTCACTTTTATAGAGATTAAATTTATTGATATTAGTATCTGGCTTGTCAAAGTGGCAACTATTCAAATCTAAAAGTATCATTTACTTTTAATAGGAAGAAAAATTCTGACCACTTACAGTAAATGTAACTGTCTTGAGCCAAAACAATGAAAATGCAAGATAAACCTCAAAGGTTTTATAATTATTGGTGGCATTCTAAAACCTCTACACAAAAGATTGTTGGGAGGGGGTTTCTCCATTAGTAGATCAATCCCTTTCCAATCAATTTTTATTAGCAGTGGTTCATGGCATTAATTTTTAAGACAAGTTCTTAGAAAGTTTTAATCATTTCCAAAATGAGAAATCTCAAAATGATGGACTCAAACACTACCACACCAATGTAATGTTGCTATGGAGGTATTTACAGAAAGATGCCCAGAGCTCAGCTAGGAACACAAGTTAACATACAATAGACTATGAAACAATAATTTGTTTATATAGTATGGCAAGGAAAAACATTCTGTGTAAAAAGTCTAAAAATTCAGCTTTAACTTTAGTCCATTTCTGTAAATCAAAAAAAAAAAAAAAACAAAAAACAAAGGAAAATAGGAATTTATCTCAGAAACTCCATATACCTGTGGAAAATGAACACCAGTAACTTCTGTTCAAGATTAATCTTAATCCCAAATAGAGTACAGCTAACAACTCACACATTTTAAATTTTGAAAACACTGTGGACATCTGAAACATACAGGATGATAGTATTTTATGATTGATAAACATTTCTTGTTAAGTACCATAAATATATTCAATATAAAAGATGCAAACTGATGGTTCTCAGAATTTTAAAATATTTTCATTTCAAAGCTTCAAAGTTAGAGCATACGTATAGGATGGGCTTTAAAACTGACTATATAAGTAAACTTTTCCATGATCTTGGTGTATATGTTTTCCTTCCCCAAAGAAATGCCTACTACTTATGATGTTAAAGAATCTTCACCACTCTGTCTGTAAATTTTAACCAGAAGTCCTCCATGTACCTGAAGCCAAATTGAATATTAGGTATTTTACAGCTTTTACAAAATGGCTGTAAATCACATTATGGGCATACATAGTTCTTTGATCTGACTGCACAGAATTCATAACTGTTCAATAATGCTATACCATTATACCACACACCTTAAACTATTTCCATTTTTCCACAATTCCTTCCAAAATCAGCTTCCAAAGCAAAGCAATGTAACATGAAAAGTTCCTGGGAGGGCTTGTTACACAAAAGAACAGCTTGGATGCAAACTAAGCTATATGCATATTCATCTACTGTTGAGCTTGTTTATCCATCCTCTCCCTCCATCCCTCCTAAAGGTGGGTGCATTTGAGTAATGGAAAGAGAAGGCTCTTCCATCACCACACCCTTCCAGCACCTCTGCTTTTGGTCCTCAGAGAGTCTGGGTAGGTGATGAAAACCATAAGAAAAGAGAAGCTGTCCCTTTAAAATGCCCAGCTCTGTCCCACATCCCACGTGGAACCAACATCAGCAGCACTTTGCCATTAACATCAATGTGATGCAAGAGGCACCATCCTTTTATATAGATAAAGTCAGAAAACTTCTGCTTAACATTCCTTAGTGAGGATGAACAGGTGAAGCAAACGTGTCAGGAAGGGAGAAACTAAGCAATTCCTTACCCCTCCCCAAAAGGTACTCCAGTCCTGCACTCCAGCCTCTCTGTGCAACATCACCTCTCTACCCCTCCTCTGGAAAGCCCAGTTTAAATAAAGGAGGGAGCCACTAACAAAACCTGAAGCATAAATGCGACGAAAATGCAATCTAAAGCCGGAAAGGTTTATTCTTCCAATCACACATATTAACTCTATTAAGAAAATGGCATCACTTTTTTTCCACCAAAAAAAAAAAAAAAAAAAAAACCACCAAACCTCACAAAGATCATTAAAAAGGAGTTATAAAATACCAAATATAGTGTTTATCTTATCTCAGATCAGTCCACATTACCAATAAGTTTAGCAGTTTCTGCACTACTACCTCCCCCTCCTTCCCCCTGCTTCTCTTGCATCGGATTTTCACGTTTTCTCATTGTCGGTTGAGTTATAAAAGGCTTTTGCCCTTCGAAAGTTTTAAAAAATAAATAAATATTAACTCCTTGGTCCCTGCAAAGTCAAAATGGACTTCAGGAGAAAGGCGGTTCATACTTTTACCTTTAGCGAGAAAAGGGGGAGCATCCCGGATTTTTAGGGATTTTTTGCGATTTTTTAAAAATTTTTATTTGGTTATATGCCTGAGTTCTCCCTCCATTTTGGTTGTTTATGATACTGACAACAAGCTGTCCCTGCTCTGTGCCGATCTCCTGCTTTCATTTAACACCCCCTCCCCCTCCCCCCCCCTCTTCGCAGCCACACACCCCGGGCTCACACCTCCCCGCAGACCCCGCACCCCGACCCCGACTCGCCCACCTGAGGAAAGGGCAAAAACAAATTCATTTCTCCAGAAAAGAAAAACCTCTTTTGAAAAAGGGGCAAAGTTACCCCAAGTCACTCAAAGTGCCCCCCAAATATTGCCGACTGCGGGTTTCCGCCAGGCCCTTTGGGAAGCGACCTTCCCCCGGGATGTTTTGGTGGAAAATGCGGAGACTTTACTCTCAAAACTGAATTTATATTAATTTTTCCCTTATTTTTCGGGTCTCTAATGTCTTCCGCTCTCGCTGCTGCCGCTGCCGCTGTCACAATATTCACAGCACCAGAGAGGAGGAGGAGGAGGAGGAGGAAAACTTTTCAAACTTTCCAGACCCTGAATAAAGGTTTTTTTTTTTCCCACCGACCTCACCTTCGGGTCCCCAGTCGCATCGCCCCCTGCCCTGTCAGATGCGACTTCGGAAGTCCTCGCAGCCCCGCTTAATTATTTTATTTTATTTTTTATTATTATTTTTCCCTCTGGGGTCCTGAGCAGGGGCTGAGAGTAGCACAAACTTTTCCTCCTCCTGCCGCCGCCGCTGCTCCTCTGCCCCCTCAGCTAGTCCCATAATTTAAATAACCCTGATATTTCTCCCGCTAAACGCCTCTCCGCCGCCCCGGACCCCGGGAGAACTCACCGCGGGGCTTTAACATCCTCCCTCCGGCCCGTCCGCCGCCTTTACACCGCCCGCGGAATTTCTAATAATTTTTTTCTCATATTTCGGGCTGGACGCGGCGGGCCTGGAAATTGTTTCCTTACGCCTCTTTCCAGCAGCCATTGTAGTGTATGCGCTGCCCCTGCAGCCCAACTTGCAGCTGCCGCTGCCGCCGCCGCCGCCGCCGCCGACGTCGCGCCCACCGCCGCCTCCCCCGGCCTGCTCGGCCACCGCCCCCGCCTCCCGCCGCCCCACCCCCGGCCCCCACCCGCCGCTGCGCCCGCCCACCTCGCGCGCTCCGCCCTGAGGCCGACCACTAGGCGCCGCCGCCGCCGGCTGCTGGCCTGACGATTGGTCCGTGGCACCCGTCCATCAAACCGAAGTGTTAAGAAGCTAGCCTCGGCGCGGGGGGCGCGGCGGGGCGGGGGAGGAGGCGGGACTGCGCGCCCCGCCCCGCCCACTCCTCCCTCCTCGGCCCTCCTCCCGCCAGCCGAGGGCGGGGCGAGGCCCGCCCGCCCCCGCCGCGCAAAGCTTAGCAAGCCTGTCAGTCTGACGGGGCCGCGCGCCGATTGGGCTGGCGACCGCCGGGGAGCGGGGGCAGCACGTTGGGGTGCGCGCTACTTAAGGTCCTGCTGCGTGAGCCATTGACGTGTTTGGAGCTGGAGACGGCCTGGGCGCTGGCGAAGCGGCAGCCCGAGGTGAGTGGTCCCCCGCCCCTCCCTCTGCTGCCGCTACTGGGAAGCGGAAAGAAAGGGGCGCATCTGGGCCGCCACGGGGTCCGAATCCACTTTTGCAGCGCACAGCTGCTCCCTCCAGGCCTTGACGCTGCGCGGGCCGCTTCCTGTTGGTCTTCTCGCTACCCGGGTCTGTATAACCTGGGACGAAGAAAGTGACCCCGTACCTTGTCACGGCACCTCCAGGTCTTCTTCATCCTCCTCTCCAGCTTTCGAAACTAGAACGCCCCCTCCCCCCCCACTTCCCACTTCTCAGAGTTTTCGCAGTCCCGGACCCCTCTTCGTCGCAGCACCAAGAAAGGTGTGCTCACCTATATCCGTTTCCATGATTAGACGCTGACAGGCAGCACCTTGGAAGGCAGCGCGGCCTCGGATTCACATCCTTTCAGTTTTTCCTTCGGCTTGCCTGCCCCATTCCGGTATGCACCTCTGACTTACTGCCCCTGGCCCTTTGCACCCAGCAGTAGTTAAGGTTATGGTGTTTCTGCTTCTCGATTTAGCAGTCACAGATCCTGCCTAGACTCTGACCAGCCAGTGGGCATGCACGTGTTCAGTAACCTTCCCTTCCTCTTTCCCTTTAAAAGCTACTTGAAGAGGGGGGTGTGAAGTACTGTATAAGAAATCAAGAACTACTTTGTTAAACAGTTTGCTCCTTGGAGTGGATTTTAAGAGTTCTGCCTCAGATCTGACCCCTCCTTCAAACCTTTGGGTTTCTTTCTGGCTATCATGCTAGTATTAGAGTCTTGTAACATTTGTTTAGTGCTGTACCTTCAAAAAGTAAGTAGATAAGGAAGGCCTCTTTAGCTGAGCACTCGATCTGGCCCTTCAGCTTTACTTCTGGCTGTAAATTGACATTCCTCTTCATTTCCAGTTTAACACATAGGAGATCAGGCAAAGGAGGTGATATTTCGAAATTTAAAGTGACTTGTGCTTATAATCCGGAAGGAAAAGAAAATGAAACGTAAATAAAAATGCGAATAAACTCATGCAGCAAACGTGATCCGGGTGTGGATATTACCTAGTTGTTATTTTTAAAGAATTTCTGATGATGAAATACAGAGTAGATATTTTCATGTAAAGTAATCAACTTTAATTCTGTGTCTGATCATTGTTGAGATTATTATATACAAGGGTTATTTATGAACAGCTTAGAGTTCTGTGTTCTCACATAACAGGATAGATGTGAAAAGGAAAGTTGTGAATTTATTTAGCACCATTATTTTTCTTAGGAGAAGTCAAGCCTGCAAAAGAATTGTGTTCCAGAGAGCAAAAGGCTTCAGATATAATTGAATGGCATCTTGAATTTCCTTTTTGCCAAAATGTTTTAGTTCACTGGCTATTTTCATGTACTAGTCAACGAAAATCACAAAATAAAATTATTTAGTGATTACTAAAAAGTAAAGGACCTCAGAATAATCAGACCCTTTCCTGCCCTTCTTTGCAATGACTGGGTCTCTTTCAACCTGGACATCTGATTTTTCCCTTTTCAAGTTTATATTTTTATATATATATATTTTTTTTTGGTATTGAAAAGCATGATTATCCTAAGTTACAAAGGACTACAGCAGGACTAGAATAATACATGAATCGCTTCAGCTGGGAAAGAAGATTCTCTCAATAATACTAACGTTATACAAACCCATTCAAGTATTTTACTTTTTTTTTTTTTTTTTTGGTCCTTCTAAATGTGATATCCTGCCACAGTGTATAGATATTGTAATAGGAGTGTGAGGTGGAACCTTCTCCATCAAGCCAGATGACAAGTTTTCTTTTCCAGTGAGACATAGGCTACAAGTTCTTACATTCTCTGCCTCTGCTTTTAACATGGCTGAAGGAGAAGGTAGGGGCTGGGTAGAGTCCAGGGATCTTTCCACACAAGAGGTACCTTGAGACTCTCATTCAGGAGATGCCAAACTGTCTAGACCAAGCTACCAAGGTTTTTGGCCAAATACCCTTCTCCATCCTCCCTAACTATTAGTTTTGCTTCTCCTTTCCACGTTTAGAGACTTCTCAGAAGCTTACTTTATTTTGTAAATCAGCCATCAGAAAAGGGGGAAAAAAAAAAAAGAACTACAGTAGAACAAAGCAAAAACATTTAATAACTTTGACTTGGGGATTCAGGGTCTTTATCTGAGCCCCAGGGTCCAGGCTGAGGCAGGGATGGGTAGCGCTTCTCTACTGGTGGTGCATTTGCTCCCAGGTGTACTGGGTAACATTTTTTGGAGAATACCAGCTTGTCTGATATGATTGTTTTTTTCTGAATATATTTATTTAATACTATTGATATTTTTTTGTGATCCCGTCTTTGGCACAGAAAGTTGAGACCATTTCTTTCTTTTTTTTTTTTTAAATTTATTTTTAGTTGTAGATGGACACAATACCTTTATTTTGTTTATTTTTGTGTGATGTGGGACTGAACCCAGTGCCTCATGCATGCTCTGCAAGTGCTCTACCACTGAGCCTCAACCCTGGCCTGAGACCATTTCATATAAAAATTATGACCTCTGTGATTTTACTGACAAATTCATTTTTTTACTCAGTGGAGTTTTGTGGGTCACAAGACATTATTTGCTGGCTTGCCCTTTGACCCTTAGGAAGAAGGATGATTAAGCTAGAACTAGATTTGGGAGTACAAGGCAAATCAGCTCCTTAGGCTTAGTTCACAGCATCTTAAAATATTGAGGGTTGTTTGTCAATAATATACCAATACATTGAAACCAAAAAATCACTTTGAAATAATTTACTTAACTGTTTTTTAAATTTTTTCTATGACATTTCTTTGAAGGTAGTTGCCATACTAATTTCAGTTGAACCCTCCCAAATGGAGTTAACTGAAAGAAATGTTTTTTAAAAACTCTATGGCTTTGCAAAATGTCAACTAAACCATAACTTTGCTTTCTGCTATATTGCTGTCCTAGTGTTGGTAACAGAATAGTCATTCTGGTTCATTAGTTGACTAAAGTTTTTGCTAAGGTGGGCTGTACTGGATTATCCTTTCCTTAATTTATATGCTAATTAGTGTATAATAAGGAAGTATTATTAGATTTTATTAGTATATTTAGTTGCTTACACATAAGGAATAAGAGTAAACCACAATTAAATATAGTTGAACTATTTTTCTCACTGGGCATTAGAATCAAATTTCAGTATATGTATTTCAGTATGGCTTTTATATTAAGGCACATGGCAGTACAAAGGAGAAACATATCCCAAATGCAGAGGATCCATGAAATTCTAAATGATCATTATGCCAGAATTAAATTTTCAGTATTTGTGGGGTCAGTAAGACTTATTGACTTATTTTCTGTCATCCACTGCCTAACAATTTTTTGTCTATCAACCTTCAGTAAGAAGACTTAGGATGCCCTTGGTGACGCACCGACTGAGAGATCCTGATGTAAATCCTTGTTTGTTGGTAGGGTGGTTTGCTTTTCATTTTCCTGAGTGTTAAGTTAAAAAAAACAAAAACAAAAACAAAACAGGCTTCTTCTAACTGTGGGCTTCTCTTTTCTGCAGTTGTTAAATAAAGATATTTTTGTACAAAACGTACTCCTGACCAGTGTATTTTATTTCACTAGAGTGTTTAGATGTTCGTGATTTAGCTAATAAAGATTCTTCTTTAATTTTGCTTCTTTGTAAAATATGCAAGCCTTTAGTTGGCACTATAAAACTAGAGAGGCGTTTGTAAGACTAAAAAAATCTTTAGTCCAAACATGGAAAACTGGAAGGCATTACATTTTTAAGTTGCCACTGAAATTTGTGGTTTTAATAGCACTGGTTTTATCATGTCCTTGAGACAACCTGGCTGAGAGTAATTGGCTGATAATAGAAAACCTACTTTAAGCCTAAAGGTTTTCATAAAGTTGTCTTATAGAGAGGATGTTTTATTGTAATAGTAAGCTTGTATTTGCATTAATTTGGTATGATTTATACTCTCTTGTAATTTTGACATCCTTGTACAATGCTGTGATTATATTGATGCTATGAGGAATTATATTGCCTGACCTTATATGCGTTTTTCAAAAATATGCATTATATATTTGGCATAGAAATATAGCTTTGTTCTGTATATTACATTTCAACAGCTTTATTAAGTAAATCTATTTAAATAGAACACATTTCTTAGATCTGTGAAGCAAATAGTATACCTGTTTAGTTAAATCGTACTTTTAGGTAACTTCTCATAATCATCTCTTTCACTTTGAAGTTTGTAATCCAACCTCCTTCCAGTTCAGACAGCTTAAATTTAATTCCCAAAAGGCACCTACCCTCTTTTAAATTCATATCCCTGTGTTCACTTTGGTTTTGAAGTGATATTAATAATAACTATTAAAATTTCTTACATATTTTACTTGCGTAATAGAGTAAATGGTAGCCAAAAATTTACTGAGATGAATGGTGTTAATTTAGGTTGTCTTGATGTAGACCACTTATTAGCAATTTATTTGAAATCTAAAAATCAGCATTAAGGTCAAATATCAAATCAGAGTGAGAATTTGGAAAATCCAGGAGAGCTGTACTGAGTCAAGAGACTTGTTTCTCATTCTAACTGTGCAGCAGTGGTTTGGTGGATATTGTTCCTTGCTACAGTTTCTGGATCACATGATCCCAGTTAGTACTTTGGCTCAGACTCCTGTGATCAGATATTCAGAAAACTGGCCCAGACTATGAAAAGGAAGATATCTGCTCCAGCAGAATAAATTCTTGGATAGTTGGCAAGATTATTCTCTTTTAGTGTACCCATTGAATAAAATGATCCATTTTACTTTATCTGTCTTGGGACAAAATAGCTTTACAGTTTTTGTTTTCAGGCCTTTTAAATAATGTGTTTCTTACATATTTAAGGAATCTGATGCTTCTAGCAGATGTATGGATGAAAATAACTATGATAAGGAAAGATGTTCCAGTTACTTCTTGAAGTACAAAAACTGCCGGAGATTTTGGGTAAGCCTAGCTTGGTGAGCTTTGTTTTAAAACCCATCATTTCAGCATGAAACTGAGGCCCATAGTCTTTTCCCAGTGATGGCCATAGGGAAACAACTTTTCTTCTATCCTCTGTATGTATTTCAGTCCTGAAGGATCCTAGAGAACTCTTATTAAAATTATTTCATCCTATTCTGAGGTATCTGAATGCAGTTTTAATATGTGAATCTTCCTAGGTATGTAAATCTGCAGCCCTAAAATAATAACCTTGTTGTAAATTTTATTTTTTCTGAAGATGAGCAGAACATATAACTTACTTTGCTCTCATGTCATATTAGGCTTCCATTTCTGCCTCCTTTGCCACTACCATTCTTGGTAGTTAAGGTTCCATTTTCCCAATGCATTAATATATAATTTGTTTCCCTGAGCACTGGATCCAGCTACCTCCTTTTATTTGCTAAATGGACTGTTGGTTTTGTCTTGCAGTTATACAGTAGTCTTCTTGGTGAACTGTATACACTCTTATGCTCTTGTACTCACACAGTGTGTCCCCATTTCAGTTACTATTAGCATATTTCTATGAGAATAAGCAATTTTATTTATTTATTTTTTTGTTTGAAACATCAGGAGTCCCAGAACTACAGTTTGGATTTATTTAACTTGATTTTCAGAGTTTTTGAGAAAGCAGTAGCAAATTACTAGCATATGATTAGCATTTCATACACTATTGATTTTGGTTTCTTCTTTTTGCCTATACACAGAATTCCATCATGATCCAAAGAAGACAGAATGGAGTGACACCATCTATGCCCACAGCAGCAGAAAGAGATGAAATCTTGGGAGCAATGGGGAAAATGCCTTATTGAATGTTTACCCTAAAATTATTTATGTAAACTAGAAGCGGATAATTTTTAAAAAATGTACAATTACTATAATCTTTTAAAACTTGACTGGCCTTACCCAGACAGATCTGAAGATTTACAAGGAGAGACAGAATTCAGTTAGTTTTGTGTCCTCTGTGTTTGTTCTCAATGCCATGATAATATGTCATTGCCGCGCTGCACTTCCAGGAAATAAGGAGGGTTAGGAAAGATTATTGGAGTTGAACTTCTCTGCTGGGTTTCACATGAAAGTTTAGATGTGAACAAGCAAAGACTTAATGGGGCTGGGAGTTAGGTAATATTTTCAAAGAAAAGAAATTATAGGAAGAACAACATGATAGAAGGAAAGCTTCTGTTTCACCTAGAGTTTGAAATGTGTAAAGGTGAGGGGGATGAGTGGAAAGGTGGGTTGGGGTAGGTGTGTGGTGGTTCTCAAACCTCAGGCTTACCCCTAAAATCTCTTTTCTTCCTTCACTCACTCATCTTTGTTTAAATAAGGCTAGTACATTCACTAGGGGGGAAATGGGTCTAGGAAAACTGTTCTAAATAAATGGCATGAAAGAGAACTGGTGTTGTTTCTTTTCTTTCTTTAAGGAAAGGCTTAGGATCCTAGGCAACAGTCCATAAATTCTGGGTAACCTTATGAAACTGTATTATCAGTTTTTGAACTACAGAAAGAAAAAGAAATGGGTTCCCTTGGAAGGATTTCTGTTTACAGAGTGAGGTAGACAAGGAAGGATGTGGGGTTTTATCTAGTGAGCTCAACTTCATTTTGTGATATAAAAAGAGTGAGTTTTCAGTTTGGTGCATTGTATAGCATATATAATTGCTGCCTTTAAAAATCTAGTTTGTTTCATTTATAGAATAGTTTTGTAAAGAGACATTATTTAATAAAATTTAATGTAGACAACCAGTGAAAATAAATTGGTGTGTCCTTTCTCATCTGATCCTGGATCAAGAGCATTGTTTTAATGACTGCCGACAATCAACTATCCATCTGAGTCCAAAACAGTTCAGAAGTTTTTAAATTATATGACCTTGATTGTTAAATGTGATTCTATTTGAATAAAAAATGGATTGTTTCAAAAATTCTTTCAATTTTTGTAATGTTGTAGAAATAATGGGTTAAAATAGGACCTGAAGGGAATTATGTCCTATTTGTGTGAGAAGCATTTCAGTACAGGCTTGTTTCAGAGTTTGGAATTTTAATGTCACCTCTTTAAATGTACATACTAGTTATCAATATTCATTATGTAGCTGTTTGTCCTGATGTAGCTTTTAAAATTTCCATTTATTTGTTTTAACCACTTTTGCCTTATTAATAAGCATTTCAAATATAGACATGAGTGCCCACCTTAACCACCAGTGTCCTTCTTGTGTGAACATTCATTTCTTCCTGAATATATACCTATAAGTTGAATTGTTGGGTCATGTGGTAACCATTAAACCTTTTTATTTTTTCTAGGACCTGATAAACTGTTTTCCAAAGTGATTGCACTGTTTTTTACAGTCCACCAGCAGTGTGTGAGAGTTCCAGTTTCTCAACATCCGCATTAACACTTGTTAATCTGACTTTGATGACAGTCCTCCTAGGGCTAAACTGTTGTTTCCTTGTGATTTTGCTTTGCATGTCTCTGATAGCTAGTAATGTTTGTTGAGCATCTTTTAATGTGCATATTGGCTATTTGTGTATCTTTGGAGAATGTCCCTTCAGATCCTGTGCCCGTTTTGGACTGGGGAGGGGTACTAGCGATTCACCTTAGGGGTACTCAACCACTGAGCCATATCCCCAGCCCTATTTTGTATTTTATTTAGAGACAAGGTCTCACTGAGTTGCTTAGCACCTTGCTTTTGCTGAGGCTTGGCTTTGAACTCACCATCCTCCTACCTCAGCCCCCAACTGCTGAGATTATAGACATGTACCACCGTGCTCAACATTTGCCCATTTTTAATCGGGTCATTTTATTTATTAAATGGTAAGAGTTCTTTGCATATACTAGATACACAAAAAAATCAGATATACAGTTTACAGAATTTTTCTCCCATTTTGTGGTTTGTATTTTCACTTTATGGTGACCTTTGAAGTACAAAAGTTTAATTTTGGTGAATGTGAAGCTGTACAACATTAACCTTTTAAGTCAGCAGAGTATTTATTGCCCTCTTCACGATAAAATTCCAATTTTTTCTTTTGTTGCTTTTGGTGTCATAGCTAAGAAAGCATTGGCTAATCCAAGGTCACAAAGATTTATACCTGTTTTCTTCAAACAGTTTTATGGTTTTAGCTTTCACGTTTAGGTCTTTGATCTATTTTGAGTTGATTTTTGCATATGGTCTGAAGTTGGAGTCCAGCTTTATTTTTTCTATGTGTCTATGCAGTTGTTCCAATACTATCCGTTAAAAAGACTGTTCTTTCCCCCAATTAAATTGTCTTAGCACCTTTGTTGCAAATGAGTTGATTTTTTTCCCCTTATACTGGGATTGAACCCAGGGGTGCTTCAACCCCTGAGCCACTTTCCCACTCTTTTTTTTTTTATATTTTGAGACAGGGTTTCACTGAGTTGCTTAGAGCCTCACTAAGTTGCTGAAGCTGGCTTTGAACTCATGATCCTCCTGCCTTAACCTCCTGAGCTGCTAGGTTTATAGGTGTGTGCCACCATGCCTGGTGCAAATCAATTGATTATACATTTGTGAGATTTTTTTCCTGAGCTTTCTATTTTATTGATCTATGTATTTCTACCTTTATGCCGCACCCCACTCTCTTGTAACTTTGTGATAATGGCATAGCTCTTTGATGGTTGGTTTCTGTGAATGTTTTCTATGAAGCATCTTGATGACAAACTAATTTTGGAATTTTTGATTGGCAAATTCTTAACATATATTTAATATGTAATGGCTCCACCCAGGAAAACTGTTTAATTCAAATCTCTCTTCAGTAATTCCCTGATTCTTAGCTTGCTTCTCTACACAATGCTGGTAACTTCAGTGTGCTCTTCTTATAACCTGATTGTACAAGATCTCATTGTATCACCTTTGAGAGGCAATATCTAAATGGTTTCTTTTACCACCACTGTTAAATTTGTCACTCTTGTTTTTCTTCAAATTTTGCTTTTAGGAAAGTGAAGCTTGATAAATTAGTGTCAGAATGCTGTGAGAAATTTTTATATGTCAAAAAAGTAGAAGTTGTTTACTGCGTTCATGTTCACTGTTTTAGAAAGCATCTCATTACAAATTCTCAATATCTGGGAATCTGCACCTGTAGTATGTAAAAGCAACCCTTTTGAGAATCATTTATCTGTGCCTTCTTGGGAGAAATAAACAGTATCATTCATGGTTATACCTTGGTCTGCATCTAATGTGTAATGAATGGCCAACAAATGTGTCTGTGTTTGGGAAATGGGGGATTTGAAAATTAAAAAAATGTATCAGTTCAAACAATGCAAAAGGGTAGGTAATGCATAATGAATCTGCCCCAGCAGCAGTCAATATCAAGAGTTTTCAAGACTTTCCGTGCATATACAAGCATATCTGTATGCATTTGCTTTGCAACAAGGAACATCATAGTACATGATATATATAAATTACTTTTTTTTCTCTTGATGATGCAGTTTGGGATATTTTTTTCTATTAGTGATTATAGATTTATTTCATTACTGTCAATGATTGAAGTTTCCATTATACAGAATACAATTATTGAACCAATCTCCTATTAATGGGTATGCTATTATGAACAAGGTTGCAACAATCAGCTTTTTATCAGGGTCTCTGCCTTGTATATTTTTATCTGTAAAATAATTCTCTTAAGAGTGGAATTCCTAGGTTAAAGTTTTCTGCATTTTGAATTCTGTAGATATTGACATTTACTCCAAAGTGAAGTACTCCCATAAATAAAGCCTGTGAGTTTCTTTCCTGACACCCTCAGTTCCACTGGTATTTTAAAACTCTTTCCTCTTGTCAATCTGATGAGTGAAAAATGGAACTGGTGTATTCATTTCCTTTGCCCATTTGTTTTTAGATTGTTGGTATAAATGATTTGGGAATTTTTTTGTGTATTAAGGAAATTCCTCTTTGTCATATGTGTTCTGTATAGTTTTCCCAGTTCCTCTTTTTGTTTGTGGCTTTTTAAAATTTTTGACACAGTGTTCTATGTTTTCATCTAGTTTAATAGATAGTCTTTTATGGTTTCTGGAGCTCGAAAGTCTGAAATAGTCCCAGTACAAATATTGCTATTACAGTTCAATTCTGCTCAGTGAATATTTGCCAAGTGCCCATCATTTGAGGCTAACAGTGTAGAGGAGTGTGCATAATAAGGCAACACCCTAGTCTTTAAAGAACTTCACTGTGCTTCAGGGAAGAATGAAATAGCACCATAGTAGGAATCGTAGAAAACACCTATATGAGTGTGGAGTCTTAAAAAGCACAAAATGACACTCACAGGTGACATATTTGAGAAGTCCTTATTGATTAAAGCCAGAGAATGCAAAGGAAGGTAGCAAGAAAGGTAGAATGGATTCAGATTATAAAGAACCTTCAATACTGGTTTTGGTACTTTGGACTTCATTTGTGAAAACCATAAAGGATTTTGAGATGGAGAGCATCTAATCCATTTTGTGCTTAAAAAGTTCTGGAGACAGAAGTTATTACAATGATCTTGGATCCCTGAAACCAACTTAAATGTTAACTCCCATCAACTCTTGTACTACTCCAATTCCTTCTCTCTATTGTACCAGGTGAATTTTCCTAAAATGGGAATGCAATAATTCCTTCCCTCAAATTCCAAAGACCTGACCACCATCTCAGGCTAATTCCCAAATTCTTTGTCCTGATTTTAAATTTCCTGAGATCTGATGCGTGAAGCAGGCAGCTTGTAGGAAGTTATGAAAGGATTTGTTTTGGGACCTGCAAAACCTAGCCCCTGTCCTCTGTGATCTTAGATTTCAAATGAGAGAAAATAACTAAATATATATTATATTTAGTTATTTTCTCTCATTTGAAATATATATATATTTACGAAAATAACTAAATTTATATAATATATACTAATATTATATTTAGTTATTTTCTCTCATTTGAATATATATATATTTACGAAAATAACTAAATCCCTGCTATACACAGTATCTTCCTGCCACCCTTACCATCCCTAAGTGTACCCTGTTTTCTGAACTTGAATCGCTCTACCCAAACTGCTGGAAGATCTGTCTCCTCTCTGTTGAGGCTCAGTTCACATGTCATCTTTCTTAAAGCCTTTATGGAACCCCCACCCAGAATTTATAGTATTTCTTCATTCCACCCCATCTCTATTATGGCATTCATACCAGGTGCCCTTGGTAGCTGGGTACACAGATTTGGTAACATTAGACAAATGAAGTCTCTTAAGTGTCCTCTAATTTTCCTTCTTGTGTTTTCATTTTGCAGAGGAAGAATAAGGCAATAAAATGTAGCTTAAGCATCAAATGCTTTTTTTTTTTTCCCAAAAGGGAAGCTAACAGAGGTAGAATTGTTTTGCTTTTCAGTTATAAACACAAGAACAATTTCCACTGACAAATTTCAATCTTAGGAGTGGTTGCTTGTGTAAGACAGTGCTTGAAAGTTCTGTGACTGTATACAGAGTGGTTTTGTGAGACCTGGATCCAGTTCTGCCTTTGCATTCAGCCCCCTGAAGTCTCTTGGATTTCCCTCAGAGTAGCTGGGTTTTTCTTCTGACAACTGGATGGTGCTATTATGCAACGAAATGCCAAGTCTGTTCTTCGATTACATTTGAAGATCTATTCACCTACAAAAAGTTTTTCCAGTCTACAATAGTGACCCAGGTTTGTGCAATCAGTTTTTCTGCTACTTTTATCTCTGTGTTTGATGATCACAAGCAAGTAGGCTTGGGACCAGCTTGAGTTTCTTCCCCAAGTCCTGGTGGTCTTCCTAGAAAAGAAAGTAAGAGTCATTTCAAAGCATTGCATTTCATTATTGATGAGCTAAGGGGAAGGGAGCAGGCTGTGTACAAGGAAATTCAAGCAGGGAAAGAGGAAATGATAGAGACCAATGAGATACTGAGAAAGAAGAGAGTGATCCTATTGAGGGCAGGACGCCAACTATGGATCACAATGATCCCTGAAAGAGAAACAATCATTCACAATGGAAATAAAGGTCCTGATGCCAGAATCTAAACTAACGAGTTTAGATTAGGACACAAATAAAACATGGCAGGATGTGGAAAGTGCATAGCATTTGGGTGTGAGATCTGGCCCTGCCTCTTATTACCTGAATAGTCTTGAGTCAATTACTTCATTACTGAGCACTTTTCCTTCTGTGAAACGAGAAAATAACAACTTACAGGTTATTGTGAAACCCAAAGAAGGTCTCCCATGTGTTGTGCAAATAGACATCATTAATATTCAAAAGGTGTATATATAGATATCGATTTATTTGTAATAAGTGAAAGCCTTAGCAAATTCTTTGTCAACTCTGGTAAAGCATTAATATTGGCTACAACAATTGTCTTATTTGCCTGTCCCCTTAGACCTTCCTGCCAAAAATCCCCCACCACCATAAAAAATATAAATCTTTCCATTTCTGCTAGGAAAGGTTACAAAAAGTCAAATTGAGGGTTCCTTTATATTACTCCTTTTGGTTTATGGCTTCATTCTATAATTTGGTCCAGAACATTCTCTCTTTCTCATTTCCTTCTCAGTCACACTCTGCCACTATCCCAGTTCTCTTGTACACACCTAAAGTCTCCAGTAAGCAAGAACAACAACAACAAAATTCCCCTGGCAAGCAATGGGGAGGTTGTAAAAGGAACTGGAAATATTTACCAAGTCACTGAGAAGAAACTTAATATTGTTCATCAATGTTCAGGGCATGACACACATAATGCAACTGGCTATTGACTAGATTGTTCCACTACCCACGATCCAGAGCCCTCTTCTTTAAAAGTTGTCTTTCTTTCCCTTCAGAAATGAGCTGTAGCCTGTTTTTCACTTCCACTGAAGTCCGTGAGCTGACTGTACCTCACCGAGTCCTGTTCCTGAAGTCACTCTTCAACCTCACACGCAGCTTCCCCTCCCTTCCCATTCCCTGTCCCTTAGCACTGAGTACAGGTCTCCTTAACTCTACATTGGATCACATATTGGTGCTTATCATTTTGTCCCTGCATTATATACAGAAATTCTATGTCATATCTTGCTCTAAACTGCAAAAGCAAAAACCATAATGGATCTTCACCATGGAACAGCACTTTGCAGTTTATAAAATACCGTCAGAAACATGTACATATCTAAAACTCATTATGACCCTGTGAAGTCAATACTCAGGCACAGGACTGAGACCCATGCGCTTCAGATAACCTGCCTGTAGAGCACGGTTTCCATATTGCTCCCCTGTTCTGTCCCCGTAGACCTTGCCTCCCCTTGTCTTTTATTTCCTTTGCAACTCTGACTGTGAGTTGCAGTTGCTTTCTAGAATCCATTCACCATGTTAAGCTTTTTGCCACACCATTATCATTCATTTCACCCATACTTACTGAACTTGCATATAAATAAAATATATCGGTAGAGACATTAAAGTGAATGAGAGCCATTATATTTTAGAAAGAAGTTATAAATCAACCAGTATCATTTACTAGATAACTGTCCAAAAAGTCTTTTTATTGATTCTAAAAAATCTTTCAAAATCATCAATTCTATGTGTCCTATCCACGTTATCTCATCCTCTGCTATTGAATTAATAGTGGGGACATTAGCAAGAGATGACAAAATTCTTATGTTGTGAAATAGCAAGAGAAAATAAGGCAAATGGTCTTGATGACTGCAAAATGGAATTTTAATTTTTCCTGGATAAGTAGGTTGGTTTTGTTATTTTCTTGTACTAACAAGTTTCACAACACATATATGGGTTCCTTAAAGAAATGAGGAGCTATGGATCAGGATGAGGGTGTTTTCAGTTTATAGTGCACACACTTGGCAACCAGAATGTCATCTCATCTCGCTGTTTCTCTCACTTCAAATGTCTATGTCACCTTGTAGAACAGCATTCCAATCCCTTGACAACGTCTATATATAATTCCCACTTTTGAAGAATGTCTTTCACAACCCTAAGAAACTACATATCTTTACTTCTTAGGCAACCCAAATCAAACCACTACCATTGCACACACACACTCACACACACACACACACAAAAAACTGGCTAATTCTCCCATAGTCCTGCTAACTATAGACTCTTCGTCTCCACCCTCTCAACAGCCTTATGATCCTCCATACTTGGGGCAAGAGCATTTAGACTAGGATTGTGGTCTGTTACTATCTCCTTGGTTAATTCCATTACTTTCTTATCCACTTTCAATTTTGGTGTCAGGGAATGAGAGAGAGAAGGTGAAAAGAACTGAGGAGAGAAGACATGGTGTGGGAGAGGGAAGTGCATCATTGGTGGTTGGAAGTGTGGCCTCTGCTAGAGGCTAGATTTATAATCTCACTTTACTTCTTTCTACCTGTGGGCTTTAGGAAAATTCCTTAAGCTTAAAAGTCTCAAGTTCTGCAACTGTAAAGTGCCAGCCTCAGAAAGTGGTTGTTCATCCAGTAAGATGATGTTGCAAAAAAGCTTAGGGACTCTAGGAAGCACTGATAAACATTGGCTGTTCTTGGCCTCTATTCCTGCCTTTGGAGGAATGGGAAAAGCAAAAAAGAGCTCATGAAATCACCATTTAAGTAATAGGGTATAAATCTGGAAAATTAGGGATTTTACATTTTGTTTTTTTTTATTTGCTAGAATAACAGATCAAGACTACCTAGTTCATGCTATCAGGCTCCAAAATATTATCCAAGCCAGTCTTAAGTAAGAATTCTTTAGTGTTGAGTGATTGCAAGACTAATGATAGTTATTTCAGTATCTGAGTATCTCTAAGGGAGAGGGCTAACTGAATGAAACTGTATGGTTTGGCAACTCAATAATCTGCAAGAAGACATAGTAACTGAATATTTACAAAGACAGAGCATTATGGTAATTAGTGTGAATAGAGACTTTCCTCCGGAAACACTTATGGCTCTGAGATGCTGAATGCTTCTCTAAACGATAAAATAAATGATGGATGAATTAACTTAAAAGTGAGTAACGAAAAGAAAGAATGCACTTTAAAGAATATGAGTTAGGGTGGGCCAAAGAAAGGAGTGTGTTTAGATTAAGTAAAAGTTCTGGGGAATGGGGAATGTGAGAGGAAAGCAAAGAGATAAACAAGAATGACATGGACAAAGTTTAATGTAAAATTTTGCCATAGTTTCACACTATAAGGAAAGAAACCCAGGGGAAAAGATTTTGAGGTCAGCAGGGTACTCATAATTACCTGAGCATTAGAGAAGTCTCTATCTTTCAGCATTCATTTATTTGTGCAGTAAATATTTGTTGAATACCTGCTATGTGTTACACAGTCTTTAGAACTTACGATTCACGCCTGAGTAAAATAGGCAAAGATCTCTGCCCACATAGAACATATATGATAATGTAGAGAGACAAACAATTTACAATAAACTCCATAAATGAGATAGATAACATATTAAAAGTTTGCAAGTGCTGTTGACAGAAGAACCCACGAGTAATTTAGGAAGAGCTGGGTGTGGGTGCCTCCAGGGTCAGGGGTGATTATGAAGGAATATTGGCAGACTGGGGAGTTGAGGTATGGAAGTATTCAGCATGACGAGGGTCAGAGGAGCACAGCCTGTTCTTCCCTGGCAGTAGTAGTTGGGGCTGTTCCCCAAAGGATGTAAAATCTTTAGATTATTGTCTGTGTTAGTCAGCTTTTTCACTGCGATGACTAAAGTACCCAACCAGAACAACTGTAAAGGAGGAAGGATTTATTTGGAAGCTCACAGTTTCAGAGGTCTTAGTCCACAGAATGGTGGCTCCATTCCTCGGGGCTCAAGGTGAGAGAAGGGAAATACAGATGCATAGAGGTGGGGAGGGGGGGCAGGAAAGATGGTGGAATGAGATGGACATCATAACCCTAAGTACATGTATGACTGCATATATGATGTGATGCTACGTCATGTACAACCAGAGAAATGAAAAGTTATGCTGCAATTGTGTACAATGAATCAAAATGCATTCTGCCGTCATATATACCTAATTAGAATAAATAAATAAATAAATTATCTATATACCAAAGTCACGCCCTAATTCTCCAGCCACACCCTCTCACTTCAGTTACTGTTCAGTTAATCCCTATCAGGGGATTAAGTCACAGATAGGGTTAAGACTCTCACAACCAAATCATTTTTCCTCTGAACCTTCTTGTGTTGTCTCAAATGTGAACTTTTGGGGGACACCTCACATCCAAACCATAACAGGATCTCATACCAATAGATTGATTATTTATGATTTACTTCTTGCTAGTGATTTCACCTTTCTAATGAACATCTCCAGGGATTTAGAATGTGGAAATTAAAGTGGTTATGTGAGTGTCTCTGTGAGAACAGGGATAGGTCTTAAAAGAATCTGGAAATCATATTTATTGAAGTAAAGAAAATGCACTAGTTCATAGTAGCATCAAAGCTTTCCAGGGTTCAGGCAGCAAAAGACACCAGAGATGCCAGGATAATGAGTAAGTGCAAAACCATGCACAGCAGGGGATGAGTAGGTATACTGTCATACATAAAATAAGCAGTGACTGTGCATGAAGTCCAAAAACATTTTCAATTTTGAATCTCTAGAATGCTAAGCATCTTTGAAGTAAAACTCCCACCCACAGGGATTCTAACTGAAAAACTCAATTATCTGCTGAATACAATGCCAATTTCCTACATTACTGCTTCAGTATACTACTTTTCTCTAGGATGCTTGATCAGGCTCTGAATTGTGATCACAGTACTGGCATCAAGTATCTAGATATTAGTTTGAGAGTAGACTAGGAACAATCTCAGGCACAGAAAACACTTTTCGTCTTTTAGGAAGCATGTCCCATCTGCTGGAGGACATGCTATAATAACCAGGTCTTCTGGGGGAACTTCCTTGGTGACAGAGGCAAACATACTAAACGACTCTGTGTTTCAAAATGTGGAGGGCTCATCTACGCAACAGGGAGAATTTGGCAACCTCTGAGCTACTGCTATAAATTTATGCCACAGTTGGGTACTCCTCTCCAGTTTCCATCCTTGGACTAGAGAACAAATTTAGGGGAAATGGAGGAGGCTTTGGCAAATTCAAAGACCTTCCCAGGGCCACCTCTAGCGTGATCTGAGTTTCATTAACACCGTGCCCCACTGAAAGGTGTGACAAGAGTCAGGAGTTCTCTTAATTCCCTATCTTATTAAACCAGGTTTCTCCTTTGCAATGCTCCAAGTTGGTGCTTGAAAACTTAAACATAATAAAAACAGTACAGTTTCCCCAAAGTATCCATGGGGGATTGGTACCAGGACACCCCTATAGATTTCAGAATTAGTGGATACTCAAGTTTTTTTTTTTTTCTTTATAAAATAGTGTAATATTTGCATGTAACTTACACAATCCTCTTTTCTACTTTAAATCATCTCTTGATTATTTATAATATCTAACATAAATGTAATCACTATGTAGATAGTTAGTACACTGTATTATTTAAGAATAATGACAAGAAAAATGTATGTACATGTTCAATACAGGTGCAATTTTTTTTTTTCCTGTGGTTGGTGGAATCCACAATGTGGAACCCACAGATATGGAGGGTTGACTGTATATCACCTCTCAGGACATGCTGGGTGCAGTGATACCTGAATGAATGAAATGAATGAGACAAAAATCACCTCCACATTTCAGAACACTGGAGTTCAACTCTTCATGGCCCACTCCTACAAGAAGTTGCTCAGATCAAAATATTTCACAATATTCCACCCAAATTAAAACAATTCAGGTGACTGGAAAGTGTAATATTAGCTACATGTAACTAAAGGAACAGAGAGTCTACATGTCTCTTAGCACAGACATACAAATACCGCATCGATAAATGAAAAATAGGTACCTGACGTGGCTTTGCCATTTGTTTTTAAGCTTGGGAGATTCTTCTACAGCAGGTTTTCTGGGCACCAGAAAGGGAATTACAGGAGATGTAAAAAACAAGCATTAAGACAGGAAGAAGCAGACAGAGCCAGGGGCATAGGAAGCACATTTAGTTTTAATTTGAATCTAAACATTTTTACAGACACCATCAGGGTTTGTTGGCTTGGTTCTCCAACTCTGTTACAAGTTGCAATTGTTCCATGAGGGTAGAAATGAGGAAATATTTCATGGCATTGTTGTTCCCCCTTTTGGCTCTCCTTGCTTCAATGCAAAAATGTTAAAATGAAAGAGTTTACTCTGGTTCATTCTAAATAATTCAATTCAGGTAGTTTTGCTTAAGCAGCCAACTTAAGTACTTATTTTTAAAAGTGTGTGTTTTTGACTTCAAACGCTTAAATCCATTGTGGTTTATGATATCAACATATATTTTGGCGTGTGCACAGTTCTGAAAAGACCTGTTAAAATTCTCAGTCAGACGGTGAGAGACTCCAGCTGTGGAGTTCCCCATGCTCAGAGAATATGGATGTGCATCCCGAACACCTTATGGCATATTCTGAAACTATTCCTCCCAAAGGGGAGCCAGAGTCATGCCTGATGGGATAAAATGGACCAACTTTCCAAATAAGATATTTTTCAATGAATAAAAACAAAATCTCTGGACTAGTGTTGGTGTGGGGTGGTGAACTCACTCTTGGAAATAAAATAAATTGGTACAACACCTTCAATCAAAATTCAACCCAAGTTTTTCTCTTCTGAACTTCAATAAACGACTTTGGAAGACAGGGCAGATACTAAGTTCCCTATTTTCACAAATGAGGAAAAATGAGATTAAAACATATTCAGTAATGGCCCAGGAATATGATGTTCTGCTCAAGACTTTAGATGGAAGAGAATTTTACATACACTTTGTTTTGTTTTTGCTTTAATTTCCAGTGATTTGTTTGAACTACTATTAGGTAATAGTGTCTCCTGAGAATAAATGGACTTTAGGTAAGTACTTTAAAATTCCAGATAGTAAGCCAGTGAAAATTTTTATATTAGAAGTGTGTGTAGGAATTATCATAATTTTTATTACTATCCTAACTATTAGCATGACACAGAATTTTAATGAATCAAACCAAACAATTCAGGAGGGAAAATATGTTTTCCCATCTAGAATATTCCTGGTTGTGCATTTCTAGTTCATCCAGAATTTTTTTTCAAAGTTCCTTGTGCTATTCAGAGAAGATGGCTATTTGTAATGAGCTTCAATCAGAAATGAGAACATTATTTCTGCCAAGAAACTTTCTCAGAGGTGTTCCACAGTTAATAATTACAAGTTCTCTCCCAAATAGAGCAATATTACAACCACTACTGCTGCTGTTGCTGCTACTACATTACTGTAACAATGATAACTAATATTTTTTAAACACTTAGTATACACCAAGCACTGTGCCACATAATTTCCATGGGTACACTGGTTTTCCTTCTCATGTATTCCTCATGACAACCCTCATCCTTGATGGCAGGAGAAAACCTGCAACTCAAGGCTAACTAATTTTTCCTTAGTCACGTAATTAGTATGGAATGGAGTCAGGATTATAATTTCAGAACACACAAGCCTCAATAATATGTGACATTGCCTCCTGCCTTAGCGTGTTTGGTGCTGCTTTAACAGAATAGCACAGATGGGGTAATTTATTTGGCTCACAGTTCTGGAGGCTGGAAAGGTCAAGGTTGAGGGCTTTCTTGGTGCATCATCCCATGTCAGAAGTCATCACATGGGGAGAGGGAGGAAGGGAGGGAGAGAGAGTGAGAGAGAGAGACCAAATTCATTCTTTTATCAGAAACTCACTTTTGTGCATGGTGGGGAGGTGCACACCTGTAATCCCAGTGACTCAGGAGGCTGAGGCAGCTCCAGCAATTTAGCAAGACCCTTAGCAACACAGTGAGACTGTTTTGAAATAAAAAATAAGAAGGGGTAAGGATGAGGCTCCGTGGTAAAGCACCCTGGGTTTAATCCCCGGTAACAAAACCAACCAAACAAAACCCACTTTGGTGTTGACATGAATCCATTCATAAGAACAGAGCCCTGTAGACCTTATTACCTCCTAATGGTCCTCAGTGGCACTGAGGATTAACACACATGAGCTTTGAGGAACATAGCCAAACCACAGCACCTTCACAACAGAACTTATAATGATAGTAATTGCTGAGCTGTATTTATTGCATATTGTCAAGCTTGTTATCAGACATTTTTCACAGACGAACTAATAGAAACTTGAAGAGGTGAGGTGACTCGCACACCTTTACCCAGTAAGTTAAGAGGGGATCCAGATTCAGATGACCTGAACCTCATGATTCCCTTCCTGTGAATGATCTCACAAATTAAATTATAGGCCTTGATTGTTTAGAACAAGGGTCTCAGACCTTACATTCTTCTAAATCCAAATCTCCAGGTCAGGAATTCTCAAACTTTTGAACACTTGCATTGAAGGATTATGAATGACAAAAAAAAAAAAAAAAAAAAAAAATGGAAAGATCTGAAAAAGGTCTACAGTCCCATTAGGGTTAGGAAGGACTTATGAACTGTGTAAAGGGGGAACTTGAGACTCAGGAAATTATATTCTTGTTTTTCCTGAAGATGCTTTTATTTTTATACAAAAAAAAAATATTGTTTTTTTTTGGTACTGGGTATTGAACCCAGAGATGCTGTACCACTGAGACACACCCCCCAGTCATTTTTTTAAAATTTCAGGCAGAGTCTCACTAAGTTGCTGAGGCTGGTCTTCAATTTTCTATCCTCCTGCCTCAGCCTCCTGAGTCACTGGGAATACAGACATGCACCACTGTGCCTGGCTTGTATCGTTTCCGTAGAAAATCTTGCAAGGGGATTTATAGCAGCAAGTTCTGTTGTTATCTTTCTGCATACTAAGGCTTTTGAGAAAGTGATTTTTGCCCAGAGCAGGTGAACTGAGAAAACTTGACTTTCGTCTAACTTTGGCAGGGTGTGAGGATTAACCCAAGAGGTGCTAAATATGGCTTCTTGCTTTGCCAGGACTGATGCGTGGGTAGGTTCATTCTGCTCTATCACACAGTAAAATGGAAACCACAATCTCCATAACAGGTAACAAGTCCGTCTTTATTATTGCCAATAGCCATACTGAAGAGAGTTATCTTCCATCATGAGAGTATACCTGAACTCTATATACTCTATCTGGTAAAATTCAGAGAAGAGATATGTTGCTGAATGTTTAAGTGAGAATTGACTTTTTTTCCTTTGGCATATTAGTTTAAATCCAGACTATGTACAAGGTGTTGTGAAGCTGACTTTCCAAATTGCACACTGATAAAGATATAAGCCTTCAGAGATACGTGCAGCTCTATTTTCCCACCATCACTGCAAAAAAAAAAAAATAAAAGTAAAAAGAGAACACTTGAATGCCATGTCTGAAGAGTCTCCTGTGATTGTATTCACTGGACTTACATTAGAGAGGGACTTTACTTCCATCAGCAAGACAGGAGGTGTCCATCCTGGATCCCAGAGTGATGAAAGAACTCCAGTACTGCAAAAGGTCTCATTGCTTATCACCTACCCCAGCTGACAGGCAGTCCCAGAGATGAAGTGTGTGAATCAATGGTAAAGGTGAAATACAGTCAGGACTTCAAGAAGAGCATCAGAGACTAGCTCATCGGTGTCTGGTTAGGAGTGTTTTATGGGTGAACAGCCTGGTCCACAGATACCCAACTCGGTGTCCTGGGAGTGAGCCTACTATGCAATCTGTGTGAACTTTGAAAGCCACTCAGCCAGCCTCGTGCTTTCCTGAGGCTGGACTTGTTCATCATCCTTCTGTACTTCCTCTGAGCTGCTTTGATCTCTGGTCTTGACTTGTAGACCATGTTTTCAGAACCATTGATCTACTAACCTAAAAAACTGACTGTACTTCCCAAGCTACTGAAAGTATAAAGGAAGAAAAGCTTACTCATTGCAAGAAGTATTTCCGAGGTATTTAATTACAGCATTCGGTGATGTGTCACTCAACTGTAGCTGGTTTAAGTCGTGGTCAGCTGTTTTATTAAGTCATTTATCATCTTTCCAAACTTCCAGTCTGTAATTACCTGATTCTACTCTACCAGTTTGTGTGAGGGAAGTCGTCTTCTGTCCTCTGCATGGAAGTTTTAAAATAACCCTATGCCTTTCATAATCATCATATTTAACATTCTACTACATTTCAAAATGTGTCTGCTCCTGATTTTTAATTTTCTGATTATTACACTTGTCCTAGATATGGAATCATGGAATCAGAATCATACCACGTCAGAAGTAAAAGTTCTTTCAGAAATTATTTAATCCCACCACCGTTTCACTTAATTTAAAATTGAGAACAGAAAAGATTGTGCAATTTGCTAAAGACCTGTAGCTAGTTAGTGGGCACAGTCATGCCCACCATCAGCTGCCCATCCTTTGACCTGCAGATTTCTATGAACTCACCATTCCATGGAGACTCAAGAGGCTCTGGATTAACCAGAAATTGAAGCAAAAAAAAAAAAAAAATCTGTTCTGATTTGAGAGATTTGGATACAGCCACGGGGACTCAGAATTGCTCTGGTAGAGAACCATTGTGTAAGAATTTGGGAAGACAGCAAGGGGAGACTGCAAAGGGGAAACTGATGGAAGAGTTGGGGACACTTGGTCTCCTTTTCAATTTGGCAGAAGGTGAATTCTAGATATGAGCTAGATTAGAGGGGACTTCACTGGAGTTTGTTTGAATGTTTTCAAATGCTAAAATATCCAACCAGACACTTTATAATGAATTTTTTGCCAAAATATCTACTGTGATTTTTTTTTTAAATGAATATGTGTGACGTTGTTAAAATTCACCTTACCTAAAAAAGCAAATGACTGAATGGTATTTTCACTATGATTCAGTTCTTCGTTCACTCAATCATTCAACCAAGTTTGTTGAGCCCTCAATAAGTGACAGATATAAAAGGTGCACATTAGCTGCTTTGGTGAGACCAGATGAGGAGAGGACAGGTCAAATGGGGGAGCCTCATCTTCAGTCAAGACGTGACAGAGTCTTGCAACAGAGGATGGCAACCATGAAGTGGCTATAAAGGACAAATGACACAAAGACAGAGGAGGAAAAACTGTAGACAAGGGACATTGGCAGAATAAGGAGGTGGATGGTGGGTGATTTTGTTTTCTATTAAAATTTTCCTTTTGGGGACTTGGGTTATGGCTCAGTGGTAGGGCGCTTGCTCAGCATGTATAAGGCACTGGGTTTGATCTTTAGCACCACATAAAAACAATTAATTAATTAAAATAAAGGTATTGTGTCCTTCTACAAAATGAAAAAAAATATTTTTTTCTTTTATTTGGCATGTGTTTTATTAATAAAATAATAAAGTAAAAATTTGCTTTACTTGATCTTAGCTTGGAATGTCCATATGGCTATTATTATTTCTACCAAATTAATGTACACTTTGAAATAATTTGTAAACATATAGAAAAGTAAATTTGCGCTGTAGGAATAGTGAAAAGGACTTTCACATACCCTTTATTCTGATCTACCAGTTGTAAACATTTTGCTACATTTACACATTCTCTCTCTTTCTTTTTCCTCCTACACATATAATTATATATTTTTTCCAAATCACTTGAGAGTACATTGCCCTTTACTCCTAAATACTTGAAATGTATGCTTCCTAAGAACAAAGACATTCATTTATATAATGATATACAATAATCCAAATAAAAAATTTATGTTAAACCATGGTTATTATCTAATATATATACATTATGTAAATTTTGACAATTGTTTCAGTAATATCATATGTAGCATTTCTTTCTTTTTTTTTTTTTTTATCAAAAACTTGGCCCAGGATCACATGTACTTGGTTTTGTGTATCTTTAGTTTCCTTTCATCTAGATCAGTTTCTCATCCTTTTTAAACTTTTCATGATTGACATTTTTGAAAGGAGTGGGTTATTTGTAGAATTTCCCTAAATTTGTGTTTATCTGAGGCTTCTTCATCATTAGAATTGAATTACATGTTTTTGATAGATGGACCATTTGAATGCTGTTCCAACCTTCTTGGTGCATTGGTATCTGGAGGCACATGATGTGGTTTGTTAATATTGCTGAGAAAATTAATTGTTGGTGCTATTAATTTTAAGGTAAGATTCATTTTAGGTGATATATACTTTTGTTTTCTTTAGCTCAAAGTAGTATCACTGTTAATTTTTTCCCCAAAATGCTTATTTACATTAACAAGACCTCACATTCAATCCATGTCAAAGTCAGGCATACCTCCAAAGAAAAGGGGTGTATACATCACTGCAATACCAGGCCAGGTTATATTACAATAACAATGCAGATCTGGGAGAAATTCAAATAGAAGTCAATGCTGACACAAGCCAGAATATCTTGTTGTTTCCAGCTTCTGCATATGCATATTTTCTAGGGAGTTATTTGGATACATGCGTCTTTCTTATCTATTGGCTAAAAGAGATGAGCCAAAAAGAAACTGTAGCATTTGGGGACATCATGTATATTTTCAACCTCCTTGGAATAATTTAGCCTCCAATTATAAATGAATGAATTCAGAAAGAGCCTATAGAATCTTTTTTTTTTTTTTTGTACTGGAGATTGAACCCAGTGGCACTTAATCACTGAGCCACATCCCTAGATCTTTTTTTGTATTTTATTTAGGAACAGGGTCTCACTGAGTTGCTGAGGTTGGCTTTGAATTTGTGAGCCTCCTGCCTCATCCTCCCAAGCCACTGGGATTACAGGTGTGCGCCACCGTGCCCAGGTCCTGTTGGATCTTAATCTGTGGTAAATCACCTTAATGTCATTCCTATCTATAGCTATAAAGGAAAATGATCCTTTAGATCAATGATGAAATTTCGCAAAGACTTGGGTTTTGGGGTTGAAATAAACTTTATTTGTATGACTCCTTTTATAGGCTGTTCAGTATCTGAAAATTGGTTTTGAAAATATTGATGGACTAATGCTTGATTTTCTTGCAGAAAAAGCCATTGGATTTCTGAGGCATCTTTGCTTTTGGACTAATCTTGTTAAAATGTGACTTGCCTCTAAGCATGACACAGGATAACATTCTTAGCAGTAGCCACTATGGGTTTATAAACAGTGTTCAAAATCCTTGCTGCAGAGTGGACCCTGCAATTCTTTCATTTGCATTTAAAATAATTTTTTTAAAGAGAAAGTTGAATTTATTGGTCAATCTACATTCCCTGAGCAGTAAAGTGGAGTGAGAGAAAGTGGCTGGAAATAGGGTGTCAGGAACATCAGTGCTCGGTGGATGGTACCATAGAGTGACTCTGGCTGGGGATAATTCCTATTGCCATTGCTGTGAACCAGTTCTTGGGGGAGCTGATTTCAGCTTGATAAGAGTTGATTTCAACCTGATAGGGCTGCAGTGCTGCCCAAGGGTGAATATGGCAGTGGCTCCATGCTGCCATCTGGTGGTGTACTGCTGTACTGCCTCCCCCAGTGAGTCATAAACTCCTGCCCACCCGCCCTTAGCAGGCCCAAATGAGCCAATGCAAAAATTTGGGACGTTTAGGCCGTTTGTCCAGTATTTGCTGCAGGAACTTCTCTCTTCTCTTGGTGTTATTTTCTCTTCTGCGGAATATGGCTTCCCTTCCCTTCAGATAACTTGGTACCCTTTGTACTCTTTCTTTTTCCATCTGTCCAAAAACAAAAATAAAAACAAGAACAACTAGCATTTATTTGAGTCCTTCCTAGCTGCCAGGATCACTAAGTACTTTGTAAATATAATTTGATTTAAGCCTGAAAAAAAAAAAACATGGGGAAGAGATAATGATTATTCCATGTTACAGATGAGAAATGTAGTCAACAACAGTTGAGCCCAAGATGGATCACTGGCCCATCTGGCTGAAGCCTGAGTTCTTATTCACTATGTTCATATCTTCCTGTAAAATTGAATAATATATTACCTGTCCCATGGGAATTTTCTTTGGTCTTATTTCTAATGGTGTGATGAAAGACTTATGAAAAGGTGTCACTCATTACTAAGGAGATTGCAAAATGATTTTGGGGAATATAGAAAGACCTTAACCAGTGCCCCTTAAAATCTGCCTATAATTAAGGCAACCATGTTCTTAAGGTGGATGATGATGAGTCCACCTTAAGAAAACGAGGCGAATTAATAATTGTGAAAATCAAATGAGATAATGCACATGAATTGAATTTGGATAGTCTACATCAAAATTAATAATGGTCATGCTATAATGTTCAATAGATTCACAGTTAATATTCACATATGACCACTGCAATATATTTGTAAACAGGAAAACATTTATTTCATGATGCAGTTGAATTGAGTATAGCTTGTCTGGAGACTTTAGAATTTGGTCTAATTTAAAAGCAAATAATTTTTTTAGAATAGTTAATAAACATTACATATTTTGCATTATTTCCTAACATACCCTTTAACCAAAAATAATAGTCAACCAACCAATCTATTCAATCATGCAGGTACTGATTCTTATTAAACTTATGAACCTGATGCTGTACTGCTCACCACATTTCTAACAATTTCTTTCTATTTTACTTTATAAACAGACAAAATATTTATAACTAAAATATAGACTTTAAATGTGTGGTAAATGGTAAATAGCTCATAAATACTCCTTTTTTGTAGCTCTGAGCACAGGTGTTTCTGAAACCCTATTTTCATTCACTCCACCTTTTTGATTTGTAGGATCCCAAAGTAGGATCTCAAGCCTCCCAGAGATTAACTGACATGATCCTAGGGACAGTATGGGATGGAACTTCTTTAAGAGGCCTGACATACAAACTTTCTTCAGTAACAAGTTTTAAAAAAAGAAGGGAAGGAGATTATGGCAGTCAGTATGGTAGGCTGATATTGCTTGGATTGTCCTGTAGTATGAAATTCCTCATGCTTTGTCTCACAAGGAATGGAGGCTATGATGTATACCCAAGGTCACAGCCTGCACATCTCTGTGAGCTGCTGAATGTGACCGACAGGACTGCGTGAGGCTCACATCTCAGTGGAGTGCCAAGGAGAGTATGGGACATTGTCTTCACTTGGCTAAACAATGGTGAAAGAATGTTGGAAAGTGGAACAAATCAAAGGCACTGAGTCAGATGCTGTGGTTTGGCTTCTCCAAAGGCCATTCCCAATGTCCTTTCATTTCCTCTAGGAGAGGGACTGAAAGCTCACACCCTCCCTGTGATCTCTTTCTGTTGCTGTGATAAAATTCCTCAGATAAACAACTTTTAAGAAAGAAAGATTTATTTTGGCTCATGCTTGCAGAGGTTTCAGTCTGTGTTTCTTGGTCATGTTGCTTTGGGCATGTGGTGAGGCACAGCATCATGGTGGAGAGCATGTGGTGGACGAGGCCACATGGTGACCAGGAAGCAAAGAGAGACAGGCAAGGACAAGGGTTCCAAGAACCCTTCAAAGACATACACTCAAGGACCTGCCCACCTTCCACTAGGCCCTACCTCTGAAGGTTCCATCACCTCCCAATAGTGCCACAGGATGGAGACCAAGCCTTCAGCACATGGCCTTTGGGGACATTTAAGGCCCAAACCATAACACCTTGCCAGATTCCCTTGCAGGAAAAAGTTGCTGGATGATCTTGTTCCAGGAAATGAGATGATAGTGGGAACTACTGGGTTGAACTGTTGGTAACGTTTTTAAAACAAGAACAATGTTGGTTGAAATGCTTCCTGTAGCCCTTTATCCTTCCTCTTTCTGGCTTGGAACCAGCAACGGAACCCTTACTGCTGAACTTTTTTTTGAATGAATAAACAAACACCTATTTTGCTTAAACCTCTGCAGTAGGAATTTCTGTTATTTGCCACTGAATGCTGACTAACTGCTAAAGGGCTCATGAAATGTACTAGCGAGCTGATTACGAGGGCAGTGTCGGTAGCTAGTTGGACCAGCCGACTTTAGGAAGTGGGAGCCAGGGAAATGGAAGACAAGTGGTAGGGGGAGAACTAAACAGATGCCTTGTGGAATAGCCAGAGGAAACTGGGTGACAAATCCTGTTGGGAGGCGATGGTGTTCACATTCATGGATTTCAATGCATCCATTTGCTACATATATATCTCAGATCTGAAAAAAAAAAAAAAAAAAATATATATATATATATATATATATATATATATATCATGAGTTTGACAAACTTTTCCTTTAAAAGACCAAAATAGTAAAGATTTTCGGCTTTGCAAGATTTTCAGGTTCTGTCTCAACTACCCAGTGCTGCCATCGTTGCATGAAAGCAGCCATAGTTAATGTATAAATAAGTGAGTGTGGCTGTGTTCTAATAAAACTTTATTTACAAAAACAGATTGTGGCCTGGATTTGGCCTGAGACCTATAATTTGCCTCTCCTTTGCTCTAGATCATGTAGTGCTACCAATATTAAGTTTTTCTCTGAAGCTAGACACGCATATTCTTTCCTTAGTCCACTTAACTGGTGTTGTCACTATTAATTGGTAGAGCGAAGTTCATTTATCCTAAATGTTTTTAAGGATTTCCCCCAAAGAACTTAGATGATTATCTAGATGGGTTGCCTTTCTTTCCCTCCTCCCTCCCTCCATCCTTTCCTTCCTTTCTTTCTTTTTGGTACTGAGGATTGAACCTAGGGATGATCAACCACTGAGCCACGTCCCCACCCTTTATTTTATTTTATTTTGAGACAAGTTCTTGCTAAGTTGCTGAGGCTGGCTTTGAACTCGTGTTCCTCCTGCCTCGGCCTCCCAAGCTTCTGGGATTACAAGTGTGCACCACTGTGCCCAGTCCAATTGCCTTTCTGATGCATGATATTGCCACAGCAGTGTTTCTGAAAGAGTGTTCTGTAGAATACTAGTTGTATGGGATATCTTGGGGGAGGGAGTGGTTTAGGAATAGATAGGTTTAGAAAGTACTGGATTTAAAAAGTTAAACCAGTTCTCTTACTTATTTGGCACAACATCTATTCAGTCACCCAAACTAAAAATTTGTGGTTTGTTTATCATTTATTTCTTTTCCACATCTGATTTATCTTCAAGTCATATTGATTTTAGTTTCTAAATATTTCTTCATTTTTGTCCCTGTCTCTAATCCTCATTCCCCCACATCCCTATTTCAGGTCCTGACTTCCTTTCAAAATAAATTATTGCCCCAACCCCAAACCCCATCTTCCAAAATCCTGTGTCAAAATCTAAACAAAGCATTCCCCTGCCTAAAACCCATCAATGACCCACTGGCTAGAGCAGCATTTTTTAATTGATCTTCACTGGGATATTAAATGTGTCACATGAAAATTCTGCTTGAAATCTTGTACAAACCAATCTAAATAGAATTCTTTACTTTTCAGGGTTCTTAACATAATGTTATACATATCATTTTTTTAAAAGGGGATATTGGATGCAGCACTTCCCAAACCCAACTGAACAAGAAGCATTCCTTTTTCATGGGGTACTGTGAAGGATCAGCTTTTCCATACTTACCCTTTGAGAAACACTACTATATAGATACTGCAGAGTTCTAATTAATGGAGATTCACTCAACTCTGTATGTCTGATCTAAGAACCAGAGCTTCTCCTTTGATACTGTTCACAAGTATTTTTTTTTTTTTTTTTGCTGGGTTGTCTATCTTCTCCTTCCAAAAAACCTGGACAAGTGGGGAAAAATTAAGTATTAGAGTGAAAGAGATTGGCCTTAGGATTTCACCGATTTATTAGATGCATGAGTTTAGACATTTCTTCCATGTTTCCAATGTCTTTTTCTTCATCATGAAAAAGGACACAACAAAATGGTCTCATATTTTGAATTAAAAACAAAAGTTGAATTTATAGAAGTAGATGGTGGAATGATGGTCACCAGAGGCTGGCATGGCAGATGGGATGACAAGAGAATGGAAGAATGGAAGAATTGCTGGTCAAATGGTATAGAATTTCAGCTAGAAAAAGAGGAATGTATTTCAAAATTTCCAGCATGCTAACTTTACCCTAAATCTCTTACTTTAGTGGCCTATCTACTATTTTATCAATCAGATTAAGTCATGGCACAGAAGTGACTGTAGTCAATCATAATGTATGTTTCAAAATAACAGAATAAATTTCAAGTGTCTTAACATAAAAATGTTAAGCAATATGATGAATACATTACCTAGCTTGATTTAATTATTCCACATTGCACACACATATCAAAACATTACCTTGTACTTAAGACACCTATAATTTGTCAATTAAAAAGCATGCTACTTTAAAAAGTTTTCCCCAACAGATCTACCTGATGTGATTGTTTGACTAAATGATGCCCATATATAACACAAAGTGACTGGCATATAGAAGGTGCTCAATAATATTATTTCTGTTTATGTTTGGACTTTCAGGAGATCTCATCAGGGATGTCACTAAACTGGCTCTGTGTGCTTGGTTCTGCCTTTATCTGAATACCAAATCTCTTGTGCACAAAAAAGGGTCTTGAGAAAATATCTCATGTAACTTATAGAATATATCCATGGAGACTTAGGAGTGGGTTTTAAGTAGCAGTCTCTCTCTCTCTCTCTCTCTCTCTCTCTCTCTCTCTCTTTCTCTCTTTCTCTCTCTCTCAAAATCCATCAGTGTGGTCTGGTAATTTTATCTACTTTATTGTGTCTAATGCAATGTCCATGATGCCTTTTTGCCAAATCCTTCAACTTTGCATTTAATTGCAAATAGTTTGCATTTTCCCTTAAGGAATGTGAACATTTCTGCACTTGGCTTTGTGTCAAAAATTCTTAGTTTCTCCAAATTTCTTAACGAAGCAAGTGGTGGTTTTATTTTTAAATGACGAACAGTCTAAACTTTGGAGCTTGCTATCCACTAATTTTTATTGAATAAAATTTAAAGACATTTAGAAAAACAATCCACAAAGTTTAAGGAAAATATGAACAGGGTGTGATGTGTTTACAAATGGGCGTGAAGTATTTATTAAGGAGATGTGAAGTTTTTCTTAAATATGAATGTTTTAAAAAATATTTATATAATGCTTAATCAGGTATGCAGCGGACAGAGCAAGTATTTGGGTAGGGTAATGCTTAGGAACAATTTTCAAATAGGAAATCTCTGGTTTTCAGTGCTTGTTATGCCCTGATTTCTCAGTAGATGGCACCCTTATCCTACCTTTAAGGCTTTTGTTTACACTAAGGTGTAAAGGGCTGACAATTCATTGTAATAGTTATTATATCCTCTTTTGGGTCTTACATATTATTTACAGCCCTACAGCATCCACAGTTCTTAAACATAGGAGGATTTCACAGTTAAACCAATATTGTAATTACAGAAGAGAAATTTATTTTTGTATTTGTAAAATTTGATTCTTAAGATTCATCTAAGAATGATTTGCAGCCATAATCCTAAATATTCTCCTCTTTCCAGCATGCTAACTTTACCCTAAATCTCTTACTTTAGTGGCCCATATACCATTTCATCAATCAGATTAAGCCATTAATTTTTTTTCATTCATTCATTAAAAAATCATTCAGTATCTACTATGAAAGACTCTGTGAAGCTCAAAGGATGCAAAGATACATGACTTATGGCCTTTACAGAGTTCAAAACTTATTTGGATGAGAGAGAAAGAAGCATAATTATATGCAAAATTATGCTCATTGAAATATTAGAATGTCCAGTGGGTATAAAGAGAGCCCAGAGAAAGTGGACCAAGCCCAGGCTGTGCAAAGGAGTGTGCAAGACCACCTTGAAATTAACACCACCTAAACTAACTCTCAAGAGATAAAGAAGATTTTAGCTCAGAAAATCTCAAGGTAGAGCTGCATTCCAGATAAGAAGTGTAAAGTAATGGAGGTGAGATGTATCACAGATGTGTAGGGATTTTTCAGAGCAGTTCAATGTTAAATGCTGTTAGTAGTCCTCAATCCCTGGACTTAACTGCCAGATTTTTAAAGTTAATTATTCTGAAGATGCCCAAGCACTAGTGCTTAAAGAAAAAAAAAATCTAGGTATTTTTAACAAGTGTTCAAGGTTGGGAGACATCTTTTTTTTTCCCCTCTCTTTCTTCCTACATTCTTCCCTCCCCGCCCCTCCGCCCCCTTTCTTTTTAGTGGTACTGAGGATTTAACCTAGAGGTTTCTACCACTGAGCTATATCCACATACTTTTTTTTTTTTTTTTTTTTTTTAACTTTTTAAGTCGCTGAGGCTAGCCTTGAACTTACAATCCTCCTACCTCAGCCTCCTAAATCTCTGGAATTACAGGCATGTACCACGTTGGCTATTGGGCCAGAATCATCTTTCTCGTTGGTTAGAGATGGCAAGTGAGCTTAGGAAGATAGACAGGAGTTTCAGCCGTCTTCACATTTTACTGTGCTTGAGATCCTAAGGAAGATTATTAAATAGACAGATCCTGAGCCCCTCTCCTATCAATTCTGCCTTAGGTGGATTCCAGGAATGTGAATTTCTAGCAGTTTCCAAGTGAATCTGATAGCTGTGGGCAGAAAGTCACACTTGGGAAACAACGGATCACATCAAAGAATGAGAATCATGGTAACTGCTTAGACTTTGTCCTGTTGTCAGTGTGGTCCCATAAAGATGTGTTCTTTGTTTTTGTAGGGGACTCAGATCTTATAAGAATTGCACTTGAGAGGACTGCAGAGGTCCTGTGTACAGGACCTTGGGACAGGAGACAGGGATCAGTTGACAACAATCTGGTAAAATTTCAGGTAAAAGGGATCTGAACTAGGTGGGTCACACTTAGGACTAGATTTGGGTGGGGTGGGAGGATGGTTAAGATTCCAGAGACACTTAGAATGCCAAATGTCAGTACCTGGTGATTAATAGTGGTTAACAGAAAAGGACAGGACTGCACTGAGAATTTTAGGGTCCCCCCCAAATTAAAACAAATATGTTGTCTCATTGTACATGCATTTTAAAAACAGAAGCTACAATGTTCTTCTTTTTTTTTCCTGTAAATATATATTTTCTTTCAATCTTAAATACTGTTTTTTTCCCCAGTTTTTTTTCTTGTGTCCTTCATATTCTGGTATCCTAAGAACATGTAGATCTGATTATTGGGAAATTCAATACTACAGAGAGGAAATAAGGAATGACAGATGGTACTGGATTTATTATGATGATCTCATTTATGATTTTTTTAACTGCACTTTTTTTTTTTTTACTTTAATGCATATGTTGTAAAAGTCATATGTATTCAGTAGAAACCATACTTAGAACTTGGATCTTCTCCTAGGCTAGAGATACACAGTATGATCCCCTTTCACAATATTGGGCTTGCAGCCGCAAAACACACCTCCCAGTCAGCCCCCTGATTAGGAGGGGAAATTACTAATAATCTTCTGGAGTCTACTGCATTGTTAAGCAGTCATGGCTGGTAGGTTAGGTATACAATGCCTTTTAGACTTATATTCAATTGACTGTGTGTTTATCCACATATAACCCCATTGTAAGTTAGGGAGCATCTGTGTTTCTTCGGGTTCTGGAGTAGAGGTGGAGAATGCAATGGATCTTGTTATGATTTGTGGGGAGGGATTAGTGGAGATGTCCACCAGGCTTAGAATTTTCACCTTCTCTTTTCATTAATTTGTATTATAGGCTTGTTTGGAGATTCCACTTTTTTTTGGTTAAGAAGGTTGCATTCTATTCTCAATTTACTGGATTTCTTTTGTGTTTTATTATCACTAAGTACTTTTTCTTCATATATTGATGTCACTAGGAGTTTTTTTTTTTTTTTTTTTTTTTTTCTCCTCTGAGTTTGCTTTCCTAGAAACTCAAAGTTGGTCTTAACGGATTTTGGATTTTTTTTTTCTTGATGCATTACTGGGTGTAATTCGACATAACTTTGTTTAGGCTTTTTTTTTTTTTTTTTTTTTTTTTTAATCTATGTTAATCAGTGATAGTGGCCTGTGATTTTCCTTTTTAAACTGCCCTTGTTGGTTTTGGTGTTTTCCCTAAGAAATGAATTGTGGGTGTTTTTATTATATTTCTTGAATGATCAGTAAAACTCACTTATAGAGCTATGTGTACCTAATGTTTGCTTTATGAAAGATTTTTTTAGGGTTAGGGTTAGGGTTAAGCTACTGTTTAATTTCCTTAATGGTTATAGATACATTTACAGTTCCTACTTCAATATAGTTTGGAAAATTGTGTGTTTCTAAGTTTGTCTATCAATGAAGTTTCGAATTTATTGGTGTAAATTTATTTAGTTTCTAATTAATTTTTAAATCTTTGCAAGATATGTAGGTTCATCCCTTTTTTATTAGACTTTTCACAAATTTTTGCTCTTGTTCTTATTATTTTCTTCCTTCTTTTGTTTTTAGGTTTATCTTATAAGTTATTTTCTACTTGTTAAGTTTGATAATTACCTTCCTAATTTTTAGTTAGTCTTCTTGTCTGTAATGTAACTAGAGATGCCTGCATGTTCAGATATAGTTTCTTAATGCTATTATGAGTTGTCTTTGACCCATGCGTTATTTGGGTTTTATAATTCAAATAAATTTTTCATTGTACATTTTAATTATTTCTAACTTAACTACTTGGGAGATCATGATCTGTATGAGATGTATCTTTTGAAATTTATTGAGTTTTCAATGTCTGGTCCAGCTGGTAGAGAATTTTTATAAATCTTTCCTGATGCTCATAAATAATATATATTCTCCAGTCTAGAAAATGACCCCAATAATCCTCCCTTCCTGGTTTTCACACCCTTGTGTAACCTTTTCCCTTTAACTGTGAGCTAGACCACCTATGGCTTACTTCTAATGAATATGATATGGCAAAAAAGATAGTATATCACTTCCAATATGTGGTTGAAAAAAAACTGAGGTACCCCTCATGTGACAACTTGAAGAACACTCCAGACCATCACCCCAGTGAAACTAATTAAAACTATAACAAAAATCTTAACCAGGTAAAGTCTCTGGAAATGGTCCAAATGACACTTGGCAACTGAAGAAACATATTCAATAAAATGTACTAAAATTTGTTAAGAACAGTGAGAATCTGTAGAATTTGAAGCAGTGCCCACTGCCCTCCTAGCTCAGTGTGTCTGTCTTCTGACTATAGAGAATATAAAGAAACTAGAAAATGGAAAAATAATAGAGAAAATTGATGAGACCAAAAATTGGTTCAAACTTTTGGTTCAGCAAAACTAACAAATTGGTTTAACAAAGTTTATAAACTTTTAGCTACATTGACCGGGAAGAAAAGAGAGAAGACTCAAATTAATGAAATCAGAAATAAAGGAAGGGACATATTACCAGCCTGACAGAAATTGAAAGGATTACAAAGGAATGTTATAGACAATTGTATACCAGAAAATTAATTTAGTTGAAATGGACATGTTCCTAGAAAGACACAACTACTGAAACTGAATGAAGAAGAAAAAGATGTAAATAGACAAAGAACTTGAATCCCACTGCTAGCATTATAATTACTAGTGAAAAAATTGGTGGTTTCTCCTAAAATTAGAAACAAAATAAGGATGCCTACTCCTATCACTTCTATTCAGCATCATACTGGACGCCCTGTCTAAGACAATTAGGCAAGAAACTAAAATAAAAACCACTAAGATTGGAAAATAAGGAGTAAAACTGTATTTACAGATGATATAAACTTGTATATAGAAAATCCTAAAGAATCCACTAAAAACTAATCACAGATCTAATAAACGAGTTCAACTGTGTTGTGGGATAAAAGATCAATATACAAAAAAAAAAGGAATTTTTTTCTACATAATGAACAATACAAAAATAAATTTAAGAAAACATTTATACTAGCATAAAAAATAACAAAGTAAGTACTTAGGAATAATGTTGACAAAAGAGTTCAAAACTTTACTGTGAAATCTTCAAATATTGTTAAAAAATTAAAGTAGATCTAAACAAATGGGAAGGCATCTCATGTGAATGGAAAGAAAGAGCCATTGGGGAATAGAAGTATATCCCAAATTGATTTACTTAATCCAGTCCCTATCAGAATCCCAGTTACGAGCTGATCTTAAAATCCATATAGAAACTCAGGAATCCCAAATTGTCAAAACAATCCTAAAAGATCAAACAAAATTGGAGGACTCACACTTCCCAATTTCAAAAACTACTTAAAAGCTATACGAATCAAAACTGGTATAAGGATAGGTATATTAATTAATAGAGTAGAATTGAGAGTCCAGAAATAAATCCATATGTTATGTATGGTCAGTTGATTTTGGGCAAGGGTGCTAAAATTCTTCAGTGAGATAAAAAGTAGTCATTTTAACAAATGCTATTAGAATAACCTAATTTCCCAATGCAAATGAATAATGTTGGATTCTTGCCTTATACCATTTACATAATATACCAAAATACAAATGTAATAGTCAAACTAAACAACTTTTAAAGAAAACATAGAAGTAAAGCTTTGGGATTGGGGATTAGGCACAATATTCTGAGGACACAAAAAGCACAAACAAAAAAAGAAACATTTAATAAATTAGACCTCATCAAAGTAAAAAAACTTTGCATCTCAAATAACACTATTAATAAAGTGAAAAAACAACCCATAGAATAGAAGAAAATACTAGCAAATTATTCATGTAATAGGGATTTGTACCTAGAACATTCCAAGAACTCTCACAATTCAATAAAAAATAAGAACAATAATCCAATTAAAACACAGGCAAAGATCTACATTTCTCCAGAGACTACACAATGGCTAATAATCAAACCACATGAACAACAACAACAACAAAATGTCAACATTTCAGTCATCACGGAAATGCAAAACAAAACCGCAACGAGGTACCACTTTACAGTCACAATTATAAAAGTGGGTAATAAATGTTGGTTAGGGTGTGGAGAAATTGGAACACTAGTGATGAGAACATAAAATGGCAGAGGTAATTTGAAAACAGTCTGGCATTTCTTGAAATAGTTAAACATGGAGTTACCATTTGAACCAGAAATTTATTCTTGATATATATCCAAGAAAAATAGCACACACACACACACACACACACACACACATGCACACACATATACAGGTTTTTAAACTCATCTTTTATACCTTTATTTTATGTACGTGGTACTGAGGATCTAACACACTGCCTCACATGTGCTAGGCAAGCACTCTACCACTGAGCCATAGCCCCAGACCTCCCAAATAATATATATTAACATAAAGACATGCACATAGACTGTCCACAGCAGCATCATTCATAAGAGCTAAAAGGTGAGAACAATCTAAAGTTTATAAACCAAGAAAAGAGTAAACAAATGTGGAATATTTTTTGTCTTTAAAAAGGAATTAGCAATTAATCCTTGCTACAACATATATGTACATTGAAACCACTATAGTAAGTGAAAGAATTCAGTCACAAATGACTAATTTAAATAAAATTTACAGAATAGGAAGACCTAGAGATATAGAAAGTGGATTATTGTTTAGAGACAGGGCAGGTGGATGGGATAATGGGAGTGATAATGAAAGATATCTCTGTGATATCTTTTTGAAATAATGAAAATGTTCTTAATACTTATTGTGGTGATGGTTGCAACATTTTTTGAACAGTGACTCTACACAAACACACTAAATTGTACAATTATGTGGGTGACTTTGCATGTGGATTATATATCAATAAAGCTATTACAAAAAAGAAGGAAAAAGTCTGGGGCTTCCATCTTGGGTGCTTTCACTTGCTGTTTCTTTCTTCTTCTCTTTCAGATGGCTTGCTCTGGGAAAGCAAGCTGCCAGGTTATGAGAAGCCCATATTGTGACGAAATGCAGTCTTAGGCCTACAATCAGCAGGGAACTAAGTTCTTCTAATGACTATGTGAATGAACAGATGCTGCCCCATTCGAGTGGTCAGAAGTGACCACGACCTTAGCAGAAACCTGATTGCAACTTTACAAGAGATCTGCTAAGATCTGCTAAGATACCCACAGAACTGTGAGATGAGGAATGCATTTCAATTCATTGTATGCAGATGGAGCATAGCTTTTCATTTCTCTGGTTGTACATGATGGAGAAACACACCACTCATGCAATCATACATGTGCCCAGGGTAATGATGTCTGTCTCATTCCACCATCTTTCCTACCCCCGTGCCCACTCTCCTCCCCTGGAATATTGATTTCTTTAAGCTGCTAAGTAATGTGTTGCACAGCAATAGTTAACACATTACTTGCTGGTTGCCTTGTTCTAGAAACATCCGTTGGATTTATCTCATGTATTTGCTTTTCAGGGCTACTATGTTCTTACTGCTTTTTGTTCTCTTGATGGATCAATTATTAAAGGGAGTTTGTTAAAGTCTCCTAGTACTCCTTTTAGTTTTATCAGTTATAGCTTTATATGTTAATTTTATCTATTATGAGGACACATTTGGCATATCAAACTTCTTATCATATTTTATAAAGGGACAGATGGCTTCATCTCCACGCCATTTACTACGTGGTTTCCTAGTGATATAGTCCACAGTGAAAACGGGACAAACAATTGATTCGTTCCCATTTTGTATCAGTTTTAGATATTTTCTTCCCTATTTTTCTTCTAAGGATAACCCATTTGTTTAAGAAATAGAAATAATACGAAAGTCATAAGTTTAAAGATATTGGCATATTGATGAATTTGAACTTTTTTGAAGATCTAATTATCCAATCTTTGGTCAGTGGGAGCCTCTTCAAGTTGGTTCCCAAGTCCTTTCAACTTGACCCTCATGATCTTTGATAGCTACTTTGGTATGGTAACTTCTGAAATGATAATTTTCACAGGCACATCTTGTATATTTTATGCCCCAGTTTTTTTTTTAAAGAGAGAGAGACAGAGAGAGAGAGAGAGAGAGAATTTTTAATATTTATTTTTTAGTTTTTGGTGGACACAACATCTTTATTTTATTTTTATGTGGTGCTGAGGATCGAACCCAGCACCCCTCGCATGCTAGGCAAGTGCGCTACCGCTTGAGCCACATCCCCAGCCCCTATACCCCAGTCTTATCATCAGCTCTAAGAAACTTTAGTTTCTTTAGTGGAAGAAGGTATTTCAAAATCACATTCTACTGAAATTATGGCATTTGCTGGTAAATGGGTGGAACTGGAGACTATCATGTGAAGTGAAATGATCCAATCTCCCCCCCCCCAAAAAAAACCCCAAATAACTCAATCAATAAATGGGCCATGGACCTGAACAGACACTTCTCAGAAGATGATATACAATCAATCAAAAAATATATGCAAAAATGTTCAACATATCTTGCAATTAGAGAAATGCAAATCAAAACTACTCTAAGATTTCATCTCACTCCAGTCAGAAGGGCAGCTATTAAGAAACAAACAACAATAAGTGTTGGCGAGGATGTGGGGAAAAAGGCACACTTATACATTGCTGGTGGGACTGCAAATTGGTGCAACCAATATGTAAAGTAGTATGCAGAATCCTTGGAAAAAAGGGAATGGAACCATCTTTTGACCCAGCTATCCCACTCCTCAGTCTATACCTAAAGGACTTAAAAACAGCATACTACAGGGACACAGCCACATCACTATTTACAGTAGCACAATTCACAATAGCTAAACTGTGGTACCAACCTAGATGCCCTTCAGTAGATGAATGGATAAAGAAAATGTGGTATATATACACAATGGAATATTATTCAGCATTAAAAGAAAATAAAATCATGGCATTTGCAGGTAAATGAATGGAACTGGAGAATATAATGATAAGTGAAGTTAGCTAATCCCCCCTTAAAACAAATGCTGAATAATTTCTCTAATTTAAGGATGCTGATCCATAATATGCTGGCGGGGGGGATAGGAGGATTAAATAACTCTAGATAGGGCAAAGGGGAAAAGGGAAGGGAGTGGAAGGGAGAGGGAACAGGGGTAGGAAAGACGGTGGAACGCGATAGTCATCATTACTCTAAGTACATGTATGAAGACACGATGGTGTGACTCTACTTTGTGTATAACCAGAGATATGAAAAATTGTGCTCTCTATGTGTAATATGAATTGTAATGCATTATACTGTCATATATAACAAATTAAAATTAAAAATAAAAAAATGATATAAAAAGAATAGGAGGTGGGGAGGGAGGAGTGAAGGTTCATTGGATTGGAGTTGGGGAGAGTGTGGGGGAAAGAGAGAGGGGATGGGAGTGGGAAAGACAGTAGAATGAATCAGGTATAACTTTCCTACGTTCATATATGAATACATGACCAGTGTAACTCCACATCATGTACAACCACAAAAATGGGAAGTTATACTCCACGTATGTATGTATGTCAAAATATATTCTACTGTCCGGCATAATGAAAAAGAACAAATAAAAAAAAAATAGAAAAAACTCCCCAAATTACATTCTACTCTATCAGACTGCCTTTGATTTATTTATTTTTGATTGGTGTGTTATATATAAAATTGGAATACATTGTCATACATACATACACGCACACAGCAAAATTTGGTCAACTTTACTTCCCAGATCTTCCAATTTTTTTTCTCTACCCTCTCCCCTTGAGTCCCCTGCCTCTACTCTATTGATATCCCTTCTATTTTTAGGAGATTCCTGTTTTTACTCTTTTATTTCTATCTTATTTCAATATTTTTAAATTGTAGATGGACACAATATCTACAATATTTATTTTTATGTGGTGCTGAGGATCGAACCCAGTGCCTCACACGAGAGTCAAGTACTTTACCACTGAGCCCCAACCCCAACCCCTTTTAGTTCTATCTTCAGCATGTGAGAGGAAACATTCAATCCTTGATTTTCTGTGTCTGACTTACTTCACTTAGCATAATGTTCTCCAGTTCCATCCATTTACCAGCAAATGCCATTATTTCATTTTCCCTTATGGATGAGTAGAACTCCATTGTGTATATATACCACAGTCTTTTTTATCCACTTTTCTGTTGATGGGCACCTATACTGGTTCCATAACTTGGCTATTGTAAATTGTGGCAGCACTGGTACGCACACATCACTTTAGTATACTGATTATAGTTCTTTTGGATAGATACCAAGGACTGGGATAGCAGGGTTATATGGTGGTTCCATTCCTAGTCTTTTGAGGAACTTCCATACTGATTTCTAGAGTGGTTGTACTAATTTGCAGTCCCAGCAAAGAATAACAAGGTATTTTCTTTGCTCTTGTATTCCTTCAAGTTTAGTCTTTGCTTGTGAAGTAATTGTTCTTTCATTTCTGATCTGCTCCCTAGTTAAGTCTGAGTTTTCTTAGTTCTTGCGTGTGGGTTATGTTTCTTCTCGTATGATGTTGTTTTCTTCATATTTTTGGCTGATTTTAAAATAGAAAGTTACAATTTGACCTGTTCTATGTGTTAAAGGATGTTGTTTTGAGACCTTTCTTTCTTTTCCTTAAAATAACTTTTCATGAGATTTGACCTTGATAGTTTTCTGGTTCAATTTTTAAAATGAGTAAGTAGTTTTATGGAATATTAGAGTTTGGTGGAGTTTAGGATACCTTTCTAAATTCATAAGTATGCTTTTTCTTTTTTTTATTGTAATGTTTAAATATTAGTGGCTTACTCTCTGAGATTTCCTAACTCTTTCCCGTCTTATCTCTTTTACCTGGACTACTTCTTTCCTTATTTTCTACTATTCTTCTCATGTATAATTTTTATTATACTCCTGGAAGTTTTTCCTAACTGTTGGGCCCTATCCTAGAAAGGAGACTTGCTGGGTCCACTAGTAGAATTATTGGGAATTAGGCTGTTCTAGTGTTTTCTGTTCCTATTATAAATACTGACCTTCCATAGAACTGGATCAACCCTTCCTATTTTTCTTGCTATTCTCAAGCTGGCTCAATACATTTTAACATGCTACATGTTGGTTATTTGGGATTTCTTTGTCCTAAGATCTGTCAGACATCTATTGCTCCCTACTACTTTGTCCTATGCAGAAGCTGGATACCATGCAAGTCTTGGTGGCTTGTTACATAGGTTTTTTTTTTTTTTTTTGTACTGAGGATTGAACCCGGGGGCATTTAACTACTGAGCTACATTCCCAGCCCTCTTTTGTATTTTATTTAGACACAGAGTCTCACTGAGTTGCTTAGAGTCTTGCTAAGTTGTTGAGGCTGGCTTTGAACTCCCAGTCCTCCTGCCTCAGCCTTCCAAGCCACTGGGATTACAGGCATGTGCCATTGAGCCCTTGCCATCACCTAACTTTGTTGAAAATGTGTTCTTGCTTTTGTGATGGAGGTTTGTTTTTGTTTTAATTATTCTGTGAGGATTTGAATATACTGAAGAGCTCTGACACAGCCTCTGCCATCTTCCCCCAGTTCCTTGATTCTGCCTTTACTATGATTCATTTCTCTCTTTCCTATGAATTCTGTTTTCTCTTTGAGAATTGTAGAATATGTTTATAATTTCATAGTTTTTTTCTATTACTTTGAGAGTAATAGAAAGGTATTACGCTTTTTAAAAAAGTCTTGCTACTTTTAAAAATAATTAAAAATAAGAATAATAAAAATAATAATTAAAAATAATCCTAGCAATGTCAACTTATGCATTTAATTCTTTAAACTCTAAAATCAGTACTAAAGCGATGGCAGTCCATTTCAAATTGGATCATATCTACCTGTTATTGTTTTGGATGTGCTAATTCTCCTATTTGACCCCTTCAAAACAATATGTTTATTGTTTTATGCAGTTAATGCTTATTTATTGACACTTAACCACCTTCTCTGTTACTTCCTGAGATCATCTTTCTCTACCTACATCAGAATCCTTTAGTGTTTATTTTAGTGAGGGTTCGATGATGGTAACTCTCTCAGTTTCTATTTTTCTGAAATTATTTTATTTCATTCTCATGGGTAAAAGACATTTTGTTAAAAAGACATTTTTTTCATGAAATAAAAAGATATCTTGGTTCACTCTTATTAAAAAATATCTTTTAAAGGATATTTCTTAAAGTGTTTTTGTTTAACAGATATTTTGTAGAGTTCTATGTTGACAGTTGTTATAGTTTGGATGTGAGTCACCGTACCACCCCCACCCCCACCCACTAAAAAAAATAGAGAAAAGTTTGTGTTAGGCAATGCAGGCATGTTTAAAGGTGAAATGATTAGATTGTGAGAACTATAATCTAATTAGTGAATGGATTAACATCCAGGTGGTTGGATTTGTAATTTGAGTGCGTGATAACTGCAGGCAGGTGGGGCATGGCTGGAGGAAGTAGGTCACTGTGGGTCTGCCTTTGGGGATTGATTTTGTCTCTTGCTCCTCTCTCCCTGCTTTCTGGATGCCATGAGCTGAAATATTTCCTCTATTATGCCCTTTCACTATGATGTTCTTCCTCACTCAAGTCCGGAGCAACAGGAGTCAATTGACCATGGACTGAACCTCTGAAACTGTGAGTCCCAAATAAACTTTTTCTCCTCTAAGTTGTTTGTATCAGGTATTTTGGTCACATTAATTAAAAGCTGACTAATACAACAGTTAATTTTTCTCAGGTTGAAGATGTTCTTTTATTCTCTCTGACTTCAGCAATTGCTTTTGAGAATTTGGCAGGAAAGTTCATCCTCTCTTTTTAGATATTTTCCTTCACATAATTCAGATTATTTTTGTCATTAGTTTTCTGCATACTTATCATGACATATATAGGCATGGTTTTATTTGTTATGCTCAATGTTATTCAAATCTTCTAAATCTGAGGATTGATGTACCTTTACCAATTCATCCATTCTGGAACACTCTTGGTCATTATCTGTTCAGATATTGTACACCTTCCAATTTCTCTCTCTTCTTCTAAATTCTATTGTGACATTTATATGAACACTTGACATTCTGAGCATCCTTTCTCTAATTCCTGTTTCTTTGTGCTAGATTCTGGAAAATTTCTTCAGTCCTGTGCTCTAATTCACTAAATCTTTACTTGAACTAGATACATTCATTTGTATTTTAATTTTCATTTAAAAATGTGCTTTAAAAATTGTCTAAGTTCTATTTAGTTATATCTCTAATAAATTTGTTCTTTAAAAAAACATTATTTTAATGATCCTTGCAAGACTACTTTCAACCCATTCTTATTTTATATTTTATATTGGATAATTCTAAACATCTGATGTACTTGGGTTTACTTCTCACTCAGTGCTTTGTTCCTTTGTGTGTTTATAATTTCCAACCATGAAGTTCAGCCCCTTGAAAGTTTAACTGTGGGACACATAGGAAGCTTGTTTCAAAGGTGTTTTTTTCCAAAAAGTTTTTGCATTTGCAAACTTGGAGCAACTAGAACTTGGAGTATTTTCAGCTGAATTCTTGGCTTAATACTTTTAAAGATATCTAATTTTGGATACATTTTGGACAACAAAATTGTGTGAAGGTTAGTTTATAGTTACTAGTTCTCGGGGGTAAATTTTTCTTTCCCATAAACCAAGCTTCATAATAAGAAAACATTCTTCCTGTTTCTTGGTGGAGGCCAAGGGTGGGGATAGGAACAAGTGTTATTTGAAGTTCCCCTTTAACCTGAGAATGTATCTCTAAGAGGAACATCTCGTACTTGACTCCCCAATTTGGCATGACCATAAAGACTTTATACTTGAAAACCCAAGCTTTCAGTCCTTGGGTCCAGCCAATGCAATCAGCGAATCTCCTTGGACTCCTATTTTCACTTAGTTTTTGGCCTATTAGAAACCCTCCATCTTTGGTCATCATATTTATACATTTAAAAAGATACTTTGAAAAAATTTCTGTGTGTGCCTAATTGTTTTGGTTGGTTGGTTCAGGCAGGGAAATCAGTTTGCCAAAAAACAAACATATAAACCTTCACCACCACCACCACCACCACCACCACCACCACCACCAAACCCTAAAGTCTCTCATGTTTAAAAAATTTGCTTATATTAAAAATATTTAACAATTCAAATGTAAACTTTTTTCTCCATTCCCCCAATTCCTCTGTTATCCAGTGTGTGTGTGTGTGTGTGTGTGTGTGTGTGTGTGTGTTTTAAAAGTTTCCAAGGTAATCAGTCTGCAAAGAAGCATACCTCCCCATACTTACCCACTCTCCCATACAGACTTTTTTTTTTTTTAAATAGTAGCATACTATATGCACTTCAGTCTTTTTGTGTGTGTGTGGTATACATGTCTAAAAAAGTGCCAATGTCACTGCCAACACATGCAAATTATTCTCTTTAATAATATGTATATTATTTCATTTCATGGATTTACTAAAATTTATTTAACTTGAACTTTATCAAAGGTTTCTTATCTTTAATTATCTTTAAACGATACTCTGAAAACCCTATAAAGAATGATCTTGTACAGTAGTTGCTTGGATATATAAACAGGCTAATGTTAAGTTCCCTTATGGAATTTGCCTAGTTAAATGACTATTACAAATTGTTATAACAATTATTATGGCTAAACAACTTCTAATCCAAATAGGTGAGTTATACTCCAGTTGTCAGGCATGGAAGTGTGTGCCTCCTCCCCTACACGCTTATTAACAAAATAAGATCAAATGTTTTTACTTTTGCTAGTATGGTAGGTGAAAATAGAATTGCATTCAAATTTTGTTTGGCATTTTTCTTATAACAAAGGGAGTGGACTTCTGTTTCATTCTTACAATGCTTTCCTTCCTTACTTTCAATATGTATTACAACTTTGGGCCCTCTTATAGGTCTGTTTCTTATACAAACTATCTCATTAAATTTTTAAAACCTTCTCTGTAGACATTTAGGCATATCCAAAAGTTCTGTTCTCTAAGCTATTTCTCTCTATTTTTTTACTTCTATTATTTCTATCAATACAGTTACCCAGAGAACCCTAAAAATATATATAATTTATACATACACATACACACACACATATATATTTTTTTCCACTGTTAAGTATCCCTCCATGTTTGTTATGTTAATAATTACCTTAGTTTAATATTTTCAAAACTACTTTTATTGTAAATCAGTGCTTTCTGATTTTCTGTTTTCACTAATGACAATGCCTGTTTTTGAGTTGATAAATACCTTGTCTCCCATTCCTAGTTAGAAGGTTTAAGTGTAGACTTCTCATACTGGGGAGTGGGGTGTGAAGGAGAAGGGAAAGTCAGTGATGACTTGCAACTCGATGTCTTGGTACCGTTTTTTGCAGGTGTTTATTTTACAGTTGAAGTAGGGGATGGGAGAGTGGATTTAGTAGCCATGGGAAGAGAAAAAGTAATGAATTTACTTTTGGACATATTGAGATTGTGGTATTTAGAAACCGGGTAGTGCTATGTAAGAATGCAGTTGAATTTGTGGATTTGGAGTTAAATACAACATGTATATTTTTTACTCAATACCAAGTAAATCAAGATTACAGTGAGGAAGCCACCTGGGAATGATGTGTTTTGAGATATTTGAAGGGAGTTAAGATACGCACTGGAAATAATAACGTGTGACAGGGTGAAGAAATGAGCTGGCATAGAACATGGAGGTGGAGTGGTCAGGAGGTAGGTAGTGAGTCAGGGAAGAGTGGGGTGCTGAAAGGATATCAAGAGAAATCCATGGTCAACAGTAGGCAATATGGTACTTTCTCCGGTTACACAAGAAACATTTTATATGCATTGAAAGAGAATCTTAAGAGTAAATAAGAAGCATGGGAACTATCAAAAAATAAACTATACCCTGAAAACAAAGTTTTAAAATCTGTTAAATTAAAGCTTCCTGGACTCTATCTCCATATAACCCATCAACCCAGCATCTCCAGGTTTGTGTGTGTGTGTGTGTGTGTGTGTGTGTGTGTGCGGGTGCGCACACACACACACATGTGTAGGGGTGCTTTCCATACTTCAGGCTTCAGTACCCCACTGACTAAAATGCTCTCAATCTGTTATGAATTGATAGGTGCTAAGTGTTTTTTTTTTTTCTCATATCACTCCTGACACCAAATGAAAGCTTTTCTTACCCTGACACCAATATGTAGTGCCTTTTCCAACACCATGTCTTATAATTCCAGATTCGTGGGACCCCAATAGACCTCCAGGAGCCAAATACGATGCAATCACACAAGAGTCTTTATGCAAGCTCCAGCCTGAACTCACAACCATTCCTGATGCAGTGGTCCCAGGGAGTGAGTCCTGGTCTTTTGTCCAGTGAGATTTTATAGGTTTGGGGGGGATACTCTATGAGTCACAACATCACACAGCAAATCATTCCATACTGTGGGAAAATCAAACAACAACTCTTAACACTGATTAGCACATTCACTGGCTGGAACACGTTGGGTAGGGGTGATTGGTTAGTACAAGAGGGGGATTCCTTTGAACTGACTGGTTTAGGCCACGAGGGGTGTACGTGCTAAACTACATGGTTTCCCAACATGTTATCAACCACCATAAACTACTTGGGGGTCATCTGGCATCCCAGGTATTTCCCTGTCTCTGCTGATTGGAGGTTGCTAGGGGGTTGCTATGGGTCCTCACCTAGCCTGACTGAGTCAGGGACGCCTGGCACAGCAGATCTCTCCTGTTATTTGTAGATAAACAACTCAGCAGGGTGGGTACTGCCTAGGAGTGCTCTGTGGGTTTTTCCAAGGACAAGGGTCACACCCCCTTCCTTAGGACAGGCCTTGAGGTAGAAGCTACTGTTATTTATTTTTTTTTAAAAATAGAGTCACATCTGTTTCTCAGTCTCTAACTCTCTGACATCAACTGAGTGTCCAAGAGTTTAATTGTTGTGTTTCCAAGTGTGATGTACGTGGAAAAAAATCAAGCTGAACTAATGATAATGGACAGAACTTCCAGTTTCAGAAGATCAATATGACCTATAAATTGCCAGGTTTATCTCACAGATTGTTCTCCAGGTGAATCATCTCCAAGTTCTTTTAGAGTGGAGTTTCATCTTTTCTGGTTTGACAGCTTGGGCACTCTTAAGTGAATGCTCTTTACCCATCATTATGATCAGACCATGTTGATGATATTTGTCAACTATTGCCCAACATGCCACCCCAAAACTCAGGGACTTACAAAGATGAGCATTTATTCGTTCATTATTTTGCATATAGATCTGCAGGCCAGCTGAGAAGGTTTTCTTTACACTGATAGTTGGCCCAATACTGTGCCTTCTTAGGCATCTGCTTAGATCACTCTCACTGAAACTTCTCTGTCCAAAGCAAGATACATGATCAAGTGCAAGGTCAGTGGAGCATGGAAATAAACTTTGTAGAGGAGATGGAATATTTAATGAAGAGTAATTTCGTCCTACAGAGTGCTGGTGCACATATTTTTCAATAAGCACAATTTGAAAGAGTTGTCTCTTAAAAAACAACAACAAGAAACCTGGTTCCAATTATAAAGAAGAATCCTGAGAAATCCTAAATTTATTAAATCTATTATTTTAAAAAAGTGAATAGCGTATTTCTTGCTTTTTCAAATTTAATATATTCTTAATCAAATGAGTAAACTACTGAAGGAGAAAAATCTTCAAACACTAGAAACATAATCTAATTCACTAAAATTCTCTTTAGGCATAACTTTTTGGCAATGAACATATTGTGAATAGTTACCTCTGTAGCAATGTCATAGCATTTTTAAAATTTGTATCTCCCCACCACCCCGAGACTTTGTTTCCTTAATCTTAAGGGTTCGTGAGGGTTGAACAGAAATGTGCACAGAAAACTGACAGCTCCACCCTGAATCTACCTCTAGTCTGGCTCCTGATACAGCCCTTCTATAAATATTGGACCCCACAGCCCAATTCAGGGCTGCTTCTCACTCTTGAGACAGCTTACATTCTACCTTGAATGTGTATCTACCTTCCTAAATAAACCTCTGTCTATCCGTTAAAATAAAACATTTTGTACTTTTATAATATATGGTATTACCTCCGAACCATCTAGGCTGTCTCTGCCAGGAAGGGATCCAATGTCATCAACTTGCACCAATAGCCCAGTTTGTTTTCTTGACGGGTACTGTCATACTGTAGGGCTTTGTCAGTCTCTTTAGCTTATAGGATAGACATTTGGCAATAGCAGTAGTTAGATCCATCTCAATGAAAGGCAGCCCATGAGGAAAGAGCAGCCTATAGGGCTGGTGCATGACTTCATCTTCTGCTACTATAGCTATTTTTCTTAGGAACCATTGTTCATAGCCTGGGGGCAGTTGAAGGCAGAAAACAATTGGCTGCCTGATATCTGTGAGCCGAGTCAAGTCATCCTGTCTACTTAGTTGTTTAATACCTCATCTAAAGGGATGCTTTTTAGTGCTCATGAGATAAAAATATCCTAACCCTTCATAACCACTCTCATACATCCATCTACTCTTCCTTACCTCTGGTTTTGCAAATTGGCTTCTTTCAGATGGATCTAACTACTGCTATTGCCAAATGTCCAACCCCATCACACGCTAAGCCACTTTGCGCTTCTTTCAAAACCATGCAGATCTTTGCTGTGTATTGCTGTTCTCTCACAAAAAGGATGGCCCAGTAAACTGCCTGGAGCTCTTCCTGGTAGAAAGATTCCCATTCAGCCCTGTCTTTTAACTTCTTCCACCCCTCAGTGGGATTTCGGTGGAGCAGAAGTCCATCTGGGAACAGAGGTCAGGTTTTTTCTTCTATTATCTGGTCAAAGGAAACTTCACAGGCATGAGCTGAGGGAGAGTCATTCCTGCCACAGTGGAAGATGACATGGGAGCCCAAGGGACTGTTTGTGTACCTACTGTGCTTCTGGTCTTGACCAAACTCTTGGATGTACCACTTCCATTTTTTATTGAATCAAGGTTGTATTTGACTTGAGAGTCCTTACCCCTTATGGAAGGTTCTGGCCACATAGTTACTCCATGTTCCATAAGTCAAGCGCTCCATTCCTACCAATGCCCAGTTGGATGCCAGCAGCTGATTTTCTACTGTGGATAGCATGACTGTGCTCCAGGAATCTGGAGGTACACCTGCATCTCTATAATTAGGCTCCTGGCATCATCAAATCTTTTGAGTCACATGGCCAGTAGTCAGGTCTGTCTATACAGCAGCTTTGCTCTGTTACAGAGCCCTTTCTGATTTCGGGCCTCTCAAAACTAGCAATCTTAATACTAGTAGTGATGCTCACATCATGGGTGCTGTCTAAAAACCTATATGGCAGTGAGGGAATCTTTATAGGGATAAGGTTAGAGCTAAGCAGGCATATGAACAAGTAGTGTCTTGCCTTGACAAGGGTGGAAGGACATTCTGTTGCTTGAATTGCATTATAGGGTTGTCCCCATTGTATCATAAATCAGACAATGGCCACCAGGATGGGTGTGTGTGGTTGGCTCTAGTCATGCAAGGAAGAGACTTGGGAGAAGATTATAGGAGTAAGCTGTGTTAGCAATCACTTGCAGCAGCTGTGGGTGGGGTCTCAGTGGGTAAAGGAGGTTTGGGTGGGGCACCCAAAGCATTTATGACACTCTCATTACAAGTGAAAGACACAGAGAGAGAAAATTAAGAAAAAAACCCATAGTCATATTGCCCATAGAGGTAAAATCTAAGATATTTTTGGTGCATTTCCATAACATTTTTCCTCCAATGATTTGAACAATTTTAATCTTTATTTAATATAGGTGTGATGATATATAATTTGTTGTAATTTGTTTTTAAAAAAAACTTTTATATCAGTTTTCACAAGTATTTCTCATTCATCATAAAAATTCAAGAAACATGATTTTTAATGCACCACATATGAACACCTCTCACCACAATGAAAAGTTAAATTTAAAAACAAGAAGCAACTTCTGATTTCATATATTTTAAAAAGTATGGGACTGGACAGGGTTTGTCCTGGTTACACCAGGTAGATACCAGCAGTAGCCAAGCATGAACAGACAGTGTGGGTAATGTTGGTGAGAGATCATAAACTGGAGGACATAGAGGGTCCGTACATTCCTAGGTGACGGGTTCACAATGATTGTGAAGGGAAAATATTATATCAGGAGCCCAAAACTGAAATATTCACATGGGAAGGCAGGTAACTCAAACAAACGAGCATCAAGCCAAGAGGAAAAGGGAATCCCCAAAGGCAATGGGGCAGAGCAGACACCACCATGCAATGTCTTCTGGTGACTTAAGAGAAGCTAAAATCTAAAGGGGTGTGTGTGTGTGTGTGTGTGTGTGTGTGTGAGAGAGAGAGAGAGAGAGAGAGAGAGAGAGAGAGAACCTCTTGAGTTTTAAAGATTGGTTCATTTTTTTTTTCTCCAGACAGGATTTAGCTTAAATCCCGCAGTGAATGATGACATTTGCCCCTAACTCTGTGCTGCGTGGGAGCAATCGCTGAACACTGTCCTCATACTCAGAAGCCTCATTTGCTATTGTTGACAGATTAAGAAATAAAGTTGTATAATAACAGCCTCTAGCTCCCTAATCTCTCCATCTCAGTCGTCCTTTCTGGGTGTTGGCCATTTCCAGATCTCTCTTGCTGCAGTGTCTGCCTTTAACCCAGCTTCAAACAAGCCAAACCACCCAGAGCCAAGCTGCGAGCTCTTGGAGGCACCATGGCAAACAGATCTATTAAAAAGGCAGTTTCTGTAGCAAATCCCAAGATCTAGTGATTTTTTTTTTTCTTTAAGAAAAAAATTTTGTAGATGTTAAAACAAATACAGAAGGTTCAACTTCTATTAAAGGTACTATGGTCAGGAAGAAAGAGCTAGACTCAGCATCATTTGAATATAGAAGGAGGGGAAATAATTATAGAAAAAAGAGACTAATAATTAATGAAACAGTATTAGAAAATGTGGTAACTAAAAACCCGAGTGAAATGACTGCATTCCTAGAAAAATATATAATTTCAAGATTAATGCAAGAGGAAATAGGGAACATGAATCACCCAATAATAACTAAATAATGATAAAACATTCTCCATTTCCAAAACCTGAAAGCCCATGAAGGAAGAGTTAATTCCAATTTTATACAAATTATATCAAAAAATTGAAAAGTTATACTTAGGAGCATAGAAACTTAGAAAACTAGGTATAAAAGGAACTTTATTCGATAAAACTTATATAGTATAAGACCTATCGAAAACTTTGTATTTAATGAAGAAACATTATACACATTTCTAATAAAGTCAGGGATAAGATATTGATGGTCACTATTAACACTACTGGAGAGTCTAACCAATTTTAAATAGAGAAATAAATAAATATGAAGACGGGAAGCAATGTGAGTGATAGCCAGTACTTAGAAAAAAAGTCAATAAATTTAACAGAAAAAAAACATTAGAACTAATGAGAAGTCAGTAAGTTCCCTAGAAATGGAATCAACCTATAAAGATCAAAAGGATTTTTCTAATAACATACTAGAAAAAGCTCATTAAAAATAAGATTGTACTGGCAACAGCTATGAAAGCTACAATGTTATCTAGGAATAAATAAAAAATGCACAAAACCTCTTTGGGGAAAAATTAAAACTATTAAAAGAAATTAGAAATGACTCAAATGAATAGAGGCATTCTGTGATTTTGGATGGGCTGATAAAGTGACTGAATACCATAAAGGTATTAATCTTCCTGAAAGTATTATAAATATATTCAATACAAAAAAAAAGTTAGATTTCAAGATAAACAAGTCTAAAAGTGCATGGAAGAATTAAGAACTAAAGTCCATTTAAGTCAATCTTAAAGAGAACGTATTAAAGACTTTTCTACTAAACATGAAGGAAACTACAAAACCCTAGCAAGAAAAACAAAAACACGTTGGTATGAGGGCAGATACAGATCAATGGACCAAAATAGAGTTCAGAGACAAATCCAGGTACATGGGATCACTTAACATATGAATGGGAATAATGAGAAACAAAGAGGCTATGTGAAGAACATTGAACCTGGATTCCTACAGAATACCACATATAATGGTAGACTCGAGATGGATTGAAAGCCTAAATGGGATATAAAAAAGAATAAATTAACAGTAGAAAACTATCATTATGAGCTAGTGAGATAGGATAGGAGAAAATGGTTTCTGTGTTTAATATCAATAAGCAATTAGTATCTAGCATAGGCAGGGAACTGCAAAGGAACCATCCCAGCAGGGAGAGGCAAAGGGTATGAACTGACAATTTACAAAAAAGAAATTACTAAAAACTAGTCAGGGCATTAGAGATGCTAAAAATTCAGAGAAACACTGATTTATTTAAACAAAGATATAACTTTAACTATTGGATTAACTAATATTAGTAACCAAGATTAATGACAAAGTGTGCATTTTAGGTCCCCTACCATACTGAAGATCCAGTCTCAAGGAGCCCCAGAACCCTGTAGAGTGAATATTATTATATATTATATATTATTATATATTATTCTTGGATTCCATATTTATGAATTAATCTATTTGCTAAAATTTATTCATAACCCCCAAAATCTCCTGGTGCTTTTTGTGGTATTTATGGACATGTTAAGAGCAATAAAAAATTTGAGTCACCCAATACATACGTTGACAATTGAATAATGTGGTTTTTTGCTTCTTGTTTGAGGTCTCATGTTGTAAGCAAGTGTCTTTTTCAGGGACTATTTGATGCCACTTTCGTATTTTTCTTTTTTTTTTTTGCATTTTTTGGAAGTTTAACATGGACTCCAAGTATAGTGCTGACATGTTGTTTAACATTCCTGAATGCAAGGAGGCAGTGATGTGCTTTATAGAGAAAATACGTGTGCTAGAAAACCTTCCCGCAAGCATAAGTTATAGTGCTGCTAGCCATCATTCTTTAGGCTGAAATACATAAATCACAGTTGTGCACTGACAGGTTGGTGAAAATGTGACCAGAGGCTCTCAGGAATCTAACTTTGTATTTCCCCTAGGAGTAACGCTTCAGTCTTTGCCAATTCAATGTTTACACGACTTTATAGAACATAACTACCGCAAATATTGAGGACTGACCATACACGACGTCCAACTACCTCTACTATTCTTTAAGCAAAGAATGGCAACCTGATTATTCAGTGGCTATATTCAGTGAGACACACTCACTCTTGCATTCTGCAAGAGTACTCCCTTTCCTTTTTGACAGAATTGAGCAGATCCTCCTCGTACCTTTAAATCAATAATCTTTTCCCCTCTCCCAGCTGAACCTTTAAGATCTGTCCTGTGAAATGGCAGGTAGAGAAACACAGACTGTGTTTTCTCTCTTTTTACAACTTACTCTGTTAATTATTCTTGGACACACTTCAAAGTTTCCATCCCCTAGTGTGGGGACAGTGGAGAGAAAGAAGTAGGAGGGAATAAAGTCATAAAAGTGGTGGGATGGGTGTTGAAATAACACGGTTGTAGATGTCTGTTAGACCAGGTGTCTAAATGCTTTCTCTCTGTTGTGGTAGATTGTGGTGCTCTTCTGCCTCTCTACTCCATAATTCCCTAACGAGGTACTTGAACGTCTTATTGATCTGCATAGCCATCCCTGCATGTATGCACTACCTACCTGTATGTATCTACAAATTCGGCAGGCCTCTCCTTTCCTTGATAGACCACCCTTCTTCCTTCAAGGGGCCCTGAGATCTACCTGGGCTTCCTGACTCGCCAGATAAAATTTTTGCTTCACCAACTCTTGAATCTTTTCTCTGGATCTTGTCATGCTGAGCAGCCCTAGTCATCGTCCTGAGGAACAAATTCTTCAAGCAGGAGGTAAGAAATGGATTCCCACATGCCTCAGACTCTTGAAGACACAGGTTCTACCTGTAGCATTTCCCCCACTATGACTGCACCCAAACTGCACCTGGCAGTGGAGCAAGCTGCTGGCTGGACCTTTAAAATACCAGGTCCCCATTCTTTCTCTGCATCTCCTAGCTTTTAAACTGACTTAGTGTAGACTGTGCCAGCAAATGATGGGACAGAGGAGTGCTGGGGACGGTGGGGAGGAGGAAAATAAAGTGGTCTCTGCTCCTCTGGATTCACTTCAAAGGAACTCTTCATTCAAACTCCTTTCAAAACTCTGGTCTTTTGTGTCTATTTAGGATGGTTGTGACTTAACTAGTTTTGCTACCTCCTTTTATTATCTTTTTGGAGTCCACGCAGATCGTGGCGATGACCCCTCTTTTGTTGTTGGCATTGGTAATTTGTGTCTTCTTTATTTACTTTTGGGATAGTCTGGCTAAGGGGGTTTATCAATTTTGTGCATCTCTTTCCAATTTCTCTGGCTTTAGTTGAGCATTTTGTATGATTCCATTTAATCTTATCTCTCAGCACTTCACTCTTTATTGTTTTCCTGTTTTCATTTTTATTGATTTCTGTTGTAATTCTTATCGCCGTTTCTTCTACTTGCTTTAGGCTTATTTTTTTTTTCTTCTGAAGGTGGAAGTTTAAGTTATTGTCTTGAGAGCTTCCTTCTTCTCTGATATGATTAATAATATCAATTTCCCTCTAAGAACTGCTTCTGCTGCATTTCTTACGTTTTAGAAAGTTGTATTTTTATTTTCATTTAGCTCAAAATATCCTTAAGTTTCTTTTGAGACTTTGTCTATCTGAACTATTTGGAAGTGTGATGTTGAATTTCCAAATATTTAGGGGCTTTCTTTCTAGCTATTTGTTGTTGTTGTTATTGATTTCAATTTGATTGTAGTTAGAGTATATACTTTGTATGATTTCCAATCTTTTAAATTTGTGGCTATCATGGCTGCCATCCTGACCATAGTGATGGCGGACATACTGTCAGAGTGAGATGCTGTCAGTAGCCCAGGTCCCTGGAACTTCATAGAGCAGAACCAACTTAGAAGCCATGGCTTTTTAAATTCTGGACTTTCACCTGACAAGGGTATACTTTTATAGTACTGCAATCACTCTTATTTAACATAATTTAAACTACTGTAGAATTCAGCATCATGTAGGGGATGCTACAAGAAACAAAAAGAGAAATATGTGGACAAATAATTGAGGTTCCTAGGAGGGAGGTGGCAATGTGCTCGAATTCTCACATTTGAAATCTAGTTATACTTGTTTCCAGTGTGAACAATTGGTTCCAATTGATCCTCCTCTACTTTGGAAGAAATATATCACCTGCTGAACACAACAGTAGCCTGAGGAGGAGGAACCCAGCAAATTCAGAATTTTGAGGTGGCTTGGGTAGAGTCTCACAGAGATGAGCAAAGCCTGGAGAATATTGTGTGCAAACAGAAGCGTCAGGGAATGAAGCTCTTTCTAAATGGCTCTCTACCTGCAAACTCATTTGACTGAGTGGGTGGCAATCTGGAACTGGGAGTGGTGAATTAGTCAGTGACCTCTGTGCCTGATGGGATGTCCTCCAAAGTCTGGATCCCAGATGATGGCCTTCTCCAGAATGACTGTGAGCACAGGGCTTTTCCCGGCACTGTCTAATAAGGATTGTCTGTCACAGGTGAGATCTAGCACAGCAGCAAGTGTCAAATGATGAGTGTAGTCTTTCCCTTACACCTTGGCTCACTTGACCCCAAGTGAGTTTCCATTAATTAGAAGGCGGTGGAGAAGAGAGAGTAGGAGAGAGGCAGGAATGAGCAGAGTGCTGGTGCCAGGAATAGAGTGGCAGTCTTCAGACTTAAAATTTTTTCTAGGTAAAATCTTTGGCAGTGGTTTCAATGCCCAGTGAGTGGGAAGAAATAAATACACTACAAATCTTCTGAGTTATTGGGGGAATTGTTTCGTTAACTTAGACCCTTTTCTTGTACCTGAAAATGTCTGAGGGATAGCTAAAAACAGGATTCAAGACTTGGCATGGCTGCCTCCATTTTGCATCCATCTCCTTTGCTCCAATTCACCTTGGATTCCAGGAATAAGGTCTGATCTAATAAACATCTTGTGATGAGTTGAAGCTACCCACCAGGCAATAGCGACTTTCTCATCTGGGATAAAGTCCCACCTGACCAATCCAGAGATAATGATGGGCCAACCACACCTGACCAAGGTCACCTGCTTTGATAGCTGTGAAAAGCCTCCAGGTATACAAACCCCCAACCCTTGTCCTCTTCCCTTTTCTATAAAGCCCCAAAGTCACTGTCAGCCCTTCAAAGACAGGGATAGGGGCTGGATCCCTTGTCTTCCTGTACAGCTACACTGATTAAAGTTCCTTTCATGCTTTTCATTATTATCTTTTCTGTTTGATTTTGGGGGCAAGTGACCCCAAACTGGATTTATTGGGTCCCCAGAAGCAGGACTCTGGCCTGGGGCTATGGTAACATATATGTTCTGCAAAGCTTAACTCAGCGGTAACCTTAGAAAATATTAAAAAAGAACCCTCCAGGTCTGTGGAGGGCAATAGACAGAAGGTTACCTCACAGGGGAGAACCCACGTGGGGCAGCTCATAATTCCTGCCCAGCCAGATTGCATCACTGAGGACCATCTCTGTTTTTCCTCTGACTCCTTCCATTTTGAAATAAAAATTCCTTCCCTCTTCCCTCTCTCCCTGTCTTCCTTTCCTTCTCCCTTCCTTTTCCTATTTCTCTCTAATTATCCTATTTCTGGAGTTCCATTGTACATTGAGTGTGATGGGGTTAAATCACTTACATTTTAATCTTATTGGTCATTAGGTCACTAACAGGGATCTGATAGACAGTGCAGCGCAGAACCCTAGAGTTTGAACTTTTTGTAGCACACAGCAACTGGGCAGAGCTGGGAGGTGAAGATGATACATTAATCTGTGGGAAACCTGAAATTGACAACCAACCTCTGTTCTTACCTTTTCCTTCAGTAATAGACTCCAGGGCAAAATAAAGATCACATTGTTCAGCGTTGTTTGCAAATCAGGATAGTCATGTGAATAATCCTGCCCAAAGGACATGATGTTTGTGGGGTATGAAAATGTCCATGGATTATTTTGTAAGGGAATGGGAGTGCCTTCTGCCCTCTGGATTCTTACAGGCTAGAATGTGAGCATTATTTGTGGGGTTTCCATGGTTCCTGTAGATGTTGCCAACAATGATGGAATTCATGCATAGCTGAACAAATGCACAGAAGAAGCTTGGCTTTCTGTGTTAGTTTTCCAGTAATGTAACAAATAACCTGAGATAATTGACCTACAAAGAAAAAATTTCATTTTAGTTCAGAATTTTGGAGGTTTCAGTCTATGATCACTTGGTCTTGTTCCTTTGGGTCTGTGGATACATCATGAAGGGATCATGAGGTGGAGAAAAACCACACACAGAATGGCTGGGAAATGGAAGAGAGTAAGAGTATGGGTTGGGATTCCACAAGCCCATTTGAGGGCTTGCACCAATCACCTTCCACTAGGCCCCACCTCTTAAAAGTTCCAATGCTTCCTCATAATGACAAGCTGGGGACCAAGCCTTTAAACATGAACCTTTGGGGGACATTCCATGTGTTAAGCGAGTGCTCTACCGCTGAGCCACAACCCCAGCCCCCCTCTTATTCTTAATCAAATAAATCATAAACCCCAGGTTGAGTAGCACCAAGAGATATTACAAGAGTATCTTCCACAAGAAGCTCCTTAAAGGAATGATCATAGAAATACCAGGCCCTTCTGGTCTAGCCTCTTAATAAAAGGTTGCGATCGGGTATAGTGGTGCATGCATGCAATTCCAATGGCTCAGGAGGTTGAGGCAGAAGGACTGCAAGCTCAAGGCCAGCCTTAGCAATTTAGTGAGGCCCTAAGCAATTTTGTGAGACACTGTCTCAAAATAAAAAATAAGAAAGGGCAGGGGTTGTGGCTCAGGGGTAAAGTGCCCCTGGATTCAATCCCTAGTACCAATAAGTAAGTAAGTTAGTTAGTAAGTAAGTAAAAGAAAGAAAGAAAGAAGGAAATGGCTAGGTTATTCTTGAGGGACATTTTTTGATTACTTGCTCAATCAGGCTATCCCCTTCACCGGGAAAAATGAGGCCCCCTCTTTTTTTCCAGATTAAAGCTTTGTCTGTATATTTGTGTTCACTTGACTTGGTGGCATTCATTCTTATTGATAACAGTCAAACTTAGCATTCATGTTTTTGTTTGATAGAGTCAAAAGTTTCCGTTTGCAGTAACAGTTTCGTTGGATGAACTGTGTGACCATCTCAGTATCAGGATAAGGAATGTCAAGGTCATGTACGGTCTGGCTTTTCTCTTCTACCTTGACACCCGCCGTGGATTGAATGTTTGTGTCACCCGGAAATCCATACATTGAAACCCTAACTGCCAATGGTGACGGCATTAAGAGGTGACCACAACTAAATGAGGTTGTAAGGGTGGGGCCCTCATCTTGGAATTCCTGTTCTTATAGAGAGGAGACGCTCTCTCTCTTTTCATGCCCTTGGAGGGGAGGCCATGGGAGGCCATCGGGAGGAGCCAGCTGTCTATAAGCCTGGAAGGGAAGGGAACCCACAGGAGAAAATCAGTCGTCATCCTGATCTTGGACTTTTAGCTTCCAGACCATCAAAAATAAATTTCTGTCATTTAAGTCACCCAGTCTATGGCATTTTAATGGCAGCTTGAGGTAAGAGAGCGTGATAATGTAAAACTACAAACAAACAAACAAAACCCTACAAAAATCCCCAAGCAGAGAAAGCAAACATGGTCACACATTTTTACCCAAACTCCTTCTCATAGCAAGGATTCTTCTTAGTTTTTGAGCAGTACAGTGAGGCCAGGATCCTGGCTGATGTACCCTAAGAGGGCAGTGTGCCCTGGTCCCGCCGAGCTCCATCCCTTCAAACTTACTTCGGTGCTGGGCTCTTGATCATGGCTTTATTAGAACTACATTTCAGCTGGAAATGGGCATAAAACACATGTGAGAGCATCCACTCCCCAGGGCCATTAAATCACCTTGTTATTTATTATCCTCTAGAATCCTCTAATTTACATGTGGTCTCTTCTCATAGGATAGCCTCAAGTGAATCTGAATTTGTTGAGACAATTTTATGGGTATTGTTAAACCACAATTGAATTTCAGGCCTTTGTAGCAGCCCAGCCAAGATGCACTCCAATTAGAAATAATTGCTGCTAATGCTGTTATGATGTGGTGGATGCCCACTCTGTCCCCCAGACCTTTGTTCTGCTAAATCCCCTAAGAGCCTCTTCTTTATTCTTCAACTAAATAGACAGGCCCCCAGAATATACGCTCTTGGAATTGTAATATAGGAGCAATATTGTGCTTCTCTCTTAATTAACCTTGTTAACCAAGGATTTGGAACATCAGTTGGTTAGTCTAAGAGGGTCTTTGATCCTCTCAGTACACATCTTAGTTGGGCCGGGCGCCTCTCTGTGAAATGAAATGCCTTGTGTTCCTTACTTAGTCACACACTGAAATACCTTATTCATTTTTTTTTTGAGTCATGATGTGATATTCTTATTTAATGAAATGTTTATAAAGTGATTAGCTTGGCACTGAGCACAATAAATATTAATGTTCGTCATTATTTTGATAAGGCAGTTCTTGAAGGCTGAGTGGAAAGGAAACAGAGGAAGACAGTATTCAGTATCATGCAGGCGGCTCAAGATGAATCAGTCCACATGTATACTAGACCCCATACTGCGTTAGCCCATTGCTCCTCTAAGAGTAACATCTTACCCTTAAGAAATTCATATTCTCCCTTTTTTTCCCCTCTTCTAGGGTCTTCCAAGGTATCTCACGTCCTTTCCTGCTTCCCAAGAGAGCAGGGACAAAAAGGCTACTGTTTCCTGCACTAGGCAGGTGTCCCCATCAGCCTGGGAAGGAGTTCCAGGGTTGTGGTAATTAACATATTTTTCTTAATCTTGCTTTTAAAGTTAATCTCCAAAGCATGAAAGCAATTTGCCAGTTGATTAAACTGTAAGAGCACAATAGCTTCAAGGTGAGGGCAGCGCTGGTGAATTGAAAGGCATAAAATTGCTCATTCTGTGGAAAAAAAAAATACCTTACGGTGAATCCCAACTTGAACGAAGTTAAACACTTTAAATTCATCCTAAGAATATTTTGGGGGTCAATTAGCAATAAATCTAATTCTGTAGAATTTTATTTTCTGAGCAAGTTGCAATCATTCTTTGTTCTCTTCTAGGGAACAAAATGGGAGCCCATTTGAGAGTTGGGTCTAGGATCACTGTCTAACAGGAACCTTCAGGAAAAGGGACTGGTAAGGTTCCCTGACACATGGCTCTGGCTGAACCTTCAGCTAGACAACCCAGTATCTAGGGCATCAAGAAGCAAGCATCTATGAAGCTGCATTGGAAAGAAATGGGGACTGGCATTTTCTACATTAGGTGATCTGGGTTCCAAATGGCCAACGCTGAGAGAAGATTCTAGGAAATCCAGACCTCTGAGTCCTCTGGAAAGAGGGCATTCCAACTACTTGCTGTGCTCTCCCCAGCACCTCACTTCCCAGACAGGCTCAAACACAGCCACCTGCTCCATAGGAGACACCTCCCTGGTGTCTCCAAATCGTAGGGGAGATCAGAGGAGCTTATCTCTCTCACACATCTGTTGTAACTGGAAATGACAAAAATTGACTGCTTTTATTTTTTAAAACAAAACAACCAAACTCAACAAAAAGAAAGACAGCAATGTTTTTTTTTCAAAGACATGAGTTGAAAATTCTAGTCCAGATAGCAGAAATAGGAATGGTACTTGTTTCCAGATATGTTCTATTGTTGAACAAAATCATTTTTCTTATTCAAAACAAACTCGATGTAGCATTGGGTATCCGGTGAAATCAGTCATGGAGTCGGTCTTTAGACTTTCTTCTTTTGGCCAGTGAAACCTTCCATTGACTCTAAGATACCCAAGTATTCACCTATGATCAGTCCTGTCTTGGCGGGCAAGAAACTAAAAAAAAAAAAAAAAAAAAAATGTTAATAATAAATAAATAAAAATAAAAAAATAAAAAGTAAAATAAAAGAGAGAGAACCAAAAGAATAAATCTTCTTGGTCACCATTCATGAAAGCATCTTTGCTCAGCTGAAAACTATCATTGTTTCTGGCAGATGTAGTTAAGGCTAACAAGCTTGTTATTATATAGGGGACACTTGCTCAGGGGGTCTTTATTAGCTCTCCTGGCTTTACTTACCTTTTTCAATTCACTTCTCCTTTCATTTCTGCAGCATCACTAACCTACATAATACTGAGTGGAGGCAGAGAAGTCTTGGGCTTGTAGGCATGGACTTTGGAGGTAGAGGCATCTGGCTGGACTTCTAGCTCTGTCATTTGCAATACCAGCCCAAGCAAATTACTTAGCTTATAGGCCTCGGTTTCCTCAAAGGCATCCATCTTTCCTTCTTGGACTACCATGAGGACAAGATGCAACAGGTCCTCACACCTTTGGCAAGACCAGACTAACATGGTTCATCTCCTCTATCCCCACGTGCCCCACAGACACCCATGACCATCAATTTGGATACAGCACTGTTGATCTTGACCTTCAACACTGCAGAGTGAGGAAATGTCAAGGCAGGTCCAGTACACGGAGACCTGTCCTAGAGAAGAGTAAAGAAAAGGACTCTGCATTTGCTGTCCCCTGTGGGGGCTCCCCAAGATCTCCAGGTGGTTCACGTCCTCCCCAACTTCAGGTCTCTGGACAAGCACTAATTTCTTGGGGAGTCCTTCCCTAGCACTTCACTTAAGTCTTAACTGGCTCCCCTCTACCTCCTGCTCCGAGATTCCTTTTCTGGCTTTGTATTTCTTCACAGCACTTATGACGATCAGCATACCTTTCCTTTTCCTTTACGTTTTTTTGTGTGGTTCTTTCCCACCACCCACTCCTAAGAAGGCAATTTCCATGATGCTAGTTCTTTGGTGTAACATCAGGTCCTGGGGTAGCGATTGGTAAATGGTACACACACAGAGCTCTCTAAATGTTTGCTGAATGAATGTTTGAAGAAGTGTTTCACGTGAGATCCTCTTCCCTGAGCCTCTTCATGTTTCCTCTGTCCTTCTCAGGAACTGTCTAGCCCTCTTTTCATAGATGACTCTGAACTTATGTACACTAAATGCAAGTACAACTTCCACAGTTATTCAGAGTAGAAAATTTACGTCCCATATTCTTAGAGCTTGCCTTTGCTAGTAGGCAAGAAGTATTCACTGTGTGAATACATGCACTACCTGATCACTAGTGCATTACACTCATCTATATCTACAGCTCTGACAAACAATGCAAATGAAGAAACTGAGGCCTGTAGAATCTGGGGCATGCTAGGAATCACAGACTTGGTAAACAGCAGGATAATAACCCTGGATTTTAAACTGCTTGTCAGAGACCCTTCACCCTGCCTCAGACATCTTTCCACCAGCCATATTGATCCCTCTTGAGCTAGGTGAAGCCTGGAAAAGGATAGGAGGTGAGAAAGACTTTTGGTTCATTGCACAAAGTATAAGGCCCCAAAGTCAAGGTCAGGCACTAATCCAAATACCTCAGAAATTTATGGTATGGATAAAATAGGCAAGAGATAATAAATCTAATGATATAAATAATAAAATCTAATTATATAAATCATCATTTGATAATGAGAAAATAAATTTCCTTATGCAGGAAGGGCAATGGCTGCTAGCCACGTGGTGAACACCAAGCATTGTATCTATGTTCAAATAACTGAAGAATTGTAAGAGTCAAAAGGAATGGAATTACATGTACAGCTGGGGACAGGGCTAGAACCAACCGGAAACAACCTCGTTTCAACTCGACAGGTCAACAGTGGAAAGTGCTTCCTTGCAAAAGAAAAAAACCCTATGATGAGAGACATAAATGACCCATCAAGTCTAGAAGGTGTAGTGAGATGATGGATGAGCTACACCTTTCCTGTATCTGGGCCAAATGTTCCTAAGCTGTAGCTGATGAATTTCAGCCCTGAAACCCAATGGAGAGCACAGAAGGATGGGCAGAAATGCTTTTCGTGATTTTAAGAGGTGGTTTTCTTTTTGGAGTTCTTTAAACATCTTAGTGCTCAAATTTATGATCTATTACCAATTTTATCTGAACCACAATTTTCTGAGGTTTTTGGCTTACTGTTTGGCCTTCATCTTGGGACCCTAAACTTGAGTAAGCCTGGACACAAAATCTATTCCAACATGATGGGAACAAGAAAAAGCATCTCTCCCAAACACACAATTTCAATCTGCTCCCAGTTAATTCAGGAAATCCACTGCTAATAATAATGCAATACACTAAGGTAGCAGGGAGGGTCCAGCCCTTTCTTCTTGACTCAGGGGAGGAATAGCAGCTATGGAAATTTTGGATTATATCAACAAATGGGGTCCAAAGATGGGATCAACAGGACATAGATTTTTCCCTTTTAAAATTAATTAATTAAAATTTTTTTTTTTTTTAAAATGGCTCGTCCTGGTAGGATTTGGATTAAACTGTTGATTGGCATGTTAGGGAAGTAATAGAAAAACTGATACTGATACCTTTTTAAAAACAACATGAGGTATAAAAACTTTGGAATACACAAATACAGCCTTTCCTGAAGAATAGCATCTACTATTTTTCTGACTGTATATTCTGGATCCAGAATTGGCAACAGAAGAGGACACCTAGAGTATAAACAAACAAGCAAACAAATAAAACCCCAATTAACAAATTAATAAAAACAGTTCTTTCAAAATAGGAATAAGAAAGTTGTAAGACATTATCACTTATTTCGTTTCCTTTCAGATTTCATCTGTTTCTGTATTTATTCTCTTATTATCAACATGGTGATTTAAAACACACCTAGAATATAACATAAAAAAACAATGAACCTGATAAAGACACTGATGTCACAATAACACTGATATGAAACCATATCACACGAATGTTGTAAAACAAGTCACTGGGAACAAACTGCCTGCTGTCTCCAGGACATATAGAACTGGGCATTTGTGTCAGCTATGGCCCCAAATTGACAATGTCAAAGCCTGGGTCTTTGTAATTAGGTCATAAGGATAGAGTCCTCATGAGTGGGTTTAGTGCTTGTTATGGTTTAGATATGAGATGTCCCCCAAGAGCTCATATGTGAGATAATCCAAGGATACTCAGAGGTGAAATGATTGGGTTATGAAAGCCTTAACCTAATTATTGCATTCGTTAACTTGAATGAATTAACTGGATGGTGACTGTAGGCAGGAAGGGTGTGGCTGGAGGAGGTGGGTACTAGGGGTGTGCCTTTGGGGTTATACTGTGTCCCTAATGAGCTTATCTTAGTCTGTCTCTGCTTCCTGGTAGTCACGTTCTGAGCTGCTTTCCTCTGCCTCACACCAGGCAGAGAGCAATGGAGTCAGCTGTCTAAGGCCTGAGACCTCTGAAACTGTGAGATAATAAAATTTTCCTCCTCTGAAATTGTTCTTGTCAGGTCTTTTGGTCACAGCTGTAAAAAAAAAAAAAAAAAAAAAAAAAGCTGACGAAAATAGTGCCCTTATGAAAAGAGCCACAATAAAGATGATCTCTCTTTTTTTCTCTCTCTCTCTCTCTGTGTGTGTGTGTGTGTGTGTGTGTGTGTGTGTCTCCCCCTCCTTCCTCCAAATGGTACAGCAAGAAGAAAGTTGCCATATGCAAACTTTCACCAGATACTGGATCTTGGACTTCTAGCCTTTATGTGAGAAAGAAATTTCTGTTGTTTAAGCCACATGGTGTATTCTGTTATAGCAGCTCAAACTAACTAGAGTTTCCTTCAATGAGTTCTAGTCCTCCTGGAATCAGGAAAGAGGCTTGAATTGGGGATTGGATGGCAGAGAGGGACGGTGGAAAGGACAGTCTGGAGGTTAAATAAGCAGATCTGGGGCCACAAGATGGCTACTACAACTACTAGTAGCCTTCATAAAGCATTTGCATTTGATTCAGTATGTTAACACAAACACATGTGAAGACAGAATTCTGACACTACTTATACAATCAGGCTGAATGATAGAAAGACATCTTCTAAACAACTTCAAAAAACAGATAAAACAGAATCAAATAGATAGCCAATCATTTTAACCATGTTGTTTCCTTGAAATCAAAAGGCATACTTACCTAGTAGTACAACCTTCAAACATTCCAGTTTTTATAAAAAATGGGCACACAATTGTAGTCTTAATCCCCTTTTGTTTTAGGGCAAATGTTTCTACAAACATAGATTCTGCAAAACCGACGGCTGCAAATTTACTCGCACAATAATCTGAAAGAGACAAACACTACTTATGTATATAGGTGTTATGGCTTAGATATGGGGTGACCCCCAAAAGTTCATGTGTGAGATGATGCAAGAAAGTCCAAGGTAAAATGACTGGATTATGAGAACCTAAATTTAACTGATGCATTAATTCACTGACAGGAATTAACTGAGTGGTAATTGAAAGCAGGTAGGGAGTGGCTGGAAGAGGAAGGTCACTGGGGGTGTGTGCCTCTGGGGTATATATTTTGTCCCCGATGAGCACAGCTCTCTCTCTCTGCTTCTATTTTTTCCTCCCTGCTTCTTGAATGCCATGTTCTGAGTTGCTTTCTTCCTCCATACCTTTCTGCCATGATTTTCTGCCTCACCTTAGTCCCAGAGCAATAGAGTTGGCCATCTATGGACTGAGACCTCTGAAAATATGAGCCCCAGATAAATATGTACTTCTATAAAATTGTTCTTGTCAGGTCTTTGGTCGCAGCAGTGAAAAAGCATACTTTGTTTTATTGTATTTTGCTTTGTTGTGCTTCACAGATATTATCTTATAAACTGAAGGTTTACAGCAAGTTTGCATTAAGTCTATTGGTGCCATTTTTCCAACAGCTCAGGTGATCATATTTTTAGCAGTACTGTTTTTTTGTTTTGTTTTGTTTTGTTTTTTTGGTACTGCAGTTTGAAACTAGGGGTGCTTCACCACTGAGCTGCACACCAGCTTCCCACTTTTTTGTTTTTTTGAGATAGGGTCTTACTAAGTTGCTGAGGCTAGACTTGAACTTGTGATCCTCCCACCTTGATCGCCTAAATCACTGAGATTACATGTGTGCACCACTATACCCAGAAGCAGTGGGACACTTTTAAGTTAAGGTTAAAAGCATAATGCATGGGGTTGGGGTTGTGGCTCAGAGGTAGAGTGCTTGCCTAGCATGGGTGAGGCCCTGGGTTCGATTCCCCAACACCACATAAAAATCAAATAAAGACATTAAAAAAAAGAGTACGTAATGTGTGATTTTAAAAAAAAAACATAATGCTACTGCACACTTAATATTTTCAGTATAGTGTAATCTAACTTTCACCTGCACTGAGAAATTAAAAAAAAAAAACAAAAACAAACCCATGTGACTCACCTTATTGCAGTAGCCTGGAACAAAATGGGCAATATCTCTGAGACATTCTTGTATTCCATCGTTTTTAAATGGAATTACATTAAGGTTTACTCATAACACTAATAGCAGCAGAAAATATGACAACAATTTCAGAGTTCTTTTGATCTGGGCCTAGCTCCCCTGGAATGATGAAGAGTGAGTAGGAAGAAATGTGGTCAACAGAACGTCGGATGAGAATGACCAACTCCAAGATAGGAAGGGTTGCAGGGGTGCTCCTATAGGCCACACTGCTAGACTAACTTACAAGTTAATGACTGTCTGATCCTGTGTTAGCTGTTACATGGGGCACCATATGTGCATCCTGAACCTATCTCAAAAAACTTCAGGTCCATTGGGACATAAAGACATCCCCAAAAGGAAATAAACCTTCCTACGTGACTTCCTAGTCATGTGGGAAGCAAGAGGGGTCAGCAAGGGCTGACCAAATTTTCTTTCAACTACGATTTCCTTATTATCATTGTGATGAGTAATAACCTAACTAGAATTGGAAATGGAAAATGACAATTCTCATTATTATACTGATGTTTATATATATATACATATATATATATATACACACACACACAAACATAAAATCACATTAAACAAACATTCTAAATGTTTAAAATAAACTGATGAAAACAAACTGCTTGCTGCCTCCATGAGAGGCAGAATGTAACTTCCAAATTATAACTCTTTCTTCCACCTCCAGAAAAGAAACAAAAGGACTTCCTAGCTTCAACTGCCATCGTTTAAAGACCTTAAAAAAGCAGGGGAAGTGGAGAATGGAACTAACATAGGTTTTGAGCATTCTGTCTTTAATCATCTTTGCATCAAGAAAGTACTTGGACATTCAATTCCCTGAGTGAAAAAGATGTGGAGAAATGGAATTGAGGTGGATTAATACTTTCCTTTGCTTCACGGTCAAAAGGAGAATACTTACTTGCTATGTTTTGATGCAGCTGTTACAACTGACAAGAGCCAGGTAAAGGTGCCAGGTACGGGACTGTCAGACCTCAGGGGTGCATAGACAGAGGTAAGAGGCTAGAGGGAGGAAAGGGGACAGGAGGGTCTGGAGCAGCTTCTAGGATGATCTCAGACCTCTGGTGTAAATGCAGCTCTTTGAACCCTTAATTCCTGAGATTCTGGTAAGCAGAAAGATCAGAGGACACACAGCATCTGCATTTTCAACTAGTTCCCTGGGGAGGGTGGCTGTGACACAGCAGACCAAGACTCACTCTGTGGGAAATACACATCATGGGAAACAAGTCTTACACTTAATTTCTTAGGTGAGCTGGGGGTGGACAAGTCTCATCTTTGAAGACAGAGACATTGTGTCAGAAAAAGGATTAACAGCAGCTGTAAATATTCCTGAGTGATTTCAAAAGCTTGTGATTTATAAAACATGTAATAGAGAGGTATTAATAACCTGTGATGAATTCTAAAAAGGACAGAAGGAAGTCCAAGGGTCCAGGGAGTATAAAGTGGTAATATTCTGAGTGGATGGGTGGTTCTGGAAACCCTATTCATGTCACTGAAATGCACTGAACTAACATGAATTTGTGAACCTTGAGCCTTGACACTTGACTCAAGTGTTTCAGAAGTGCCTGATCACTACACTATCTCATTTCTTATCTGAGTGTTGCTGCTACAGTTCTATTACATGAGTTTCAGTTGATCTGTGCAAGCCAGGACCCAGGACAGTTGCTCCAGGGGACTGCTGGTAGGGTGAGGTCAAGATTTCTGCTCCTCCTAGTGTTAGTTCCTGAATTGGGTCTCTTTGGCAAAGGATCTTAGTTTATCCCTTTGTCCCCTGTCCACAGTGTGATGAAAATGACTATTATGTTCTTTGAGAGAAGACAGGTCGTCTTCCTTCCTGGCCTGCTGACAGTGCCAGGTGAATTTAATTGCTTGGGCACAACTGTACTGCTGGGTCTCTGTCTTTTAAATTCTGGGGATTGCATAAGACCTAATGATTCCAAAGGGCACAGTCCAACTTTGTTTATCTGATGGGCAGTTCTCAACCACTTCTCTTGTTCACTAAGATTCATTATACTTTATTATTAGGGTATACAGTCAATGCTGGTTATTAAGAACTACCATGTAAGTTAGGGTTATAAAGAATTTTGCAATTATGAAACATTTCTCTTACCTGCCAGCCCATTTACTCCAACTAATCCAGCTGAACTTGAAATGCAAACTAAATGTCCATGGTCATTAGCAATCATAGCAGGTAGAAAGGCTTTATAAGTCTAAGAAGAGCAAAGGAACACTTAATACCACATTGTATACTTTCCTTGGATATTTATATGATACTTATGATTAAAAACGATTTTAGTTCATAAAAATACCAGACGGCACTGGAATATAAAAACTACAACACCTGGAAAGTTAATTATTTTAACCTGATTGACATGTTAAATCAATATTTTACTAAGGCAATTCCACCATTATGAAAATTCATGCTTATTTTTGTATTTGCATTTGAGCTTTAACAAAACAATATAAGACAACAATTGAAACAGTATAGAAAAATTAGCTGTGGCAGCTGCAAACTAAAAACCAAGGAGTACTTAAATGATATGATTGTTAAGTTGTATACTGCATGTTTTCCTTGTTGGCTTATTTAAAATTTCATTTTTTTTTCTAACCATTATAAGATAGCCAGCTGTTGACAACTACTGAAAAAGAGCACTTTGTTTTAAACTGAAACTCACCTCTACTTCTTTCATTTTTATTCCAATTCATAAAATAGATTATTTGTTAGAACGTATGTTGTTATGTCTTAGTCATGTAGAATACTTTTACCTTCTGCTTTTTTTTTCTTGTGGTGCTGGGGATGGAACCCAGGGTTACTCCATCACTGAGCTACACCCCCAACACTTTTAGTTTTTTTTTTTTTTTTTTTTTGAGACAGGGTCTTGCTAAGTTGCCAAGAGGCTGGCCTTGACCTCTTGCCTCAGCCTCCTCAGTCGCTGGGATTACAGGCGTACACCACTCCACCTGGCTAAAAACACCTTCCTATTTGATTAGGAATCTGGAGAAAGGACGTACAGGAGAGAGAAATGAGCTGCTGGAGAAGGCATTTCCTGTAACAAAGCAGTAATTAGTCACATATGTGGAAAACAATGTTAAGTAGAGGGATCTCTCACAGAGGTCAAGCCCTCTTCATCTGCCTGCAATGCATTAAATTTCAGAAACGAACACATAGCAAGAGGTGGAAAATCAAAATACAGAAAAGGAAACAGCAGAGCATAATAAAAAAGCATCCTGTGTTCAGGATCTGCACGGGTCCCTCTGCTTCTCGGTTGGGATGCTGCCTTTGAAGGCCGGGAGCCTGGCTGTCTTACAGCTCTCTGACCCCCTTGGTAACTAAATCACATACTTTGTGCCAGGTCACCTATAGGCATTTGAACTTTCCAGAGTGAATGGAGAGCATGGGAGGGAATTTCAGGGGCCAGGGAAACACTAGCCTTTAAGGAACAACTCGCAAGAAAAAATAGAAAAAAAAAAAAAAAAGGAGAACTACCATGTAAGTTAGGGAAGTTCTCCTGTGCCCTCTTCCTGCTTTTCCTCCTCCTTGCCCAAGAATGAGGAGCTGTGTCCAGGGCTGGAACAACTGGATCCAAAGCTGGGAGAGGCCTTATGAGGCCACCTGCTTGGTGTGAGGGCCCCGAGATGGCTGGTGTCAGCAAAGGCCAGGAAAATGCAACTTATGGGCATGGACACATCTCTTTGGAAGGCAGGGCTGTGTCCCTTAGCACTGGTGGCACATGGTGCTACGCGGAGAACCATATCTTTCTCTACTCAGGCACTGAGAAAGGTCTTGGTTTGCCTAGAATAGGCTTCCTATTAATGGTGCCCCCTTTATTTTCGAAAATGTCCCTGCTAGAGCCAGGTGAGGTAGCTTATGTCTGTAGTTCCAGTTAACTTAGGAGGCTGAGGGGGGATGATCACTTGAGTCCAGGAGTTTGAGACTAGCCTGGGCAAGTGAGATCTCATCCCAAAGTAAATAAATAAATAAAAAGTGTCCCTGATGAAGCCTACTGTAAAGTTGTAAAATTACCTGGGTCATGCCACACATGTGGCCTTGAAAAAATTTTTAGCCGGGCGCAGTGACGCACGCCTGTGATCCTAGTGGCTCTGGAGGCTGAGACAGGAGGATCATGAGTTCGGTACCAGCCTCAGCAAAAGCAAGGTGCTAAGCAACTCAGTGAGACCCTATCTCTAAATAAAATATAAAATAGGGCTGGGGATGTGGCATAGTGTCTGAGTGGTCCTGAGTTCAATCCCTGGTACCCACCCCCGCCTCCAAAATTTTATGTTCTATGATCCTTATACATCTTACAGAACTGTTTTAAGGAATAGATCATCCCTTGATGTTCAGGGAGAAGGACTGGTTCCAGGATCCCACAGATACCACAATCCACAGATGCTCAAGTTCCCTGTATAAAATGGCGTATATTTGCATATAACCTATGCACATACTCCTATATTTTAAGCCAGTCTCTAGATTACTAATAATATCTAACACAATGTAAATGCTCTGTAAATAGTTGTTATACTGTGTTGCTTAGGAATAACGAGGAGGAAAAATTTAAATTGTTTTCAATATTTTTGATCTACGACTGGTTCGATCCATGGATGTGAAACCTGTGGATACAGAAGACATGTGAGCTTCCTGGAATAGTCCCCAGATATTTGCCACAATCAATAAATGGAGATTTGACCATTAGGACAGTTCTGTCTCTGTAGGATTCCCTGAACAGAGGTTCTGGAGTTAGAGATTAAGTTGGCTCAAAAGAGGATAGGTGAGTGATCCAGGACAAGACCCAAATTAAAGTGTCTTGTTGGGGGTGTACCTCAGTGACAGAGTGCTTCCTTTGCATGTGTGTGGCCCTGGATTCTAACACCAGCACTGAAAAAAAAATTAACATATCTATGCTTTATTGAAAGTCTGATAATGTTAAAGAGCAAGAGGAAAGTACAAAAGTACTTTGCAATGACTAATTTTACACGTATTATGAGAAGAAAAAGTAATTACCCATAAATGTGCTTTGAAGTTCACATCAAATGACTTTTCCATAAGCTCATCTGGGCAGTCCAGGAAGTTTTTGCCTGTTACGATTCCAGCGTTATTGATTAGGATGGAAACATCACCAACTTCTTTTTTAACCTGAGTTAAATAACAAGAGCAACCCCATCAAAATAGGAATTCCTTACATGATTTGGGTTTGATTTTCCCTCAGTTGTATATCTTTTTCATCCTTAACTCACACTGAATTTTTGGATTCTAAAAAGTTTGTTTTATTTCCTTTGAGATGTCGACTACACACTAGAGATCCCAAATCTGATGCTTTTCTTCTTCTTTCTCCCTCTGAGATTAAAAAGATTCCATTGCTGAAATGCTACTTTCCTTTGACACTTAGAGCTGTTCTTCTACTCTGTGATTATACCTTTGTTTTAAGCCCTCTGTTAGCAGCATATCATTTTAATCCATGTGAGGAGGCATAAGAATAGCCTTATTATGAGCAAATAGCATATAGAACAAGACCTATCACACACAGAGATGGGGGAGAAGTAGGGAATAAGCAAGAGAAAGAAGGATAATGTAGATTTTCAACACACAGCACAGATTAGAATCTGCCTGCCCTGTTCTTATCAACGGGCTGGTTTTCTTCTCTCCATCTCAAAATTTCAGGTATTCGATCTGTGAGTCATGTGTGTTACTGTAATATGGGTTAATATAGGCATTCAATCATTTTTATTTAGAAAATCAAAATTCTGGGTGTAACAATGGAGCCTTTACCCTTTAATAAGCCTTCAATGTATAATCTTGGCTTTATGTGAGACGTGGACAGAGGCCTTTCTAGGATTGATGAGAGGAGGTGGGACTGTTCCTGTGTTCTCATCTGGGTTCTGAATTTCATCACTGCAATTCAGACCACACAGCAGCAGCCCTGACCCATAAAGTCAGAGGGAACCACCCACTGTAGTTGCCATGTGTTTTTACAGTAAGCTCACAGAGGTGCCACTTGCATCTCCAGCAGTGTGTGTGTGTACATGTGCACCTGCCTGTATGGATGACACAAAGTTATCACTGCAGTATGGCAAAGGGGACAAGGTGTCACAGAGGCCAGGCAGAAGCTGCCATCTTTTTCAGCTGCTAGTCATCAACCAGGAAGGCCTGGTTCTTGGCATCAGGATGAGGTGTGTTAATCATTCAGACTACCTGGGTCTGTTGCCAAGGAAAAATTGTGGATGAAATAGAAACTAGGGGGAACCTCAATTTTAAGCTAGAGTTTTCAAAAAGCACTGGAAACTATTAACTACAAGCCTGATTTGGAGAGTGGCGAAAATATTTCATAAAATCCAACGTGGACAGCAGTCAAGGCTAGAAACGAGTAGATCATTCCATTTGAGGCCAAATCCAAAGCCAGAGAAGGACCGGGGTTAAAAGACAGCACCAATATTAAAAGTTGGTGTCCTAGCTCAGGGTCAGGGATGGAAAAGCCAGGGGTTACACCAAAGATTATGTGCTATAACTATTGATGATGAATGGTAACAGTAACATGCTCATTCTTGGAATGAGAAAAATCTTGCTGGTACAGTGTTTTCTAAGTAAGGGCTCAGGAGTCATACCTTAAGGAGAATGCAAAGGATTCTAATTCTTAAGTGATTTCCTTCCTTCCTTCTTTATTATTTTCCTTAGTGTAAGAGTGAGTCTGTTTAACTCTGTATGACAACACTCCAAAGGCCAGCACATGAACTGTGCCCATCTGTTAGCTGGGCTTTCCCTCTGCATGCCCACCCTATGAAAACACAAAACTGCTGGAAGCCCATTGGGCTGACACGCATGTCACCATCCAGCTCTAAACTGCCAAGATGGCTGCTCTGGATTCCCCGACCACGGAGACTTCCCAACCACTCCTAACTAGTGTAGTGGGCAGTAGGAAATATCTGCTTCTCCCAGAGACCATGTATCCCAGGATCTTGAACATTAGGAATCAGAAATCAATTTTAAGAAATTTTGAAGATGCTATGATTTTTTTTTGAACTGCTTAATTGAATGTCACAGTAGGAGGTATGCCAAGCCACACTGACCCTGAATTACCTTGTTTAAGGCTCACTATCATTAAATATATAGTTAGGACATTCCCCCATATCACATCAAGGATAAAGGACGACTACCTAGCTGCAGCCTTACCTTGTGTTTACTGAGCAAAATAACCTCTCATCTGAGTTGCCAAAGAGCAGGGCTGGGCCTTCTGAATTCAAGGCTAGGTCATGATCCAGGGACACAATTTTTAAACACTGTCATACTACACTAAAAATTTTCTCTTTGGTCAGTCTCCCAGGGGATACTTCTTAAGAATTCTCTGATATGTTCTTGTTATCCAGAAAAAGAAGTGGAAATGGTTGGCTTATAAAGATGGGGAGTAATTTGCTTCCCTGGAATTCAGAAAAGCACATCATTGATTCTCCCCAAGAGCCCAAAGTGATAATAGCTGAATAATGAGCTAGTTCTATGACATGTTGGATCACTTACGAAGCCAAGAAGCTTGACAGAACTAATTTACAGATCCAGCAACAAGGGAGGTGATTATTGATAGAGCACTTCACAGTAACCTGCCCCATAGCTAAAAACCCTCCTTGTTTGAATAGGAACCATTTTTTTTTTTGTTTAAGACTGGCCAGAGGAGGTGGTAGTCCGTGTAAATCAGTAGACCAGGTGATCAGTGCTTCATGTGTTAACCACTGAGTCTGGGAGGTTGGCTGCACTTGAAGGGTGGCCCCAGCATAAAACTATGTGAGCTTGTCAGGTTTGGATCTCCACATTGTAATGGGCAGCCTGCGTATGGAGCTGGTGGTAAGAAAGATATAAGATGGAAAGCAAGAATTCATGGCTGTGACCTGCAAAGCTCCCTACTAGGAGGTGAGGGAGGGAGTACCAAGGTATTGGTGGAGCGTGGAAGCACATTGCGAAATAGCTGGACTGCTTGAAGCAGACTGGTTTGGTTCCTCCCTCTCACTAAGTTGAGCAATTCTGAGAGCCACAAAGTGGCCCAGGAGAGAGTGATGTGTGGTGTATGCATGACTGTGCCAACAGAAGGGCAGAGGAATCCTTACAAGGGCAAAGAGATGGGCCTATATGAAACAAGAACTTTCTTACTATCTGGCATATTGGAGTCCTGGCTGTGAATTTGCTATTTATTAGTTGTATGTCTTAGATAAGCTAACATGCCTGCTCAAGCCTTAGTGTTACAGTTAGTGAAAGGAAGATAATAAAGTGTTTTACTTTATAATATTATGATATGATACAGAGTACTTAGCACAGTAGCTTACATACAGTAAAAACTCAAAAATCCTAATTCCCACTCCCCCACAAGATTATTTTTTAAATTAAAGGGACACTGGAGATAGGCAAATGGGCATTAATAAAAGTAAACTAACAACCAACATGATGCAGGCCAAATTATTTACATAGGGTTCTCACTACTCATAAAAAACAGTGGTCTCCAAAATTTACCTGATTGGCCACTCTGTACACGTCTTCCTTTCGGCTACAATCACAGGTATAGGCATGCACCCTCATGGCTCCAGCTTCCCGAGCCATCTGGAGTGTCTCCTCATTCCCCTGTGTATTGATATCCCAGAGAACAAGCACAGATCCCAAGCGGGCAAACTGCAAGGCTAAGAGCCTCCCAAGTCCACTCCCAGAGCCTGTTATGAGGACTATTTCACCAGCGACGTTCTTCCGTGGCCTTGGGATCAAGCCAAAGATCAGAGCTTCCAGAATACTAAACAGTGATTTTCCTAAGAAAACAAGAAATTTCCTTGCTGCTCTCAGGTTGGAAGACATATTCTGGCTGACACCTGTAGAAAGGGAGAGAAAATTTGTTCACTACATGGAGTTCTACTTTCTGAAGTAGTGAAAGTAGCCAAGAAGCTCGACTTAAACATCTCTGCAGGCTCTGGACTCAGAAGGGAAGAAACCCACAGGGACCATATCTTATCCAGCTTTCGTACACAGCCCCAAGCTCTGCACATAACTGTTCTCCCACTGTGTGTTTTACATACAGAAATGTTTGTGAACTGAGAACTGTAACCAACACACCGAAATTTAACTCAAAGGACACATTCATCATTTCTTCCCACTTTACTTTTCTTCATAATAACCTTGAGTCCTGTTGGATGATTGGACTTCCAATATCTTGGTCCTGTTGATGACATAACTGTTACTTTTCTGGTTTTATTTTTGTCTCCTTTTAGGTTTGTATTTTCTCATTTGCCCTGTGCTTCTTTAATTTTGCCTTGCTACTTAAGATCTGAGATTCAATTGGACAACTGAAAATTCTATTTGTATAAAGTATTTGAAGAGAAGAAATAAGATGCCCTAAGTCTTTTCCAACTGATTCATTATGAGTATCATATATCCATTCATAAACCCTAAGACCCCATGCTACTAGCTCCCTGTCATTTATAGGATATAGGTCTTGACCCCTGTCCTGTCTTGGCCCTGCCCAGTTGTGAAGGCTGGGGCTTTTCTGGGCATAGGGTGGTATAAAGTGCCAGTTCTATGGCATAGGATGGTTCTGCAGATGAAGTGAAAATATTCCATGCTTGACCATAATCTTGGCTCACAGAAAGAACTTCAAAGCTGATATAATATTTATCAGATTCACAGTGCTGCTCACCAAGAGGTACCCAACAGGATCCCCCCATATGACAAAATTATTTAGAGATCCATGCTTATATCTTGCTATCAATGACTCATACTTTAGTAAGAATAAGTTCATAAGATAATTTGCCAACAAATAGCTGAGAAAGAAGGGAAGGTCTTATTTCTTCCAGGATGAGAAGATATGTTTAGCACTGAGCATACTAAGCTGGAGGCAGAGGACTTCCCTGAATGGGGTGTTTAACTGAGAGGTTCAGATGAAGACACAGGGGTCAGGAGGTGGAAGGAGTGAGGAGAGAGCAGCAGGTCTTCACTCGACACGCTGATTGAAGATCAATGAGTTTCTGTTAATGACTCTTATTATCCAGTTGCTATACACAACTGGATTAATCTGCATAAGGGGTCGGTACATGACTATTTTAAAGAAATGCTGGAGATACATGATCTAAACTGTTGTTACTGCTTATTCTACAGGTGAGACTGAGGATTCAAGAGAAGATGTATGGGACCTGTGCAAGGTCCCATTGCTAGTTAGTACAGGACCAGGTTGGTTCATTTATTCTGTTTATTGAGCACCAACCCCAAGGTGGTTCTACTCTAGTCTCTAAAGTGGGATGGTAGACTTTTATTTTCTCTGCACTGGTGAGCTAACTAGTCTAGTTGAAAAAACAGATCTTAAATGGTTAACTGCATTATTAAAAGTTATGATGTTATAAATAAAAGTGTAGGGTGTTACAGGGTGGACGACAGGAGAGGTGATTTAGATGGGGGCCTGGTAGAAAGCAAGAGTGAAGGTTTGATGGGAAGTGATCTTTAAGCAGATAACTAAATGATGAATGGTAGGAAACAGAAAGATTTTGCAGTAGCTTTTCTGACAGGGGACAGAAGGGTTTATATTGAGGAGATTTTGCTTTGTACATCCAGGGCTGTCCAGGGAATAAGAATCTGGTTTGGGAGACATGACCATTCAGGTCAAACAGTGTTTTCTGCTGTGAGCACTGGACTTTATTACCCATTATGTGAGATAGCCTTCAAACTCTCTTCCAACTTTGTTCTGATATATTTTTTACAGAGGAACTTTCAGATGATTGGCTGGGCCTCCCAGCAATGCAGAACTTGGAAAGAAGATGTCCTGAAAGAAGACTCTTGTTTTAAATACAAAGTAATGGTGCACATACTTGCAGACGTTCAAGAGTGTGGATCAGACTGTGTACAGCCAGGGCTTCCTCCCATCAGTTCTCCTTCCACACCAGGTGACTAGGGTTGGGCCACCATGCTTGCTTTCAGGCACACTAATATTTATAGGGGTCCATGCCAGACTGACAGACATGTACTCTGTGATCTCTAGCACTGTAGTGATAGAAATCTCATCACTGACCTATGTGACATGAAAAACTCTTAATAAGACTTCATTATTCCACAGTCACAATGTTAGCACGATGCAAGACCTAGGACCAATGCATGCTTTATCACCACCTTGGCAGAACCTCCAAGGTTCTTAAGAGTTAGCAGCTAGGGGTCTCCCCCACTGGGGATTTAGGATGCCGGCTATGTATCCATATAGGCAGTGAGGTCTACAGACTAAAGTTTGGGTTGGGATTTTATATCCATCATTGTTTTTTTCCCCCTGTAATTTCGGTAAAAACTATTTCATGCCTCAGTTTCCTCTTCTAAAAAGGGCAATTCTGAACTGTGGAGAATACCAATCCTCATTTCAACAGGGAACTAGATGCAGGAGTAAACGAGTGAATACAGGTAAAATATTAAGAAGCATTATATGGTAACTGCTAGCCCACATGAAATGTCTGAATTAATTTAGGGGAATAAAGGCACTGACTCACACTCAGCCTTTGCGGGGCGCACGGATATAATGTAGTATAAAGTATATTCCTTCATAATGTAAATATAAGTGCATATTTACAAACTAAACTAAATATACATTTCCATATTATTGTAAAGACTCTTTCTTAGAAAGGCACCAGTGTATTAAGTTGAAATTTAATCTTGCTGAATACTTCTTTGATGTGCCCATCCTACTGGTGTACAAATCCAAAAGCTGAGCTAACTAGGCGCAATGTAATTTGGGGCTGTCTGCTATCCAGAGCACAATAATTCTGCTCTGGGAAGGGCACTTGGTCTGGGGCTTGGGGCAGGGAGTGTGGGGTGTACAGACTGCCAACCACAGCTTCTGCTGAAAGAGATGATTTTGGGGCAGTGGGGAGCTGGAGGTGCTTGCGCTGAGCAGCAGAGATCAGGGATCTGGGCAGAATGGACCCCGAAACAAGAGAGATCAGAGAGGCATCCCTTTCTTAGATTGGCAGCTCATTTCATCCTGAGGTAGAGCCTTGTCCCCGGACACGGAAGCCAGGACCCTGGGGATGTTGCAGCCATGAGCTCTTCAGAGGTGCCTTGCTCTCTTACACCGGGTTCCCTTCCTGCGATCCGGCCGCCGCCGCTCTCCCGCCCGCGCCCCCTCGCGCTCGCGGAGCGTTTAACCCGCTGGGCCCTGGAGCGGCGCTCCTCGGCGCCACCTTCTACGAAAGCCAGCTCCAAGGACCCGTGACAACTTACCCAGACACGCTCCCCCTCGCTGCCCGCCGAGAACCCGGCCTCGTCCGCCCCAGGCACCCGTGTCCTTAGCTACCAGCTCAGTGAAGTTCAGGTGTTTATCCTGGCGCGGGCTCGAGCCTAAGTCCAAGGGCGGGACTGGCCCGCCCGCGGCGGGGGTGGTGCCGCCAGCGGCTGGGGTGGGATGGCCAGTGAGTCCCCGCTCGCCACGTAGGCCAGCTGTTTTTTTTCCCAGGCGGGTTGATTTGGGAGGAAATTCGATGGTGGAGACTGGACGCGCGCTTCCGGATTCCTCATAAGTTTTAATGTTGTGACGATCAGGCTGCACCCTGGATTTTTAAATCAGAATTTCTGGGTTGGAAGGGACCTAGGTATTAGCGTGAAAAAAGTTCCTTCCCCAGGTGTGTTTGCAAAAGTGCATCCCCTGAGGCTGGGAACTAGACAACCAAGAGGAGGCAACTGCTCAGGTCCTTGAGGGGGCGGTCTGGGTCCTGCCCCGACACCTCTCAGCAGGGCACGGGTGCAGAGCTCCCCCGCAGTATCTGATTTTGGCTCCTGGGACCCAAAGGCAAAGGCTTGTGGGCGTGTGGCTGGGAGCCGCTGGAAGGTGAGTGGGTGCTGAAGCGGGAGCGGTTATTGCTTTGGCAGGTGGCCATGAGGAAGAAGGAGAGGGAGACATTTGTTCTAACAAGATGAAATTGAGAAATTAAAAAAAATAGAGTAAGTCACCATTGTATTCTCACTTGTGTATCGAACATCCTCTTGTGTTTGAAAATTCAGAATATACAGCAATGGTATTTATCAAGAAGAAAATAAAAAAGAGAAATATCCATTAATAAAATTAGCGAGTGATCTAATATAAGCATGTCACCACTGCAGTTGGAATGGGTGGCACAAGTAGCAGAGATGGCAAAAAATTTGGGGGTATTGAGGAAAAAAACCAAGGAAGCAGGATGAGATCAGGTTTGGAATTGACCTTTGAGGCCGCTATGACCCAAATAAGCACTGACGGCTTAGAGGAGAGCAGGTTTCATTAGCCTCTATCTGGGACAGGATAAGGGGGAGGAGAAACTGCATATTTGTTCTTTATTTAGGAGAGAAGAAACAGGTAGGTCTTGTAAGCCTGGAAAAATAGGTTCAGGGAAGATCCTTGAGTGTCTTTTCAGTGTTTAGGAAGTTGCTTGATGAGTGGTCAGAAGTGTTCCAGTAGCTGTACTGTAAAAAGATGAATTGGGATAGGTGTGTGTGCCTTAGTTTCAGGTCAACTGTCTTCACCCAGCTGCAGAGCTTCTCAGGAGTGGGAGACATGTTCATCTACTGCAGAATGAGATGCTAGACATGCATCTCAGGTGGACCCAGGACTCACAAAAGAGGGACAACTAAGCAGTCTGGAAGAGGAGACCTGGGCTGGAAGGGTCTTCCAAATGCCAAATACAGTGGTTGCAACACCTGGGAATGAGAAGGACTGGAGGAAGCACAGAGAAATTCACTGATGGACCCCACATCATGCAGCCTGTCTGTTGAAATGTGAGAATATTGGAAAACATCAGCCTTCCACCATCTTCATGGTTTCTCTGAATAGAATCCTAGGCTGTCCCTTATTTCTGATCAGAAGATGGAGGGTGGACTTCAAGAAAAAATTTTGAGTGTGATCTGCAAATATGCGTGTAGGGCATGGGCTATGCACTATTGATGCAGTTAAAGGAGCCAGACTCCCTACTATATGGAGAAGGCTCCACTTTGACTTGGTGCTGGAAAACTTAGGGGATTGGCCAGCATCCTGAAAGACAAGAAAGGACTTTTATAAGGTTCTTTTTGGCAAAGGTGAGAAGTGAAAGATGAATAGTTTATAATGGAAGATTTTAATAAGTTGGTAGACATGAACCACATTCTCAGTTTCTTGGACCTTAAAGCCCAAAAGACGCATATTAAAAGGTGTATTGCCTCTCAAATTATAACTATTGTGAGAAAGGAGAATGTGTTTTTCATATGGGAGTGATGGAAATTATGCAGTTCTGGAGAATATATATATGACGATATGGAAAGGTGTATACCTTCTGATTTCATTCTACTCACAAGACTGTTTTTACCAAAGAATCAGGTGTTGTTTGTTTCCTACAGGAAGAGAAATTGGGTAATGGGAATCAGAGATGGGAAAGAGGCTTCTCACTCCATTAAATTATGGAATGAGTTACCTTTTCAGGAACTAATTATATTAATAATATTTATCATTAATTTCTAAGAAGCATGTACATATGTAGTAATTCCATAACTATTTATAAAATCATGTTTTTCAATCAACAATACTCTTCACAAAATGTGACTTTAAAGATATAGCCCAACACTAAATATATGCTATGACCCAATTTCTTTTAAATGAAAACTTTACTTATAGGCATTAAAAACATTGGAAATGATTCACCAGTCATCTTAACATGTCTTATTGTCAAGCAGTGGAAGTTCAGTTGATTTTAATATTTTTCCTTGGAACTTTATTTGCATCGTTCAAAGTATCTATTGTATACATATTTTTGTCATAATAAAAATGTTTCTAAGGACCAGATATAAAGAAGTTTCTATTTTTTTAAGTTTTTATTTGTGCTAAGTTCTTTTTTTTAAATTTTTTTTATTAGTTGCTCAAAACATTACAATGATCTTGACATATCATACATTTGATTCAAGTGGGGTATGAATTCTTATTTTTCCACATGAGAAGTTTCTATTTTAGATGGCAGACTGGAAACATGTTTTTTTTTTTAATCCTATTTTCTTCTAAAATTCCATTGATTTGCACAAGAAGATATAAAAATGTGAGTAAAAACACAAGAGTGCTAAGAGAAAATTAAAAAAAAGAAAAGAAAGACAAAGGAACTATGAATGAGGGTTGACTAGAGGTTGGTAAGCAGATGGATCCCATTTCCAGAAACCAGAGCAAAAGATATTGAAAGCTAAAACACACCCAGAGAAGGCATTGCAAAAATGAGTCATTCTTCCCAAAAGTAACACAAAGGAACTCCACATCAGTAAACAAAACAAAGAGTGGAAATAGGACATGGGGAACTCAGATGGAATAAACAGTGTTAATAAAAAAAAAAACCAAACTATAAAAGCATTGAAATAAAATACAGAGCATTGTGTTATTATTTGGGGAGGAAAGACAAAAATCTAGAAAACATAAGGTATTGATAAATACCTTATGTATTTATAAGACTTATAAATCCTTGTGCAGCAAGAAAATATAATCAAAGTGAAATGATAATAGACTAGTAGAAAATATTTTTGCATAATGAATTGACTGTAACTATTCATAATATATGGCATTTCTATGAACCAGTTGGAATAATACTAGGAAGAATAGATTAAAAAACACAAGACAATTCACAAACACATATAAGTAACTGAAAACAACTGAAAAGATGCTAAATTTCTCTGATATTCAGGAAAAGGCAAGTTGAAAAGGAATGTCCCTTTTTTTCCCCATTCATCAATATCCATATATTAAAAAATCAGACAAGAATCCAGGATTATTCTCATACTGTCCAATGTAGGAGTCAAAATTGTTGTGTCTTTTATAGACAGCCATAAAGGTAGTAGCTGTCAAACCTTTTGACTGTTATTTCATGCCTAGGAAGCCATCACAACTTGACACTTATGCAGAAAGAATTTTCACTGAACTTTGTTTGTGAGAGCAAAACACTAGAAACTGCTTAAACTCATATCTATCTTATTAGTCATGATGATGTCATAAAATAGAATTCTGTGAAACTGTCAAAAAGAATGAAGCTAGGACTGTACTTACTGGCCAGGAAATTTCTCCAGTGTGCAGTAAGGGGAAAAAAGAGAATTATATGATTAAAATTAGACTTATGATTACACTGTTGGAGCACGTGTTTCTGTTTGTGCATGCTCACATGTATAATACAGGTAGAAAGGCACAGAAGATTTGATCAGGAAGATTACACACCAGAGTGATCATAGTGGATACTTCTGGAGGGGAACTGACTCAAGTGAGGAGAGTGACAGGTGGCTTCCCACGTGTTATGATTTGTTTCTGTATTGTTTCATTTTTTTTTTTACAAATGTCATGTGTTGTTTCATGATACCAAAACCACATAAAAATTTTTGTAGTTGTAGATGGACAGCATGCCATTATTTTATTTATTTTTGTGGTGCTGAGGATCAAATCCAGTGCCTCACATGTGCTAGACAAGCACTCTGCCTCTGACCCCTAGCCTCAGTCCCCAAACCAAAACTTTTAAATATGCAAATTTTCTGTTTTAAAAAGACTCATTTTAGGAGCATATTATCTTTAGGGATGAATTTATAAAATAGTGGGGAAAGTCCAGTCATCAGATGCTCTATTCAAAATATATCACTTTTAGCAAACTGTATTATTTTGGTAGATTATAAAAATCTAGGAGAAGGACATCATTAGTATAAGGGGGGATTCATTTGTCCTATGACAAGAGGAAAAGAGCATTAGCTGGAATAGAATTAGCAAACAGACATGTCCAGCTCATGTGAAGGAGTAGAACAAATACTACATGTGAATAATTAATCCGAGATGGGAAGGAGCCAGGGCATATCTGTCCTGCTACCTTGCTGGGGAAAGTAATCATCTACCAGAGATGTGCAAACATTTCAGAAAGCTAAGACTCAAGGAAGACAATGACAAACTTGGCACATGGTTGAAATTCCCCATGTACTACATTTCTCAGAATGGCTGGGCACAGAGCCCAACATTCATTCCACCTCTCACCAGAAGGATAAAGGGACATGTTTCTATATGTCTGTTCTTGCTCTTCTACTCATTTCAAGATTGTTATCACCAGTAATCAACATTTTCCCCTGAATATTTGTAGCATGAAAGACATGGGGATAGATTTATGTAGATTTGACCTAGATTGTTGTGCCAAGTTTAAGTCATGTTGGAAGATAATTCGAATATAGCCAGTGTCTCATGGCCAAGATAAGTATTCTCCTCTTTTCATTTTACCTTTATTTTCTGGGATTTATTTTCCTTTTGGATTCTGTCTTTGACCAGTGGAAATACTCATAGTAAAGGGCATTAACTGCTTATATTAACTATAAAAATTCACTGATGGGGGCTGGAGATGTGACTCAAGTGGTAGCGCGCTCGCCTGGCATGCGTGCGGCCTGGGTTCGATCCTCAGCATCACATACAAACAAAGATGTTGTGTCCACTGAAAACTAAAAAATAATATTTAAAAAATTCTCTCTCTCTTTAAAAAAAAATCATTGATGAATATGTCACCAGGGTGAGGAGTCTGTCTGTCTGTCTCTCTTTTGCACTGTACTGGGGATTGAACCCAGGGACACTTTACCACTGAGCTGTATCCCCATCCCTTTTTAAAAATTTTAATTTGAGGTAGGGTCTTAAGTTGTTCAGACTGACCTCAAATTCATAATCTTCCTGCGTTAGTTTCTTGAGTTTCTGGGATTACAGGTGTGTGTCTCTAAATTTTACAGAAGTATAATTTACGTGCTATGAAACCCAATTTAAGTGTATACTCTGTGTTTTGGTAAATTTATGTGCTTCTGCAGTTGGGCATGAACACAATCCATTTTCTAAACATTTACATCCCACCAATCATTTCTGTTGGGAGCATTTTAAACTAAATATTTGGCTTAAATTCATTGAGGAGTGGAGGTAACAAAAGTGTTATAGATTCTGGCTCCAAACCCATGTGGTAACTTGTGCTCTTGTCCAAGGACTGTTTCCCTCATTTTTATTTTTTTTTTTTTGCTTAAATCTAAGATGATAACTTTTACCTCGTCTCTCCTTAGGACCCTAACCCATCCTCTTGGTCTTCCCAGTTCAGCCCTCTGACAGTGCAACCTTTGTGAGATTCTGTTTTCCAGTCATCCTCTTGGCTTTTACAGACGGCTGAGATTTGAATGTGTCTCCCCAAAGTTCAAGTATTGGATTAATTAATCCCTAAATTTATGTCTTGATTATATGTGGAGGTGGGCCTTTGGGAAGTTGTTATTGTTCAATGTCATGAGAGTGGGGTCCCATGACGGGAGTAGGGATTTAATAAGAGGAAGGGATACCAAGCACACACTTCTTTTGCTCTTGCCATATGATGACCTCTCCCATGTTACAATGCAGCAGGAAGGCCCTCACCAGCTACTAGCGCAATGTTCTTGGGCTTTCCAGTCTCCAAAACTGCAAGGAGAAAATCTTTTCTATATAATTTACCCAGTCTGTGTCATTCGTTATAGCAGCAGAAAATGGACAGAGACAGCCTTCATGATTTTGTCTCTTTTCCTCACATGAACACCTACAGGAGCCAGTATGTCCCCCTGTACCAGCTCTTGACAAACCCAGCACAAGATAGGTTTAACTATCAGGATTTTAGCTTCCATATTATTGAGGGTATGTGTCTTACTTCTTTTCCTAAAAGTTCAGTCAAATATATTAAAAGATTTTAAAAATCTATGATTTCTAAATCTAATACTGGAAGATATTCTCTGAACATCTAGTTATTCATAGAACTGAAAATGGAAGTCATCCTATTTTCCCTTATAAACACTTTCTTAAGAGACTATTCCAGGAGTCTCCTACAGTGTACATGGAAGGCAGCTATGCTATACCCCCAAAGTACAAGTTGGGTGCATAAGCTGACTTTCAAGAAGGTATGCAGACCTCCTCCTCCGGGGCAGTCAGAGAAATGCAAATCAAAACCACCCTAAGATACCATCTCACTCCAGTAAGATTGGCAGCCATTAGGAAGTCAAACAACAACAAGTGCTGGCGAGGATGTGGGGAAAAGGGTACACTTGTACATTGCTGGTGGGACTGCAAATTGGTGCGGCCAATTTGGAAAGCAGTATGGAGATTCCTGGGAAAGCTGGGAATGGAACCACCATTTGACCCAGCTATTGCCCTTCTCCGACTATTCCCTGAAGTCCTTAAAAGAGCGTACTATAGGGATACTGCCACATCGATGTTCATAGCAGCACAATTCACAATAGCTAGACTGTGGAACCAACTTAGATGCCCTTCAATAGATGAATGGATTAAAAAAATGTGGCATTTATACACAATGGAGTATTACTCTGCATTAAAAAATGACAAAATCATAGAATTTGCAGGGAAATGGATGACATTAGAGCAGATTATGCTAAGTGAAGCTAGCCAATCCCTAAAAAACAAATGCCAAATGTCTTCTTTGATATAAGGAGAGCAACTAAAAACAGAGCAGGGAGGAAGAGCATGAGAAAAAGATTAACATTAAACAGGGACGAGAGGTGGGAGGGAAAGGGAGAAAGAAGGGAAATTGCATGGAAATGGAAGGTGACCCTCATTGTTATACAAAATTACATATAAGAGGATGAGAGGGGAAAGGGGAAAAAAATCAAGGGAGAGAAATGAATTACAGTAGAAGGGGTAGAGATAGAAGATGGGAGGGGAGGGGAGGGGGGATAGTAGAGGATAGGAAAGATAGCAGAATACAACAGTCACTAGTATGGCAATATGTAAAAACGTGGATGTGTAACCGATGTGATTCTGCAGTCTATATACGGTGTAAAAATGGGAGTTCATAACCCACTTGAACCAAATGTATGAAATATGATATGTCAAGAGCTTTGTAATGTTTTAAACAACCAATAAAAAAAAAGAAAAAAAAGAAGGTATGCAGAATGGGACAATTTTAAGGGAATTCATTTACAGGTCGCATGTACTCTGCTAAAATGGGTCTGCCTGAGAATGGCCTGTAGTCTGTTCTCAGTCACCTGATTCTCCTGTCTTCCCTCTCTTCATAATGAATCTTGTCCTATTGCACACATCATGGGGATACTTCTCACCCTTTCTGAATCCTACTCATGTTGAGCACTAGGATAGGAAAACCTACTGGGTGATAATTGGCAAATTCAAGAATAGACAGATCCTGAGGAATTTGTGGTGTATTCCTGCAATGGAATACCATACAGTGACGAAAAGGAATGAATTATCCCTACGTACACTTTGGATAATTCTCACAACCAGCATTGAGCCAAAGAATGAGACACAAAAGCACATATTGTGTGATTCATGTTATAAAGGTTTGAATTCAATGATACTATTTTAAGTAATAAAAATCAGAGTGGTGGTTACCTTTGGGGAGTCATGACAGAGAGGATACGAGAAGGTTTCTAAGGTCTGCCCATGATCTCCATCTAGTCCTGGGTATACAATCTTCACTATGTAAAACTTCACCCAACTGTATACACTTGTGTGGATTTTTTCTGATTATATGTTCTATTTTAATTAGTTCAAAAAGTTTACTTGAAAAGACTTCATGCTTCTTGTGACCAAAAGAAAACCATGGCAACTATTTTGTGCTAAGTATTTTTTTTTTGTTTTAGCTATTTTTTTTTATTGTAGATGGTAAAGGTGATATTCAGGTGAATATTGCACCACTGCAAATATTATTTAGCCTTATTCTGTGCACAAAGTACAGCTTCTTTAGGCCAATAGCCTTTTCTTTTCTTTTTTGCTAGGCTCCACTTTGTTAAGGATAAGGATTCCAGTTGGTCTGCAGCCCTTCTGGTTGAGGCAATCACCGCTAAGCAGGTATAATTGTGTGTGGGATTATTAGGTAACAAGTTTTCACTTGAGATATGATTCTTGCAGCATCTTTCATTTCTGGCAGGATGGAGGCAGGATTTAATAATGCCAGGTCCATGGGAGGATTTTCTTGTCCGATTGCAACTTGGCAAGGGACCCTGTATACCTTCTATGTGGGCCCTTTGGGGCTCATCCTATGGGGGCCAACTGTTGGCTTCCAGGGACACACTCCTGTGCAATAGGCAGAGGCACAGTGTCTTGTGTTGCAGGTGTCATCCTGCACCCTATGTGCAGAAATCTTCAGTGTCAAGACAAGCAATCTCTTGCTTTTAACCCTAAGTGATTCTTTAGAAGTTTAACAGTAGACTCATGTTCTTGTGACAAATTGATTCATGGAGAACTTCCACATTATCAAATTTATAATTTCAGTGTTTGCACTTGTCACACCTTGGTCTTTGGTCTTATGTTTAAAATTTGAAAAATGACAGTAGTAATAGCTTCTGGAGAAGCACTTCTTTAGATTTGCCACACAGGAAGGTCCATCCTCCCCAGAATGATCAAGCACACCCATCCCCTGTCAGGGCCACTAGATGGTATACCTGACTTCTCTCCTGCCGTGTGAGGTCTTCCTTTGTCCCTACCCATGTGCCACTCCCAGGTGAGTTTGGAACCCAGCCAGGCTTCTTCCTAAAGCCTGCCTTCTCTTGATCAGTGGGATCCCAGGATGCATGTTGTGTTAGACAACTTTCCATCCCTGCAACAAAATATTTGAGCTACTCAGGGAAGGAAAGATTTTTTTTTTTTTTTTGGCTTCTGATTTCAGAGGTTTTCATGGTCATTAGGCTCTTTTGTTTGGGGGCTGCTGGCAAGGCAGGACATCATGGTGGGCAGCACATGGCAGAACAGTTTCTCAACTCATGGCAGCCAGGAAATGGGGAGGAGCAGCTGCAATCCCAGTCCTTCAAGGGCAGCGTCCTCCACGACACATCTTCCTTCCACTAGGCCCTTTCTATGAAGGGCTTTGCCACCTCTTAATAATGCCACAGCTTGGTGATTAAGCCTTTATTATATAGGTCTTTGGAAGGTCATTTATGATCCAAACCATAAGAGATGGGGAAGAAGAGGAGGAGAGAGCCAGGGCATAACAATTACATTGAACTCTGGCTCAGCAGAAACCCAGGAGGAAACTGAACTGCTGGCTTGTGGTCAGAGGCTGACAGGCAACACCATCATGTCAGAAACACACCACCATCATTTGTCTGCTAATATATTTAATCTGTCACAGGTAGGTAGGTTAGGGGATGTCAGTGTCTAGTGTGGGAGCTGCAGATAAGTGAAATTCGCAAGTAGAAAACATTGGTAAGTGATGTAGTACAATTTTTTTGATGTTAGACATGGGAGATTTTAGAAATCAGTTAAATCCAGACGTTTCCTAACTGTGGTTTTGTAAAATTAACTTGGGAGCTGTGGAACCCTCGCACCAACTTGACTTGATCAGTTCCATTGTTTTGCATGTTTTCTGTAGTGGAGAATAAATAGCAAGCATTATGAGATCAGAGTCTGGTATCCACCCGAGATGAAGAGAGGTCGAGTAGCCTTGTGTTTGAGATCAAGTTTTACCCCTTATTGTCAGTATGATGTTTGGTAAGCTGTTAACTTGATCTCTTTGAGCTTCATTTTTTTCTCATCTGTGAAGTGGGCATAACAACACATACTTGTTCTGGTTTTTGTGAAATAAGTCATGATACAAAAAAATCTTCAGAGCCAACACTTATTGAGTCCTTATAATGTGCCAGGCACTTTTCTAAGTTCCTTTCATATATTAATTTAAGAGTTTTAATACAGATGAGGAACCTGAAACACAAAGACAGTAACTTGTTCAGAATTATGGTTAGTAAATTCTGGCATTAGTATTGCATTTCAAGCAGGAACACAATCTTCACCACAATGCTGTCCCTCCTCTTGTTGTGAGTAATAAAACATTGAGAGCTGCAGTTTATTGAGGATTTACTGTTGTGTCAGGCATTGTGCTAAGACCTTTGCATGGATTATTGTAAAATAATTCCTATAGCAGTTGACTTGTGGCCTGTTAGTACTCCCACTTTACAGGTAAGAAAACTGGGGTTTAGTGAACTTGGTGAGGTTCACTTAGTTTGTAAGTTGGGAATTTGACTCCACCATGTGTTGATTTTTCTAGGAGATCCAGCATAGTGTGGGACACACAGGGGTGGGAGTGGCTTCAAGGGCATGTGAGGTTGCAAAGGATCCTCTACTTAAGGATCCCATGCTTTCTTTAAAGTTCTGAATTTACTGTCTTAAAATTCTCATAATTTTATTTATTTATTTATTTATTTATTTATTTATTTATTTATCTATCTATCTATCTATTTATTTTGCTGCACTAGAGATTGAACTCAGAACCTTACTCATGCTAGGCAAGCATCCATCACTGAGCTGTTTCCCTAGCCATCAAAGATGGGACAATGGAGTTTGCACATGAACACAAATGGTCTTCCAGGTGGCAGGGTACACATGGGGTTGTGGTCCAGGCAGAGTCCACATGTAAGTGGCTCAGGCTCTGGGCACAGTGGGTAGTCACACATAACCATCGACTCTGCCCACATGTGGATGTTTTGGGGGGGAGTTTAAAGTGCCACACAGCCCCAAGGAGGTAGCTAGACCTGGATCTGGTGCCAGATAGGTGTAGCCATGTTGTCAACAGCAGCCCAATCAGTGGGCAGTAGCAGTGACTGTTGCTGCAGGAGAGAGAATAGTTGCACATAGGTAGCACCAAGATCTAAGGTAAAGGGCTGGCTTGCCTATCATCTCTGGAGTCTGTTCCTGAGACAGCTAAACAAATATTAACTAGCTGAGCATCAGAACAGGAACTGCTAATGCTTAGGCAGTAAACTGTGTCAGCAAGTCACTATACAATGTAATTGTATGTATGGACATTTCAATAAAGCACATGGAAGAGTTATCAGAATTCTTCAAAGAGTTATAATTTCTGGCTTTGAGAATTGCTGTTGCATTGTTGCGAAGCAAATGTTCACAGGCTTAAAAAAAGAAATTAAATTCAAAGATTGTTGCATTGGAAGGAAAAAAATACTATATTCATTTGGAACGTCACATAAACCAATTATTAGTGTGGAAGACAATTTTAAAATTAAATTTTCCTTATAATTGAAGATACCGTGACAAAAATGCATAAGCGGGCATGTTAATTACATACAAATCATGAAGCCACTTTTGGTTCTCTGCACAACATCCACAAATTAGAGGAAAAGTCAGAGGAGGCATTAAAATGCCATTGTATGAATTCACATTTAAAAATAGTCTTATATGCAATTGATAAGTAGAAGAAGTTAAATCTTTTTAGAAAAAGTTGTTCCATGAGACACATCAACTCTAGATGTACTAAAATTTATGTTTTGAAATCATTGATCAGAAATACATCTTAAGGAAGAAGCTTTCTATTTAAGTGGTTTTCCGGTTCTTTGTTCTGCTTTTTGAGCAGAGGGCCCCACGGTTATTGTTTTGCACTGGGCTCTTTGCCTCTGTCCCACCTTTGCAGGGCCATTCTCGCTGACTCTCATATTGCTCTTTCACTGGGGTGCCCCTGAAGCTGCTGGGGACCCCAGAGCCCAAGGAACCCATCTCCTGTTTCTGACTCTGTGGTGCCTCCTGGAAGGATTTTTTCTTCCTATCGAGAGAAAACTGTATATAGTACTTTCCATTAATTGAATCACTCCAAACACATCCGTCTCCCCAGGGCACCAACTGCAACATTCATAAATAGATGGCAGTGATAATCCATATACATAAGACACAGCAGAAACACAGTAACCTCCCCATTTTATTGTTTGTCCTCCCCTTGAAAACCTCTCTTCTCTCTAGCTAGCTCATCACAATTTTCTTTCTCCAAGTCTTCTCAAAACCCTTCTGATGTTCTAAACAATTCAGGTCTAGCTCTAAGTTCACACACCTGAGTAAACCAAAGGTCAGAGTGAGATAAGGACCGCTGCGATGCTCAGTTCTGCTTCTTGGTTCTGGGAGGGCTCATTCCAAGGAATTTCTAAAATCCCTCCCCGGAAAAGCATGTTTCGTCCTAAGTGTCATTCTTCTAAGGAAAGCTATTTCCCATTTTCTTTGTTTTCTCCACTTTCATTGTTTTTCCTTCCAAATTCTGCAAAGTTAAAATTATCCTCAGACTCTCCTATTCTCGTTTTCTCTTACTGAATTTTGTCTGTGAGTCAAAAGTGTATTTGATCATTTCAAAAATATTTATGCTTTTCTCTTGGGTCCTCAATAGAGATTTATTGCAAGAATAATTCTGTTACTCTCAGAGATCTTCAGGACTAGAAAGGGCCCAGATGGTTTAGCCACTAACTTTCCTTAACTTTTTTTTAGAAGGGAAAAACCCTTTTAACACTCAGAGTAGTCATTTTAATCTTGATCAGCTGGTATTATTAGAAAGTTCCTTCTTATGTGAAGCCAATATCTGTCTTTTTCCTAGTATTAAAGAAAATAAAAGGCTTGTTTTTATGAATGAACTCAGGCAAAAGAAGGGGCTCTCATTTTTTTTTTCAATGCCACTGGGAGATTCTAGTTGTCCCAGTCATCACCAACTTCTATTTCATCAACTACTAAGATTTTTTTTTTTAATTTAAAAGACTAATTCATTATCAAATAGCATCTCCCATATTTGAATTTTTCACATTTTGAACTATTTTTATTGCTTTGGACTAGGAAGACTTTTGTAGGATAAGAGTAATTACCAATTATAATGTTGTTCTGTTGCAAAAATGCATCTTCATTTTCAAAGACTGACATGCCCCAGTGAAGCTGTACTTCTCCAAGCTAACATCCATCAAGTGTTCTAAGTGGAAAGTGTTCCTGAGGTGGGGCTGCACAGGAAAGTCTTGTTGTAACCAGCTACTTTTTTTAAGTTAATTTTTTATTTTAATTAGTTTTACATGACAGTAGGATACATTTGTGTACTTTGATATATCATACATAAATGAGGTATAATTTCTCATTTTTCTGATTGTTCATTAGTTGTAGAATCCCATTGGTCATGCATATATGTACATCAGGTAATAATGTCTGCTACTTTTTAAGAATTTGGTGGAAGGAAGTGACAAAAGTGGCCATATTTCAGATCCAGGCAATTCAGTGTTGTTGTTTTTGTTAGATAGATTTCATGACTGTATATGAATATTTGAGACCAATTACACAGATGGATACTAAGTACAGTTGGCCCTCCATATTCACAGGTTCACAGGCAACCAACCTTGGATAGAAAATATTCAGGAAAAAAATTCCAGAAAGGCACAAAAAGCCAAAAGTTCAGTTTATCGCACATGGAGTATTAAGCTGAATCCAAACAAATGCAGTGATGTGTTGGCCTTGTATTAGGTATTATATGTCATCTGGAGATGATTTAAAGCATATGAGAGATTGTATGTAGGTTATATGCAAATGCTCTGTTGTTTTATCTAAGGAACTTGGGTGTTCTCAGATTTTGTCATGGGGCAGTTTCCTGGAACCAGTGCTCCACTGATACCTAGAGAAACCATTCCAAAGTTTCAAAGATACTGAAATAGGGAGAAAAAACACAATGCCAGGCTTCAGATGTTCAATTCAATGTTCAGACTCAAGATAAGAGGAGGCACATAGGCAGGGAGAAGAAGCCACCACACCAGTGCATAGTGGCAGGTGTTCATACCCCTACACTGGGAGTAAGACTGGAGCAGTCCATGCAGCAGTCAACACAAAGGTCCAGGAACATTGTTTCTTCAAATGCTAGTTTTGGTACAGAGCAAATGTGGTGCCTGCTTTCATGCCTCACAGAGTCAACAATGCCATGGGCACAGCCTCCAAGTTCCCATTGCCCAGAACCCCCTAGACCAGGGAAACCCAGAGTACATTACTCCTCCCCACTGGGTATTTATTGTTCATTTATAACTCTTCAGCGATCCCTTATGCTCAAGCAGGGTTGCTTAGAAACATATTTGACATAGGATGCTTTACTGGGTTGCCAGGGCAACAGAACTAGAAAGTTAGGAGAGAATTCTCATGCAAAAAGGAATAAGATTTTGTTAGCTTTCCCCACACTATGTAAATACAAATAAAAGGCAACAGAGGATCAGACTGCTGTTTCTACAGAGTGTATACCTAATGGATGAGAGGTCAGATTTCCAAAAATATTAAACAGAAAACCAAAAGTTCCTGTGTGCCAAACAGCAATCAGAAAGTTCTTGTACTTCATTCAGTGATTGCATTATTCACCCCTCTATTTCTAGCACCATAGATAGTAGATACCCAATATATATATGTGTTGAGCGAAGGGATCCTGGTGACTTGGAAGGCTGAGGCAGAAGGATAGCAAGTTTGAGGCTAGTCTCAGCATCTTAGTTAGACTCTAAGCAACCTAGCAAGACCCTGTCTCAAAATAAAAATGGCAGAAGATGCAGCTCAATGATTAAGCACCCCTGGGTTCAGTCCCTAGTGTTTCTCTGCCCCACCGCAGAAAAACTTTTATTTAGGATAGACAATCAAATGTAAAGCAGATCCAACCTTAGAAGCAGTAGGATATATTATTCACTGAGTGACGTGAAAGCTGATAGGTTGTGAACCAGTTTATTTAGAGATAAATGACCACTTGAAAGATATTTGTTAGACAAAAATATATTAATGCTCCTGAGACATTAAGGAAAATGTAGAAAGTGCTTCGAATACTTATTTTTGAAGGCAGAGAGGTGTCAAAATTTTAGTGTTTCTAAAATTTACTAATGAAGCAATTAAAGTTTCATTTCCTTAAAAATACTACTTGTTTAGAATGTTTCATTCTTCTATTAGTTCAATATTTCTCTCTTTCCTTTTTCAAGTTAAACTATGTTGTCTTTGTATGTCCTCAGTAAAAGGATTGATCTTATGTACTCACTCTTTGGTTGTGTACTCACTCTTTGGTTAAAAGAATGTATCCTGTGATGTTCTTGAATTTTCAATTTTTGGTTTTACCATTACTCATTAGCTCTTGAACCTAACAGAGGCAAAATTAGATCGATGTTTAGTGATCACAGCTCAACCACTATCCCTACGGGGAAGGTATCAATGTAAGCAATATTAATGAAATGGCAGCATGGGAGGTACACATTCTCATGACTTTAAATGTTTAAAAATTTGTGTATTCCCATATAAATGACTTGAAAGAACATTTCATTGAGTCTATTATAAAAATAAGTTTTGCTCACAAACCAGTAATTAATAGAAATCTAATGTGTACTTTTTTTCCTAATAGAATAAAGAAAACTAGGAATTGTTTGACACATTGGGATGCAAATAGAATTGGTGAGTTACAGATTTATTTTATCCAATGAGCAGGTTTGATCCCACTAAGGCCTTCATGTGATCATCTAACAGAAGGGTTAATAAGCAATACAAATAAGACTTCACTTTTTGAAGTAAACACTATTTTTCTTAATTACAAATTATGTGTCTTTAAATCTGATGTTGAAAATTATCAGCAGTAAAACTGATTTATGGGGTCATTACTTAAAATTATCTTTTTTTTTCCTAAATGCATTCCTTTCTCTTTCTTTCTTTCTTTCTTTTTCTCTCTCTTTCTCCTCCCTCCCTCCCTCCCTCCCTCCCTCCCTCCCTCCCTCCCTTCCTTCCTTCCTTCCTTCCCTGTATTGGAGATTGGAGAGGGGCACTCTACCACTGAGCCTGTTTTTTATTTTTCATGTTGAGACAGGGTATTGTTAAGTTGCAGAGACTGGATTCCAACTTGTAATCCTCTTGCCTTAGACTCCCAAGTAACTGGGATTACAGACATACACCATCCCACCTGCCTCCTAAAAGTATCTTATATTTCTATTTTCAAATTAAATTAGAGGCCAACTTCATTAATATGTTTTTATAACTAAATGCTCAGAGTCTATTGAAAAGGCTATGATGTCCATACTTACCAGACTAAAAATGATAGGAAAAACCAGATAGATAATTTAAATGCTTAGAAAAATATCAGTGTGTCAATTGTGTCCTGGAAATAAGGGTGCCACTTTTGAAAGCTTCAGTGATTCTTAGTAGCCTGGACACTTGAAGCATTAGGAGGAATTCCAAATAGTCTAGCATTTTAACACTTTTTATTTGATTTATTTGAAGCTTAATTACTGGCATTTTCTCTCCACTTCTTCCTGAGGTTTATTTGCTTCCATTCTCCCTTTGAAAGAATCCATGCAAGTATCTGCTCCAAGGTACTCCCCAAGGACGATCATCATTTTTGGAGATATTAGACTAGAGAAAAACATAGAAAAAAGTTGTGACCTTTTACAATCCTTTCAGTAGTTGAAGAGACTATATTGCAAAGATTAAGTGAAAATTCCACAAAGTTTGAAATGTCATGATCTATGTTGTGCAACTGTCCCATTAGGGAGGGATGGACAGAGAAGTGTTGCTGTCACAATTAGTTGAGGGCCATCAATACTCTCAATGTTGTCCATCTTGGCTCCACCTTGGAATCATCCCTTTAGTTTTAAAAAGTACCAATTAATTCATATATCACACTCATTGGTTCTTTCGAAAGATCAAGTGGCCCTGGACTTACTGTTATGCATACTTATTTACTAGACTAGTAAACAGTAGCTAAAACTAGAAAGAAAACCAAACAAATTAAGCAGAATATCTGGGCTTTGGCATCCAGAGATCTATAGTATCAAATGGGACCCAGGTGATTCCAATGTGCTCCTGAGCTTTTTGATGATAGAAGCTGTATCTTCAGATTACTTTTGTTTACAGCAGCCCATTGGTTCTCAACTTGACTCAGCAAATATTTTTGGATGCTTATTACATGTTAGGTGCTGTCCTAGGCAGGAGCACAAATGGGAAGCAATTCAGAAAATGTGTTTTGTCCTCAGGAAAACTGTAAGCTGGCCAACAGCTACAGTGTGATGTATGAATGCTACAAGAGGAAGGGAAAAGCATCAGGGCATCATACAATGCAGGATCTTGACCTGCCTAACCAAGTGGGCAAGCTAAGGATGAATAGGAAATATGTGGAATGTATATAAATAGGAAAGAAAGTATGGTATTTGCCAACAATATAACCCCAAATGCTTCAAAATCTGAAGCTTTTTGAGCACCCACATGATACCACAAATGGAAAATACTATACCTTATCTGACAGATCATGATCAAATGCAGACAGAGTAAAACTATTGTACAAAATTTCCTTCTGCTATTTGTTTAAGGTGTACATGAAACAAATAAATTTCATGCTTAGACTTAGGTGCCATCTCCAGGATATCTCATTATGTATATGCAAATATTCTAAAATCTGAAAAAATCTGAAATCTCAAAGACTTCTAGTCTGAGGCATCTCGTGGATGGATGGAAACAATCTTTACTTATAGCAGGGGAGGAGTGCATCCTGATAGAAAAGCTTTGTAATCTGTTGGGAAACTGGTTTAAAACTACTCTAGCACACATTAGCTGTTTAATCATGCAACATTACTTTCTTTAAACTTTGGATTCCCTAAAAATGATAAAATTCATGCAAAACTGTCAGTGCAGTAACTGGCACATAAGCCTCCATTGATGTTAGATGTAAGCCTGGGTTGGAATCATCCATGAATATCCCAGAGTTTACTGGACTGACCTTGTAGGAAGTTGTAGAAACTGTTTTACTAAAATAAATGAGGAATTTTTCAAATACTTTTAATATCTTCCTAGCAGAACATTCAGGATTTTAACCTTTCTTTTTGAAACAGAACTCTACTCAAATAATTGGTTGAAAACAGAAATGCACAAAGCAAAAACAGAAAAGCAAAACCTCCCAAATAATTCAGATGACATTTGTTTCTGTACTGAAACAAACAAACAAAAAACAAACAAAAAAAACGTATGCTCTGTAAGGCCTAAATAGTGGTTAAATTTTGTGTCTGAAGTAATCAAGACACAGCTAGCAAGAATCCAATAAATTGTCCTTGTGCTATTAAAGTTCTTCCTCTCATCTTTTGAAAAATGTGAAGTTTCTCAAAGAAGTAGCAATGCTTGAGCAATTTGTTTACAAACAACCAAAGGGATATTGAGATCATTATTAACTTACTGCTTAAGGACAACTGCAAAGTATGCAAATTTGGGAATTAGGAGGTAAACTTGTTCCTCTAAAATAGCATTGAAAATTTTTTGGGCCACATACTCCTGATCCAGTAGAGGTAATAGAAATGGATACCTGGAATAACAATAACAAAAGTTATGTCATTAGAGTGGTATTTTTTTATAGTCTTTATGAGCATCAATTATTAAATTCAGACATGGGATTATAATAGGTTGCTTTAAATAGTCAAAAAAAGAGTAAATATTAGGGATTGCTTTGTGTTTTCTCTCCAGGCCAATATTAGGAACAGTGCTAATATATTTAATTTCCTCTAGTGAACTTCTTGCCTTTGTTTATTTTCTGTGTTGTGATGATCTGAACAAATAAAAGCAATTGTTTTAAGATTTCTTTGTATCTTTCTTCTTCCCAAACTTCAAATAATTGTGCACTATTAAGTAATAAAATAGTAAATTTAATTTTATCAAAAAAGTATCTTGAGCATGTGTAATGTATCGTTTTAGGTTGACCATTCTTAAGCATTCAACAGAAATAAATATGATCCAATAGGAGTTGAAATGTATGAGAATATAAATATCCTACAAAGTAATACCTTGTTATTTTATACTTTTATGTACTCTTTCAATTATTAGAACCATACTTGTTAGAGAAATTTTCTTTATCTCAGCTGATTCTTGGAATCTGATTAATTTTCCATAATTGAGTGTTGGCAGTCTTTATTACGTTATTCTCCTAAAAGTTTCTTAGAACTTGAGCGTAAAGGTTTCTAACATTTTTAAAAAACTATAACATCTAGGTCATTTTACCCCAATTGTATACCATTTCATTATTATTGACTTTTCTTTTTCTAAACATTTTGTATTTATCTTTTATGTGCCTAGGAACCCTGAGTTCATAAGAGTCATCAATTAACATCAAGGCACTACCTTATCCTGGCTGGCCACATTCTTTCTGACCTTCACAATCTAATTGTAAACAGCACTTTATGAGTTATTATTATCAATTCTTACTAATATTGTTATTCTAGTAATAATGTTAAGAAAATATGTTTTTAAAATATATTTTAAAATATATGCATGCTGTATTTACACATGTATAAACTATATACGCACTTACATTATTTATATATATGTATACTTATATATATATATATATATATATATATATATATATATAAAATATTCTAAGTCTTATAAAGACTGTCTAGTACATGATTTATAGATAATAATAAAGTATGGGCTATTTTTTCTTATAATTCTGTGGGATCAATTACTTCTCACAGGATGCTGAATTTTGGCAATACATTTATTTTATTGCATGGATAGACTGTATTTGAATTTTTTTTTTGTACCAGGGATTTATCTCAGGGGCACTCGACCACTGAGCCACATCCCCAGCCCTATTTTGTATTTTATTTAGAGGCAGTGTCTCTCCGAGTTGCTTAGAACCTTGTTTTTGCTGAGGCTGGCTTTGAACTGGAGAAGCCTCCCCAGCCACTGGGTGTACTACCACACCTGTTGTCTATTCATTGTTTACCTGTCTTGAGTCAGTTTTGTTTGCTTGTGTCTCCTTAGGAATTTTCCATTTCATTTAAGATATCTAGTTGGTTTGCATGTATTCCCTTATGATACTTTCTCTTTCTGTAATGATAGTAGTCACGTCCTCTCTTTTACTCTTTTTTAAAAAAATTTTTAGTAGTTTCAGTTTTTTCTAATTTCTTTCTTGGACAGTCTAGCTAAAGTTTTTTATTTTTTTATTTTTGGTTGTATATGGATACAATACCTTTATTTTGTTTATTTAGTTTTTTATGTGGTGCTGGGGATCGAACCCAGTTCCTCATTCTAGGCAAGCACTCTACCACTGAGACACAACCTCAGCCCTAAACTTTTGTTAATTTTATTGATTATTTCAAAGAATCAGCTTTTAGTTTCATTGATTTTTTTGTTTTCCATTTCCCATTTAGTTCATTTCTGCTACACTATTCATTATTTCTGCTCACTTTGGATTTAGTATGTAGTTTCTTAAGGTGGAAGATTATTTATTTCGTATCTTTCTTCTTTTTTAATGTCATTTACAGTCATGAATTTCTCTCTGCTTTAATTGTATCTCATAAATTTTGTTATGTTGTATTTCTACATCTCTATAAATTTCCCAAATATTCTTCTGCTTTTGATTTTTAACTTCATTCCATTTTAGTTGGAGAATGTTCTTTGACTTCATTCCTTTCAAGCTTACCGATGGCCTATCCTGGAAAATGTTCTATATGAACTTGAGAAGAACATGTACCATGTTCTTGTAGAGTAGCATATAGATGTCCATTAGGTATGCTTAATTTATTGTGCTCTGTGCTTATTTGAATTTTTATTTATTTATTTATTTTTGGTACTGGGGATTGAACTCAGGGGTGCCTAAAATTGAGCCTTATACTTTTTATTTTGAGACAGGGTCTCACTATGTTGCTTAGGGCCTCGCTAAGTTGCTGAGGCTGGTTTTGAACTTGTGATCCTTCTGCCTCAGCCTCTTAAGTAGCTGGGATTACAGGTACGCACTATAATGCCCAGCTGTTCTGTGCCCTTTAGATCACAGGAATATCTGTTTAAAAACTATATGTTTTAAGTTATTCTCTTAGAGGTCTTTCTAGGGTATATAATATGTATCTTAAACTATCAGAATCTACTTTAGAGTTATACTGCCTTAATTTTATTTCTATATAGCTGTTAGTTTTTCTACTATAATGCTATATTATAATATATTATGCCAATATATGCCATAAGCCTGATGATACATTGTTTTAGTTATCGCTTCTTAAGTTTTATATTTGCTAGAAGCTGAGAAAGTAAAGGAGAACAAGTATATATAACCAGAAGTTTAGAAGAAACTATATAATATATACTTCTGAACATTCTGGTTCTTTTCCTCTCTTCCTGTGAATTTGAGTTAGTGTCTAGTGTCATTTCCTTAGTCTAGCACAGCTTTATTTCCATGCATCTCATTTGTGCTCTTAATATAAAAAATATAGCATTTCTATACATTAGAGGTCCAATAATACTATTATGTTCAGATTTACTCAATCATATTTATAATCAATTAATTTAAGAAAGGAGAATAAATACACTTTTGTACTACCTTTTAAAAACAACCTATTTAATTGCTATTACAAATACTCCTATTTTTTTTTTTCATGTGATTTCAGATTATTCTCTGGTTTCACTTGTTTTCATTCTGAATAATTTCCTTTAATATTTCTTGAAAAGTTGAGTATAACAGTGAATTCTCTGCTTTTGATTCACTTTCATTTTTGGCTTCATTTTTGAAATATAAATTTGCCAGATAGAAGATTCTTGGTTGAAAATTTTTCTTTCATCACTTCAAATATATCATCCCACAACCTCTTGGTTTCCATTGTTTCTGTTAGGAAGTCATCTGTTAATACATTTGGACTCCATTGCATATGATGAGACTTTTTTATTCCCTTTTGCTTCTTGCAAAATGATGATGATGATGGTGATGATGATGATGATGATGGTGATGATTTGTCTTTCAGCAGTTTGATTATGATGTGTTTGGGGTTTATCATACTTGAAGCTCACTGATTTTTAAAAAAAATAGTTGTACATATTCATGCGATTCATTGTTATATATTTGAATATGCATACAGTATTAAATGATAATTTGGTTAATATCACTCCCCAGAATAAATTAATTTTTATCAAGTTTAGGAGGTTTTCAGACATTGTTTCTTTAAATATTCTTTCTGCTTCTTATATTTTATCCTCTGTTTCTCTTATTCTCATCTTGTACATGTTTATGTATTTAACAGTGTCCCAAAATTTCCCTGAGGCTTTGTATTTTTTATTTTGTTTTTTCTTTCTTTTATTTATATAAATTTAAGCTCACTCATTCTTTCTTCAGCCACCCAAATCTGTTGAGTTTCTCTAGTGAATCTTTTCTTATGGTTATTTTTTTCCACTCCTAAATTTACAGTTGTTTTTTCTTTCTACTTCCTATCATTGATATTTGAAAGAAATTTTCATCATGTCTTCCTTTCATTTTTAAATATGGACTCCTTTAGATCTTTGGATGTATTTATAATAGCTCTTTGAAGTTTGATGAGTGGAATATATGGGCTCCCTTCACGATAAATTTTTATTGCCTATGTTTTTCCCATGTATGGGTCATACTTTCCTGTTTCTTTGTATATCTTATGATTTTTTTCTTTAAAAGTGGTTAGAAAATATATTTTAGCAACTCTGAATAATACTTTCTCATGGGGATTGTCCTCATGGTTGTTTGCTTCTTTGTGTATTTAGTAGTTTTATTGAACTAATTCAGGGAAGTCTGTCTACCCCTCCTACTGTCAATGTGTAGCTTTTATGTCATCCCTTAGAGATATAGTCTTGGTCATGCACAGAGTTTTCAGGGATGACTATAGATTTGAATAGCAAGTTTTTACTGTCTCATTTGTTGATCTTCTAATTAACCTGGTTTGCTTCTTCTTATATCACATCCAGCTCCACAATTTGCTAACTAACCAATTACCTTTCTCAACAATGTTATAATTAATGATGTTATCTAACTAAAGTCAGATCCTGTAGCAAGGGAAGAGAGATGAGTGTCTTTGAGATTTGCTTTGACTTGCACCTAGTGGAACTCCTATGTTATGGAGCAAGAGAAGGGGGTGATCACTCCTCATCAATTACATCACACAAATTGTCTGTATCAATCAGGATATGAAAGTTGGAGGAAATTCGCAGGAAGTAGTGGTGCTATCCAGATGCTGCTACCATTCATTATAGATTTTCCACAGTCTGGGTGGATAATATCTGCTATATTAACTTTTTGGTAAACTTACCTGAAATTGCTTCTGTATTAAGAAGCTTGGGAAGATGGGAACTGAAACTTGACTGCTGAGCTTATTAGAGCAGTTCTCTTACAACAAAGAGCTATTTTAGAAATATAAACTGCTCTCTTCACCAACAGCCCATCTCCAGATATTCTGTACCTACTGAGGGGGGTGGGGAGGTGAAAGGACCAACCCTGTCTGACTGAGGTTATTCACCTAATATGGATCTTCTACTGCATGGAACTGTTGAATGTGAGATAAACCAACGTTCACCGTTCACCTGTTGCCAAACTACACAGTGTAGCTCTTCTGCTCTGGGGAGCTGAGGAAAGGTGAAAATAGCCACTTGGTGGCCAAGTCCATTGAAACAGCTATCCTACAGGCACAAGTGTAGTCTTTAGCCCCACATGTCATGACCTCCAGTGTTCTTACTGAGCTTCTATAGATTTTTGTTGAATAAATGCTTCTCAATTCGTGCCATGTCCTTTGATCAATCTCCAGAAATTTTAAATGTTTATCTTTGCTAATATTGACCAGCTTAATAGATGTCTCTTTGGTAGAAAGTTTTGCTCTTTGTATTCTGTTGACTCATTACCACCTGTCTTCTTTTTTTCTTTTTTTAAGTAAGAACTAGTTTTTTTTTAAAAAAATATTTTTTTAGTTGTAGTTGGACACAATATCTTTATTTATTTTTATGTGGTGCTGAGGATTGAACCCAGTGCCTCACATGTGCAAGGCGGGCGCTCTACCACTGAGCTACAGCCCCAGCCCTAAGAACTAATTTTTAATTTATTTACAAACATCACCAACATTTAACAAAAATTCAAGTAATAAAAAGACAGTGAAAAGCAACTTTCCCTTTTATCCAAGATCCCTATTTTCTTTGGAGAGAAGCACTGTTATGAATTTCTTGGGTAGGTTTTCAAAAATTCCATGCATTTACAAGCTTGCATGAATATGTGTATTCTTGTAAGCACATGTGTATTATACATCCAAATGTATGCCAGACACAATCAATAATCATATGTATGTGTACACAAATTTTATGAATCTATAAAGTACTCCATTCCTTGCTTCTTTCACTTAATGAATTTTAAACATTCTTTAGAATCCCAAAGACATCTAGGGAGGAGAGATTGCAAAGTGATTAATAGAAAACTCAAGAGCAAGTTACCTTGGATTCAGATTCAGCTCTTCCCCCTAACTTTACCACCTGTTTTCCAACCTTCTATTTAATTTTATAGCTTCACTAGATAACTAAATAGCCTCAATTTTCTTTTAGCTAGGATTTTTGTTGGTTGTTTCTCTTTCCTACAAATATGACTGATGCATGTCATTTGGATTTGTTAGTTCCTTTTCTAACAATTGTAATAACTATACTAGTTCTCATTTTGAGTGTAAACTTTTGAATGTACTATACTTATTGGCTCCCTTGTGTTAAAGCTCTATTATTTCATTTATATTATATTTTGGATTATTTTAGATAAATATATCTTTTATACTGAAATACCACTCTGCAACACTTCCCCCCATATATATTAATACATCTTACAAAACATTTTGTTTAGGGATACTTACATTTTAATATTCTTTTTAGGAAAGAAATTATCACATGAGCACTATAATGTTAAATATTTTAATAAGTTCTCATTATCAATATCTCTGTTATGCTTTAATATCCTGATTAGTATTTCAGAATAAGTTCTTAGGATCCCATAAAATTCATAAATATATTATTATACTTAAATTAAAATAAATTTATCAATTTCATATGTATTAAAATTTTTTCTTACATTAGCCACTCAGAGTGTATCTTTTCTTTTCCTGTCCATATAATCATCCTGTCAAAACTTCAAATGACCAGATGATAACTGACATACATTAGAAAATTATTATAAGAGCAAGGATATTATAAGAGTCTACTTACTTGGTTGTGCAGCCCTCAAACATTCCAGTTTTGATAAAATAGGGACAAACTAAGGTGAATTTAATGTTAGTTTTCCTTGACATACTATATTCAAGGAAGAGAGACTCAGCAAAGCCAAAGGCTGCAAATTTACTTGCAGAATAATCTGAAACAAAGTGAGGAGTTATCATTAGTAAGAGAGTTGACAAGTTAATTTGTAGAATTATTGTTATTATTTTAATTTTTAAAATAAAACTCCTTCTCCTTTGTCTGGCTTGTGCTTGAGGACAGAACATCACTGTTAAAGTCATGTGGCCAAACTCTCTAGTCTTATATGCCCAATAAAATTTAAATTCTTTCTTTCAGTACCAGAGACTAAACCCAGGGGCACTGAGCCATACCTCTAGCCCTTTTTATTTTGAGACAGGGTCTTGCTAAGTTGTTGAGCTGGCTTTGAATTTGTGATCCTCCTGAGTCACTAGGATTACAGGCATGTGCCACCACGTGTCTGGCTGAAATCACTTTAAATTCTTTTAACTCAAGAAGACCAATGAACCATTAACCATATTCTTCTTCTTCTTCTTTTTTTTTTTTTTAAGAAGACGATGCTGCAGCTGCAATTATAAGTGAGGCAACAGAAGGGAATACTGGCACTATAAATAGAGCCAAATTTTCCTGGGATCTTTCCATGGTACACAAAGTGCTTTTCTCTATCTTGGGAGAGTCCTAATTCTGGGTGCTGTCAGCTTGGAAATACAAGCAACATAATTAAATGAAGTGCTTACCTGATAGTCCACTAGTACCGACCATTCCAGCTATACTTGAAATACAAACCAAGTGACCATGATTAGCTTGAAGCATTGCAGGAAAGAAGGCCTTACAAATCTGGAAGATATAAGCACACTGTATCAGCATTTTATTATTTATTACTTTACTTGTTTGGTATTTGATGAGTTTATTCTTCATTTAACAAAATATTTCACCCTCGTGATACATTAAATTTTGTGTCAGTACAAAAGTAGGAGACTTATAGTCACTGTTCACAAGAAACTTAGAGTTTATTATGTGTTCATCTATAAGAGATATTATATGATTTCTTTTTCCTTTTGATAATTGAATCAAAGGAGATGTTTACATTTATGGTTGACTAAAAATCTTAAAACTTAAGTTTTTCAAGCATGCTAAGCTCATCAATATAGTTTTTAGCAATTTGTATTGAAATTTAATTGCACTTAACTTCCAGACTTTATCATAAATGAGATTCAACATCACCCCCAAAGATTGAAAGAATGGAGAAATTGCTTGAGAAAAGGCAAAGTTCAATGAAAGACAAACACATCCTGTCAAGTAAGGTGTTTTGGAATTGCCTTCTATGTCTTAGATATATTTTTACTGATTTTGGTGAACTTCATTCATTCATCATTAAGTAAAATATTAAGCCAATTTTCGAATCCCTGTGTCATGGAAACATCTCAGTTCTCTTATCCTTGAACTTCAGAGGTTTTCTCAGGAAAACATTTCCAGTATTTCTTTCCCCAATGTTGAGTCCTTTTGTCTATAAAGTCTGTTCACAAATAATTATGTAAATTTTCTTAAATAAGGCAGAGATACTAGAGCATCTAGAGCGGCATGCTAGAGCATTTTCTAATAATCTTGTCTAAGGCCATCTCTTGGGGGGCAATGCAACTTTGACTAGTAAAATTAGAACCCAGACAACCTAATAAAATTAGAGGTTAGCGTGTAGGAAACTAATAGGTGTGTTCTTTTGGTCTCATAGAAAAGTTAATGCCAGAGATAAGGGTAAGATCATGCCAGAGGTAAGATTATTAAAACAATCTTATATTAGTGATCCTTTTCCTGGGACAGTATAAATCCAGTTCTTTGTATAATCATTTTGTCAGCTGTATTAGTCTGTTGATTCTCCCATAAATGCATTCAATCAAGGTTTGACAGTGCCCATCATCTATTCTTCTGAGATTTTTGATTTTAATAGTGCTAGCATTTCACATTTATGGACAATCTGCCCAGATGTGCTCACTTACAGAGAGTAACCACCCTAGCAAAGAGTGGCACCTTTGCTTTTGAAATTCTCTTGTCTTACTACTTTTGTTCTATAATTGCTGAACTAATGGATGAATTTCTGCTTAGATGCAGACAATTGGCCTCTTTTGATATTTCATGTTCAATGTAATATTGATCATAGGTAACTGAAATTGTGGAAAGCAAAATTGTGGATTAAGTGGGGATTACTATGTAAGAACCTATTTATGTTTGTAGCTTTATATATCACTGGAGAACTTTTTTTAAGAACATTTTGAAGATGAACTGATCATAGAAACCCATAATTTTTGCTCACTAGATGTATTTTATCATTAGAGGGAAGAAAAAGGATGTGAATAAGTGTTGAGTTAGCAATTCGTTGTCAAGATTGTATTTGATTATTTGTAAAGTATTTTTAATACCTGGAAAATTGATTGACAATTATGTATGGATCCAGGTTTACACATTATCTATAATCATAGTAATGTGTGAACAAATCAGACTTGTTTGATAAACAGACATATCTTTTCCTTGATTTTATCATGTATGGTATATAATGCAAACAAGCATCAGATGTGCTTGATTTTATCTTATTGCATTTATAGTTAAATAAACTCTTATTTTTCCAGGAAGAAGTCCAATAAATGAGTTTCCTACATTTTTTCACAGTGGTTTGTGGGTCAGATAGGTTACCTCTCTTTCCACAAAACATTTCAGATTATGAAGAATGCAAACATGTATCCAGTTAAATTGAATTACAAAAAATGATGACTTTACTATAAAAAATAATGTTTTTGAACTGCAGATAGTAATGTAAATTATTTGGACATAGATATTTGTGTTGTCTTTTATAAGTTGTCAGTTTCATCTCTTTGACAACCTTATAATATTGCCAGTGATGGTGTTGCTCTGTCTTGCCAACTTTAATGAGTAAAAGATTTGGGGCTATTAAGTTGGGTAAATTCATGAGAAATATTTGGTCACCTATAACATTTTAAAAGATGTTAAAATTTATAGAGAATAATTATCAAGTCACCAAGCACAACTGTGACTTGTTCTTGTAAAGTTTCAAATGAGATGCTAAGTCCATTGTTGTATCTTATATTTTAATATGATGATAAAGTTAATTACAAAGTTATTGTTGAAAGCTAAAAATGATATTGTTACAGAGATATCTGTATATTTTTCTATGTTTAGGTTCATACATTTATTTAAATGTTCATTAAAATTAATGAGCAAAAGAAACTTATTTATAATAAAGGCGAGGGACCTGGTAACTTAAAATTGGTCCTGTAGTATTCAGTCTTCTATAAACAAGAAGTGTGAGAAGATCATTCTTTACTTTTACATGATCTTCAAAGATAATTATCTGTGAAAGATAATAGAATTATTATCTTGTCAGAATATACTTACTGGAGCACTTGTGCCCTGACTCAATTTTGTTATGCTTTTGATAAATAAATCAGATAAATAAAATTTGAAAAATCTGAATTCACCTAGTCAATATACTGTTACCTGCTCTTAGGTGTACTTGAAAACAAAATAATTGTCACTCTGGTTATTAAGGTAGTCAATTGCAACTATTCACTTATTTATTTATTTAGAGATTGGGTTGTACTATAGTGTCCAGGCTAGTCTTGAGCTCCTGGACTCAAGCAGTCCTCCTGCCTCAGTCTCCTGAGTAGCTGATACTGCAGGTGTGTACCACCATGGCTGGCTCCAGTTATATTTTTATTTTAAAAATACAACTGCAGCCTGGTGTGGTGGTGCACACCTGTAATCCCAGCAACTCAGGAGGCTGAGGCAGGAGCATTGTGAGTTCAGAGTCCATCTCAGCAACTTAGTGAGCCCCTTAGCAACTTAGTGAGAACCTGTCTTAAAATTTAAAAATAAAATAAAAAAGGGGGAAAAAACAAGGTCTGGTGATGTGGTTCAGTGGTTAAGCGCCTGGGTTCAATCCCTGGAACCAGTAAAATAAAATACAACTGTAGAGATGCTTTTGCATTCAAAGTCATTTTTGGCACTTCTTAGGTGACCAAAGCACCAAGACTTGTTCCCTTAGTTTGACATTCTTGACACGGTAGTTTGCAGTTGCATGGGTGTTGGAAACAATGGGGTATTGAAAGACCTAAGCAATTTCGTTCTGCTTGGGATCTTATTTTGCTCTGAAACTTAACCTCTGACTTATTGTAATCCTAAAGTCAAGAAAAAACCTACAGAAAAGCTCTATGGAAACAGTTCAGTTCTGGGAAAAGCCGCAGATAGGCCAAGATAACCACATATCTGAAATTCCAGATGGCTTCCACCTAAGTGTGGTGACCAATATCTAAACTAGATAGAAGCCCTGCAGTTTGGCACGTACTCCCCTTGCGACATCCTCACGGTTTAAACCAATCAGTTTAAATGAATCCCCCTCTTGTAGTGACCAATCCCTCCTACCCAAGTTGTTCCCGCCAGTGAATGTGCTAATCGTGTTTTAAAATTGTTATTTGATTTTCCCGCGGTGTGTGATGATTTGCTAGGAGATGCTATGATGTATGTGGATGTCCCTGCCTTCTCCAAAGAATGTATAAAATTGCTGCAAAACCTGGGCTCTGGGCCTCTTAGCGTCACCTGTTGCTGTGTGTGTGCGGAGGACCGAGCTAGCTCACAATAAACACCTCTTTGCTGCTTACATCGATCTTGGGTCTCTGGTGGTCTTTTGGGGGTCCCGAATTCAAGCATAACAGTATATTTGGAAGGCTCCACATTTTTTAATTAGCTTAACCTTATTTTAGGACCTGTTCTGAGGAAGTGTGAGGAAAAAACTGTCAAATCCAAATGAGAAACTCAGTCTTTTTCCTAGTAAGTTTGTTAATACAAATATGCTTCATCCAAGACCACACACTTGCCCAGATGGGTAATTAGGCTCTAGTGATTTGTCTGAGCTCTCATTGTAATAATTAACCAAATCTTTATAAAAGAGTTATATCATACACCCTAAAATCAGTTTCTACTTTCTTCTATTTTGTTTTATCCTTGGTAAAGGAATTCTCTGGAAAGTTCCCCTCATCATATCTAAAGGCTTCTCGTCGTACAAGCTACCAGACACTGCCTTGTGAAAGCACAGTTCAGAAAGACACTAAAGCTACACTGCAGTGTAGACTGTGCTGGGGAGTTGATTCACTGGGACACACTTCGCAGGGTGAGCTGATGTTATCACTGTGAGGAGAACCATACTCTCATGCAGGGTTTGAATCTGATCCATGGAATCTGTTTAGTTCATAACCCGAAGGCTATGAAAAAATACTGTGAGCAGGACTGGACAGAACAGAATTGATTATACAATTGCCCCTTAGTATTGAAGGATGATTGGTTCCAGGTCCCCCATGGAGACTGAAATCCAGAGATACTTGAGTCCCTTATAAAAAATAGTATAGTATTTACATATAACCTCTATTAACCTTGTATCCCTTAAGCCATCCCTGAATGACTTATGACACTAAAACAATGCAGATGCTATGTAAATAGCGATTATGCTGTATTGTTGTGGGAATGATGACAGGAATAAAAATCTATGTATGTTCAGTACAAATGAAATTTTCTTTCTTGAATACTTTCAGCGTATAGCTGATTGAATCTGTGGCTATGGAAAGAAAACTGTATAAGGCAGGATTGTGGAATCAACAAGAGACATATGATGTAGTCTATGTTGTTTTCTGATGGGCACATGAGGAAGTACTTTGTCTTTCTTCTTGATCTATTTTCTAATTCTCTATTTAGGAAGCTATACTTATGCAAACTGGATTGAAACTGTTTTTGAATTGTATTTAATACAATTGATAGCCATCTCTCCTGGGGAAATCTTAGTTTAGATTTATGAGCTGATTGAATCATCAGAAGAATGTAAGAATGATCTCATAGTTGGAATTCAGGTGAATGTTGTCAAGATGGATTAAACTTAGAATAGCATATGAATGAAATTTGACCTTGTGTAACCTCACTAAGATATGTTGTATCTATAGAGAATAGAACCATTTCAAAGATAACTTGAAAGATATTCACTACCTTGGTCCAAAAACCTCCTTAAAACAATAGGCAGATGCTGTTACAATTACTGTCACTGAGATTCTTCATCTTTTACAATGATGGACCTATTTATGTATGGTCAGTAAGAGTCTGGCCTGCTTTTTGTCAGGATATAATTGAAAAGCTTGATAATGCAACCAGTTCATAGGTGTGCCATATTAGGAATAAATTTCATTTATGTTCATAGTTTGTGGAACCAAAGCCTACCATGGTAGCTTCCAGGAATCTAGACAGATACCTGCTCTGTGGCCCATAGGTCTTCACCCCAACTTATAAAAGAGATCATTTCCTGGCAGGCCAGGAACCTTGGTGGGTTTGAGGGATGTTAAGAAAAAAAGTAAAACTCTTACTAGCAGAACTACAGGCAAAACCTGGTAGAGCTAAATTTTGGTTTCCTCACTTTGGAATCGGTGAGCTAATAAGAACAGTAGAAATATTTTTTAAATATCGCAAATTTTGCAAATGTCTGAAGATTCCTTCCGTAACTTCAGATGGAAGTCGTTTCCTTGATTTTTGTGGTTGCTCATATCATCTCTCTTAATTTGCCTTCTCCGAGAAGGCTTATGTGTATTTGTTGATACCTTATACTGCTAAACTATGTAAATGATTCAAAGCAAACAACAGAACCTGCACGTGCTATAAACGTACAAGATCAGTGACTACGAGAGGCCAGAAGAATGTGAACGATCTCCTATTTGAGTCAGGTTAGAGAGAATATGGCTTGTGAAAAACCCTCAGATGAGACAGAATTGGACATGTCCTGGGGTTTAATTAGGACTTTTGAACTATAGAAAGTGAGCAGAAAGTAGAGAGTATGAGAGATGGGAGACAGGGGAGGATAGTCCACCTCTTGCCAGGGCACCCAGGCCATGACAGGTACCTGTTATTCTAAGCGTGTTTGGAAACATGGAATGTTTTCTTAGTAAGGAAGTGAAATGACTTTATGAATGCTTTGAAAAGATCACCTCACTCTCCTATGAAGATTGGTTAGATAGCATCTCTATTAAAGTCAAAAGGCCATGAAAATCTGTTGGTGATGGAGAAGGAGAGCTTGAATCAAGGTGGCAGGAATGGAGAGAAGTTCACTTGAGTACATTTTGCAGGAACAGCCAAAGATGTAGGTATTACAGGAAAGGGGAAGAAGCAAAGATGATTTTTAGATTATGTGAATGGATTAGGATCGACTGACTCTATTTAACCACAGGACATTTTTCTCTTCCAAAATAATGTTCTGAGATGGTATGGTACAGGGAGGCAAATCAATGATTTTTACTAATATTTATGGAGAACCCTTTATATGCCCAGCACTTTGTTAGGTGCTGAATTAGTATTAGTAAAAATCAGTTGTTGGACTCCAACAGAGGTTCTCATTGGCTTCCTGGTGACTAAGAAAGAAGATTAAAGAAATAGTTGTAAGGCCTATGGAGAGTATACAAAAATGTTGAGTGGAAAAAGGGAGGAACCAGTGGACACCCAAAACAAACCTATTCCAAGATCCTTCACTCAGAGAACAGAGGACTTTCCCCACTCATCCTCCTGTCTTCTAAGGCCCTGGTTTCTATCCCCCATACCTTCTACATTCTCCATCCAATCCTGCTTCCTGGATTTTTTTTTCCCCCATCACAGCATTAACACCTCTGGTAATTGCAGCCACCTTTGTCCTCTTACCTATTCTCTAGGCTGCGCTCTCCAAAGCATTAAATAGCCTCTCGGCATCCGTGTCTACTTAAATATGCATTTACATGAATTAAATGACAAAGAGCTAAATGATTAGCCCCTCAGTTCCATCAATCACATTTCAAGTGCTCAGTAGCCATAGGTGATGAGTGGTTACCCAATTGGGAAGATGAAGAATACTTCCATTGTCAAAGACTGTGCTTCTGGACAGTGCTGTTCATTTACTCCAGGCCTCAGGGAAGATGCTCCTGAGTTAACAATACACTAATTTCCCTCTGTAAAGAAACTTTCCTTCCTCTCACTCCTTCCTTTGGCAAGCTTCAGCTACCACCTACCACTTGAGGAATTCATTTCAACTCTTTGGGCCTCAGTTTCCTTATTTGTAAAATGAGAATGAAAATGGTGTCATGGCTGAACATGAAATTAAAGAATTCAGAATGGTGTTTGGTATAGAGTAAGTGCACAGTAAATGTTATTCCTCTTGCCTTCATTACCTTTGTTCTCATAAACATGTCTTCCATGTACCTAAACCACCACTCTAAAAACATCCTTCTTCTCCTTTCATGAGCTCTTCTTTCACTCATGGACAAATTGGATCTATGCACATTTCAATATGCATTTACGGTATTAGATTTCTGGACAACCTAATCAGTCTTGAGATCATACTGGAGAGGGTGGAGAGAAAGAGAATTTCCCTGAGAATTTGAAATAGGGCAAGACCAGGAAAAATCAAGTTAAATGTAACAGGGTCAAATTTGTTAAGGATGAGAACCCACGGGTCTATGAGGGGAAAACTCCTAAATGGTATATTCACCGACAAATGTATGAACAGTTGTTTATAGAAATGCATACTTACCACGTAAAAGCAAATTAAAAGGGGGAGGGGGGAAAATTACCCAGAAATGAGAGATGGCATTGACATAAAATGATCTTTCCAGCATGTGATCTGGAATATCCAGAAAGGGCTTCCCTGTTACAATGCCCGCATTGTTAATGAGGATGGTCACATCACCAACTTCTTTTTTAACCTGGCCAGAAGCAAGACAAACATTAAATCAATTCAAGTGGTAAAGGTCATTTTGATATTTATTCCCCCAGAAAATATTTTTCTTCATTTTATTTGTGAGTAGTCATGCACACCACATAATGACATTTCAGGCAATGATGGACCATATACAAAATGGTGGTCCCAAGATCATATTGTCTACTGATGCAGTAGCTCTTCTAGTTTGTGTAAATATACTCTCTGATAATTGCACAGTGATGGAATCACCTAACACTGCATTTCCCAAGATATACTCCTGTGGTTAAGCAATGCATGACTGTGGTTTCTTTGAAACTAGATATTTATTTTTATCTTGTATAAAGAAATTCAGCAATTTTAAAGTAATTTTATGATTGACTCTATTTTTTAAAAAAGCGTATTTTAATTTGACAAATTTATTTAAAGAACCCTGATTTTATTAGTTTTTTTTTCTCAGCCTAGCTGATGTCTGATGATTGCTTCTGTGTGTGTCATTTCTCCCATCCCTCTATGAGAAGGTGCAGGAGCACATCCCATCCTCCTAAACCTGACCGGTGCTTGGAATGAAGATATGCCAAACATGGATGTGTTTGACCCAGTATCCATAGACTTCTATGATACTGTGCACTTTTCTCCAAAGAACTGACTTAAATCTACTTAATAATCTGTTACTGATACTTTCCCCAGGTCCACAGTTGGGCTGCTGCCATTGTGCCTCTTCCATTCTCATGCCTCCTCTCCTGGAGACCTCATTTTCCCTGCTGGCTTAATTCACAATGCACCACAAGCCCCACTTGGAGAAAAGCATGCTCCAGGAAACACTGGAGGAACTGTTTTTGTCTCATCATTTTTTTCTGAAATTATGGCTTCGTGGGTGACATTACTAAATCTGATCTGGGGCAAAACATGAAGCATGTTTGAACACTTTGAAGCCTTTTTTTTCCCTTCTGAATTGAATATTATGGCAGATATGACAATCTATTCCTTTATTTCAATGAAGCAGCATTTCCTGCCCTGACGTTGTTTTCTAAGGGGTCCAGGCACTGCTGCTATTTGTTATATAATATGCTTTGGAGAGATAAGGTAACTATTGCTGCTGATGTCATTGAGTGGAGCAAGCTATGAAAGGGAAAGTTAATATTGCTGAACTGATGTTGGTCTGGCTCTTCTGCTTTGGAGAGAGGTAGGACTTAGGAAAACATCCCCAAGAGGGTAACTTTTAAAGAAGGCCATCCTATTGGCTTTTTGAATGAATCAGTGTGTACAAAAGCTCAATCCTAGACCAATGAGAAGGGTGTCCAAGTTGTCAAGAGACAAAGAGAGAGAATCTCTGGCACAAAAACAATTCCTAAATTAATCAATTAATTATCTAATTAATTAATTAAAAATTAAGAAAGACATAGTGGTCATGTTATATAATCCGAATTGAAGCCCTGAGTCTTAGGGGCACCAGAGGAATTTTACTTAGATCAGGGGATTTAATTTTCCCTGTATTCTGAGAGGCAGTTTAGGAAGGCATTATTATCTTGGATTATGGATGAGGAAACAGAGGTTCTGAGAAATTAAGGTTCGTGTCAAGTGATTCACAGCTTTTGAGAGGAACAAAGATTCACATCCAATTTCGATTCACACATAGAAGTTGTTTTCACCCCAATTTACTACTCTTTAAATAGCCAAAATTATTGCCGTAATAAACCTCATGCATGTACAAAATGAATATTAATGATTAGACCTGGAAATCTGGGAATAAATGGTGAAGCTGATTGTTTTAACCGAAGCAAATTATTTGTATATAGTTTTCCTATGTTGGAGACAAGGAGGATAGCTCAATCTAATTTTGAAGTGTTAATTTCTATGCCACTTGAGAATCCTGTGATTGCTTTTTTAAAGAATATTTTATTTTGAGACAGGGTCTTGCTAAGTTGCTTAGGGCCTTGGTAAGTTGCTGAGGCTGGCCTTGAAACTCAGCCTCCCATGCCACCGGGATTACAAGGGTGTGCCACCATGCCTGGCTCCTGTCATTGTTTTTTAAGTTTCCCACAAATTTCAAGGATTTGGGTAATGCATGCAGTTTGTTGCAACTGTTGCAGGTAAAGTTTAATACTTAGCATTTGGACTTCTTGGGAGTTGATAAGTAATTGATAAGTAGTTGACTTAGAAAAATGCTATTTATAGGATCATGTGAAAAAAGAAAAATTTCAGATACGTTGAATGATGACAAATAATTTTTGATTAAAGGCTTTAGGTGGGTTTTCTACTAGATATCAAGAAAAGAAAGGTTTGTTGGGAGACAGAGAGGGTAGAGGTTATCATACTTTTGAGAATCAGGAAAAGGTTATGAGGGGCTCTTTTTTTCTCATGGATTTGTTGATTACCTGGAGGGGATACAACATGGGTCCTGATGTTAGGAGGATGGGGTCACACTTCAGCTCTGTCACTTTATCTCCTTATGATCTAGTTTAGGTCCTTAAACTCTCTTTGCCTCTATTTCATCACTGGTCAAATGGAGAGAGTAGTAGTAGTATCTATTCATTGTGAAGATTATGTAGGATATGATTCAGGAGAAAAGATTTTTTCAAGGCTTTTAGTCTGGCTAGTACATGGTATTGGGAAGGCAGTCCCTGCCAAGCAGACTTTATCCTTGAGCTCACCCCAAGGATGTTTATATGGGAACTTTTACTGTCACATTTCTTTCCCTTTTTGTAAAACGAGGACTGACTTCGATTTTTCTTGCTCCATAGTAAAATACATATAGGGAGCAATAACACACTTATTTTTACGAGCTGGAAATGAGTTATGAAGACCAACTTCATGTGGGACACCCCCCCTCAAAAAGAAGAAAGTAATAGAAAGTGAAGAATGAAGGGGGCTTCAGAAGGTCAATGTCACAGAGTAGTGATTTCATTATTTGTGTCACCATTTTTAAAGAATTTTTATTGGTAAGTTATAATTGTAGATAATAATGGAATTCATTTTACCATATTTTTACATGCATATAAAATGATTTGATCAATCTCATTGAATGAATTGATAAATGAATTACAAAGTAGGACTTAGATTGCCAAAGGGAAGGGTAATCCCTTGGGGATTCTCTTATCACATTGTGTGCACTTTAGCTCTGTACTGCCTGAGTTACACCGTTGGCTCTGCCAGTAGCTAATTTTATACTCTTGTGATGCTGCATAGTCACTCAGTCCCTTGAATCTTCCTCATTTGTTAATGTGATGATAATCATGATATGTACCTAAGTAGATTGCAATGTGCTGATGGAGTTATTATGTGCATAAATTTCTGTTTGTAATGCATTTAGTGCAGCTGCTATGTGTTTTGTTTTGCTTGTTTATGATTTTTTGGGGCTATCCTAACCCAGTTTTGTGGCCTTGGCTAGAGGCTGATTGGTTTTCCTTCGTGAGCAGGCAATTAAGTCCACATATTCATCACTTCCCTTTATTGGAGTTTCAAACTCTGGGATATTATATACACACCCCAATCATCCCAGGGCCAGCAACCAGAAAATCAGGATAATTCCTATGCCTTAGAGCCTCTTGAAATTATTAAAATTATCCAATCTTAAACCTGTTCGCCCTGCATTGCCTGTTCTTTTCCCTGGAAACCACAATAAAGGCATATGCCTGTAGTCCCCACTCTTCCTCTGTCTCATAACCCACACCCCTGCCAATCCAGTGGTTCTGTATGCTGTGCTGTTTTCCCCAGGGAACTGTGAGTTTAACAAAACTGTAGAATTCTATCCTGTTCCTCTCTCTTGATTTGCATCAGTTGCCCAACACCTTATCTCATGGTTAAAACACTCAGGAAAACAATACCATTGTTTTAAAAGTACTATATAACTATATAATTAATCTTAGCTATTATTATTTATTAATATTCAGTAAGAAGTTAGAACAAATGTCAATAGGTTATGTCTAACAGGAAACTTGGTCTACCAGTATGCTGAATGCTTTTACCTTATGTTCCATGTTATATATATTTTCAGAACTTGATGATAATGGAATCATCACATGATGGAATGGAATCTAAGTGGCATTAGAATCATAAAACATAGAAAGTTAAAACTGGACATCATCTTGAATTTCATCTGGGTCAGTCCTTTTGTTTTATAGATAAAGAAACAAGGATGTAGAAAGGGAGAATAACTTTGTAAATATTGCACAAGCAACGAGTAGCAAGCCAGGAGAGTGCACAGTTTCTACAAACTCCTGACAGTGAGTCACTGAGCAAAGCAGTCTGGCAACACTGGGCTCTGAAGGCTGCTCAAGTTTCCACTTGCAGTTTTGTATGCTCTGCTTATTTTTGGAGGTCCTACAGTCAGACTTCTGACATGCAGAAGCAAGTTGGAGACACATATAGATTGTGGGGGGAAGCGTATGACAGATGACTTTCTTCCTGTCTTTGTAAAAAGTGCACAGTAGATGCAATATTCTTGAGCATCAAAGCAAAGAACACGGGTCAGCTTACCTGATCAGCGACGCTGTAGACCTCTTGCCTGTTGCTACAGTCACACTTATAGGCAAAGACTTTCACACCACCCTTTTCTTTGGCCAGTCTACGTGTTTCCATATTGCTCTCTTGATTAATGTCCCAGAGAACTAAAATGGCCCCGGTGCGGGCAAAATGTAGGGCTAAGAGCCTCCCAAGTCCACTTCCAGCTCCTGTTATAAGTACAATCTCACCAGCAACATCTTTTTTTTTCCTGGGAATTATCTTGAAAGCTACAGATTCTAAAAAGTAATACAGAAATTTCCCCAGAAAAATGGCGGTGTCTACCATCGTACTCATGTTGAATGACTGAAGAAAATGATGTCCTGATAAGGAAAAAGGGAGTTGATAAATTCATGACATTACAGCAACTGCAGTGCATATGAATTAATCAGAGCAAGGGAATTTACCTTTGACCACCATACTTTTGACCTGTTATTTTAGCATCAGTTGCCAAAATTGTTGAATTTTTGTTATATAAGCAATCATTATGAGATTATTTTATGTTAACAAGAAACTTCCAGATTTTTAGGGTACTTTACACATAATATAATTTGACTGATAGGTGGGCCACAGATTGCTAGGGCAGGTTTATAGTTAGGGACATAACATCTTTGTGTCTTGACTCATCTGGACTTATGGGACAAGTAAGCCAATTCTTTGGAACAAGTAAGCCAATACTCCAGGCATTTTTTCTATTATATGAATACAGTTGATGATCTTACGTCTAACAGAGATTTGTTTTCCATTGGGCATTGATAGCATATATAGGTAATATTGTAATACAAATAAAACCATTAACCATTTTTATTTGCTCACCATAATACCTCTTTGTGACAGACAGCCCACAATAATAATTATAATTATTGCAATTTTATAGTGAGGACACTACAACAACAAATATTGGGCAACTTTATTCATGTATACACAGCTAACTAATAAAACAGGCAACATGGGGATCCAGGACCAAGGTCTCCTGAATTGTAGTCCAGGTCTTTACCATTAGAATAGGCTTTTCTTGGAGCTAATGTGTCCTTTTCCCAGAGCCACTTTTTTTTTTTAAAGAGGATTTTTTATATTTTGTGACACTCCTTTGTTTGGTAATCATAATCTGTTATATTCACTCCTTACACCGTCCTTTTATGTAGAAATTAGGCAGAGGCATGAACAAAATCCTTATTTAAACAAACCAGAGCCATTTGAGGAAATCACCACCACCACCACCACGACGATAATAATAATAATGGTCAAAAGACCATTGCTATCACTGCTATGGAACTCTTTCCATATATCAGGCAAGTTCTAAGCACTCAGTATGCTCTGTCATTTAACTGTCACAGGGGCTGTCCTGCTTTACAGTTGAGAGAGCTGTCACTAAGAAACTAAACAGGTTAGCACATGCTCCCCCCAACCTCAACAAAAATCAGGTTTGTAAAAAAGAAATCTTTTTGTACAACTTCTACTTTATTTTAAGTTAGCCAGGGATTAACTCTGAGTTATCTATGGGGCCTGAGGATGCCAAGAGACCCAGGTTGTTATATCATCTTGCTGTGAGCCCTGACCTGCCAGAAATTTCCACTTAGATAAGAGAAAACAAGCATGGTTTCTAAGGCATCTCTGCAAATAATTATGTGGGTTTCAGAAGTGAAGGAAAAATCCCCACAAGTTAGGTTTAAAACATTTGATGTTGAGTTTTCAAGATGCTAAGTTATAGTCCTTGCCCTTGAGGAAGACAGAGTCTGAGAGACTGTCAAGTAAACTCAGGGCTACAGCATGGGTAAGTGGTATAAGGTATGGTCTCAACAAAGGGCTTTTTGTCCAGGGGTTCTATGACACTGAGTCTGATTCTAAACAGTGCAGTAAAGAAAAAGTGGCAGAGAGCATAGTGTTTGAGATTTATCTAGAAGACTACCTTCAAGTGAGAAAGAAAAAGGTATTATGGATCTCTTTTATTTACACATTTGGGTTTACTAAGAATATTAACTATATTCTTAAAGATATTATTGTGGGGAAATTTTAGGAACTTCCACTAACCTTAATGTTTGCTAAATTAATGCAGATTATACATTTCCAATGGAGAGAGAGATCAAGTTATAGAAAATTCACTGCCTTCTCCAAGCTTATACAGATTTCTCTGTCTCAAGCATAAATAATCTTGAAGCAACCTATAGTGTATTTCACTGATGAGAGGAAACCATATCTTATCATCCACTTAACATAAATAAAGGAGTGGTGGAGAAGGCAGTGTGAGTCTTTTTATGTGAAGAACACATGAAAATTGGATTTTTTTTCTCCTATCTTTTCTGTATGGTACAGTTTGTTATCAAGGTAGATGATGTGCTTTATCTTGAAAGACGTTCATGTACCTTGTTATGAAAGTTGTTAAATTGTTAAGTTTCAGCAATATTTTGTTATTCTTATGGACCACCTGGAGGACAAGACATTTTTTTTTTGTACCTAGGATTGAATCCAGAGCACTTAAACCACTGAGTCACATCTCTAGCCCTTTTTATATTTTGAGACCGGATCTCGCTAAGTTGCTTAAGGTCTCACTATGTTGCTGAGGCTGGCTTTAAACTCTGCATACTCCTGCTTCAGCTTCCCTAGCCCCTGGGATTATAGACTTGTGCTACTGCATCAGCTAAAGAGGACAAGAGTTTTGACATTTTCCCAGTCATTCATTGTTTAAATGGTCACTGAACCAAGGGAGTACATTTTTTCAGACCACTGAAAGTACTCAATTTTGAAACAAAGGAAAAAAGTACATGTGATATAGGAAGTGCTGGCCAGAAAAGATGATTGCTTTCAGATGAATGCTTGGGCAACTGGGGTGACCAGGCAGACAGAAAAAAAAAATCTTGAAGCATAATGATAAGCAAATATTTACCAAGTAATAAATGACACTGTGTGTGTGTATGTTTTTGCCTTATTTTATTCAATCCTTGTGGGGCAAGAAAGAGACTCACTTGAGGATGGAACTCGCCAAAGATTGCACCATTCCTAAGTAGAAGTGGGACTGGAGCCCAGACTTGGAGAATTTCACAACTGTTCATCCTTTGACCATTACACATGTAACTTTCCTAAGTAACTTTTAGTACACTGGGCTTTGAATCACGGGATCTTCTTTCATGTTTTTTTTTTCAGGCATTGTACTGTGGGCTTTGGGTTAAAGGATTGGCTGAGAATGGAATAAAGATCAGTACCATTTCTATACAAGTGTTGTAGCTGGATACCTGCAATGAGCAGGATTCAACTTTGGAGGCATGAACTCAACGGCTGGCTCTGCAACCTACTAGTAGAGCAATTTGGGCACATATTGCCGTTCTAAGCCGTGTGTGTGCGTGTGTGTGTGTGTGTGTGTGTGTATACACACATATATATCTATCTGTGAAGTGAGTACCATATCCATCTCCCAGGAATGCCACACAGAGTGAAATAACAAATGTAAAAAAAGTGTTTTGTAAATTCCAAACTTCTGTGTAAACATTAGCTTGTATCACTTGCACAAGAGACTCTGATACTGTGATTGAATTTGCAGTAATCATCCATAAAGATATTCAACACCAAGGCGTGGTGTTCAGGATTGTGCCTCAGCTATGAAACTGTTAAGAAGGGTTGGGAGAGAGGTTTTCATGGGAGTTAATCCAAGTCTTATTCTCCATGTTAGCTATTAGCAATTGTAGGAACCTTCTGAAAGACCAAATATAGGTACTTGTTTGTATGCACACTGGCACAATACAAGCCAAATAGAGGCGCTCTCCTGGTGGTACATGGGTATAAGCAAGTACCATTCCTCAACTGCTCTTGTTCTCTCATCCAACATTCCTCTCAAGCTGACAAAAGCCACAAAAGACAACCAAAAAACAATCAGAAAAAAAGAACAAAGAGACATTGGATATAACAATAGAACCAATTCATGCCCCTGTTTAGAATTTATATACAAAACAGTATAAAAAGATTTACACTAAATCATTATAAATTCTAAACAGGGGCACAGATTAGTTCTACACAACCACCTAGTATTTTCTTCTGAAGGACCAAAGAACGTAATCTTACCTGCACAAATGTTGCTCTCAGATGACACAGGCGTCCTTACCAAGGCTGAAGCAAACACAGCTCATGTCTGCAGCTACTGGTCGTCTCTTAAGTACTTTCCGTTTGACTTGGTCTCCCACACCTTTGGATATCTGTCTGGATGCCAGATGAGGCGTGTTCACCATGAGAATTTGCCTGGGCTTCACCTGTGTTTGTAATGGTGCAAAAAAAAAAAAAAAAAAAAATGGCATACATTCCATACATTTTTTGTTTTCAACTTCCAAAGTGTCTAAGTAGAGGTGTATCATGTGAAAATGTAATTTATGGCTGGATCACTGTCACTCTCATATGCCCCCTCACAGGTATCCTGAAATCTTGATTTCTACATGGGGAACACAAACACTTTCTTAGTTTTAGTTAAGAAAATGCAAAATACAAGTGATGGCTCATCAAAACGATTTAATAGTCAAGATACATTATTTTCACCCAATTTTTATTTTGGAAAATTTCCCACACACAGAAAACCTGAGGAAAAGACACATAAATGATCCAAGGACCTACACTTTAATAAAATAATTGTACCTAATATTTTACCATATTTGCTTTCTTTACTTTCCTTTATCTCTGGCCGAAACATTTGAACTTCAGTTGCAGATATCATGATATTGTACTGCAAGTGCGCGGCACTCATCACTTAAAATGGAAGTTCTTCTGTACAACCCCAGTAAAATTGCTAGATCTAATTAAATTAACATTAATTCCATACTATCATCTAATGTTAATCTTTATTCAAATTTCCTTATTTTACCCAAAGACCTAGTCAAAATTTATGCATTGTACTTGGTTATGGTATCCTCTTAGTATCTTTTTGTCTATAATATCTCTCTCCCAATTTTAAAAAATTGTTTCTTTAAGTATCATTAACTCTTAGAAGAGTCCACACCAGGTATCATATAGAATGTCCCTTGTTTTCTATTGTTTTTTTTTTTTCTCATAGTGTCATTTAGTTGACTTTCCATTCCCTGTGTCTTTTAGAAACTTCAAGTTAGATTTAGAAGCTTGATTATATTTAGACTAAACATTTTCAGCAAGAAAATGTCATATATACTTTTGAACCCACCACCAGCACATCCTAGTGTCCAGTGATGCTGGAAGAGAACAGCAGTCATAAGCTTTCTCTATCCTAAAGACTTATTTTCCTCTTCTGATTATTAGAAGTCTATGGGATGGTACTTGGGCACCAGGTGACTGTCTTGCTCCCCAAAATGTTTCACTTAGTAAATTTTTAAAGCTATGGACTATTGTTTTAGAGCTGTTTTAAGGTCACAGAGAAATGGAGCAGATGGCACAGAGATCCCCAGTCCTCCCTAGTGTCCCCACCTTTCCCACCACCAAACATTATAAGCCAGAGTAATACATTTGTTATAACTGATAAACCTACATGACTGTGTCATTATCATTCAAAGTCCACAACTTACATGAGGGTTCATTCTGAGTGTTATAGGTTCTATGGATTTTGACATGTATCATACAGACTTACCTCTGATCTAAAAATGTCTGCGTTTTTCCTATTCATCCCCCTTTCTCACCCTTGCCCTGGGAAATACCTTCTCTGTATTTTGCCTTTCAGAATGTTGTATGATTGGAATCATACAGTATGTAACCTTTCAGATTGGCTTCTTTCTCTTAGTAACATGCACTCAAGGTTCTTGATGTCTCGCCGTGGCTTAAGAGCTCATTTTCTTTTATCCCTATATAATATTCCTTTGTCTTGGTGCTCTATAGCTTATTTATCTTTTCATCTACTTCCTAGTTTTGGCCAACTGTGAATACAGCTGCTATAAGCAGTGTGCAGGTCTTGGTGTGAAAACTCTTTGAGTTTTCAGTTAATAATTTTAATACCCATTTATGAATCTTGCCTAAAGCTATGATTGAATTGGGACACACCAAATGGTGCTTTTACGGTTTAGTACTCTTTCTACATTTATTAACTGGTCTTTGTAGCACTTATCATTTTACTGTACTTTTTAAAAGTCTCTCTCTCAACCAGGGATTATAAAGAAAGAAGGACTCTCTTGACCATGTGGATTCATTATGCTTTGTACCTCTTAGGGACTGTCACAAAGCTATATGAAGGCTGGCTGTTAATTTTTGTATTCTCCTTAAACTTAACCAATGCCTTGTGCATGAATAGTACTAAGTATTTTCTTAAAATCAGTGCAAGAACTAGCCTCAAATGCTGTCATGAATATGGACAACAAACTCTCAATGTATGCATAAGTTCTTAGAAAATAGAAAATTATATGAATTAGACATATTATGACCCAAGAGAAATATATATTGAAGTACAACAACTACAGAAGCTCAGAGTTTGCCATATTACTTTTTAGATTATTTATATCCCATAATTACTGGTTTTTAGATCTCTCTTCCCTTGGACAATAAATTTCTTTAGGGAAAAATTTGGCCTGACTCACTCTATATTCTCATTACCCAAGGAGCGGTCTTACTCACAGTTGGTTCTCCATAAATACAGTTATCACTACTTGATGTTTCAGTCAACAACACACTGTGTATATAACAGTGGTCTCATAAGATGATAATGGAGCTGAAAATTCCTTTTCTCTAGAGATATCATAACCCTCACAGCTTCATAGCACAAAGCATTACTCACATGTTTATTGGAGGCTGGTATAAACAAACCTACTGTTTTGTCAGGTGTATAAAGGTAAATCAATACAATTATATACAGTATGTAAAACTTGGTAATACTAACTATGCTATTGGTTTATGTGTTTAACACACTATACGATTTATCACTGTTTTAGAGCATATTCCTCTACTCATAATAAGCTAGTTTCTTTTTTTTTTTTAAACAGTCTGCCCTGTTTTGCTGGCAGTAGCCTCACCCAACTTGTGTTTACCCTAGGTATAAAAGAGGTTATATCAAGTGATTGATCTATACAGTCTAGGTTTGTGTAAGTTCATGGGAGAACAAAATCTCCTAACAATGGCTTTCTCAGAACATGTCCCCGTTGTTAAGTAATGTGTGACTCTATATATTAAGTCAGTGAAATAAAGAGGTAAGATTGTTGGGCTGTTTTTTGAAATAGTCACTAATCTTTAAATTTAGATCCATGTACCATGGCTAGATAGTCCTGGAATACTACGATGGCTCCTGAACTCATCAGGATTCCAGGCTCCTTCTGTCCTTCTCGTCTGTCTTCTTAGCCCTTGGTTTCCTTCCATAGGCTCACAGTGGGGATGCCATTGCATCATCCATCACATTTGAGTTTCAACAAGGAGGAAAGCAAAGGCAAGAAACAAAAAGATATTCTCTCTGAAGCCGGTTTTTGCTATTTCTGCATACATCCCCAGGGACACTGCTATCATTGAAGGAAGTTGGAAAATGTTGTCTTTTAAATAGGCATATTGCTTCTCCAGCAAAATCAACCTTCTGTTATGAGGTAAGGAGGAGTAGTCTTGCACAATAATTCTGGGGCAAAAATTTCCCAGTTTTCTATCTTGAAATGCTTAAGAGAGTTATCTTGACTCTTGAATTCATCCTTCTAATTTTTATCCTGATCTGATTTTGTGGAGATAGAATTTTGATATATACACATGTACATACATGACAAAACATATATACATGTCTCTGTGTGTAGACATAGACATATACATACTTGTGCACAAATGCCTATGTGGATAGCATATGTTCGTATCCATTATCTGTGTACACTCATATACTCGTACATTTTATTTTGGCCTTCTGGAAATTTGGGGGGAATACTTGGGTTTGATGTCTGAAGAAACAGAAGTAATGAGTGCAGAGCTATCAGGTTTTTTTATTTTTTGGACTTTCACTTGTAACATCCAGGGGCGGTTCTGATTAGTACAGTAGTAGATGTTCTTCCTTATGTTTTCCCCATTTAGCCAGCAATTATGGAATTCTCTCCATGAGCTGGTATTCCAGATCCTTGTTTTGTCTTCTGTCATGTGTATGGACATGAAGGCACCATGGTTTGAGCACCGGTGGGTGGGCTCTCTGTCTGCCCATATTTTTGTCCATGGAGATTTGTGCTCAAAACCTCATTCTCACCTGGAAACTTCATCTTTGCCACTGGTCATCATTTTACCACAGCACAACCACCTCTCATGCAGCCATAATTGGGCCATAGAACCACGTGCAAAAATAGCACTTTATTTTCACTAGAATTGAGTTATCTGAGCTGTGAAGCCTCCATTTCTAGTAGTGGCAGATGACTGATCAAACCAATTGAAAAAGTTATTCCTTGTACCATCTAGATTAAAGTCCAGTCTCTTATGGATAAGATAGTCAATTCAAAATTCTGCGCCTTGCCCCACACCATTAAGCAGCATTGATGCAATGCGGTGAGCCAGGGGTCTTCTCCATGGTGAGTTTCTCCACAACTTTTTCTTCCTTATGGTCTTTTTACCCCCATGGTGTCTCCAGCTAGGATCTCCACCCTTCTCCACTCTTCTCTCCAGGTACCAGGTCACACACACCGTTCTGTCTCATGTGGCCCATCATCAATTTCCCCAACCGCCCCCCTCTCTGAGTTCTCTCTAGGCTTTTTCATTAGGTAAGTGGTAATTGTGTCCGCTCTGTGTGGTGACTCCTCAGGTTTACAACATGCTGTGCTCCTTCTTTTCCTTGGCTAAGTCAGTCCTGCACGTTCAACATCGGGGTCTCCAAAAAGTTTTGTCCCTGAAGCTATGTCTCAATCATAGTCTTTGAAGGTTTGTTTTGCAACTCAAATGTCTTCATTTGGACTCTTTGTTCTGGTTATGTAATATTTTAATTCTCCTCTCACTTGGGCAATAAACCTTAGACAAAGACACTTCCAGAAGTGTTACATTGGGCAAAGTTTCAAGGGACTTTCTTGTGCAATCTCTTGAGAATGAGGGGTTATTTTTGGTCACCTGAGAAAGCAGGCAGAGGCCAACAGTTGGCTTTTATGAATGGTACCTTATAAATTTTATAGTCCATTATAAAATGGCTTGGGGGAACTAGCTAGCTTATATTTTAACCCTTTCTGCCCTTTCTCTCACTTTCACCATGTGAGGACACAGTTTCCATCCCCTCTGTAGGATGTAGAAACACGGCACCATCTTGGAAACAGGGCTGCACTCACCAGAAACCAAATCTGCTGAACCTTGATCTTGGATTTCTCAGCTTCCATAACTGTGAGAAATTTATTTCTATTATTTATAAATTATCCAGTCTCAAATATTTTGTTATAGCAGCACAAATGAACAAAGACAGAATTTGGTAGTGAGGAGTGAGATATCGGGTAAATATATTTTGCATATGAGAAGGCCATAAATTTGGGGGCTTAGGGATGGATACTATGGCCTGAATGAGATACCCCTACCCAGCCAAATTCTTACATTGAAACTTAATCACTAATGTGGTAGCAACAGAGGTGAGGCCTTTATAGGTTGACTAGGTCACAAGGTGTCTGCCCTTTATGAAGGATTAGTGTCTTCTAAAAGGGCTTGAAGGAACTAGCTAGCTAGTGTCTTTTTGCCTGTTTTGCCCTTTTAACCTTCTACCCATGTGAGGCTCGGCAACAAGCCCTCCCCAGACACTGAATACCAATGTTTTGGTCTTAGACTTCCTATCCTTCAGAACTAAAAGGAATAAATTTCTGTTGAATTAGCTAGTTTAAGGTATTTTGTTATAGAAGTATGAATAGACTAAGACACCATTTATGACTATCTAAATTTAGTGAAAATAAATAAAAATTTAATTCTCAGTCACACCAGCTGAGTTTAAAATGTTCAGTCATTACATGTGGCTAGTAGTTACCCTAAGGAATAATGGAGATATAGAATATTCTACTGGATGACACTGTTGTAGAGTCTTAAAACCAAGAGAGACCAGCCTGGTGGAGAAAAAAACAGGCTGGTAGGGAGGATCTTCATTGCCTTTGATAAAAGGTTGCTTCTGAAATTAAGCAGTCTTTGCAAAAACAAAGCTCCCTAAGACATCTTTCTTGGTTTTTGTCTTAGTCTTCAACTCTGATCACATATTCCCAAATTTGTGCTTTGATTAAACTCAGTTTACCAGAACCCCACTCCTTTGGTGACCAAGAACACTACTTGTTTTGCCAGTAATATTTTCTTAAAAATAAATTAAATTCTTAAAAAAATAAATTAAATTCTTAAAAGGTGATCCTTTTACTTTTATGAAAGCAGTTAGCTACTAACTATAGATTATCAAATCTAAGAAAATAAAACAAATACACTGCTAGCACTCAAAGTTTGCCATTGTTCACACTTGTTTGTGATACTTCCATGTACTGTGAGTGCAGATGTGTGTATGCATACACACACACACACACACACATGCACATATAAATAATATGCTACAAAGTTGTTTCATAACTTGCTTTTTAAAGTTACCTATTTCCAGTTTTTCATGAAAATTTTATGTCTTGCTGAATACCCACTAGACTTTTGAACCTCTGTAGTTGGTCCCCAAATACCCTTTTTAGCAGTTTATACAAATCAAGATCCAAAACAGAACATGCAGCACACCTATTGCTTTGTCTCTTTTAATTTATCACAGGCCCTACATTAATAAAGAAAAATTAATGCTAGCTGTGGTAACCAACAAAGCCTGGAATTTAGTTGGTTTTTTTTTTCTTGGCTTAACACATTCTATATTAGGCCACATGGATACTAAATACTTCTTCCCAGGTTGCTTTGATCCTTTGATTATTTATAAATTTCTCATGGTGTTTAAGATTTTTTGAAGTAGTTGAATTTATCATGGTTTCATTTTATAGTTTTTGAAACTTGAGTCACATTTAATAAGGCATTCACATGTTTTCTTCTGATAGTTGTATAGTTTTTTTCTTTAAGATTTTGGCCATTTTGATCAAGTGATTAAAACCCTATATAAAAGAATTCATCAATAGGTAATAATGAAAGAGGTGCATTTTCTTTCTCCAATTTATACATATTACCAGCATGAAATATGAGTTCAGTTCTATTTCTCAAAGTAGTTATTAGTTATGCTAACATCAATCCTTTGAAAAGTCCATCTTTAACACATTGACTTGAAAATATGCCTTTGTCATATATTAGATTCTCATGCATATTTCTATTTTTTTTTGCTTTTAGGTTCTTATTTGTCCATTCACACATAAACCCTACTGTTTTAAATATTGAGGCTTTGTATTTTCATTATAGAGCCATTCCTCAACACTGACTCTTTTTCTTCTTCACCTATTTCTTATATTTTTCTTATAAAATTTAGTTCCAGGGATTAAGTTACATTTGGTTAGTTTCAGGAAGAAACACTGTTTGTACTTTTATTGGGATTAAATGTATAAATTGACGTATGAAGGGCTGACATCTTCATGATATTAGAACTTCTTGTCCAGAGTTCTGGCATGTTTTTCTTTACAGTCCAATTCTTACTTTGTGTCTCTTTGTAATATTTGTAAATATGCTTATAGACTTATCACTTCTTAACCATTTAAACTAATAATGATACTAATGTAAAAAGTTAAGCCATGATGTGGCAAAGGGTAAAACTCTACAGCTCGGTCACAAAATACAATGGAAGTTTGTATCTCTCTCATGCACAAACCAACACAGGCCAGGTGACCACATTGATTTTGTGTTGTGGTGTTATCATCAACAATGTCACCTCACAGTTTATCTGAAGGAGGAGAAAGAGTACTAGGTTGGCTCACTGATTCTTCAGTGTCTTGGCTAGAAGTGGTATCAGTCCATTGTTCACTAGAATTAGTCACAAGGCATTGCTTACTTGCAGGAGCAGCAAGTACAATGGGAAACAGAGTTCTCTCTGTATGCTGGAAAAGGGTTACAACCAGACACAGGTAAGCATGTAGTCTCTTCTCTAGTTATATCTTCTAACTAGTTATATGCTAGTTAGAAGTTATGGTATTACGGTGCTAATTTCTGTATGCTAAGTTTGTATTCTGTTATCTTACTGAATTTCCTACCAGAGCTTCTTAGTTGATCATCTTGGATCTTAGAAGTGTAAAATGATATTATCTATCAATAGACATAGTTTTACCTCTTCTTTTTTGGGGATGGGATGTAGCTCAGTGATAGAACACATGCCTAGCATATGTGAGATTCTGGATTTGATCCACAGCACCATCACCACCACCACCCCCCACCAAAAAAAAAAAAAAAGTTAGAAAGTCATACTTTGGAGGTCTGTCTAATTGATAAGGTCTTCCTTGAAATTCTTACACCTACAATTTTTCTAGCTTACAGTTCAATGTTAAAAGAGTAGTGATAATGATGGGGATTTTTACTTTTTCTAACTTCTGTGTCTTTTCATTAGATTGGATGCTTTCCCAACAGTCTCTATCAACTCATGCAAGCATGTTCTCCTCTACTGCACTTACTTACAGCCATTCTTCATCCCACCCCTACAGATAATGGGGAGTACTGTATTTAATCTTTAAATTTTTCAGATATGGTATGGTGGAAAAGAGTGGTAGGTTGTGAGAGAGGGGATAGGGTCTAGCTTTGGGTAACCTTTGTGACTTAGGCATAACTTCCTCAAGCACCAGATTCCTTATTGGTCAATTAAGGAGGAGTAGTAGAAATCAATCTCATTTGAAGTCTGATTGAAATTGATGTACTTATTTTGTTTCACCAACTCTGGTTTCCTGATTTTGTTGCACATTGTGTTTTGCATAAAAAAGGATATTATATAAAAAGAAAGTCTAGTATTCTGATAAAGAAAAGCCCCTTGGTAAATTTTATTAAAGTGAATCAGACTTACATTTCTGTTTTCAATTATAAATATTTCTTTAAAATGACTTTTATTTAGTTCTCTGCTATCACCATTAATTTACTTTAACTAGGCTAAGCAAAATACATTTATTACAATTAATTCTGTACCTATCATATTATAAACATCCAAACACAGTTTGTGCAATTAAGAAAATTTCACAAAATATGTAATGTTCTATCAAAATCTTCTATACCAACTTTACTAGCAAATGCTGTTTCTTAGTGAATGGCTGACTATTAACTTTACTCTGACATCAAAACTCTGTCACTATACCAAATAATTAAAAAAATATATTTACTATCCTACAACTCCATGTAAGAACCATTGGACATGTTTCTGTTAATTCCAGAATTTAAAAACCCACATAGTCATACATAATAAACTTATCTTTAAGTACAAAAAACTATCAAACTATTTTTCTTTAAATCTAGAGTCATCTTTTGTCCACATGATGTTAACAATTAGATTTATGCCCTTAATGAATGACAGAAATCCTGGTTTGCCCATTAGTCAATTAGTAATACTTCCTACATACCCATTGTGTGAAATGCTATATGGTAACAACCCATCAGTCTTCCCAGGTAAGGTTTATTATGTTCTCTGAATACAATGCACTGTCCCTTCATCACACATAAAGGGTATTGTAATGGTTAATTTGAATTGTCAACTTGATTGGATTAAGAGATGTTGGTGATTAGGAGCCTTATGGGTGTGTCAATGAGGGTGTGTCTAGGAATGATTGACATTGGGATAGCCAACTAAAATGGAGTCCCTCCCTAAGCGTGGGCAGCACCAGCCAATAGGATGATGGCTTGGATGGAATAAAAGTTGGAAGAAGGAAGCAGCAACAGATGCAAACTTGGTTCTTCTGGTTCTTGATTTCTGAGGATATCGGACTCTCCCTTTTTCTCTCTTCCAAAGTAGACTCTGCCAGGATTCTCCAGAAGTCTTTAGTCTCAGACTAGGGTAGCACTATTGTTATCTCTTGTTCTGGGGCTTCAGCCTCTTGGACTGTGCAACTACTGGTTGCATAGATCTCCTTCTTGCAGACAGCCATCTTTGGACTATCCAGCTAATGGGTAGTCATGTAAGCCAACCTAATAAATCCCCCTTTTATAATTATACTTCCTGTTGATTCTATTCCTTTAGAGAACCCTAATATAGGTATTAAATATATATTTTTTTCTAAATTAGTTGTTTCTATTTTGCACCAAATATTCCAAGAAAAATATAATCCTGAGTGCTTTGCATTGCTATATCTCTGGAGTCTAGCATACAGAACTCAACAGAACAGTATTTGAAAAATGTTTTTTGAATAAAGAAATTGCTTAAAAATTAGGTGGGAGGACAAAAACATATAAAAAGTTATTGTAAAAAAAACAGGAAGCAATAAACAGATCAGACAATAATTCAGAAAAGAAGCATCACTGTTTACTAAGATGAAGAAGATGCCATCAGAGCAGTGATTGGACACAGGGCCTATCCCAGGGCATAGTGTATACACAGGGTCAAGGGGCCATACCACAGGAGGAGAATCAGGCTGAGCCTCACATAACCAAATTTACATATGTTCAGTCATGGAAGTCCTCCCCAAGTTCAAGGAGAAGATTACGCTCTTTATAGAACATATCACCAAGTAGCAAGCATCATGAATTAATATATTTTTAACAAGTGCAATAGTCATGTAATTATGAAAATTACACTTCAGTGTGTTTTCTGGCTTAAAAATGTGGCTGATTAAACACAATTTCTAAACCACAGTTTTGGTAACCACTTAGCATTTCTTGATATTCAGGAGACAGACACTCTGTCCCTAAATTGTCCATTGGGCTTGTCAATTGTGGAAGAAGATAAGAGAGGTCATTCCACACTGGGAAAATTACTAGCAAGTGTCAGAGTTGGGAATATAAACGGCTTGCTCTTTCAATAATGGGCAAGACAGGATATGAGCGACAGGAAACAAATTCAGAAAGGCTGGTTAGAATGAAATTCCATCGAAGATCTTAAATACACGATACAGGCATTTAGACTGTACCCCACATTATGCTGATCACACTGTCACTCCATTCTACTACAGTGTCTCTTATACCTGTCCTTCCATTCCATTCTCATGACCACTTGTTTGGCCTGTTCTGGCTGGTCCTTGGTTCTGATGGAAAGCACAACCTCAAAATCACCAGCCCCCATCAAGAAGGCTAAGTATAATGTTCTAGGCAAGGGTGAGAACAGCAGGATGTGTAAGGCCCAACTGCAGTCTTCTCCCTTTGACATAGGATTCCTGATCTCCTGTAGGAAATGCAGGCTCCCTTTTGTCTCTGGGATGCATTCTTTCTGCATTGGTTATCTGTGCTGTGTATCACAGTGACACAAATTCAGCAGCTTAAACATTACCCAGTTATTATCTCACAGTCCACAGGGCAAAGTGCGAGTTCAGTGTGTCTGGGTCTTCTGCTCCGGTCCTCTTAAGACTTTAATTAAGATTACCAAGGCTGTATTCACATGTGGAGCTCAAGGTCCTCTTTCAAGCTCATGTTCCAAGTCAGAGTTCAGTTCCTGTAATGGTAGGGCTGAAGTCCTATTTCTTTGCTGCTCTCAGCCTCAGGCTACCCTGTACATGTATTCTTTGGCACATGGCCCCCTCCACCTCCAAAGCATCATGGACAACCTCCCTCATGCCAAATCCCCCTAGGGTCTCTTTTGTCATCCCAGAACACTGCCCTTTTTAATGTACACACCTAGTTAGGTGCAATCCAGTGAGGATAATCTCCCTTTATTTAAATCAAGTAACTTATAAAAAATCAAGTAATAACATCTACAAAATCCATGCACTGCATTGCCTCAATTCATGATTGATTCAATCACTTGGAAAAGGTGTGTATATGGAAAAGGCAGGAATTCCACATCTTCCTCCGTAAACCAAACATTACCTGCTCCGTGATTCAAGTGAAGTAATAATAAATCAAAATCTGATGTGGCATTTCAGGTTCAAAGAATTGGATCAGGCTTTGATGTGTTTGTTTTATAAGCAAGTGTCCATTGCATAGTCCAGGATCAAGTCCTCATTTATCTTCTGCCTTTCCACCTCAACCTACTTTGCCACACAGTATGCAAAGTTCTCACAGAGCCTTTCTCCAGATCTCCCTAGCGTTGGAATCCCTCCTTTGTGCTTCAGTCTGGAGACCTGAGACCTCCCCTGAAGTCTTGTGCTCTGCACAAATGAGATACCTTTCTTTCTCTGGAGCTGGGCACTCCCTCCATCCTCTTTAGATCATCTCCCTAAGGGTCTCGAACTTGAATGTGCATCAGAATCACCTGCAGAAAGCCTTAATCAAATCCAGACTGTGGAGTCCCACTCTAGAGTTTCTGATTCCATAGGTCTGGGGTGGGAGCCAATAATTTCTATTTCCTGCAGATATACTGGTGCTAAGGGTGCTGAAGTCACACTTTGAGAACTCTCATGAGATACTACTTCTTACCTCTCTGTCTCCACCTCAGGCACCTGGATAGGAAGTATGTAACCACTGGAATTGCTGCAGAGAGGTCAGTTGACTTAGCTTGGGTCACCTCCTCATCAAGGATCCACATTGGTCTTTGCAGGAAGCTTCTTGGTATCCACAGCTGATGAGATATACCAAATAGAACACAAACACTTTAGTCATTCAGTTTTCAGGTCATAGCTCCTCTCTTTGTGGGGCTGTTATTTAATGTATTCAGCAAATATTTATTAATCATGTAAGATGTGCCAGAGAATGTGATGGTAAATATAAGGCAGTTGTTTTATCCCCTGACACTTGGAACTTGCAGTGGATTGTGAAGTAATCTCTTTCCTGTCTCATGCTGAATGTAGCTGGATCAACAGGGATTTGAATCATCAATATGATTGGAGAAGCCACATAAAGAAGAGCTGTGTTCAGGTAAGGGATGGCCCGTAGATTTTATCCCTATCGTCAAGTGTGGCTAATCTCTAGATAAAGTTGACGAGGATTCTAGGCTATTTCAGCATTCACATCAGAAGCTTAGGGTGTTTATTGGAGGAGACAACCATTCATAAATGGAAAAGCACCAAACTACAGATTCTTCAGGGCTCCACCAAGAAGGGATGAAGAAAAACCTTTTGTATAATGTTTACAGAAGACAATGAAAATATTTGACTGGCTAAAGTGGAAAGCCCCTTGTTAGAGGTTACTTGACATTTTTTGAATGGTTATGCTTTAATCATATTTTCCAGTGGTTACATCAAACCACGGATAGTGCCAAATCAATATGTACTATACTTTTCCTGTATGTACGGAATTATAATAAAGTTGAATTGAAAAATTAGTCACAGTAGGAAATTAATGACTATGGTTAATAATAAAATAGAATAATTATAACCAGACACTATAATAAAAATTATGTGCATGTTGTCTCTATCTTGAAAGAGTTAAGACAAATAATATTACTATTTTCTGTCTGTAGTTGACTGTGGGTAACTGAAACCCTGGGATATAAAAATGCAAATGAGGGGGGACTATTGTATATATAAAATTAAAAATAATGCAGATCGGAGGAAACCACTTTAGTAGAACAAAATTCATTTAAGAGAAATGGGATTTGCAGAATGTCACATTCTATAACAATTTATATCTGATCAATTCCCAAGGGCTTTGGGTACTAGAAAGCTACTATTCATGGACAGAGTCCACTAAAATTTCCATGTGTGTATTTTCATTCTTCAGATGTGATCCCTTACCTGGAGTTGACTATTCCTCCCTGTGGACAGATTTGAATGTTTTTATAACTTACTCTGATTCATTCTAAGGATGGAAGAAATGACCAGAAGTGGACCAATCTATTCATGCAATTAATGGATTAATCAACTAGTAGGTTAATGGATCATCTTAACTCAGAGGTGGATTTACTTGTTCTTTCTAATCACACTGTATTTTAAAAGGGTCATAATACTGGTTGTTTGAGGAATTTGACAACCTCTGTACCTCCAAAATTGTGATCCCTCTGACCCCACAGTGATCTTACTAGTCACAAGTTTTCAGTTTCCTGACTAGTGTGGCCATGCAAAAAGCCAACCCTACTGAATAACCCGGTTTGACTCCGATGCTGGCCTCATGAAGGGTACTGCTTCTCTGTGACCTTTTCCAGCCTCAGAGGTTCACCTTTGTTAATGCTTGCATGGCAGGTCTCAGCAACCATAAGCAGAAGCATTCAAATTAAGATGAGTTGAGTGGAGTTAAATAAAAAGGGTAGGGCACACTACGTGAGGAAAGATGGTAGACTGGGTCTGGTGAGAGCAGACTGCCCTGCTACCCCTCCATCTAAGGGAACAGAGACAGAAAGTGTTATTAGAAACCAAAAGCATGGAGAGGCTTTGCCCTCCAGAATCTTACATTTTCAGCCCAGGGACCAAATTTGTCAGTGGAGGAGCCTTTCACGGAGGACGTGGGAGGTGTAAAGCACTTGCCACTTACTTTCTAACTTCTGGTGCTTCTGCTCAGTCAAACCCAACAGGAAGCCAGGGAGCAATGGAGCCCAGTGATGTAGTACACTTAGGTAGTTTCATGGGAGGGGGTGCCAGGGGCACAGAACCAGAGGAGAATATGGAACACGAGATGGAGAAGACAATGATGCTTTGGTCTGTTTCTGTTGCTAATAACAGTACTACAGACTGTGTAAGTTATAAAGAAAAGATATAGTTGCTCTGCTTTGCATTAGTGTTTCCCAGGGATCCACATGTTAAAGGATTGGTCACCAATCTGTGGGGATGTTAGGAGGGGTGGAACCTTTAAGAGATGGGGCATAGTGGGAGGAAGTTAGATCACTGGGGCATGGCCTTGAAGGGAATAGTGGGACTTCAGTCCCTTTCTCTTTCTCTCTTTGCTTCCCGACTGCCATGAGGTGAGCAGCTTCCTCTGCCATGTGTTCCTGTCATAATATAGTGTCTTGCCACAGTCCCAAAAGTAATGTTTCCAACTGACCACAGAATGAAACCCTCAAAATTGTGAGCCAAAATAAACCTTTCTTTCTTATAAATTTATTGTCTCAAGTATTTTGTCACAGTAATGGAAAACTGACCAAAACAGAGGTTTATTTTGGCTATCAGCTCTGATCTATGGCTGAGAGGTCACATCTGGTGATGGTTGTCTTGAGGGCACAGTCCTGAGACAGTGCAGGGCATCACATGGGCAAGAGAAGAGGAACACGAGAAACCTAGCCAAACTAGGTTAAGATAATCCATTAACCTACTAGTTAATTAATCCATGAATTGCATGAATAGATTAGTTCACTTGTGAGGACAGAGCCTTAATTACTTCTCACCTCAGTATCTCATAATGAGAATTAAATTTCAGTATTCATTTCAGAGGGGATAAACCATATTCACATCATTGCAAATGGAAAATACTGAGCATAGAAGTTATTTATCAGAAGACTTTATCATAGTCATATGCCTATGACAAAACTCACTCCCTTTAAGAAAGGCAAGGTGTGGCCATCAGTTCAGGTGTGCTTGACTTTAAGACTGTGGTTTCGGATCTCTAGGTATGCTTTGCTTTGCTTCAATCCTCAGCTTTGATCCTTTCCCCGGCTATCATCCCCCAGTGTCTGCTGAACAAGCTTGACATTAGTTTTGTGACTTAGCACCTTCACTTTGAATGACTTTTCAAGTAGACATAACCTAGAAGAATGCCTAATAACTATTTGTTAATGAAATGAGCAGGAGTAACTGTGTCTTGACTGATTCTCTGTTCAACCTGCCACTCTGGTTTGGTTAAACCGACATTACCATTACCCAAGTCCTCCGCTTGGTTGAGGGCCTTCCTGGCCTTCCCTGGGTTCTAGGTTTTCATTCAGTCCTTGCACTGGCTTGGTGGGAAGAGAACTTCCAGTCAGGGGGCACCTGTGAAAATCAAAGTCTGGAAACTTGGACTTTTTCATTTTTTTCCCTCTATTTAATTTTTCTTTTACCTTTTCCCCTAGATTCCACTTCTTCTGGAAGCATATTTTCAACATAGCTATTATGTTAATGAGTTTTTGTTTGGCAGATGCTGTGGCTAATTTTTACTGGTTCACTATGCATTTTTGAGGTCTCTTTTAGCACCTAACAGTTTTTTACTTTAGACTGGCATTTCTTTCTGAGATTCTAAAGTTGGATGAATGTCAAAACACATATCAAGAAAAGAGAGGGTAGACTGTGCACCTTAAGGTCTAAGTCCTATATATTTTAATACTGAATTTCTAGTTTTTATGGAATACATGAAAAGCCTAGAGTTGAATTGGTGGATTGGTTCATGCACTGAGTCATGCTCCAGTTATTCTGTCAGCTCTGCTTGGGATCTGGGCTGAACCCTAGAATTGGCATGAGGGAATGCTTGGAGTTCACAGATGCTACTAACCAGCATTAGATACACAGAACATTTTAAGAGCAGTACAGGAGTTGGAAAATATTATTATAACTGGGGAAATATTTTGCTTCTGAGTTGTGTTGAGCAGAATTTCCTGAAGCAAACAAACCAAAAAACCAGAAAAGAAGAATAGTAGTTTGTTTCCAGAGCTCTCATCTGATGACATCTGTCCTTTCTTTTGCAAGAGCTAAGACATTTTCTAACTCTACTGGTGCACTATGTAGGTTGCAGTATTAGTATTCCAACAAGTATGGAATGTTGAGCAAGTCATGTAACCTTTGGTATCCTAAAAGGTGTAATAATATTACCTAATGTATGTTTATCTTGAGAAAATGAGGTGATGTATGTAAGGTGCTTAACAGTATTTGATATAGAGATTAAGTCCTGAAAAACAAACCAGTAGAGTATCAGTGAAGTGTGGGACACTTAACTATGTGTATGAAGTCTCCAAAGGAAAGAAGAAGGATGAAATAAAATATTTGAAGATACATTGGCCAAAGCTTGTCTAATTATGGTTAAAAACTATATTTTTTTGAACCCACAGTTTCAGGGAGCTCAAAAAACCCCAATTATAAGAAATATGAAGACAAGTACACAAAAACACATCATGATCACATTGCTTAAAACCAGTGATAGAGAAAAATATTTAAAAGCAGCCAGAGGGAAAACACATCTTTCAAGGATCAGAAATGATAGCATACGTATGAAGAAGTATGTAGGCATAGGACAGTGAAGCAGCATCTTTACAGTTACAGAAAGAAATCCCATCAAACTAGAATCATATGCCCAACTAAAATGTTTTTCAAAACAAAGTCAAAATTATAAATACTTTTCAGAAATACAAAAGATGGAAAAGCTTGTCACTACCGATAAATTTGCAATACAAGAAATATAAAGTCTTCCCCCGCCACTGCAGGGCTGGGGATTGATTTCAGGGTCTCATGCCTGCTAGGCAAGCACTCTACCACTGAGCTCCATCTCTAGCAAGAAACATAAAATCTTAAAAGAAGGTCCTCAGACAAAAAGGAAATGATACTAGATGGAAATCTGAATCTACACAAAAGAATTAGTACTAAGGAAAACAAGCATATTTTCTTTCTTATTTTTTAACCCTCTTTAAAAGAGAATTGATTATGTAAAATACGAAAGAATAACAATGTATTATGTGGAGTTTGTGCTATATGTAAATGTAAAATAAGTGTCACACAGGTCAAGAGAGAAGTAGTTAAACTATGTTGTAAGATTGTTACACATGAACAGATAAAATATTGCTTGAAGATAAGTTAAAAAAAATATAAGCCCAAAAGCAGTCATCAAAAAAATTAAAGATTAGCTAACAAGCCCACATGAGAAATAAAAAAAAAAATAATTAAAAATACCCAGTTAATTAAAAAGCAGATAGGAAAGAGAAAAAAGAATAAAGTACCGACAAAACAACTCTAAATCAACTAGAAACATGTAAATGTAAATTCATCTATATTAATAACAGCACTAAATGTAATGATCTAGACATCTAAATTAGAAGGTAGGGATTGTCACATTGGATGAAGAAAAACAACCCAACTATATTTTGGGTTTAAAAGAAGTTTATTTTATTTTATTTATCTACTCATCAAAACTCTACAGCAGTCTTAAATTTTGTTTCTCAATATTGTGACTTTATGCAATACTCTGGTACACTTGGGCCAGGTACTTATTAATTCTGCTAAAAACTATCCTGTCAAGTTGTTTTCTGTTGCATTTATGGGTTAGGACAAAAACACTATTCATGACTTGCTTTAAAACAATTATTGTTATTTTAAGTTCATTTTGAAAGTTCACATTTCTCAGTACAGTCAAAAAAGTAACCATAAATAACTTTAATTCTGTTAATGATACTTAAGACAGTTTCTTCCACAAAATTACAAAAATGTGTTTATTTCTAAAGTTGTAGTAGAATTTAACATATATATGTGTGTACACAATTAATGTATTTATAAAACTACAAAATGTTTTCTAGTACTCTTTTACTCAATACTGAGTGTAAATATTTATGAATTTCCATGACATGCAAAACTCAATTTAATTTGACACAAACTCACTTAAAAAGGCACAAACCAGAAAACAAATTAGTGGGAAAAGGTATGCCATTCTATGGAATTTTTAAGAGTTATAATATCAGACAAAGTAGATGTTATAGCAATCCTAAATGCTTACAAATGCTTAGTAACATAACTTTAAAAGTAAATAATGTAAATCCCAATAGAACTACATGAAGAATTATATAAATCCACAATTACAGCTAGAGAGTCAATACCCCACTCTTGGCAAATTGGACCCATCAATATTTAGAAAAAATATAATTCATTATGGTTTAGTGGATTTTACTCCAGGATTGAAAGAATAGTTTAACATAAGAAAATCAATGTTATTCATCACATTAACAGAATAAAAAAGGACTATATTATAGTCTCATTAGACAGTCAACATTGATAAGACAATATGTACATCCCTCTTAAAAGCTCATGGCAAATTTAGAAGGAAACTTTCTCAATGTGGTGGAGTGAAACCATGAGAAACCTATAGCCAACATCATAATGCTAAACAGCTCTTCTATAAGATGTGAAATAAGGTAATTATGTCTGCTTTCATTCTTTTCTTTTTTTTTTTTTTTTTTGGTGTGGGGGAGATGTGTTCTAGTCTGTACAATAAAGCAAGAAAATGAAGTAGTGTATATACAGATTTGAAAATGAGCCGCCAAAATATCTTTGTTCAAAGATGACATCATGGCCCATGGGAAAAACCCAAAACAAATGTACAAAATGAACTATTAAGACTAAAAAGATGTAAAAAATAGTGTTATCACTTTGGAGGCATTTGCAAAAGAGTTGTAAGAGTTCTTTTCAAAAGTTGAACAAACATCTTCCATATCACCTTGTCACTCTATTCCTAAGTATTGATTTAAGAACAATAAAAGACATGTTGGAGCCAGGTTCCTTGGCGCATGCCTGTAATCCCAGAGGCTGGGGAGGTTGAGGCAGGAGGATGATGAGTTCAAACCCAGCCTCAAGCAAAAGTGAGGCGCTAAACAACTCAGTGAGACCCTGTCTCTAAATCAAATACAAAATAGGGCTGTGGATGTAGCTCAGTGGCCAAGTGCCCCTGAGTTCAATCCCCAATACTCGCTCCCACCAAAAAAAGTATATGTTGGTCCAAAACTTGTAAGGGAATGTCCATGACAGCTTTATTTTCATGAACTCTAATCTAAAACAATAAAAAATTCATGACCAGGTGAATGGTAAAATAAAATGTAGTCTATTCCTAAAAAAGAAATAAATTATTAATCTATACAAGATCATAGATGAATATCAAAACAATTACTTGAAGTGAAAGGAACTAAATAAAAATGTAAATTCTAGGGGCTTATGTTGTGGCTCAGCCTTAGAGCACTTGCCTAACATATGTGAGACTCTGGGTTCGATCCTCAGCACCACATAAAAATAAAATAAAATAAAAATAAAGGTATTGTGTCCGCCTACAACTAAAAAAAAAAAAAAAGAAGAAAATGTAAATTCTAAATGATTCCATTTACATTAAGTTCTATGAAATATGAAGATTCCATTTACATTAAGTTCTATGAAATATTAAGTAACATCTAGCAAAAGTAAGAGTGGATAGGGAAGACTGGGTTGAGGAAAAAAGAATGGATTACAAAGGGGTACTAGAAATCTTTTAGGGAGATGATTAAGTTTATTATTTTGATTTTGATTATAGTTTCACAATTAAGTATATATTTCCAAAATTGTCAAAATGTTTGTATTAAATATATGCAATTTATTATATCAGTTATATACCAATAAGGCTGTTAAAATTCTTACTAGACTTATAAAAATAGAATCTCTTGTTTTGCACTCTTACTATGTGTGGAAACATTTTTGCCTCCAGCACCCATCCATTTACTAGCAAATACATTATTTCATTTTTCTTTATGGCTGAGTAGAACTCTATTGTGTATGTATAGAACATTTTCTTTATTCATTCATTTATTGATGGGCACTTAGGTTGGTTCCATAATCTAGTTATTATGTATTGTGATGCTATATACATTGGTATGCATGCATCACTATGGTAGGCTGATTTTAGTTCTTCAGATTATTACCAAGGAGTGTAATAGCTGGATCATAGGCTTGTTTCCTTCCCAGTTTTTTGAGGAATCTCTATACAGTTTTCCAAAGTGGTTGTACTAATTTGAAGTCCACTGACAATCTGTAATTATACCCTTCTCCTACATCCTCATCAGCAATTATCATTATTTGTATTCTTGATGATTGTCGTTCTAACTGGGGTGAGATGAAATATCAGTGTACTTTTGATTTTTATCTCCCTGATTGCAAAGGATGTTGAACATTTTTTATGTATTGGTTATTTGATTTTCTTCTTTTAAGAAATGTCTCCTTAGAGTTTTCATCCATTTATTGGGTAGGTTCTTAGATTTTTGGTGTGTGTGTGTGTGTGTGTGTGTGTGTGTGTGTGTTTGAGTTCTTTATATACCCTGCCAGAAGAGTTAGCTAGCAAAGATTTTTCTCCTGTTCTATAGGCTCTTTGTTCATATTTTTGTATCTTGTTGTACAGGAGGTTTTTAATTTAATGTTATCCCACTCATTGATTCTTGTTTTTATTTCTTGAGCTTTGGGAATCTTGTTAAGGAAGTCAATGCCTGTGCCAGTGTGTTGAATTGTTGCTCATATGTATTCTTCTAGCAGTTTCACTGTTTCTGGTCCAATTCTTCGGTATGTTTCTGGTCCAATTCGTAGCCGTGCATGCCTGTAGTCATATTTAGAGTTGATTTTTGTGCAGGGTATGAGGCATGGGCCTAGTTTCATTCTTCTACATGTGGATATCCAGTTTCCGAGCACCATGTATTTAAAAAGCTATCTTTTCTTGAACATATGCTTTTGGCACCTTTGTCAAGGATCAGATGACTGTATTTATGTGGAGTTGTCTCTGTGTCTTCTAGTCTGTTCCATTGGTCTTCACATCTGTTTTCATGCCGACACCATGCTGTTACAGAAGCTCTGTAGTATTATTTGAGATCAGGTTATTATGATGCCTCTAGCATCACTCTTGTTGCTCAGGATTGCTTTGGCCTTTTATTCTTCTATATAAATGTCAGGACTGTTTTTTTCCTAGTTATGTGAAGAATGCATTGGGATTTTGATGTGGATTACATTGAATCTGTAGATTATTTTTTGGTAATATGATCATTTTGATGATATTATTATTATTTTTTTTTTAAAGAGAGAGGTGAGAGAGAGAGACAGAGAGAACTTTTAATATTTATTTATTTATTTTTTTTAGTTTTTGGCTGACACAACATCTTTGTTTGTATGTGGTGCTGAGGATCGAACCCGGGCCGCACGCATGCCAGGCGAGCATGCTACCGCTTGAGCCACATCCCCAGCCCCTGATGATATTATTTTTAAATTTTTTTTATTTTTAATTTTTTTATTGGTTCTGTTTAGTTATACATGATAATAGAATTCATTTTGACATAATTATAAAATGACGAAATATAATTTGTTTTAGAAGAATTTATAGAATATCTCCATGTCCTTGGGATAAGTTAAGATTTTAAAAACTGGACACAAATAACATCAGCCATGAAAGAAAATTTTGTTAAATCATTCTATAATAAAATGTATAATGTCTGTAAGTTAAAATGTATGTTACACAATAGGAAAAGATGTTTGCAATAAATATTTATATGAGATAAAAGATACACATAACACCTATGATCAAGAACTCATATAAGTGCTGGGCGTAGTGGTGTATGCCTATAGTCACAGTGGCTCGGGAGGCTGAGTGAGACAGGAGCATGGAGAGTTCAAAGCCAGCCTTGGCCCCCAGAAAAGTGAGGTGCTAAGCAACTCAGTGAGACCCTGTCTCTAAATAAAATTTAAAAAATAGGGCTGGGGATGTGGCTTAGTGGTTGAGCACCCCTGAGTTCAATTGATGATATTATTTTTATATATCTATGGACATGGTATATCTTCCAACCTTCTAGGATTTTTTTTTTCAATTTCTTTCTTCAGTGTTTTATAATTTTCAATGCAGAGGTCTTTTACCTCCTTACATTTATGACTACATATGTTTTTGTGGTTATTGTGGATGTAGTAGTTTTCTCGATTTCTTTCTTGTCAAATTACTTATTGGAGTAGAAGAAAGGTATTGATTTTGTACCCTGCTACTGTGCTGAATTTATTGATAAGATTTTGAAGTCTTTTGTTGCAGTTTTTTGTTGTTGTTGTTGTCGGGTGGGGGGGGGGGTTCCTGTAGGTATAGAATCATGTCATCAGCAAACAAATAATTTGACTGCTTTTTTCCCCCTATTTTGTCCCTTTAATTTACTTCTCTTCACTGGTTGTTTTGGCTGGAGTTTCAAAAACTACTGAATAGGTGTGATGAGAGTGAATATCCTAGCTTGTTCCAGATTTTAGAGGAAATGCTTTGAATTTTTCTCCATTCAGAATGATGTTGGTTGTGGTTTTGTCCTATATATCCTTTAAGATGTTGACAAAAGTACCTTCATCTCTTAAGTTCTCCAATATTTTTAACATGAATGGATGCAAATTTCATCAAAGGCCTTTTCTGCATCCATTGAGATGATGCAGATTTTTGTCCTTTATTCTACTTATGTAATGAATTATATTTATTGATTTACATATATTGAACCAACCGTGCATCCATAGGATGAATCTAACTTGATCATGGTGTGCAATCTTAATGTGCTTTGAGTGAAGTTAATATTTTATTATAGATTTTTCCATTGATGTTAATCAGAGATGATGATCTGCAGTTTTCTTTTCTTGATGTGTCTTTATCTAGTTTGTATACCTGGGTGATACAGCTTTATAAAAGAGTTTGTGAGAGTTCCTTCCCTTTCTATTTCATGGAATAATTTGAGGAGGATTGGTGTTAACTCTGCTTTAAAGGTATGGTGGAACTGAGTTAAGAGATCATCTGGTCCTGGGATTTTCTTTGTTGGAAGGCTTTTTTTTTTATTACTGCTTTGATCTCATTGCTTGATATCTATCTGTTTAAATTGTCTATGTTCTCTTGATTCAATGTTTATAGGCCATATGTGCCTGGAAATTGGTCTATATTTTCTAGCTTATTGGAATATATGTTTTCCAAATAGTTTCTAATGATCCTCTGGATTATAGAGATATCTGTGGTGATATCTCTTTTGTCATCTCTAGTTTTGTTGATTGGGTATTCTTTCTCATTCTTTTGATTGTTTGGCTATGGGTTTATCAATCTTGTTTATCTTTTCAAAGAACCAACTCTTTGTTGTCCTGATTTTTTGCACTATTTTTAAAAAATTTGTCATTAATTTCAGCCCTGATCTTGATTTCTTATCTTCTATTAGTTTGGGAATTAGTTTGTTCCTGATTTTCCATGGCCTTGAGATGTAGAATTAGATTTTTTTATTTGGGATTTTTTTCCTTAAACATGGGCATTTAATGCTATAAGATTTCCTGTAGTGCCATCTTCATAGTGTCCCAGAATTGATATGATTCTAGAAATATTTAATTTTTCCTCTCATTTCTTCTATGATTCCTTTCTCATTTAAAAGAGCATTATTCAATTCAATCTCCATGTGCTTATGTGGGTTTTAAAAGTTTTCTTGCTGTGGATTTCCAATTTTAATTCATTATGACCTGATAAGATCATGGGATAATATCAATTATATTTTATTTGCTAAACTTACCTTGTTTCCTAAAATATAGTCAATTTTGGTAAAGGTGCCAAGAAGAATGTATATTCAGCTCTTGTTGTATGAAATACTCCATAAATGTATTAGGTCCATTTGATTTTCAACATTGTTTTGGTGACAAATATCTCTATTGATATTATGTCTAGATGACCTGTCTCTTTCGGAAAGGGATGTGTTGAAATCAGCTTGTATTATTGTATTGGGGTTTACCTGGGACTTAAGTTCATGCAGTATTTGTTTTATGTAATCAGGTATGCTGATGTTTGGGATATAAACATATAATATTGTTATATCTGCTTGTTGAATTGTTCCCTTTAAAAGTATGTAGTAGCCTTTTTTTGTCTATTCTGCTTAATTTTTGCTTATAATATGTTTTGTCATATATGATAATATTGACTCTTTCTTGTTTCACACTCTATTTGCATGGAATATATTTTTCATCCTTTTGATGTTTTTTCCTATAAGATGAGTCACTTGCAAACAGCATATGGTTGGGTCTTGTTTCTTGATCCATTCTACCAAGTGTATGTCTTTTAATTGGAGAGTTGAGACCATTTAAATTCAGAGTTATTATGGAGAGTGTTTATTATTTCCAGTCATTTTGATTTGTTTCATAGATTTAATTAGTTCTTAATTTTTGAAACTCTGAGGTTTGTTTTGAAGTCTCCCTTTGTGTATTCTTTCTTTAAGCATTTTTTGTAGTGTCGGTCTATTGGTCGTGAAGTCTTTTAGTTTATTTTTATTGGGGGAGATTTTTATTTCTTCTTATATCTGAATAATAACTTTACTGGGTATAGCAACCTTGGCTAGCAATTTTTGTTTGCTTGTTTTTGAGAGCCTGGCTTTCAGAGTCTGAGTTGAGAGATCTGAAATGAGAGTGATTGATCTTCTTCTAAATGTGATCTGATGTTTTTCTCTTGTGGGTTTTAACGTTTTATTCTTACTCTCTTTGTTAGGAATTTCAATTATGAGGAGACTTGATCTTGTCTATTTGAGGTTCTATATGAATCGTGTATGTGAATATTCATTTCATTCCTAATGCCTGGAAAATTTTTTGCTATTATTTTACTGAAAATGTTTGTAATTACTTGTATTTATATGCACTTTTCTATCCCAATGACTCTTAGGTTTGGTATCAATATTGGGCCGGAATTCATGTACATTCTGATCATGGTCTGTTATCTTACTCTCTTTATCGTCTATTGAGTGTTTCAGCTCAAATATCATATCTTTGAGGCTGGAGGTTCTACTTTTTATGTATGCCAGTCTGTTGGTGAACATTCAAGTGAACTTTTATTTCATTAATTTTTTTCTCATTTCTAGGAGTTCTGATTGGTTTCTTTTCAGGACCTCTATTTACTGAAACATTTTTTAATCTCCTGATTGCTCTCTCAGTTCATTCCTCAAATAATTTATCATATCTTCTTTGAAATCATTAACCATTTAAATAATTAAAAATTTAAAGTCTTTCTCTAGAATTCTATCCCCTTTCATATCTGAGTGTTCCTTTGGGGTAGGTATTGTAGTTTTGAAGGGAAGACTTATTTGCCTGTTTCCTCGTAATTTTAGAGATCTTGGACTTGTTCATCTATTGAGATGGAGTCTTTTTTCTCTTTCATGAGAATGTCTTTTGGAATGTAATTGTTTCTTTTGTAATAAGTCCTATGTTGTTGATATCTCTTAGCTTCAATGCAGATGCACAGTGTAATCCAAGTGTTGGGTTTCTACTGCCAATGTGTCTCCATTTTCCACTGCAGAATTATTGAATTAATAAACTCTATGAGTTGCTTTAACACTGTGGGTTTTTTTCTGAGCCTTCTTTTTGAAAGCTTTCTGTGATTTTGTGATAGAAGTCAACATCCAAGAGTGGGATATACTGTCCCTCTTTAGCCGTTTCTACTTGGGGCCTAGTCCTTGGTTTGGCGTTTTTGTCTCTCCTATTCTCTGTATTAATGTATTCTTAAAGCTTGAGTGGAGTTAGTTTGTGTGTGGAGGAAACTGTACTGCCACTCTGAATTGTGAGTGCAGTTCATCACGTCATTTCCATGCTGTGAATTTTTAATGTGCCAGTTGCTTCCCAGTCCCTCACAGAAAAAGGAGAAACAAGAAATAGCAACAAACCCACAAGAGAAAATAAAAGTAGCAACAACTTGAACAACCTACAGTATTAGAATAAATGTCCTGTGCCTACTATGGCATGTGTTCCCTTAATTACCACAAAAAGAAGAATGGCAGGGTCAAAGAGAGTGTATCTCCTGTGTTGAAAACCCTCTAACTTAGTCCTGATTTGGGGAATCTTGGATGAAGAGGATGAGGAAGCTGGAGAGTATTCCTGATGACACTGACCACAGCATTATAGAGGAAAGTCATGAAGAGCCAGCATTTCAGAATTTTATGCAGGAATCAATGGCACAGTACTGGAAGAGAAAGAAACCTTACAAATATGAGATGTTAGGAAATTTCAGCTGATCCTACAAGTCCCAAATTCTGGAACTCCATGTGAAGAAACTATTCTTATCTCTGATTCAGCATTAGGATAAAGAACAATTTTTCTTCAGAAGAGCAAAGATTCTCTTTTTAGGGAAGCTTATGACTCAGATGAAGTCAGAGAATAGATGATTCTTAGAGCTGACAGGTACATGCCAAGTCTTCCTTGGCTTTTCCTTTATATTTATGCAAAGAAGGGTATACTGACTGCTCTTGGAGGCTGATATCCCTTCGAGCCTAAGTTTTTATCATTTGAACTCAAGTACATCTGCTGGTGATGGGATACAGAAAGAACTTACCATCTGGGTGATCCATTCAGATCTTAGCCTCTACTTCCCCAGGATCATGCCCTCAATGGTTAACCCGAGTTTTCCTTGTTTTCGTAGGAAGGGAGAGGAGATACATGAGTTTGTCCAGGGTAGCCGTGGAGTGTCCTTGGAATCCAGTCAGTGTTGGTATGAAATATGTCTCACAGGAGGTAGATCATTAGAGGACACCCGGTTTGTTGAAGAAAGTGAGCAGAACATAAGATTTCTGAATAAGAATCCTGTTTAAATGGTAACTTGGATAAAGAGTTTTGAATTATAACTTTATTCTAAAAAAAAATGGCAGAGTTAGCATTTACCAATAGAATGAACTAGATCTGGCATTTAACTGAACCACAGATGTCAACTGTGCTCTTCCCAGTACTGATAACTATGACAACATGAATGATAGGGGGGGTATTCATATTAACTATGTTGTTCTTAAAGGTGGTAAAATTACAGTTCACTAAGAGGAAAGAAGATGGGCTAGGAAGGTAAAAGGAATTTTAAAATATTTAAAAGACAAGCATAGGTACAGGAGGAGGAAGGTAGCAAGTGGTGGCTATAAAGAAGAAGGAGTAAAAAACAACTAAGAGAAATGAAATCAATAACAGGAAGAAGAAGGAGGAGGAGGAGGAGGAGGAGGAGGGGGAGAGAACACTAGAATCTGGCTATTGAAGAGGGAAGAGAGGAGTAGAAATAAGAGAAACAAAAACAAGAGCTCAAATAAACAAACAAAAGTCAAACCAAAACACATAAACAAAAACCTTTAACCCTGTAACATCAAAAAAGGTGAAATAACAAAGGGCTGAGAAGAGAAAAATAAAAAGTGAAAAAAAGCGATGAAAAGAAGAGAAAAAAAATGAAGAAAAACTCCAGTGAATGAACACAGCCAAGACATCCACATCTACCCATCCACACATTCATTCTCATTCAATGGAAAAAGGAGAAAAGAAGAAAAACACATCTTAGTGAAGCATGACAGGGTTATCTCTGCTGGGGTGGTCAAAACTTGACAAGAATGGATGTTCCCTGCCTATGCCATGCTGTTTTTTCTGTTTCTTCTTGGGCTGTGTGTGCTTTAAAGAGAGCAGGGACTGGGAGTTGTTACACCTGTCCTCTTTGGGTTGTTTACTAAGCTGACAGCTGGGGTGATCTGGAAGTAAGATGGTTGTAATGGCTCTCAGCTTCCCTTTTTGCCAGTTTAACTTAAGACATATGGAGAGTAGTGACAATTGGAATTTTGTCCATGGTAGATGTACTCCCATGGTGGAGCTAATAGGGAGTTTTTAATGTGAACTTCAGAATCTGGCATTTAGTTCTGATCCACTGGTCAAGCTTTGTTGTGAGGCATCTGCTCTAAAGAGAATGGCTCCACCCACCCTATTGCAGAGAAGATGCTGATCTCAGTTGGACACCTAGATCTGGGGATGGGGCAGGGAGTTCCCCAGAAACGCCATTCTTGGGGCAAAGTGTCCAATTCTCTGTTCTTTTCACAAACTCCACAGCCCGCAAATACCATCTTCCCAGGATCAGACCCCAAGCACAAATGTGCCTGATTCTCCAGCTCCTGAGTTCTCTCTGGCTAACCTGCTCTATATGCCCAGGCTGAGTCCCTGGGGTCATCCCCTCTAAGCCTGCTTCAGTCCATCCAATCAGGCGACCTCTAGACCTCTTGGAGGCGCACACCAGATCAGTGAGCTAACACTTACTGTGAATTCCTGGACTCCTGCCACAGAAAGGCCCAGCAGAGGAATACTGCAGCCTCCCCAAGATGGGATCCTGCCTTGGCTCTGCTGAGAAGCACGGAGCACCCTCCTTGTCTTGCTGTGCTCCCTGTTATTGTCTGGCTGTGCTGCATCTGGGTTGCTCCAGTTCAGAACGCCCCTCTGTTCCCCTGTTCCCCATGCCAAATATTCTTTGCAAATCCAGTCTGTCTTTCTGCACTGGTCACCGCTCCCATCTGCAGCGTACTGGCACCTAGTCATTGTCACCTAGATTACTGAGGTATTCTTTCCTTGATTAATTAATTAATGAATTCCTTCATTCCCTCCCTCCCTCCCTCCCTCCCTCCCTCCTCTCTTTCTTTCTTTCTTTCTTTCTTTCTTTCTTTTAAATATCTGTTTCTGAGTATTTATTTATTTATTTTTATGTGGAGCTGAGGATTGAACCCAGGGCCTCGCAAGTGCTAGGAAAGCGCACTACTGCTGAGCCACAACCCCAGGCCCCTTGAATTTCTTTTAAAAACAATAAAAAAATTTTTTTTGTTGTTGTTGTAAATGAACATAATGCATTTCTCCCCTTCTCTCTCTCTCTCTCTCTCTCTCTATATATATATATATATATATATATATATATAGATAGATAGATAGATAGATAGATAGATATAGATAGATAGATAGATAGATAGAGATAGAGATATTTATTTATTTTTATGTGGTGCTGAGGATCACCAGTGCCTCACAGGTGCCAGGTGAACACTCAGCTGTCAGCTGAGTGTTAGTAACACTCACCTGGCACCTGTGAGGCACAAACAGCTGGTTTCTTGAGTTTCTGTCTCTGTGATTATGATATTGAAATTCATTGAATTCCCTCTGTCACCACACCACCTCTTTTGGAAGCAGTATTCCTGTGCTTGAATCCTGAGGTGTGGGGCAATTGGAAATCTCGCCCCTTCTCTACTCCACAGTCTTTTGTCTCCTGAATTCACTTTTTATATGACCTGCTTGGCATTCTCTTTATGACTTCCATCTCTGGTTAAAGTCTGTCTTCAATCCCATAAAATTTACAGCCATTTAAAACAAATTAGGGGCTGGGATTGTGGCTTCGATCCTCAGCACCACATAAAAATAAAGGCATTGTGTTGTGTCCATCTACACCCCCCCCAAATCAATCAATCAATCAATCAATCAATCAAACGAATTAAAAGCTTTATTGAGATATAATTGACATGCCATAAAATTAATTCTTTTAAAATGTGTAACTCAGTGTTTATTGTTTTAGTATATTCACTAAGCTGTGCAATTATCACTACTAGCTAATTCTAGAATTTTTAATGACCTCAAGAAAATGAATTATAACCATTAGTAAGTCGTCCTCCCCATTTCCTCTGTTCCTGAACTACTGGTAACCACTAATCTACTTTCTGCCTCTATGGATTTATCTATTCCCATAAAAGAGTTATGGGATTTAGGAATAATATGAAATACAATGGATATTGGATATAAACGGAATCACACAATATATGACTTTTTTGACTCACTTCTTCCACTGAGCATAATGTTTTCAAGGTTCTTTCTTATTGAAGCCTGTATCAGAATCTCATTCCCTTTCATTGTCAAATTAATAAATTCAGTTTATGGATATACCACATTTTATTTATTGTTTAGTCAGTTAATAGACAGGTGGGTTGTTTCTATTTGTGACTGTTAGGAATAATGTCATTATGAACATGCATTTAAAGCTTTCCTTCAGTTCTCTTGAGTATACCTAAGGTTAGAATATCTGGGTCATATGGTAACTATGCTTAGCTTTTCAAGGAATTTTTAAACCGTTTTCCAATAACATACGAGGGTTCCAACTTCTCCACATCCACGTGAACAAATGCCATTATTCATCTTTCTTATGGCTGTGTTAGTCAGCTTTGTCACAGTGATGAAATACCTGACTGAGACACCTTCAAAGGAGAAAAGATTTATTTTGGTGCATGGTTTCAGAGCTTTCTGTACATGGTCAACCACTCCATTGCTTTGGGCCTGAGGTGAGGCAGAAAATCACGGCAGAAGGACGTGGTGGAAGAAATCTTCTCAGTTGATACAACCAGGAAGCAGAGAGAGTGGAATGAGTTGGGACAAGAAATAGCCTTCTAGGGAATGTCCCCAGTTACTTACTTTCTCCAATTAAGTCCCACCTCCCACAGCCTCCGCCACCTCCTAGTAGACCATTCAGATTATGAACAATCAATGGATTAATTCACTGATGGAATTAGACCCTTGCTATCCAGTCATTTCCCCAAAGCCCCACCTCTGAACATTGCTCCTCTGGGAAGCAGTGGGTCTTTGGGGGAATGAATCAACACATGAGTCTTTGGGGGACACTTCATATTCAAGCTACAATAGCCATACTTGTCATCTCAACAGGCCACTATTTTTTGACTATTCTCCGTCATTTTTGTAAACTCATTTTCTAAGACTTCAAAAGTTATTGACTGAAGCCATTCAATCTATTCTTGCCACTTCTTTTTTCACTTAGCAAAACAGAAATCTTCATTTCATTGTGGGTTGATCCTTATCATTAACTTTTTATTAATGAACAGTCTTTAACTGTGTCTAGTTTAAAATGTATCCTGTTTAATTAGATTTTTTTCCCAATGACTACTTGTTTTCAACTTTTCTTTCAGATTGTTTTAATATTTGTTTTTCATCAAGAACAAAGTTATTTTTGCATTGGTTGGCTCTCTCTAATATTTATTAATAAATACAATTTTCCTTCTGTCCTTTGGAATTTCACAGTGCTATTCATATCAACAGGAAGTATTTGTGTCTCTTTTTCCTCATTCTTACATGTTCAGTAGTTTTGCTATTTGAGTTCAGAGAAAGAATTTACATTGGAGGTTTTGATCCATTTCCTCTAATTTTAATGATATTGCAAATCTAATGAGTTAGCTGGCAAGTGGCTTTGCCTAGATCCTGGTTTTTCAACTGTTTTTGTTGTTTTCTGCCACTTACGCCTGGTAAGCAGTCTTGTTTTTTTGTTGTTGTTGTTGTTTTGTTTTGTTTTTTAGCCTGCTTCAGAAGATGGGGAGGCCTGTTCCCAGCTGAGGGGGCAGTGGACCTGGTTTTTGTGTCTTGTTGCTGCAGTCTGGCTGGGCACAAATCACCCAGCCGCCACAAAGCACTTGTATCTTCAAACAGGAAACTTTACTGCCTGAACTCCACCAGCACTCCACTCACACTCCCCGGAAACTCTCCCAAACGCCACCCACGTGGCCCCTCTCTAGCACACCACACCACACCAACCAGAACTCCCCGAGAACAACTCTCCTGGAACCCCACCGGGCTGTGCGCACTCACTCTCTCAGAACCCCGGGAGAACTCAACTGGAACTCCAAAGTAGCGGGCGCCCAGGCAGCAAGAGCCGCCCTATTACTGGTGTAAAGGTCTAATATACAATTGAATCAATCCAGCATCATCTTAATGGCTCGCCTCTCAACCAATACTTCTGGCAAAATGCCAAAATACTGGTTGTGGCTCTCAACATCTTGTTACCTGTCCCAGTTATCAGGAAGGGGTGAAGGAGGTCACCTCCCTGGATCCTAGACCCAGAGCCCAGTTGTGTGCCATTTCAGCTCCATTTTAATGTGCGGGTTTTGTCTTGGATGTGCATAGGTTCATCATTTCCAAGCATAATTACATTTTTAACTTAAAACAATCTGCGTATCTTTGCTGTGCATTTGGATGGCAACATAGGCTTGTAATGATGTTTATTGAATCCTTAAGTAAAAGAGACACACTTCTCATTTTCCTTGGGCTGTTTATCTGCACAAGTTAACCAATTAATTAATCACACAAATTGGCAAATAGCCATAAAAGAAAACAAATACTATAATGGCAAAACAACAAGAAACCACCAAACAACAACAACAAAAGTGTTCTATGACAGCTATAATGAAGGATCTTAACTACAATGGTGAGTCCAAGCAGGGAAGAGTGTGGATAAGGAAGTCTGCAAGGCATTAATATTGGGGAAAATCAGAGACTGGCTTCTGATGCAATTAATTTATAGTGTTTGATATGAATGGACATGTTTTATTTTTAGTGGCTTTTAAATTTGGATCAAATTCCAAGAATTCCCCCTTATTAGGACCCAGAACAGCTAGGAGTTAGTCATACATATAAAATTCAATTTTTTTTTTTCATTTGAAAACTTTCAGGTACAGTAGATACTTAACTGAAAAAAAAATTTCAAAACATTTCTGCCTGGTCCCCCTTTTGTAGCTCAGTATTCTTCTGTCCAAAGTTTCTTTGAATTCCATTTGCTAAGGCAGTCATTATTAGACTGTGCTACAATTTTGGAAAGCTGATTGGGTCAATGATTTAATGCATGAGTTAGTGGTTACCGGCATGTTTTATGAGATTATTTATGCACTTAGGAATTTTTATGTGATGTAGTGTAAGTCTTTAATGCTTCCTCTTTTGGTGCTTTATTATACAAAGGATGATTAACATTAAAGCTGTTTGCCACCAGGGAACATGGAGACTTATTTCTGTTAGGATTAAGTTTCCAATGTAAAAAAACACTGTGTTAGTCAGTTTTCTGTTGCTGTGACAATACCTGAGCATAACAACTTAAAAATGATGAAAGATTCATTTTGGCTCATGGTTTCAAGTTTCAGGCCAATGTCAGCCATATCCATTGCTTTGGGCCAGAGTTGAGGCAGAACATCATAACAGAAGGTCATGGCAAAGTAAAGCTGTTAGCTCAAGGCAGCCTGAAAGCAGAGAGGGGAAGGGGCTGGGGACAAGAAATACCTTTTCAGGTAACATCCTCAGTAGACATTCCCCAGGGAATGTTCCTCCAAGTAGGTCCCATTTCCTACTGTTTCCACCACCTCCCAATGGCTCATTAAACTGTAAACCTATCAATTAGATATTGATAGGTCAGAGCCCTCATGATCCAATAACTTCCCAAAGCCCCACCTTTGGACATTGGTTCTTTGGGGACCAAACATTCCACATAGGAGCCTCTGGGGAACATTCCATGTCTGAGCCATGGCATAGGAACACACTGGGAGACTGACTCTTGGTGTACTTATTGGTATTCTACTTTGGAACCTGGATGGTGTTTCATGGCTGTGCACTATAGTTTGAATGTCGCATGGCCCCCAAAGTCTCACATGGTAAAGGTTTGGTCCCAGTGGAGATGGTGGGAGCTTTTAGGCGGTGAGATCTAGTGGGAGGTTCCTAGGTCACTGTGTATGCCCTCAAAGGGGATTGTGGTTCCCTGGTCTCTTCCTTGTCCTCTTGCTTCTTGATTGGTAAGGTAAGTTATGTTCTCTGCCAATCTTCTCACCATGATGTGCTGCCTATCCACAGGCCCAGAGGGTGGGGTGACTCAATCATGGACTAGAACCTACCTCTGAAACTGAGCCCAAACAAATATTTTCTCTTTATAAGTTAAGTGCTTCTGATATTTGGTTATAGTGATAGAAAGCTAACACAGTATGCTTGTTTTGTAGCAATACAGTGAGATGTACACTTAGCAAAGTATGGAACTTTTTGTGACTATGTTATACTTGATTAAAAAAAAAGGTTAAGAGAAAAAGGGTAAGCATGTAACAAATGGGTCTGTTTAAGCTATTGACAAATTCCCGCTACAGATATTATTTTTGCACTAGCTTCCTATGGAGACACTTATTCCTGCCCAATAACGTAATCATGTTCTGTTTTTGCTTGCTTTTTCATTCGCAAGGCAATGGGTGACTGATTTTTGGTGTATGAATCGATTTTAAAAAACTTAATCATTGCACATTTGTTGTAAAACACTGGAAATTTTATGTAACTCTTTTTCAGATAAATCCAGATTTTTTGATGGATGCCAAATGATGACAGATGTGGAATGTTATTCCCTAAGAAGAATGAGGAGAGAGGACACTTTTTTCTGCCCAGACAATGGGGTTTAAACACGTCAGCATGTTGTTTGACTCACCTGCTCTCAGCTTCAAAGTGTTTGATACCATATTTAGAGTAAAAACCACATCCCTTTCCTCAGCTTCCATGAGGTCTTTTAAGTTCAACAGACCCCCAGTGTTCTACCATGCTTCCATTTCAGGGCATTACACTCCTGTTCTCTTTGTCTGGAGTGAAGCTCTTCCACAAGGTGTTCACCCAGCTATGCAGCTGACTGCCTTCATGTGTTGAGTGAATAAATTGATTAATGTGGATTCGCTATATACGTTTCAGGGAAAAAGAGAAAAAAAAGAAAAAATATCCAAAGAGCTTTATACCTCTCCCTATATTATTCCAAGAAGAATAATAATGCTCAAAGCTCAGACTCTTCATGCCTTTGTTATTGTTAGATTAACTTTTTAAAAAAGTCTTATTTATTTCGTTTTTAGGTTTTAGCAAAATTGAGCAGAAGGTACATACTCTTTCTGCACCTACCCCAGGCATGGACTCTCTTACTGTCAACATCCCCCATCAGAGTGGTCTGTTTTACTTTATTATTACTTTTAATTATTATTATTTTAAATTTTTACTATTATTATTTTTTAATTTAAAAACTGATAAACCTACATTGTCAAATTATAATTACCCAGGGTCCATGGTTTTTATTTAGGTTAACCCTTGGTGTTGTACCTTCTGAGGGCTCGGACAAATGTATAGTAATATGTGGGTAACTGTTTCATAACACAGATTTTACAGGTTTGTAGTAGAAATTTGCAGAAATGAAGATGAGTATTAAGGGGCTGTTAGTTTCTGTTTCATAGGACAACCATCAAGAAAGAGCCTGCTATCTAGTGACCAAACTAGGCATGGATGATATCTCATCCTTAAAAAACCCAGGGTGAAGTGGATGGGTTCAGGGAGAGCCCAAGATCCAACTGGATGAACAGTGAGACTAAGCCATAGGAGCCTAACACTAAGCCTGACTGGAAGCTGGCCCTGGCTTACATGTTTTGTACACTTTGACACATGTACTTACTGTAGCAACCTAGGGAGGCACAGAGGGGCAAAGTGGGGCAGGAAGAGCTTCAGTTCACACGGCTAGCTGGCATTTCCACTCAGACAGGCTACCCTAAGGTTCACACATTATTAACTCTCAGAAGGACCCAAGCTTGGCATGGGATTGGGAAGTCCAAGAAAGTGGAAATGAGGGAAAGAAAGCCCAGCAGTAGGGAAGGTGCAGAATGGAGTAGCAGCGCCCTCTGCAGGTAGTGAGGATCCCCATTCCTCGGGGTCCAGATAATTTTCTCAGGAACCTGAAGTCACCAGCAGTTTGGGGTTCATTTTACTTTATCCTAGTCCTAGGGGAGTCATGACGCTTTTGCTGAGCACACAGTACTACAGTCAGATCCCTGTTATCTGCATTGAAAATAGCATCCCCAGGGGACCTTAGGCAACCGCTTATTGGAATTTAAATAGGAAATTCTTGAAAACATCAAAGCCTTTAAAAGTTCTGCAAAATTCTAAGGATGAAATTTCAGATTGGAGGACAGCTCAGAAGATATCTGGGGAAAAAAAAAAAAGGAGGCCTATAGAACACCCTCAAGTCACCTTTTGTGGAAAACCACCCATACTTTAAGGACTGTTCTGGGCCAGGGATCCTGGGCCCTGGGATGATTCACCTGGATTCACAGCCTTGTAATCTAGGTGTGAAAAAAAAAAGGAGGTCTCTCTCCCAATTGTTGTTTTCTGTTTTTCTCACTTCCTGGTCCCTATTCTTGGTCCCTTCCTTCTGTGAACAATTTTGGAACAATCTAGTAATCCTCTAGGTTCCTGGTTCTGTACCAGGTGTGAGGGGATAAGAGAGTGTGACATTCACACCCCTGACATTGTGCAGCGCTGGGCAGAGGCCACAAGTGGTGAAATGAGCTGCATCCAGCTGTCCATTTACCATCCTGGTGTTTTAACCTGGTTGCCCCAAAACAAAAAGGAAGAGCTTAAACATCTGTGCTTGCTTTGAAAAATAAATGTATTTCTGTGATTATGACCTTATGTTATTTTCTGAAATGTGTATGCACACTGTATTTCTGTAACACAACTGTATTACCTTCTCAGGAAGCCACAGGGAATTTTTCCCTTCACTCTTTGGATAGTGTAGACTGGATTCCTGCATGCAAATTTTGGGAATCATTTGCTCCAGGGGAGACAATTTAGTAACTTTTTAAAAATTCTCAAAATGATAACTCCCACACCTCTCAACTCTGATCTGAAGGTGTGTTTGACTCACATTGTTTTCAGCAGAATGAATTACCAACATTAAAAATCTTGGGATATTATCTTAAAAATCTAGATTTCAGGTTTCTTTGGAAAAGTCTGGCAATACTGAGCTGGCATGTCCAAGAGAAACAATTGGCTAAGGCTGAATAGAGAATCAGTATCAGCAATGTGACATGCTCCAATCACTCTTTCCCCTGAAATGGATTTTTTATATTTATTTTTTGATTGTAGTTGGACACAATACCTTTATTTCACTTATTTTATTTTTGTGCGGTGCTGAGGATCAAACCCAGGATCCTGCGCGTGTGAGGTGATCGCTCTGCCACTGAGCCACAACCTCAGCCCCTTGAAATGGATTTTTAGGGTCAGCCACACTTGCTTCCTGACCTGCTTCACTTCCATTACTCGCATCTCTAGTTCTAAAGGAGGAGAGTTTTCAAACTCCTGAAAGAAAAGTTAAGTTTACCAAGGATTAGGAAGGTAGATGGTGTAGTAGTCCATGAAGGTGGGGAACCTGTGACCTTATGCACTGGTCAGGAAGAAATGAATCTTCTAATGTGGACGTTCCAAAAGCCCTGGCAGGGGTGGACTTAGAGGGATAGACTGCCCAAGACAGTGGAGCTGTCTCATCAGAACAGACTGGGTTTGGCTAATAGGTATCTTGTGGTCAACACTGTTGGACTGCAGACCATAGACTAATTTTCCACTTTCCTAAATCACTGAACTCTAATATTTTGAACACAGGGAAAAGGGTAGGTGGGAGTCCTGGAATAATGACCTGGTGGCTAGGGACTGAGCTGCATATAGTTTCTATCAGGAAATAAAGAAATGTTACCTATTTTATGTCTAAATGTTGTCCTAAATGATTTTATTCATATGACGTAATCACAAGTTCCTTATGTTTTGGGAATCTTCATTACGTAAGTGTCACAATGCCATCCCTGACTACCTGGTTGCCAAATTCATTCTTTCATCCAATTCATTCATTCATTCATTCATTCATTCATTCATATATCCATTCATCAGATATTAGAGAATCTAATAGAGTCATAGTGTAAGGGTGTACCATGATAAACAAGACATAGCTCCAAGTTCTTCCAACTCTTGCTAGTGACATGGATAGGGGATAAGGAAATGGGGTGTAAAGGATACTGACTGCCAACAAGAAGACTGGAGGTTAATTCTATCTTTTAAGTGCTGAGCAACCTTGGGTCACATACTTAGTCCCTCTGGGCTTCACTTTCTTCGTGTGTAAAATAGGGCTAAATAATCTTTACGTCTTATTTTATTTTAATGTATTGACTTACCCATGATTTCCCATATAAGGAATTAAATAAGAAATGTTTTTGCAGCTTCGGTTAGAAGACAAGGAGCTCAGTGGCTGTTCTGTCCAAAGCAGGTTGTTGTACCGTCTCTGAGTCTAGGATTTACTGTGGAAGCCTGAACATGGATGAGGACCTTGGAGAAGAAGAGACTTAGAAGAATCTGGTGCAGTTGGGGTAATAGGTTTATTAGATCTATATACAAGGAAGCATTTATTGATATTTTGTCAAAAACAGGGAACAAGGTAACACACAATATTTTGGCGTGAACACAAGAGAGCCACAATAGACCAAGATGGAGCTTAAAGACTCTCAAAAGAACACAGACCCTGAACTGACAACTTTCAGGCCGTAGAGTTATCCAGACCACACAGTCAATTGTACAATGCAAGCATCACATGACAAGAAAACACGGTCAATGTTATCAATGAGGCAGTTTCTCACTGGAGGGGGGGGGAGAGTGGATTGTGGGGGCCAGGGGTCACTGATGGGAAAGGGGTATTAAAATCGCATAAATCCTCCATATCTTTTTTCCATCTCGGGAACTTCTTTGGAATAACTTTCTCCTTCCTCATCGGAGGGCAGAGACTCAGCAAAGCGCTTCAGGAAGCCCCCATATCTCTTCTGGTAGTCCATCCACCACTCTGGGCGCCCCACCCTTCTCATGAAGCCCCCATATCGCTTCTGCAGCTCTTTGGCCTCGTCTTCCAGTTGGGGGCTTCTCTTGAGGCCCCTCATGAAGCCCCCATATCTCTTGCTCACGTCCTCATCATTGTCACTGCCATCCTGGGGGTGGCTCTCTCTCCCGCCGTTGTCACCTGTTCCCAGCAGCTCTTTCAGCAGGTCTGAGGAATTGGCCAGGGCGTCCCCCTCCTCTGCATCCTTCTTCATGAAGCCCCCGTACCTCTTGGCAAGGACTTCACCTCCATTGGCCTCTTCTTGGGGTTCCACGGGGTAAAGTTCGTCCATCTTCTTCATGAAGCCTCCGTACCGCTTCATGAACCCCCCATACTTTTTGGCGAGCAAATGGCTCTCTTCCTGCTTGCTGCTCTCTCTGAGGGTGTTGGTGCCATCTTGAGGAAGCTCGGGTTTGGACATCTGCAGGAGCTCCTTGCAGGTTTCCCAGATTTTGAGAGAGGGCAGTTGTCCTTCACATTCCAGGGTGCAAGCCTGGGGGGACAATTGGAGGTGAGGATGAGCTGAGGCTTCTCTGATTTCCATAAGTCCACAAATTGGGCACCACAATATGTTAACCTTGATGTAGAGATTCCCATAGAATAAAATCATCTCCATTTTCATATCCTAACTTTTTAATCACTCAACAGGAAAATGAAACAAATGAAAACTGGAAAAAGGAAAGTGGGGGGATTGACTAAATCAAATTAGAAATCTGTCTTTGGATATTAAATCCATTGCACATACTGTGCCATTCCAATATTTTAAAAGACCACCCTAACCGATTTTAACTTAGAATGGTTGCCTTCACAATCTAGTTCCACTGTATAATTTTCCCCTCATTTTGTTTGGAATTTTTTTTTTTTTTTTTTTTTTTTTTTTACCAAAAGAGAGAAATTTCTTTGTACCCTACTTAAGGATAGTCCCTTAAAATTCCTTTGATTTTATCTCACCAATAAAATCATTATTGGTAAGGCTCATTGGCTTTCTTTTGTTAATATTTTGCAACAATGGTAGTCAGTATTCCTGGAGACACTTTTGATCTTCAAATAGAAACAACAATTTCGAAATAAATTTTAACAGAAAGACGTCCTGAACACATAATTTAAGTCTTATGAATTATTTGAATTCTGATATGTTGATTTGCTAAAAATACATTTTCCCTCGATCAGTTAAAACAGGTTTCATCGTCTTGAACTGAATGTTGGCAATGATGAAATCAGCTATGAAGTTATACAGATACAAAGGCACAAATTAACAGTGTTCATTTTCTTAAATTGTGTCATTGGTGTAGAGTCAAAATCTTTTTTCCACCTGAAAACATGTTATTCAATTAAATAGGAATGATCAGCATATAATTCTATAATAAATTCAAATCACCATAAGATGAAGGCTATACGTTTTAATGTTCTTCAGATTTTTTTTTTCTATTCAACAGATTACTTGCATATGATGAAAAGAGAGTACTAATATTACAGGAACATTTATAAAATCTATAAGGTATTTCTTAGCATTTCAGGGATTTTTATATTTGCATCAGATCTACATACAGAACCCAGGTTACAGTTTCTTGCTTTAAACAAAAAACCCAGGCCCTTTTTTGTTATTTAAAAATATACTGATACATAAATTGATATTAAATACACACGTTATTTTAACAATGAAAATTATTTTCACAAAGAAAACATTTTATTCATGCAACAAAATATTTAGAACATATAGCCAACCAGTCCTCAATGTTATTTAAGCTTTTTGTGTCTAAGAAAATCAAATACATAAATAATATTAAAAAATCAAAAGATGCTCTAATTAAAACTGTCCTGTTTTATCGCTGATAATATCTAATTAAGGAATTTAAACATCATTAAAGAGTTAAGATGTTCAAGTGGCAATGATATTTCCATTGCAATAACATTTCCATTCTAAAAAGAGAATTTTATGATCTTGTTTCCAAAAATTAATGTTTAATATTTTGTATACTTACACCAAAATGCTTTAAAAAATAGTGACAAACAATCACAGCCATCAATGCCTCCTTAGTATTGATCACACACTGCATCCTATGGTCAGAATTGCATTAGATGGTAAATACTATTTGGACATCAGTAATGGCATGTCTGCTCATCTTTGCATCCTCCATGGTACCAAGCTCAAGTGTCGTTCACCTGATGGAAGCTCAATAAATATTTGTCACATTGATTTTACTCTTTATTTTCACCCAGGCAACCTCATTTCTCCTATGTCATTGTATCCAAGTTAAAACGACAGAACGGCTGTAATCCCAGCAACATACACATTAACAAAATCTTTTGTCACTGAGAAAATAAAAACACTAAGTGTTAAAGCGCCAATATAAAATAAATCAGTTGGTTATTATTCAAAATGTTTTCCTAAGAGGTTTTTTGTTGTTGTTGATGAAGACTTATTTTTTTTCCATGTTGCTCACACTACATGTGCCATACCATCATCTGGATTAAAAAAAATCAGGAAGCAAAAATATAAAAAGAATATAAAAAGCAGTGAGGAGAAGTGTGAGAAGGGTGGTTAGTCTCTCTAATGAGTAGAGACTGAGAAAAGTTGGCATTTTTGGTGGTTTCCAGGGAAGGGCTAGCTGCCACACAATGGAGTGCTGCTAGCGTCCCTCAGCAATCAAAAAGGAAGATGAGTAATATTTTTTGGAGCTTGGTGAAGTGAGCAAATTAAATACAAAGAATAACTTGAAAGATTGTTAACTGTCAGTTTTATTAATTCACTGAATAACAAAATTAATTAAATCTGCAACTACTTTAGGTCAGGCTGTGTGACTTAAAAAAATCTTCCAAATTCACATAACCTGAATGTGAATCCTAGGCTACCAAACTGAGCCATGTGTGTATCAAGCAGAGACAAAGCTCAAAACACATGTGATGGTGCAGGGGAATTATGGGGTCTGAAAGATGGATAGTCAATATGGCATGGTTTCAGTTCATTTCTATCCCATGTATAAAATCCGTCACTTGCAAGACCTATTCTTAGGTTTGTAACATTTGCTCAATTTTGAGGCATAGTTTTAAAGCTCATGACTATAGGAGAAAGATTAACAATGGATAAAGGGGATGGTTCCCCCTACTTAAGATGGAACATTTGCCTCATAGCTTTAAAATATACATTACTATCTGTCTTCTAGGCCACGTTAGTATGTATAAAATGAAACATCAGGAAATTCAAATACTCAAATGAAATACACATTTAACCTGAAATATATACCTTGGATCTCTGGAGTCCTTTCCTCAGTTTTCTTCTCCATTTCAAGCAACACGATAGTATTAAATTTCTTCAAAGGCTCAAGCAGAGCAAGCTGATTAGCTTGGATTAATACATTACTCTGTACTGAGTTTTTTTAGGCATCACAAATCTCAACAAATTGCAGAGGCAGTGCAAAGGAATTAAGGCTGTTAGTTAAGAATGAAGCCTCTCAAGTCTTAAAACCAGAGAATCTGGTCCGGAAAGCATCAGAGTTGATTCAAGAACCAGTGGACTATGTTCAGAATGATAGTCATTTTATCATGACCTCCCGCTAAGCCCTTTGTAGTGTAGTTTATCTTTGGACTGACACCACTTTTCTGGACACTGGCCATCTCTCCTGTGACTTTCTCATAACCAAATTAAACAGTTATTTTAGTCTGTATTATGAAAGTGTGGTCAAGACAAGTTGAATTCAGTCTCCATTTGTTTGTAATTAGGAATTCTTTCTATCCTGTCAATTGTGATTTCCCCTTCCCCACCCCACCCCCCCTTTTTATATCCCTTTCTCATCTCTTTGCTTGCTCCTATCCATAGGTGAGGGAGCTAGAAAAAAGAAATTCAAAAGGCGGAGATGAGATGTCATCAACAAAAATTGCATTTTTTTTTTCCGAGGGGAGGAATGATGGTTGAGTGTGAGCGGTCTTTAGCTGGGATGTTAGGAGTTGGGGTGTCTGTTGGGGCGGGGGGGGGTGTCTCCCTTTGGACTGCTTTGGAGAGAACTATCCAAGGTGCTGAAGAGAGACCATTTCGGGGTTCTGGGATCCCCAGAGTTAAAACAAACTTGGTTTGTGTGAAGATATCTCTGCTCTAACCAGGGCCAGATAGTCGCGGGTCCCCAACGCTGAGAGCCAGAGCGAGACCTCAGTCAGCGTTCCTAGAACCACCAAGGTGCCTGGGTCGTCAAGGGTTCGCGCTTCCGCCACTCTGACCCGTGTGACCTAGGGACGCGTCCCGAGGCAGACTCAAGGCTGTCAGCGAACTGTCCCGGCGACTAGCTTCACTCACCAAGCGCAACACTTACCAGGAAGTTGATGTCGCCAGGGCGCACTAGGCGGTAGCTGCATGTCGCGCAGTCTTGGCTGCATTCCGCCTGCACAGTAGCCAGGATCCCAGGTCCGAGAGCCAGCAGCCAAGTGCAAAGTCTCAGGAACCGCGCCATGGACTGCGAGGAGAGAAGCACTCGCGCTCAGAGTCTGTCCCGGCGCAGAACGGGTCCCTGGGAGAGACCCCTCGATGAGACAACCCCAGGTGGGAGGGGGTCGTCTGAGCAAGAGCCCTTGGGGACATTCCTTCCTGGAATCCCCCTCCTCGCGCGCTGCACAACAGGGAGACCCAGGAATAGCTCAGATCGTTTTGCTCCCAGGTTGGTGCAGTCACCTCCAGCCAGAGGCACACTGTTATCTTCCTGGGAGTCCCTTGCCCAGGGCAGAATAATGGAGCAAACGCCCGAGCACAAGTGCTATAGAGCAAGCTCTTGGGGAAGCACGATGTTGACTGGGGTCACAACGAAGAATCGGGAGAAAGGTGAGGGGAAGCATGCAATGAGATCAAGGGGACGTCCCCAAACCTGCAAGAACAAAGGTGAGTTTGGGGCAAATTCACTCACGTTGACGCTGTTCGGATGGAGCAGGTGGTTGGTAAAATCGGGTCCCAGACAGGATTCTGGAAGGAAGAGAAGAAGGCAAGTGTGGGGAAGGAGGCGTCGGGGGAGAAGCCGGTCAGGGTGCGCTGTCAGACGCGGGCCTCACCTTTGCGGTCCTCAGCGTCGCCGCGGGGCCGCCGGCTGGGCTGCGGGACTCTGAGCGCCTGCCTCACTGTCCCGAGGCTAGCGGCGGCTGAAGCCACTTTATAATTAGCCCCAAACCGAAGGAGGCGCTCGCGCCCCAATCGCCAGCGGGCTGCAGCTGACGCAGGCCCTACGCCAGCCCCGCGCCGACGCTTTCGCGGGAGGGGTCAGTCCCCAGCGCCTGCACACGGGGCTCCCAGGCCGAGGGTGGGGGTGGGAGTGGGGGTGCTTGGTGGCTCGTCTCACCGCCGGGTGACAAATCCAAGACAATTAGGAAGTTTGGGGAGGGAGTGAGGTGGGGGGGGGTCAACTTCCCCGCATAAAGTCACTGAAATTGCGCGGTGGGATGCCTGCTCCCGGAGGGAAACCGAGGTGGGGGCGTTGGTTGGGCAGATGGGACTGACTGTCTTAGATTCTGGGATATGCTGGACACCCTCTGAGATGGTGAATCTTCCCCTTTCTTCCCACCTCCTCCCCCGGGTGCCCGCAAGTGGCATTAAGCAGGGCCATCCGGAATGTCCTCATTTATTCACCCTCAAGTTCCCCACACTTGACTTGAGTTCCTTGTTGCAGCGCTTAGTAGCTTCAGGCACGCATTAGGCGTGCAGTTCATGGTTACAGAAGTGAATGATTGAAACTTTCAGGGAATCTTATTGCCCCTCTTCTGTTAGTGAGGCCCCAGTCCAAAGAAGCAAGTAAAACCTCAGGTTCTACAGGGTCTGCGCTCAGTTCTGGCATTGCCCGAGGGACGCTTCTTCATTCAGCTCCCTAGACAGGGGTCCCAAGTCGGGGACTCGCCGACTCCAGCGCTGCGTCTAGGGTGTCCTGTGGTGTTTGATGAGTTAGAGAAGGTGCCCAGGTGTTTGTGATGTCAGCGCCCCAGGACTGGGGCCGTTCAGAAAGAAGGAGGGTCCCGGGGGCTCAGGACTCCGGTGTTCAGCAGGTGTACATGCTTTCCGCAGGAACTGGGCAGAAAGCAGACAGTGGTGTCTGGGGCTTGTGATTGATCCGCTTCCCTACTTCCTGGGTCTGCAAAAGATCGCCAGTAAGCAAACTCCTCACTAAATGGTCGAAGGCCTCGGTTTTCCCATTTGGAAAATAGGGACAGAGGTATTGCACCGTTCACAGAGTCAAGGTGTTCAGAAGAGAATCAAACGGAATAATGGAAAACGTCATTTATCCTTGGGCCAGGTACATGGCGAACTCTCAACAAGTATTTTGAGCTTCCTGTCATCCATATATCTTTTGATCTATCTGCCTATCACTGATTTATATCTACCTTGTGTCCATCCATCCACCTATGTGTTTATCGATCTCGCTGGCACTAGAGGATATCATAAACAGTTCTAGAGCCCCTACATAGAGAAAACGTCCAAGGGCGTACTTGGCCAAGTATGTCCTCCGCAAAGAACTAGCGGTCTTTTTAACAGTTGTGAGGACTTGCAACCGCGGGACTCCTGCGGGGCTCGCGTCGCGCTGCATATCCCATTTTGGTCGCTAGAGGGCGGCGCTCTCCTGCGTAGGCTGGACACGCGGGGGACTCCGGTATTCTCCATTCCCTGCGGGTCTCAAAGTGCCGACTGCAGACACGCCCACCTGGAGTGGCCCCAGAGCGGCACCCGCGCACCACCTGCTCCTGAGCGGGGGCAGCCTAGTGGCTGCGCTCGAAAGCAGAGCTTCGGTGTGGGGCGGGAGAACACCCAACACAGTTCTAAGAAGTCTGCTTTGCCCTCTTACTAGAAAAATACATTTCCACTTGGCCCTTTCAGGCTCTCCGGGGGTCAGGGGTGCTAACGGTATTCTTTCCTGTTCCATACCCTCTCCCCAGTGAAATAGAGAGCCCCTGTCTTTACTTAAAAGAGATTTCCCCGCTGTTGCGCAGGTTCTGAAAAGGAAGTCAACTACATAGCAGAACAGTACAAAAGGAGTGCAGGGAAAACATCGTGCTTAAATTAAAGACAACTTGCTAGATCAGAGCACTTGTTTCCTGGGGTCATCCCAGAACCTTAAGCACGTAATCAGGCAGAAGGCTGAGGTATGTGTGTGGAATTACAATTCACACTGCTGCACAGGCTAAGACTTCTGAGGATCTTGGAAAAGTAGAAGTGAAAGTCTGAGAGGGTCCTTAAGGAGTCTTTCAAATCCTCATTCTGTATATGGGAAAAACTGAGGCATAGAAAGTCCAAGTGACCAACCCAGGCAGTGGCAAACCAGGTTCCTCAGCCTCTTTAGGGAGGTTTCTTATCTGGCACTTGCCTTGGGTTTAGTTTATTTCTGGACCCATTAAAGTCTGCCCTGGGTTAGTTCCTTGGTGAGGCTGCAGAACTTTAAATGTCCAGGTGTGTGTGGGGTATGCCCTCTAGAAGGAGAGCAAGGGTGCATGTCCCCAGGACCTGCCCAGATGCTTGGGACACAGTCAGTGCACACCTAAAATCTGGGACATTCTCTTCCCATCAGCCCTAGAAGCTAAAAGTCATACATATCTGTACTCATTTCCCTATATTAGAATGGTGGCAAACAATTGCAAGAAATCCATCTTTTCCCCATGATCTTTTAAATATTTATTGAGGACAAAGATTTTGCTGTTATGTTCTGGGAAAAAGCTGCTGCAGAAATCAGACTTAGAAAAAAAGGGAAGGGATCATTTTTTTTAAAGCATTTAATCCAGAGATTTCTGATTCTCAGATCAAGTTCAAGACCTTTGTCTTCTTCTCATCCAAGGATACCAAGCATTACCCCAAACAGATTCAACCCAGAGACCAGGAAATGTGACATTTAAAGCCCTGATGATTAGTGATATTTTACTGCATTCTTAGGTGTTTTGGAAGGAGGGATTTTACAAAGTCTTCCAGGTGTCCATTTCCATCATGTCCAGGATGGAAGATATCTAAACTGAATGATTCAGGTACCGTTCCCCCCTTGCCCTCCCTTCTGCCACCCAAACACACATATTTTATTGCACAGAACTATTTCTTTCTGTTCTTCTCTTTCCAAAGTAGCAGTAGTGGAAACAAGGCAGTTCTGCGCACTGGTGATTGTGTAATGCTTCAGCATAAAAGCACCATGTTCTAACATTTCAGATGTTTGGAGTCATGCCAGAGGCAGAGGAAACTTGCCTGTTTTCATTTAAAATCCAAAGTGCATGCTTTGCAAAATGGTATTCTGTGAGCTGGGCACGTTACCGTGAGGAATAACTGTTAAGGGATTCTTTTGAGACAGGCTCAGAACACTGGAGCAGAGCAGCTGTAAGTGGAGTCAGTTTGAACAAGATGTTTTTTATGGTAAGATAAATTCCCATTTTAAGAAAACCCTGTGCTGGTACATTCTCATTCTCAAAATCAAGGAGACAGAATAAAACCCTTGAAACAAAAGGTAAAAGGCTATGAAGTTGCATAAAACTGAGTTTAAATAATAGAAAATGTGTCAATGTATGTGTGTGTGTGTGTGTGTGTGTGTGCGTGTGTGTGTGAGAGAGAGAGAGAGAGAGAGAGAGAGAGAGAGAGAGAGAGAGAAGAAAATTAAACCAAAAACAACAAGCATACTGTTTATATACAATAAACTTGAAGAGAAGAGAAACAAACTTCTTAAATATTTGGCCTTCATCATTCAGACAGGAAAAAGATCAATTTTAGTATTAAGCATATGCAATCAGATAATGAATAAAACAAGTCATATTATGACTCATTATATTCAAAGAAGGCCTAGCTGAAAATCCATTCAATACTGGGTTTCTTGAGGAGTTTGACTATTAGTAATAACCTTTGGAATTGTTTTAAGACTTTAATAGAGAAAAAGGTAAAGATTGTGTTAAAAAATTGTATTGCCTCATTGGATGTAAACCTTTTTTCTAACAATTTGATTTTGACTTGGTTTTGATTGATTGTTCCCCAACTCGAATTCCAGATGTTACCGATGAGACCTGAATAGAAGGCCCTCAAAAATATTAATTAAACAAATGAATGAATGAAGACCTCCACCAAAGAAACAATTTCCACAACTGAAACAGTGCTAGAAAAAAGTTCTCAAAAGGTTTTGAGCTTTAATAAATTGCTGGGGAACATGGTGCTAAATGAAATTTAGAAAGTTAAGGATTGAAATTTTCTTTTATAGGTGGGAGCTAGAGAGCAAAAAGGGGGGAAAAAGGAAGAATCTTGTGAAAATAGAATGGAGGCTAATAAAATAGAGGAAGAGAATCAAGAGAGAAGGAGAAGGGGAGAGCCAGGGAAGGTCATGGGGAAGGAAATCAACCAAATTATGTTATGTGCATGTCTGAACGTCTCACAATAAATCTCAATTTTATGAATAATTATGATGCAACAATTAAAAAATAAATAGAAAGGAGACCAGTAGAGTAGAGGAAAAAAGATTAGGGAAGGGACAATGAGAGGAAAAGGGAAAACACTAAGAATGAAATTGAAAAAAAAAATGTTATTTTGTAGGCATGTATTAATATATCACAATGAATCCCATTATTATGTATAATTATAATGTGCTAATAAAACACAAAAAATAAATCTCTGGAATAAATATTAATGGTTTCTGTCATCAGGTTCTTAAGGGGAATTCCCTTGCATATGATCCACAACAGAGAGGTTTGCACATAGTAGTTCCTGAATAAAGTCACTTTAAAAAAAAGTTTCCCTGTTTATATAGTTAGCTCTCTCCTAACTCCTATATACCTGGAATGGACTGAAGAAGTTAAACATTTTCATAAAATTATATAGGGAGGGAGCTCAAATACCTGCCGAGTTAATTTGTAAAAAGTTTAACAAACTGAAAACCTAGCAACTCTTTTGAGATTCATCAGAAATTTGGGGTCACAGGGCAAACCAATGAACTTCCCTGCCCACCCTAAAAACTTGGAGAGAATAATAGATGAATGCAAAGAATCCAGCTTGCTGTACCAGAAACCCAGGAGCCCAAGCCTCAAAGGGAACTAGTGCCAAAGTAGGAAAACCTGAATTATAATTAACAACTTTCTGAAGGCTCAGCGTGGACAAGGCTGAGCAAAAATTCCAGAGAGATCCAGTCCTTTGGTTTGTTCCCACACTTTTGTGAGTTTTATGTCCAGGAGCATCAGGTTATCACTGTGAATATGTATCATAAAAACACCTCAAAAGGAAGCAGAAGGGACTATGTTAATACTTGTACAGCTTCTTTACAAAAATAAAACATCAATTGTATTCCTCTGTTTAAAATACTGCAGTATTCCATATTAGCTTTTCTTTCCTTTCCTTTTTTTTGGGGGGGGGTGGTGGTGTGGGGATTGGGGTTATTAAACCCAGGGGCCCTTACCACTAAGCTACTCCTTAGCCCTCACTGAGTTGCTGAAGACCTTGCTAAATTGCTGAGGTTGGCTTTATACTTGTGATCCTCCTGCCTCAGCCTCCTGAGTTTCTGGGATTACAGGTGTGTGCCATCAAGTCTGGCCAGACATAGTATTCTTGATTGGCAGTTTTTATCTCTTAGCATTTTATTTTTTATTTATTTATTTATTTTTAAATTTTTATTGTTGGTTGTTCAAAACATTACATAGTTCTTGACGCATCATATTTCACACTTTGATTCATTTTTTACCCTGTATACAGATTGCAGAATCACATCGGTTACACATCCACTGATTTACATATTGCCATACTAGTGTCTAGCATTTTACATGTAGGCTCTCACTTCTTTCTGACTTTCAATGTTTCTTCTGAGAAAACTGCTGATAGTCTTGTGTGGGGATTCCCTTGCATGAGATGAGTTCCTTTTTTTTTCTTGCTACTCTCAAAATTCTTTGTCTTCGGTTAATTTGATTACAAGATGCCTTGTGTGGACTTATTTATTAATGACCTTGTATTTTCATTGTACTGTAGTAAGCTTGAATCTCTGAGGCAAAATAGTCTTTGTTCAGTTTCTTGTTTGTCGTGTCCATAGCCTCTTATTTTTGCAGCTATGATTTGGTTGCCTTAAAAGAGGGTTCAAATAGTAAAAGAAAGTGAGTAATCTAATAATGACTGAAGGAAAAAAGACTATGTACATGAATCCAGTGTTTCATATCAAAAAGGAACAGTCAAAGAACAATTTATAGGCTGGGTGCAGTGGCACATGCCTGTAATCCCAGCAGCTCTGGAGGCTGAGGCAAGAGGATTGCAAGTTCAAAGCCAGCCTCACCAGTGGCAAGGCACTGGGCAACTCATTCTCATTGAGACCCTTCCTCTAAATAAAGTACAAAATAGAGCTGAGTTCAATTCCTGGTACCCACCCCCACCCCTGGCAAAAAACAAAACAAAACAAAACAAAAACAATTTATAATAACTTCAGGTAGAAAGTTTGCTGCATAAAGCTGTATTAAGATATTCCTAGAGGATGGGACTTCTACATAACACACACCCATCTTATCAATTTTTATTTCCTTTGGAATATTTTATGTAGCATTTAACTTTAATGTGTCTGCACGAAGTACCGCAAATTAGGAAAAAAAGAAGTACCAGAGTTCTTTGGGCTGGAGCACTTGGAGAAGGCACAAAAGAGTGGGATTCAAAAAAGTATTCAAAAGAGGGGAGTCTTAGGGTGCAGCAGAGTGACCAGAAGGAGCCTATAAATAAAGGGAGAGGCTGGGTACAAGGGAGTAAGAATAGGGAACTGGCGTGGGACACACCTCCTTGGAGTTACTGGTCACTGATGGCACAGACAGACTAGCAGACCACTTACTCTTTTCTCATGTGTTGATCGTTTTTGCCACTCGATTACTTCTTAGCCCTTACAAAACTTTATGAGCATAAAAACTGGCTGATTTTACTACCTTTCTTTTTACAAAAGCACTTTCCAAATCTCTATCGATTCTTCTCTCTACCCAGCATCTATCCTTCTTCCCCACAGTTAAGATGTCTGAGGGTGGTCTGACTTTCAGCCCTCCTTCTTCTCTGGTGAATTCCTTACTCCGCTGGAAATTCGATTTTGTTCTTACCACTAGAGTGAAATCATACTGAAGTCAGCGATTAACTTTAATTATAAAAACTCCAAAGCCCTTGTGCTGTGTGCCGGTACCCACTCCCTCTTTCTGAATATTCTCTCTGATGCTGTTTTCTATGACCAGTTGACAGATCCTGCATATTCTCTCCTGGACTTCTTTGTTCCTCTGTCACTTAAATGGAGATATTCCATATGGTTTCATTGTGTGGCTCATCCCATCTCAAGTTACATCTGAGCCTGGGAAATTGTATCCATTCTAGAACTTTACCTCTCACCTATGTTACTTATTCTCAAATTTCTCTCCAGCTTGGGAATCCTTCTTTGTTTACGTAAACATTTCTCCATGTGTATGGGTCCCAGGCACCTCAAACTTGTCATGTGTTAAACTACTTTAATGATCTATTCTTCAAATTATCCCTGCTCCTGTATTCACTCCCAGTGAATGGGAAACATCAGGACATTGTTACTTTTAAACTTTAATTTTTAATTTTAGCCATTCTAGTGGGCATGTGATACCACATGATTTTAATTGCATTTCCCTGATGACTAATGAATGACAATGAACTTTTAAAAATGTGTCTTTTGGTCATTTATATCTTTTGTGATCTATCTGTTCAAATATTTTACCCATTTTTATTGGGTTCTTTATTTTTTTATGAGTGAGTTGTAATAGTTCTTTATATATGCTGACTGTAAGTCCTGTGTTATAAATACTTATTGTGAAAATCTTCTCCTAGTGTCAGGATTGCTTTTTTATATTATTAATCATGTCTTGTGAAGAACAGAATATTTTTATTTTGATGAAGTTCACAGTTTATCAATTTTCTTTTATAGCTCACAATATCTGTATCATCTAAGAAATCTCTGCCTACCCCAAAGCTGTGAAGACACTGACCTACTTTCTTCTAGTAGCTTTACAGTTTCAGAAATTATGTTTACATCTTTGATACATGTCTAGTTAATAGTTGTATTTGATATAACAGTAGGGTTCATTCCCCCAAGTTCATTTTTCCCCACAATAAATACCTAGTGTTCCCAGCATTATTTACTGAAAAGACAATTTTATCCCATTTAAAATCATCCCAGAACATGATGAAAAAAATAAATTGACCTCATACATTTGGATATATTTTTGAATTTTGTGTGATTTTTTTTGTTCCACTGATCAATATTTCTACCGTTGTGAAAACATTCCATATTCTTTTAATTATTGAAGCTTTATACTAAATTTTGATACTAAGCAGTATAAATTATCCTTTATTTGGTAATCATTTTTATCTGATATAGCTTTTTTACATGTTCATATAAATACTAGAATTAACTTATCAGTTAATACAAAAAGCCAGCTGAGACTTCAATTAGATTCCATTAAATCTATAGATTAATTTCAGGATAAATGACATTTTCATAATTGTGTCTTCTGGTCCATGAGCATGGTACATCTCTTCATTTATTCAGGTCTTCTTTTATTTTTTTTAAGCAACATTTGTAGTTTTAAGTATATATTTATTGTACATATCTTATAAAATTTATTCCTAAGCATTTATAAGTTTTTTTAAAAAACAATATTCTATTTGCTATTCGTTCTGTCTTATCATTAAATGGACGGGCAAACTCTTACAGATACCCATGTTATTTTGCCTTAGATTAAAATTAGTAGTGTATTTCTCCTCTTCTAACTTGGAATGACTTCCAATAATCTCTTTTCATTTCCCAAGTCTAGGCACAGGTAGGGGGTGCTCAATAAATTTTTTTTGAATGAAGATAGGTATAACTTTCAGGATCAAATCGACTTTGGTTTAGGTTTCAAAAGACCATTAAAAATCACTGAGAATTTAAAACTCTGGGGATTCTCATAGTTTGAGCTATATCTGAACAGCAGAGTGAAGTGATTTGACAATTATTCGACTGATTTGAAAAAATGTAGAACATTTTTCTACACTTGATTCACATTCAAATTATCCATTGTTCATCTTAACAAGATAAGTGTCAAATCACATCCTCACTTGTGTTATCTCAGGAGTGTTACCTAAGAGAAGTGAAAAAGGAGAGGCACTCTAGTAATTCCAGAAGCAAGAGTATTGTGCTAACATGGTATAGGGAGCTGGGGCAGCTCAGGGCTATGATAGCATTTGGAGAACATTAAGGTGGGAAGACACTCAAGAAGGAAGGATTCAGAAGTTAAAGTGATAGTTGGATGAGATGACTCAAGCGGGTACCTATCCAGTCTTGAGTTTCTGTGATAGTTGGACAAAATTACTGATTTATCTTCAAAAGAGATAATTTATGTAGAAGGAAACTAATTTTTTAAAACTATTTTTTATTCTAATTTGTTATGTATGACAGCATTACAATTCATTACACTTTAAGAGCGCAGTTTTTCATATCTCTGGTTGTATATAAAGTATATTCACACTATTTGTGTCTTCATACATGTACTTAGGGTAATAATGTCTATCTCATTCCACCATTTTTCCTACCCTTATCCTCCTGCCTTCCCCTCCCACCCTTTTGTGCTATCTAGAGTTTGTCTAATCCTCCCATGTTCCCCTTCCCAACCCCAATATGAATCATTCTCCTTATATCACAAAAAAAACATTCGGCATTTGGTTTTTTGAGATTGGCTAACGTCACTTAGCATTATATTCTCCAACTTCATCCACTTACCTGCAAAAGCCATGATTTTTTTTCTCTTTTATTGCTGAGTAATATTGCATGTGTATATATACCACATTTTCTTTATCCATTCATCCACTGAAGGGCATCTAGGTTGGCTCCACAGTTTAGCTATTGTGAATTGTGCTTCTATAAACAATGTTTAGTATCTGTAGTATAGTTTAGTTCCTGTAGTATGCTGTTTTAAAGTCCTTTGGGTATAGACGAAGGAGAGGGATAGCTGGGTCAAATGGTGGCTCCATTACCAGCTTTCCAAGGAATTTTCATACTACTTTCCATATTGGCTGCACCAATTTGCAGTCCCACCAACAATGTATGAGTGTACCTTTCTCCCCACATCCTTGCCAACACGAATTGTTGTTTGTCTTCTTAATAGCTGCCATTCTGACTGGAGTGAGATGAAACCTTAGAGTAGTTTTTATTTGCATTTCTCTAATTGCTAGAGATGTGGAACATTTTTTTTCATATACTTGTTGATTGATTGTATATCATCTTCTGATTGGTGTCAGTTCAGGTCCTTGGTCCATTTATTGATTGGGCTGTTTGTTTTTTGGTGTTTAGCTTTTTGAGTTCTTTATATATCCTAGAGATTAGTGTTCTATCTGATGTGCGAGTGGTAAAACATTTGCTCCCAAGCTGTAGGCTCTCTAATCACCTCACTGACTGTTTCTTTTGTCGTGAAGAAGCTTTTTAGTTAGAATCCATCCCATTAATTTATTCTTGATTTTAATTCTTGTGCCATAGGAGTCTTATTAAGGAAGTTGGGGCCTAATTCCACCTGATGGAGATTTGGGCCTACTTTTTCTTCTAATAGGCACCGTGTCTAGTTCTTTTAGTTTCTCGTTCTTTGATCCACTTTGAGTTGAGTTTTCTGCATGGTGAGAGAAAGGGATTTAATTTCATTTTGTTGCTTATGGATTTCCAGTTTTCCTAGCACCATTTGTTGAAGAGGATGTCTTTTCTGCAATGTATATTTTTGGCACCTTTGTCTAATACAAGATAACTGTAGTTATGTGGGTTGGTCTCTGTGTCCTATATCCTGTACCATTGGTCTACTACTCTATTTTGGTGCCAATATCATGCCGTTTTTGTTACTATTGCTCTGTAGCATAGTTTAAGTTGTGATATAGTGATGTCACCTGTTTCACTCTTCTTTCTAAGATTGCTTTAGCTATTCTAGTTCTTTTATTTTTCCAGATGAATTTTGTGACTGCTTTTTCTATTTCTTTGAGGAATGTTATTGGGATTTTGATTGGAATTGCACTAAATCTGTATAGTACTTTTGGTAGTATGGTCATTTTGACAAAATTAATTCTGTAGTTTTCATTGTAGAGGTCTTTCACCTCTCTTGTTAGATTGATTCCCAAGTATTTTATTTTTTTGAGGTCATTCTAAATGGGGTAATTTTCCTCGTTTCCCTTTGTTGCTGATATACAGAAATGCCTTTGGTTTATAGGTGTTGATTTTTGTATCCTGCTACTTTGCTGAAATTTTCTGGTAGATTTATTTGGGTCTTCTAGGTATAGAATCATATCATCAGCAAATAGTGATAATTTAAGTTCTTCTTTTCCTATCCATATCCCTTTAATTTCTTTTGTCTGTCTAATTGCTCTGGCTAGTGTTTCAAGAACTATGTTAAATGGAAGTGGTGAAAGAGGGCATCCCTGTCTTGTTCCAGATTTTAGAGGGAATGCTTTCAATTTTTCTCCATTTAGAATGAAGTTGACCTGGGGCTTAGCATAGATAGCTTTTACAATGTTGAGATAAGTACCTGTTATCCCAAGTTTTTCTAGTGTTTTGAACATGAAGGGGTTCTGTATTTTGTCAAATGCTTTTCCTGCATCTATTGAGATGATCATATGATTCTTATCTTTAAGTCTATTGATGTGATGAATTAGAACTATTGACTTCCATATGTTGAACCAACCTTGCATCCCTGGGATGAACCCCACTTGATCGTGGAGCATTCTTTTTGATATGTTTTTGAATTTGATTCACCAGAATTTTATTGAGAATTTTTGCATCTATGTTCATTGGAGATATTGGTCTGAAGTTTTCTTTTTTTTATGTGTCTTTGCCTGGTTTTGGAATCAGGGTGATATTGGCCTCATAGAATGAGTTTTGAAGAACTCCCTCTTTTTCTATTTAATAAAATAATTTGTACAGTATTGGTGTTAGTGCTTCTTTATAGGTCTTGTAGAACTCAGCTGTGTATCCATCTGGTCCTGGGATTTTCTTGGTTGGTAGGCTTCTGATGGTGTCTTCTATTTCCTTGCTCAAAATTGATCTGTTTAAAGTGTGTATATCATCCTGATTCAATTTGGGCAACTCATATGCTAGAGTTGATATATCGAAGGCATTGACAAACTAGAAATTTGTCAATGCCTTCGATATTTTATATTTTATTAGAGTACGAGTTTTCAAAATAATTTCTGATTATTTTTTGTCTTTCTATAGTGTCTCTTGTGATATTTCCTTTTTCATCACATATGTTAGTGACTTGAGTTTTCTCTCTCCTTCTCTTTGTTAGCATGGCTAAGGGTTTGTCAATTGTATTTATTTTTTCAAAGAATAACATTTTTGTTTTGTCAATTTTTCTTTTGTTTCAATTTCATTGACTTCAGCTCTGATTTTAATTATTTCCTGTTTTCTACTGCTTTTGGTGTTGATTTGTCATTCTTTTTCTAGGGCTTTGAGATTGTAGTGTTAGGATATTTATTTGTTGACTTTTTCTTCTTTTAAGGAATAAACTCCATGCAATATACTTTCCTCTTATTACTGCCTTCATAGTGTTCCAGAGATTTGGATATGGTTTATCAGTGTTCTCATTTACCTCTAAGAATTTTTTAATCTCCTTCTTGATGTCTTTTGCAACCCATTGTTCATTCAGTAACATATTATTTAGTCTCCAGGTGTTGGAATAGTTTTTATTTTTTATTTTATCATTGATTCCTAATTTCATTCCATTGTGATCTGATAGAATGCAGGCTAGTATCTATACTTTGCTTTTGGTATTTATTTAGATTTGCTTTGTAGCCTAATATAGGGTCTACTTTAGAGAAGGATCCATGTGCTGCTGAGAAGAAAGTGTATTCACTTGTTAAATATTCTCTATATGTCAGTTAAGTCTAAGTAATTGATTGTACTATTGAGTTCTATAGTTTCTTTGTTCAGATTTTGTTTAGAAGATCTATCCAATGGTGAAAGATGTGTGTTAAAGTCGCACAGAATTGTTGTGTTGTGGTCAATTTGACTCTTGATCTTGAGAAGAATTTTTTTTTATGAACATAGATGCTCCATTGTTTGGGGCATATATATTTATAATTGTTATGTCTTGTTGGTTTATGGTTCTCTTAAGCAGTATGTAATGTCCTTCTTTGTCCCTTTTGGTTAACTTTAGTTTAAAGTGGACTTTATTTGGAAAATAAAGGATGGAAACTCCTGCTTGCTTCTGCAGTCCATGTGAGTAGTATGATTTTTCCAACCTTTCACCCTCAGTCCATGTATGTCTTTTCCTATTAGATGAATCTCTTGGAGGCAGCATTTTGTTGGGTCTTTGTTTTTGATCCAATCAGCTAGCCAATGTCTTTTGATTCGTGAGTTTAGGCCATTAACATTTAGGGTTATTATTGAGACATGATTTGTATTTTCAGCCATTTTTGTTTATTTCTGTTATTTAATTTGACTTGTTTTTTCCTTTGATTAGCTTTTCCTGTAGCGTAATACCTCCCTCTGCTGATTTTCATTTCTTCTTCATAGAATATTTTGCCAAGGATGTTCTGTAGTGCAGGTTTTCTAACTGTAAATTCTTTTAACTTTTGTTTATCATGGAAGGTTTTTATTTCATCATCAATTCTAAAGTTTAATTTTGCTGTACACAAAATTCTTGGTTGACATCCATTTTCTTTCAGAGCTTGATATATGTTGTGCAAGATCTTCTAGCTTTCAGAGTCTGGTTTGAAAAATATGCACATAACCTAATTGGTTCCCTCTATATGTAATCTGATTTCTTTCTCTCATAGCTTTTAATGTTCTCTCCTTATTCTCTGTCTTAGGCATTTTCATTGTAATGTGGCTTGGTGTGGGTTTTTGGTGATTTGGTGCATTTGGCATCCTGTAAGCCTCTTGAATTTGGTTTTCCAAGTCATTCTTTAAGTTTTGGCAATTTTCTAATATTATTTCATTGAATAGATTGTTCGTTCCTTTGGTTTGGAACTCTATGTCTTCCTCCATCCCAATAACTCTTAACTTTGGTCTTTTTATGTTATCCCATATTTCTTGAATGTTCTGCTCATGGTTTCTTATCATTTTCACTGTGTGGTCTACATTCTTTTCAAGATGATATATTTTGTCTTCATTGTCTGAAGTCTTGTCTTACAAGTGGTCTAATCTGTTTGTGATGCTTTCAATTGAGCTTTTAATTTGGTGTATTTTTCTTTCTTTTCAAGGATTTCTGTTTTTCTTTCCAGAACCTCTATCTCCCTATTGAAGTAATCTTTTTCTTCCTCTATTTGTTTATGTAGCTCTTTGTCAAAATGTTTTTTTTTTGTTGTTGCTTGTATTTGCTCTCTTATATCATCCTTTAATTCACAGAACATTTTAATTTTGTACTTCCTGAACTCCTTCTCTGTAATTTCATCTCCTTTGCTGGCCTTGGATTCTAATAATGTGATATCTTGATTTCTTTGGGGCACTTTCTTCCCTTGTCTTTTCACGTTGCTCATGTGTCTTCCTTTCTATCTCTGTGGATCTGAGGCATTACCATTTTTACCCTATAGGCTTATAGTGCTCCTGTAGGGTTCCAATACCTCACCTTTGAGGGGTAGGACAATGTTAACAGATCCCAGTATAAACAAAATACCACCTAAAACCAAATAGTTGTTATTAAGACCTTTACAGTTTGGTCACAATGTATAGAAATGGTGAATTTTCTACAATATAATCAGTACATTTGTAGAAGCATTTACAGTTTCTGATGGTGGACAAAGAACCAGGGGTGAGGTGTAGGAAGATATGGCGAGGAGGTATGAGATAAGAATATAAAGTTATTATATCTTAGGAAGTGTGAAAGAGAAATCTAAAGAAGAAAGTTAGTAGCAGGAGAATAGATAGGTAATAATTTTGGGTAGACAAATAAGAGGGAAGACAGTAGAATATATAAAACAAACACATAAATATTAGAAAAAATAAAAATGTTAAAATAGTAAAAATTGGAGAGAAAAAAAGAAAAAAAAAGAAGAAGAAGAAGAAAAAAAGAATATACAACACAACTGTAATATACTATTCAGTCGTCTGAGTCCTCAATATCCTAATTCATACAAAGTACTTTCACAATGTTGGGATGTGAGAGTAGGAGAAAAAAGAAAAAAAAATCTTGAAGGAAGAAATAAGGATTGTTTTGGTTGGAGATCAATATCTTTCCTGCTTCCCTTCTCATCCAATAGGTGGGGTTCTCTGTTCTTAGTTGGTCTCTTTGCCCTCAGGATGGTGGGGGTTACCAGGGTGTGAGGGTTGGTCTTGGGCGCAGGGCACCTGGAAGTGGGATATATAGCATCCACCAGTCCCATTAGGAGACTGCACCTCAAGGATCTCCTTTGGAGGTCTGCTCCTGTGACGTGGGCACCAGGCCTTATCTCTTTATCTTGCCTGTAGACCTCACAGTTTCTGCCCCCAAATTAGTCTCTAAAGTGTGTCTCCCTCACCGTCTCCCTAATCAGGAATCTTTCTCTTGGGGGTCTTGTGTGTTGCATTCTGGTAACTGTGCACCTGTCGCTTAGGGCTGTTTCGAATTGGGCAGTCACTCTGTGGAGTTAGTGGCTGCTGGGGATTGGGGGAAATTAGAAAACTAGGGGTACCTGGCTATCCAGTGTTCCAAACTGGTAGTTTGCCCCCAGGTGATATAGTGACTAGTGGAGAGTCGGAAGTCCTTTTGTAACACTGAGGACTGAGGCCTGAAGTAGTGGCTGTGATTCCTGCGTAGGAGCAGTTGTGGAGGGGTCCTCTGTCACTCTCAGCACAGCAGTATTCCCACTAGTTGAGACCCAGGTGATGGAGCCACACAAAATGCTGCCTCCCTCTGGCCCTCCATCTTGGATCCCCAGGTAAATAATTTTTTATTTTTGTATCTTAGCCTGTTTGTGCCACCATAACAACTTACCTGAAACCGAATAATTAGTAAGAATAAAAATGTATTTCTCCTAGTTCTGGAAGCTAATGTCTAAGATCAAAGCACCAGGAGGTTTGGTGTCTGGTGAAGGCCCTGTCTCTTCTTATTTTTTATTTCCTTTGTCGTACTGGAGATTGAATCCAGGACCTTGCACATGCTTGGTGATCATTCTACCTCTGAGCCACGATCCTCTGATCTCCTGTCTCTTACCTTCTAAGATGGTGTCTTGCTGCTGCATCTGGAAGGGACCAACACTGCATCTTCACATGGAAGAAGGGGCAAAAATGTAAAGTGGACCAAATCTCACAGGAGCCTCTTTTATAAGTGCCTTCGTCCCCTTCATGAGTGAGAAACTCTCATGACCTAATTGACTCCGAAAGGCCCCAACTCTTAGTAGGATTGCACTGGAGAATAAATTTCAGCACAAATTTGAGAAGACACAAATAACATTGGTGAGAATCACCACCATTTGCTTTTGAGTCTTGAAGCTAGAAGCTCCAGGTCACATGTAACATGTTTCATTTGGTCCAGCAGTGTTTTTAATTTAAAAAAATCCAAATTTTAAAATGAAAATTAATGATTAATTTTAAACTAATTATCTTTGATTTTTAAATAGGGTTTTTAAAAAAGGAAAACCGAGATGTCTTGCTTGTCTTGAAAATAGGAAACTGTGGAAGCCTTAGACTTTGATTTGGAAATGACTACAATGGCTGGCACTGAGGAGTGGCCACTCTCTTTCTGTGCCCTCTCTGACTTTTCCATAGTCTGCACTTTCTTTATTCCTGGCCTTTTTAAATTTTTTTTTTAACCAATATATGTTTCCTGCTTGGTCCCGTGGTTTTGCAGCTTTGATGTTTGGGGATTCAAATCAGAAACTTGCATATTATCCACAGTCCTTCCCTCTTCCTGAATCTCTGCTTCCCTTCTACCACCAAGGTGGTTTTTACTTCCTTAACATCTCTAGAATCTGTCACCTTCTCTCAATCACCAGTCTCCCTGCCGCGTACTGCTTCTTGGGTAGATTATTGTTAAGGAATCTTTCTGTCCAGAAGGCATTAACAGTATCTTTGAAGTAATATGGGGCAGGGATACTCCAAACTATAGTTTGAGTGTGTCCTTAAGAAATCATGTGCTGCAGTCTTGGTCTTCAGTGTGGCAACTTTAAGGTAGTGGAACCCTTCAGATGTGGGACCTACTGGGAAGTAATTAGGTCACTGGAGACACGGCCTCTGGAAAGGGATTCATGCTGATCTCATGGAATGAGTGAGTTCTTACCAGAGTGAGTACTTATAAAAAGAGCAAGATCGGCTCTTCCTCATCATTTGCTCTTTCTTCTGTATGTGTTCCCGCCATGATGCCATTTGCCATGTTGTGACACGGCCCAGGGGATCCTCACCAGTGGCCAAACCAGAGACCCACTCAGATTTCAAACTTTGAGTTTACGTAGAATGGGCAGGTGTAGAGCATTCTACTTAATTCTTCAGCTGAAGGGTCAAGGCCTCTTTCCAGTAAGGCCTCATGTGCTTGTCAAATATAAACAAATTCAGAAGCTGAGAATATAAAGGTGCTTGCCTGTCTGTGCACACAGGCATGTGTGTCTGTATGACAAGAGTGAGGGGTAAGACCCTTTCCCTCTCCTATTCAGTTAATGTGAGGAAAGTAAGAAAAAATTTGGTTATACCCAAATCCTTTTCTCCTTTTGTATGTACAAGTGAAATACATAATCCTCCCTTTATGGTTTTACTTTCCAAGGTTAGTTACCCAACGTCAGCCATGGTCCTCAAATACAGAGCATTATAATAATACATATGTGCATGCACACACACAGAGCATATTCACATAACTTTTACTCTAACATATTACTTTAATTATTTTATTGTATTACTAGCTATTGTTCACCTCAAACTGCACCTATTTTCTGAATTAATGTCTATTTTAGGTGTGTATGTATAAGAAAATACCTAGAACATGTAGGGTTCAGTACTGCCTTCAGGTTTGGGAATCCATTGTGGTCTTTAAAGATACCCATCATGGGTAAAGGGGGCCCACAGTACCTGAACTGGACTTGTATGCCTAGAACCACAGCTACCAGCACTGCTTTCCAGAATTGCAGGAATATTAGCTGGAGCTCCTGTTCAGTAAATGCACAGAGGCCTCTGTCCATGCTCAGTGTCTGTGACACTAGAGAGCTGGAGAGGGGCTTGGGAGTGTGCACTGTGACAAGGTCTTCAGATGAGTTGCATGCAGTTGAATTAACAGACAGTACTTAGAGAAGTGTTGTCCACAGGAAAAAACACAAATGGGTGTGGCTAACCTTGGGACCACAGATCATGAGGCTAAATCAACTGCTCTGTGTTATCCTGAAAGTCACACACACAAACACACATTGCACATGTGCACTCCCCAAATACAAGCATCACAACTTTACACATATACCTTTCATCATAACCCTCACATACAACCTAAACACCATGCCCCAAATACATACCACTTATACACCACATACCATACACACATGCACAAACATAGACACCGTCTACACACCCTCCACACACACACACACACAACACACACTCACCACATACCACACCTCACATATACCACATACATAACACATAAAACATACCACACACACCACATACACACCACACACATGCGCACATCCCATACACATGTTCTGTACAAGGTACAAATATGTGAGCATTTTGCCATTTTGTTTAAAGCACAGAAAAAAAACTCTTCATCAGAGGCAGTACTTTCAAGAGTAAAGACCTTTTCCTCTAAGTCTCTTGAAGTCATTAGAAAATGCAAGTCACAGGGATGAGCTCATCTGTGGATCCTTCACAGAATCTACTCATTGCTGCAAGACACACACTACTGTTATTAGGGGGAAAAGAGAAGGCAGATTCTAAATTTCTGAAACATGTTCCATATGCACAATCTTCTACTTATTTCACATTTACTTGGTTTTGAGTAGAGGAAGTTGAATGGTACTGTATGGTGGGAGAATTAAAGAAGGCAGAAGACAGAATGTGACTAGGAGGTGGGGGGATGAGGGGGAACCTCTGGATGCTAGTCTAGGCTCTGCTACTCATGGCCTTGGCTAAGCTACCAACCTCTCCAAGCCTTGTATGTGAGGGAGGCGTATTTATAGTACCTTACCCATGTAATTGCTGTAGAAGAAAATTTGCCATAGGCAATAAACAGAAAAGAGATAATAAATGTTAGTTTCTATAAGCAGAGTTATGACCGGGCCTGCTTAGGCTCCCAGATTTTCTCTACACTACCCTCACCTATCAGTATCTATTCTAATTCTCAGAGATCAAAAGAGGAGAGAGAGAGATACAGGAGAATATAGCAGTGGAGAGAATAAGGCAGAGACGACGGGAGAAGACAGAGGAGGATTGTCATGGTGTGAGGTGTGTTGGGATTCTATGGTGTGGATTCTCTGTTCTCTGTTCCTGCTTCTCATCACAGTGTCTGATAACAGATCCCATGACAATCAGAAAGCTGGATGGACCAGGCGGCCAATTTTATTCTTTGTAATCTTCAAAGGTATAAACGAATCAGTTTCCCAACTTCTGCTTTTCATCAGAGTAAATCTCACAGTGGACATTTAATATCATACGGCTTTGAACATAACTTGTTTTCGTTTCCTGCATTCAGGAGCCATAAAAACTAGCCAGGAGGAGGCCTCAGACCCAGTTCTGTATAGCAAATGTTGCAAAATAGTGACCAGCACTTGGAACTTGGCCCACAGATGTGTTTTATTTGGCTCATATGGTATATTTTAAAGTTTTGAGTCAGTTACCAGTATTTAAGAATATGAGATCTTACATAAAAATTCGGATTTCCAGCTTATTTTGGAAATCAGATCTGGCTCCTGCCTGGGGTTCCCATTTATGTTTGGACATACAAATGGGGGTTGAGTTGTGGCCACCCTGGGAGGGGAAATGGTGCAGGCAGGTCTCTGGGCCCAGCTGGCCTGTTGTGCACATTGTAATCTTTTTGAAACCTTGAATTATATTACTGACTCTAACACCTTTATTAAGTGCCTGATCTCAAAGTCAGGAAAGACAATCTCTTTGGCCTCAGTTTACTCATTTGTAAGATGAGGTGAGACACTTCCAGTTCTAAAAAATCATTGCTCTACCCATGAGAATTGAATTTAGCATGGGGCTGCATGTCACTGTCACCCTTCGCTACTAGCCCCACATTTTCTTTCTGCTTCCTTGTCTGAATTTGTATGGATCCAACTATTTATACCCTACAGGGGTTCAGAGCCAGCAAGGATAGCGAAAGTCCCTGGTTGAACCCCAATAGCAGCCTCCACTTCAAACTTACTTCATAACATTTTGATTGCAGTTTATGACACTAAATTCCATTTGTGCCCATAGGAGAGAGTAGGTTCTAAGGAAACATTTGTTGAGTGAATAAATTAATGAGTATAGGGTTGGCATCCAGATTTGCAAATAAGGGAGTGAGGAGCTGCTGTCCTCAAGATTAGATTTTATTCCCTGCATGCCCAAAGATGTTAAATATGACAGATATTGGTTAAAAATTAGATATTTGTTAAACATGACAGATAATTTGTTAAATATGATATATTTAACAATGCACAAGCAGGGGGCTGGGGATATGGCTCGCTTGGTAGAGTGCTTGCCTCACATGCACAAGGCTCTGGATTCTATCCCCAGCATCACCAAAAAAGAAAAAAAAAAAGCACAAGTATAGATGAGATCTCTTCCTATGAAACGAAGTTGCCAAATAAGATAGAAAATGTAGTTAGTTGATCATTGGGATTCTAAGGGGGGAAAATAAGGAATCAAAATCCTATTATCTCTTAAAGAACTATAACTATATTTCTGGAACTTTGTGTTTAGTGCCAATGAAAAATCTCAAATATTTCAATAGTCCATTTTGCATCACTGACAAAAATATTTGACAAGAACAGTTTAGAGGAGACACTGAAATTGGCTATTTCAGAGGTTCATTCCATGGTCGGCTAGCTCCGTTTCTCTAGGCCTGTGGTGAGACAGAACATCATGGTAGAAGGACATGGCACAGTAAAACTGTTGAGTTCATGGAAGCTGAGAAAATCTGGATGTGTATTTGTGTGTGTGTGTGTGTGTGTGTGTGTGTGTGTGTGTGGAGGGGGGCACACACACATGGGGTAAAGGAGCCAGGCAAGGGCACATCCCTAATGATCTACTTCCTCCAGTCATGCCCCACCTGCCTACAGTTACCATTCAAATTATTAATCCATCAAATTATTAATCCATCAAATGGACTAATCCATCAAATGGATTAATCCAGTGATGAAGTTACTGTAATCTCTTCACCTCTGAACATCCCTACATTGCCTAACATGTGAACTTCTCAGGGACTATACCTCATATCTAAACCATAACAAATTTGTAAGCAGCAATGGAGAGATAGCTATAGTAGAACAGTGATTCAAATTTTAAATATTACAGTTTATTTTCCTATAAAATAACGACCCTGCATGTATAGAAATGAGATAGAAGCCTGTCCCTCAGACATCAGCCCATGAATTAGTGCTGGTTTTAAATGACTTTTATATCAACTCATGTCCACTGACCCATATGAATCATATTTATAGAAAAACACAGAGAACAATAAAATAAAAATATCCATACCCATTCCCTAGCTGCAATAACCATAGTAGAGATTGCCATGTTTCCATCTCTTAGGGGCACAAACTGTTAAGAGGAAAAGCAGTTTTTCCCCTCTTTCTCTTCCATATTTTTTACCTATCTGTTTTCAGAGTGAGCCATTTTTAAAAATTGGGTGAGTATCTTTTATCCATATATTTTCATACTTTCACATCATCTTTTTGGGTTCATAAAATATACATGATTAGGTTACACATTTTTAAAAATCATATTTAATGGTATGATACTGCAGTTATCCTTCTGACATTAAAGATTATGTTTTTGAGATCTATTCATGTTAACACAAGTATTTCTAGCTTAATCACTTTAATTGTTTTCTGGAATGATTAAGCCACAAATTATGACTCATTCCCTTATTATGAGCACAGAGGTTATTTCCATTACAAACAATTCGGCAGTGAATATCTTCACATTGCTCACATGTTGAGATTGCTTAAGAAATATACCTACCTTGGATTACCAACGGTGTCACAGTACTTATAAACAGTATTAGTTATTGGCAAATATAACTCTGGATAGACCTGTAGCAACTTAGGGCTCCCAACAGTAGGACCAAAAGTTCCTTTTTTTTCCATATCTTCTCCCAAATTTGTGAGATAGCAAAATTGCTACCAACACAATGATGTGATGTAGCACTTCATTATTCAACTAGCACTAACATCTTAGCAAGTGAGATGAACATTTTTCCGTGTATTTATCAATCCTTTGGGTTTCTATTTCTCTGAACTACCTGTGTATATTCTCTGGCCATTTTGTACTGAGTGGTTTGACTCCTTTTATGTGAGAGTTCTTTATATATTTTAGATCCTAGCCCTCTGTTATCTAAATATTGTAAACAGCTTTTCTTAGTCTGTTCAAAATTTTATTAATTTTCAAATCATGACTTTGTTAAATTTATTAATCCTTTCCTTATGGTTTTTGATTTTTGTGTTTAAGAAACCCTGCCCATTCCTCACACCCATTAAGATGGCTGATATCAAAACAAACTTCAAAATAATGAGGACTGGCAAAGGTGTGGAGAAATTGGAACCTTTTGTGCAGTTATGGTGCGAATGTGAAATGGTGCAATTGCTGTAGAAGAAAACATGGAGTTTTCTCAAAATAAAAAGAGAAGGGGATTGGCATATAATCCAGCAGTCCCACATCTAGGTGTATGTCCAAAAGAGTTGAAAGCAGAATCTCAAAGGGAAATTTGAATACTGTGATAGCAGACCTATCACTGACCAAGAGGTGGAAGCAACCCAAATGTTCCTCAGAAAATAAATGGATTAAAAAAATATGTTATGTACATACGATAGAATAATATTCAACTTTAATGGAAAACAATCCTGTCCAGGCTACAACATGGATCAAATGGGAGGACCTTACACTAAGCGAGAGACACAAATCCTGAAAGGACAAATCAATCATGTATGAGCCCACTTATGTGAAGTATCTAAAGAGGTCAAAATGTTTGTAACATTAAGTAAAATGTTGGTTTCTGGGGACTAGGGGGAAGTGGTTTTAATGGGTATAGAGTTTCACTTTTTTAACAAAATTTTTTAGTTGTAGATGGACACAATACCTTTACTTTATTTATTTTTATGTGGTGCTGAGGATCGAACCTAGTGCCTCACCCATGCCAGGGGAGCACTCTACCACTGAGCCACAGTCTCAGCCCCTAGAGTTTCACTTTTTGTAAGATGAAAAGTTCTGGAGATTTGTTACACAATTATGTGAATACACTTAATACTACTGAATTGTATACCCCAAAATGGCTAAAGTGGTAATTTATATATTTTTTATTTTTTTAACCACAATTAAAAACTTCTTAAAAATTGAAAAGGAAATCCTGCCCAAATTAGAAATCATAAAGACAATTTTTCAATATTTTCTTTTAATAGCATTAATTGTTGATTTTTGTCCTTAGGGATTTAATATAGCTAGAATCTACTTTTGAATAATGTGCTTGTTCTACCCCATCTGTTGAATAGTCCATCCTTCTTTGGTTATTTGTAATTATGTTTCTGGTCTCCTTATTTTTGACAGGAGAAATCCTTCTTCATTTTTTTTTTTCTTAAAAAAATCTTGACTATATCTTCTATGAGAAATCTTAAAAGAGCTTGGAAAGTTTAACAGAAAAAATCTTGTTTAGATTTTGTTATTTCATGCAACTGGAGCATATTGCAAAGTTTATGATATTGAGTTTCTTATATTTATATTTTTTCCCTTTAGTTATTTATTTACTATTGTGCATGAGAGCCTTCTTTATGCTAGTATTTTTCATTTGATTCAAGTTGACAAGAAAGCTATTGATTCAGGTACATTGATTTTTGTATAGAACAACCATGTTGTGCTCTTTCATTAGAGTGTATATTTTGTGTATAAATTCCATCAAGATTTGTATGTAGAAATAATGGGAATTTGCTTTTCCGTTCTTATGCACTGTCAGCATGTCCTGTATAAGTTGCACAAGAGTGATGAAATAGCCTTCTTCGTCTTATTCCTGACATCCAAGGGAGAACTCACATGTTATGGTTTAGTATTTGTCGTATTTGCTGTAGGCTTTGAAAGATACTCATTTTCAGGTTATAGAAGTTCCCTTCCATTTCCTTATTAATATTTTTTTGTCATGATGGGGGTTAATATATTCAAATGCTTCTAATAACTTTCTAGTTTGATTATATCATTTTTATTTTTGATCTGTTAATGTAGAATTTATTACTAATATAATGTCATATTATGACATTAATGTAAAAGGCCTTTCTACTTTGCACAAATATATACATACATATATGAAAATGTCACATATACTGTTAGATTAAGATTCTTAATACTTTTCATCATTTTCACATCTATGTTCATAAGTCATATTAATTAAAATTTTTAAAATTTGATCAAATTAGTTATACATGACAATAGAATGCATTTTGACATATATAAATGGAGTATAACTTCTTATTCTTCTGGTTGTACATGATACAGAATTACACCAGTCATGTAATCATATAAGCACATAGGTTAATAATATCCAATTTATTCTACCGTCCTTTCTCTTCCATTTTTTTTAAACAATACCTTTATTTTATTTAATATTTTTATGTTGTGCTGAGGATCAAACCCAGGGCCTTGCATGTGCTAGGCAAGTGCTCTACTGCTGAGCCACAACCCCAGCCCTCTCTTACATTTTTAATAGACAAATTGGTAGCTTTCCTTGAATCAGTTTTCATGAGGTAGTAATTATTTGTTTTTGTTCATTTGATAAAGTTCAAATATAAAATCTACTGGGCTTCGAATTTTGAATAGTAAATGTTTATTATTTTGTTGTCTTCAATGATTTAAAATACCATGGAGACAGAATCTGAATATAATCTACTTTTTATAAGAAAGGAAGATCCTTTAGTCTTTTTTAAGTTTTTTTTTAGTTGTAGATGGACAATACCTTTATTTAGTTTATTTAGTTTTTATGTGGTGCTGGAGAGTGAACCCAAGATCCTTTGGTCTTTTATAAATGACAAAAGAAAAAAATAGCATATGTAAGAGAAAGAGGGAGGGAAGGAAAGGTGGAAGGAAGGAAAGAAGAGTAGAGAAATAACGGTAGAGAGTATTAGAACAGTGAGTCTTGTTTCTACATTTTGATGTAAACAGACTGGATAGCTTGCAGCTAGCAAAACAAACCAAGACCAAAACCTTGGGAGTTTAGGTGCTGAACATATTGACATGTTCTGAGTAATGTCTGTGTAATATCCTTCTGTTGGTACCTTCACGTTAGTTAGGCAAGGTCTGCACTATTTTAACTATAAAACATTTCTCAATTTCTTTTTTAGCTTAAAGAATCTCCCAAAGGAACAAATTTGACTTTAAGAGCTTTTAGTTTCTCTGAGTGCAGAATCAGCACTTAGAAGTTGGCTGAATATTAGACAGCAGAGGAGAAATAAAACATAGAAATCACAAACATGAAAAAAAAATATTTTGAAGGTATTTTGTATTCACTTTTAAAAGTCTGGTTAAGTGTAACCAGGAGTATAGATCTCAAGGATTAGTTGGATCAACTTCAGTTTACGAAGTGTTTTTTTTCCATGCAATAGGTTGATCTTGTTCACCCATCTATATGGAGTTGATCATGGCACAGACTTCACTCTGGCTGGCTAGTAATCAGGGAAATTTTATTGTTTAGAACTATTTTAGTTAACATTTTATGATAATCTATTTGTCCTTTAAGGATTTGATTGCTGCATTTGCTATTTAAGTCATAATCAAATTGGAAATCACTTATTCTACTTTAGTAAGTGGAATAAAAATCCTTTTATAAACCAGTGAAACCTAATGTCTTGGATCCTTCCCTAAATTTATTATGTATGATTCTTAATAAAATGTTTCCTTAGGATGTTTGGAAAGGTCAGATGAGCATGTTTAAATATAGTTTGTCTGATTTTGGAGGGAAAAAACAACAACTTCCAACTGGAATTGAAATATTATGTAGTGTCACTCATGTCTTTTTCTTTGTTATTATCTCTAAGATTCCTTATAAACCTGTGAAAATATTAATGACCATAGATAATTGTTGAGTCCTGGAATATAGTTAATGTACATAAATATATCAGGATTAACAGTACTTTAGAGAGTTTTTTGAGGCCAGTGGGAGATTTAAAATTTTAACCATTGGGAGGTTTGGAAGTAAACTATTAAAAAGAACTATTAGAAAAAAGGAACAAGAAGATACATAACAAATTTTTAAAAAAGCAAAAATGTAAATGTAAGTCTGATTGAGGATTCCCATCTAAAAGCGTTGGGAGGAAGCTCTGTGCTCATGAAATCACCTATTCCACCATAGAACCTTTAAGGGAATCAGTTACCTTAATGTATACTATTTATAGAGGTGTTTTAGTGAGCTTCAGGGTCAGATCTCTATCTGTACTTGGATGTCCAGGCTACAGAGTTCTAGGCATATTTACATCAGAAAGCATGTATTCATAAATGTATGTCCTGGAGCTTAGGGCGATATTTATAATTAGAAGTGCTTGAAGTAGTCCTTTCCAATATGGCTGAAAGGCTGACTTTCACAGGCATCTCATAATATTCTTCTTCCAGCGTGTCTCATAAAGCTTGCCTATGTTGAGCACGTGACAGACCTTCAGGTTTTTTTTTATAGTATTTAACAAGTTCTTACATACCTAAGCAGAATCTGTTAGAGGAGGATTCAAACCACGTCTCAGAAGTCTTTCCATAACAATTTTATATAACTAAAGCTTACAGGAATATAGAAATGTAGATCTCATGGCCATTATCATTAGGGTAAGAGGTGAAAGTATGGTTCATTGATATTTTTATTCTAAAATATTATTGTCTCTTATTTTTAAAAAAATCTTGTAGGGAAACTTCTGTTTAATAAATAGTTTTTTAAAAATATTTCTCATATAAAATTAAGTATTTTTTAATCACTGGAGTGTACTGAACACAATACCTATGTGGAAAGATAATATATAAAGGTATCTTTTTTCTTTTGCCAACAGAGATTGTTGGTGAGAAAAGAATTTTAATTAAACCAGATAATTTACAAATTATTGTTAAAGTATATTAAAGTTTGAAGTAACTAAATAAAATTCAGACGTAAATAAGCAAATTAGAGTAGAGGTCTTGAGTATTGACCTACTTTTGCAGTTTTTCTTTGGTTACAGAAATGTTTGGCTACCCATTCGATCTATGGGAACATTTTTCTCCCCAGAGGTTTTGGAAAGTTTGAACTTTTTGGAAAGTTTATAAATAGATAGGAGGAATCATCTCTGGTGTTCTACTACACAGTGGAGTGACTATATTGACAATATGGTATTGAATATTTTGAAATAGGTAGAAGAGAGGAGTTTGAATGTTCTCACCACAAAGAAATGAGTTGGTGGGTGTTGTCAGTCAGATTTTCATCACAGTTAGCAAAATACCCAACAGGAACAATTCAGAGAAGATAAGGTTTATTGTGGCTCTTGGTTTCATAGATTTTAGTCTATGGTCAACACACTCCATTGCTCTTGGCCTGAGGTGAGGCCAAATGTCGTAGTGGAAGTGGAAGAAAGATACTTGGCTCCTGGTAGCCAGGAAGCAGAGAGAGAAAGAGAAGAACCAGGGAGACATGGTATAACCCCCAAGGACCTACTTTATCCCTCTGTGCTCCACCTGTCTACAATTACCACTCAGTATAATAGTCCTATCAGATCATTAACCTGTCAAATGGATTGATCTACTGATTATCAATCCATAATCTAATCATTTCACCTCCTACATTCACAGGAGTTTGGGAGGGGGGATACCTCATATCCAAATCATAACAGTGGGTGTGCTAATTATACTGATTTGATGATTATTCAATATGCACATATTAAAACACCACAATACCCAATAACTGTACAGTTATTATATGTCAGTTAAAAAAAGATTTAAATTCATTGAGAAATACTTTATGTATAGTGTAATTTCCCTGATTATGTGGTCTGTTCAGTTTTGACAAATACATGCAGTTTTGTTCATGGTGTGAAGATCTAGAACATTCTTCCCATTCCAGTAATTTCCCTCTTTCTCCTTTGTCTTCAATTCTCCTCTCCAACTCCCGTCCCCTGGAAATCACTGCTCTGATTTTTATCCTACGGAGTTACCTTTTCCAGAATGCTATCTAGGTGAAATCATAGATATAGCCTTTTTTTTTTTTATCATTTGGCTTTTCTGTCTTGGTACAATGCTTTTGAGATTCATCCAGATCATGATATCATATGTAGTTCATTCTTTATGATGCTGATTGGTGTTACATTAAATGGTTTTATCATACTTTGTTTATCCATTTACTAGTTTCTGATTTTTTTTTTGGGGTCAATTTTGAATAAACCTGCTACAAACATCTATCTACAGATGTTTTAATATCTTTTGGGTAAATAAATACTTGGGAGTAGGGTTGCTTAAATGTTAATGGTAACATCTTAAGTGCCTGTGGGACCACCTGAGAAGCTGATGATTGTCTTCCAAATTAGTTGTACCATTGTATTCTGACCAGTGATATATGAGAGTTGTAGTTGCTGTGTAGTTTTGCTAGCACTTTTATTGACAGTTCAAAATCTTAAAATATTCTTTGGTAAAGTGTTCAAATCTTTTGTCCATTGTTAAAGCAAGCTATTGTTTTGGTCTGAATTGAAAGAGTTCTTCATCATTTACATACACATCCTTAATTAGGTAGCTGTATGCTTTGCAAATATTTTCTCCCACTCTGTAACTTCTTTTTTTTTTTTTTTTTTTTTTAAACAATTTCTTTATAATATCTTTGAAGAGCATTAGTTTTTCAATTTTCAATAAAGTATAATTTATAATTTTTATGTTTCTTGTCTTTTGTTTCCTAAGAAATCTTTACCTAACCCAAATGTATTTTTATATAGTATGTTTAGTACCTTTTAAAAATAATGACAGGGCTGCGGTTGTGGCTCAGTGGCAGAGTGCTTGTCTAGCATGTGTGAGGCCCAGGGTTCCATCTCCAGCATCATAATCAAATAACATAAAATAAAATTAAAAAGTAAAAAAATAAAATACGATTGATGTTTTTGTTTAACCTCCAGGCTAACATCTTTTCAGTGAAACAAATGTCTAAAATTTTAGGAATGGATTCACTCATTTGTCAAAAAAGTACAACATAAACATTATTTTCTGTTTCTAGATTGTTTTTGCTATTGAGTATTTTTTTTTCCAGATCGACAATTGAACCTTCTGCTTTACATGTAGAGATACTTTATATGAATGAATATTCTCCAAGTGTCATAATTGCACTTCTATATGTTTTCACATTTAAAATGTTATATATATACATATATTGTATTAATATATATATTAATATATAATATATATATATATATAGTATTAATTTATATATATAGTTGTAGATGGGCACAATATTTGTATTTAGTTTATTTATTTTTATGTGGTGCTGAGAATCGAAACCAGTGCCTCACATATGCAAGGCAAGTGCTCTACCACTGAGAAGGGCCCCAGCCCCAGACCCTATGTTTTCACATTCTATCTCTGTGTTGAATCTTAGATCACTAGCTCAGAGTCATTTTCTGGCTTGCTGATTTTCTCTTCGTCTATTTCTAATCTGTTGTATTCTATCCACTGAGCTTTTGATGTTAAAGGTTATACTTTCTTTTTTCCCCTCATTTTGAGAATTTCTATTTGGTCATTTTAAAATTCTTCTATTTTCCAATTGTCCTGCTTGGTTTTTAAAGGATTCTGGTCATTTGATTGTATCTTTAATCATTTAAAACGTATTGTTTTGAATTTCTTCCAAGACTTTTTTTTTTAATGAATCCAAGTTCCTTGGGGGATAATTTGTGTGTTCGATGAAATGCTTCTTCTTTTTGTGACCTGTGTCCTTAAGAGCTCTGCAACTTTTAATTCTGAATTGATCTTTTATAGAGGAATGCATGTACATGTGTATTTATGTGCATTCTGTGGGCGTGCTCTAGGTCAGGAAGTGAGAACACAGAGCAATTTTATGTTCATTTGCTGAAGGGTCCTGGGGTGAGGGTAAGGTGCGGGTGGGGTTGTCAGTGTTCCCGGATGTGTTTGTATTAATTTATTGGCTTGAAATTCACACATCTGGAATATGGCGTATGTTCAGAACTGTACTTGGTGCAGGTCTATGGATGCTGTTATCTCACTTTCATGGCCTTGATATTAAACAATATTCCTGCTTCTTCCTCAGGTGGTGGACAGATGTGTGTGTGTGTGTGTGTGTGTGTGTGTGTGAGAGAGAGAGAGAGAGAGAGAGAGAGAGAGAGAGAGAGAGAGAGAATAAGAGAATAAGAGGTGGGGAGGGGGGATAGTAGAGGATAGGAAAGGCAACAGAATACAACAGACACTAGTATGGCAATATGTAAATCAATGGATGTGCAACTGATGTGATTCTGCAATCTGTATACAGGGTAAAAATGGGAGTTCATATCCCACTTGAATCAAAGTGTGAAATATGATATATTAAGAACTATGTAATGTTTTGAACAACCAACAATAAAAATTAATTAAAAAAAATAAAAAATAAAAAAAAAATTAAAAATTAAAAAAGAATAAGAGAGCAAGGAACTCCTTCTTCTACATAGTGCAGGCTTGTAGTAACATTCTCTCTCCTTGAATGGGTGTCAAAATCTCTCTGACCTCTGACCTTGATCCCTACTCCCAGGCCCTGTGGTCCTAGTAGCTTAGTGTTCAAGCTTTGCCTTCATTCATAATATCTTACAGCTGTGTTTTTCCTACATTTTAAGCTTGTTTATATATTTGGGAATACTTTTTTACTTATTGTTTAAGTATTTTGCTTTTCACAGGAACAGGTGATCCATCACACTTCCAGAAATACAATCTCTAGAAGATTCTGGTTTCTTTTTCTTTTCTTTTTTTCTTTTTTTTTTTTTTTGGTGGGTGGGGGAGGGTGTACCAGGGATTGAACTCAGGGGCACTCAACCACTGAGCCACATCCCCAGCCCTATTTTGTGTTTTATTTGAGACAGGGGCTCACTGAGTTGCTTAGCGACTCGCTAAATTGCTGAGGTTTGCTTTGAACTCGAAATACTTCTGCCTCTTCCCCTTGAGCTGCTGGGATTTCAGGTGTGAGCCACTACACTTGGCAAGATTTATTTATTTTTTATCAATTTTTGAATAGACCTGCTACAAACATCTATCTACAGATGTTTTAATATCTTTTGGGTAAATAAATACCTGGGAGTAGGGTAGCTGGAATGTTATGATGACATCTTAAGTGCCTATGGGACCACCTGAGAAGCTGATAATTGTCTTCCAAATTAGTTGTACCATTGTATTCTGACCAGCGATATATGAGAGTTGTAGTTTTGCTAGCACTTTTATTGACAGTTCAAAATCTTAAAATATTCTTTGGTAAAGTGTCTGTTCAAATCTTTTGTCCATTGTCAAAGAATTTTTAGAATTACTTAGAATTTAGTCTCTGGATTTATTTATCATTTATTTCTCCTTCAAATGTTTTAAGTCAATTGCTGCATTGTTTTCCAAAAGAATAGATGATGAATTTCTCTACTTGAGCTTACAACTTTTTTTGTAAAAATTATTATTACAACTTTTTAGATTTTTATCCAAAGAAGTTCTCTTTTAAAATTCCCCTTCCAGATACTTGTGCCCTCACTATCTAAGTCTCTATTTATTTTTCAACTTTATTTTCCAGTTAAATAATTTTCACTCTTAAGTTTTATTCATTAACTATGCCTTTTTCTCTTTGAATTATCAGGATTACTAAAGGAGCATAAATTTTCCTCTTATTGCTTTTTTTTTTTTTGCTTTTCTTCTTTCATCAAATAATTAATGCAAAAATATCCGACATGTCTATTTACTACATTTATGCATTTGGAAGTTTATGGAGAACAGAAAATTCTTATTTGAAGGAGCATTCCATTTTAAATCTGTAGCAATGTGTGAGGAACAGAAGAAAAGAGTCAAACCTGGTTACACCAGATAGCTTTCTAAAGGGAAGACTGTATCAGAATAGGAGGCAGCGTGCAACCCTGCCCAGTAAGTACACAGAGAAGTGGGCAGCCAAGGAAGGAATAGGAAACAGGAGAAGATTCTCTGAGTCTGGTTGGATCTGAAGACACTGAAGGATTTGGAAAGACAGAGAGAGAGAGAGAGAGAGAGAGAGAGAGAGAGAGAGAGAGAGAGAGAGAGAGGAGAGAGAGAGACACCCTTGTATCAGGGAAACAACCTCATCTAAATAGAGTGTACATGGACTCTGAGGCTCAGGAAAGGGACCAAAACATTTCCCGTTTCAGCAACAGACAGTAAAGAGTACCCAAGGAAACTGTTCTGCAAACAGAATGAATGACTCAGTCACTCTCTTGAGGCAATCCATAGGGAGTGCTTTTACAGATGGATAAATTGGCAGCTGCATTTTGTTAGGTAAAACAAAAACCAACAGGCAAACATGCTGTTTATGGATATTAACTCAGAAACATCTCCAACCACAATTTTTTTTTTATTTTTGCTTACATATTCTTAGACAAGATGAAGCGACCCCCCCCACCACCACCGTGTGGGATAAAATCTAGTATTTGCTTGGGAAATACAATGAGAAACACGTCCAGGTTGCTGAAATGGAAGGCGGTGCGTAACGACAGAACTTATCAGAAGCATCTCTCAGCACCTCCCTTCATCTTGTCTCATGATGGTTCTTCTCATAATGATTCCTCTGTTGCCAGTCCTTAGAAACTTAATTTTTCTCTAGACAAACTGAGTCACACTGGCAATCTTTAAGCAGCCCTAGTCTTGGTGGACAGAAGATATGCATTCACTGTTTTCAGTATAGACTGCAAAACAAGAGCCACAAGGGGTTATTTTTACAGGACTTTCTGATGTTCCCACCTGTGACCACCAGTTGTATCTCTGTCTTTTATGCTGAAGTTGATGGGAGTTTCACATTCTGCCCTGGATTCTGCATGGGTTCTCATCCTTCAAGGGCAAGAACAAATTGCTGGCAAGCTCTTATGAACACATGTTTATAATCACCAACATTTGCATCGCTACAAATAAAAGATGCATTTCTTCCTACAAAATTCCAACAAAGATGGTCAGGGAAATCTGTTTTGAGTTAAACTTCCTCCCTTTGATATGTGTTTCCAATTGCTAACCAAATGCTGCTCTAATTTTGTTTGTAGGAAGCTGAACCCACACCAAGCAAAAGAAGTCTGTTGTTTGGACTGTTTTCTAGACTTGGCTCTTCCAAAGGTTGATGTCACCAACACTCAGATATCCAGGAAGAAGCCACCTGTTGGATTTAAGAAAACTCAGTAAGATACTGTAACAATTGTCCCCCCCTCCGCATGTGGCTGCAGAGCAGAGGCCTAATTATCCAATGCACTTTTGCGTGGGAATTAAAGAAAACTTTATCTCAGACTGAAGAACTAGTGGGACCCGTGGCAGTCATTAATAGTTGAATGGAAAGTCTTTCCTGCCCATGCATGGTCAGCTGAGGGCAAACTTCTGCAGGTGGGCTCAGGTTTCTTATCTCTCTTTTACTGTGTCCTTTTTGCTCACAATTATCTCTTATTAGTAAATCTTATTAATCTTCCCATTCATGTTTCTGGGCTCTTTTGTTTGTTTGCTCCCCTTCCTCCACTGCACACCTCTCCCTGGTTTTTCTGTCTGGATCACATATCCACCACTTCTCCCCACATCCCTAGCTACTCCTCTTACCAGCCAGGGCTACCTTAGCTCTGTGCACAAGAAACCTCTTCCTAACTCCTTAGCCTAAGTGGAGACACCCATCCAGCAATATCTTTCTTGCTTTCCCAGTTTTGTTCTTCCTGTTCCTTTATTCTCTTTCTTATAATTTTCTTGTGGTTTGTTTGGTGGATTGTTCTTTATTGCCCCCACCCCCATAAAGAATATAGAGATTGATGCAAGAGTTCATTTATTGGGTATTTTTCTCCATGTCTGTGTCTACATCTGGGTTTCTTCTATCTAGAAAGAAGGCAGAAAAATGGAAAAGGCAAAAAGACCCAGCTAATTTCCAAAAGTTGTCAAGATTGAGAAAACTAAGGTCTCCTGTGGAATAGTTGTGCTCCATCCCTAATTGGAATAGTAAGTCTCCAGAAGAGTTTCTCTGAAGTCATTTGGGTTTTAATGAGGTCAGAAGTAATGAGGACACTGAAATTGGTATCATTGTCATAAATAAAGAATAGAGAGCAATTTCAGCTCTTATCATTAGCAGGCAGACAGATTGACGGTATTTGGTCCTAAAGCTAGGAACCTTCCTACTTCTCACTAGAATATTTTCTTTAGTTACATTTTTTCTAAAACTGTTTTATTGCTATTGTTCTATATACTCTATATGAGAAACTACACAACTCTCTTTCAATCTCTTAACTAAGATTTATAGTAATTTAAGTACATTTCTTATAGTTTATTCTGTGGTTCACAGTGTGGCATTGAGAAGTCGGCTGATGCAGTGAATTTTTCTACACTTTTCTTTGGACAGCAGTGTAAAATAATATTGGAACATTCATTAGAGAGGAGCTGCCATTTCTTTCTCTACTTTGCCGACTCAGTCCTCAACTCCAAGGCAAGAGAAAAAAAGATGACATATGCCCCTCCCTCTCCCGGGTATTGTAACATCTCCAGCAGTGCTCTGCTTGCTCAGGATTGCTTTGACTATTCTGGGTCCCTTATTTTTCTAAATTAATTTGGGGATTGTTTCTTTTTCCCTCTAATTCTGTGAAGAATGTCATTGGTGTTTTGATGGGGATTATATTACATCTGTATAATAATTTTGATAGCATGATCTTTTTGACAATGCTAATTCTGCCTATCCATGCACATGGGAGGTCTTTCCAGCTTTTTGTCTTCTTCAATTTCTTTCTTCAATGTTCTATAGTTTTCATCATAGAGGCCTTTCATCTACTTGATTAGATTTATTCCCAAGCATTTTTTTTAAAGATTATTTTGAATGGAATAGCTTCCTTGAATTCTTTCTCAGCAGATTCCTTATTGGAGTATGGAAAAGTGATTGATTTATGTTTGTTCATTTTGTATCCTGCTACTTCACTGAATTTGTTCATCAGCTCTAGAAGTCTTCTGGTGCAGTTTCTTTTTTGGGGGGCAAGGGGCAGAGGGAGTCCTCTAAGTATAGAATCATGCTATCAGAAAACAGAGATAATTTGGCTTCTTCTTTTCCTATTTGTATCTCTTTAATTTTCTTCTCTTGCCTGATTGCTTTGGCTAGAGTTTCAAGAACTATGTTGAACAGGAGAGGTGAGAGTGCATATCCTTGTCTTGTTCCAGATCTTGGAGGAAATGCTTTTAGTTTTTCTCTGTTCCGTAGGATGATATTTCTTTTTAGACTACTATTTTAAAACAAATTCCAGACCACATTATTTCTCCTACAAATGCTTCTGTTTATATTTCTGTTAAGACATACCATTGTCATAGTTAATATTAACAGTGATTTCTTGATATCATCCAATTCTTAGTCTGTATTTCTTCCCCAAATTTTCTAAATAAATTACGTTTCACAAAATATCAAGATAAATATCAAAATAAGGAAACTGTATTACATTTTGCTGACCATATCTTGAAGATATTTTCCTCTAACATTTAACAGTTTTCCATCTTTCTTTTGTCCTAATATTTATGGGTTAAAGGAATCAAGTACTTTTTCTGTAGAACTTTCCACTTTGCATATTGGATGATTCGTTCTTGAGGAGCTATTTAACATGTTTCCCTACTCAATATGTCTCCTGTAAATTGGAAAATGTATCTAGAGGCTCTATTTAATACAACTTCACTTTTCTGGCAATAATATTTTATAGGTGGTTTGTGTACTTCTAAATTGTACCCAAACAAGTGGCACCAATGCCTGGTTATCCCACTTTTAGTGACATTAAAACTGACCATCAATGTTAAGTATTCTGAGTTCAATTCATTAATTATAAAATTCTCCATCAGCTTCCCATCAAAAAGTCGTTGGTACCATTGTTCAAATCAAGGATTGTAAAGTTAAAATTTCTGCATCTGCCTTCTTTTGAATTTTTTAATCAGAACTCTTATGTAAAGAGCTTTCCCTCATCTACTATTTCTCTCCTGTATAATGCAGAGCATACAAGAAAGATCAATACCCTTGTTTTCAATTTTCTGATAATAAGTTAATATACTACCAACAGTATTGAATCAGGAATTGTTATGTTAGTTTGAAACTTTAATAACTTATTTTACATATCATATTCTATAATCTGATGCATTAAATAGTAGTCAATCAAACAATGTCCACAGGGAGCTCCTTTAACTTGGTCCTTTGTTTGATGCAAACACCTTCAGCTTCCTTGTCTCCTGGCACAATAAGAGGTCTAAGGTTCATGGAAATCTCCTGTTTCAAATGGGATTGGCCATTTTATAAGGGGTCCTGGTTCCTCTTATTGAAGGCTTTGTTTGGTCACTAGGGTCATTATGTCCTGTAGACTTAAGAGAACATGAATAGTAGCTTACATAATGGTATAGGGTATTTATTTAACTTTTGTAATTTTTTATTTTTATTTTTTATCTTTTTTTATCTCTTTCTTTTTCACATTGAGAATCTTGGCATCTAGTGCTTGTATGGCTTTCTCAAAATCCCACAGAGCAATTACTGCAATGAAAATTGGGAATTCCACGAGACTCCTTAGGAGGCATGTATGACTCATCCATCTCTTTTGGGTGCTTAGTATCACATTGCACACACAGTAGGTACTCCATTCTTCGTTAAATTGAACCGAAGTCCAAGTAGTTTGCTGTTTTCCAAGGCCCTGGGGAAATAGAGGACCTAACTTCAAATCATCTTAGCCATTTTTTAACCTTCCCATCTTATTCAATATTGGGAAGGCAGCAGACATGGAGTTAAAGCAAGTACATAGGACTAATGCAAAGGAAAATACACAGAATATGTAACTAAAATATAAAGCCAAAACACTAAAACTGGCTATTGAGAGCTATAGAAATATAAATGATGAAAAAAGAGCTGGATGAACAAATCATATCAACTCTATTAAGAATGGCCTCTTGTATATCTAGTGGGGAATAGAGAATGAGAAAGAAGAGCAGGGGGTCATGGTTTGTCCATGACTGGGGAAATGAGGCAGCCTTTCTGTCTTCTGAGGGAAGGCTCAGTTTCTCAGGAATAAATTTGCCTACAATTGTTACTTCTGCTGGAGATAGATTTGCCCTTCACCTCTCTAAGTATAAACAGCAGGTTGCTCAAGTTTAAGCAGAGAAGGTGGGCAGGTGTGTTTGCTCTCTACCCCCAGAAGTCTCCAGAAATAAGCTGCCATGCAGGTAGACATTCGATTGAGTGATCCATATTCCTCAGATCCTCACATTTCCTAAAGTCTTTTATTAATTTTTAGGAATTGATTCTTTGGTTGTTGACTTAAAAACATATTATTTAAGAAAAAGCTTTTTAAAAGGCTGGCTACGTATTTCTGCATTTTTGTTTGTTAGAAAGCAATGTGATGTTTTGTAAAATATTACTGTTCCCATCCAAACACATTTCCCTGGAATTACAGATTAGTTCAGTGTATAAAAACTCAACCAATAGCTACTGAATATTTCTAAGATGCTTATAAAGGAATAAGTCTATTACCACAAGCAGTTGGTTGCAATTTTAATCTGCAAGTTAATAAATACATAAAGGAGTGTATTATATGTGCCACTAGAGTCATTTTACTTCCGGTGCTTAGAAAATAACCCAGTAAAAAAAATGAGCCTTGATATGCTTTCTATCTTTTTGATGAGCACAAGCATTCCTATTTCAGTTTCATATGTTTATCTGGGGGATGAAACATCTCCGGGCAAGCAGCCATCTGTAAGCCTCTCCTTGGATTTCTCCTTTGTCTTTGATATAATAGTCCAACCATCATGTTTCCAGAGAATATATCTGTAGTGAGTGCCAGTTGTCCTATGTAATGTGTATCTTTTAATAAAAAGTAAAAAAAAAAATGACATTTTTTTTTAATTTGAAAAAACCTTTACAGGAAAACTTACTAACACATTATACAGAGGAATTGATGTAACAGCTGTGAAGAAGACTTATGAGCCCTTGATTAAAAATTAAACTGGAGATATAGGTAGAACTGTGCCAAAGCTATAGAATTTCCTTTCATTTTAAGTGCTTGCATTCTCAGACATGATGAAATTTCCACCCAGTTGGTGTCTTCTTCATCCCCACTTCAGTAACATAGACACTTCTACACCCACCTTACAGCATTATTAGATTGCATATTTGGATTCTCTCCCTATTCAAAAGCAAATAAGTGCCATACCAACTTTTGCCAAGTAGCACCCTGATGTACTATCCAGTTAAACCTAGAATAACAAGAGCATAAGAGCAGGGAATAAAAATCATAGCTATTTCAGGAAAAAGTGTCAAATAAAGTGAAAGAAAACCCCCATTTAGATTTAATGAAAACTAACCTAACTCCTTACAGGCAAGGTGATTGCAAGGAATTCCAAAAGGATTCCGATTATGGGTAACGAAGGAAGCATGTCTCACACATATCCTGTTTGGGGTGGCTGAGGATGAAAGAAGTGTAATGTTACCTTTCATCGGTGGAAGTAATAGGGAATTGAGAAATTATGTGGTGGATGGTGCTGTGTGGCTCTGTGAAGTACTTTGCTGTGTTTCCCCCTGAGTGTGAGAACACTTTCAATGTAACTGTGTTTTGTCTCTGGCTGCATGAAAGCCCTGAAAATGAATTTTGGATGGTTGAGAATGAGCCCCAGGAGGAAATCAGGAAAAATTTTAAAAATATGATATGAATAGTTGTTACAATATACCTAAAAAAAAAAATGAAATGTGTTTTGAAGGAACGATTTACTTGGGCTTATCTCACCACAGGACTGTCTGGGTTTTTACCCCCAGTGGAAAAGCAAGGCGGCTTCCTTTCCAGTCCTTTCCTTAGTTCTGCTACAGTCATCCATCCAAATCTGAAGTGTGCTAGTTTCCAATCACAGATTTCTTTCTCACCGCCGCCGTGGGGCTGAGGCATTTGATGGTATTTGGAAAAAAAATAAACATCCTCTGTAACAGGCCAAGATGGCAAACCCTGGTGAGTGGGATCTATCAAAAGCAAACTTGGGTAATGATCAGGGAGAAAAATCAAGCCTTTCTTCTTGGCTGCTGAGAGTAATGCCATTCAGCAAGGCTGTTCTTATTTTTCTTGGTTAGGGTGAATTTAAGTACACCTAACACCCGGAGGGGATAACACTGTTGAAAGAATTCAAACCTGAAGGCTTGTAGAAATTCTAAAGTTATAAACACATTTAGCTGGGCACCATCTGCACATTCCATATCTTAGGGTACTTTATTTTCAAGTTCTCATTCAGTTCCCATAAAATCCTTGCTTCCTCTTTCTCAGTCTTGGCTAAAGGACTGGACCCTGGACAGGAGTTGGAAGAGCCTTATGGATGTCCTGTGATCTGCCTCCGGCAGCCTGTGGATGCCCGAGACGCCCTGCCTGTCAGTTCAATCTCACAGTGCTGCCTAATGGGCACCATGTTGCCCCAGAGTGCTTTTCCTGGAACTATTTTAATGACTGTGAATAATAATTTGAAAGGCCCAGCACCTGATCTTCTATTAGCAGACCTGGCTATTTTGCTGTTAAATGTCCCCCAAAGCCAATTTTCCTGCAAATTTCTGATTAAGGTGTACCAATTGGAATCACTGAAGTGTATGTTTCGGGAACTCTCCCTGCAGTCCACATTGGTCCAATTGTGGTTGGATTTTTATGTACAAAACATTTCTTTTTTTTTTTTCTTTTCATTTTTGTCACATTTCAGAATATTTACAGTGTCTCTTGCTGTTGGTAACAGAAGGGAGGGGCCGTAGTCTGGCATTCGGGTTAGTCAGCTTTTCATCACTGTGATTGAAACATCTGACAGAATTTGGAGAAGGAAAGGTTTATTTTGAATTGTGGTTTCAGAGGTTTCAGCTTCTGGTCAGATGGCTCCAAAGCAGAATATCATAGTGGAAGGCATGTCAGAGAAAATCTACTCAGCTCATGGCTGTTGAGAAGAAAAGAGAGAGCCCAGAAGGGGCAAGATGTAATTCCCAAGGTCATACCCCGTCTGCCCAGAGTTTTTACCTCCTCCCAGTCATCCATTCAGATTACTAATCCGTCAATGGATTAATCCACCGAGGAGGTTAGAGCCCTCACAATCCAGTCACTTCTCCAAAGCCCCAGCCCTGGACATTGCTGCAATGGGGACCAAGCTTTTGATTCATGAGCTTTTGGAGAACATTCCAGATCTGAACCATAATAGTGTTGAACCTCTCGAGAGGCAGTGAGGCAGTGAGCAAACCAAACCTCTCCCAAGCTCTTACCTGACTTGAAGGAGGACATTAAACCCAAATGTTGATTTTTTTGCTTGATGTGATATTTTATATCAAATTTACACAAGACCGAATATCAAAGAGGATTCTGTTCAAACAGTGGGCCATATTTCAGGGCAGGGTTGTCAGAACCTGGACAAAGAAGATGCCATCATCTACCTGGAACCTGGAGATATAGGTGAAGTATGAAATAAACAAGTAATAAATCTCAGTTATTAGGAGGCCCAGGGAAGGAAATAAACACTGAAGAATTTTGATAGGAAAATTTTCTAGCCTTCAAATTGTTCTCAGAAGCATCTGCTAAGCGGCCACTGGGTAGGGATTAAGAACACCCAGCTTCATGATGGCCTGGGTTTTCTGTGTGGATTTCATTTGCGAGTCACATAGCTGGCCCCACCTGCATCTCCTTTTGGCATATCCAGGGCAATTTGATGATACTCATGTTTCTGCAAGGATGTAGATTTGGGGAGGAATGGTAGGTGGTGCCTGGCACATAGTAGGCAATAAATATTGGTTGGCTAAATGCATGACAAAATTCATCTGTGTTTATTTTTACTTATTAAATGCAAAAAGTCTTAGTCTTGGAGGAGAGCATAGTATTGTATCTGCTACATCAGTTTTTGTTTTTAACTATCTTGGTTTTACATTCTTCTTATCATTCTGGCTAAGCGGAAGCAGACAGCTCCATCTGGCATGGAAATAATTAGAAAACATTTTTGTAGATTTTCATTTGTTACATCCTTTTGTACATGTTGTAGCTACTAGGGGAGCATGGGAGAGGAAAGGTAGTGGTAGTATATTGTCAAATATTTGGATTTTTGCCAGTGTGTGAGTAGAAAACTTTTAATCTACATTTATTTTCTATGAGCAAGGTTGAGTATCTTGTTATATGATTAAGGAAAACTTGCATTTCTTTTTTTTTAAAGCTTTCATGTTGTCAATTCATGCCCATTTATATTAGGTTGTTTGTCTTTCCCCCCTCTACTTTAAGAAGCTCTTTGCACATAGAGAACATTAATTCTTTGTCTGTCTTCATGAGCCATGTGACAAATATATTTCCCTAGTTTGTCATTGGTCTTGTACCACTTCAAATACATTTCAATTTCCTATAGCTAAATGTATCAGTATTTCCCCTTGATGCTCTGAGTTTTAAATCATTATTAGAAATGTTTATACAATTCCAGTTAATGAAGAAATTAATTTTGTTTTCTATTCATACTTTTGTTTTTGTTTTTAAAAAAATATCAAAATTGTTAATCTATTTTGAAATTTCCTGTTGCCAATTCTATATTTAAAAAAATATATCCTATTTTATTGTCTTTCATGACATAACTCGGTTATTCCATATTGTTATAGTTAAAACTTCGTCCCGGAGTTCATAAACTGACTTCCAGACCACTCCCATATAATCTAATTAAGCCTTTATTGACACACACCGGTGGTGACTGAACAGAAATAAAGCTGTTCCCCTGATCAGCCCCGAACAATTGCAGGGGCACTCCTTATAAGCCTGAAAACTGCAAAAGGCATGTTGTGGGGTCTAGCCAATGCAAGCAAGCCAGGTTACAGAAGCAGGAGAGTGCAGTCAAGCGGAGGGAAGACTAACCAATCAGTTAGCCCAATCACCCCAGTTACAGAAACAATGCCCCATTAGGTAGTTCCATGTTCTTAAAGGTTTCTATAGCAAAAGGAAAAGAACATCTTGCCCCAGTCATGACCCTTCTACTAGGCATGGTTGTTTTACAGAATGGAGTCACAAAACAAAATGGAGTCACATTTGCTTTTACTATCACAATATCACTTTGTAAGAAGCCAAGTAAGAAGCTAACACCTTGGGACTGGGTAGTAGAACACATGCTTAGCACATGTGAGGCCCTGGGTTCAACCCCAACAGCCACACACACATGCACCCAAAATCCACTCTTTCTACATTGATTTGAAATTCTGTCTCTCTCACATGCAGAATTTTCACATGAAACTAGGTTTATTTCTTGGTATTCCATTTTGTTCCATTAGTCTCCCTGTGTATTCATGAATCAGAATTATGCTATTTTTAATTATATGGACTTTATCACCTAAACAGTCCATTATCATTTATGATGCTATTTTATGTAGGGTAGGAAAGGTTTCCCCACCCATTTGACCTGCTGTGCTCTTTTTACAGGGTTTTTGAAATTCTTGCTTGTTTGTTCTTCCAAATGACCTTTTTGGCTACCTTGTCCAGCTCTAGGGAAAAGAGCTATTGACATATTCCTGAGACGGCATTAAGCTTATGAATCAACTTAGGGAGAACTGACATCTTTGTAGCACTGAGTTCTTTCACACCAAGATATACTGCATATCTTTCATTTTTCCATTAAGTTTTTAGGTTTTTCAGGCCACTTTATGAGTTTCCTCAGATAGGTTTTATGTATTTCTTAATCTTGTTAAGACTATGCTCATTTTCTTTTCTAAATGTAAATAGATTTTTTCTTTTCTATTTTATTTTGATTTGGTTTTGTTTCATATGTGAGACTATTTCTTTAAAGTGTTAATTTAAAACTCCTTCTTTCCTTCTTATTGTCTGTTATTTTTTTATGTTGCTGGAAATTGAACCCAGGAACTCACCTATGCTAAGCACGTGCTTTTCTAGAAGGAGAGAAAACATGAGCAAAAATGCAGGTAATTGGGTCTCAGTGTTGAGCATGAGAGAGACAAAGAAATCTTAGAAACTGGGTTATTTAAAATTAGGACTTGGAGATCTTCATGAAATTATGGCTCATATGAAATGTATCTTTAATGCTTAACATTTGAATGCTTCCATTTTTTTTTTGGAAGCATTTGACATAATTGTTCCCTTAATGGTGAAATATCCATATATTCATGGAAATGTTTAACCTTATTTATTTCTTTTGCCAACAAACAATGAAGGATGAGTGAGGGTTTAATTTGGATAAGAAGGCCATCTTATGCCTTCTATCTAAGCCATTTCCCTAATATTCTCCTAACATTAGTTAGGGTTTCTAGTGTCAAGTTTTTACCTCGTTGGTTTTACAACCACCAAACTGAGGTCTTGCTCAAAGGTATAGAATTCATAAGAAGCATAGAGGATTGAAAACCAGGACTGCTGCCTCCCATGTCAACTGCTCCTAAAAATGGCCCTAACTATTAGATGTGAACATGCATCCTTAATGTGTATCTTTTTGTGAGATGTTCTGGGGTAGGTAGGTTTCATGGCTGTGCCTGAAGTAATCTCCAATTATCTCTAAATGATCATTTGTGCTACCATTATAAAAATTTTAATCATGTTAAGAAGCTAGGTGACCACATGGCTTTGGCACATCTGTTGACCACAGTGAATGACTCAGTGTATTACCCTGATGAATTGCATTTTAATTCTTTGAGGAGGACATTCAGATAAGGAAACCATCTATCTATCTATCTATCTATCTATCTATCTATCTATCTATCTATCTATTTGCTGCACTATTACTTAATTTTAGTATAGTTGGTTCATGAGATTTCCAACCGAAGAGCCATGGCCATGACAGATGGCATGTTTTAAGATTTCTCTCTCTGTTGCCACGTGAATTATTTAGAGTAAAGCTTTAGAAAATATATTTTTTTTTCAAAAACAGATTCAAGAATGAGTTTTTGCCTTTTTTAGAGAATAAGCTTCACATGTCTGAACTGAATGAGTTTCACATGCTTTGTATTAGAATAAGAGCTTTAAAAAATACTCTATGCTTTTATGAAAATGTTTTGTGATTTTTAAAGTGTTATGCATAAAATAATGAGAGAATTAAAAGGAAATATATATATATATATTTCATTAGCAAGTATTCAGCAATGTGTCAAATCCTGATACAAGCTAATTTGTCTTATTTGAACTTGACTTTTGGATTTCCTGATTCCAATTTTTCAAAAGTTGACAGACATCATGTCATTGTCACTAATTCCTCCCACTCAGCAGAGGTTCATTGTTCTGAGGAAGAAGTTGTCATATCCCCTCTCCCCTGAACTGGTTCATTTTAAGAAAATGAGGCAGATGGTACGTCTTTTGCATGTGCTCCACCACAGGCTGACATTTGATTCTGGAACATCTTGAAACCTGTTCTAGAAAGTTTCAAGTCTTTATCCTCTTCATCTTCTGCTCTTCATCTTTATGACCTGATTGTGGCTAAAGAGGAGGGCATCAAATATGAGTTTGCTGTGTATCAGTAGGAGGAAGCCCTAAGTGCTGAGAATATCCCTTCTAACACATTCAGTTAATAAAGAGCTTACAAGACAGATTGGTAGAATCCAGTTTCATCAACAGGTCAGCAAAGTCAGTTCCATACAAGGCCATTACATGTACTTACAGAGCACTCCTGTAACTTCCCTTTGAAGTTCAGATACAACCTTTTCCATGGACCTCCCAGGCTGAGATGTTTTCACGGTTATTTAGTATGACCCAACTGGCGGACTCTCTAATTTAGTCTAATTTTGGTTGCGCCATGGTAGTAGGCAGTGTACTGATTACTCAGTCCCCTTCTGACAATGTGTCAGGATGAAAATTTAAAACTTTGGACTAATAATGTTGGTATTTTGGGGAAAGCTTTTGTGTCTGTGTGGGTTAAGCCTGACACTGAAGCCTCTGAGGATAGTGGCAGACACACTGGTGGCTCACTTTTACAGGCAAGGGATACAACGAGGTGTCCAAGCTTATTTTAATTTTAAGTAAAAGACCGATTCTTGCTATTTATGATTATACAAAATATAGGTTCATCCTACACATTAGTAGGATCTTGGGAGGGGATCCCAAAATTGTCAGATCAGCTTATAATATCTGCTATCTCAAAGGGTTCTTGTAAAAATTAAATGAGACACTATTTGTAAACACTAAGCACGATGCTGAGGTGTGGTTGTTGTTACTATTCTTGGTGTCTGTAAATGATCTTGTATTCTATTGACATTCCTGGGATCATTTTGAAATAGTAGAATGGTGTTTATGGGAGAGCACTAAGGATAAGTATCAGATATGGCAGATTTTTTTAATCAAAAAATATGGATTCCAGAGGCCGGAATCTAGATTCTCTTAATGACTGGCTCTGTGACCATGGGTATGTCACTTATTTGTGTTTGCATTTTCTCATTTATCGGGGAGTAAAAAAAATTGTCCCAATGCCCTCATATGACAGGAAGACCATATGGATCAAAATAAATCATACATGTTAAATTATTTTTTAAAATATTAGGCATGAGGGGCTGGGGATGTGGCTCAAGCGGTAGCATGCTCGCCTGGCATGCGTGTGGCCTGGGTTCGATTCTCAGCACCACGTACAAACAAAGATGTTGTGTCCGCCGATAACTAAAAAATAAATATTAAAAAATTCTCTCTCTCTCTCTCTCTCTCTCTCTCTCTCTCTCTCTCTCTCTCCTCTCTCACTCTCTCTTGAAAAAAAAATATTAGGCATGATACCCAAGTGTGATAATTGTGTACTGTATGAAAATTAATGACTAGAGGCACTTTGGTGAAATTATCTGCCTGGTGGGGTTCCACTGGAAGAGGCAACTTGAACATTATTGCTCATGTGTGGTATGCTCCTTGTGTCTAATTTTGGTGATTGTCTTGGCCATCTCATCACAAAGCCTAATGAAAAGCCCATCACAGAAGCACCAATGAAGAGCACTTACTTTAGATGCACTTGCTTTACCTCTCCTTGCCACTAGGGCTAGGGTTAGGGAACTGGGTTCCAGCCCCCGCACCCCTTTTCCAGATGTGGGATTTGGGAGAGGCCAATTCACCTTTCTGGTCTACAGTAAGGGATTGAGAGCATGTCTTTCAAAGCCATCCAGTTACCATCTGCTGCCTAATGGGTGTGCCCATCTTACTGCCTCACCGATCCTTCCTCCATGTTTGTTTCCAATGGCCACCTTCTGTGACTTCCTGTTGCCCCTGGAGTAAAGAAAGCCCCTTCCTCAGGCCTCTTGGCCCTCCTGGTATGATCCACATGCCTCTGCAGACCCACCTCCTATGTCGATTTGCCTTGTCCCTCTTCTAGCTACACTTTTCTCTTCTCACTTCTCTCTCTGTGGTGGTCTTACCACCCTTGTCTGGTCAAGCTTTAGTCCTGACCCTCCCAACAATGAATCTTTCCTTCCTCGCTCGCGTCTGCATTGCATTTCTATACTACTTATATATAATCATATGATTCCTCTCTGTTTCCTCACCTGAACACAGCTCCTGAGATCAGAATCCACGTTTATCTTTATTCACCATGTATCTCTCAACCTGGATTGGCACACTGAACTAATTTTTAAATGAATTAAATACACGATAACTGTAAGATAATTTTAAAAATAACACGTATTATGATTCTATGCGTTTTCTTTTACCTACCAATTCGGGGATATTCAGCATAATTCTGATATGAGATATTCCAGTGTTCTATGGGGTGTCCCATCAGTTCTAGACATCTAATTTCTAGGATTATAATTCTAGGGATTTGGTAATTTAAATGGACACAGGTGTTCTGGAATTCTTTCAAGGGCATGAAATATGAGCCAAGAAAGGAAAGGAACCAGAGGTTCAGTAGATCCCAGGGGGTCAGTACTGAACCAACCTTCCCTGTTGACTTTGCTCAGATCAGAGTTGGCCAGATTCTCTGCCAGAAGGAAGCTGAAGTTAGAACCGTGTTGGAAGCCTGGCTGTTCTTTAGCTTTTGGATTGCAGGAACCTGTGATACCGTGATCATCCTTAGTCCGTCTTGGTCCTGTTGACCTTCTCTGGCTCCTTCTGCTTTTCTAGGCTATGATTCCCCTCCAAAAGTTCTTGAAGGATGAGCACAAGCCCCATTTTACTTATTAAGTCTATCAATTCCAGGGGGCAGCAAGCATCCTGCCTGATGTGCACCTCTCTCCCCATCACCTTCCAGACACCAGTAGGCTTTGGTCTTCAGTCTCTCTCCTTCCTTGTGGTTTCTGTCCCCAAGACACCTGGCTTTGGAGTCCCCAGAATGACTCGGTATGACTTCTTTTAATTTAAGTAGACAAATTTTAAGAGCTCTGCATTTCATTGGAAGTGAGCGACAACTTTCCTAATTCAATGAGCTACATCATCAAACTCTTAAAAGTATATTAAGAAACAAGACCCCTTAAAGCTGGCTTTCTATAAGACAGAATAGGTGAAAGAAATGGAAAGTCAATAGCTTGAGGTAAAATTTCTCAAAAGGCAAATTTTCTCAAAAAAATCTGAGGCAGGAAGGCAGTTTCTGAAGCTCCAGGGCATGTGGACCTCTTCCAAAGTAGGTGGCATGCTTCAGGGTTGAGACCCAGTACTGCTGATTCAGAGGACTTGTCACCAGAGCTCAGAAAGCTAACTGTTAAGGACCACAGGTGATTCTGATACTGAATCACCTGACGCTGAAGCTCGAGGACAGAAGCAGCAATACTCACAGCCCAAGCATGTTTTCCTTTGTGCCACCTTCTGGGAAGAGCAGGCACAGTGGAACAAATTCCTAGGTGAAGACTCGGAAGAACAGGTCTTGGTTAGACACGAAGATGGACTGCCCTCCTCTGAGGAGGCAACAGAAACTAAACATGGCAAGTTTGGGTCACAATTTAAAAACCGTTATGATGACTTAAACAGCTGTTGGGTGTGGTGGCACATGCCTGTAATCTCAGAGGCTCAGGAGGCCGAGGCAGGAGGATCTCAAATTCAAAGCCAGCCTTGGCAGCTTAGCGAGACCCTCAAAATCTCAACATAGAAAAAAAAAAGAAGTAGGTATGTGACTCCGTGATTAAGTGTCCCTGGGTTCAATCCCGGTACCAAACAAAAAACTGGCTTATGAATCAAAAACTTATGATGACACTATTAAGAAGATATTTTCCCTTTTTAGATGAAGAAATGATGATGTAGAAGAATCCAGTGCCTTACTCATTTTAATTCTCAAAGGGAACTACTGGTTTGTCACTGGTATTTCTCTGTAGGTTTTTGTCCATCTTTGCTTTGTGGTTTGGAGTAGAAAAGGGTTTCTATTCCTCAGTCAAGGGCAAACACTTTTTTACCCCCTGATATCCAGAGACATTTCATTCTCACTGCTGCTTGTCATTTAACTGTGGCTACCCTGCCTGCTGGCCTGGGGAATCAGAGCTGTTAGCTCTGATTATGTGCTGTGGAGTTGATGGGCACGTATCAGGCTGTGCTGATGGCTGGAGTGGGTGAGAGCAAGCTAGTTGTCTTCCATGGTCACCAGAAGATAGCAAGAAGGTCAGTAAGTTGCTTAGGAAGCAGTGAGTGAAGTTATGAGAAATTTATGTCTAGAAAGAGGGTGATTCTGATTATTAAATTCATCAGAGGATTCTTAAGTGTTTTTTTTAACCATAAAATTATAATGGGCTTATTAGAAAAAAATTAGATAATATCTTAAAGTATAATGAACAATATAAAAATTTCCTGTCATGTCGGAGACCAGCTCCAACAGGGGGTCTCAGGAGACGAACGGATGGTGAGGAGTCGGTGAAAGAGGGGTGGAGAAACAACACAGACACCAAAGTGCAGGTGTTGATCCCAATTTTTACTTGTGAAGTTGATCATATATACTTTTCATTTTGGCAGGCTCACAGTACTTTGTGGTTACAAAACAGGAATCATTATTCAAAGAAACAAAATATTACCTAGCTACAATCAGAATAGAAGAATGTATCTTGGCTTATACATAAGCAAACATTTGTACTTTCAGTTCGTGTTTTGCTTTGAGCTGTTTTTGCTTAGTTAACTTTTAATAATAGTTACAAATGTCCCAAACTATTGGCCTATACCTTGACTATTCTTTCTTGACTTACTGACTGGAACCGGTGCCATGGTTATGGCAAGTGGTTGACTTGTTATTAGTTTTAATCAAACAAGAGTAAGAGCACAAACCATTGTGCACAGGAACAAGAACAAGTTGCCCAGTACTAAGCACTAATCTGTCTTCTTAACATTAATTTTTCTTCTCTAGATTTTAATTTAATTTCTCAAAAACTTCCTTGACAGGAATACAGGGAGTTTTTCATTAGACATTAACAATTTACACTCCACAGCTGAATCATTGCATTTAGAGCAAACAGATCCATTCTTTAGAAGTAGTTGTATTAATTGGGAAAGTCATGTTTTTTCCTTCATACTTAATGGTCATATGAGAAGTCACAAGTATACTTATTAAAGGAATACAAAAACAAATCAGCCCATTCCCAGAAACATACTGCGCTCCTCCAGAGGATGGACGCCTTGCGCCATCCACCTCAGTAGGGCCTTGCCATTGCCTGAGTCAGGGGAGGGGCGCAGCACTGTCAACCAGATACTTGGAAAAAACTTCAGCAACATTTTATATATATTCCTTCAATATGAAAAATACATATTTATTTATAACTTCTATTATGCTATTTATATATTGTATACATACATATTCTATTTCTAAAATAAACAAATAGAATGTATACATATAATATTTAAGATATTATTTAAGTTATATTTATTATTTAAGTTATTATTTATTATATTATTTAAGTTATATATTATATATTTAAATATAATATATTTAATATTGGGAAAAATTGCACTAGTTATTTTTATATTACTTTATGTATGTAGTATACATATACACATATATATATATAGAATATATATTTATATATTTTATATATATATATATGTGTATATATATAAGTACACACACACAGAAACACACACACAGAAACACCTACGAACTATTTTTAAAATTTGGAATGATTGTATTTTACTGTTTTCACTTAACATAATGTTGTGACAGTTTCTCAGGAGATTCAGTAGCTATATAATATCCAATGTCAAAACAAACTATTATTTTATTTTGGCCTCTAATATTGTTTCTAAATATTCATTATTATTTTTAAAAAAACACTTCAATGGGTGACCTTGAACTCACATTTCAGTCTGTTTCTTTGATAAATTTTAACTTGTGTTTCCTTCAGTAAGTCAAACCTAGGGATGACTGTGTTCTAATTTATCATCTCCCTGGGACTGAGTCAAGCAATGGTTGCAAAGTGAATTAACTGAATCGCTTTCCAAATCTCTTGCTCTCAGAGGAAGGAAAGGAGCCTGGGAAAGCTGCTCTCCACCTCCTTTTCCCTACGCCTTCACAAAAAACAGCCCTCTTCTCCCTCTCCTTCCGTTATGCATCTGCAAAGTCAGTGGGTACCCTTGTTAATTCTGGCATTGTGGTAGGAAAAGCAGTGTAAGTACCTTAGCAGCTATTTCTATAAAACTTTTCTATATGCTATTCATATATCTCAGAGGACATAACTTGGCTCATGGAGTATCTGATTTCATATAGCAAGACTTTGTTCTGCTGGATCTGGGGAGGAGACATACCACGTTGTTAAGAAAACAATCCACAGAATTTTGTCAGACAGGATGTCATGCTTTGAAAGAGTTTAAGATTGCTACTAATTGATTGGTGTCAGACTCATCAAAGAGACG